>NC_064919.1:84112981-85407981 GCF_929443795.1 Astur gentilis | reverse complement strand
TTTGTTTTAAAGTTAAACCACTTTGGGGGCAAATTAACATTTGAAGCTCCAGATTTTGTAAGACGTGTATCAGCCCCAGTACAGAAAAGCACTTCGAAGATGCTTTTTGAGTTTCCTAAAATAGGCATGTTTTCCCAAGTCCTGATTATCCTATTGATTATTCCCCCCAAAGCAGCATGAATATGGACGATGCATGAATATTTTCAGTATGGGTAGGATTTCTTCAGGACATACGCAAGAACTATGTGTGTCTTAAAGCAAGTAATTAATTTCAAATACAGATGGAGCCTTTGTAGCTCTGAAGGTCTGCCAGTTCATGGCTGCCTGTATTTTTAAAATGGAGATATATATATATATATATATATATATTTATACTCAGAAGATACCGACATCTTCGCTTCTGCGATCTTTGTGTCTGCACACAGAGCTCTCTCCAGCTAAAAATACCGGTGGACGTTTAAGTTACGGCAGACTATCGATGCTGTGGGCCTCATAATGGTAAAGCTCACCTGGTAGGAGTGAGCTGCAGAGCTGGATGGCAGACACGGTGTGCTCTGCGATGCTGAAGTACTGTCCAGGAGTAATAGGGCTGATGCTGAGACACAGGCGAGTGGATGATTTCGGTTGACGCGGAGTGGCACTGCGGATGTAGTGAGAATTGTAGAGAGTATGAGTCGAGGACAAGGCACAGGGCTGAGAGTCAGGAGAGCAGAGTTATATTCTTGGTCCATCGGAGCTCCGCACTGGGCAAGCCAGTTGCCTGTTGACATAGCCGGGCCAGCATGGAAATTTTTAGCTGTTGTTTGAAAAGCGCTTTGAGAGCTTCCTGAGGAAGGATTGCGGGAGATTGCTCTAGGTGGCACAGCATGAAGAGGTAACCTGGCTATGTCTGGTTTGGTTTTGTACAAGGAGGGGAATGTGCGTTCCTTTTGAGGAGAATAAATTTAGAAAAGTTTCTGTTTCTTTCTTGTGTTAAAAATTCAAATCTTAACCACTCCAGTGGGTATAGAGCTAATAAAATGGTGGCATCACAAGAGCGGAGATTGTGTCAATGTACAAATTGGGACGTCTGGTTTTCAGAGTACTGATGAAGTAATTTGAGGTATGTCTACTTACAGGCATCACTTCTGCTTTCCTCCATGGGTGGATGTTCACATTCCAGGTTAAGAAGGCCATTTGTGTAAAATACAACCTGTGTACCTCTATTCCAGAATAATAACGTCTGTGCACCTGAGCTAATCAGGAAGAACAGAGGTACCAAAAGCTTTAGCTGAGGCAGTTTAAAGTGGCTATGAATACTTCATCCCCCTTTTCCCCTAGCCAACAGACGGTTGAGGTATACTTTAATTTTTTCTGGATAAACTGAAGTAGGCCTCTCGTAAAGAAAACCTAGGTGTCCGTACCGGGGAGGGGGGGCTGCACATCTTTCAGTGTTGCTGTTTTAAATGCTGCTACAAGTTTGTGTGTAGACAAGGCCCAAGAGAGTTATGGTGGAGCTATTAGAAGGGGAAGTGATTTTTTCTTAGACTGATTAAAATTCTTTGGGCTTTCTGTTTGTTTGTTTTTAAACACCTATTTAGCTTTTAATTAACATTTAAGAGAAAGGAAGCTGGTTAAATATTCAATACCTCCTCCCTTTCAATTAAGGTAGAACAGTACTCAACGCATGATGAGGCCTCTGGGAAGTACGGAAAACTGGAGAAGAGCAGACTCCTGATTATCATTTTCAGGGGGACTGGAAAGGTGAAACCCATCTGATTATTACTACTGTTAACAATAATAATGTTGAGGCTTTTTTTGAACATCAGAAAGTGGTTTAAAAATGCAGTTATTTAAAACTGTATATGCTGGGTTTTGCCTTATAATACCTTCAATTTTCCCATCCTATTCTTTACTTTTTTCGGGGGCAAGGATGGGGGATTTTCTAATAAGCCTTTTCGGTAGCTTAGTAGGGAAGCTGCAAGTGTTGGAGAAGTTATTCTTCATGCTACATGCCTTTATTTTCATTTTGATGCAGTTCTTTCAGTCCCGGCAGTTCAGCAGCCTCAAACCATACGGTGCCGAAAGCTCAATCGAGCAAGTGGCAAAGAGCTATGCTGCTGCCATGCTCTCTGCTAGGATCTAGTCTCTTCTCCTTTTTCTTCCTTCCCCTTGAAAAATCCACTCACCTTCTGTCTGTGAGTCTGTTATCCCTCAAAGTTGCACATAAAACATTCAGAAAAGAATGCCTCAATTAAAGAAATTGTTTGGAAAAATATACTAGTATTTGTAATTCAATAAATACCATTCTTAAACTTAAATTCCTTCTTTTTGATTTTGTGTATTCTAATTTATCTAACAAAATACTTTTGTTAGCAGTCCTGTTTAAAACAGAATTGTTAACTAAAAAAAAAAAAAAAAAAAGACCATTTTACATTATGGAAACACCTCAAACCACTGCCCAAAAGGTGACGTATTTTTAAGCTTGCTATTTCTTTTAGTGTGGTGAGACAACTGACTTGTAGAAAATACTTTGTTTATATCAAATACAATACAAAAATGTGGTTTTTTAATCATTGTGTTACGTAAGCAAATTTTTAAAATGGAATTGTTGGCTCCAGATATCAGCTGTGTAAATGTATATGCCTGAATGAGTAGTTGCTTTTTTGTTGTTATTGTTAAGGGATGAAGAGATAGCAGATGCTAAAATGCATAGCTATTGGATAGGTTTCATACGCTGTGACTTCAGGTTTTACTGGATGTAAGAATGCATTGATTTTTAAAAACAGAAATAAATGTTTTCCAAAAAGATTTCTGACTGCATCTAAAACAAGACTTTCCAATTCAACTTTAAAATTAGCTTATTGTGATGACCTACTATCAAATGCATGGTGACAGTATGAGTGTTTTAAGTAGCTGTTCTCTTACTTGTTGTGTGGTGACCTATTCAGTGCTATGGCTT
Organism: Astur gentilis; assembly: GCF_929443795.1. Classification (NCBI taxonomy): domain Eukaryota; kingdom Metazoa; phylum Chordata; class Aves; order Accipitriformes; family Accipitridae; genus Astur; species Astur gentilis. The sequence goes on along the minus strand of NC_064919.1, from coordinate 85,405,040 downwards.
TTTATTTAAAAAAAAATCCCAAGGTATATTCTCCATGACTCTTTATTCCAAAGACATTAACACATGAGTGGCTTTACATGTATGTCTGTCTTGTGATTACTCATCAGTAGAGTTAATGATGTGTATTTACTGGCTGGACTAAAATAAGAATTAGTCCAATTAGTTCAGTAATTGGTTATTTACCAAATATTTTCTTAATTATTGAGAGTCCATTTCTACTTCAGCTGTAAATAACAGAAAATCTCCCATTAATTTCTGCTAAAGTAGTATTTTTTCTTTTAAAAACACTTTTTCATAGCTTTTTGTTTCTATTCATAGAAATTAGAGGAAAATTTCACAGTTCCAGAGGATAATGAAAATAATACCGTCTGTCAGAAAGTTCATATTTTAAGTCAAACTGTCATCCAGGTGAACTTAACACCTTGTGAAGATGTGTTTTATTTTATTTTATTTGTAAAGGAAAAAGACTGAAAGAAATAGCATGTATATATCTGGAAATAGTAAAATTCTGTTATTTAGAAAATTCTTTACTACTGTATGATTAAAAGTTACGTGAGCAACCTAAGACAGAAGTCTCTGAATTGATTGACCTCGGAGGTGTATCCCTTAGATGCAAATACCACTAATGTCAATTTTATCTCAGCTGGATATAAATTATATCCAGTTACAACAAGGCCATGCCGTAGAGCTCTAGAACATGATAAAGTTAAAGAGCTGATGAAGGCAAAGAGGCTGCTGCAAAAAGGGATTTTGCCTGTGGATATTGGAACAGGGTCCTTCCTGCCCAACTAGATAGCATGGACTTCCCATTGCGAGGAGAGGAGGTGAGACTGTAGGGAAGGCTCTGCCCCTTTCTCAGCTTGCTCCTAGTCATTCTCCGATAAGAGCATCTTCAAGAGGGGCTAGAGGGAAAGCAGGGATCAGTTCAGCAGACAACGTGCGAGAGGAAGTAGCTCTCCTAGGTATCGAGGAGATATCGGGTCTTGTCTGCAGGAGGGGCCATGGTGTAGGTAGATACTTTACTAAACTGGAAGCAAATAAAAGTCTTGCAAATATTTGTGCTACACACCGAGAGATATGTAGATAAACCTCAGTCTTACTCTTTCTGTATATTTTTTTCCCTCCAGGTTCTCTGAAGCAGTTGGGTAGTAAGCACAATACTGATGAAAAGCAGTATCAGTAAATCAATAACTTTTTTTCTTTTTCTTTTTTAAGGCGAACACACACAAGAAACAAATTCACCTCATTCACTGAAGAAGGATGTTGAAAACATGGGGAAAGGTAAAATAAATAAGGGCCTCTTACATTATAAAACTGCTTTGTTTTAATAGAATATGAGGATAATAGGGGGCACTTTTGTTCTGCACCATATTTTAAGCTTGTCAAGTAACATATGAATAATATATGGACCTTTGGGTGGATATAATTGAGATTAATGCATATATATCAATCAATACATGACACTGTAATATAATACTTTAAAATAATATATTACATTGATTTATATTCATGGCTTTCTGCACAAAATCTATTGTAGGTCTATGCAACACATTTTTTTTTTTATAACTGCTAAAATATTTTGTCTTACAGTAATGAATTGCTCTGCAACTGTTCTTTCAAGAATTATTTATACAGATTATCAAAACCACTTTTCTTTTCTCTTTGTTAGAGGAACTCCAGAAGGTTTTGTTTGAACAGATCGACTTACGGAGGAGACTAGAACAGGAATTCCAGGTGTTGAAAGGAAATGCATCTTTCCCAGTCTTCAGTAAGACGCATATCTGTGGTTTTGGTGTTATTTGTGAGTGGTTGGTTGTTGTCAGATTGTTAAAATGGGAGAGGTATGTTCTCAGTTGTGTTGCCAGGATCTTTGGCTTAGTTCTGCTGAGGTTGATGGCGCTTCTGCTGTGGCTTTTCAGGCTGCCGAAGGAGGTCTTTTGTAGGGAAAATCTGAAGGTAGATGTCTGTTTTGGTGTGTAATTTACTGGTTTTGATAACATTGAATACAGTGACTAGACAGAAACTTGTCTGGGGCTTCTTCAGGTACGGCGATGTTGGTGGTGGTCTTAAGTAGCTTCTAGGAGGCTTTTGAAAACAAGGTGCTTCATAGTCAACTTTAGATGGTTCTAGCTGATGCTGAAAAATTGATTTGGCTTGTGTTTAAGGAGTAGAAACACCTGTTTGAATATTTGCTCTTGAGATGGGGTATTTGAGATGGCCCTTTCATCACAGCTGATGTGCGGGGTGCTGCTATCCAGGGGTGATGGAATGTGCTGGGCATGTGTTAAATTAAACAAAACAAAATGGACACTTAGTAGGCTTTTCATGGAGCTGCCAGAAAGTTGAACTGCATACACAGGGACATGGAGAAAGACCTCTTGGTTGAGGCCTTTTGAATTACACTGGCAGCAACAGGGATAAGTGTGCTTCCAGGAGAAATCACGTGTACATCAGGACAAGGTAGAAGACACAGTAAGGGCTTTCCAATATGCCGTGAATGTAGTGTTGGAGAGCTGGAGTGATCAGCTCTCTCTGCCCATCTGTAAAATAGCAGCATGCAGAGATCAGTACTGTCGTGCAGGCTTCCGCATGCCTGGCTGTCACAGCTCTAGAGCTGCCTGCCCAGACAGCCCCCCAGTTCAGTATTAAATGTAACCTAAAGGAAGAAGCATGTTTGAGCCCACCTTTTGCTTCTTCATGAAGTCTAAAAGAGGTCTGATGGTATCTCCATTCAATATTTTCCTAAAGTCGATGTTGTTGGTTCTTTTTTAAACTCCACTTTTTAAAACTCTCCCTTTTTGTCCCTGTTTTCCTGTGAGACCGTACGTGGATGGAGCACTGCGGAGTTACTTGACTCGCAGCAAGCCAAGATAGATAAGTTAAAACCTTCCCAGACTGATTGTCAGGCTCTTCTGCCATTTGCTAACTTAACTTCTGCATGACTGAAATGTCTGACCAGCACTCAACTCAGAATTCCCTCGTGTTGGTTTTATCATAGTTTTTTGAGGAGTTCAGAAACTCTCTATTTTGTTAGTCCTCTGCGTTCCTTCATAAAAACTCCAGGGACAAAAAACAGTATTGCCAGTACCCCTGAGGTAAGTCAGTCAACCAAAACCCACTGCTGCAAGCTGAGGAATGTTGCACCTCCCTGCATTGCAGGAAAAGGTGGGAACACAGACAGCATTTTCCTATTATTTAAAGAAAACACATTTTTTTTTCCCCCTTTCTGTAGCATCAGATAGAGTAAGTTCAGGGAAGCAAGGAAGTGCAAGGACTCTGGGAATGACTCCATCTTTGGCCCAAATATTGAAAGATGTAGGCAGCTTCATAAATAAAGGAGAAGAGCTGCCTGAGGTGATAGAGATATTAATGAAAGGAGGATAACCTCATCCTTCAGTATAAATTCAGTCATTACTTGGGTTTGGGAGTGAGGTAATTCTCAAATAATTTGTGTAGATCAAAACACTGATGTGTGGTATTGGCGAAATGGCATCTTGGAGTTTTGCCATTCAGGTCACTCATTTATCCTTTTGTTCTTCTACAGTAAAATTAATGCTCTGTCATTGCCATGTAAATAAACACTGCAATTAAACCACATGAAATACAATTCAAATAAAAGAAAAGAACATGTACGGCCGACCAAGGAAGTGGCAACTGTGTATGTCGGCTTGAAAAATATGTGGTTTCAGTGTACCACAAAGTAGTGGTCAATTTTCTTCAGGATTAAAATAGAAAACAGACAATGTGCTATAAACAATATATACAAGTGACCGTAAAACCTATTTACAGATTTAGATTTACCAAAAAACCCCCCTCCTCCACATATAGTAACACAAGAAAAAGGATCTTTGTAAAGCAAGTAAGTGTAAAATCCAAGATAAGTGCGGTTTGTCCTCTAGAGCAGTATGTGTTCCAGCAAAAGAGATGGGGTCTGTTCCAGGCTCTCGCTGCTGGACGGGCTGCTGCTTTAGGTCAGGTATTAGAAACTATTTGTTTTGCTAGGTTACCCAAGTCACTAACTGCTTGTGGTGGTGTTGGATAGGGAGGAGCTAGGGAGAGAAGTCTTTGGAGATCCACCTAAAGGAAAGTTGAGGTAAAATTAAAATTGTATTGATGGATTAATAATTTTTATTCATATTTTTTATATTGCTGTTGTACTTGAAAGCTGCAGATGAGGTTTTTCTTTGCATGTAAGGTCTCTCAACGCAGAGATCACTTGGAAGAAAATAAAAAAGATCAGATTACTTGAAGAAAATGAAATAATTTGCTGTCCTGATAGAAATATGAGCACCTGTGCATGGTGACAGTGTGTTCTCCCAGAATCCTTCTTCTCTGGTTTGTACCTTTGGTGTTGGCTGGGATGCATTTTGTCCAGCTGCATTTAACAGCGTGGTAATACAATGGCGGCGTTGTAGTCTGGATAGTTAAAGTATTTAATTTTGTCTTAAGAAAACTATTTAAATATTCATATCTTTTCTCTTGGGTATTGCTCCTGGCTTTGTGTGTAAGCATTCAGACTCACATAAATGCTGCTGGAAAAGACTCTAAACTTACCATTAACACCTCATTTCCACTGTGAGCTTGGACATTTGCAGTGCAGGACTGAGCAAGATTTCTGAGCTATTTGTTCTGAGAGGTGATGAGCCTGTGAAGAGGCAGTCGGGAGGAAAGTGTTGAGGAGAGAAGGAAAATGGCTCCATATAGCCTACCAGGAGTGAAACTGGAGGACCTACATAGTAGCTAGCGCAGATCTATTAGCCTTTGGTGACAAGACAGGAGATGGTATCCTTTTTATACTGCATGGCTGTTTTGGCTAGCAAGAGAGGAATTGCAAGCCTACTTTATTTCTGTCAGCTTCATTTTCTTGTCGAGTTGGAATAGAGGGAATAAGATGAAAAAATCTGTGGGCATTTACTTGAAATCTGAAGAAATTAATTTAGGTAATATCATCATGTCCTTTTCTAGGTGGTTGTGCTGGACTCCTGATGGTTTCAGCCTGACAAATTTTCTCTTTCTTTGTTTCACTGCTATTTTCTTGTTGTCCTAAAGTGCCTCCTTGCCTTTTAAACAACAACTTTTGCTCATCATTCGGAGAGGGAAAAATTCTTGTGAGAAAGATGAGGATGAGCTCTGCCCCCTTGTGCTTTCTTCTAGCCCCTTCCTATGCGAACACTTGATGGGGACATGTCCCCTTACCCCGCAGGCAAGATAAATCCTTCCTTTCCACTGTGTCATGCCATGGCTGCTCACTGCCTTCCTGCTCCTGTTTTTGGGGTTGATAAGTCGTGGCGAGGCTGTGCAGTTGGTTTGGGAGTGGGTGAGCTCCCAGCACTGCAGCAGCACACAAAGTAGTAATAGAAGCCGCTCGTTCTCACCTGGGCTCAAATCTTTCCATTGCAATTTAGGTATTTCTGTGAGTAGCATTACTGTGCTATCGAAGTATCCCACAGTCCTTTAATCCATTAATCCTCCCAATGCGCTTGGCAGATGAAGCAATGCTATTATTCCTGCTTTACTGGTATGAAAGCAGGCATTGATAGACAGATGCAGAGTCCAGTAGAGCAGGTGTTGAACCCAGGCTTCCTGAGTCCTGGACTAGTGTCCCAGCAACCAACATGTCTATTTAACTCTTCTAATTGTTAGTGGTAAATAAACCATTTTAGCTGCCCTGGCCTTTTACTGCCCTTCTCTGGGCTCTGGGTGTTGAGGTGCTCCATGCTGTTTTCTGTTGGCATTCACCTCACTGTTCCCATGGGCCAGGACAAGGTTGTTTCCCAGATCAAAATGATGTTGGTTGCAGTGGGGTTTTCTTCCCTCTTCCATTTAATAGTCCATCAGTGCACCCAGGTCTCCCATCATGCAACCCTCCAACTCGTTGCTTCTTGTCAGTGGCTTTGTTTATATTTTTCTGTCTTTTTTCCACCCTCCAACAGCAATGTTATGGAGCACAGACCAGCAGTTAATCTCCTACCAAATGAAGTTTTGTCTGAAATGGTTACTGAGGAGGAAAATAAGGGAAGGATGAGCTACTGGAGAAGAAGGCTGGCCTGTTCTGTAACCCGGCTGTCCAGGATCTGTCTTTCAAAGACTTTTCCCCTTCTGACTTCCTTCTGACATCCACGTCACTGTTTATGGAGCTTTAGTCTGAGTTTTGTTCAAAGCCATCAGCACTATGTTACAAACTACAAATCAAATCCTGCATCCTTGAATGCTTTCTTGCATATTGGGCATCCCTATTGACGTCAACAGATTTATGCCAAAGCAGAGAAGAGCAGTTTTTGCTCTTCTCTTCAGTGTTGGTAGAAGTTTGACTAATGACTGCAGAGTCTGCAGAGGAAATCACTATGAGAATGAATGCTAGCAACAGAAACTTAGGAGCCTACATTTGCTAATTGGGGAAGTGGCTGAATCTGATTTTTCCAAAGTTTTTTCTGTTCTCTACAGTGTCTCCTACTAGTGAAGAGGGTTTTGTTAAGCATGTGTTTTAATTGGGTGAAGGGCTTTGTAGTGCTTCAAAATTCCTCAGTCATGCTTTGGTTTGATTTCATTTGATTTATATGAATTCTGGTGTGTGGTCTCTGTTTTAATTACTGCATCTACTTTTTTTCCACCTTCTACAGATAATTTTCAAGATCAGATGAAGCGGGAACTGGCATACAGAGAAGAAATGGTACAGCAGCTACAAATTGTAAGTTTGCCTTCTCTGCTAAAAATGTTACAAACTGTCGCTTTATGTTTTTTAAATGCATTCCTCAAACTTTTCATCCATGAGCCATGCAGATGTACTATTACTGAGCTCATATTACCTTATACTTAGCAAGACAGAAGCATGCAATCCTCAGCTGGTTTAGAGTCTAATTACCTGGAGATTTACTTTCATACAGTAACCAGATGGGTCTTCATCTTTCAACTAAACGAAATGCGTTGACTTGACACCAAGAGGTGCTTCTTCAGAGAGAAATGTGAGGACTGAATCAGTAAACCTTAAGCAGTTAAATGTTTCTACCTTGTACAAGTTGCCAAGGGGTGCATTTCGACCCTCAGTAGGGAATCGGTGCGAGGCCAGCTTCTCACTGGCAAATAAACCTTGGCATGTGTCTTTTTCAAATTTCAGCCACTAGAAGAAGTGCTTAACTCAGCAGTAAAGGATTGAGTTGCCAAAACACAGTTCAGTGCAGGCACACATTGCTGTTTGCTCTGTTGCTTATTATTTTAAAATCAAGAGGGATTTTGTGTGTGTTAGTGCAATTCTAGATCATTGCATGCAACTGTGCTGTTTTGAAAACTTGACATACTTAATCCAGTACAAGCAAGGGGTGGAGTACGTGAAGCTGTTTCTTACTTGGATACTGCTTAGTGTGGTTTTAAGAGCAGAGCATCATAACGAATGGGAGGCTGTCAGCTAATACTTGTTTTGCTCGTGCTTTTTCTGTGATCAGTTTGACATTCAACAGGGTTTTTTTGAGGCAGGCTTGTCAAATATCCCCACTTACCTGAATCAGCCCTGTGCTTGAGCATCTAAATTTTCCATGTGCTTGTCACAGACCCTGGTGCGGAGAAGACATTGTCCAGCCTTCTGGTAGTGTCATTTTCTAATTGATGGGTTAGGACATAAAAATAAAGCTGAAGGCCAGGATTGTCAAACTTGTGCACCTATGTTTGGAGGCATTTAGGAGTGGCCTTATTTTTAGAGCTGCCGAACGTTCCTGCTCCGTGTTCCTGCTGACTTCAGAGATTTCAATGAGAGATGGAGGGTGCTTGAAGGAGGTTGTTTATTCAAGTCCAGATTGTTTTTGGAGATTTTTTTGCTGCTGGTCTCCACTCTTTTCCTTTAATGCATCCAGTTGTTACTGTGTTCCCCTTTGTCTCCTGATGCTAGGCAAGGAGTTTGGCTTGATCTGTGAATTGCATTGTCACAGAAGATGGTAATTAGGATGTCATCCTGAAAAGTACTTCCCCTGCTGCTTTGAACTTGAGGCAGGTGACCTGCCTGATTGTTTCTGTGAAGCACATTTAAGCACAAAGTTTGTGGGTCCACTTCAGCCTTTATCTGTTGCATCAGCTGAACTTGGAGCTAACGAAGTCTCCCTCCCAGGGAGAGAATGGATCATCTCTGCTATTCACTTTGTGGCCCAGTTGTGAAGTTCTTTCTGAAACTGGGTATCCCAGATCTCCCGTGAGCCAGGTGTGGTGGTTTTTCTGATTTACAAGTGTAGAAATCACAAGATTCAGTGTAGTGGTTCTTTTCTCAGGCAGGGAAAGAAATACAATCATGTAATTCACACCCTTTTCACTTACTGATGCATGCTACAGAAAGACTAATAGTCACTTAATCATTAAACGGAGCTGGCTGAATGTACTTAGACTAGTTTCAACTTTTAATGTACTGCACCAACAATTCAGGACCTCTTCACTCACTGTGGCTGCCTGAGTTTAATTATCATTAATAGAAATGTTGTCAAATGATCAGTAAGTCTTTATGCTCACATTTGGGTATCCCTCTGGATGTCGGTGAGGCAGGTTGTGTGTCAGTGAGACCAATAAAAGGATGTTTGCATATGAAGAACTGAGAGACTGCTGCAAATAACCAGTGTGTTTGTTCAAGCTAGGTGGAGAAATCTTCAACGATATTTTTGTTGATAACTGAAATGGAGTTAGCACTTTTGATGTCATAATCCCTGCAGTTACTTTAATTCATTCATGTGAATATATTTTGTATGTTTATATTTGGAATTAAGATTAATGAGCTGAATGTGCTAACAATAGAACTCCTTTGGCCTTCTTGGTCTGTGGCATGGATGAATTAAAACTTCTGGTGCAGAATACACAAAAAGCATGGTTACTTTTGATTTTTTGTTTGTTTGTTTTTGTTGTTTTGTTTTTAACAGGGGCAGGTTGTTTTGGTTTTATGTACGTGGGACGCTGTACTATTGCTTTAACAGAGCTGCCCACACATAATTTTCTTGTTAATGTAGAAGTGCAAAGAGAAAAGGAGAAGTGTTTAATGCATACTTAAATCTTAATTTTACTTACAGCTTCATAGGTGTATACCTTTGTAGTATTAAACTCAAAGTTTACTGGTATAGCTAGCCACAGAACTTGGCATGATTGCGTTTTAAATTTTACAAACAATATAAATGCACAGAGTCAGCTTCTTTGGGCTCTTCTCACCACTGAAGTATTATACAACTTGAATTAATCCTTCCTGAAGATTCGTGCATGATCATGAACACGTCTTTTGTAACAGTGGGTACCAGAGGCAGGTTTTGCTGGAACAGTAGTTTCACTCACCCTGAACTGGAATTCTTCAGGCTGCATAACTGAGTAGTCAGACTTTAAAATAAGCCTTGGCGTGTTTGATGTGTCAGAAATGTCTGGAGTACTACAAGCTGACGCTAAGCATGAAAAAATTAACCAAATATAATTGTATTTGAAAACTTTCTAGTGCAAACACCCATGTAACCTGACTGTTACACGGAAAAGGACTGCTTGAAAGGTAGTGCTTTGTCCCCAGCCAGTACTGACCACGGAACGTAACGCTTTTTTCTCCTAGTTCTTGGGTGACATTGTGAAACTGCAATGCAGAAGGCGATGATAAATCGCCACGCGTGGAGGGCGGCCGCGCTGAGTGGGGTGGCAGCTCCGGGGGTGCTGGTGTGGGCTCCGGGTGCCCTCTGCCGCTCCCCGGCGGTCACTGCACTCCCAGCGCCTGGGAGTGACCCGGGTTTAATATTCTTCATTAAAAGCCTCAGTTAAAGCAATGTTTAATCAATGGGCTTTTATTTTAATGCTCTGTCTGCTCCGGACTTTTAAAAAAAAAATATTTTATGGCTTCCTGAAAGTCAGGAGTCAGGCTCAGATCACTGGGAAAATGGAGGGTGGGTCGTGTTCTGTTACATCCTCTGTGATGGATGTTGGCTTCTTTGGACATAACCTGGCTTGGTAGGTAGCTGGAGCAGTGGGACTTCGTGCGGCCATCAGCAGTTTCTGTTGAGAAAGGAGTTGGTCAGAGTGTCTGGAGCAGCTACCAGGAAGTATCATAACCTGTTTTTGCCAAGCTCTAGGCCAAGTGCCAGGAAGCAACCGATCGTCATATTTAATAAGAAAATGGATCTTAAATCACTGAATGCATTTTTCACTGCTTCCTTCTACAAAGTGCTGTCTCCCAAATTGGCTAAGTACAGCGCGTGTACTTGGAGGTCATATTTTACTTTAGGCATGGATCGTCTGGCTGCTTTTATTAAGCTGGACAGAAAGGGCCACTGAGAAGAAATCGCTGCCCAGCAGGTTGGGGTAGATTCTAGCATGCCACGTCTGATATGGCCTCAGAAGAGCTCACCTGCCTTTAGAGTTCTGTGACCAGAGTTCATCTGTCAAGACAGCCCAGCCATCCTAAAAAAGCAGTGAGTTAGCTCCTGCTTGAGACTCTGTATCTGTCTGATACTGTCTTCTGAGCAACCATGTTGGTGGATCAAATCTAACAAGCATGAACTTTCTTCCTAGCTGCCTGGTGGGAGAAAAAGATCAGAAGCAGCATTCCCAGCATGATGATTTTTATCCTTTTATGTTTTTGTGAACCCCTCGAAAACATTGCCACAGAGAAGTAGAGCACCAAACAGCAAATTTAAGCTCCTGTAAACAGGCTAGCTTTTCTTAATGTCCTTTCAGGGGTCCCTTACAAGTAGTTTGTAGGTTCCCAGGAAGTGCTGACCACAGTTGTAACTTGTCCATCAGGAAAAGCTAAGGTGGTGTTTGTCACCCTGCCATTGTGGTTTAGATAACTAAGATCAGGTAGTGATCAATCCCACTAATTTTACATAGGGGTAAAAGGCAGCAGGTCTTTGAGACACGTTAGAAACGTGAATTGCTCAGGCAGTCCCTTGTATTTCCAGCTCAAGTGGAAAGTGTTGGTTTAGTTGTGTGGGTTTTTTTGTTTTGTTTTGTTTTTAATTTATTTATACTCCCATGAACTGACTTCGCCCTCACTAGCCTAACCTTGACCTGATAATAATGTTCAGAGCTCAGAACTGGATCCAGTTGGAACTCCTCTCATGTTTGATGGCCTTCTACTCTCAGTGCTGCTTTGAATCCACTGTGTTCTTCAGAGGCAGACAATAAAATAAATTGGGAACTATCTACCTGCAAAACTGGTTTCTATCTCTGCATCATCTTTCACCCTGATCTTTAAAGATTCATACGGAGTGTTTAAAAGGAGAAAAAGTCTACCATGTGGTAATGCTGGTAGATCTTCAGAGGTATGAGATCATGTTCCTCTGGGTCCTACTGTAATTAAGAAAAGCACCAGTAGGTTTAATTCCTATTTTAGGTTGTATATGGAATGTAGGTGCTTTGTACAACTAATGTATTCATTATACAAACAAGGAATACCTGCATTTTTCTGTGTGGAGATCTTGGTCACTGCATGCCTGTCACTCCACATTCAAAAAGTGGAAATAGGAAATAGCAGTGCTTTATTGGGATTTCTGTTTTGGTCCTCTGCTTAAAGTGGTCCAGCTAGATTGATTGACCTTGACAAGAACGTTAGGGGCAAACGTTGTTTCAGCAGCTTTTGGATTTCTTGAGCTGCATCTTGTGGTGAAGTGCCTGTCCACTGACACCCAGATAATAACAGGTAAAAGAGCATTTCTGGAACTCGGTGTTTACTGTGTCTTGCAGACTCCAAAGCAGATTTCATTACTTTGTCCCCGCTCCCAAAACAGAGAGATGTTTATCTTTTTTCTCATTAATTTCTTCTTCTGTGCTTTAGCAGTTGCGATGATACTGCAGGTGTGTTTCTGTATGTTCTGTTATCTTTGATTTTTTGGTGGAGTACCCCTCCAGATTTAATGGCACAAATTGGGAATATGTCCTTTTGATGCCAAAGGTAGCGTACATATCCCTGACTGTGTACAGAAAAGTGAGCTGACAAGTACTATTTTCAGCAGGATTTTGTTTGCCACTGTCTGCTTTAAGACAGGCTAGCAAAACTTGTATCTTGACAATGCATTTGGTTGTGCTTCGGGTTAATAGGATGGAGCTGTGCTTCTTTCTCCAGTAAACTCAAATGTTAAAGAAAAAGCATGCCTTGTAGAATTACTAGTTATTAAAAACAGAAGTAAAAGCTTGCTTTCCTTTAGAATAGACAGAAATTCTGATCAAATATGGATGCATATGTACATCCATATGTACAGAGAGCTACAAGCCAGCCTCTGCTATTGCCTGTGTGGAAAATCCTTTTTCTATGGTATTAGTGTTTTCCACTACTTAAAAATACATAGGATTGAGACTGCGTGCTCCAGCTGTGACTCTCTAGTGCCTTGCATCCTGTGCAGAGCGGTATGCTGTCCTGAGCACATGCCAATACCCACCCAGGAGGGAAGAGTCTCTGAACTCAGCCCACATAGCTATAAATACTTGCACAGGGCAATAGTGGAAACTCATGCTCTAAGGCATGCTGTTGGCACTTAGATTCCTCCTCCAGCTGTCAAAAGCTCAGTGCATGCTTTTTCTTCTGCTTAATCCCACGCATTGTTCTATCCAGAAGCACCATGTGTGCAGAGACTGTAGTTTTCCAGTGGCAGTTCAGCTGCGCATCTCTCTCCTTTTCTGCATAAATATGCTTTGCATTTGGAAGGGCTGTCTTGGCTGGACAGTGTTCTGACTGAGGTCTCGAGTGCACTCTCTGGAAATGAGAATTGTTTAACTAAGTATCTGATAATAGTGTTTTGGTGTACTGAAGATCCCTTCTTCAAGCAACAGAAGTCAGGGTGATATGTCATTGTGTACCCACCTAGAGATGGGATGCAAAGGTGAAATCTCCAAAAGAGGATCGTGTACAGAAGCTGCTTTGATGGCCAAGTGTTGCAGGGATGAGACATGCGCTTTAGAAATGAATCCTCAATCCTGTCTGCTTATCTGTGCTTTGGTTTGTGTTGTGGAGCAGACTTGGAGCTTGCAAACTGGATTCCTTCCAGATGAAGCAAACGGGAATGTGTTCCAGGAGTGCACACAGGAGTGTGCTGTAGCTCTTAATGGGTGATCAGTACCTGGGACCAGACTAGAGCTAGCCTGAAGAAAAAAAAACCAAGAGAAATGCAGTATGGACACTGGGTCTTTTTCCTGCACCCTGCAGATCTGCTCCTGTTGTGATGTATTTTCTATTAATGTGGACTTAGTCATAAGAAACCAATTGCTTGCTACTTAAAACCGAACTATCTGCACTTCTGTTATTGCTGGCAGGAGTGTACGCCCTTTGATAAGGGCCACACGTGGGATCTTCATGCCCATTTGCGTGCCGATCCTATCTTCATCGGAACAGTCACCATGGATGCACAAAAGGGGACTGTATTGTCATGAAGAGCCCTTAATACTGTTCCACCGCAGCACCAGAGTTACCAAATGTTCTTCCAATAACAAAAGTAGAAGATGACATTGTAGGTGATTTAACTCATAAAGAAAATAGTCATTTCCCTATTGAACACCCACCTCTCCCAGTTTCATTTATTACCAGGAGGATGGATAAACCAACACACATTGAACAGACGCTGATGTGCCAAATATAGCAGAGAAGTGGATTAAGAACAGTTAATTTCTGACAGAATGTACCCCTTTGTATTATCTAGGTCAGTACGGCTTGGGAGATGTCCTATATAATTGGCGGCCATGCAAACTGATGTTGCCTGTTGGCCCTTGTGAGTGGGAGAGAGGGAAAAAAGCAGTTGGTGAAGCATCATGGGTCTCAGCTGAAATGTGCTTATTCAGGCAGGTTGTTTGTAGCTCCCTTTTGAATCTAAACCATGGAAATGGGTGATCAGGTAAACAGTTTCTTTGCATACTCCTCTCTGCTACGGTTTGGAGAGGAGTTTTCCAGCCTTTGCAAAGACCATGCCCTGGAAGGCAGCTCTGTTTGAGGACCTGGTGAAGGGGAGAGCTCTGGTTTTTTTTGTGGGGGATCTGGTAGCAAGCTTCCTGATAGCTTTAGCTTCTGTCAAGGGTAAGAGTTTGTAAGAGTACTCAGGCAAAACACCTGGATCCTGGGTCTTTTCAGGTCATCAGTAGTTTGATCCTCTCAGTTCATGTGCACACATTCACCTTTTCCGAGGTCTATGTAGTAGGGGAAGCAGCATGCCCCTGTGACAGGCTTCTGCTTTCATTGAGCCAGACAGCTCATCTCTGCAGACAGTGCTGCTTTCTGGTGCTGCTGCTTTCCATCAGATTGTCCCGAGACATGAAAGGGTTAGCTCCTGAGCTGCAGATGCCCCTTTCTTTCCTCTCATCCTGAGCCTTCCCTGCTCTTTTCCTTGTTAAGGAAGGCGGGGATGGAGAGATGATGCTGCGGATACGGCGCTTCACACCGGCCCAGAGACACACTGAGCACAGCTCACAGAAACATCCTCACATACTGTGGGCATAATGTAATTAAAACCAAAACAGGGATGGACAAGAACGTATGTTAGGTATATAGTCAGTGGATATGGATGCAAGTTCACATGCTTCTGGTATGTTATTAGGTGTGTGGAGCAGGTTGCTTGAACTCTGTGCATTTGCCTGTCTGTTCCTTTTGCTGTTGGCGCAGCTTAAGGCCTTGCTCCTGACTTCAGCCCAGCCTATTTTTCAGCTTGCAGTAACATATTTGACGTTATTTGTGAATATTTTCTGGAGTGCCTGACAGCAGAAGCAGGTCACCTCAGTGTGCAGCAGTGCCTAGGAGTGTAGGGACATAGATTTTCTGATCCCAACCTGAATTCCTCCAACAGTCCCTCCAAGAGGCAGCATCAAAGAATAGTGAATTTGTAGTCACTTGGATTCCCAGCTATGGAGAAATCTCAGAGCAATTTAGTTTTGTTGCATTCTAAAGGCCCAGCATTGAAAAAGAGCAGCTCTGTACTGTATTCCCAGTAGCCAGTGAGCACATCATCCCACTTTGTTTCTAAATATAACTATGTTCCCTGATATGCCTATGTTCTCTGTTTTTCTTTAATTATTTGTTCCACTTCAGTGGCTTCGCTCAGATTGGTGCAAGTCAGAGATAATTATTATGAATTTCCTAATTATGGTGATATAAATATATGAAGTTGAATACTCCCAACCTGCTGTATTTAGGCTGTGTGGAGATCAGTGTGTTGCCTGCTCTGTTACAGACAGCTGATGTTTGTCATCTCACAGGTAGCAGAATGGGTGGTGGCTTTACTTTTTGTCAGCAACTGATAGAAACAAAACACTGGAAGACATCTTTTACATTGGATTTTAAGATCCTTCTGTTGTTTTAATTTTATTTTATTTCTGCTTCAACATTCTTGTAGTTTTGTAAAGAGTTCAATCCTTTAATTTAAGGATTGAACCTCCTATTTCCTGAGATGATACAGGGAGGCAAATAAAACCTTTCATTTACAGGGACTCCAGCTTAGATGTTTTGTTAGCCAAACCTTGGCTTAAAGCAGTGGCTTTGTTTCTGTGTCATTGCAGATTCCCTATGCAGCAAGCTTGATCAGGAAAGAAAAGCTCGGTGCACACCTCAGCAAAAGCTAAAGGTGAGCTTGTGAAAGAAGAGACTTGATTCTGCCTGACCTGGCCATCGTGTTTTTCTTTGCAGCCATTGCAAGAGTTAAGAAGATCATTCTGTTGCTTGATGTTAATGATTGTGGTCTAACAGCTCTGTCTGTGGAGGTGGTGTGCTACAGTCTAGAGCTGATAACTGACACGTCACAAGAATTACGAGGCTTCACAGGGGTAGGCCGTAGCGTTGAGAGTTGACCGTTCGGTGAATCCAAGCCTAATCACGTGAGCATGTGCTTCTACTCTTTGGCACTGGAAAGTGGCGTCAAGGTCAGGTACCTTCAGTGGCAGGAGGGAAATACCTTGGCATTCACAATGCAGTAAAAGTTCACGCATGGGCAGGTAGGGATGGATTTTTCTGCCCATAATGGAGCTTCTTCAGCTTCAGGAGACAGCAGTGTATTTTGGGAGCTTTACAGAACTACATCGACCCTATCTTCTTTAGTTCAGTCTCCTGCAGATGGCATTGCCCTGCTGCCCCTGTGCAGGATCTTCCTAAATGCAACACTGCATTTTTCAGGAGTGTTTTTTAGAAGCATTCAGTTAGAAGAAGCACTTCTCCATCATCAATGGCTTGGGAGATTCCAGTTTCATGTGCTAAAGCCTTAACATTTAAACAACATTCTCTTTTTTTTTTCTTTCTGGTGAAATGAGAAGATTAGAGCTTGGAGACAGAGAGGCAAAAAGCCGGTAGCCCTGCTACTGAATTGTGCTACAAAATCTGGCTTGTGGATTCACTGAAAAAAATCCCTGAGGTGGAGTAGATGGATTAAAAAAACAAGAGCTATTCATACGTAGAGATCTCAGTAATGCACAAAGCAGAGGTATTCAGGAGGAAGTCTGGGGCATCTGAGAAGGGTTTGATGGTATAGATGGAGGTTTGCCTGAGCTATGGAAGAAGCAGATACTTAAAAACTTTAGGAGTAAGTATAGATTAACCAGATAACCAGTGTCTGTGGCCTTGAGCTCCACCCACTGAGATAAGGAGATTAATCTAAGCATCAAGTTGGTCTCTTTTGCATACTTTCTTACTGGCTGCCAGCATTTTCCAGTTGAGTCTACGTTAATCTGAGCACCGATTTAAAATAACTTCAGTGATATTAATATCCTGAATAAAACAGTATGCCTCCTCAGATGAGAAGCAGCGAGTTCTGCCCTGAGCGCCTTGTCCAAAGCACTGATCTACAATAAAAGTCTGCCTGAGGATGGCAGCATCAGATGAACAGGGCTGTTTGTTCCCAGCATCAGGTTTTCATCAGCTGACAATCCCTGCAAGGATGGTGCTGGCATCACAGCTACGAGCATTTCCTGCTTCTTTGCTGAGAGTGTGAAAGATGGATGCGTTTCTCATGCTGTTTTTGTTTCCAGTGGCACACCATCCCTGCAGACAACAGGGATTTCTCTAAGTAGACCCTAGTGCTTTTGAAAGATTAGTTGTTACTTAACTGCTAAGCTAAATCAGTCAAGCAGAGAATCACAACTATATTGTTCAGGAGCAATTTCACATACTCAATGTGCCAAGCAGAAAAGAGTTGCCTCAAGAAGAAATGTGTGTGCACATACATAGCCACACAGTACACAAGGGGGGTGAAGACCCTGTGTGTTGCAGAGCAACCACTCAATTAATGCTCTGTGTTTCTCGGCTACCCTTGTTGGGCTTTGTGTTCCTTTCCACAGCAGGTCTTGTTGTGTTTAGTCATATACTTCAGCCAGTTACAATTTGCACTTCATCTTTAATGAGAGTATTTACACATGACTCTAGAGATACTAACTAGCAAAGTCTCAGAGGATGCTGGTGGAGCAGGTGACTTACATGTATCCCTTTTTGAAGGATTGTAAATAAATATTGTAGTTCTGTGAGTTAAGACATCTCAAACTTGGGCTTAGTGTTGGTAACATTTTGTCTTTTTTTTTTATTCCCAGAAGCACAGGATCTTTTGCAGCTGTTACCTTGTAAGTTGTAACCCACCACTCAGAAACCTGACTTGTGTAAAGACTGAGAAAATGGAAGGGCTTGGGAATTTAAAGAACAAACAAATCAGGTTCCTCTGAACCCAAGGACAAGTGACCTCAAAGCATCATGGACAACCATGTAAAATAGAATGTAGCAGCCATTTATTAGTAAAAACAAAACAACAAAAAAAAAATCAAAAAATGCCTGTCCTGGATCTTTTTTGGTGGTACCAAAGTTTAAGTCTTTGTGTTTTTAGAAGGACTACTGAACTTGATAGAGAAAATGCTTTCGATGAATCGTACAGATAAGCTGTGAAAGGAACTGCGGATCCTTTCAGCGCCACAAACACTGACAACATCTGCCAGTTCATCTTTTGCTTTTGAATAGTGATTGTTTTATGGAAAGAAATGCGCGTCTTACCAGATGGGCCAGAACCACATTTGGATGGATGGATGGGTGGATGGATGGATGGATGGATGGAGCAGCGTTAGCCATACACAGTGCTTTTTAAAAGCAGACTGGAAATTGTCACACCCCTCTCCCTCGGCCCTTTCCTCCTCTGGTATTTTGCCTGCTGTATGAATTACGATTGTACTCCTCTGGAAATATTTTACAATTTAATATTGAGTGTAATTAAGAATATAATCACTGTTATCAAAAAAGGTATTTAACTCTGTTGTAGTTTCTTTATCATTCATGTGGATAAAAAGTCTATAATAAAAAAAAGAAAACTATGAGATAATAGTTGAGCTTCCCTGTAATTTAATGCTATGCTTCCTCCACTAAAGAAAAGAACTGGGAAATTTATCCCCAAGAATACCTTTTTAGAAGTATTTTAATTCACAAATAACATGCTGAAGTATTTCATGGCAGAAATCCTCTGCCTCTGGTTATTTAGAAAATGTTTGGAAGTACATTTAGTGGAATTTCAGGAAGTGCCTTGTGGACCCGCAGAAATAAGGGGAGACATGCCAAAGTCGGTTGACTTCTGAAGACCGCAGCCGTAGTCTTCCAGGTCTTTTCCTGCTGATGTGCAACTGCCCGATTGCCAGGGCTTTCCTGAGTGAAATTCGTCTTCATGCAAAAGGTCTCAGTCCCAAGTACAGTGTCACCCCTGAGCATACGACTGTGTAGAAGACCGTCCACACCAATACAGCACCACCAGCATCTGAAAGCGGTTTCAGTCACTCCTGGCAGTTGGATGTGTCACGAAGTTGCTCTTTCAATATTCCCCTCGTTCCCAACAAATCCTCAGGAGATTAAACCAGCTGGCTTTACAGTTCTTGGTGCAGCCTGACAGATCTGGAAGGCAGGGGAGGAAGGGCACAGCCTGTTTTCGTGCCCTTCCCTGCGTAGTTTGCTCCTGTAGTAGGCGAGCTGACAAGACTCAAACACAAGACTTGCTGAACTGGCAGCATTATGGCTTTTGTAGCGTGGAAAAAAGCAATGAAAGCGCCAGAAAAGCTGGACCAGGTCAGACCAAAAGTTCATCTGTGCTAATACCCTGTTCCCAATAGTAGATGAAATCAGATACTTTGTAAAAGCATGCAAGCAGTTAGAGAGACGTTCCCAGAATATTGTTTTAGCATCTTAATGATTTACGGCTCATGGGTTTTCTGATCTAGACATGATGTCTTGTTTTTAATAACCCTCAATGGATTTTTATTTCCACGACATCGTCCAGTGACTTTTTAAAACCTAGGCACACTTTTAGCACGTTACAGCATCCTATGGCAATAAGCTCCACAGCTTAAATACAGGTTGTGAGTTAAAAAACCAACAGCTTCTGCTGTTCGGAGCTGCTGCGTGTTAGCCTCATTTGATGCCCTGGGCTTTTTGTACCAGGTGAGACCAGCTGCCGATTGACTGCTGGCAATCCCTGTCCACCTTCTCCATGCCAGTTGTGATTTCATAGGCATCTATTAAGCCTGTCTGGTTGTCTTTTTTTCAGGTTGAAGAGGCGTAGCTGTCCCTCCAACAGAAGCAGCCCCACAGTTTTGTAGGCTTCCTGTGCCTTTTCCAGATCAGCTATATCCTTTTTGAGGTGGAGAATTAGCTGCGTAGACTATTCAGGATACAGGATACTGTATAGATTATAGTACAGAGTGACATGATGATATTTTCGGTGATGAATGAACTCGACTGTAGTGTGGTGGTAAAATGTCTCACCACTATAGATCAAAAATTTTGCCCAGACATAAAGTAATCCCATTGCTCAATAAGAAATCACTGCTCTAATGGCTTCTGAGTGCCAGAGCTCCTGGATGTGGTCAGGCGTGCAGAGTAACCTGTTGTCCCTCACCGTTTGAGAACCAGCCTGTTCAGGCCTGGGAGCAGACACGAAGGATCTACAGCAGATTTATTTGTTTTCTACTCCCTGCTCAGCAGCGTTCAGACCATCATGTTCCCCAGTGACTTTCCACAGCAAGTAAGTAGTGTGTCTGTATGTTGTTAAGTTGTGAAAGTGTGTATTAAATGCATAGTTCACGCAAATGACGGGATGGGTATGCAACAAATAGGTTTAAAATTGAACATTCAGACTTGAAATGTCCAGTTTGCACTTGGTTCGTTATGCTAAACTCCCCAGTCAGGAAATGGAAACACCACTTGTCTGGTTTGTAACTGATCTAGAGACCATAAGTGCAAATGTTAAGATGGAACATATGTCTCAGAATTAAGCATGAATGGTGTGTTTTGAATTAAAAAATAATATCTCACACTGATAAAGCTCAAGAATGTGATCCTAGAAAACAAACACAGAGCAGCCACCGCCTAAACAAATCTACTTCAGTAAACACCCACGGAAGCATCTTATCACCGGTTGCTTTTTGTTTGCTTTCCTTTTGTCCCAAAGTTTGTACACGTTGAATTGATGAGGATCCCATTAAACCCTTGTGTTTCACAGACCTAACCCTCAACATTTCCACCAGCTGGCATCATAAAGAAAAGAAAAAAAAGGATACTGGATGATTTACCCAGTAGTTGATACGGTTGTGTGTGTGGTATACATATGCTAAGGCACTGTCTAATACTAAGGTTTCCCCTGTACTTGAACTCACCTATATAGTTAAATTGTTGCAGCGGCCCCTGGCAGAGTTGTGTTTGAGCCCACTGATGTCCTGGGGAGCAGTTCCCGGCATGGATGGCGAGTCAACCCAGACCCCGCAGCCTTTCCCGCTGGCATGTGGCCACCCCGCGCCGAAAGGTAAGGGTTTTGTGGTGTGGGTGCAGAATGGCAAAAACCACAGCGCAGGCTACTCACTGAGCTGTGATTGGAATTTTCCTGGGTGCTTGAATGAACAATTAATAGATTCAAAAAGCTCATTAGTGATTGACAGTCCTTTTTTTTTTCCCCCCCACAGAGCTGGGTTTCCATTAACTGCCCACAACATCTCCAAACTGAGTTCTGTCCTTCAGACATGGTGGTGCTTCTCCAGGACTTAGGACTGAACCTCATTTGTTTCTGAGATACTTCAGCATAGTTATTTATGTTGATGAAGAAGTACACCAAGCAAAAGCTTGAAGGTATGTGCTTTCCCTTACTCGAGAGCATGGGAACAGACCTTCTCTCTGGACCGTATTTTAGGTGCCTTCAAACCATCTCCCTCAAAGACCATTTTTACCTTTGTTTGACCTTGTTCTGAAATGGCAGGGGAAATCCAGTGAATCATGAACAAGTTATTTGAAGCGGACAGCATATCTGAGCATTTACTGCTCTTGAGATTAATCATATTGATGAATAAATACCTTGATTATTATTAAAAAGTGATCTCTGCACAAATAGGCCAATTAAAGGCATTACAGTGAAGAGTTGGAAGTTTTGTCTGAACTGGGTATGGCAAGCAGGATAAGGCCCTGCTAATTAATAGCAAATAAAATATCTGTGGTTTTTTTGTACTACTGATCAACTCTTGACTGTTCTGGTGTCTTTTGTCTTCTGTGAGGCATTAAAGTTCAGATTTCCTCAAAATTTATTCTTCCTTTCCTGTAGTTTTTATGTAAAACTTGAAGGGAGTTGCACCAAAAGTTTTGTATGAATTTTGCAGTGTACAAAAAAGTAGCACCTTCCCAGCAAACCTGTATTTTTTAGGCTATACCAATAAGGAATTAACAAAAACGAAGCCTAGCATTTGCTCTGACCCTATTGGATAACCACTTTTACCCCACTGGCTTTCAGAGCAGAATCACTCTGCTTAAGCAAAACTGTTGGGAGAGCTGCTGTAGGACATCTTACTATTTTCCTATCATCTTCTGTAGCTTTCTTCCTCTAACGTGTTTATCCATGGCGTTTATGCCCAGATGAGCATGGCAGGGAGGTTGGAGCTAGATGATCTTTAAGGTCCCCTCCAACCCAACCCATTCTATGATTCTAACTGTATTTTGAAACAATTTTACTCAACTGGCTTGGATTATTCAGTACATTTTTGAGAGGGCTCTTTTTCACTACAGTAGGATTATCCTCGATACATACACTGATACGAAGTGTTTCATCTCCAAACTACTGGCCAAGTATTCACTAATAAATCCCAAAGCAGGTAAATAACCTACAGTCGTACTAAGGAGCTCAGGCTCTGCATATGGCTCAGATCTTTGTGCCCTGTGGCATGTGTCTCTGCAGCCACGTGCACACTTGGCTGGTTGCCCTGGTCTCACTGGGTTTATTTTATCTGTGCTGGCAGTTTGCAGTGGTGGACTGCACCCAATCCACGTGAGATAAGGTGTTCCTGCAGGAAAAGAGCTGCCTCCTCCACTGCAGCTCCCCACTCTGTGATGTCCAGCTTCTCCACAAAACTGAGTTTGGAGTGAGGCAGATACTGGGATAAGAAAGAAAGAAAAATTAAGATGTTATAGATCCCCTTCAGGAATATTCAAAGCATCCCACTGCTTTTTCCTTAATGTCTCTGAAAGTTCAATGAGAGTGAATTTCCATTCACAAGAGAAGTTTGCAGAGAAGAACATGTCCCAGACACGTCCATCATGTCTTCACACCAGGCACGTACAAGGGATGGAGATCTACCATGTAGGTGTTCAGTGGCTTGCAAGAGTGAGGTGTGCTGTGTATTTAGTATCTTTCCCCCTCAGGGCACAGTCTGAATACCATAGAATTCAGTAAAGAGACTCCCATTGACTTTGGTGAGCTTCAGATCAGACTCAAAATCACAAATGGGTTGCACAAAGCAATTTAGGTTTTGGTTTGAACTTTCCATTTGTTTGATAAAGAAGGAAAGCACTGGCATCTGCCCGAATATAAAGTCCTCCCTTCCCAGGAAGTCTTTTGTGGCATGTGGAACATGGAAACGGTTTTTAACATCATGCTTGCTCTGGTTCAAAGCCAAATAAAAGGCCAATGGTGCCCTGGAGAAGGGAGAAGAGGTACTTACCTACTGAGTGTCCTCCGCTATGGGTGGCACAGAATGGATAATTGATGTGTGGCTTAACCAAGAACATACCTGCATGTTATCTGCGGGCCTGCTCTCCAATGTTCACCTCTCCGTAAAATCTATTTAATGTAGTTCAGACACTGGTTTCTTACGCCGTAGAGAAAAATTCACAGCCATTATCTAAATGTGCTCAGTGAATTGGACTGTGGACATCTGAAACCCTGCCAAACAATCTCCAGGGGATTTGAAGAGGTGCTTTGGTCCTGTTTGATACTAGCAGTGAGGCAAGAGGGGCTGAAATTGTTTTGCAGCTATTTATCTAGGCACAGCAGAAAAATGCGTCAATCTATTGTTAATTTTTAAATACCTGCCAATCTGGAGTATATTAATGTATTCTGTGTGAATGTATTAACAAAAAAGGAGTCTCCACCCTAGAGCACCACTCCTTCTCTGATCACAAAGCGCAGGTAATTGCATTTTTTTACAAGATAACTCAAGTGCAGTTGCCAGCTCAGCTCCAGTCTGGCCGTAAGTGACTAGGGGCTTTTGCAGACCAAACCAAGGTTCAGGTCTGTGGAGATGTGACGTCCCTAAGGGCGGTATGGGAAGAGGTGGGTGCTGCAGAGCAAGATTGAGGATATCCTCTTCCCCGTGGTGCAGTGAAGAACAGCTAAGCCAGGCTGCAAGAAGCACCAAAATGAAGCCTGTCTGAAACCCAACCCTCAACTGGCCATCACCAATTAACAGCTCAACAACAGCTCCTTAAAATCCTACCTCATTCCTTTCAGTGTGAGAAGTCAGGTCGGTCTGTGTAACACCAAAAAAGCAAGGACGGGGCTCAGACTTACCATGGTCCCGTAGTCGCTCCTTGGCCAGGAGCCGTCTCAGCTGGTGGGGTTCCCTTGCCCGGAGAGGACCCGAACCACGGGGCTGCCTGCCCTCTCCACCCAGCCTGCTGGAGGAGACCCAAAGGCACCGCTCTCGGGACATGGCATGTTTCTGCAGTGACTCCTGAACGCAAGGGGCAGTTTTGCTGGAGGAGTTCGTGCAATCGTAGCATGCCAGAAGGAGTCCAGTGCTCCATGGAAGCCCTGACAGGCTTCTAGGTGGAGTCCAGCTGTGTCTCTTGCTCCACCAGAAAGATTGTGAAAGGTGCTGCTTAACAAAAGGATGGTGAGTAAAGCCTCTCCTTGATCCACCTCCACGCTTTTTTGATTGGCTATAAACGGACGAGATTCTTCTGCCCTAATAAAAACCACGGAGAGAAGAAAGCAATCAACAGAGGCAAATGAAGGGAGCGATTAGTCTGAAACCTTCAGACCAGCTTTACTTTCATGCATGATCTTACCGGCATGATGCTGATGGAAGGACCTCCAGCAGTCACAAGGTAATCCAGAAATTTGTGATCTTATTCTGCTCTAGATTTAAATTGCCATGTCTTGTTTTCTTTACTTTTTTTTCAAGCTGAATGGCAAGACTCAGGTGCTCCTTAGGACATCTTACTGATGTGACAAAAAGGGATTTTATCACGGGGGGCTGGAGGACTCTGTAGTAAGCAAGTGATCTTCCATTTTCAGTAACCCTAAGCCCAGCTCTCCTTGCACCAGGGGAAATTTCACAGGAGATCGTGAAACAGCTTTTGGGCCAACGTTTCAGTTAATTCACAGAGACAGGCACTGATGGATAAGAGGCAAAGCCTGGACAGTCTACTTAGCTACAAAATTATGCTGCCTGCTTTTGCTGTCCAAGCTTTATAAAAGTAGGAGTTGTTGCAGGTCCCTCTGATTCGTGTCGATAGGAGGGGTAACGGTTGTAGTGATAGGACAAGGGGTAATGGTTTTAAACTAAAAGAGGGCAGATTCAGACTAGGTGGAAGGAAGAAATGTTTTACGATGAGGGTGGTGAGGCACTGGGAGAGGTTGCCCAGAGAGGTGGTGGATGCCCCATCCCCGGGAACGTTCCAGGTCAGGTTGGACGGGGCTCTGAGCAACCTGATCTAGTGGAAGATGTCCCTGCTCATGGCAGGGGGGCTGGACGAGATGACCTTTAGAGGTCCCTTCCGACCCTAACAGTTCTGTGGTTCTGTGATTCTATGTCATACAGAGTATTTCAGTCTGAGCAACATTTCAGAGCTGATATCATTCTTTGTGTAAATGTGAGTATGGGTTTGGCTGGGCTTCTTTCCTATAGGGTTGTATTTTCTTCAGTCACTCGCTTTTTTCTTATGCAACCTGTGGCTACACAGATTTTTCATAATAATTCCATTTTAAGTTAAGCTTATTGATGGAAAGAGAGCAGAATTTAAAGTGCAACATCTACGACTTTACATACAAGCTCTTTTTATACCTGAGAGCATATTGGCAGACAATTTATTCTTGTGTTTATTAACTGGATGTCATCAGGCTACATCCTGTGACTCTACATTTTATTTCTGTTCTGGAAGAGGAGCTAGAATAGCATAAAATAATGATTGGAAATCTGCGTATCACACATGCAAGCTGGGAATATGTGTGTGCGTGCATGTCTCTGTGTGTCTATGTCTCTGTGCAGCAGTATTAGTACAAGGTGACACATGAATCTGACTTGAGCACTTGCCTTTTATCCACTGTACTTTCCAGTAATAAGGCATGTCATAGTTTTAAGCTTCTATAAGAGGAATATTATCACGGTGAAGGCATAAAACCAAGAGGCAGGAGGTCTGCTTGAAATTCCCAGCCATGCCACAGACTATTCTGACTGATGTAAGACAAATTGTTAGCCTTGGTTTCCCTGTCTCGACAGTAGGTTAGTGATCCCTTCCTGCCTCACATGCTTGCTGTGAAGAAAGCTTCACCCACCATTTCGACAAACTCGGTGCTTGGATGAGGGTTTTGGTAACAAGCAGTATTGCTGTGGGAAAGTAATGTTATTTGCCACAAAGAAAGAAATTGTATTTTGGGCCCCCATAATTTTTCCATCTAGTTGTTGATCATTCCTAGTTACTTTCTTATGTGATGGCTGAGATTCTTTACAGGAGTTAAGAACTGCACTTCTGGAGGTAGTGAAAGAGAAGGTATAACCTTGGCTTGAGAAACTTGGGCTCAGTTACCTTTTCTGCTAAAGTTTCCCTCTGTGTCCTGGGGCATATTGGCTGGGATTAGATAAAAGTGTGTGCTAGATTTGCTAGAGTGCGATGCCAATGTGCTTGTCCATGCCAAGATTAGATGCCATAGACAAACATAAAGTCAAACTCAAGGCACCTGAGGAAGCTTGTTTTCTTAAGAGAAACATTTAGGGTTTTGATGTCAGATTAAATTATTTTTGGATCTGTTCCATCTTGCTTTGATTCCCAGTAGGCAAAACAGAGATAGCAGAGTCTATCTTACGAGGAAGTTGTAAAGATAAGTCACATTAGAGATGATGAAATGCTCAGACCTCATAAACGGATCTAAAATAAATGTGCTGATTTTGATTAAACTGCGATCTGAATGTCTGTTGGCTTTCTTTTTCAGGATGGTCCGTGCTGGTGGCGAAGGTTTCCACAGCACGGTGGTTTCCAAGGAAGAAGGTGTTTTACTCTCCTGTTTGTTTTCATTAGCATTTTAAATCAGTTTTGCAGTGTTTATTTGTGTGGTGACACTGCTGAGAGGCACCAGGCAACAGCAGTGTTATCAAGTGTGTAAGATTAGCAGATACAGAGTGTTGAATGGGCTCAAAAGGAATGAATGAATCAGCTGTGTTAGACCCCTTTCTGTTGGGGTTTTAGAGAGGGAAGAATGGTGGACATAAAAGGAGCTGTTGCAGCAGAAGAGGGGAGTGGGAGACATGGAGGCAAGGGTGGCTGGGGGATGTAAGCCAAGTTTCAGTCCTTTAAGTTTGGAATGAAATCCAAGAGCAAAAAAGGATGGAAGCAGATTGAAAAGGGTGGAAGTGGATGGAAGGTGCTGGCTAGAGAGGCAGTAAGATTCAGGATCCTTCTATGGCTTTACTGTGAATAGGTGCATAATATGTGGAATAACTTTGTGGTCTAACAGTGCAGGGTGGACTTTTCCACCCTGAGATCCACAGGGCTGGGTTTCAGTCTCAGCCCTGCAAAGCAGTTTTGCTTTGTACTTTGGTAGACAAAGACCCATGAGTTAATTAACTGAGCTGTGAGATTTTTGAAGGAAAAAGCAGTTCCCAGGAGTACCCTCCTAACACAGAGCTGGTCACCCCCCTGCATCCATGGTTTGCAGCAGAAGGACCGTCAGTATTTGCAGTTTGTGACCCCCTGGGCTCATTTCACAAAAAGTTGCATTTCTTAAAGCTATTTGTTGGCAAAACTCACCTGTGGTTTCCATACTCTCTTCAAGCTTCATCATCATCTACTTATGACATTATCATGTTGTCGCTCAGTGGAAGCCTCTTACTGTTGGTTGCCATCAGCGTAGCAGTAAACGTTCTCTGGAGGTGAGTGTTAGGGCAGTAGGAGAGGAACCCAGGGCTGCCAAAGAAATGTATGCAATGATGAATTCCTGCAGGAGCCGCGTGTGATCAGGGGACCCATGGAAAGAGTCTGCCAAACCCTAGTGGGGTCCTCCCAGGTTCCTTCTCCATCAGCCCCCAGCAGGGTGCAGTAACGGTGGCTGGAGAATTGCTAGGGTGGGTGCTTGGGTAATACCAGTTTAGACTCACAGAATCATAGAATCATTTAGGTTGGAAAAGACCCTTAAGATCATCAAGTCCAACCGTTAACCTAACACTACCAAGTCCACCACTAAACCATGTCCCTAAGCACCACATCTACACGTCTTTTAAATTCCTCCAGGGATGGTGACTCAACCACTTCCCTGTTCCATGTTCCCATATTCCAATGTTTGATAACACTTTCAGTAAAGAAGTTTTTCCTAATATCCAATCTAAACCTCCCCTGGTGTAACTTGAGGCTCTTTCCTCTCGTCCTATCGCTTGTTACCTGGGAGAAGAGACCAGCACCCACCTCGCTCCAACCTCCTTTCAGGTAGTTGTAGAGGGCAATAAGGTCTCCCTTCAGCCTCCTTTGCTCCAGGCTAAAAAAAAAACCAGTTCCCTCAGCTGCTCCTCGTAAGACTTGTGCTCCAGACCCTTCACCAGCTTCATTGCTTATTAGGGCAATGACATTTGGTTTTGTTTTACATCTGGAGCAAATTCTTCTTCCCCTCCCCAGATTTTATTGAAATATGTATTGAAATTTTACTAAGGAAAATTAAAAGACTCAAGCCCCTAATTTCTCACTGCTGCCACCATTTTCATTTTTTTCAAGAGCAACCTGAAGTCACAAGAAGAGGGATATTCCTTGAGATGTTTATTTCTACAGTGAGAAAGTAAATGATATGTTTTGAGAAATCTCTTCAAAGAAAAATTTTATTCAGCTTTGGTTTGAATGCAGCTAGCTAAATGGAGGAGGGCAATGGGGTCATAAGATGTGTTTTATGCTAAAGGACAAAAAGATTAAGGGGAGAGGAAAAAGTCACCTCCGTAATTAATTAAATCAGCTCCATCCCAGCTGTCATTTCTGGACTGCCATTAGTTATATCCTGTTATTAATTGGATTGGGTTCAAAATACAAACAGCTCTTCCTGCTTATCTAACACCTAATGATTTGTTTTGCTCCATTCCTGTTGTGCCAGGCGCTGCACATCAAATTATTCCTCCAGACATCTCAGTACACCTGTGGTGGTGGAAAATATTACAGTGACGAGCAATAGCTCTGCTAAGATTTCAACAGTGGATCTGACTGGCCCCGTGTGTATAAGTTACATTTCTGACAAGTGAACTGTATCCCCAGAGTTTGCCATCCCTGAAGAGACAACTTCCATTTCTGAGCTACCGTTCTTCTCCTTAGCTGGCTCGATAACATCCCCCCATTCAGCACCAGAGCAGTGACAGCCCACAGCTTCTTCCACCTGCAGCTTTCTTCTGGAGAGAAAAGTGGATGAAGGACTCGGCGAGCTGATGGACTGACATGATGCATTTCATTTTCTTCACCGTAGTTTTGGACTGTGAACTCGTACCACACCAGTATAAGAAAATGCAGGAAAATTGAATTTTTTTAATGGAAGTGGAGAGAAAGCGTAGATATATGTACCTTATCTCTGTCATGTGTTGTGTTAAAAATTTGCCGTAGAGACAATTTGCCGTAGAGACATACATCTTCCCATATTATCTCTTTCTGTGGGATGAGTCACGGGAAAAAAATGCAGGGAGGGGATTTCTGGTAACTTTTACAAAGGATTTCCCAATCCCTCTGACTCACACATGAATCCCACACATTATGCTGAGACCTAACCTTTTGCACATGGTTTCCTACTAGCTGTACGACTCTGTGGCTATGCTAATGTTATTAGACAGATTGCAGTCTCTTAAGTCAACAGGTCTGTGATTTTTTTTTTTTATCTGCCCACTTTTACAGCCTGAAGGAAGATACCGTCTATTAATCTTTAAACTGAGTGCTGCAACTTTGCCAGCACCCGTGACCTCTGCCTCTGGTGTGACACCACCTTGCTAAGGAACAAGCCTGGCTGTTCTCCCCGTTCAGGTGGCAGTTGCAGGGAACAGGTTAGTCTGGGATCTGGCACGGAGAGGGATCTGGCCAGCCTAGTCCAACTTCATGCCCTTTGCTAACTGCTGCTGGGAACCCTGCAAGAGCTGCAGGATATGTATTTTTCCTTTTATCTTACTAACTTTCTTGGCCTACCTCCTGCATGTTTGCCATACAAGTAGATGGAAAATCAAAAGAAGCAGGAGAAAAGCCCTTTGACCTGCGGGTATTCCTCCGGAAGGGGTCTGGCATGGTCTGTTCCTCCGTTGTGCTCACCCGTCGCAGAGCACTGAAAGCGTCTGCAAGATCATTAAGGCACTTCAGAGCTGCCAACGGGTCAGAAGGGTGGTTGGCATCAGTGGCTGTGCCTCTTAGCTGACCTCAGTGGAAGTAATGCTCTCGGAGCTCATGTTTTCAAGCAGGAGACCAAAGGTCCACCAAATGTATGAACGGGAAGGCTACAGCCTATGAATTTCCTCCTCTTCCAGGCTTAGATGGGGCCAGCCGTTCACTGGGGAAGCTGTTGATGGAAAGTCTGGTCCCAGCGGGACACACTGTGACACCAACACACTCGTGTAAGCTCCCGTATGTGATGCTTCTCAAAACAGACTTAGGGCAGGCAGAGGAAGATGAGGCTCTCCCGCACAGATCCATACAGGCATTAGGCATGTCATAGACCTGAATGAAAATCTCTGTGCTGTGCTGCAAAGGCGGTCGGACTTCAGTCACCATTGCAACACCTCTGTATTTGTGCCAAAAAAGGCAGTTGGAGTAACTTTTCTATTAGCAGAGATGGAAACCGGGCCTGATTCTGGAACTGAGGAGACATGTCAGCCGTTGCCGGTGGAGGCTCAGCCACAGCAGGATCCGTTCTCCTCTGACATTAGCCGTATTCCCATTGAAAATACTGCTACGGACACCATCTTCTGTGGTCCGATGGAAACACGTGCTTGCATGTCCATGGTGGCAAACGCCAACTCCTTGCCTGTAATAGTCTGTGTCACTTTGGTCTCCCTCTTGTATAATACCTGTATTTAGTGAGCTGCTCCTGCCTGTCCATCGCCCGTAACGGCAGCCTCAGGCGCCCCTTCTCTTCGCTCCCCTTAATACCCCTGCTCTTTCTTCATGCCGCTCGCCGCACAGAGACAAAATCCCCCCCTTGTCAAAATTCATGGAGCTGTTTCCTCATCCTCCTCTAAATCCCTCCTTAAGACCCGCTGCTGCCTCAACGCCTGCAAATCCCGACCGTCTGTCAGCAGTAAGGCAGGGCTAAGCAGAGACTTCCAATTCTCTGACAAAGCCTATTTGTTTTCTTGCTTCCCCGCTCCCCGTGTTGGCCTGCTTTTGATATCCACTGTCTTCCAGCTGAGACATGGACTGGAAAATCCCTACACCTGTCTTCTCTGAAAAATATCTATATGGTACCGAGCGTAACGGGCCTTGGTTCTGGACTGGTGTATTCCAGCATGAACACAAAGCGAATGGTGACTGGTCTGAAGATGCTAATAATCACAGTACGATATAACGTAACAGAACGTAATACTGTACTATTGATAATACCAAGGTGAACAGCAGCGTGTGCGTGTATGCGTGCATGCGCTAGACAACAAATGATATTTAAAGGCTGTTACGGAGCCAAATAACATAAAATTAGGAAATGGCATCAATAAATTCAGGTGTAAATTCAGAATTTTATATTTGTTTTTCTTTTGTTCTTCAATCTCCTTTTGTGCATGAAGCCGTATTAATGTCCTCTCAAGGTACAAATCTTAGGAAAGCTGGCAGGCTGTGTTTTTGAAGGGATGGCTATTCACTTTCCAAATAACCCAGGGCAGAGATGATACTGCGCAGCACATTTGGAGCCATGGATAAGGCAAAGATCTTTTCTGTACGTAGCTGCTGAAGGGTAAGAACCAGATACCCATTCTCTCAAATGTACAAAGTCTCATCACAGTCCCAGCTTTGGTGGTTGAAACAAACAACTGGACATTAAATCAGTTAAATATTCAGTTTGTGCTTATGAGAGATGCGTTACGCCTGTAGGATGCATCACTAACCTTGGCAGCAGTTTGGCAGTGCAATAGGTGTGATGACTAATGGATGACAAAGGCTTTAGTTTAACGGCGAAATGTAGCTATAGGATTTATTTATAGCACATAACTGAGCTGCAGAACCTAAATTTTTCACATAGGCAGGATTTTTCAGTTAATGGAGCTACCCACTGTAGAGGTTGGTACATGGTAGGCAGGTGTAAGGACTGGGCTCCTTGATTCGATACCCCATTCCACATAGCACGGTGGTTTGTGTCCGTTCAGAGCCCCGTTAAGGTAAAACCGCGACGCAGCAAGCTTCCTTCTGGACTCTGAATATTTAAAGTTTGCTCATCTTCAGCTCGTCGGGTATTACCAGGCCCACTGGTAGCTAAAAGAGGAAATTATCAAAGCTATTTCAGAAAACAGAAGACGGTGGCAAGTGCGGCAAAGGATGGTAGGGATTGAAGTCGTGAGAAGACTTCCTTTGACCTGGTATTAGGTCGCCAGGAATAAACTAACGTAATCCCGAGAACTTGCATGCAACAAGCTCGAGTCTTGTTAACTGTAGAGGAGAGTTAGACCCAGGGAGCTATGCTCTGTCTGATGATATCGAACAAAAAGCTGAGAATAAAAAATACCAAGGTCTTCACAATACTTCACCAGCCTGAAGTTTAATCCTTTGACATCTGTAAGGTGGTTTAAAACTCTCCTTTATGGTGATTGACTGCACTCTGCAGATGACACCACAGGAATTTAGTGCACTGAAACATAACACCTTAATGAAGAAAAAAAGAAAAATGCTTTCCTTCTAATGCACGCAACTTTGTCTGGTTTTCCCTTCAACCACGTAACACGATGATTCAGAGATAAGACTCATGTGGTTGTTAAGTTGCCATGATGGATTTTACAAAGGGGAGAATCACGTCAAGTTTATGTAAGCCTGATAGCAGCTGCTCTTTGGAAATACATCTTAATTATGGGTAAAAATACTAAGCCATAACTTGTATACTTATTTTAAAAACCTCATTTTTTTTCAGTGCCATAATTCTAAACATTATCTCTCTGCTGAGGTTAGTATTTATTTATAGGTTGGATACCGTAAGGAGGTAGCCCAGGAAATGCTACTTGATGATGGTGGTTATTAGACATGCCTGTTAGTGACCCCTCATATTTATCTGTATTTAATTATAGAATTACTGCCATAATGCCCTAAGTTATGTCTGAGAACAAAAGGCAGTTCCATTTGTGATACCATTATATGCCAGCACTCATAACTTCTTAAAAAATGGTAATGATCTTTAGGATGAAATCTTTTCAGCCCAATATTGACTTTCTCTGTGTGCGTGGAGCTTGATAAAAATCAAGATCAGCCTTTTTTATTATTTATAGACACATGGAAAAAGATGGTTTGAATGATGATAAAAAGCATTTTGTAAACTTTGGGGGCCCCTGGGTAACTAGAAATGGCTCCATTTTAAAATGTTAAACTGATAGTTTTTAGGACGTTTGTAGTTATACCCTATTTACAACTCTAGATGAGAAATAAGGAAGTGGAATTTGGAATCCTTGAGCTTGCGAGTGTGTGTTCACACGTGCCAGTACACTCGAGTATTCTCCCTAACTGCTGATGTGCATGAAATTAATCATACATGTAAGTGTTTGCAGAATCGGAGCCAACATTTGGAAATACTTTGAGCTTTCATATAACAAAACACTTCAGCATACGCTTAAATAACACCGATTTCACTGGAAGTGCCGTAAGTGTTTTACTCGCTTCCATGAATTGAGACTATATTCCTTTTCGAGACTGAAATGACAAATACGTTTGACCAGATGACAAAACTCTGATGAATATATTTGATTTTTGTTCTCTGTTCTATCTCCCTTATTTAGTGGTATTCATTTGGGGGGTAAGCTAGTAACAAAACACGCTACGGCTCTGATGATGGGGTGCTTTCCCTTGCTTCCAGTTCCAGCTGTTAAAACGTAACGTAATTTAATAGTAATGATTATTCAGATGCATAATACTACGTCATCGACTATACTAAAGGAAGTGTTTTGGAAAGGAAAGATGAAGGCAGGAAGAAGGTGAGGTGTGGGGTGCTTCGTGGCTGATTCGCCTGGTGTCCGAGGGTCTATCGATCGTACGGTCCCGGTGCTCGATTCACGGCTGAAGTATCCGATCGTCTCGCGCTTGCCGGTGAGTGGATCTTAACCCAGAGCAAAAGCACGAAGATATAATATTGATAAACTCCGAATAATTTACCCAAATCGTGTCAGAAGTCTGTGGCAGGGCAAAGAATCGAGACGGGGGTCTCTGCGGTCCACCACATTAAGCACAAAGTTATCATTGCTATCACGGCGAATGAGTCTAATAACCATCAAAGCGCAGTGATTATGCAAATCATTGTACCCTGACTGAGTAATAAAAGCTATCAACCATCCGGAGTTAAGGGGTTTGCATATTGTGCGCTTACTGAGAAATAAAATCAGAGTGATTATGCAAATCACTGCCTTCAGCCAATCGGACTGAAAGATGCAAGGGGAAAAAAAAAAAGTGTGTTTACGCATCAATAACTGTACAGTATCCCTGAGCTCCAGTTATTATTATTTTTGTTATTTGCCTGCAGAAGTACCCAGAGGCCCTGATCAATCCGATCTAAAATAGAATTGTTTTCTTTCGGATTCTGCGACGACTCCCGACTTCCGCAGTCGTTACGTTTCGCGTAAACAGCGATGGGGGATCTGCGCTTGTTTCCCTGCTCGAACGAAACCGTACATCGATAGAGACTGAAAAAAAAAAAAAATTTTTTTTAAAAATACAGGACGGGGGCGGGGCGGGACCCAGCGCCCGAGGCCCCGCCTCCAGCCCCGCCCCTCTCCTCCAGCCCCGCCCTCCCCGCCTCCAGCCCCGCCCCTCTCCTCCAGCCCCGCCCTCCCCGCCTACAGCCCCGCCCCCTCCCCTCCAGCCCCGCCCCCTCTCCTCCAGCCCCGCCCCGCCACGTCCCGCTCGGCCGCCGGTTCCCGCCCCGGCGGCGCATCGCGGCGGCGGGTCATGGCGTTCACGCTCTACTCCTTGTTGCAGGCCGCGCTCCTCGTCGTTAACGCCATCGCCGTGTTGCACGAAGAACGCTTCCTCCGACACGGTGAGCGACCGGCCGCACCGGGGCAGGGCGGGCGGGGGGGGGAAGACCGGGCCAGGCCCGGTCGCGGCGACGCGTCGTGTCCCGTTCCGTTCCCCCCGGCCCGGCCTCCCGAAGGGAGAAGCCGCCCCGGAGCCCCGGCTGGCGTTACCCGGTCGTTGCGGCCCGGCTCGCTCGGCAAACCCGGGGATGCCCGGGGCCCACCGGGCCGCCCTCCCGCGGCCGTTCCTTGCCGGTGCGAATATCAGCGTGCAGGGACCGGCTCCGGGGCTTTCGGTCTTGAATTTTCCGCCGGTCGGTGCGGTTGATGTCGCTCCTGTCGTTGCTTTGTTTCTTCCCCAACCCCACCTCTCCTCTCCGTAATTTTCCTTTTTTTTTTTTTTTTTTTTTTCTTTGTGCGTTTCTACTGTTTCGTCTCCGTTTGTACCGCACGTCGGGAGGATGTCATAGCGTGAGATGGTTTCTTTCATCGCGTCGTGCCTTTTTTTTTTTATTTTTTTGGGAGATAGCGCTTCTCGGGCTTCGCACGTTCACGCTCGCGGTTCTGCGGTGCCAAGGAAGGACCCCCGAGGTTGGGCACCCTTGTCCTTTAAAAGAAAACAAAACCCTACGAAACACAGAGGAGCCACAGACGCAAAGATCTGCCAAGCCCCAGAAAAAAACTAATTACCTACGAGCCAAGGTTTCCCCCAATTTCCCGATCTGGAGAATTCTGACTTCTCCAGGTCAGGCTGAGCTAGGATTTTCCACGGAAGAGCGGAGAATTATCCCTTTCTCCCGCTCCCCAGCAGGACTCGCTGCGAGGCACTGGCTGGGCTTGGGGTTTTCTTTTGCTTTCCTGGTGAGCAGCGGCTGGAAGAGACGGGAGGAGATGTGGGGACTAACCGGCCGGGTCAAGCCGCTTGTCAGCCCCAGGTGACTCGGGAATAACTCCAAGCTCATCCAAGCGGGAAGCAGCGGCTGGTGAGGCAGAGGATTCGCTGACAGCCTGCTGCCAGCAGACTGAGGGAGGGGAAAAAAAAAAAAAGTGGGGGAAAAAAAAAATAGTCAAAAGTTGTCTCTGGAGAAAAGAAAACTCGCAGGTTGGGAGTTTTGCAGCTTTGAGTATTGAGAGCCGCTCCCTGCTCCGCTCCGCTCATCCCCAAACGGGTCGGGGCTGCGACCAGTAGGACTTGGACACCCCCAGTCCCCTCACTGGGACCACAGGTTCTGCCTCCCCGCAGCAGGTAGGGAAGGGCTTCTCCCTTGAGGGGCTTTGTAAACCTGCAGTACTTCTGTCATCCTCTGAAAAGTTCTCAAGGCATTGGGTTTTGGTTTGTTGTTTTTTTTTTTTTTAATAGCAGTTACAAAAATCATCATTCCCGTTTGGAATTTGTGCTGACCGTTTTCTGTCCTGCAGCTCGTTTCTCGGTGCTGAAGCATCGCTTCGCACCCAACCACCATTTGCTATTTTATCTTCTGGTGAGCAGACGGTAGTTTGTTTGGTTTTATTTTGGCGGGGGTTCTGTTGAAGCCCAAATAAAGTCATTTGTTTCTGTGGCACGCAGGGAACAGCAGTGTATTAAAAAGGTAAGGGTTTCCTTTACAGAACAGTTCATCTGTCATTACTGTTGCGTTCATTAAAAGGTTTAATGGTTTTCAGTATATTGTTTTAAAATCTGATCTTGAAATAAAGCGAATTGGTTTGTAGTTTGTTTTTCTAATGTTAGTGATAAACTTAACCATATTCAATGATATCGCTGGTAGCATTTGCTGCATGGTTTTGGGTTTTTTTTCCTAACCTGTCTGGCTGTTTTTGTGTGGCACAGTTGGCTGGGGAAGCGATCAAGGGATTGGAGGATTTGGAGAGGAACCAGGAATTAAAGCGCAGCTAACGAACCTTATTCGATCTGTACGAACCGTTATGAGAGGTAAGGTGACAACCTTTTGTTTAAATACCATTGTCTGTAAAGTTCTGTTTCTGTGCTTTAATGAAGTAACACCAGTATTTTGACTCTCTTCTTTTACCAAACAGCTGCTATTTCTGCTCGTCATTTCCAATCTATCCTTCCTTCACGCGAGGACTCGGTGTAGGAGGGCACAGGTCCCAGCTAAGGTGCCCCTATTCTGATAAAGTGTGAAAAAAATACCCTGACTCCGACTCTGGCTTGTGGCACTGCTGCTGCATCTTGTCTTTCCTCAGAGTTTGGGAGCTGGGGGGGGAAGCTTGGTGATCAATCAGAGCGTGCAATTAGCTTCACCCTGGCTAAATTCAATTTTGTGTGAAGTACCTGGTGAGGGAAATGTAATTCCTGGGATTCTTAAAGGTAAGCCAGGCTTACGTACCTCAAAGGATAGGGAAAAAACCACACTCTTAATTTGTAACTTACTGATAGTTTTTCACTTTAAAGCACGGGACAAATTCCTTTTATAGGTGATGATAAAAGGGGACGTAAAAAATCTTGTCTGTCTTGCCCACCACAGAGCAAAAACTGATACATTTCTTCTAAATCACAGCAAAGCCAAGGGTAGAAACTGACTTTGAGGCGGTCTAGTTTCATTTGGAGAAAAGGTTCTTCGGGTTAAAGTTAAAACATGATGGGCCATAGAAAAATATTTATGCTGTTGCTTCCTACCAACTTTTAGTGTCCTAGGCTTTGATCCTGGCTCCTTCCACTCATCCTGGTTTTGCATAGGAAAAATAAGTGTATTTTTAAAATTTTGATTGTTTTTGCTCCTTAAAAGGTAGTCTCCCAAGATAATGTGAAGTTCTGTCACTCTGTGACATGGAAAAGAAAATTTTCACGATTGCGGTTTTTTTGTTGGTTTTTTTTTTTTCCCTACAGTGCCATTAATAGCAGTGAACTCCGTTACGATCATTCTCCTCCTGTTGTTTGGTTGAAGATACCTGGTGAAAATCTTTTCGACATCCAAAGAAGCGAGTTGCTAACCATCACTGCTCTGAGTTTTCTGGGATCCAGCACGGTTTAGCTGTCAATTTGACATTGAACTTAAAATAATAAAGACACTATTTCTATTTATCCTATTTCCTAATGTTCACTTGCAGTTTCATTAATCAAGATAATGGGATCAATGCAACGACACTGCAAATACATCGGACTATGACAAATTCTGTTGCTGTCTGTTAGTAGCGTTGACTGTTAAGAGTAATGCGTCACAACATATTGCAATGATTGTCAATAGGATGCATTTTTTAAATGTCTCGTTACTCAGGGATGAATTTCCTTCAGTATGCTTCCCAACTTATCTTTAAATTAAAAAAAAAACCACGGTGTTTTTCATTTCAGTTAATACCAGAGTACTATTTAAGAGAATACAAATGAGGCTCTGAAAACATGTTATAAATTATTGAAGTACGGTTGTGATATTGAAGGAGATAAAACTAGCTGGGTAAAATCCTGATTCAGTTCACATTGCAAGTCGAATGCTCCTGGTTTGTTTGAGACCAGGATTTTTCTCGTGATGTTAGACTTTTCAAATCAATAAGGTTTCATGCTGATGGTGAAGTAAGTTGAAAATAGGTGCAATTGCTATGCAAAATCTAAAAAAGCTGTACCTGAAGCTGGGCAACTCTGTGTTAATTTAGACTAGCAGGTGGTATTAGCGATTAGCATTTGTTACTGTTCTGTCAAGGATTATTACACTTTTTTAAATGTCTGTTAAACTTCTGCATGGTGATTAGTGTTGGAAGTGGGGAACCATTTGTATTCCGAGCTTCTTGGGCAACGTGGGAGGGGAATACTGTGCCCTTTTCAAATGGAATTCTTTGTTAAAAAACAGCGATTTTGCAGCCTCTTCTGTTACTGCTGCTTCTTCCCCCGCCCTCCGTCTTCCTCTGTTAAATTAACAGCTTACTGAAATTGAAACTGTGGGTATGATCTTGCAGTTCTGTCGCAGAGAATATTGCTAATTGCTTTGGTACAGATCTTATTCTCAATTAAGACTGCTGGGTTAGGTCAGATGTTATGTAGCAAGTCTGGATTGAAGAAGGCTGACTCGCATTCTTCAGAAAAGTTAGAAGTCTTAGGTCTGTTCCTCTGCTAAAGTGTTTTAGCTTATTTTTGAAGTGGGGAAGGCCAAAGGAAACCTGGCAGTTTCATTATTTTAAAACAGCTTAGTTTAGCTTATCATCTCTTCTTGATGACTAAAGCATACGCCGTTGTATACAAAGATAAATCTGTAAAATGTGTAAATTAATTTAATGATCTTCACTTGCAGTGTTTTGCAGAGTAGAGTATATCCAGGAGGAGCGTTTTGTGTTGTTTCCTTTTTCTAGTGAAAACTTGTAAATAAATTCTGAATTTCTAAGTTAAGCACTCTCTTTCATAACTTGCTCTATATTGGTGTACGGTGGGAGTATTTCAAAACTCAGCTGCATCCTGTTCCAGATACCAGTTACTGTTCTTACATGAAATACTTTTTTTCTCATCCCTGTGGCACTTGGAACTACCATTTCTTTGCTATGAAGCTGTATTTTGGTTTATGTAGCAAACCTAATGAGCCAGGGCAACGTTGGCCAGAGGCAGAATAGGATCATGCTAGCCTTTGAATTCTGGAGTTAGGTAGATCTGTTATCAAGTATTTCTTTAGAATAATCTTTGTGTAATTCAGAGGTGATGAGGGTACAGTCTGGATTAGTTACTTTCATGTATCTGTCTTTTGTGGAAACTGGACAGTGTGTATGTGGAACAGATAAAACACAGAAGGTGTGCAGGCCTTTTTTTGTAAAATCATTGTAAAAAAGCAGTGGTAGGTGTTTCCATTGCTGATGCATTGGATTGGAATGCTGAATGGTTTCAAGCACAGCTTGCCTACCGTTTCCTTTTCATGTGTATTGACTGTTAAAACACTAGTTCTTACTAAGATAAAAGCCAGTACGAAAGATTACAACCAACAGATTTAAAAACAGGTGAAAAGTGTTTTTTTCCCCCATCTTCCTGTCCTTTCAGAAAGGCCAGAATTTTCAAAGCATAGCTTAGAGCACATGGGCAGATCACTTCAAAATCAATTAGGCACGTGCAGTAAAAAGGAGCAGCGGTTCTGTGCAGCAGGAATCCTGCATTTGAGGCAAAACTGGGACACGTTTTACCTGGCACATGCAAAATAGTGATTCAAAGTGGGGCAGCAGCTGAAGATCAGGTCTCCCAGGTAATGAGCAGAGAAGACGGCAAAAGGGTGGACAGCAGGCAGGCAGAGAAAGGACTGCAGAGAGACAGCAGGGGAATAACTACGCTGCTGCCGTCTCCTCGTGTGGCTTTGAGCGGTTCTGCTGTGACCAAGTTCAAACAAGGCGAAGCACTTCAAGCCTGGCCAGGGCTTGGGCTCTTCAGTAACAGGGAACGTGCAAAAAAAAACTTCCACTTGGCAAAGAGCTCCACGTACAAAGTAGCCTGGGCTCCAGTAGTCACTTCAAACCACAAAGAGCTTTATCACTTGTACCTGCCACAGAAATTACAATAACCAGAACATTTTACGGGTCAGGATGAGGACTGAGACTTTCCAGTGCAGAATAATTGGTTCTAGTAAGGGTGTGTAAACATTAGACGCTTTCATGACGGTCGATTGCAGTGTGGTGGTACCAGTTGCAGCTGACTGTGTGGGGAAAACGAAGCTTGTGGGACACTTCACAGAGCTTTTAGTGCAAATACAGACAAGAATAAAGGATTGACTCTGTATAGCTGTACTGTTAAAGGTTTTGAAGGGCATGGGGACAGGTGGAGGGAAAAGTAACAAGGCAACGGGTTTGTACACGAATAAATTAATTTCAAACTCCGTTTAATTAGCTCTGACACATCACCTTGGGT
The DNA here is from genome assembly GCF_929443795.1 of Astur gentilis. Taxonomy (NCBI): domain Eukaryota; kingdom Metazoa; phylum Chordata; class Aves; order Accipitriformes; family Accipitridae; genus Astur; species Astur gentilis. The sequence goes on along the minus strand of NC_064919.1, from coordinate 85,364,632 downwards.
TGCACTGTTACGAATTCAGAATTGTACTATCTTATATACCTTGGATTTTTTGATGTACCATCACGATCTGAAACTGTGAACGTCGATCATATTAATTCACTGATTTCTCATGAAATCCTAACTGCAACACCTTAAACCGCAATTGCCTCTAAGCACGTTTTCTTACAGTTACACCCCTCCAACAGAGCGGCTGGAGCAAGATGAGCCTCCAAACCTCCACCAACACCCCGCTGGCCGGCTTCAGCCGGGAAGCGCACGGAAGCCGTACCACCCCCAGATAACCGGGGGCCCCACCAGCTCCTCCTTCACCCCGCCTCAGCCTGCAGCTCCGGGCGGCAGAGCCGGCCCCGGCCTCGGCCTCAGCCGCCTCAGCTCCCGCCGCTTCCCGCCTTTTCCTCTGAGGCGCCGCGCGCCCTCTGCCCCTCAGCGCCGCCGTGGCCCCCGTCGCGGGCTGCCCGCCGCGCTGCCTGTCGGCGACTGCCGGAGCCCAGCGGGGGACACCGGCCTTTGAGGGCTGAGCGCCCGCCGCGGGTCCGCGGCTGCGGCGCCGGTGGTTAGGAGGGAACCGGCGCTCGGTCGGGCACCCCCGGCTCTGCCGAGGACCCCGCGGGGTGGGCCGAGGAGGAGGCGGGCAGTCCGGAGGGGCGGCTGGAGGCAGGTTAGTCTCGGGGAGGGCGCCGCCGCTGTAGCCGCCACGCTGGCCTCCCCTCTCGTCCGAGTGCGCCCGCCCGACTTCTTCGGGCGTGAACGGGCGGGCGGTACCATCCGCCTCACGGGAAAGGGGAGCCGGGCGAGCTCGGAGAGTCCCTCTCCAGAGAATGGACCGGCCCACCTGCCCGTTTTAAACTGGCGGAAAGAGGCCGTACCATTTCCTCGGCTGGGGGGTGTGGAGGTTAGTTGTATCCTCGTGCCCTTTCCAATATAGCGAGGGAGGGAAAGGCATCCGTCCTCGAAGGCGTTGTGGGGCAGGGGACCGGCCCCGGGGCTCCCCAGCGAGCAGGGAGGCACTCGCTGCCCCCGGCTCCTCAGGGGGCAACGGCAGGCCTGCGGGGGAAGCCGTGTTGGGCTCTCTGCGGGGCTGGGTGGGTGGCCCCGGAGCCCGCAGCCCCACTCCCCTCAGCGCGGCCCGACCCGGGCCCAGGCCGCTCTGCTGCCTTGTCCTGGGGCTCGTCAGTGGCTTCAGGGGCTCCTGCTTGGCTGCCTGGCTTTCGCTGGGGCCCTGTGGGGTGGCCCTGCAGTGGGGTCTGGGGGAGAGGAGGAAGAGGAGCCGGGGGAGGCCGGGCCTGTGTGGGCAGTGCCGGGCACCTTTGCCGTGGAGAGCAGCCCCTCCGTGGCTCCAACGCTTCTGTGCCATTACAAGCCTTCCCGTAAGGGGCCAAGGCCTCTTTCCCCGTAGGTTGTGAGCATCTTGTTGCATCCCTGTATGGCATGTAGGTCCCTTAGACTGCCAAAGACCAGGCGAGAGTGGAACTGGATGGTCCCTTATGTCCTGACCAGCCTGAATTATCGTATGGCTTCATCCTGTTGCTGTAGCTGTAATGCCAGGACGAAGGTGAGGTTCCCCTGATGTGCTGGGCTGCGATTACGAAAACTGAGGTACTGAAGCTTTTTAGGACTTTTTTGCTAGGCCATGAGCTTTATACTTAAAGTCAGCTGTGCTGAAAACTGGTCCCGCAAATAACTTTCATACCACCCCAATAAATACACTGGGAATAGGAGAACCAACGGAGACCTAGGGTAAACGAGGAAGAAGTAAAAAACCCATTTCTGCTAACCTAGGTTATTCTGTCCCTGTCCTTAGTTGTGCTATCTATGCAGGCACGGTGCAGTTGCTCTGCAGTCATGTGTCTTTGGCTAGAGAATTTATATAATAGCACCTTCTTCAGTCCTCTTTTTAATCTCTCTCAGCTCCCAAAATTCCCTGTGCCAGAGTTGAAGTGCCTGAGGGAGGAGAGGTTTTTTTGTCATGGAGATAATGTGGAGTCATGCAAATTCCATTCCGTTCAGGCACTTTGTCTGCACTAAGTATTTTACTCGGAGAAGGTGTCTTAGAAACCTGGTGCCCTCTTTTGCCCATACAATTGATGAAGCTCCCTTAGGAGTTCTGTTATCAGCTTTGTATCATAGACATTTAACCTTGGCCTGTGTAGGAAGAGACATACTATAAAATAAGCATTTTTATATTTTTTTTCTTATTGCGGGGAACCAGCAGGAATAATGAAAGTGGAATCTCAAAGTTTTCTGTGTGTGTCTTGTACCTGAGACATCAAGGTCACATGATCTTGATCATTGATAAAACTGTCCTGATAGAAAATTAAATTTATTAAGGCAGGTTCTAATCATGGTGTTGACTACTCTGCCTGTTTTTTAAAAGTATATACATGTTACTTGTTCTGCCTGTAATCAAACCAGCTCCAGAATAAAATCGTGATGACAGATCAGATAGTCATTATTGTCTAACAGAGAGGAGAAAAGCTTCCATATTGGACGTTTGCTAAGAAGTAACTCAGCAAACTTGCTTGTGGAGCAAAATACAGCACTTGCAGCACACTTAAATGAGAAGTACTAGTTTCTGAAGACAGCTTTTTAGCCAGATGACTTGCACATGACCTCACTGTTTTCTTCCCCAGTGCCTTTACCCTTTGAATGCTGGCTTCTATTTTGGGCTGAGTCTCATGTACCTATTTGTGTGACACAGAAGCTTGCTGTAGAAAAACTGCTTGACTGTCCCCTTTGCAAGAGGAGGGAGTAACCCTTTGGGGTGCTGAATATCTGTGAGCCCTGAAAGCTTCCAGGCTAACAGTCTGCAAATTCATGCTGTCACATAGGTAGTCAGCCACCAAATAGGCTAAAAGTTGGGGCATCTGAATTGTGTTGTGAGCTAGATCACCCTAGATCTTGCTTACAAAAATAAAATTAACAATATCCACTTTTGCAGAGCATTTTGAGCTTTATAGTCAGAGCACTGTGTCATCGCTTAGTAGTATTATATTTATTTTTACTTGAACAGCGCCACTGGTGTCAATGGGACTTGCTGAAATGTGCTTGCTGAGGCCTTGAACCAGCAATACCAGACCTAATGATCCTCTTCTCAACAGCCTTAGTTGTTTAGAGAATTTTTTGACGTGCACAAATAAAGGCACTTAAAAACCAAATAGCACCTGATTTCCATATATAAAGTCTTTGGGAAAATACCACCCCATCAATTATGTATTTTTTTTAAACACTGCCTTTTATTTCTCTGTCTAAAGGGGCCCATTTAATACTGCGAGTAATGTTCTGAGTAATACCGGGCTTGGCACAAATGAGGCGCTTAACTGAGTTCCTTATTTTTATTATCCATTGTCTGCTAACCAGTTTTTTGTTGTTTCATTTATTTGTCTTTTCCCTGGGGAAGGAAGGATGGCAGCTCGGCGTGCGCTGAAAACTGTCTTGGTGGATCTCAGCGGCACACTTCACATTGAAGACTCAGCTGTGCCAGGCGCGCAGGAAGCTCTTAAAAGGCAAGCTACCTTTTTCGATTTCCTCTGATAGGTTATATCAGCGGTTATATCAGCGCTGTTTGCACAACGACTCTTCTTTAAGTAAATGGGCCTGAAGCTTCTGCCTTTTTATGCTGTTGTCGATGAGCAAATATGTGGCCAAATTCTGCTTTTATTTATACCTGTATTAATACCAAGAGAAATCAGCAAAGGGCCTAGATACTGAAAAGTTGCCATGTATCACCTGAGCCCCTGCAGCTTTCCTAAGTTGCTGTCTAGGTCTTATCTAAGTCTTTTTTAGGTAGAAGAAGACTTAATATTCAGAATGTTTTGGCTAATTCATACGGGATTGCAGCCTTAACCAAAGTGGAAAGTAGTTAAATTAATCTGAATTACCCTATGTACACCTAAGTCACTTCAGCTGAGCTGTTCCTCTGTGCTTTGTTTAACTACAGAAACCTGATTGTACGCATGAGCCCTTAGGGCTGTGGTGAGATGGAGTGGAATTACAGAAAGAATAGCTTGGCCTGGTGAGCAAGGCATCCTTTGCAGAGTTCTCATTTAATTTGGTCTTTCAGCCAAGGCTTTGCTTTATTATTTTTAAAGTTTCTTTCTGCTAGGTAAACAACCTCAATCATTTTTTAGTTGGAGAAACATTTGATAATACAGCCCACCTTTTGTAGGAATTTCAACACATTATTAAGCAGGAGAGTTAAGTACCTCTTTCTCTTCTGATGAAAGGGTTCCTAAAGAAACTGAGGCATAGTAAAATGACTTGATTTGGCTGAGTCAGTGGCAAAATAGGATATGCCACGCCAGGGACCTTTGTACTGTGTTATGACACTTTTCCTGGAGAAGACATCTTGCAATGGGTGAAGAAAAACACAAAGTGATGTATTCTATCGTGGTGAGGGAGGGAGGACACCTTAAGATGCTGGGACAAAAAGAATTAATCAGAGGAGAGGAATAGGGTTGAATTAAGGATGAGAAGTTTTTACTGGAGTTGTATTGTCTCCTTAGATTTTTATAAAGCTAGACTGTTGCTCCGAGGAAAAGTTCACAGAGGGATTAGGAAAATCTGCATTTCTTTTCACAAATAATTCTGTGGCAATAATTATCTCCTAAAGATGTAAAATTGCAAGGAAGTAAAAACTACTAAAGCATTGGGTACTCATTCATTACCTTTTAATTCACCGGACCGTGTCTGCTTGGTGTTTCATGATGCAGGGAGAACTTGTGCCAGGTGAGAGTCAGCGTTCTCAAAAATCCGTATCTATATGAAGCGGTGATGCTGTTGAGATCTGTCCTGTCTGCTCCTCACGTCCAAACCCCCAGGCGTTAGACTGGACAGAAGAAATAGATTCTGTAGAATCAGAAGACAAACTGTTTTCTAAAGCCACTGATTGTCTTTTGTCTTCTCTTCTCCTTGATTCCTACTGAGCCTTGCTCAGGCAGGCCCTGTCCTGGCTTCGGCAAGGGAGGGGGTTAGCGAAGGGATAAGGTGCAGAGAATCTGGTGCTGTTTGTCAGCTTCAGCCTGCTGTCACAGGTATGGAGAGCAGGTGTCATTTCACTGCAAGGAACAGCCAGGTCTTTTTGCTTAGAGGTTTGAAAAAAATGTTTTCTTGTGCTCTTTTCTGCTAATCCATGTCATTGGACTTCCTAAAGAGAAGCTGAAATGATTGGCATGCAGCTTGCTTAGGGAATAAATGGATAGATTCCATTTTTAGGGTTACTTCTCAGTACTGAGGTCCATAGGAAAAAACTCCAAACATGAATTTTTATTTTATTAGCAACCAGGGGAGTTTTTTACCAGTTCATACTTGTGAAGGGTCAGCATATCTGACAAACAAGAGAAAGAAGTGGCAGGTGCAAGCAAGTCTCCAGCGTTGACCAACTTTATCCTGATGTTCTCCATGCAGTCCCCGTGCCAGAGTTTGTTTCTATAGCAACAAACAGAGAAAGTGATGGTGGGGGAGTAATTAAAGGGAACGCCATTGAAATTCTCACTTAAAATTATTTGATTGTTTGGTAGCATGTACTGTCAGTGTAGGGCAATAATGTGGTTTTATGTGATATTGGTGTTCCTCAGTAAAGGGAGAAATGGCTGCAAAAGCTGACATAAAATTGCCACACAGGTAACACAGTCTCCTAGAGCATCCTGCATCTCTGAATGAGCCACAGCTGCTGTGAAATTCACCCGGCATGTGGAGTTCAATATATTAATTTAGCAACAAGGTTCTTTTGTTTATTTATTTTGGTTCAGGATGCTGTTGATCCAGAACACAGGGCTGGTTTATTTTCTAGTTTGAATTAAAAGGCTTTTCAAACTAGTTGTTGTTGATCATAGATGTGTTTGCTACTGCTGTGAAGATGGAGTTTGGAGTCACCATTTTCCTCCAGACTTTTCCTGGTAGAAGCGAAGCAGGGGAGACTTGGTCTTGTTCTGGTAGCTATAATTCTTGCCATCTGTTCCACATTGTCCTCCAGTCCACAGAAGTTAAGAATCTCACGGTTCTTGTGTGGCACCAGTACTCTGGGATGTATACAGTCTTTTCATCTGCAGCATTTAGACAAACGGTCTTTTTTCAGTCCCAAAGAGACGTTCGAGTGTGTAAATAGAAGGATGCTGTGGCCAATTTGCCTTTGCTCTTCATTCATCAGGCTGCGCAGCGCTCCAGTTACCATTCGATTTGTGACGAACACAACAAAGGAGTGCAAGAGAGACCTGCTGGAGAGGCTGACAAAACTGGGGTTTGACATTGCAGAAAATGAGATCTTCACATCTCTGACAGCAGCCAGAAATCTTCTGGAGCAAAGGCAGGTGCGGCCTCTCCTCCTGGTGGATGATAAGGCCCTGCCTGATTTCACAGGTGAGGTGGTCAGAAAACAGCACGGTGGATGTTACTGGACAACTAAGGAAACATAGTGCTCTCTGTTTTGTATAATGACAATCATATATATACCACTAGCCATGATGAAACCTGAAATGTTGGAACTCTCCAGAGTCATAAAGGTCCTTTCTTCTTTTTAAATTAACATTCAACAGTCTGAAGTCGTAGCTTCTTGAGGAGTAGTGGAAATGGCAGCCAAAGCCTTCAAATAGTCAGCAATTTAGGTAAAACTCAATACTTTTTATTAATTTCCAGTGTAAAAAAAAAAAAAAAGACTAATACTTCTCACTAGATCATTGGGGATTTATTGCACTTACCAGTGCTGATTTGTTTTACAGCAAGGATGTGTCAACTTGTTGGAAATCAGGTTTCCCTCACATATTGCACAGAGGTTTGCTTGTGAAGAGCTGAAAAGCCAGTGTGTAGACGTATGCAGGAGGCTATTTTCCCTTAATAGATTATTATTAAATGTAAGATCTCTAGGTATTGTTACTTATCTTGTATTGAACATCTAGGTCTCACTCCATGTACTTTGATACCTTAATTGGTGACAGAAGGCTCATCACCCTGACTTCTCTAGATTGTCATCTCTAAAGTCCTGGTTAAAACTTGCTTTACTTTCAGATGTTCCCATTTCCCTCCCTTGACAGTAAGAGGGATAGAAAATGATAAATTCTAACTTGGACATGTCTGGCAGGTGCCTGAAGCTAGGACAGTTAGTCCTTGACTTAACCACATCGTTGTTTCAACAGTAGTGAAGGTACCCACATTTTTAACATACTCAGAGTTGAAAACCATATATTGTATATTCAGTCTTTCACTTAAAGGCAGCAAAAATGTGGATGGCTTGCCAGTGCTCCCTGTCCCTTGCCTTATGAATTGAAATCCTTGTGGCTGTGTAATTTAAGTAGGTTCTAATCTTCCTGGGAGCTAGACATTTCCTGTTAAATTTTAGTGCCATAGTCTAGTCAGTAATCTTCAGAAAGAGATAAGTGTACAGGAGAAGCCTCTGTGGGCTCTGAGAGCAATGAAACCTGATAATCTGTTCTGCCTAACATCGGATCCAGAGAAATATGCCCCCAGCAATATTCTGTATTTGTGTTCTCGGGAAGGCTTTCTTGGGTCGGAAACAGCAGAGACAGCAGCTATTTCACTGAAGGCATTTAAATCAGTTTAATCTCCATGTATTTGGGATCTTTCCATCAGTTTTACAGTAGCTGATGCTAATTTTGTAAAAGACAGCAAAGAGAGATATAGCAGGGTACATTGGTGGCATTATTTGTGATTGTTCTGTTTCTTTTTGCTGTGAGCGGTTTGGCTTACATTCTGTCAGTGCTGCTCTTGAAACATTTAAGTACAATGGAGAATGCTTTAAATTCCTTTTAATGGCTGCTATCAAACTATTCTTGGCTCATCTCTCTATAAAGTTGGTCACAGATGGATGAATGTAATCCATTCTTGGTTAAAGGACCCAGATGCCTTTGGGTGGTTTCACAAATCCACATGGCATCTCTGAGTGTACATTTTGCTGTCTGAGCTAACTGAAGGACACACGGCAGGAGACATCAGCCAGCAGGCTGCGATGACACTCTCTGGAGACCCAGGAGCTCTAGTTGTCCCAGTAAAGGTGTAGAGGATATGCTGTGTGAAGGCAGAAAAAAACCCCAGCAAGTGCAGGATGCAGCTGGTAACTTAACCTGTCATAAACAAAACTCTCTGGTACTCGTGTTTCTCCTGTAGATGCTACTCTGCTTTCATTGCTGGTTCTGTTCAGAGGTGGCACTGCCATGTAAAAACAGCCATGCTCCTCCGGAGCAGTGCAGGACAAAGGAGGTGCAAGCTGTTCTTGAGGAGACTAATCCACATTTAAAAAAAAAAGACCTTCCAGAAGAGCCAAAACTAATCTAGTGTAACAGCTTCTAGGTCATGCTGCAATACCATCTTTGCCGTCATAACCAGACTGATACATAGAACAACAGTCAAGCTTTATACCCTAAGTGGAGTTTTCTGTGACTAGGGGGAATAGAAAAACTGGATGGAATTCACCAATCTTCCTGCTTTACTGTCTTACAAAGTAGATAAATATATGCAGAATGGGATTCTCAGATAACAGAAAGTCATTCAGTTAAAAAAGTGATTTGTGTGGTCTGCTGCATTTCAGTGGGGGCAATGAGAGAATCACTGTTCAACAGTCGCTGTTAAGGCTATCCAGCTGCAGAGTTGTGTTCGTTGTGAAGGATAGCAGAGTCTGGATAGAACACCACCTTTTCCACAGACACTTTCTTCATTTCTAAAAGACATAAAACTAGCCTACGTGATGTGTATGTGTCAGAAAATGCTCGTTTTTGCTGTAAAGTGATTCATTGCATTTGTTGACTGTGTACTGCTAAGTATGAAGAAAATTCTGTTCGCTCAGAGTCATGTTTTGATTTTCCAGGGATAGCCACTGATGACCCCAATGCAGTGGTGGTAGGACTGGCTCCTGAGCACTTTCACTATGAGATGATGAACAGAGCGTTTCGGTAAGTCAGCCCCTCGAGGCTTTTTGAGTGGCGGCTGTCTTGTGCTGGGCTCTGTACCTCCACATGTGTGAGGAAATCCTTCTCGTATGGGGAAAAGAGGGTGGTAGCAATGTCACAGTTACATAGCGTGATTATTGTGTCTTCCTCCGTGTCTGAGAGAGCGCCACTAACCTTGGTGGGTTTGGGGCCTTAACCATGAACTTCAGGCAGTCCAGCCCTGGTTTTCATAGCTTTCAGTCTATAAGTAAACTACACAAGTACAGTCATGGTTGTCATTGAGGTGAAAAAGTTAGCAATGCTTCAAAAGGAATACACAAAACCAAGGATGTTGGGAAGTATTTAGGAGACAGCTTCTATGTTCAAACCTTGGCCTTTGGAGCTCAAATATTATAAGGAAGGAAATCCAGTATTTAGGGCAGATTATTCCTTACCTACCTAGTGCAGGATTTCTAGCAGTATCTTCTGAAGCATTTTGTGTTCAGGAATGCCCAGCACAATATGCTGGGCTAGATCAACTATGGATCTGATCCGGTGTTCTTATTTCTAAAGCTCTTTGTTTTGTGTGTTGATTAAGGGGTAAATCAGATAAAATTTATCTGTGACTGTACACGAGCGAGGATGCAATAGTATGTGCAGAGGTGCACAGTCATGTGTCCTCTCTAGTTCTAGCTCAGCACAGCACTCTTGATTTTAACTTGAACTTCAAAGACTTGAACACAGGCCTGTTGCTGAGTTTAGCCCCGGTGATGTGCCTTTTGTCTGTTGTGAAACGCGCAGACAAGGGTCATCTGAACATGCCCCTTACCGTGCACCCCAACAGAGCCTGCCGTGCCTCCCTTTCATTTCACTGGGAGGTCTCTGAGCCCGCTGTCTTTCCACAGCGGTTTGGGGCGAGCTGGTTGGCCTGGCCTTGTAACGGAGGAGGAGTACCCACTCCCAGCTGTGGGAGTGCTAACCCCCGTGGGCAGCTGGTAACCGACTTTAGTGCTGTCTCAGAGCCAAAGAGGACATCTCATCACATGCTGGGTAACTCCATGCCGTGCTGCAATACATGCAATCAGTCCTTTCTACTCTTTGCTTATGAGGTGATGGCTAGCACACAATTTTTCACCTTGGAATTTGAAAAAAACCTGATCTCAAGCCCCTTAATCTGTCTTTATGACCACTAAATCTGAGGAGGGAGTATCAATTACTGCTCACCAGTGTCTTACAGAGGCTCCTTGGAGTAGGAAGCCAATGCTATCCTTATCTGCATGCCAATTCTGTGTCGTCATAACATGTATTGACCCAAACTGATTCTTGGGCAGTGTCATTAGTGCATGTTGCCAATGATGGCATTGATTTTAGAGTTTTACAGCGCACTCATGAGTGGACTCTAATTTCACAACTGCATGAACTTAAACCATTATGTATTCCAGTGCTTACATCATTTTATTTATTGATATTTCTGTCACGAATGTATTAGCTGTTGAATGATAGTCGTTAGCTGCCTCAGGCTGGAGACTGGAACACTCGCAGCAAGAAACCAATCATCACATTCAGAGTCCCTGAGGACTCCAGGCTTCCCCAGGCCAGCACACAGAGGAAAGCCTGCAGAACTGGCCCTGTGGAGGTGGGCGAGGTTGTCCCAGGCTGGATTTGGTTTTTTTTGCATTAAACACAGAATTGGACACTAGCTCTGGTGATGGAAGGAAGGTGCTGAAGGCCAAATCCAGTCCCTTGCAGTGGGCACGGCATGGCCTTGCTGCCGAAGAGAGATGTATTCGGGGGTAGCATGGAGCCTGTGCTGCCTGAGCATCCTATATCCAGGGCTGTCTGGGTGGTGCAGCTGAGTATGGAGCAGAGTCCTTCAGATCACCTTGCCTTGTGCAGATGCATTCCTAGCTGCTCGGCTGACTTGTCTGCCTGGAGGAAGATTTCATTCATCCTCTGTGAATCTGTCCTGGATTTGCCCGGTCTTTTCCTGGTCCTGTGTTTCAGGCTGGGCAGAGGCCCTAGGATGGGCTCTGTCTGATCTTTAACATCTCACTGACTTGTTCTGGGTTTTTCCCCCAGCCCTCTATTGAGGGTAAACTGTTTTGCTGGTGTCAGTTTTGTTTGGTCTAATGGAAGTTCTTACTATTGGCCACATTCTCTTCTTCTCAAGCCTTGTGCCGTGCCCGCGTTCCTTGTCCTTTACTGCTCAGATGATTAAGTCACTTGGGATTTGCATTGCTCGCAGCAAAACTTTAAGGTGAATCTGATTAAATGCAGGTATCTACAGTGCCGATGCCTGTATCTGAGCTGGTGACCTGGGCTCCCGAGGGAGAGAGGAGGTGCCTGTGAGGCATCGTTCATTTGTCCCCTAGTGGTGCTTAAAATAGGACAGTTGAACTGTGCCCTAGAAGTGCTTTTTCCTCTCCACTGACTGTGAAGAGCCCAGGCTGACTAATTATCTGGTAGGCAACTACGCAGTTGATATCCAACATTAGGTTAGGTAAATCTAACCCAATATGAGTCCCAAAATGAGATATGCAGAGTAAGGCCGTTCTCTAGGCACCATTTGAAGTGACTGAGACTAAATTTCTCTTTTTGTATACATGGGATTTTGATGCTGCGTTTAAAGGAATTCTCTCAGGTGAGATCTTTCCTGCAAACTGCTGAATGTAAGTGGTTGTGGTGCTGCTGTCAAATTAAATTTTTCTGTATCCTAGAGGCATCCTCCCATCGTGAACATATCTGGCTGCTCACAGATACACATGCCAGCTCTCTTCTTGTTGAGCTTGCTTTGGAAGGCATTGATTTCACTAGAAGCGTTTTGTGATAATTAAGTGAAATGAAATATTATCATTTATGTACTGCTCAGAGTACCCAGGCTGCTCTGCAAACATGTGGGAAGGAGGAGACGTCCTCGAAGGAGCATACAATTCACCTAGGCCAGCCTCTTTGAGCAGAGCCACAGCAGAGCTCCAGAAAGGCAGTGAAGGGGCAAAGCAAGATTTTTGTTTGTTTTCTTAAAGGCGTTTTTTGGTAAATCAGGCAGGGTTAAGAGGAATAGAAATCCTCCTTTCTGCCCTGAAGATAACAGCCAATGTTTCTCCTCTGTCCCCCAGCTTTGCTAGAGTGGAGTCGCTTCGGTACCTGCAGAAGGTGCTGTAAAATCGAATGGGAAGCGTTTGGCAGTCATTACCTCAACTTTTATAGATCCTGTCTGGAGAGCTTTTGTTGCACTGAAACTGAGGCTGGGGAGGGGGTGGACTGCAGTAAAGTTGCTGTGCTTGGTAGCACCAAGAGGATTCCTGTAGTGCAGCAGCTACACAGGCTTCCCTTTGCTGCAGGACAGGTAGCTGATGTGTCTGCCGTAAGGAAAAGCTACAAGGCAGGTAACAGAAATGGAAGAATCAAAGATTAGGTCCAGATGCTGTGAAAGCAAGCCCTCTTAAACTCCCGTTTATTACTTTGCTGTCATGGGTCCGCTGTTCAGGCACTGTGCGCACTAATGAGACACGCTCGCTGCCACAAGGGTTTTACAAGGCGAGCGTTAGACAGGAGCCCTCAAGCAGACCTCAAGTGGATCGACAGGGGTGACAGGGTAGCGAGGCTAAGGAGGCGCTGACTGAGGTTGGTGGATTAACAGCAGTTTCTTAATTACTTCTTCCCTTCCATTTTTCCACCCTCTCCAGACAATCCTGTGTTCTGTGCAGGTTTTTAACAGGTAGGTTGACTGTCAGGCAGAGATGCTGTCTGTGGAACCCCGAGGAGGGGCAGAAACGGGCCCGTGGAAGGTGGGAGGATCTCAGCTGTTGGCAGGGAGCAGTTCCCAGTCTGTCCGACCACCACTGCACTCGCTTCCCAGGTGCTGTGCCAAGTGTTTGGAATCTGGTGACTCATTGCTTTGAACTATCTGGAATTTTTGGTTCCCAACAGCAAGGAGCCCAAATCCAGCTTTGTTTCTAAAAGGCTCAGTAATAGCACTGTTAACTGGGGAATTCGGTGGGACATGAATGCGTCTAATATCTTTGTGCCTTTTCGTGTAACTTGTTACTGTAATTCCTCCAATGTTAAAATATAAAGTTAAGGTAAAGTGATTCACCTTCTGCTTGGGACTCACCTGAACACCCGTCTCTGATGTATACACGTAGCTGTTTGGCTGTTACAGGTGACACCAACAGCCCCAAGAACTGCTGGGCTGCAGATTTCCTGGCAGCAGCAGCCTGAAAGCACCGCTGTGTTCTCAGTCCAGGCAAGGAGATTAAGACTGTGGCCATCAAACTGCTACCTCCAGCCACTACCCGTGGTTAATGTATTTTAAAATATTTGCATGGGGAAATCAGATGGGTTCTAATGTTAGGATGTTTGCCTTAGTGAAAAGTGAGGCTGCTGAAAGTAATGGACCTAAGCGCATGAGAGAGAGAGACAGGATTTAAAAATAGTTACCTGTTAAAATCCTCAAGATAATAAATTCTTTATTTGGGGGATTTGTTTTATTAGCTGTTTCTGGGGAAAAGAAAGGAAGGAAGTTTATTTAACTCCCCAAATGAATGCTAGCTTGCATTGTGATTTGGGGCTTCATGAGAGTCAGTGTCATCAACTCAAATGAAAGCCAGTTCAGGCCTTCAGCTGCAAATATTGAGGGTTTTAAATGTAATTGTTGTACTTTCTTCTTCATTCATTCTTTAGGTTGATTTTGGATGGGGCTCCTCTTATAGCTATACATAAAGCCAGATACTTCAAGAAGAAAGATGGCTTGGCTCTGGGACCCGGACCTTTTGTAGCTGGGCTGGAATACGCGACAGACACCAAAGCGACAGTGGTGGGGAAGCCGGAGAAAACCTTCTTCTTAGAAGCTCTGCGGGGGACTGGCTGTGTCCCGGAGGAGGCCGTCATGATTGGTGACGTATGTGGGGACCAAATACCTTATCACCTGCCCGTTAACGTAGTGCTTATCTCCACCGCGTGTGGTGCCTCCCAAATGCCACGAACTTGATGTTTCTGAAAGTGCTGGGATTAAATGAGAGGTGAAAATCGAACCATCAAAACTGGCAGGATTTAATGTGTAGTCCATGGGGTTAGTTCTCTTACTTCAGTTGCTGTTCGGTCAGGCAAAAAGCACGTAGTAAATCATTCCTGTGACAGTTTGTCTAATAGGCAGCTAAACAATTTGGCTCCGTGTAGCTGCTTTTAAGTGGCTGGTTAGTGATGTGCAAAGCAGAGAATGTCATGAAAAAACTCGTTAACAAATAGTGTCTGTGACCACTAACCAGTGGATCTCCTGTTCTGCCCCAGGACTGCAGGGATGATGTTGGTGGCGCCCAGAACGCAGGCATGCGTGGGATTTTGGTGAGGACCGGTAAGTACTTGATGGAGCGGTCATTTCGGGAGATAGTGGTGCATTCAGTGATGTGGTACTGGCAGCCCCCGTGCCAAAGCAAAGGTACACTCTGAGCCCTGGTGCTTTGTAGAGGCCTGCTGCTCCTGCGGTTTGTTACACCGAGGGGCTGCTGGGAGACCCCAAGTCCATCGCCCCATGCATTTTGGGGTGAATGCAGCAGATCAGATACATTTCCTCGGCTGCAGCGTGGCAGCCTGGCAAGCAGTAGACTGCAATTAAGTCTGGATAGGCTGTTACATTTAACGTTCTGACAACAAGGCTAGAGCACAGACCCAGAACTGATAGCAGGATGATATAAAGTAATAGATGGGGGTGGCTGATCTTGTAGGTGTGAATTTTTTGCTCTAATGACTCTAAAATCCTGAGCACTAATCAAAGAACAGAGAGAACTGTTACTGTGACATCTTTGATTGCCAAAATCAGTCACAGCAATGTAACCCCTGATCATTCAGGAACTCTGGTGATATTCCCTGGTAATTACACTGGTAATTATAAAAGTCATTTTGCTTCAGACAAAAGTGGAACCTTAGGGGACTGACAGGTATTATCAATGTTACTGATGGCACCATGGACTGGGTAAGGTCTTTCTGAGGTGGCAGCTGCTTGCATCGCACAGACCATGTTGAAAATGAAAGCAAGTAATCGTACTCTTCCTCATAAAAGCCCGAAGGGAAGATGGTAACATTATTATTTCAAGAACCTACAACAAAAATACCTGAAGAGTCAGTGAGTGCGTAGTGCATAGGTAACACTGATTTTGAACCAGAGCTGCTCCTGGAGGAATCTGCAGTAAGGCTCAGTATTTGTTTAGGGAAGACTTGGGGGATGTTTGTTGCAAGAAAACCTCAGATGAGCAGTTCTCCTACTGTGTCTGGTTGTTACTGATCCAAGGAGGGACTGGAATTTTCAGGGGAAAAAAGGATACTCAAAGGAGCCTGGTAAATACATCTTTTTGCAAATCTGTTACAGGTAAATATCGACCAGCGGATGAAGACAAAATCAATCCGGCTCCTTACTTAACCTGTGAGAATTTCCCAGAGGCAGTGGAACACATCCTAGAGCATCTGCTATGAGAAAGGGAAGAGTTAGCTTGAAGAAACATCGGTCTTGCATCATTTCCTTTCCTCTTGCTTCAAAAATTAAGGTCACAGGATCAGTGCATGCATTGCATCAGAAACCTAGCCATAAGCTCCTTCCACTTGAGTTGTGAAAGGGCAGAAGAGGAGTGTAGGTCCCGGAAAAGCCCCTTTCCTGTAGTAGTTTCACGAGGATGTGATGAGGGACCGCGGACACCCAGCAGGTGAGACAGAAAGGCTACAACCACCACAGCTGCTTTCCTGAGCAATGTAGGGAACGTGGCAGAGAGTTCTGTTTATTTTCAGTTTTCAAGAAATAACTGATGCAAAGCCCTGTCTGGAAGGTGTCACATTCTTCTGCTGAATAAGCTAAACTGAAAAAAACCACTGGAAATAGTCAAGTAAATAAAGCTCAAAGACTAACGGCAGAGCCTTAGTCAGCCTGTAGTGATTTCACTGAGCATGCCTCTGCTCTGCTGTAATTTAAAGGTAGACATTATGCACATTTAGAAGTGACTTTTAAATTAAAATATCACCATTGTTTAATAATAACTACTGTTGATATCTTTCCTCTCATTAGAGCAGATTGTGGTTTTGTTTTTCAAATTTTACATAAAATTAAAACTGTCAGCATTTTACAGATGTTTTAATTAGATGCTGTTATTAAAAAGAATGGTACAGAAACAAAAATCTGGTATTAAAAGCCTTAGAGACTGTGAATTTTTAAAATTAGACTTCAGCAGGGTCCTATTAATGCTACAGTTGCAAAATTTCACTATTGTTGGGGGTTTTTTTGTTTCTTTTTAATGTTATGGGAAAAATCCTTTACAAGCCATGGGGACAGATTCCAGTTTTTACACAGTTGGTTAGTAGAGCTGTAAAATGAAATTTAATTCTGTAGTATGCAGTGCTTCTCCTATGTGCTAAATCCCCCAATATGAACCAACTTTGTAATGATGGTAAATAGCTTTTCTGGTCCATTTGCAAACTGTAATAATCAAAGTCCTTTACAGTTGTTTTACAGTGCTCCTGAGTGTTAAATTATTAGATTGTAATTATACATTACTGGAATAGTGACCTTATTGAAAATACAGTTTTGTGTTAATGAGCCATGCTCGTTCTTGTTAAGAAAAATCATTGTGATGAACGAATGGGAAGCTCTCCTTACATGAAAGAGCATCTATCTGCAGTCTCACTTGGTGGGTGGTTGCCTTCATTCAGATTTAATCACTGTCCGAGACAGAATGTGTGGACAGAGTAGACTTTGTAGTAGAAACACAGTAGGAACAGTAAAACCCCCAGGAACAAAAGCTGTCTTTAGATACTGTTTGTGTGCCTTCATAAATTATAACCTACAGTTTTGAATAAATTCACACATCTAGCGTTCATGCCAACAATTCTGAACCTGGGTTGGTTTCTGCCTGGAGTACATCAGGGAGGGCTTTGGCCCGTAGTCAGAATCAGGTTCAGGAGGCAAGAGATCTATTAGCAAAATCCCGTGAAGACATTTCCCGTAAAGGCTTCTGACAACGTGACTGATGCTGGAAGACAAAGAGACCGTCGGTGCTTCAGAGGTCCCAGAGTGTGCTGGAAAGCGTGCAAGACTGTGGTACGTACTTAGAAAAGCAGCTGCGGACAAGCCCATGCAAGGAGAACACAGAGAACTGCAAAGAGGGTAACTAACTCTCTTGGCAAGCAAGAGGGAAGGTAAGAGAGAGGCAGCAGTGAGAGCTGAGAGCCTAAAAACATGACTGATTAGAATTTCTGTTTAAAAGATTGCAGGACACATGGCCGTGTTTATAAGCAGAAAAGTCTCCCAGCTTGTATTTACCACTGTGCTGCAAAGACTCACCATTTGCATTTTATGGCTGGCTGCAAACAAGTGGGTAACCACCAATCCAGTTTCTAGTTAGATTAGCCTAAAGCTGCTGATTTTCTACAATGTCTCCCAAGTTCCTCTAATTCCTTGCCTTTTCCACCTTGGAAATACCCCAAACCAACTGGAAAGTAATACATTTGGCACATCAAGGCTTTGATGTCAGCTGAAAACGATGACAAACTAACCAAATTTACAAGGACCACTGCTAAGGTCCTGGATTTCACTGGAGGCAGTCACTTACGTTTCATTAGAAAGGGCAGAGGTCTTTGCTGGTAAAGCTGCACTGATTGTGATGCTCTAGTGAGTCACACTAATCATCTAACTTCTTAACAAGATTTCTGCTCCAGTTCTTCTACCCCAAATCTGTAAACAACAATCATGAATAAAGACTGACAAGCAAGCAATCTCTTAAGTCTTTATACATAAAATTAAGGCTGGAGTCTTCATTACATAGCAACTACCATTACATTATTTCCATGAAGAATGTTTTTTGAGTGGTCATTGAAAATGGCTAATAAAAAAATACCCAAACACTGCCCCCATCCCCATTAAATTTTGAAAGTGAAGATTTCCCTCTGACATTTCTCACTGCATTCTCTTTCCCGGAAACAACAGCACTTCCTTCCCCATCACTGTTTGATCCTTTGGAGGCAAGGTGATGCCATTTTGGATTGCAAAAGTCTTGGAAATTTTCAATCTTTGGGTTTTTTTTCTTGTCAAACTGACTCAAATTCTCTCTGCCAAGCTGTGTACTTCTGGCTTAGATTCTTTGCTGATGGCTTGGTATGGGCAATCACATCCAGGAAATCTGCTGTTGTGATCGTGTCTAATCGGATCACGGGTAAGTTACTGTTACCTAAAGAGAATTGATTAAATACTGTTACTATTACCAAAAGACATTCTTTTATGTCCCTGCCTAATGCAACACTTAATATACAAAAATAACAGAATAAACCTAGTGAGATAAAGAAAAATTCATATTGGTGCACAGATACTGACAGCTTTAAAAAAAGGCCTGGTTTTCAGAAATGTTAGCTTAGGTAGATGCTTTAGAGATATACAGTTTAAAACTTTCCTAAGCAGATAACAGAGCTCCACCTGCTGGGGTTAACATTATAATTTCTAGAGCTACAGCAGATCATCAGCATTTCCCAGATAAGATTCTCTTCTCAGAGCTGTGGTACCTGGCTGATGATTTTCAAGAGCATCGAAGATTTTCCTCACTGGTCTCATGGCTGCTTCCTTGCACACGAGTTTTATGTCTGAGCCAGAGTACCCATCTGTTTCCTGTAACGGGATTAGAATGATACGTTGCAGCTTATAGCCTTACAAATTGGACAGGAATGGCATTTACAAGCATATATATTTATATAAAATATTTGTAAAGTCTGTTCCTGTCTGAAATATATTTATATGCATATATATATACACACATACATATTTTTATGTGTACCCTCCCCTCAACTTACATTGCTTGTTCTTGAGTGCCCACAGTACCTTGTAGGAGCAAGGAAAATACTGGACGTTTTCCTTCTGTAGGGCAACTTTCTGTAGGCCAAATAAAACCTGCCTTTCTGTGTCTGTTCCCAGCTTTTCTGTTAATAAAATAACTACATTTCCCATTAACATTGATGAAACAAAAACTGAGCAGTATTGTCTCTGTGAACGGACGTAAAAAGGGCCAACTGGGTAAGCTGTTAGATATTTTCAAAGAATTCAGGATGCGACAAAGGGCTAAATGAAGAAAGCCTGCTATTTAGTGAATCTCTTCACTGTCTAAATGCTCTTTTCTCCCGCAGCAGTGGAGCTGTGACAAACCTTCCCTACACAATTAACTGTTCATTACCCCGATGAATTGGAAGTGCTCCCAGCCTGCTGAGAAGAGTGATAAAATATACTGTTGCTGGAAGTCTCCCTGTATTTAAGGCTGAAAAGTTGGCCCAACAGAGGATCAGAATACACCATTTTGCAAGCAAAGCTGCTTGAAACCAGTGATTTCCATGGCCAGGTACGTGCCTGTGAAATGCTCAGCCCCGTGTCTCGCTGGAGCCTCAAACTGAGCTGCGGTCCTTCCCCCGGCTCTGTACGTCACAATTGGTGTATACGGAGGTGCCGTTCCAATCCTCCGCTTCGGACCTCTTCTGCCACAACATAATCCCACCGCTGTGGGTGATGTGTGTCACTCTTGCTTACGGTTCCCACCCAGAAAGACCTCAAGCACTAAGCGGGCATTGTCCCTGCTGCAGTTTTGTCTCACCTGGCCCAGCAAGCTGTAGTCCAGATCCGTTCTCAGCTCCACGCCTCCGCTCTTGCTCAGAGGGGGCAGCCAGTGCTGGATCATCACCCGCCGTGCCTCTTTACTTGGGAGGTCAACCAAAATCCTCTTCTCCAACCGCCGCAGCATGGCAGAATCTAACTCCCTGAAAGCAAAGGAGAGGAATCGTCTCAGCGCATCTCGTTGCGGAGACGTGGTGTTGACAGCAAGCTCCTCACTGCAGGGACTGACATTTTTCAACCTCACTTGTAACTGTGTCAACCTAATTTTGGAAACAAACAAAAAAAGTATTAATTATCCAGTGTATTCCTGTTCAGCATGTTAGCAATATGCTGGCTTGTGACAATGAGGCTTAACAATAACAATCACAAGTTGTAGTTATCTTCCCTGGCGCTGGTACTCATCTGCAGTGTGTCTCATCAGTAACAACCTCTCCCTTTCTCCCTTTGCTATTAAGGAGACACTACAAATTGTCTGTCTGGGGCACTGTCAGGACTAATTAACTGCTACTTTGTAAGGGATGCTCAGTAGGTATAAAATACAGACCGAAGGTCTCAGATGCGAGGGCCATGTTTATGGCAGAACAAGATGTTGATCCGAGACTGCTCCTGCAATACAAATTACAAATAATACAACCACAAAGGAAAATATCCCCATAAAAGGATCATGTGAAGGATGGACAGGCTGGATAAATGGGTCAGTGAGCCAAGAAACCATGATGCTGTCAACATCAACACCAACAGAGGTGTTTTGTCAAAACAAAACAAACAAAAAAGATAAAATACAAAAGATTGGGACTATTCTTCATTTTTACTTGCTTGTGATGAACAAAGGAAGCTTGAAAGAAAAAGGAATGTTTCTTTCTGTTCCTTTCTCAATGCACTTCATCACCATCTAGAAATAGTCCTTCTTGCCAGTACCACAGATTCTATCAAGTGTCAGGAGTCCTGGTACGCCCAGCCTGCCAGCTCCTCTCCAACACGTATCCAAACAGTTCATTTTAATCTAGTTTTTTTCCCCAAATACTTTTCAGTTGTTTGCAGCTAACAGTAATACAGCCAAACAACTAAATACAAATTCCTACTCCAGTTCATCCCTTGTCATTTGTGTAATGGGAACGGTCTACAAGTACCCCAGTCATCCATAAAATTTTCAAGAAGAAATAGCTGCTACAAAATATTTACTCACTCATAAGTCTCCAGTGCCTTCCAGGAGCTGCCCTGAGCTATTATCCTTCCAGGTGCTGTACCAATCTTTCTCTGCCAGCCCCATTCAGTCACTTATTATTTCAGTTTAAAATATAATTCAGTCCTCATACCTGCTGAGAAACTCTCATCAAAGGGAAACTCACTTCACTGTGTCTTGCGTGGACAGAAAAACAGGAGTCCTAAGCACCATTTCCACCCTTGTTGGCTGAGCAGGAGCCAGCTGCTGGAGGACTGCACCTGCAGTCTGGGACTGTGGGTACACTTAAACCTGCCTCTACCTTTCCCGATTCCCTGGGTGAAATCTTTTTGCCAGCAAAGTCAACATTCAAGCAACGCTTCTTGTATGAAACTCCTCTAATTTACAGGGAGCTCAAAGCCAGCTCAAGACAGATCTGTAGCTACACCCATAGAGATTATTTCTGTCACCTTTGGTGACTGTGTCCCTAGTTTTTAAAAGCAAATGTTTTCTACTGGCATAGCACACGATAAAGAAAATTAAAAATGTGCTCCCAGATCCCCATCTAGGTGCCTGCCTAAGTTTTCCACAGATCTCAGCACATCTGGCTTTCGGCTCAGTGAGAACAGTAGCGTCCCTTTCCCCAGAGAGGACCTCTCAGTTTGGGAGAGCTTGTTCCACATGCACTGAGCCAAGGGCAATGAAAGCAAAGATTAGAAAACCGGATCAACAGGAACTCGGAGGACAACAGGAATTCATTCAGATCCATCCCAGTACTTAACCAAGGCCTCAGAAGTAAATACCAGAGTTTGCTAATCAATGGCTGTTGGTATATTGATATTATTGATATTTTTAGGCTGTTTTAAGGTGCCGTCCAACATTCAGTGTTAACACCTCTCGCACAGGGTCCCACCCAGAATGACCAAAGAACCATGTTAGTCCCCACTGTCTTTCAAAATGTATTTTTCAGCTCAACTTTGCCTCAAAATTGCTTCGCTTGGCTGGAAATGTCTACTCTCTGGCTGACCAACCCCTTGGCTGTTATTTACCTGTATTGCCATCCTCTGCATATACAGGGCAAAAGTGCTCAGGGTTTTAGAGGTGCCCACGCAGGTACTCTAAACCACCCTTGCAGGCAAAGAACAACCACAGCCAGAGTCTCTGCAAATACCCTACAAATCCTCTAAATGATGGCGTTTTCCGTCACTCCTTCTGCTTCAGAGCACTCCTGGGGTGTCCTCTAAGATCACAGTTCACAAAGCTCCCTCGCCACGTTCTGTAAATAAGTCTGCCAATACACAGAAGTTGCTCTATTTATCCAGAAAGGTTACAGTGACCCTGCTTCTTGGCTAAAGAGGAAAATAAAGACATAATATTTTTGTTATCTAAAGTGTTTAGGTTGTTTGCTAAATTGTTTTGTTAGTGATCAAAAGCAAGGTTAAGTAACATTAAGCAGAATAGAATAATAAGCATTGAGCCAACCAAAATATTCTCTGAAATAATAGCCAATACAAGTAGTAAGAAATGCTCACAGAAAGATACACAAAGCTGTACAGGATCTATAAAAGCAGGTGACTTTTCAGAGCTCCCCCAGGTTGACATCATGTGGCATCATGCCATGTCATCACTCCCAAATTTCATGAAGATAAACAAGACACCTATTTTCATTTCCAGAAGGAAGAAGGGTAACAATTGTGGTTTAGGCAGAAACTAAAGACACCTCAACAACTCCAGAGGTGAAGGCAGAAGTGGCAACAAGGGCTGACTGGTCCATAATTAATCCCTGCCTAGTGCAATCATCACCGCAGTGCTCTAGAGGAAAAGGCACCAAGAATGAGCGAGCTGGCCATGCTTCCCACCTCCCACCCTCCTCTGCAGACGGCCTAGGCAGAGCCCCCACCAGCTGAGGGGTTGTAGTCACTCCACATCTTCTCCTGCTCCTCTCAGGGCTTCCCCACACCGTCGTCCGCTTTCCTTCCTCACTCTCCTCCACTGTATGTACCATGCAACGCTGAGAGGGAGGGAAAGGGCTCACTACGGGGTAATCCCAGATCTGATTTGGGTTTCACAGCCCACCTCTCCTTGAATCCATCTTGGCCATGCGCTCACGGCTCCAACGGGACTCAGCTCAGACAAGAAGGGAAGAGTTTGTCAGCCTGCACCAAAGCTTCACCCACCCTCAGGGTGGGGAGGGAGAAGAAAGCAGCACTGGAATGGAAGTCAAATTGAATGCACCAATACATTAGGAAACATTCACAACGTGGTTAAGGGTCACTTTATTTCTTCACTAACGAGGCCTTTATTTTATTTACGTTGAATCATTTCAACAAGTAATTTGTCAATAGAAAGTGCCTTGCTGATGAGCAGCAGGAAGCGAGGCTGGGCAGCAAGCGCTGGCTGAAGAGGAAGATCAATAGCTGCAGTGCAGCGTAAAGAGCTTTGTTTAGGCTTCTTTTCATTCATCTAAAAGCAGCTTGGTACTCATTTTTTTCATGATCAACAAATATCCAAGTTAAACAGATCTCTTGAAATCCAGCTTAATACCAAATGTTTGCAAGAACACAGGGCTGTGCTGTGAAGCCACAACCTTGAACTGTAGTACTAGGTATTCTGAAACTCTGTTGTGAAATATCCCTATGCAGCCTTACAGTAGGGCTGAATGTTGCCTAATACACATATAAAAATAAACTGTAAACATATAGTTGAGATCTTAAAGGGGGTTCAAACCCCACCGACCACTGTGGAAGCAGATACTCCCAAACGCCTTGAGGCTGTGAGCCTCGATGATTATGAGAGAGGCTCATGGCTTTCAGAAGCTTTCCATCCCCCTAAAACACCTTTCTAAGCATACACTCAGCCACATTTTAAAGCATATTCTCTGCAGTAGGCACATTTCTGCCAGACAACTGAGTCATTACACTCAGAGGTTGGATTTGCTTAAGAAAGGGCAAAATCCAACCTGCCCATGAGCAATGTTGAGAAAATCCAAAAGGGAATTCTAAGCTCTCAGGTATAAAACTTGCAAAAGCGGGAGCTGGCTTCTCAGAGTGGCTCAGCTGCCACCCTCGTACCAACACAAATTACCAGCTTTATGTGGCAGCAGTTCCCTCAAAATAGAAATCTTGTCATTTTGGATTTACCTTAAAAAAGCTGTGTCATTTTTGATGTTTCAAAGAAGAAATTTTGCAGAAATTAGCACTTCAGATTGGCAAAATGATCCAAAATCAAACGTGTAAAACACTCAAAACTCTATTCTGTAATTTTTGCATGACTTTCCAGAAAGAGTTTATCGGTTGCATAAGGCAGACACCTGTTAACAAGATACATGCAGGAATCTCTTTTTGCAGAAGCGTAGAGAGAGAGTTCAGCCTCACGCTGACATCAACACATTTCCAAGATCCCTAGATCCAGCACCAGCCACATGGTGACCTTCAGACCAGTTGCCATCTCTGAACTCTTCCTCAGTGGGTTTCAAATACCTGATTTTTCCTTTCAAACCAGTGTGCAAGAGCAGAAAGGCATGGATCCTCTAAAGACTTCTGATCCTTTTTAATACTGCCATGCTGCAGCATTACATGTGAAGCTTAGCTACTCACAAGATAATTTAAGAGACCACGGAAAGGTGCAGTGCACTGCTCAGTTTCTCTTTCTAAAAGAGTAACGATGCTACAGTAACATAAACATTTATAGTGTATTATTAACGAACCATAAAGAGACAAATGGATTATTAATGTATTCTCTTTCAAACTTAACTGTTCACACACCCAGTAGCTATTTATTTTTCAGCATTTTCTTACACAATTGGAACATAATTAAATCAAATTCTGCTCAGTTCCTTCCACGTAGATACTGTAACACAAAATGGGGTGGATTTTGTACTGATTTAAATTCATGAGTTTGTCCAAGGCATAAATCCCCCAAACCAACACACAGACTCCACTAGTATGGCTATAAAAGCCAGTGATGGCTTTGTACTTAGACTGTTGGGCCAGGGTAGGAACCTGCCTAACTTGTACATCTTACTTCCACATAAATTTTAGGTGCCCACACAGCCATTCTCCTACTTAAAGAGCCTGAAAACCCTGGGCAGGCCATAGAGAGGCAGATGAAAGCCTCTGAATATGTTGCCACTTGAATTTCAGCAGGTAAGATGTCTGGCTGGTGGCTCTCAGAAGCACTCTTCCTTGACTGTATGGGAAACATAAGGTTTTGCATTAGGAAAGAAAATGTAGAGGGAAAGACAGGGCTTGTAGAAGGAGGTGGACTGGATCTCTTCTGTGATGGACAGAAACTCCAGCCTTTACATCAGAGAAGAACTGTGTAATTCTCAAGTGAGTTCTTAGGTATTTATTTTAATTTATTTTTAATGAGGGATACTGAAGGGTAACACACTGCCTGTTTGTATGCAGCAACTATGCCTCTTTACCTAACTTAGATGACCACTCCCCTTAGGCTTTCTTACATTCAGAAGAGAGAAATACTTTGAATTAACTCTCATGGTACCTAGATTAGGCCTCTGCTTTGATTTGCCTTCTACCTTAGGTGCCAAAATTATGCAATGTGAACGCTGCCCACAAAGTTCATGAAAGATAATGGACTGGGGTAAAACACCCTTTTTTTTTTATCATGCAGGAAATTCCATATGGCAGAGCCATCCACAGAGCCATGGAGACTTGGGGACCCGCATCCTCCTGTGTGTCTGAAGGACTCAGGCTTCTCAGCAATAACATGTTTTGAAATGGGTCAGGCTTACAGGCCACATGGGACTGAGTCAAAATATTACCTTTGGGCCTCAATTCTGAGGCACCAACATCACTTCTGTTGTTTAATTCTCTTTGCCTGTTCCCTTGGCCTTTCAGCCTGGCCTACCAAAAAGGGGACAATCTGAGGAGAAGAATAAAGCATAACCAGAAACTTTGTGAGAGAACATTCGGTGGTGTGTCATGACCGAGAAGTGTGTTTGTATGTTATACAAAACAAAATATGCACTAAGAGTTGAAGCTTTTTTTACAAGTATCCAAAAGCAAGCAGCTGTGGATACACGTACGCTGTGTCATTCAGATTTGGACGCTCCCTACGGCCAGCAACAGCCTGCTGATCACAGCCCAGAGCCCTCCAGTCACACAGACAGACTTTTCCAACACGTCTCCCTACGGCAACCTCATGAGAATCAGCCAAAAATCACTCATCGTGAAAAATAATCCAGGAACGAAGCCTGTGGTTTTGTGGGTGCAGAGCTCTCACTTGCTCCCAGCCAGTTTTGGATGCCCTGTTCTGTGGCTGTCACAGTACAAAGCTGGGCGAGCATCATATCAATGAACAATGTGCCTTTCAGTCAAATTTCAAGTATCGCCACTTAAAATGCTGCTGAGCTGCTCCTCACACAAGGTCGTTCCTGGGAATACCTGCCGTTGGGCTCCTACAGTTTGTAGTTCCCTGGAAATAGGACTGCTGTCTTCAGACTCCTAGCTTCACCAACTCTACATGTGAGAGGTGAATAAGCCCACTTAGGTCTGCATGCCTTTAGGGACATGGATATCAAGAAAGACCCCAGTGCTATGATGGTCAGCAGACTGCAGAAACATTAGCCGTTCAGACAGTCTGCCCACAGCAGACACCTTATATTTCTCTGCTTCGTGTATACTTCAGGGAAAGGAAGAAAAAAAAAACCCCTTCTTATACCTAACTCATCTTTTTTGCAGACATTTGCATCCAAGGCTGTCCCTCACCAAACAGATGATTTCACGGTTTACTTTGCTGAAGTTCCCCTCTATGCTTTCAATGCACAGATTTCTCTGTAGGAAAATATGATCTTCCACTGAAGATTTCATGGATCAGTAGCCCAGGGACAGGGGGAATCTTGGGGCAGGCAGAAATCCACAGACTAATTCCAGACCTATGAAAACTAACTTCAAAACCAAGCCCATCATCAATGTGCTTCAATTGCCTGTACAGGTGTTAGCTTCTACTCTGTAAGATGATTAATGAGCTACAAATCAGACTGTTAAAAATAGCTGTGCTTAACCAAGAGCCATTGTTTTCCCCATGTTCTATTTGCAACCATTTGATGATGTTTTGTATGAAAGAAAAAGCTATGCTACACTAGTTCAGACGAGTGATCAAGCCAGATCAACATGCTGGCTCCGACAGTGGCCACAGGAGATGCTGTTCAAGGAGAGCACGAGCTGGCCGTTTTCTGCTGTCGGTTGGACTCCCCCCAGTATCCACAGTTGTCATACTACAAATGTTACCTCCCTACCTCATCCTCTCCTATCTGTCTTGTTCTCAAGATGTGTCCTGCCCATTTTGAGAACCAACATGATGAAGTGCCCTAGTTCCAATCCCAAACTGTTTATTCTTCTATTCTAAATCATATTAAAGAAACTTTAGAATTTTGCCCCTCAACTTTTAAAAGTCACATTTGATACCGATAAAATCCAACATTCCTATTTGTGGAGTATCCTTCTAAGCACTAGATGTTTTAAGCACCTTACAGTTCCAGGCTGAAACCCTTCTTAGCTTAAACATAGTAAATAACTTGCCTATAAAGTCAAATACTCCAT
Source organism: Astur gentilis (assembly GCF_929443795.1). Taxonomy (NCBI): domain Eukaryota; kingdom Metazoa; phylum Chordata; class Aves; order Accipitriformes; family Accipitridae; genus Astur; species Astur gentilis. The sequence continues at coordinate 85,337,407 of NC_064919.1, read as the reverse complement.
TTTAAATATTAGCAGCTGGTAGCACCAGCATATGTTGACTTTATTATGGATTATTCTCATGTGGCACAAATAGCAAGAATTGTAGAGTTTAAAAGTAAAAGCTCCAAATTAATCTTTAAGTGCTTTAACCAAATATCAAGGCTTTTCTGCAAAAGTCTAAATAAAATCTTTATCTGTGCTTAGAAGCTCATGCAAATGTATTCAAAATGTACTCTCTGGATCTCTTACCATGGCAGATTGGAAGCTGCTAAAACAAATACAAGATCATCAGATCGGGCCAAGCCATCCATCTGCACCAGTAATTCTGTTTTCATCCGCCGACTTCCTTCATGTTCACCACTACCAAGATTCAGAGAAATATTATTTGCTCAGTGCATTAAAGTAATCATCTTTATTTATACAGTGTCATTCACAGCAACTGAGCCCTTGTCACAGTTTTGCCCCAGTTCAAAGCATGATTAAGCTCCATTAGCTAACATCTAAGCATTAAAATCAAGCTTTCTAATGATTACTTAAATGGACTCTTTTCAGTGCATTAAAGTGAGGAGAATTCACTATTACTGAAACCAAAGAAAATTTTTTTTTTCTTCAGATTAATCTCCATGCAGTGTTGATGTTTACTGGAAAACAGCTAAGGCTTTGATTGATCGATCTATGTAGGAGAATTTTTATAATGTGATAGTTGCCATTAAATAACTAATACACCTACCTATCCAGGGCAACTCCTGGCATTTTTCTGTGAGTGAACTTTAAGCAGCCACAAGAAGATACACCTACTACTGAATTCAATATTTTGCAAAATGTTCTACCAAAAGCAAACAGAAAAATACGCCAAACTGAAATTAATTTAAAAATGGAGCAGAAACCACACAGAAAGGATCCTTCCTCAAAAAGACAAGGGGAACTTAAGCAAAGTGCTAAGAATGCTGGCCCTGATCCAGGTAACCAATTTTGCAGGAAACCAGTTTGAACCCTTGGTCCCAGATGTGGAGTTCTTGGAAACTCCTGGATCAAACCCAGAGAAAACATCAGGGCCTTAGATGGTAAGAGCTACAATTCAGGTTTAATGGCTTATTTCTGCAAAAGCATCCACACATCAGTGCCAAGTCAATATTTAATAAGGATATGTTAAAATAACAACATAATCTTAGATAAAAATCCTTATTAAAATATATAATCCAGTGATGTTATAATGAGAGCTTTTAAAGTATATATGAAGGCAAAATTTGGCCTATAATTTGTAGCTATTAACTGACAATTATTACAAGCTGTTTCTTTACGATATAGCATATTCTATTTATACATCTTTGTAAGCATATAATTTACAGTACATAAAATCCACTGTAATGGGCTCCTAATGGTTGTAACAATATTTTTATATTTCTCCTGCTTCTTCCCCAGCCCTAACCTTTTCAATTTGTTTTTAACTATAAACTGTCTACACCATGGATGACAATAATAACATCCTCCCATTCCTGCACCTGGAAGTCCTGACAATACCACCAAAATTTGTCTCATTAATGACAATGCCATTCCACCGTGTACACTCCATCTTACCCTGCTACGCCTAAGCCTGTCCAAAGTGTCACAAAATCAGCTGCTTCTTACTCGCCTCCAACAAGTCATCTGTTGTTTCCGCCCCACTCCCTTTATTTCCACTTCACATCCCATATTTTAAACTACATCACCACTGGTTATATACACTCTTGTACCTCCCTCCTTCTCAGAGCCTTGCTGGACCCATAGTCCCTTGCTAATCTTCACACAACCTATCTTTCACGCTTGCTTCTCTACTGATCTCAATTACTGTGAATGAAACAACCTCTACATCTCGCCCTTTAAATCCCCATAGCGTATGCAACACTTTCAGGAAGCAGTACTTTTGGAGCTGATAGGCATTCTGACAATAACACACTGCAAGGCTCCTAAAGTTGACAACAGAACAGAAGAAAAATTGCTTAATAAAAAGTCAAGAAAATTACCATTATCACTCAAAGTAATTATAATGGCAATAAAATCTAAAACACAAGTCTTCCAGGGGCCCAATCATGCTCCTGTCGAAGTTTATGGAGTAGCCTCAGGCTTTAGTTTAGCTAAGATTTGTTTCTAACAGGTACACTCTACGATTAAACATTGGTCAGCACCTGAACACACACACTATTGAAAAGATGCAGTAAAAGGGGGACAAATATTCTCCCAGAGCCACAGGAAGTGGTCTCATCAGTTACCCAGAAGCAGTGCCTCTCTGACTCATAACTGACTCCAGCTCATCCAAGAAAATTGTGGAAGGAGCATGGTACCGGGCAAGCTCAAATAACACCTGTTTAGAGAGAAGAGGAAATGTGAAAGAAAAGATAAACTAACACAAAAAGGCATTAAGGGCCACTAGCACAGAAGATAAGTAACAGCACCCACATTCCAAACTTCTAGGACAAAAAGGGATATCTGTTGGGAAAAAGCTCTGGGTAGGCTGAGGGTCCCTGAATCCTTTCAAATTCTGAAAGGTTTGTAAAGGAGTTATAAAGAACACAGCCTTGTAATCCTGTCTTTATATGTCAATCTTTCTGGCTAAATCCTATCTGAGTACCCTGTGAATAATAGGATAGAAGAAAATGATCCATCAGAGGATTCTAGGAACTCCTAAATTGTTATCAGAGATTAAACATCCATCTTTTGTTGTTGCTCCATTTGTAGTTTTTTTAAATAAGGATTTGAGAAAAAAAATTTACAAGTCAGCTGAACCATAATGAAACAAAATGGACTGATTCTCTTGATAAGAATCAAGCAGTTCTTTTGTTTTTCCTGGTGAAAACAAACATAAACTGCTTGAATAATCAAGATTAAAAAAATGGAATATTAAGCTGACAAAAAATCTGGGTGTGCCCTTTGGATAAGGAAGTTTCATCTATTTTTCTGTAAACATGGAGAGGCTTAAATTAGCAGTAAGAACATACTGTCGGTTCTTCTTCAGTGAAGGGTTCTTTGAGTTTTTAAATAAATATCACTAACAATATACATTAATCCAGCACTTTTTAATCTGAACACTTAAAAAAACAAATTAAAAGAGACATATATTATTCTCTACACTTTGGATATGAAGCACAGGGTTTAAATTATTTGCTCAGAGTCACAAATAGTCCATGACCAGCCTACAATTTTACTACAAATCTAAAACATAAAATCACATCAATACAGCTGAGAACTGAGGAAAACAAGATGAGCAGACATGCCTCCACACGACCACAAAACCCACATATACTTCACACTTCAGAAGACTCCTGCACCAGCCTCATGTGATTTTAGGATATAAATTCACACAATACTTTTCTTAGAGCTGTCCTGATCCACAATCTTATTTCATTTTTGGATTCTGCCAAAAACTCAACTAAGGGTAAAATGCCACAAGTTCAATATCATTGCAAATGCTGCAGCATGTTCACAAAAACCTTTTGGATGATGGTGTCAAAAACCAGACTGTCCCATCTCTACTCCTGCCAGAAGGGAAACTTCTAGGAAGCTACTGAGACAGATGCCAAGAGGATCAATAACATAGGAGGTGAATGTCAGAAGAAAAATGTGCCATTTTAAAGGACAAAGGACACATGAAGAATAATTACGTTGCAGACAGAGCCTAAATTTCAAGACAGATTAACAATGCTTGTAGTGCCTTTTGCCAAGTGCAATCTGTTACAATTATTCTTTTTCAAGAGCTCTGTATCTATCCAAAGTGTAAGATGAGCGTAAAGGAAGGCTAAGAGCCTGTGGATTTCTTACACTGAAATAGTGGACATTATGGAGAGATTAGGATGGGCACCTCAGGGCAAGGATGCTACACCTGAATCCCCAAATTTTTTTATACCATAGTTGAGCCATGCATGCTAATCCATATGCAAAAATACTTTACCAAACTACCTTCCTTAAAACAACATTATGTCTGCATTTGACCATCAGATCTTTGTGACAATGGAATTTTTTTACCAATTCTATGCCCTGAAGACTAAGAATAGTAGGGAACTTGGGAATCCAAACAACATTTTGTAGGGAGCCTAGGAGCCAACCCTTGCAGAAAGGATGTCAAGCACTTTGAAGGGGTCACTAAGCAAACACTATTTCTGTTAGGAAGCCTGCTTGCCTGTCTGTTATTCAGCGAGTCAAAAATTTTTGCTGCCTTCAGGACATCTGCTTCATCTCACATCACAGAACTAAAATTCCACAGCAAGAACCCATTGTGAGACTTCTGCAGAAGTGATGTCATTCCCATTTTAAGAACTAGATACAAGCAGAGTCACATGTTTTGTCCAAGACAGGAAAGATTATGAGTACCAGAGGAATACATACTTTCCAGTTCTGTGTTAAACTCCAGTTCTTTAAGTGGGAACCTAATATTTATTAAAGTATAACAAATGAGATAATAATTCTTACCCGGACAAGTTTTTCTGAATCACCCCTCCATTTGCTGACAATGGTGGATGCTGATATGTTGAAAAAGGTTGTATTGCACTCTGTGGCAACAGCCTTAGCAAGCAAAGTTTTTCCAGTACCTACAAACAACAGCATTGAAGAAATTCATTCTCTAAAGAAATACAATGTAAATGTTTGAATACTTCCCCTCATCCTACTACCAGTCAGATAAAAACAGTAAAATAGAAAACGTCATAGAATCATTGAATGGTTTGGGTCAGAAGGGACCTCTAAAGGTCACCTAGTCCAACCCCCTGCCATAAGCAGGGACATCTTCCACTAGATCAGGTTGCTCAGAGTCCCGTCCAACCTGACCTGGAATATTTCCAGGGATGGGGCATCCACCACCTCTCTAAGCAACCTCTTCCAGTGTTTCACCACCTTCACTGCAAAAAATTTATTCCTTCCATCTAGTCTCAATCTCCCCTCTTTTAGTTTAAAACCATTACCCCTTGTCCTATCGCTACAGGCCCTACTAAAATCTCTGTCCCCATCTTTCTTCTAAGCCCCCTTTAAGTACTGAAATGCCACAATAAGGTCTCCTTGAAGCCTTCTCTTCTCCAGGCTGAACAACCCCAGCTCTCTCAGCCTGTCCTCACAGGAGAGGTGCTCCAGTGCTCTGATCATTTTGTGGCCCTTCCATGACTGTCTGGAGAAACTCAGGTAATACAGCATCACAAATGCATTCCCCAAATTCTGAAGTACCATGTGCTGAAATGGTCAGATGCCTTCTGTGGCAAGTACATCTAAACATTCACAGAAGCAAATGGAGTTTACTGCAGCGACAGCCTTTGCAGCCTGACTCAGGCGGTACTTGTGCCCTCTGTCCTCTCTCAGCCACACTCACGGCAGTAGTGCTTGTGTCAAAGGGGAGCAGAGGGAGCGGTGAAGCTGTGCTGACATGGAAAACACTCAGCTAGCACAGCAGAGGGCAAAGTTTCCACCTCATTTCCAAAACAACCCCCAAATGCAGAAGAAAGGAAGGTAATTTTCCTTAAGAAGGTGAGCTCATACCAGATTTATTCACATTTCATAAGATCAGGTCAAGCCAAACTTGATTAATATGGTCCAAGCTGAGTAAAAACAGAGATATGAGTTCTAACTCCCTGAATTGTTAGTATAAGCACTGGTTTTGGAAGTTTCAGCAGTAGAAATAGTCAAGGGTTGTGAGAAACAGACAGGTCTGAGCAACAGAGACAGATGTAATCATCCAACATTGTCTCCTTTTATTTCACATTACAGAACATCTTCTTCATTAACACATTTGATCTAATTAGCATCAATGATTTATCCATGGGACAAAACCAGAAGCAGTGGTAAACAAACGGATATGGTACAAAGCTCTCCATACCTGGCGGTCCATACAGCAATAATCCTTTCCAAGGAGACAGAATGCCAGTAAACAGCTGTGGGTACTGGAAACAGAAAAGGAATTCAGGGATTAAAAATGTATCATCTATACAAAATGCAAGGGATTCTAACCCTACCTCCACTGCTCCTAACGCATTCAGGAAACCTAAGAAATTTGAAGAGAGGGGGATAAAACCCCTCCAAAATGATATAATATATATGATCCGAGTACTGAGAAAAAGACTGTATTTACCATTTGAAATCTGTTTTAAGTGAATTCTTCAAGTGCAATTGGTTTGGTATTCTCTTCTACAAGTCATTTTCCATTGAATTAATATAGGCCAAATCCAGCACCTCTTACATTGCCAAAGGTGCCAAAGAATAGGACCCAACATGTATAATTTTAATATTAAAAGGCCGTTTTCCTATAGGAGAATGTGTATGCCATTGTCAGATGTAACAGGATCAGGAATAGTTCTAACACAAACTGCCTACAAAAGCACAGAAATAGTGAGAACTCTAAAACACCACTGTAATTACAAGGAAGATGCTAGCAAGCCCAACACTGGTTTACTCAAATTCCAAGCATTCTTGTGAACCTACATGATCTATATGTATTCACTTGGATTTCATTCAGGTACCGTGACTCAGGTGCAAAGCATTTGTTCCAGAACCTTAAACGGCTTCTTTAAGCTTCCCTCTGCTCAGAATTAAAGTTAATAGGGTTTCATGAGAAGAAGTGGGGTCATTAAGAAGCAGCATTAATAATGTTTCTCATACTTGTTGCGTAAAAGTAAACTTGATCAGCTTGCATAACTTGAATATTATCAGGCAGACGTCACAGTTGGACTCAATGATCTTAAAGGTCTTTTCCAACCTAAGCGATTCTATGATTCTATTTAGCACCTTACCCTTATGGGATAAACAACTGCTTCTTTGACGAGCCTTTTAGCTGCATCCAGTCCAATAATATCATCCCACTTCACGTTTGGATTATGGAGATAAATGTCCTGCAACATATATCGCATCCTGTTAATAAAACTTCTTCTGCACTATGAGAATGACCTCTGGCAAAGTAAAAGAATCAGCTCAGTTATAAGAGTGCTATTAAGTGATACAAACTGTATTACTTAATCCTATGTACTAGGGACCTCCCAGGAGGAAAGCATACACAGCAGTCATTTCTACAGAGCTGCTACATTGTGTCTTGCTTCCCCTCAAGCACCTAGTTTCCCTAAGAGCGTATACACTGCCAAATGTATATGCTGACCAGACCCGTTTCTCAGATCTGTCTTCTGTTAGTTGGTTTTAGTAACCAACTAACATCTGAAGAGCTATCATGATGTGAAGGTTCACCTACCCTAATATTTTGTCTCTGATGCTGGCAAGTATTGGACATTTAGAAAAAAGTATAAGCAACAGGAGTGACACGTTGGTTCATATTTACATACACCAACGTCTGCAACTCAAGGACTTTGATAATTAAAATTACATCTTAGACTTTCAGTTCAAATACCCTTTGACATTCATTCTTCAGTGAATTTCTCTTACCTCTTTTTTGAACATGCTTGTTCTGTAGCAACGAGTTTCACAGTTTAATCATATGTGATGTGAAAATATTTTTGTTTTAAACTTGATGCTCAGTAACTTTATGGCTGCACCCATTACTTATGTTATAAATAACAGTGAAAAAATGGTATTTACTCCACACTATGAAGATTTTATGAGCTGCAAGAAAAGCTGTAAGAAATTCTGTAACAGGAGGAAAATTTTCCCCTAAGCATCTATCAAAAGATAGTCGGTAATTAGTCTATGCCCTGAAACACTCACTAAATTAATTTCATTTAATTCATCAAACTTTCCAAATCTTCTATGAATCTTTCCATTTGCCTTAATAATATTTTGTGGCTTTGTGTTCCAGAGACTAATTGTTCCACACAAAATATCATATCCTCAATACAAATACTTGGGATAAATCCTGCTCTCCAATAAAAACAGGCAGTCCCCAGAGACTGAAGAAAAATTATGTGCTTATATCTGAGGGAAAAATTTGATTTAATACAGTTAGAAAAATTATTTATATAGAGTAGATTACACTTTCCCTTTCTATTAACAGCAAACTAAGATGAATCAGATTTATGATACTAAGTAGAGACTTCCATAACTGTTTCCAAATTAAATTAGATTGTGTTGTGAAATAGATACCACATTCTATTTATTTTTACTGATTTACACAGTGTTGATTACCATAGCAACTAGGAACATACCAGCACAATTTAAAAAACATACAATAACGGAGATTAAAGCAACTCCATTGCTTTTTGCTAAAGTAGGAGCAAGAACAACACTATTTTAAAGGTTTCCTATAAATTAAAAACCAGACAGGAATTGAAAGGAATGAGAATTTTCTTTCTTTAAGGTTGGAAATTTCTTAGACTTCAGTTCTACTAAACTGCAAACTTGCAGACCAAGAATTTGGGGCATACCCAGCTACAAAAAAAAAAAAAAAAAAAAAAAAGTCAGCAAAAGTCTCCCAGGCTTTTTAAACAGCTGATTTTAAGTATGTGGGAGCAACAGCTGATGCCATTTCTGATGCTTATATCCAGAGTCACAAGACTATCAAATATTGTGATACTATGATGACTTTTGGACAAGTACCTCGTGGGGTTTGGGAGGTGATATACGCAAATCATCTACCTGCTTCATAGCCAGGCTGATCCCCAGTAGCCCCCAGGGCCTGTTTCCTAGACAGCACCTTGACCCACAAGTGAAATGAAATGGTGCTGAGAACGTTGGGATTCCCTCCCAGTGCCAAACTGCACATCCTGGAAGAATCCTCAGTCTGCCCTGGGATACAGTGTATTACGGATGCTGCTCATGCAGCTCCTGTGCTGGGATGAGGGAAGGGCACTGCTTGCAGAGCCTACAGCGATAGCATCTCTCAACTGCACCAAGTGAGAAAAGACAAGGATTCTGGATCATGCAGGCAGTGCAAAGCAAGGCACAGGACCAGCATTATGAACAATGCAGGAATATCAGGGTTTAATAATTTTGGTACATGGTATCTAGTAGATACACTCAGGATATTACAGTGATACTGGTACACCATGCACACTGAATACAGCCCAACGCCTTGAATGGAAACTGCACTCACAGAGTTGAATCAAGATTTTCCCCACCATTTGATCACAGTTAAATAATATATTAGGTAATAGTTGGTATTAGCTAATATATTTAAATCTCTCTTTTCAGTGAAGTACTGTACATTTTCTGTAGCAATAAGAACAAAGGCAAAAGCTATGAGAGTCTCATGGGTACAGCACAATTAGATTACATGTTCCCCATCAGAAAGGAATGGTCTTAATTACTTCCTCCCATTGTGTATCAGAAAGAAACCTTCTTATATGTGAAGAAATGACTTGTTGGGAGTTGCATGATAGGAGAAATAGCTTGCACACTCAAGGATAAGCACTATTAGTGACAGTAAAAAGAAACAAACAGCATTCTCAGATGACAAAGATAACCAAGATCTCTATACAACTGAAACGGAGATCAGATCTTACTTTGCTTACAACTGTTGCAAGTTCTCTCATCTCACCAGTCATGCCAATAAAAGCACTAAGGGGTTTTAGTAACCGTTCCTAAAAAAGACAAACATAAGTTCTTGTTAGACTTTAATTATTTTTAAACAGACAAACTATGAAATAGCTTCAAAAAAGCTGATACATCAAATAATATCAACTTTTAAAGCTGTAAAAATATTGATAATAATAAAGATTTTGAAGTAAGCCATATTTGCAGTAACTCATCTTTTCATCTTACAGAATCTAATCCTGAATCAACATTAAAATGAGCCACTCTCTTACTCCACATGTAGTCCTAAACATGCCCTACATAGATTAAGAGGAGTGAAAAATGTAAATATGGTTCACCACTCTGCCACATACTCCATTTGAAAGTCTCTTCAAGTGTAGCAGTTGCCAGGTGGAGTGACACTGTGTAAGCTGGATACACTGTCCTAGAAGCTACGGCTTGTGTCAAGGAGTGATTACTGAAAATTTTCTTCCTCAACCATCTAAGCTCTGTTCTTGCCTCAGCTGAGGTGAACACTAAATAACATACTGAATTCAAAGGAACCAGAATTTCACCCTCAGATGTGCTGTGGGTTTCTGCAATATTTTTTTTGTGAACCATAAGGTATCACCTGTATTTGTTGTCTTGTTAAAAGAGTAAACAACTGTCAACAAATTAGACCAGTGTCAAGTATGACTGTTCACTCGAAGGAAATACACCACTCGGAAATCTAAGCCCTTTTTTAGCACTTGGGAACAAAGACAACATCATTGCGGTATTTTGTTTTGTTCGTGGTTATATAAAACTGATGATCTTGTTCATTGGATGGAAATACAAACAGAAACACTTACTGAAGGATCTGGATCACAATTAAGGCTGTTCAAGGCTATTCCATTTGACGATACTTTGACAGCATCCTGAATCATCCCATGGAAGTCAATCACTTGGCCCTAAAGGAGAAAATAATGTTTTGATAGGCTTTAACTGTTAAAACTGCAGTGGACCAAATTTTGCTTGCCATTACAGCGATTAGTTTCCTTACTGCACATACAGTCCTAAATACGGCAAAACCTGACCACAGAATCTGTAGTAGCAATGGGAAGTGAACACACATCTCCTCAGTCACTGCAACAATTTAACTGCCGAGCCTCCTACCTCATTCAGGAATCTGAATTTTTTCTTCAATTTTAGCTATTACCACTGGGTTTTCAAACCAGAAATGTTTTTCCTTCTTGACGATGTTTGAAATACTATTTAATGCAAGCAGAGCCTTCTATGCAAAGAATTACTGCCCAAATCATAAAATTGACCCTTCAGCTAATTATACAGGAACACTTTATATAAAGCTCGCATTTGATATTTGTGAAAAACTGTCATGTGTTTTTTTCTACATACACATTTCTATCATAAATCAGATACTAGGCTTCCACCTACCCTTCTTGAGTGCGTGCTGTCTCCTCCAGTTTTGTTGATTGCTGAGATGCTTAAGCCAAAGTCAGTTTGCTCCAGAGTAACTGCATTGTCATTATTCTAAAGAAAAATCAATTTTAAAACAGATGTGTTGCCAAGTAGATGAGTTGCAGATATCCCATTATAGGTATCATCCCACCTCTTCATATATGTCCAGATAAACTGTATCATTATATGGAAGTTGCAACAGTAATCCCATATTTGTCAGATATTTAGTTAGACTTCATCTGACTGCAGACAGCAGTGATGAAAGCCATGGCTCTAGAGCTCAGCATTCAAGTTATTTCATGCGCATTATTATTATTACATTTCATTCCAAGTTGTAGAAATCTGCATTTTACATAGCTATGAGAAGAAACACTTAATGAACAGTGGAAACAGTAGGCAAGTATGAGGCACAGCACGTCAACTCGGAAATGAGGAGCCATTTTAGGATTATAAGTTACTTTGACATTCACTTCATAGCAGTCATTGCTGTAGTGTCCAAAAGCTGTTTTTTAAAGGGTGAGAGAACTGGTCAGAGAGGAAATCCTCTCTATGCAGGAATATGGACAAGGACCTTAAAAAAAAGAGAGAGAGAGAGACACTCTCCTCCTTGCAGTTCCTCAAAAGCTGTAACAGACATGGTGCTTGCCCACCAACCTGCTGTTCCTGCTCCCTCCTCTGTGAGGGATGGTAATAAAGTAGTTTTCACACCAATCTTACCAAAATGAGACTCACAAACCTGAAAATTACAGAGCCAAATTGCTCCCCCAATCTCAAACACCTTATGCACTGTGAAGATGCTTGCAGCTGACACCAGACTTTCTACTTGGTTTGTTTGTCTTGCTTCCTGGCACTAAAGGATTAATCTACTGGCATTATTGGGAAAACTCTGATTGTTTTCAGTATAGTTTGGATTATATGACTCCTTTTCCTCTAATTTTCGCCTATGACTTGCTCCCCAACTCACAGCCAGAAAGTATATTCTCCTGAATTCTTGCATCTATAATCCTTAAATTACAGAATTAGTAAAACCCATTAGTTACACAATTAATTGTGTAACTCAGATCTTTTTGCTGCCTGTAGCCTTTGAAAATAAAATCACATTAATTTCAACTGTAATGCTGCCAAGATAAACACTTTTAAACCTGTTTGGGGTTCTCCTTGGTGGATGATTTAAATTCTGTTGTACTCCCAGGTGAAGTTTTTGACAATGGCCGTTGCACTGTCTGATGCTTGAGCCTTGGGAGATTCTGAGAAGAGCTTACTGCCCTAGAATTAAAAAAATACTATCTTGAAAGGCTTTCAGAACTTCATTTTTCCTTCAAAATACCAAAAGATTAAAAGGCAGAGTTTTCAAATAAAGTAAAATTTTTTTGGGGCTAACTTTGCTCCCACTGAAGTTAAGGCATCAATTTCAATCACAGCAAAGTTCAACGCTTACTGCTTTTAAACACGTTACCCTACCTTACCCACACTGCAGAAATTTTGCAAATTGTCTACATCTCTATTTTGGAAAACGTCTCTATTTTCCTCAAAAAGATACAGAAAAATGCACCACGCTGTCAGCAGCATGACTCTAGGCTTTCGTATTTCTATGGTATCATAACATTACTTTAACCATGCTGCATATTGCTTTTACAGGAAAATTTTCTGCCCAGAAAACCCCCACGCATTTCTCTTACCTTCTTGGTCTTCCTCCAGTTCTCAGCTGTTGTTTATTTTCTGCTGTGGCAAAATAAAGATTAAAATGGAAAATAATTAAGGGTATAAAAAAGGGCAACTTGATTTTCTGCGCCCCCCCCCTTCAAACATATTTTTGAGCACACATTAATGACCTTGGAAATAACAATGCATAAACAGGAACAGCATGATTATAAGCAATGCAAGCTTGCAAAAATGTTTTGAAAACAAACTGATATTGGAGCAAGCAGTTTGGCTTCAGGCTTATTAAATGTTAGGCTCATTCAATCTTTGGTTTCTTTGCCTACATTTTAAAACCAGTATCGTTTTCACAGTAAAACGGACACTACCAGAAATTAGATGAAGCACAATAAACTAATTTAATATATCTCAAAGAATGCTTATTTAATGCAAATATTTTTTGCATTGCTGAATTGGGAAATAAGAATTTACCTCACTCTTCTTAATAGTAATTTTATCATGTTCAACATACCAAGACAGGATAAATGTCATGTTGCAATGGTAGTTATCAAACTATGTTATTTTTTGCACTTATATCATTTGAAACAATTTCTGCCAAAGAAAAGCTTTTTTCACAAAATGTCAAACTCACAAAGCCCAGATGTGAACTCATAAAGGCGAGGGTTTGTATCATACTAGCATGCACCTAGTTGTTCCATTACTAGTGGGTAATGGGACTTCTAAGCACTAGCTTGGACAAGCTAAGTTATAATATTTCATTTAAGTGGTTTGTTTTAATTTAGAACTTAAATCTAAAATAGAACAGACTTACTATTCTTTCCCCATGAGAAGAAAGTGAATAGATCTATGTCACAATACTTTGCACTTACATGGCGTTTTCCAATATCAAAGCAGCTTTTAAGAGACAGAAGAAGATCATCTTCTTGTCCCTCTACAGAAAGAGAGAAGCAAGAGCAGGAGGGCTCAAAGCTCCATCTCTCAATTCTTATGTCCTATGTGCTAGAACTATAGCTCCGTAACTGTAAGAGAGTTCAAACGTTAAACACTGACATACACAAGAAGGGCGGTGCGCATACTGGGCAAATACACATTTCAGGCTTTGGAAACAAAAGCCTTCTTTTTGGAACACAGTCACATACCAGTGTCCAGGACCTTTTTGGTAATTTTAGGATACTTTTGAAATTTTACAAAGTAATAGCTTTCATATTCCATCAAAATTGTCTCAAGATCAACGTTGTCACAAACTTCAAAGCCACGTAAACTTAATTTCGTCTCTTGTTCCAAAGCATTTGCAGCATCAACATACCTGGTAATTTCAAAAAAACAAAGACCGAAAAACTGAGAGTCATTATGCTATTCTGATTTTTGAGAGAAAAAGCAAACGATGGCATTAGTAAGTAGATGGTGTTCTTACTTTTATTTTAACTCTATTTACGCAAAAGCATAAACTCTATTTAAAAAACCCTTTCCTGATTACTCTAAAGTATTTTTAAATTATATAGGACATTTTTTTCCCAGAAACTGAAACAATTTAGCAAAGTATACCGCCAAGATACATAATCATAGTTTACCTCTTACAGACACCAAACCAAAGGGCCATGCTGCCCATCCACCCAACAGAGGACAGAAGGACACATTACGGCCGGTCAGACACACACGAACCCACAAATGTAGAGCACTACTGTTTAAAAAACATACCCTTCCTCCATTAAATAATGTAAAATTAGAATGAGGAGATTTTTTCGACGAGCTTCTGTTCGCATCTCATCCTGTGAATTAAGACAGAACTCTAGATCAAAAGTAATATTCTCTTTATTGCTGTAAACAGCATCTAAATGTAGCCTGTGGAAACAAACAAATTAAGACAACAGCATGTAAGAACTGTAAAACAACTCACTGTTAATAAACAGAAGGAAAGTGGTTTTCAACGTAATTTTTCTTACACATTATCAGGGCTACTGGGTGGGTAGAAACCTTTTCCTAGAGAAGAGAAAATTACTTTCAGGTTGAAAAAATAACTTACTTCCCTTACTGTGGTTATGGATCTCCCACATGTTCAGGCTGCTGTGAATTTCAGGGTAGGACTCTTGCAGACCTCATGCACAGTGTCTCCAAGGGCTGTGCAAGGAAACCTCATGCTGCAGCATAGCTATGTCCTTCCCTTGCAACTAGAAACCTGTTTTCTTACTGCTTGGAGAAGGTGGGATGGAGAACAGGTCTGGGATCTGCACCACTAAACTACAAAGACCAGCTGTGCCACTGTTGGCACCTCCTATTTCATGGGCCTCAATATATAAACACAAGCGAAACACAGAGCACTTGAAGAATCAGTAGTTTGGGATAACACAAAACTTGCCCAATTTTAACACAGGAGTGACCAAAGTCAGGTCCCAACATGCAGAAACTTCAATATGGAGTCAGTCCCATGGATTTCTTCACACAGACTGGAGAACCCAAATTCATTCACAAATGGTTCAGCAATAAAAACAAGGCAGTGTAAAACATCTTTGTCATTGTTCAGTGAACCTACATCTGGGGGAGCATGAAGCACAACATAAAATAGAGCAAAAGGGGCAGTGGAAACAGAAATCTTGTAAGATACTGGAACAAAGCCTTACTCTGATGGAACATGCCATCTATGCTGAGTGTCTGCAGACAAACCCTGAGATTTTAGGGTCATAACAGAAGTTGCTACAAGGAAAGCTCTTGAAATCAGCATATCGACTGGTCTGACTCACTAGGATTTGAAGCTGGCACCACAGGAAAAGCAGGTATGGCCAAACCCACATTTAGGCAAATAAATTATTTCCTTTCTCTTTTAGGATGCTGGCATTCAGCATTGGCAGTTGGACTCTATGATCCTTATAGCTCCCTTCCAACTTGAGATATTCTGTCATTCTGTGATTACCTATGAGGACCCAGTGTGAGCATGAAAGAGTGGCACTTACTCAGTGGATAAGAGCAGTAGTTTCTGTTGCTTGCATAGCACGTATATATTCGTGATCACAGTAATGCAGATACAGACTCCCACTTTCACCCCCAGTTTCCCTCCCTTCTACCCCAGTCGAACAGTGCCTGCATCCATTCCCAAGAAAACACCTAGCCCAAGTGTTAGGAACCTGCAGGTGACAAACCCACAAATCTTTGTCCTCTTCATACTGGAAACAGAGCCCCAGTGTCTGTAGCAATGACTTCTGCTGTTCTCTGCCAGTGCCTGGCACACAAACAAGCCAAAGAATTACTGACCAAGGTTTATGTTTTTAAATCCCACAAGATGCCTAAAAGGAATATCCATATGGAAAGACAATTACCCTATCGTTCCTGGTCTCTTGGAAGGAAGCATCATTATAGTAAACTGCGGATACTGGAGAATCATTCCTGCAAGCAAAGGTGCTTTTGGGTGGTGCAATGTACTGCAAAACCAACTTACCTCTTTACATGCCCTTCCGTTGTCAGATTAGACCTACCTGCTCCCTCTGCTCGGTACACAGCAATGGATATAATATAGCATTCTGCTGCCAATTTAAACACTTGAGATGAAACAATAGCCGATTGTGCTATTTTAAAACTAATACCTCTCCATGTGTTTGCCAACCTGTGAAAAGTACTGGGTGGGGCAAGCGAAAGGTCTCCCGGTATAGCAGGTATTTTCTGAGATGTTTGCTTCAGACGTGGGGCCATCTAGTGACACAACTAAGAAAGGGCTCTGGGGTTTGCTTTTAACATTTCCTGCGGGGTTAAAGTATATTTGTATTTCACATATTAACAAAAAGATTGCTAGAATCTTCATTCTGGTTTCCTAGAGAGAAGAATCAAAGTGGGTGGGGAAAAGGGAAGAAACCATATCCCACTTCTAGCCTTTACTACCTTTGATACCCTCTTGATAAAGTTACACAGCCGCTCTGTTTCTGAGTCCATAAGGAAGCTACTCTTTGCCTTTCAGTGGTGGTACAAAGATGATTTTTCCAAGCCATTTTAGAGAGAAAGAGTGCTGTGTGAATGCTTGGTAGATCAGTAACTCTTGAATGAAGTAAATTGGTTCCTGAGAGGTGCTGCAACAAGAAATGAACCAATTTTGAGAAGTGTAATAGGCAAAGAGAAAACACTGACACCCTGGGATGAAAGGATCTTTTCCTTCTTATTATTTTCAGGTGCTGGTGTTTGGAAAACAGATTTTGAATTGTGGACCTTTCACCATTTCTTCTGGATGATCTGAATCTTCCAAAACAGGCTTGGAGGTGCAAGAAGGAAGCTGGAGTTGTCACTTGCTGAGAGTCCCACCTCTACATTCTTCTAAATGCAACTGGTCCTGCTGTTTTATGCTGAGAAAAATTAACTGTTGTGTTTACCACATATCAAAAGGCAAGATCACAGCTACCTCTGAATATTTAAACACAGTATGAAAACACAGTGGTTGCCGCAGAAGACATACACATCAGGTGTTTCATGTTCGACTATTTACAGTAATACTCTGATGAGAAAGGAATTGCATTTGCCTGATGAGCTGACAGGGCTCACAATCCATGCTCGGAACTTTCCTTGAAAAGAATTTGTATTCTGCTGTGTCTTCTGCTGCTGTTCATCCAACTAGGTTACTTCTTCTATCCCTAAAGACATTTTAGGTTCTAGTATAAATAGTGATGGGCAGCATCTCAAGTACTTCAAGCAGAGACTTGCTTTGGGTATAGGATAACATTGTGTCTATGTCTGGGCAACCCACTTCAACCTTAACATAGCAATGTTCTTGTTATGTTGACCAAGCAGAAGCAAAAGCAAACCTTTACATCAAAAAAGAGCCCCATCTAAAAATCAGAAGATAGTTTAGACTGAGAGGTTCATTCTGTCTTTATCTTGTGTTAATAGGAATGCAAAAAACAATGATTAATTTGAGAAGTCAGACATCTGTCCAAAGAAAATTAACTAAGCCGTTAATCAGCTGATCAACTGACAGACTTGCATTAGACTGGATCTAAAAACTGAATAGAAATACCGAAATCTCTGGTCCCAGTTCTGCGAAGTTTCTATAGACAAAAATTGAGGACGTTTCAACATGTAACAGTTACCAAATCATAAATCTTGTGAGTCTGTGGTGCACAGACCATTGGTTTCTTGACTAATCTCCCACAAAGCCACGTCTCCCTGCCTTTCACCAGTCGTCTTCTACCACATACCCTTTCCAAGAGGTAGGTGAACCTCTGCACGTGCCAGTGCCACCAGCAGCTTTAGCTGTCTACTTATTTGCCCACTCTGGTCTCCTTTCCTGAACTCCGGTTTATTCTCTAGGGACTGACCCCCACTGCAAATAGGTCCACAAAACAATGTGCCTGCCACAGTACAGACAGATACTAACACTGCCCAGGACTTCTGCTGCGCTTAGAGAGAAAATGGTAAATCTTACATGGCATGAAAAAAACAGGAGTACTTACGAGTGCAAAGTTACTTAAAATTCAGTTTAGCTTTATAGTGATTTAGCCTTTCTGTTTAATTAGTATTTAGAATTGCATGTTGTTTATAGCCACTGGTATTTCAATAGATGTTTAAGTGTTTAAAGTTTAATAAGCTTCCATTCTTAAAAGAACAAAAAATGTATGTAATTAAATTTTCAATTACTATAGGGGATTTGGGGGTCCATGCAATTAATAAAAGCTTAAGGCACTTAAGCGTGATCTTGTTTTAAAAACTAAATAGTTGAGCACTTAACTAATTAGCTCCAATGCTTATACTGTATTTTATTTATTTCTAGCTTAACAAAAGTGTGGTATATATTCCTTTCTTTGCAGCCATTTAAAATTAAACTCTATTAGAGTCATGCATCTTTAAATGCAACTGTTCGTTTAGTCATTTCCATACCTTTTACTAAAACGCATTTACATTATAAATCAACCTAGTCTCTTGTGTAATTCCATCAAATTAATGGACGTACTAAAAGATTAATTTAACCCCATAACATTTCATTATTATTTGACCCTATATTTCTGCATGAATATATTTGATAGCATGAAGAAAAAAGTTAGAGAGTAAGTCACAGTCTGAGAAGCCTGGAAATAATAACTACTCTGCTGTAATACTGTGCCCTTGTACGTCCAACTAGGGCAGTCAGTAAGATGGGTTCAGAGGGATCTGTGATCAGGAATTCAGACAAGAGGCAAGCGGTTAGCTCTGTAATCACACAGAGAAAGTCCTTATCATGAGACACATGCAGTGTCCCTTCCCTCTTTTGCCTTTGTGATCCCAGGATAACTGCCAAGTATGGGGTTCCTCACGATCAAGCTGGCACCATGTGCCAGGAGAGAGAGAAGTGGAGGCACGATGGACTTGCCCAGTTTTCCTCCTCCCTCCACCACCCTGTATCCCCACAGCTTTCCCCCTCCCCTAGCCCTTCGCATGTTATATTAGCAGCCTTGCGAGGCTTTTTACAAGGCTGATGTTCAATTATTGTTTGGCTTGCTAACAGTATTTTTTAAGAAACACAAGTAGAGAAGGGAAATGGTGAGTTTTAAACAATGTATAACTTGGCTGCCATTGAATAGAATTTCCCAGCACAAAGAAAAGGCCCTTCTTTACTCTCTTCTCTCTCCCAAATTATACAAGCCTCTGCAAACAATAGAGTTGGCAAAGTTTCTCAAGAAGGATTACAAATAGCTTTCATAATTAAAGACATACAGCAAGCTCACCACAGAAGTTATGACTGCCCTAGTAGTAACACTAGGATTCATCCAAGAGGTGTTACTTTTAAAATCTAAAGACATTTTATAATTTGAGTTTGGTGCACTGAAAAGAGAAACCTTCTGATCTCTCCTCCCATTGCAGTAGTTACATGCCATCTTTCATTAATTCACGCTCCGATGCCAAGAGCCACTCACAAGTCACTACTATCTCCCTCTTTTAACAGGAACATTGCTGAAGCCAGGTTCTAAACTGCCAAGATTTCACTAATTTGAAGTGATATACATTATGAATACATAAAAATGAATGGACACAAAGTATGGTGAATGATTAAACAATACAAATTAAGGATGCTGAATTTACAAATTAATTAACAAGCATTAACTCTCCCACTCATTTGTATGAATTTGCAAAGTTCTACTGCAGTTTACAGTAACCTTGCTTGTCAAGAGTGATTTACAGAACAAACATAGGAAATATTTAACAGTTAAAACCAGTGAAATGCCTCACAAAACAAATTTGATTGTAAGACTCCACTGGGCAGCTGTGAACAGCCATAGAATTATAATGGCTATAGGAATTTATATAGGAATTTACTTTTTTTTAAACACTTTTTCCCAAAATTGCTAGAAAATAATAATTTCCATTCTATAGAACAGATTAATGACAAAAATGCAATATGATAAGGACAGGACTGGGGAACTAGGGATTCCAGTAATTATTTAGTGCTACAAATTAAAGATGTAGCAGCCTAACGTTTAGATACTGCATTGGAATACTGGAATTCAGAAAACAGAAATTGAGTACCAAGGCTTCCTCCACAGAAGTCAAGAACATTACAGCAAGAATCAAAATATCCTCTTTGCAGCTTCAGGTTGTTCCTTAGTCACCGACTGGCTTAAAAAAAGCAGGCTCCAAACTTCTGCCCCTCTACAGAATATGAGCACCTCCCTCTACTCTGTAACCAAAATATAAACTCTGATTTTCACATCCATTGTGCCAAAAGGCTATGGAGAAGTCAGCTTACAAAGCAAACCAACCCAAACACAGTGGTACAGCTCACAAGGAAGAGTTCTGGAGCTCCAGGTCCTATTCCCACAAATGTTTCTGCAATTAGCAGGCAAAACCATCCTTGGGACCAGGGCCACCCAAATCCCCATTGGTGAGGTTACAAATCGGACTCCTTTGCCTCCTGTCTTCCTTCTGCACATTAACACCATTTCAACACCACACCTTAAGGCACCATTCTCAGTGGTTGGGACCTGAATCCACTTTAAGAGTCGGAAAGAGACTGGGCTGGAGGCTCCCATTTCTAGGTAAATATATAATCTACCAATCCAAGATGTGGACATAACCTAAAACTCAGTTCCAGAACCACTCCCAAAACTACTTTTTTTGTGAGCAATCCCATCCTATTCATGCACAGCACCCAACACCTTTGTGGGAAAGGTTTTTGGCAGTCCCGCAGTGCAGCCCTACAGTCTCTCTTACTCTAGTCGAATTTGACCAGCAGATGGAAGCAAAAGAACGGGTTAAGAAACTTAACAAAAACCTGCTGCTTCTGAGCTTCCTAGAGCTCGACTCATCTGTGGGATGGAGGCACACTGGGACAGAGGCACAGCGGGACCGTACGGCCCTGACTTACGAAAAAAAAGAGCTGAGGGAGGAAGGAATACGGACTTGTCTCCTTTCGCTGTACCTGCTCCCGCCGTGACCGTGCAACGGACACGGCCTGTGGGGAGCAAAGGGGCCTGCCCTGCCCTGAAGAAGCACTTCCCTCCTGCAAAGGGAAAGGAAACGAGAAGGTGGTGGTGGTGGTGGGGGGGGGGGGGGGGGAGGGGGACCGTAGGAAGCCCCCACCTTTAAGGGGAACCAGAACCGCCGTCACACCGACGACCCCGAAGGCCTCCAGCCCTCCCCAGTCACAGCCTGCCCCGCCTCGGCCGCCATATCACCTCCAGCTCCCCCCTCGCGCCTGCGCACTGCGCGCCCCTTCCCCCGCGCATGCGCAGAAGTGTGTGTCTCTCTCTTCCCCCCCCTCCCCCCGCGATTACCATAGCAACGAGGACGCCCGGCCGCCCAGCACTGCCGGTTCTTACCGCTTCCCTCGCCTGGTAGGTGGTTCTCAGCGTTTGGCAGGAGAGCTCCATCGGGACGGGCAGGGGGCCCGGCCACGGGCGGCTATAGCCCGCCGGGAAAGTCACAGCGAGCGCCCGGCAGCGCCCGACCCCGCAGCCGGCCGAGGCCAGCGGGCACCGTGAGGGAGAGGCCCGCCCTACCTCCCTCACGCAACCAATCGAGACGCTGAAGGGTGAAAGATTGCCCGGACAACTGTCCAATCACAAGTGGAGAGAGGGGGGTGTGGCCTTTTAAAGGCTGGGCCAATCACGGTAGGGAGTAAGGCGGGGCTAGCAGTAGTGCTGGCCAATCGCCGCTAGGCTTACTTGAGGGGCGCGATGGGGTAGTTTGTGGGGTTGTGAGGGGAACGCGGAGCTGAGGGGCTGGAGACGGTCTGGACCAAGCTAAACCAAACCAACCCCCTGTTAAACATATCCAGCTCACCTAGACAGGTGAGGTGCGTCCGAGAAGAAAGCAGAGTGCAGTCTGCCCCTTGCATCAAGGATGGCCGTGGGCCTTAAAGTGGAGGCCGCCAGCGTGCTGGCGCTGAGGGACAGGCAGGGCTGTGAGAAGGGCCCTCTTCAGAGTACCCGAAAGCCGTCGTTAAAACTCGGCTGCCTGATTGCTGCAGCTCCTGCTGGGTTCGGGATGTGAATTACTAGTGGGGTGAGTTGTGCCTGTTGGATACTGCTTGGCTGCAGTCCAGCTGGAGGAGAACATTAAAAATAGAAAAAAATCCCGGATAATACATGAAAGGGAAGTTAGAGCATGCCAAAGGCTTGCTCAGTGACAGCCACAACAGAGCACAAAGCAGGACAGAAGAGGTCAGAGGGGTGAAGAACAATCCTCTGGAAACACCCTGTCTGCTGGTATGTGGGTGCTTCACAGCCAGGCAGCTGCAGGTGCAAGCTCTCCCCAAGTCCAGCCCACTGGAGACCAACAGCTACTCAGTTCCATCAGCTGTTCTTGGACAGGGTAACTACCAGATTCTTCACATCCATGCCATGCTACGCTTGCTTAGCATCTCATCCTCAAAACCATGTTCTCCAGACATGCAGACCTTCCTCCAAACACTGCCTCCTCAGTATAATCGTCAATCCCCTAAAAGTCCTTACCTTTTTCATGCAACCCTGTTCCTACTCGGGAATGTTTCTCCAGCCCTTTTCTTAAACCTTCCCAATCCAGTATATGCCAACACAAGCTTTCCGTTCCCGCGAGTTCCCTTCACTAAGTATCTCCAACTGTACATACCTTCCATAACCCTTCTCTCTCTCCTTTCTGTATGTCTTAATCTCAAGGATGTCCTAAGCAAAAACATGACTTCAGCATATGTTAACTGCTCAGTTAGTTGCACTGCAAATGTAATGTACTTTCATCCTGTTAAGCATGTAATTTAATACATATCTTTTGTATTAAATTTGTCGCATAAAACATAGAGTTTTCAAAATGGATCACATTAATGTTCCTGCATCCAATTCAGGTCCTCTCCTACAAGACTTTGTGTTTAATTTTGTGGCCTTAATGTGGTAGTAGAATAGGTAATGCGTTCATTTTCCATTATTGGGTGCTTCTGGTTTATGGCTCTGAAAGAGAAGTTCCTGTAATTGAAGTTAAGATTCAAGCCATCCCAATTAGGTTTCCAAGATCATGTCATTACGGCTGAGAGAATAGCCTGGGTTCTCGGCTTTGCTTGACTGGAGAGAGTTTTCTACCGTGTCTCTTAAAGGGGTAGTGATATCTTAATGTGTGGTTTGCTACTGTTTTGATGGATAAAGAGAGAGAGTCTTCAATGCTTAGAACACAAATTGAGGGTAATTTTCACCATATGTTTGTGAATTGATCTTTCAAACTGCCCTCAGAGACAAATGCACATCCGCAGTCAGGGGGGCTGTGTTCAGGACGGCAAAATCCCCATGGAAGCTCAGGCTGTTAAGTCTGCAAGGGCAGACTTATGCAGCTGAACAGTGCTGGCTGGCAGGATCAAGGTGTCCCCAAGCAATTCAACAGCCTACAAAGAAACCTTGCTAGGGCACTTATTATCTAGGTCTTACATTCAATAGACATCATTTAATAAAAATAATAATGGTCAGGTAAACAACTTCATACCAATCATTTAAATATTTCCCCACTGTGCTTATAACCAAAATATAGATATATCACCCTGGTATGTTAGGATAGGCAAGCAAAACTAATTAACTTGTATTTCATCATCAAAACTGGTTAGAATATAAAAATAAAGAAGAACAAATCAGATTTCTAATTTACATTTTGCCTATATTTTATATATATCTCTACTGAGTCTGACATCGCTTTAGTTAATATAACTTCACTGTATGTCTTGACATAACAGAAGATTATTTCCTATCTAAGCTCTGTTTTGTCAATTAGCTGCACAGAAAGTGCAGATACAAAGCACCCACATGTACAATTTCTTTCCAATAAACAGAGTAAGTATCCAATTCAGAACATCTTGTCTTGTAATCAGAGCCTATATTTTATGGGTAGCAGAGCAATTAAGGGAGCCTGTGAGCCTCTGTGCTTTAACAGTTCTAGACCTAACACAAGAGGGGTGTAAGCACTGAGCACCACCCCATTACATTTTTGCCATCTACTTTGTCTAGTACTACATTAAAAAATAAATGGCTATGGAGTAGGAAAGATGATGGAGAAGCCTCCGGCTGGCCTCATAAAGTTCTTTCCTTTAAGCACAGCACACTCAAAAAAACCCAAATCTACCTTTGACCCAATCATCTCAAACCTCCCCAATCCTATCACTGCTTGTAATTCATATTCAGTTGTCTATTAGCAGCTGGTTAAGCAGCACAGGAGGAGTTTGTTGAGGTGTAATGCTGATAAGTGTAATTGCTGCAATGCTGGGAGCAGCTGTAGGGTGGTGGTGGGGGTTGTTGTTTTGTTTTTAACCATCTGCAGTGTGTTTGTGGGAGGTAGGGAGAGTTTATTTAGATGATCAGATGTCCTAATGTCAGTAGGTAACACAGCTGTGGGAAGAGTCAGTGCTTGTATGGACATACTGTGCATAGTCCTAGAAAGATTCCTAGAGAATGTTGAAGCCCAGATGATTTTGGTTTTGGGGTGGTTTTTTTCCTAACAAGCCTAACTCAATTTAGGGGGCAGGATGCTTGGCAGCTATAGGCTCCCTTCCTACTCTAACTAGAGCCTGTTGGGAAAACAAACTAATTGCTGTGGTGATATCCTATCAGATGGGAGTGCAGACTGGTTGTCTTGAAGAAGGGCAGGTTGTCTGCTTCTTTGATGGCTAGTGCTGGGCCTAGTTTTAAAGCTTTTGTAGTAAAATCAGAAAGGACTCAAGGGGAGAAGGTGGGAAATGTTTTAGGAGCTGCAGCAGGGGGTTGTGAGAGGAGAAAGAGGGGAAGGAAGAAGAATCAGAAGTGGTGGTACAAGAAGAAGCATCAGAAATATCAGAAGCTGGAAGAATGTCTGACACTGGAGGTAGGTGTCTTAAAAGTTTGGTGGAAAAAGAAACATTGGAAAGGTTGAGACTGGGAAGTTGCTAAGGTGGCCTGGTATCTGGGGAGTGCAAGTCTGGAGTTAACGTGTGTTTGCAGAGTTTTGAAAAACCAGCAGGATTTTGAAGAACTAGAGCAAAAGGGGAGACTTATTCTAGTTACTGGGAAAAACAGAGGAGGGAGATTTGAGAAGAAACTTGGTGTGGAGATAAGATAATGGAGTGGGAGAGAATAGGCCTGTGCCCTATGCTTTTGCAGAGTAGGGACCTAGAAAAAAGCTTGAGGAGGACCAGAAGTATGGAGTACTTGTTTTTTTCAAGAGTATGGCCCCAGTGATGAGTAGGAGAGAAGATGTGAGGGAAAGCTGGGGGAAAACAAAATATGATGAAGAGAAGAACTTTAAGGAACTCTTTTTTTTTTTTTTTTCCTTTTTTTCCCCTTCAGGCAAAAAATTAGGATAACCTAATATGTGAACTCTTATCATCTTATGCTTGTGAGGTGTTAAAACACAAACTATAACCTGTTTGCTCTTATCCCAGTGGATATCGGGGATGAGACGAATGGGAAGGTTGAAAGATGTGGTTATGAAGTGAGAGGTGAGTGTACATGGGAAAAGAAATGCCCGGCTCACATGCAAGCTTGAACATTGATGTCTTTCGCGGTGTATTTGAAAGAAGAAACACGGAAGGGTGTGCTGAAAGAAGAAGAGAGAAGGCTTTGGTCTGGCCTGTGCTGGCGTGTGCTTTAATGATCTAAGAGATCCTAACCTGCAGCTTGTCCCTTTAGTCTGGTATTAAATTGCCTGGAACAAGAAATGTTTGATGGACTTGGTCGTTGAACTCGTGCAGCGGTGCAGCAGACAGCACACTTTATTCGGCTGCAAATTCCTGGTTTTGACTAACAAAGGGGGTTTGAAATTAATAAAGTCCTTATGTTTGAATCTCCAAGGAAATGACTGCTGTAAGACCAAGCACAGAACCAGTTTATGCAGAGAAGGACTAGCTATCTGTGGTTACGGTTAAAAACTTCAGCAGAACTAAGGGTTTGTCTTGGACTAGCTTGGATAGTAAGTGAATCCACTTACTTGGATAGTAAGTGAATAGGAAAGCCTGCCTCAAAAAGCTATTGCAAAATTACCACTAATAACGTTAATTATTGAGTTCCTGTGTCCCCAGATCTTGTAGTGATATTGTGTGACCAGAGCCAGTCAGTACTGCGGGCAGCAGTACCCTCTACAAAAGCTCTGCTATTTGTTCCCAAAATTGTCTGCCGGAATTCCTCCTAGCAGAGCTTGCTGCCTGTCTCTTGGCCCATTAAGAAGCTCCCGGTGTAGTGTACTCACATTTGTTCTGAGATCTTACGGTTGTAGTTACCTCTCCCAATCTGTCAATCATGCAAAAACTGCTGCCTTTTGGTTAATATGGGCGAATATATTTTGTTCTTCAGACCTTTTTTCCCCCCAGTGTCTCTCCTCTACTTCTCATTTGGGTCGGTTTGGCTGCTTGCCTGTTTGTTGGCTCAGTCTTTGCTTTTTTTATTGCAATAAATCGGTTGTTTGGTTTAACGGCCCAGTTGCCAATGAAACTGAATATTGTGACTAGGTAATTATTGTGACTAGATAATGATCTCTGGCTGCTTTTGAAAATAATATTCTCAGCTGCACCTCGATGTTTATTTTTCTGTAAATGTCTCAACATTTCCCTTACAGCAGGAAACCCATTATCCAGTTTTGAAGCTTACTGCCAGTGACATTTTCGCTTCATTTTTTATTAATAAAACGTGTCACATCATCATTATAACACAAATTATGAGAATGTTCTTGATTAGATGGATAAAAACTAAGAAAGCTATAAAATCAGAGCGTAAGCCCAACCCTTCCCTTTTCACTACGCTCCCATCTCGAGGCTGGATTATTTGCTGCTCTTCCTTCTTTGTGAACAGAACAATTCCGTTTCACCGCTCAGCGAGAGTGTCCTCCGGCGGTGTTCGTTCTGGAGACGGGGAGAAAAAGGGGCAGCCCCTGGTGGGGGTAACGATTCCCCCCCCTCCATCCTCGGGGGATCCCACTCCCTCATCTCCCCGGAGCTCCGGGCCTGAGGAGCTGCCTCCTTCCCTAATCGCCCCGCACCTTCGGGCCCGATAGGGACCCCCGAGGGTCGCGGAGAGGCCCACCTCGGTCAGGGGCCGCTATCGGCGGGTCTCTACCCAAAAAAAAAAAAAAAAAAAGAAGAAAAAAAGCTGTTGGTTTTTTTTTTTTCCCTCTCAGGGCCGCCGGGAGGCGGCGCGGAGCCCCCCCCCCGCTCCCCACACACACAGCCGGAGCCGCCCTCCCCTGTCACGTGCCGGGGGCGCGCACAGGGTGCACGATGGTGGCGGCGGCGGCGGGGCCCGGCGACGGCGGCGGCGGCGGCAGCAGCAGAAGCAGCGGGTAGAAAATGGCGGATTTCGAGGAGCTGCGGGTGAGGAGGAGGGAGTAGAAGCGGCGGGGGGGGGATGGGGGGGAGAGAGAGACGCGGGCCAAGATGTCGCCCGGTCGTTGCCGCGGACACCCTCGCCCACCTTATCCCTCCCCCGCCCGGCTTTTCCTCACGGGGAGCCCCCGCTGCGCCCCTCGGTGTGTGTGTGTGGGGGGGCACAGCCGTCGGCGCCTTTCGCTGAGGCGGCAGCCCGTAACGGCCGGCCGGAAACCACCGGGGCCCCGCGGCCGCCAGCGCCTTCCCCGGGCCGGGGGGGGGGGGGGAGGAAGCGGGGCCGCCCTGAAGCACGATCGGGGGCGGCGGCGGCGGCGGGAGCCGGCGGGGCCGGTGGCTCCTGCCTGAGGAAAAAACCCTCCCTGTCACTTCACCGGGTCGGGGAGTCCGCTCCTCATCTCCGCTGTGTGGGTTGTCGTCTCGGTGGGGGTCCCCTCCCCGCCAGCCTCCCCCGACATCTTAAAAGCCGTTTCGGTTGCTTGGAGCGGGGCGAGGAGCAGGGCCCCGGCCCGGTGCCGGTGGCTCGTATGGCGCCTGGTGGGGCTCCGGGCCCAGCGCCGTGGTGCCCTTCGTGCGAACTGAAGGGAGAAATCCTGAATAATTCCTGAATTTCTGAAAATGCTAAGAGCTGCTGGATTTTTGAAAATGCATTAACGGCTTTCTAACCGGGAAAACTCCACCTGTGAAGCGTGAAATTCAGTATTTCTTTTCAGACCTGTTTTATCTTTGGCTGAATGTCTTTTGCGTTGCACTTGTGGACTTTCTGTAACAGATTTTTCGGTGGGGGGGGTGGCCTTTCGTATTTTAAGGTGTGTACACAAAGAGCCGACTACAGCGCTTCTGTTTTTCCTTGTGTTTCTTGAACAATCTGTGAATATCTTTGTTCGGAAGGAGAATGTTGTCCTTCTGCAGCATCCACACCTGCAGAAGTGCTGCTGAGGGAATACTACATGCGCACTGGACCCTCCTGACCTAGACTTCTCTACAGAAGGAGTAAAAGTCAGTTAAATAGGAGCCGCTGTGAGTTCAGCTTTAGTGTAGAGAAAGGTCTGATGGCTGAACTGACTGTAGTCTGACCAATAGTGGCAAATATGCTGCAATTGCCAGATAATTTCCTGCACTAAGGCTTCTTCCAGCACTAACACCGCCTGGGTTGAAGTGGCTGTGGTATAGCTGAGGAGCTTGGCTATAAAAATCTCATGGAAAGAACTGAGTTTCTTTATTTGAGGACAACAGTGCTCTATCTCAGTCTTAGGTTTAAGAAGGGTTGACTTGCTTTTTCCTGCATTTAAACCTTGTTTGTTTGGGTTTTTAACTTGCTTGTGTTTACATGTTTTCTCCTTTAGTGTTCTCACTCACTTTCAGCCCTCCTTCCAAGGCCTGTTAAAGGGTGTAGCTATGTAGGTGGCTAAACCCCTGGGGTAAACTTTGTAGCAGAGATTTGTGTAGCTCCTCTTCTCCAGGTTTGAGCTGAAGCTGTGATCTGCATTTTCCAAAGCGTGATAATAGCCTATCTGGATAGGCATAAGTATTGATGGTTTCTGGGAACTGGGTACCTAAATACCTTTGAAATTATATATGTACCTGAGTTGCTTGCCGAAAGTAACACAGGAAGTATGGAGGAAAAAGGGAACTGGGTTTCAGGCCAACTACAGGACTGCCCTTTCACCACTCAAAAGAATAGGTATCAGTAGTTAAAAAAATACTGGTCTGAAGAAATGTCTTTTGATATTCCCATTTATCTTATTTGTAAGCTGGAGTGCCTGTGAAATGAATCCATTAGCTTGGAGCTTCTCTAAATGCTCAACATCCAGCTGATAATAATTCATGGTCCATTTTGAGAAAGCTCTAGATATTTTTTTGGGGGGGGAGGGCAGGGGGAAGAGAATATAGTAGACTGCCTCATGTCTTCAAGGCATTTACTGCCATTTTTCTTACGAGGACACATTTGAATGTGTCTGCTTGAATACCAGACACTTGGTTTGCAGGTTTAAGGTTTGGGGTTTTTTCTCTTTTTTTTTTTTTTTTTTTTTTCCCAGACAACCAATTCTTCTTGCTTTTGGCCAGAGAGAGAGAGACACACACACACAGAGCCCCAACAGATTTTGTGAATTGATCTTTAGAAGTGATCTTAAACTGCTGCTTTATAGATTAACATACGGGACATTTTTATGTTAGTATTGTTTGCTGTTCTCTTGTTGACTGCAATTTCCTGTGGTATGTGATCTCTACCTGCCTTATAAAAGGCCATGAGGGCAATTTGGAGAGTTGAATTTATTTTAGTAAATCGTTAAGAACTGACTAAAGGCAGGAGGTCAGAGTTCTCTCTTAAATCCTGTTTTTGAGGGAAGCATGGAAGGGCAGCATTTTTCTATTCTCAGGGCAAAGGATCATTTTAATATTTGTTAGTACCATCCCTGCTGTCCTCTGGATCTTCAGAGTAAAAGTTCTGGGGAGCGATGACCAAAGGGTTATAACTGAGAGGCTGTAGTGAAAGAAGACAAAGAGACTCAAAAGAACCTGCTGTTACATCATGCCTTTTGGAAATCTTTGGTTTTGTTAAAGGATTTGGAAGTAGCTGTAACCACGGTGCCTACTTTTCAAGATATTGGTGAAAATGTCTGGTATAAGGTTTACCCTTCCAGACCTTAAGGTTAGCCCTTAATTAATTAGTAATGTTTATTGAATTCTGTAGGTTACCAGTTTCTGGAATATTAGGGAGCTGCTGAGATGTGGTGAGCACAACTGTATCTTTCTTGTATGTTGAGGTACAGTTTCCAGACCTGCTGTTCACAGATGTGTTTTTAAACATGGCTCATACCTTTATCCGTAATCCTTATTCACGAGCAGCCCGATGAATGTCAAAGGGATTACACAGGCATAGGCAGACGTGGAGCAGAAGTCAGCAGTCTGGTGTGGAGGCCAGAGATGGCATGTGAATGCATTTTTGAACAGAATTGGCCCAGGAGTGGGGAACTACAGCTCCTTCTGAGAGCCATCTGTGAGAAAATGATTCCAGCTCCCAACAAATTCTGAACTCACTGAGATTTGGCTTGAAGCTACTGTTTGCATCCCAGCAAAATACTGCAAATAAGAGGATCAGTTATATATTATTACTTGGAGAGAAGGAACATCTCTTGGGTCCCCTATGTTTCTGCTGGCATACTGACTCTAATTTGGAAACTTAATACAGAGTGCATGCTATCCTTGAAATGTTGCAGATCCCTAGTTTAGAAGATAGCAGCTTCAGTCTCGTAATTTGTATTTAATCGGGTTTTGAAGTAATGTGTTAGTTTCATCTTTATGGAAAAGAAAAAAAAAAAAAGCTCTTTATAGGCAAATGAATATGCCTGTGCCAAAACTAATTTGTGTGACACTAGGGATCAGTTTCATGGCCATTGTGGGGGGGAAACCCCCCCTCACTTTAGTGAGAAGAGATTGAAGTGTGCTCATACATCCTATGTGGAAGGGGAGACTACACAAAATTTACTGGAAAATCGGGGTTTATAAATGCTGAAGGTCAGTCCCCTTTTAATTTTTGCTCCTGCACACCCAGTATGGAAGTCATGCGACTCAAATGTGAGGAGCAATATGATTCGGATACCATCTTAAAATACAGAAATTGAAGTCTCATTCTTGTATGTATTGGATCTCTCGTTTATACCAGCCTTGGTGTCTTTCCACTCCTCTTGCTTTATTTTTCCAGTCTGAATGGACAGTGTTTGCCTGTTTACCAGGTGAAGCAGTGCTTAGTGCTAAATTGTTAGCCAAGAAGAAAATACTGAGAGCTATTTTCACGTGTCCTTTTCAAGCTCACTGCCAAGCACACTGGTGTCCTCTGTTTTATTTTAGCTGTGTTAATACCATTGTATTGTATATGCTGACCAGTTTGGGGCGTTTGATGTAGAAATCAAATTCCACATGTTGATCTGGGGTAAACTTAAAATGGGGGGCAGAATAGATGTTGAGAAGTTTCTGTTTGTGATGTAGTGATCTTTAGGTTGCAGTTAACATCGAGTGTATTAAATAAGATAACCTCTGATAAAATACTGTTAATAACCTATGATAATACTGTTAATCTTGTATCTGTACGTAATTTTCCTGTTCTTCCTAGATGTGTAGTCACTTTTTCAGACCAGTGAGGCTTATTGTTGTACCATAAAAGTTTGTTGTACCTAGAATAATTAACAATTAAGGACTGTGCTGAGATACGGTGATGGGGGAGAGGAGGGAGATAATGTAGTTTGTGGTACTTAGAAAATGAGGCTGCAATGAAATGGGTCAAGCTTTGTTTTGAGCCTTTTATGTGAAGTGAATGCAGGTATTTGATTTAGGATTTTAACTGTTACATTAAGTGCATGCAACTTTGAAGACTAATGCCTAATTTAGGAGCCAGGCTAGAGTTAGTCCAAAGAAAAATCCCCATAATACTGAAGACCTGATGGTCATGCTGGTTGCACCAACTGTTGTGTTCTTCAGAGCTGCTCTTACTGTGCTGTACTACTTTTACAGATTTAAAAAGTGACATCTCCATTCTTTCCCAGGACTTGCAGTTTTTTATCTATAGTTGCATCAGTTTCCAGAATACATTTATATTTGTGTTTAGGGTCAGCATAGAAGTCTTCAGTCATCCCAAGACACGAGTTGCTCTTTTCTTACTGGTATTATGCATTCCTAGGCTGCTGTTACTCAGCATGTATGCAAACTTATTGCAAAAGATGTCACAAATGTGATTCTATGCTATGAGTGTCCAGAAAAGGGCTTAAGCTCAGGAGTGAGGATTTGTGGGGTTGGTCCTTGGTGTGTTCCTTCCCTATATAGCCTTCAGACACTTCAGAAAACATCTGGAAGCCAGCGGGGCTCAAGCGGAGCTCTTGGGTGGAGACTCGCTACAACTTTTGTGTCTACTTGGATTGCTTCTGCAGGTTCAGCTGTAGGGCTCACTACCTGAGCAGTTGCACTTGCCCTAGAAGCTACAGTTGCTGGCGCTTATTGTAGACCTATGTCAAGAATTTCACAGGGATTTGTGGTTACATTTCATTCATATATGTAAGTACAACGACTGTTAAAATTGCAGGTAGCTTTGGCAGGGGGAGCGTGGAGAATCATGTACCTCTTGTTTGAGAGAAATGTTTGATCCCTTATTTTGCTCTGAAACATGTCTGCCCTTAATTTCAGCAGCGTGTCAGCATTTCCTGGACTCCTTAATATCATCATCCCTGTGAAATGAATGCCATTCCAGATACACCTACGGCTTAATGCTCCAGAACAGTATTTCTGCTTATGAATCATGGTTGCTATAGTTTAACAATCGGAAACAAAAAACCCTGTGAAACTTCTTATGACCTTCAAGTATGAATTTCAGGGGAAAAAATGTTTCTGGAATATAGAAGTACTTGAATTATCCAGTCTGATTTCCTTCCTTAAAGTTCTGTCAAACTACTCTTTGTGTTCATGGAGAAACATTAAAAATAAAATGGCTTTGGTCTTCAGTGTTAAAAAAGCTTTTTATTGGGCTGTGTAGCTGTAAAGAACTTCTCTTAAGAGAAAATTGATGGCATTTACATGACACAACTTGAATGTCTAATCTTAATTCAGTGATGTGAAAAGCATCTTAATAGCTAGGCTGCAGTCTTCTGCAATACTGCTGGAACCCCAAAAGAAAATAGCTTGGTAGGGTTTGTTGGAACTAATATCTGTCTTGCACCATGGTTATAAATGCTCCTACGCATATGTTATGCCTCTATAAAACCTTGTTGATTGTAACGAGTGTCCACTTTGATAAATCTGTAAATGGAGTAATAAGCTAAAACGTGTAGATCAGACTAGCTGTGTCTTCATGCATGTGGTGGTTGTTGCCTTAAAGGAAATGTAGAATCAGCTTTAGGGGGAAAATGTTGCAAAAGCCATTGTTTAATTACTTCCAGTAAAACTCACTTTTGCAAGGCTTCTTTCAAAACCATATGTAAGATTTTTGTGTTGATGGACAAAACTATGTATTTTTTTTGTACTCCCAAGCATTTTTAATAGAGGTGTCAATTTAAAATCTTGCTGACTATGGTATTGAAGCCAGCCTGTGTGTTCTAAATGAAATCCATCTTGTAACAAAATGCTAGTTTGTGGAATTTCTGAATAAAATGTTAGCTGTTTCAAGGCATGATTGACTGCGCATTTCACCTTGATTAACTTGCAGGAATGCACAGAAGGCAGCAGGCAGGGTAATAGACAGTATTTTGCAATACATGCTGTTTCCTTAATCTCAGTGTAAAGGATTATTTTATTCATTTGCATTCTGATTATGGAATCCCGAATCATGCTTACTGCCTGAATCTGAAATAAAGGAACTGACATTGCTATCAAGCTTATGCAACTATCTATGGAAGCACGCAACATGTAGTTCTCAGTAAATTCTTGAATATCAGTATTATCTTTTAACACAATTTCTCTTTTATGTGGCATGACTATAAAGCTGTCATGGTACTTCAAGCTATTTTTTGTGAGTACTGAAACACTTTATTTTCTTCACCATTTGACTGTGAGACTAAGGAAAAGTAGTGGTGGAATGCTGGGTGGAAACTAACCTTCTCCAGCAGCTTGCAAACTGGATAGAGTTCTGTCTCCTCTCCTCTCCCCTTTTCTTGTATCATTTTGCTGTTGAGAGAAGTTGCTGGGATGAAATTAAGATGATATCTGCTGTTGGTCTTCTCTTCAGAAGTTAGGGTGAGCCACTTGATGCCTCACATGACGCTGCTTTCACTGGCAATTGCATCCATGGTGCCTTTATAGATGGGGTGTTGGGGGAATACCAGTTTGAGGACTGCTGGGTTAACTCCCTGATAGCTACTTGATAGAAGCATCACCATACCCAAATTGGCTGTTTGGAAATGTCTGAAATAAGATAACCTCATCCTCTCAACAATGAGGAAAGGGTATGCCTGATGAAAATACTACCATAGTATTTTACACGGTTGTTTTGATATGCACAAATAATGTGGTCCTTGAAAAGGCAGGTCCTGACTGCTTGCTCCTGCCATCCTGTAATGGCACAAGAGGGATCTGAACAGGCTGGATCGATGGGCTGAGGCCAATTGTATGCAATTCAACAAGGCTCAGTGCCAGGTCCTGCACTTGGGTCACAATAACCCCACGCAGCGCTACAGGCTTGGGGAAGAGTGGCTGGAAAGCTGCCTGGTGGAAAAGGACCTGGGGGTGTTGGTTGACAGCTGGCTGAATATGAGCCAGCTGTGTGCCCAGGTGGCCAGGAAGGCCAACAGCATCCTGGCTTGTGTCAGAAATGGTGTGGCCAGCAGGAGTAGGGAAGGGATCATCCCCCTGTACTCTGCACTGGTGAGGCTGCACCTCGAGTACTGTGTTCAGTTTTGGGTCCCTCACTACAGGAAAGACCTTGAGGTGCTGGAGCGTGTCCAGAGAAGGGCAACGAAGCTGGTGAAGGGTCTGGAGCACAAGTCCTATGAGGAGCAGCTGAGGGAACTGGGGTTGTTTAGCCTAGAGAAAAGGAGGCTGAGGGGAGACCTTATTGCCCTCTACA
This sequence comes from Astur gentilis, assembly GCF_929443795.1. Classification (NCBI taxonomy): domain Eukaryota; kingdom Metazoa; phylum Chordata; class Aves; order Accipitriformes; family Accipitridae; genus Astur; species Astur gentilis. The sequence continues at coordinate 85,302,614 of NC_064919.1, read as the reverse complement.
ATTACCTGAAAGGAGGTTGGAGTTGGTCTCTTCTCCCAAATAACAAGCAATAGGACAATAGTAAACGGCCTCAAGTTGTGCCAGAGGAGGTTTAGATGGGATATTAGGAAAGATTTCTTCACTTGGAGCAGGCTGCCCAGGGAAATTGTTGAGTCACCATCCCTGGAGGTATTTAAAAGACGTGTAGATGTGGTGCTTAGGGACGTGGTTTAGTGGTGGACTTGGCAGTGCTAGGTTAATGGTTGGACTTGATGATCTTAAAGGTCTTTTCCAACCTAAATGATTGTATGATTCAAAGCTCAGTTTTCATCTGGCTCAATTCCCTCATCTGTCTTACTGTAAAAACAATTTTCTCAACATGAAGGAGAGAACAGGGAGCAAGCAGCTAGGGGCACGGGGGGGTTCAGACTGGTTTTTTTGTGGCTGACTGCGTGGTGGTAGCATAGTTGTGTTAAAACTTCAGCTGAGATGAGATCTATGTTAGAATACATGGGTATAAACTCTGTAACTGTATAGTAAGGATTAGGGAAGGTAAACCCAGAACATTGTGTTTTGAGTTGTATCCTTTCTGAAATTAATGCCCAAAGCTTTAAATGTTGTGTATTGGACTACTATTTAAAAGTCAACAATACACTTCTGAACTGTTATTTTTAAAAATATCTTTTATGATCCCAGATGTCTACTACTTCATACCTTCTGTCAGGGCTTTCATCTGCCAGTCCTTGAGTCTGGAGTTGGTATGGTACAGCAGTACAGATTAAAGTCAGATGTTCTTTCATCTTTAAAACTTAATCTCCTTGTTATGGTGGAAGACTTCCACAGAAATAGGAAGGAAGTTGCTTAGAAGATTCTGGACAATTTTATAGCTCTGAAAAGAGAGCTTGCTCACAAAAATATGAGATGATGTGCCTATGCTAAGTTACTTGTTTGTAGTAATGGGAGGTGGGGGGGGGAGAGATTGCTTCCTCTTGCATAATGGGCTCTTCTATTTCTTGATTTGTTTTGTGGTTTTTTTTATTCAATGAGAATCTATTTATGAACTTCATAGTTCAATCCTTAAAGTCTTCCACAACTAACTCTGATAACCAAGTAAATAGTATTATTTCCTTTGAAGAGTTCTTTGTGTCCCACAATACCAGAACGTGATAAGAGAAGGACACAAAGTTTTCTGTGATGTTTTAGAAGAATCAATTATGTTGGTTAAACAGTTTGTTAGTATGGTATAATGTAGCTTTTTAGGTGTCCACCTTGCTGTGCCATTCTTTCAAGAGTGAATCCTGATGTGCCTGTCCCTGTTCATGCATGCATTTAACATGCTGCCCAAAATAAAGGATGCTTCAGAATAAACTATGCAGAACTGAAACACTTCCTTATTTCTTAAAATGTGTTGGAAGACAGGTGATAATACTGATTTGTCTGATTTGTTGTTGTTGTTTTTGTTTGCTGGCTTCATGAAGTGAGACACATACATTGTTTTAGAGTTTATGCTTCTGCCTGTGAATTTAAGACAGCACTGCATGGGTTGGATTAAGGTTTTGTTATTGCTGTTGTTTGAGTGTGGAAACAATTAGAAGTCTTTGAAATTAACAACACAACCAAACTCAACCTTCATCCTGGACACTTTGTTTCTTCGTGATAAACAAACTATACTCTTGTGTCAGGTAAGGGTATGGGTAGTACCTAAGATAAGTGTGAAACTAGAATGATGGAAGCTCAGATGTTTTACCATCTTCCTCAGAAAGGCCTGCTTGTGGTACTGTTGGTTCACCTGTGCTTATCTCCCTTTTCTTTCTAGAATATGGTATCAAGTTTTCGTGTTTCTGAACTACAAGTGTTGTTGGGGTTTGCTGGACGTAATAAAAGCGGGCGGAAACATGACCTCCTGATGAGGGCACTGCACTTACTGAAGAGCGGCTGCAGCCCAGCAGTTCAGATAAAAATCAGAGAACTCTATAGGCGTCGGTACCCAAGGACGATTGAAGGACTCTCGGATTTATCGGCTATAAAACCTGCAGTTTTCAATTTAGACAGTAGTTCCTCTCCTGTTGAGCCTGACCTGGCTGTTGCTGGCATTCACCCGCTCCCTTCTACATCGGTCACACCTCAGTCTCCTTCCTCGCCTGTCAGTTCTGTGCTCCTCCAAGACACTAAGCCCCACTTTGAGATGCAGCAGCCATCCCCTCCGATTCCACCTGTTCATCCCGATGTTCAACTGAAAAGCCTACCTTTTTACGATGTGCTTGATGTGCTCATAAAGCCTACAAGTCTAGGTAAGTATTTAATAGCTCTGCAGGGTGCTTAATTCATGACATAGGCATTGCTTATGACAGTACTAAGTCCAGACTTAAATGGCTTTTTGCAGCTGGGGAAAAGTGGAAACTCCCTTACCTTCTCATTTCTACCCTTGCCCTGTCTTCACCACTTGTTCCCAGAAGTGCCGAGCCATGCTTCAGAAAATACTGTTCTCTTTTGTAAATGTTATATGACTAAAGATCATTGTCTTTTGAATATTAAATAATAGAGTAGAATAGTTCAGTTGTAAGGTACCTGCAATGATCATCTAACTGCCTGACTACTTCAGGGCTGACTGAAAGTTACAGTAATAGTTAAGGGCATTGTCCAAGTACCTCTTAAACACTGACAGGCTTGGGGTGTTGACTGCTTCTCTAGGAAGCCTGTTCCAGTGTTTGACCATCCTCTCAGTAAATAAATGTTTCCTAATGTCTAGTCTGAACGTCCACTTTTGGCTGAAAGATTTGGACCTGAAATCTCTGCCTGGTGCAAGTGAGAAACACATCTGTCAGGGCCAGCAGGAAAAGGATTTCAGGGTCAGTAATTAGTAAGTTGCAACAATGTAAAGGGAACAAGTTCACTGGTTTGTTAGTTTAAGCCTACCTCACCACAACAACTCTGTGGGTTCTGACATCTGGCACTGAAATAGATACTTTGTGCAATGAAGTTCAGTGTTGTGCTCAGATTGGAGAAGGTTTCTCAGTTTACCGGTTGTTGCCACTGTGTATGTTAAAATGCAGGTTGGGCCTTTGTCTTCCAAATAAGGAAAGGTAGTGCAAATCTCAGTTTAGCTTCCTCAAACACCTCACTCTTAAACATACTAAATTATTTGGAAAGACGTTGTTTTCTGTCTTGAAATTCAACCTGTCTTGCCTTACATGGTAGAAGACGTTCCCTTACTATTTAGTAATATTGCTTAGAAAATCTTCAGCATTTTGCAAGCTGTTTGCATTCTCTTAAACATTTTAGTTTTTTAACTGAGAATAGAGTTGTTTAGGCTGTGACTTGTACCTCAGTGAGGCATAGACTGATCGTTGGTCATCTTCCAGTACCTAAAGCAGCAAGCATTACTAACAAGCATTATTGACAATGCCCGTTGTCGCCTCTGTTTGTGTGTTGTAATGCCCTGTTAGAGGAGAGTTTTATGTCAAACCTGTGCATTGATACAATAGCAGCTTTGGTGTTGGACTGCTCTATGGCTCGTGCTGCCGTTACCTTTACAGAGATAATCTGTCAGTGCCATGATGTCCTGGCTAACTCCTGCTTATGTTCAGGGTCCGCAGTACTCGAGTATCTTAACTAGCTTCCTGAATTGTTCTGTTATGGGACAACTGTTGGCTTATAGTTAACCAGACTGGTTAGCCAGCCACTCCATAGTCACTCTGTCCCATATCGTGCAGCATGTGCTTGTGTCATGGTTTAAGCCCAACTGGCAGCAAAGCACCATGAAGCTGCTCACTCGTTTCTCCCCCACTGTGGCCACGTTGGGATGAGGAGAAAATATAACAAAAAGCTTGTGGTTCAGACAAAGACAGGGAGGGATCACTCACCAGTTATGGTCAGGGGCAAAAGACAGACTCAACTTGGAGGGGAAAAAACCAAAATCAATTTAACTTACTACCAATCAAATCAAAGCAGGATAATGGGAAGTAAAACCAAATCTTAAAACACCTTCCCCCATCCCTCTCTCCTTCCTGGCTCAACTCCACTCCCGGTTTTCTCTGCTTCACGGGGAATGGGGGCTGTGGTCAATTCATCACAAGTTGTTGGATTCCACTCCCCTCTGTGCTGCTGGTTCCCCTTCTTAAATACGTTCTCCCAGAGGTGCTGTCACCATCACTGGTGGGCTCAGCCTTTGCCAGAGGCAGGTCTGACTTGTAGCCAGGGAAGCTTCTAGCAGCTTCTCACAGGAGTCATCCCTGTAGCCCCTCCTGTGCTACCAAAACCCTGCCACACAAACCCAAACCAGCTAGGCATTATATTTCTGCTATGCAGTTACTTTTGTTTTCTGGTGAATGATATCTAGAGGTGGCGGTGATATGCTAGAAAATTCCCTAACAGTTGTTTTCATCAACTTTGGAAATTATCCCTTTTTTCTGAAAGCAGAATGCTTCCTTAGGGGTGTCACCATGTTATAGTTAGAGCTGCATGTAAATTCCTCTTTCTCTTGAAGACTGTAGGCTTTTTGTTGCATGTTGCCCAGTTTTCATAGGTGTGAGGATTATCTAGTCCTGTAATGTTTGGGTCCTCTTAGGACATGGATGAGGGGGACAAGGTTAATTTAACTGAGTACTTGCTTGCCTTGAAACTCTTTTCAGAGCACAGTACCTGAAGGTGTCAGCAGCCAGAGCTACAACTCAGATCTGTGTGAGGAGGAGTGGGGAAATAAGATGTGAGGAATGGCTTGATATGCAAATAACGGGCCCTTCTGATGTTAGAAGGATATGAACACTGGCTGAAAATCACTCTTAACATGGATTAATGAGCAAATTTGGAAATAAGGCTTCCTTTATTTAATATCTTTAGGGCGATATGGATAGCTCATAGTCCCAGTTAGTAGATGTGGGTGATTGGGGCATGGAACAAATGGTTTTGTGTGTTTGAGAAATGAAGGATTTGGAAACCAAATAGACAGCTAAGTCAGAGAGCTAGGAGTATAGCCCGCTTCACTGTGACTCTTTAAAAGGGATGAGTGTAGATGTTCTTTTGCACTAATATGAGAACACAAGAGCAGGTGTAGGTGTGGGGTTTAGTTTTAACCCACACTCAATTCACTAACAAAATATGTCCATGATCTTTTTTTATATGTGCTTAAGTATTATTTTAAAATATAAAATACTGTCTATGGTGTGTGTATGCACATATGTGTACAGTGTCGCTGTTTTGAGGAACTTGGTACGTGTGTTTGTTCCACCTGGGTTCTATTCCGTTTTTGTGTCCTTCTTGTGTGTGTTTTTGGGGCATAGGGATCATCTCTGAATGTCACAATGTACAAGACAGTCTAGGTCTTCCAAATTTGCCTGGTTTAATTGTGCTAATTTTGCATTTGTCCTCCTTGCTGGTTACTTTAAATTGTTGGACAAGTCCAATCTACCTTTATTTCAGGTCTAGATTTCTAACCTCTCAAGTCAAAAGGAAGTAGAAAAGTAACATGTACATACTGTGAACCCTTAATACTAAAATATTACACCTTCCCATCACTGACAGACAAGTAGGATTCTGACATCAAAGTTACATTTATTTATTTTTTTGTCAAATGCTACTGAGGGGTAATTCCCAGACATGAGGTCTAGCTGGCTTCTCTGGCATTAGGGATTGTGCTCCCTCCCTTCCTTCCCAAAGGCTTAGTTACCTTTAGCTGTTTCTGAGTTGAGTAATTTTCCAGCTGTCCGTTAATAACTTCTGGTGCACATTCTCTTCTTGTAGTACGTTAAAATAATTGTAAACATCTTCTCTGCTTACTCTTTTTGTCAGATATCCAGTGTTATATTTTTGTTGTGTGTTTGTTTGAACCTTTCTCCCTTGAGAGAAAGGATTATAACATGGCTTGCCAAGCTGCTTCCGTACTGAAGAGTAATGTGATATTAAGCCATCTGAACATAGTTGAATGAATGATTTGTTCCATTGCTTTCCTGTTGACAGTTACAGGCAGTTCAACCACAATTTGATAATATTAAGTGACTTATGCCTTGTTCCAGGAAAAACTCAATTGCAGATCCTGTTTTAATCAATGACTTTTATCACCATGGTTAAACCTCTTTTGTGTCTCTCTTTTTTTTCTAGTACAGAGCAGTATTCAGAGGTTCCAAGAGAAGTTTTTTATTTTTGCCTTAACACCTCAACAGGTCAGAGAAATCTGTATTTCCAGGTAAGAAGTAAGAGTGTGGCATAGCGTAGGTAAACTTTTTCAAAATTTCAGGAGAAAGTGTGGCGGTTTTGTTCATTTTTTGCATCACACAAGCTTGCAGATGCAGAGTGATAATTGTCACCAAAGTTATGCTGAGTTTATCTGTTCTGTTTTCTTCAGGAACTACTGTGCACAGAATCTATGTGCGGTTAGGGTAAATCCCATGCCACTAAAGGGTTAACAATTACTCTGTTCCAAATAATTGTGACTATTTAGAGAGGTGGTAAGCTTTTTTTTCCCTCCATGTTTCCTGGCTGCAGGAATGGAAGGCTGCTTTTATCTTTTGTCCCAGGGTTCATCTTGTTGCAAGACCTATGGTGTAAGCCAAGAGCCTTAATAGGTTTTTTTTCCTCCCTGACAACATCATGCTTTATTGTTACTATAAACTCTTGACAGAGGATGCTGATCCTAAAGTCCTGCTTAACTTGCAGTAGCTAAACAGAGGTGTCGCTCCTAAGATTTGTTTATAGCTCAATACAAGAAAAATAAGAGCAAAGTGTAGCATGTTTGGGCAGGTGTGCTGGTTCTTTCTGCATATGACTGGAATGAGATCTGCTGTCTAAACGGGTACTTCTCTTTTTCTTTCTCTTTGTCACAGGGACTTCTTGCCAGGGGGCAGGAGAGATTACACAGTCCAAGTTCAGCTGAGGTACCTTTTTCATAGTGTTCTCTTCTTAATTGGCTAATGTAACATAAGTCTAGATGTTTGTGGGGACATACGAATGTGGTGACACTTGAAAATGTTCCTTTCTTTTTTTGGGGATACAGGTTATGCCTAGCAGAGACAAGCTGCCCTCAAGAAGATAATTACCCTAATAGTCTGTGTATTAAAGTAAATGGGAAGCTGTTTCCGTTGCCGGTAAGCTTGTGTGTACGTATTTGTGGCTTCATTGTGACTTGTGGTGTGTGTGTTTTTCTTTCTGTAATGTAGCTTGCTAAAATAATCAAGCTATTTATTGTTATCACTCAAATTTTTCTAGTTACTAATGTTAGGCATACGGTTTGTACGCTTGCTGTGTGAGATAGCCATTACTATTAATCATGTTACAGCCACTGCATGGATTAATTGTGTTTTAGCCACCTATAACAAACCCCATCTGTTGCAGTTAACACAACAAAATATGTCAAAAACATACCATTGTCTGCAGAGGGAATCCTCATAGGTCTTCAAACTGAGTCTATTTGACTTGATTGGTAGTAGCCCTTGCTGTTTGGGCTATCTGTACTTATGATTGGCTTGAGTTCCCTCTTGTTATGAGGGAATGGTATCGCCTTCTTGTGTACAACTTTGTATGCTGCTCTGCTTCTGTCTGGTTAGAGCAGAATTCATTGCGGGGATGAAGAACAGACACACTTTAGGGTTCCTAGCATTTGCCGATACTAGAATAGAACAGTGTTGGCAGTCATACGCTTTACTGGTGTTTGATGTTGCAAAAGGTAGTATGTAGGCAAGGTCACCTCAAGGCTTGAATATATACAAAAAGGGAAAGGCACTCTCATTCTTGAAAAATCTCTGGAATGGGTATCTCTGTACAGTAGAACAGATAAACTCTTACACAACCCATTCTGAAATGGTTCTGGAAGCTATAGAAGATGGAAAAAGTAGTAGTACAGAGTTTTTTTTCAGTAGCGGGTTTGGAAAAATGCTGTATGGAGGGAGGAGGTGTGAATTCTCTCTTTCAGAGTGTTTGTCACCTTCTTGGTGTCAGATGTGTCGTCCTGTACCCTCCTTCCTGCCATATGTGACCATGGCTGCTTTTTTTGCCTCTACTCAGCTTAAATGAGACTCTCTAGCTTCTCTTCCCCCTACTTCTTTAAACGTTGCATCGCTGTTCTCTCTGTCTTCAGTGTGTAAGAGGATTTCTTTCATATGTTTTCTGGTCAGTATTTTCTGCAAATGTTATGTCTCTGTGCTAAATTTGAGGATTTTCTTGTTTCTTCTGCAGATTGTCTTCCTTTCTTTAAGCAGCCCACCAAAAAGAATTGGGTCTGATGTTATCCTCTGGACATTAATGTCTGCTGATTCTCAGTCTTGCTAATATAGTTTGCACCCTGCTATGCTGTGTTATGCTATCCATTTTGCGCATATGGTGTCACAGTTGTAACAAAAGTTTTTTGTAGTCTTGGATTATTGCTTTGCTTTAGAACTAAGTCCTGTAGGTTCTTCCTGCACATCATAAGGTGATTCTTTAATCCGTTCAGCAGAAACTTTAGGTGAGAAAGTGAATAAATGACTATTGTCTTGGCAAATTCCTTTCCTCTCTTCCTTCAGTATGAGCTGAATAACAGATATAGTTGCAGACTACTCCTGTAAATGTTTTTTTTTGATCTGGTCACTGACTGCAACCTTCTGGTGGTTCCTTTCTGTTACAGGAAATGTAAGATAACTCCTTTGCCTCAAAGACCACTATTGTCCAACTCGGTAGTGTTAGTGTTAGGTAATTAATCAGTGATGCCAGCTTCTATTGCCAACTTGTATAACTCTTAAGTAAGTGCTGTTCTTTCCTTGGTATAGCAGTTCGTGCCTCTGCAGATGTCTGTAAATCATACTTGGTCATCTCCTTGGCTGCAATCCTTACCAGAAGCTTCACAGAAATGCTGCCAGTGTGCCAGTACTGCTTCAGGTTGTGCCAACTTACATTAACACAGTGTTTTCTTGTATTCCTACAACTATCTGTGTCCTCCTCTTAGTGTTGGTTCTGACTTAAAAGGAGTAAATGTGGAGCCTTGTGTGCTGGTGTCTTGGCAAGTAACAAGTATCTTATACATAATGCACTAGAGCAGGTGGTTCTCCTGTTAGCTTCTCTTGTAGGCAAGACAAAATGTGGAAGTCCAAAAAGGTAATTTACTCTTCTTCTCAAGGGACCTCAATAGACCACTGCAGGTCTCTTTTGAAGGACAAAATCAAATATATCAGGGCAGGCTGGAAACGGCCAGATAGAAGAGCAATCACACTTTCTGTCGATAAATTGTTATGGCTCTTGCAGATTCCACCAACTTTGACTAATATGGTTCTTGCAAGAAGCGTGGAAGACTTAAAGACTGAAATAATGTTGGCACTTGCTAGCCACTAGAACTGGCAGCCTAACTAAACAGCACTAGACCATGCTGGTTGTGATGGGCAAGCAGAGTGCTCTTTACTTAACTCCTGGAAGGCTACAAAGGGAGGGCTTTAAAGTGTTCTAGGAATACAAGGGTGACTGTGATCTCAAGGTCATTGCTCTGTGGAAGAAAACATTAAAAGCTTCACAGAAATGAAGCGTGTCTGCAGAGTCTGTCTCTAAAAAAGAAAAAAAAAGTTGGGAAATATTAGAGAACTTGCATCCTTGCTCTCTTGAAAGCAAGGCAGCTTAATTTTAGGTTGGAGACCAGCAGGATTATTGAGGCTGGTATAGTATGTGTGGAAGTACTCTCCTAAATATTGCAGGGATGGTGTGTTCATCCACGTAAGCTCATTATAAAGTCACCATAGTAGAGAAAGGCCTACTACAGCAAAGCAATTGGGATATATGCTCTATAAATGGCTGTAGCTGTTATGTCTGAGTAAGAAATGGCAAATCATTCATTCTTTTAAATGTGAAATTGCTAGCAGGCCCCATACATCTGCTGCTTCTATGTTCTGCAATAAAACACATGTGCTAAGGTTCCTGATAGCTATTGGGTCACTCATCATCTGGGGTGAGAACCATTTTAGAGAGGGTTCTTCAGCAATTGCTGTCTGCCACTCCGGCCTGGCAGACCTGCCTATAGAAGCTCCGAGTCCCCATTCTGTCACTGCAAGCAAGAGCCCTGTCTGAAATTAATAAAGGGCAGTGGTGAGGCACAGCCAGGGCTTGGTTGTCATGTGAAACATATGGACTAGTATAGAGCTGCTTTGGAAACCTAGAAAATGTGACAAGTATGGAGTCCTCCGTGGAGTAAAGGCAGTGATTATCCTATGGTATACTTGGCTAGTGAGCAGAAGACACTGGTTTTTCTGGTTTTTATTTTTCAGACTTAGTGTCTTTCAGAGTAACTCTTTTTCCAATCACTAGGCTGAGAATGTGTGTGTTTCTCTATTAAAAAATAAAAAAAAAGAAAAAAGAAAAGGGGTGTGTGTGTGTTTTTCCAGTATATTGTTTCTGGGAGGGTTTCTTGTATAGAACAGTGTCTTGAACTAAATGAAATCTGGCAGTCGGTTCTGTGCAAGACATAGGGCTGCAATCTTTTATTGGTATCCTTCTGGTGCAGGATGAGTTTTTGAGATGAGTGGACTGCAGGCGGTCTCTGTGAGCTCAAAACGGAGATTTTCAGAATTCCTGTTACAGACTGGCTTGCTTTCATAGTGACAGACGCAGGGTGATATGAATAAGCTCCTTCACGAAGCACAAGTATTTTCTGCTCACGATATGCTGGAGACTACGTGCTTGCCTTCAAGCAAAAGGGAATGAGGTGGCTCCCGATTTAATTCGCATACATCATATAGGAAATAAAACTACAGAGAAAAGCTGTCCAGGTTATGAAATTCTTCATAAAAGCTGAGCAAACAATACCTAGTTTATTTTGTTTCTGCAGACAGCAGCAAAGCCTATTAGGTCTTAAATACAGCTGATATACTCCACATATAGCCCTTCTTCAGGGGCCTTGGCAGAGTACAGATGACAACCTGTCACTAATGGAGCTAGGTATAGTTGATGCAAGGCAAAGCAGGCACGAAGGAGACGTGGAGCTCTTGGAACAAGACTTTATTGTTTCTTAAATATAATCAATGGAGTGTTTTCTGGGTGTGAAATGCTGAATTAACTCTTCATGACTTGCTGTGTTTGTCACTAAGGCTGTGTCCTTGTGATGTTCCACTCTCTTTCAGTGGGGTGGGGGGCAAAAAAGGACGAAGCATCAACACTACTTTTTATGCTTCCAGTGAACTTACCTGGACCAAAACTGCATTCTCTTCCACCTTTTCAGCACTTCTGTAAAACCACTTTAAAGCGGACTGTCATGGTTTAACCCCAGCTGGCAACTAAGCACCATGCAGCTGCACGCTCACTTCCCCCTGCTGTGGGATGGGGGGAGAGAATTGAAAAAAGTAAAACTCGTGGGGTGAGATAAGAACAGTTTAATAGAATGGAACAGAAGAAACTAATAATGATGATAATAACAATAATAAAATGACAATGATAATAATAAAGGGATTGGAATATACAAGTGATGCACAATGTAATTGCTCACCACCCACCCACCGACACCCGGTTAGTTCCCAAGCAGTGATTCCCCCCAGCCCCACTCCCCTCAGTTTATGTGCTGGGCATGACGTCCCATGGTATAGAATATCCCTTCGGCCAGTTTGGGTCAGCTGTCCTGGCTGTGTCCCCTCCCAACTTCTTATGCCCCTCCAGCCTTCTTGCTGGCTGGGCATGAGAAGCTGAAAAATCCTTGACTTAGACTGAACACTATTTCGCAATAACTGAAAACATCAGTGTGTTATCAACATTCTTCTCATACTGAACCCAAAAGATAGCACTGTACCAGCTACTAGGAAGAAAATTAACTCTGTCCCAGCTGAAACCAGGACAAAACCAAAAAATGCTTTAAAATTGTGGTCGACTTTGGGTATTAGACTGTCAAAGACTGATATTTCTCAGAGTAAGTGTTTAGTCTCCAGCCTAGAGAGCTTCTAGGTTTACCTGCTTCCCATAGATCTGTTGAAAACTAACAAGTCTGTTTCAGCAGGTTTCAGAGTGCAGCGGGGAGACTTGGTAACCGTTTCCTTGTCCTTTCTTCTCATAGGGATATGCTCCGCCGCCAAAAAATGGAATTGAACAGAAGCGACCTGGGCGCCCCTTGAATATAACATCTCTAGTTAGGTTGTCGTCAGCAGTGCCAAACCAGATTTCCATTTCCTGGGCTTCTGAAATTGGAAAGGTAAACTCTGTGTTCTGTAGGATGTAGAAAGCTGCCTAAATAACCTCATCTAGCATTCCTTCTCCCCTGCTGCCTGATGTAGCTGTCAAGGCATACACCAGCAAGTGTTTAGTATTAGGTGGCCAAACTTCTTATCAGTGCCAGGAAACAAAGTTTGCTCTAGAAGTATGGTAGTTTACAGTAACATATATACAACATGTGTGGAGATGGCAAAGGCCTCCTTATAGAATTCACATTAGAAAGCCTGCTGTTAGGGGTTGCCTGAAATGTGTATCAAAAATAACAAAATCTTTTTGTGGTGTAAATGGTACAAAACAGTTCAGACATGACAAAATAACAAAAGGAAAACCTACTTTCTTCTGTGTAGCCTGATGGTGTGAAGAGTGGAATTATGTGACTTTCCATATGGAAATATGGAATTATCTAAGGCACGTTTCTCAGTATCTGTTGTGATGGCCCATTGGAGAAGGCTTTTTAAACTGTCCAGATGTGCCAAGGCTGTGGGGGCAGAGGCATGCATTTGCTTTAGAGGTTTTTTTATTTTCTAAGTAATACTAAGTAGTTTTACAAAAACAATTTTTCTTTCATAGGAAGAACTGTTAACGGATATTTTCTTCTCTATTCTTTTGAGATTCCTTTTTTACATGAAAATGGCCTCTCTATGAGTTGATTTAAAATTGTACTTGCAAATAAACCAAAACAGGGTGGAACTTCCAGCTCAGAAAGCTCATAGATGGCAGATTGCTGGGAAGGGTTTACTGGGGAGGTGTCAGGCTGCTGGTGCCAGCTGTTTCTGGGCTTGATGGATCTCAAACATACTTGGTTGGACTATACTTGTGTTGTGTGTGTGTGTTCGTAACACAGGATACCCGAGCAGTGTGTGTTTTCTTACAAATGAAGAGTAGTCTGGGAGTTTGGGTGACTTGAGGGAGAAGTGATTCAGTGTGAGGAAGGATGGAGAGCTGGGGAAGAAATGGAAATTGAAGCCTCTTCATAATGCAGTTCTAAACTTCATGGAAAGCTGCAGTAGGAGAAAGGCATGCTAGACTTCAGGTGGCAGGAGATAAAGGGGGTGGTGACTGAAATGTGAAACCTGTTGTTTTCTAGTGCCTGCAGTCATTAATCATACTTGAAAAGGAATTAGCCTTTAAAATGGCCGTGTGGCTGTTTAGAAATTCCCCTATGGATTTACTAAGGAAAAGAAAGGGAGAGTGTGAGGGATTTCTGAATTCTTCCTAGATTTAAATAGCTGTTGCAGCATCCCTTTCAGCTGTTGGTAAGTAAAGAACTACTTACTCCTCTGTTTGTGACCAGTTGTGGAAATCCTTGTGGATTCAATTTTCAAAGTAGCTTACCCCTTGCTTTTTTTCGTCAAAATCAAAACCTGTGGACCAGAGACACCATGTGTTTCAGAGTGACACTCCAGTATATACTTTTATACGGTAATTAAAATTTTAAAAAGAAATTGGAGAGAAAGCTAATGTTCACAAAATAAATGAAGGGTGGTGCTGACAGCAAAGTTTTTTGTCTGTTTTTGTCTTTTTTTTGTTTATTTTTGTTTTTCCCTAAAACAGAGGTGAAGGAGAAGATCTAAGCCATGCTTCCCAATTATAAAGCACAAGAATCTTGAAATGACTGCAGTGTTGTGTGTGGTCTTGGCCTCTCCCACTGACCCCTGCTTTCTTCCTCCCCTGTATCTGCCAAAACATATTCTCATGCAAGCAGTTGAATTGGAGGTTGTCCCAGCATTCCCCCTTGCCCCGAGAGGTAAAGCGAGTTCTTTGGTTTAACGTTGGTGCGCTGCTCTAAGTATCAGAACTTGCACAGCAGCCGTCGCTATTCATCCTCTAAATGAGACCCTTGGGGACAGTGTGGAGTGTCAGCGGGCGCACGTGCTAAGGGCTTATTGGCATCTATTTGACTGATAGTGGAGGGCGTCCGAGCAAAGGAGGCTTTAATCCCACAGAGGTGGTCAGACTTGAGCCTGTAGAATTCTGTCTGAATAAGTAGTGCAATGCACGGTCATTCTTTAAGGAAAGAAAAAAAATCTGTTTTTCTTAGCAGTTTCCCATGCGTTTAGGTAACTTTATTTGCTCATCTAGGTAAGAGCTGGTTTTCCTATAGGTGGTAACGGAGGAGCAGAGCAGTAGGTGTTGTTTAAATTCTTGTGCAGTACCCAGACAGTATAGGAGCCATAGGAAGGTGGCTGGCAGGGAGTGGAAGTGAGAGGTTGCAGGTTGTGTTTGTTACACAGATAAACTATTATTATTCTGCAGTAGTGGGACTTGCAGAATTTTTTCTTCATTAGTGACTTTGAATAGAGAGTTAATACTGAACAGAAGAAGCTGGGAAGTGGTGTGAATTAGGGAAGAGTAGTAAATGCTAGGGAATGTGGCCAGCCTCAGAGGAGTGGGTATGGTGTAATGAGGTTTGGCTTGAAAGTGCAGAGCAAGCTAAAGAAAAGGTACAGGGAAATTGGTGCAGCTGTGTGCCATGTGAAGGTGTTGCGTTTGCACCTGAAAGACTGTTCATCTTTTTGTTTGTCATGTGATCATCTCCGAGCTTCCCACTAACAGGTTGACACCGAAAAAAGGGAAGGATTTAACAGACAAACATGAGAAATTCTTAAAGACTGCCTGTATGAGAAGGTGTGTTGCCAGTGTAAATCATCTTTCCCAGAGAAGAGCCCAGATTGTATCTCGGTTGTGGAGTTATTCTTCTTAGTTAAGCCACAACTGGAGTAGGACAACTGGACTTGATTGGCAGGAGAATTCTGGTAGAGTATTGGGCTCTTTCACAGTAATGAAGTAATCTGTCAATGCTTTTCATAACTATTAAGCCAAAAATTGTCATGTTTTTGTTTTTACTGTATGCTACAGCTAGTGTAAATCATAATCGGTTGTAATAGTGGAAGTACTGTATGAAATCAATATTTACACTTTAATCACTCTTTTTGTAGAATTACTCCATGTCTGTGTATCTCGTTCGTCAGCTCACTTCAGCTATGCTTTTGCAGAGGTTAAAAATGAAAGGTATCAGAAACCCTGATCATTCCAGAGCACTAAGTAAGTCAAATTAATTTGCCTGTCTGTACTTTGTGAGGGTGGTCGGTGGCTCTTTAAAACTAGGACTGGTAATACTTGGGGGATTTACAGCATTTTGAAAAGAAAGTCTGTGCCCAGAGTATCGAAGGTTCCCTTTGCTTTTGCTGAGGCATCATGTGCTTTTTCAGTGAGGGTCCCTGCGCTGGTAGGGAGTGCACTTAGAGGTCCCATCTGAAGTGTTCTTACGGGAGTGTCATGAGCACCACTTACTGTGGTGGGCTGTGAGGTGCAGGTAGATGTCCTAAATTCTTTTTGCTTGCATGTGATCCTGATTTGCCTTTGCACCTCGCTCACTGATGATTATTTTATTTATCTCTTCGCATGTTGGGTTGAGTTTGCTCTACTAACCCTCATGGCTGGTAGTGCATCTGCTGCACATCATACAGTCTTGTGATGCGCAGTGTTTGCCAGTTGCTTATAAATAGTGAAAGTATTGTTGTTTGATATTGCTATGAACTAGTTTCCTAGATGCTTTATTTTTTTAGATAGCTGGAAATAAAGTACATGCACTGGCAAATCGAGATTAGCATTTTAAGTAATGATGTCTGTGTATAACTTCTTCATTTATTTTAATAGTTAAAGAAAAACTAACTGCAGATCCCGATAGTGAGATTGCCACGACCAGTCTGCGGGTATCTCTGATGTGTCCTGTAAGTATGGCTGGAAATTACCTTGTACAGATTTGTCTCTTCATCTTTAGTGCAGAGTTGGGCCGCTTTTAAAAAGCGCTTTTTAAGAAACTTCACTGGCTTTTGTTATATACTTATTAACATAAAACAGTGGGGAGAAGGGTACATCTACAAGCACCTGATTGTAGCAGCATTCAACCAAGTATGGTTTAGGACTGCGAAAGCCTCAGTTTGTAATGCAGTCAGAATCAAGTCGCTACTAGTGTATAGCAAGGTCTTTAGAAGGAGTAATCTTGTATATCGAGATGTTGAGACTAATTGGGCAGGGTGACAGAATAATTAAAGGATACAGTGATAAATAAAACTTTGGATCTCCTCATGTTGGTGGTATTGCTTATACTGCCAGCTGCTATAACAAACAAACAAAATGACTGCTGTGTAACAAGGTAACACTGCCTTGGTGTTTCGCTTCCCAGCTAGAAACTGGCCTTGTGTTTGTGACTGCTCTGTTAAGCTAAATGTTAAAATGGGTATTATGCCATTCTGAGTCTAACATAACTGGAGCTCACAAAACCCCTTGAAATATTTGACTAAAGAAAATGATAAAAGCGGGTGCTTCAGTAGGTCTTTAAATAAAAATAAAATCCTAGAAATAACATTGATGCAGGTCCATTAGAAATGTTTCTGACTGTTTTCAACTCAGTGAAGACTTGGAGGATGGCTTTATTGCTCCTTTAAGTGCACTGCATGTGCTTTGATAGGGTGGCTTTGCCTGCAGCGACCTTAGCACTGGGCACCTCTGTAGTGAGAAGAGACAGTTACTTCACCGACTGCCTCCGATTTCATTGTTAGCCATCCAGGCCTATTTCACTGTCTTCTGTTCTGATGCTCTTTAAATGCATCTCCTGCAGCTGGGAAAAATGAGACTGACAATCCCATGCCGGGCTGTTACTTGCACACACCTGCAATGTTTTGATGCTGCTCTTTATCTTCAAATGAATGAAAAGAAGCCTACCTGGATCTGCCCTGTCTGTGACAAAAAGGCAGCTTATGAGAGCCTAATATTAGATGGGTAAGAGACTGGGTTTGCAGATTACACAATTAGTTAACATTTTTGTGACTTAAGGTTCAGCCTTTTCATACTGTTTTCTTTGCCAAAAGACTTTAGACTGGGAGGAACCATTAGACTCTGTTAGTTTCTGTTCCTATGTAATGAACTACCTAAGTTTATCTTCTAGCTGCATCATCAAACTCTCAAGCCTCAGTATATTTCCTTTGGAGAAATCCAAATGTGACATCTAAGGATAGGTCTCCCTTTTACATGACCCCATCTCTGAAGCTATTAACGTTAAAATTTAACTCATGAAAAAGTGTCAAACTTGATTCAGAGGATGATAGATTTCCATACAGAAGCAGAAATTATGAAATGCAGTAATGTTGGAGTGGAATATGGGTAGGTTGGGATACTCTTTTAGGTTTCGATGTCTGCAAAGGCTGTAATTGCAGGCTTTCGGGTAAGATGAACTGGGGAGAGGGTACATGCAGTGAGTCAAAGGTGATCATAATTAGCTTTTCAACTGTGTCTCCTTTGCACTTAGGATGAAAAATTTCACTTGGAATCAAAAATGAAACCACTCAACTTTATTTTTCAGGCTTTTTATGGAAATCCTTAATGAATGTTCAGATGTGGATGAGATCAAATTCCAAGAAGATGGCTCCTGGTGCCCCATGAGGCCAAAGAAAGAAGCTGTGAAAGTCTCAAGTCCACAGTGCACCAAAATAGAAAGTATGTACATCAGGGGTACTGGTTGCAAACCAACAAAAAGTCTTGGAGACTTAGCTGTAGCTTGTATAATGTGTATGGATGTTGATGTCTGTGTTGTGGAGGGCTTAATACTTCTAACCTTCTTTCTTTTACTTTAAATGACAAGGTTTGTATCTCTCAAAATGTGCATTTTGGGGCTTTGTCTTTGCTCTTTATAATAGCAGTTAAGAAAATGAGAGGTTGCTCTTGTTTTAGGTCCTTAAATGGATAAGTGAAGATTAAAGCTTGTGCTTTACTATTCTCAATGTGATACAGAATAGTAATAAAACAGTTCCTGGGCCGTAACATTCTGTAGTGGCCAGGAAGATGAGCTAAAACAGGATTTGAGCTCCTGGTTCTGTTGCAGATAGAAACAGCTGATGTCAACAGCCTTTAAAAAACAGTAATATTTTATTTTCTTGTTTAGGTTCCAGTGTTGTTAGCAAACAGTGTTCTGTGACAGTGGCCAATGAGGTGAACAAGAAGAAAGTGGACGTTATTGACTTGACAATAGAAAGCTCTTCTGATGAAGAGGAAGATCCTCCTGCCAAAAGGAAGTGCATATTTATGTCTGAAACACAAGGAAGCCCAACCAAAGGGTTTGTCAATTTTAAAGTTAGTTGTTATTCTGTAATGTCTTAGATAAACTGATGTGTAGACAAACGGACTTGTAATCTCTCTCCGGGATCCAGCTGCACATTTCCAGAGGAGAATTTCTAGGCCTCTCCTTGCAGAAGGTTGTATCGATACAGTACCTTTGTACAGGCAAAACACTATTAAATAGTTTTACATCTCACAAAAGACTTGCGCTGACTGTTGCTGTGTTTGCAGGGCTATTTCTCCATAGAAAAGGAAGCTGATTAAGCTAATGGACAGGATTCTCCTGAGAAAGCAGATTATGCCAAGTGGAGGAGCTTTATGCATTCTTGCTAAGTTAGTGTCATCTTAAAGGCTTTTCTCTCGCTGTCTGTTATACCCTTTATCTAATCTGCTCTGGTGCCCAGGAAACTAGGCTGCGTTGTGTGTTTCATCCATCCTGTCAGTCTTGGAAGGGAGGCTTTTTGCTGTTTTGAGTCAAGACAAGCTTTTTCTCCATCTCTCTGTTAAACTCTGGAATGTCTTGGACACTGTTGTTGGCCATGGTTATCAGTCAGTCCTGCGCCTTGGTTAGCGTAACTGATGACTTCCCAAGTCCTCTGTCAAGTGCTCCATCTTTGTAGTCATGCCTGACTTCAGCGGCAGGCTTAACCAGCTTCTTTACTGTTATGCTGCCTTCTGTCTGTCCCAATCTACGCAACTCGGCTGCAGTTACTGTTCATGGCTTCTGTAAAGTTCTTGCCCTTGGCCCATAGGGCACAGGAGACCTGCAGGGAGAGAGGGGCACTGGTCAGGCTCACCAGCAGTCACTGCTCCACGAGGCGATTCCAAGTGTCAGCTTTTAATAATGGCTTATTAGTTAGTGTTGCTGCATGCATGAGGTGTGTGTCTGTGTGTCTCAGCGTAGTGGCTTATGTCTTGTACTAAAATAATAGTAATAAAAACAAACCCCTTCTGTTTTGCCAGCTCTTGAAGTAATGAGCAGCTGTACTGTGTCTCTAGTCCACAGGAATGTGTGGTCTTTGAGCAAATAGTTGGTCATCTTCAACAACTTTCAGCAGTGATTCTGAAATGCTGTTGCTTTTTGTGAGGATTGTGGAGGAGTCCTTCTGCAAGAGACTCTGTTTCTTATTTTTGTAAGAAAAAATAGCTACAAATACATCTCTTAATGAAGTTTCAGAAGGCACCAAGACTTCCTTCTGTGCTCCCGTGTGTGTCCGAGATGGCTACCTGCAACCATAATTGTAGGAGGACTGAGTTTTCTTGTCTGTCTGTGACCAATGTATTTTCCTTGCTGTTTGGGTATGGAAATGGCATGTTTTCATTCTTCAAATCCAAGTCAAAGCCAGGGTTTTGGGGAATAGCTTCTCTCCTGTAAACAGTGTTGCCTGAATGCTAGTTTTGGCAGAACTGTGGGGTGTCTTCCTACAGGCAGAAGCAACACAGGCTGAAGTATGAGAGGTGCTTGCGAGGGCAGGGTCTGAAATCCAAGCTTCTGAAATCAGAAGTAGCAGAAATGCACCGATGCAGCAGTCTGGGGAGGAAGACGTGAGTGGCTAACACTCATGGCTGGTGGGCTGGAGGGAGCGATGCGGAGCAGCTGGGAGCGGGACTCTGGGTGTTTCCACCTGACTTGGAGTTTATGAAATATTTTATGCACGTGGCTGGTGCCTGAACACCTGTGGTGGTGTCTTTAGCAGTGCCGCGAAGTAATCGGGCAGAAGGTGGGGATGCAGAAGGGTTTCAACTGGCTGCAAGCTCCTGGAGAGCTGAACTTAGCTTGGGCTCAGGCTGTGAGTAAAGATGGGTTTGGTATTTAACTCCCACGTGTGTAATCTCAGGGGCTGAATAATGGTCAGTTGTGCCCTCGGCATGACAGGGTAGCACCGAGGAACAGTGATGTGGGGACATTGCAACAAGTGCTCTCCTCCTGGCTCTGGCTACCTGCACATCCCTCCCAGGATGCTCCACAGATAGAGATTTCCATTTCTCTCTCTGAACGGTAGACTGTTATAAATGACTCCAGCACTGTACTTTGTTTTAATGCCAACTTGCTCTTATGTCACAGCTGCTGTTGAGAGCCAAGATACGGTCATGTTATTATGAAGACTGTTATGAAAGAGGAAATTAGAGTGGAATACTGTGTAGTGAGTAGCCACGCTGTAGTTGTGTTGTTACGTAGTGACCTTGTGAATGAGAGTGCACAGCGGTGCGTAGTTTCTCTTCTGTAACTAACGGCCAGGTTGTTTGTAACTTCCCATGCTGTTCAAAACAGGGTTCTCATGTATCAGCCATCTACTGTCAGAGTGCCCAGCGTGACAACGGTCGATGCTGCTGCTATTCCTCCTTCATTAACAGACTACCCAGTACCATTCCATCATCCACCAATATCCAGTATTTCATCAGACTTGCCAGGTAGGTGGTGGCTATTTTTAATGTGTATTCTGACAGCTTTATTAATTTGCGGGGTGGGTAAAAATTGGAGAATTGATCAACTTTTTTTTTTTTTTTAATGTAACAAGACTATATGCAGTATTGCACTGATGCGATGACTAGACAAGTCCAGTACAGGCTGCCTTTCCAGTTTCAGGTTGCACTTCGCAACGGCGATGTGAAAAACATTGCTTCTGGGGTACAAATTGGCACTTTGGAACTGCAGCCAGAAACACTTCTCGCTATATTCAGTTAGATTCTCTGTAAACATCTGGTTGTTACGTGTTGTAGATGCGAGGGAGAGTAGCTGCTTATTTAAGTTATAGAGGCGTGATGGCGCTGACTCATTCCAACCCTAGAAGTAGAGATATTCTGCTAGCTGATTCTAGTGGTGCTCTGTCTAGACTGTATGAAAAAGGTTAAGGTGAGCTACCATATGTAAGCTGAACTCTATTGACTTTCTTTACCTAGACATACCCTAAATGCCTATGATGTATTCTTCAACACTGCTGCTAAATATCAGACAAAAGGTGGGGATACTGATTGTTTTCTATCCTGGCTCCTTGAAAAGAACACTGTATATAGGGACTCTGGGGGTTCTCTTTGCCGGCTGTAACGAACCCAGAGCCCAGGAAATGGTGACTTGTGGTGACAGGTGTCCCATTGGCCTCCTGTACTTCCCTCTCCCCGCTCCATTGCCTGTCTCCATTTCTCCCCTGCAACATCTCTGGGTTTTTTCCTCTTCTTTCAGCACCAGTTTGGCAATGGGATGGATATCATTCCCCTTGTTTCTCTGTCCATTTTGGTTCCTTTACTGCTCCCTCCCTCCACTTCTCCCTTGTTAAGAAATCGGTTGCCTTCCCAAATTGGATAGGAGAGTACGCTGAGAGAATGGAAGTCTAGAACTGTTGTCTGTCTCTTATCAGCTGAAGTTCTAGAAGGTGCAAGAACAAAAGCAGCTGTCAATTCTGTAAAAGCGGCTGAGCTTAAATCTCCTTCAAAATTTTTCTCTAATGGAGAAGAGAAGGAGAGATGCCACTGGCCAGAACAGATTTGGAGGTGAGGGGAGAGGGAGGGAGTAAGTTTACCATTTCTTTCTGTTGACATAGCAAACACAAGGCCAATATTTAGAAACAAAACAAAAAAGGCTGTAATTTCTCATTGGTTTCATAATTTTAAACATCTTGCCCTAAATGCTTACACGCTAATGGTGTATAAGACGGACGCTAGTTGTCACTGCTCGTAGAGGATATACCTTGAACTACTTGTAGTTTCCTCTTCTTCATTCCTTTTATTTGTCTAGACACAAAACGGGGATGATATTAGAAATGTTTCCTTATTGGCTGCCCGTGGGTGGAGGAAGAGACCTGCTGCTTGTTTTTGGACTTGTGCATGTTGTGACTTTACTTCATTCCAGCATCTTTAATGTGATGACACTCTTCATGTCCCAGTTTGGCCAAGTCAGGTACAATATGCAGTGAAACTTGCATTATGAACCAACAGCTCCAAATGGCAACCTCCATCTAAGCAACCACATTGAACCACCCTGCAATATCCAGTGAATAATACATCATTATGTCATTCTCATTCTTAAAAAGAGCCACTTGTACGAGATAACTCGTTTTGCTGCTGCCTGAAGTAGTCGTTGAGAGTGGTGTCACAGTGGTATATTCCATTTAGAAACTGTGTAACAATTGCAAAATCTGTTCTATGACCACAGAAAAGCTCCTTAAATTTGTTGTGTATGAATAAAAGACAGACACATCAATTTATTATCCTTCTCTTCTTTCTAGGTCTGGATTTTCTTTCACTAATCCCAGTTGATTCACAGGTATGTTTCTGAACTACTATGGGGTTAATTTCTGAGTCTGGTTTTTGTGACATACTGCTCGAATAACTACCAGGACACTGTCATCATCCATACCATGTTCCCAGTCCACTCGCTTAGACCTTACCACAGACCAGGAAAATACATTTTCCCAACAAGAGGTGGTAATGAAGATGCGTTAAGGGAGGATTCTGTTTAGCCTCACTAGGATAAATCCATGCATGGAAACTTACTCTTTAGTGACAGCTTGCCTTTCTAAAGTGGATACTTGCACGGCACTGATGTGAATACACCCGCTGTGTACTTCACCCTCTTAGTTCATACCGTGTATCTGTAGGCCAGATTAAGCTCTGTAAATATATGTCACTGGTGGTTGTTTCTGTTGGTTTTGATGGTAGTAGGAGGTTAAGTTTTAAGGAAAATATCTTCCTTAATTTGATGGGCACATGACTGAACACTTTTATGATAAATCCTTCCATGTAACACCTAAACCCCGCTGGCTTTGGATTATATGGATATTTTGTAGGTCAGAAGTAACTAGGTGGTGCTTTTCCTTTCCTGGAAACTCAAAACTTTACGAGTTAGGGAGAGTGATTCTTACCGTAACTAGGTTTACACAGACAGACTGCAGCCTTGAAATGTGGGGGAATATCGGCTCCCTAACTAAGACGAGAGGATCTGAAGCAGACCCTCTGTTTCATCTCTCTGTCTCTAGAAGACAACAGTAATAGGACTCTACTGCAGAGTTGACTTTCTGGTGCCTTAAAAACAAAGGATGAACTTCCTCCTTTTCTTTCCACTTACTGCATCTTGCAATACTCTGTGCCTGACCTTGAGATCTGAACTGCCGAAAGTGGGAATAACAGAAGTTTGTTCATGTGGGAGGCTGGAAGCAGGTATGCTGCTATGGAGTGTCCACTTTGGACAGTTCAAACAGTTCAGGCTCAGTTCCAAACATATGTCCGAGATTGGAATCCACGGGGTAAGAGAAAGTAAGGTGTGTTGAACAACGTGTGTGCGTGCGTGTGCGTGGGTGTCTTACATTATCTTCCTCTGACACCTGGCAACCTTGTTCTGTTTCTAAATGCTTAGAGTGTTCAGCTCTGCTTTGAGAAAGCTTGTCTTCCTCTTCAGGAAATTTAAATCAACTTAGTAATTTTTCTTGATCAGACTTGATCAGGGCTCATTTATCACTACTAAAATGTTGAGAGACCTGCATGTTATCATTGCAGGTATATACTATGAACATGTTGATTAGTACAGCTGCTGCCATTTGAGGGGATGAAATTATTCTAACCTCCATCGAAGTACCAGAAGCATTCTGCTACCTTTCATGATGAAAGGAGCCCAAAATACACAGTTGTGCCCAGTAGCTGTGGGCAGCGAACATTCTCCAAATGCTAAGGGTTTTTTTGTTTGTGGGTTTTGGGTTTTTTTTTTTGTGGTCATCACGTGGACATGATAGTGTTTCTTAATGTGCTAGTAAATGCTCAAGCTAACCAGTCATTAAGGAAAAAAAAAAAGTGGGGGGGGGGGGAGGGGGAGGATGAGGGAGAAGGGCTCGTGGCTACCATCTCTGCTTGCTTACTTGCTGGTGTGCAGAACTCCAGTTCTTGCTGTGCATGCGATAACGAAGTTCTGCTAGTAACGTGTTTTGTGCTTGTTGTAGGGAAGATGTATCTTCAGAGCATACATTTCCCTTGTGCAGTTAGTCTCTTCATTCTTCATTGTTTGTTTCAAGCAGTACTGTCCTCCTATGTTTTTGGATAGTCTCACCTCAACCTTAACAAGCAGCACGCCTGGCAGCATCATCACATCAACCAGTCACCACGAGAGCAGCACGCACGTTAGCTCCTCCAGCAGGAGCGAGACAGGGGTGATAACCAGCAGCGGAGGCAGCGCTCCTGACATCATCTCACTGGACTGAAACAAGGGGCAGCACCGGACTCCAGGAGAAACTGCACGGAGCTGCTGCTTGTATCTCTGGAACTTCAGCATCTCGGAAGTTATTCTGATATTTATTGAAAGGATTTCCCTTCTGGAAAATGGAGTAAATTCATCTACACTAGGAACAGAAGTGATAGACTTTTTTGTTTTGTTTTGGTTTTTTTCCTTGCTCATTAAATAGCTGGTATAGAAAAGGCCCCTTCAGAAGAACTTGCTTTTATGCTTTTGGCTTGTTCTGGGGAAACTGACATTTTGTTGCTGGGTGGATTCCACAAATGGTTTTTAATTTTGTTGTAAAACACAGCAATAATGTAAAAACAAACAAAAACTTTTTTTAATAAAAAAAGGCACTTAACCACTCTAGAACAACAGCCTGGGCAAAGGTGCAGAAGTGTATGCATTGATGAATTTTTAATATTTTCACTGGGGCCTGTAATAAACTTCATTTAAGACAATGAAGCTTTGTGAAATAGCCATGACTTGTGTTGTATGTCTCTTGTTTCCCACTTCCCCCTTACCTGGGGATGTAGGGGAAGCCTCTGTAAATGAGATTGGTCGGGCTTTTTGTTTGTGGTTTTTTTCCTCCTAATTTTGTGTTTTTCACAAATGCAACAAAATCCTAAGCTTTGACTTCTTCCTCTTAATGGTCTTTGGGCTGGGGAGGGGACAAACTATCTATGCAAACTCTGCATTACACAATCTCTGTGCTGTCATGTCAGAATGGGGACACCTCCCCACCGCCAAAAACTCCAAACTATGCACAGTTGAGCCATAGCTGAATTTCTGGTTTGATAACTTTTAAGAGTGATAGGGAAAAAAAAAAAAGCCTTTAAACTCAGATTATAAGGTGGTTGGTGGCCCTCTTTGAAATTACCACCCCGACCAGTTGATCAAGTGAAGTGTGTGCTTTCTATGGCAGCTGTAAGGAGAAAAATAGGAATTACTTTCTCCAGTGCAGGATAATTTTCTAGGATCTCTTGCTTGTGGCTTCTGTCACTTCAGTAACTGCTGTGTTCTTTTGGGAATACCCTACTCTGACATGCCATGGGGGAAGGTTGGCTTTTTGGAAGACGTATGCTGTAGCTGCACAGTGTTCCCACCTAACTGGAATTACGTGTTTAGGGCTTAATGATGCTTTCTCCCACATTACGTGGCCTCCTAATCATGGCTTTCCTAATTCAATGGGAATAACTTCCTCACGTTTTACTCCCCTGGTCAATCTGCTGCTTTGCTGTGTGTATGCAGTGTCTCCCCACACACCTCTAAGGATAATTCCACAGTACGGTATGTAGAAGAGGTTACAGACCAGGAAAATCAAGTCATTTCCATAGAGCTGGAATAATGGTATTGTCTATGTTGACATAGCAGCTTTCCCCAGTGTTGTGTTTCTGTTGACTAACTGTATTTGAGATTATTCCTTCCCGAATTACCAGCTTTCACTTTTTCCTGATTTTGTGTTCCTTTTTTCTTATTTCTTTAGTCAGATGTCTGGTACTTTTTGCCTTCCACTACTGTTAACAGTATTTGAACAAAGTACAAATGGATAAGAAATATTGAAGCAGGCTGTATTGTAACTTGCCTGCCCTGTACTCCCACTTTTAATGCAGCATTACTATTCCCCATTGCCTTTTTTTGTATGACCTTTCACACCAATCTTCAATTCACATGTTGGTCTTAATATCGCATCCACTCTTTCTTCTCCTTTCCTTATCTGTTGAATTTTTTGTACCTGTTAAGGCTCAGTTTTTAGCATGATTTATTTCCACTAAAGCCATGCTACTCATGAAGGTTTTTCCTAATGGCCTGCAGCAGATTGGTGCTTTCTGCATCAGAGTTGCACAGTGACTTGAACTATAAATAGAGTGTGGAGAGAGGTTCCAGAGTCATTCTGAATAAAGTGTTTAAAACTGGTATCTGTTGCTGAAGATGGTGTTTGTACTCTTAATGCCAAACTGAAGTGTGACTTGGGCAATTGCTGAACTGGCTGAAGGGATGTAAACATCTTGCATGTACATCAGAAAAGTTAAGGAAGAGTGAGTGCCGTTTTTAGGACATGTGCTCTAATCCATTCATGGTACTACAAAATAGGGCTGGAATTTTGTGAAGTTAATTATTGTGCCCTGTTTGGTAGTTACTTATCAGGGCTGAGGTCAGGTTGTGTTCTCCAGCTGTTCTGGGCAGGAGTTTTGCAGCTGCACTTAGCTTTAAACCTTCAAGACCCATGAGAGCAATGTCAAATGCAAACTTAAGGCATTTGAGCCTTACCTGTTTAGAAGAGGGTTAGATTGTCATAGGCTGTGGTGTGAGGTAAGCCTTCGGGTGAAGGATGTAGTTTTCCTGCAATGCTGATGTACGTGCAGGAGGTAATTACACCAGCCTAGTAACGCCCAAACCCTGTAATTCACTTGAGTCTGTGGATGGTGTGTATCAAGGGGTTGGAGTTCTGCAGTGCAGTCATCACCCGTTCGATACACCACCTCCCACAAGACAACAACGGATTTCCTTAAGCAGTGGAAGTGGAACTGGGGATTGTAACTTAATTGAGGCCTGTACCACTGTATCCCTGCTGTAAGGAAACCTGCCCATTGTAGCTAGATGAGGTTTTGGTTTATTTTTCCTTCAACAAGTTCTAAAATGCATCAGAATGTCTCTCCAAGAACTTGTAACATGAGAAAAATCTTGAAGAAAAGGTGAGATAACTTCTTACCTCTTTGTTTCCACTATGGAAGTATCTGGTTACTGCTTTGAGTGGACTATATGAAAGATAACTTCAAACCAACTGCAGAAGGAAAGTAAAGCTTATGAGTCCCTCTACTGCACAGATAACCAGCATGCAATGAAAGCCATGCCGCAAGAGCTGGCCCCCTTTTTTTTTCCCCCCACCCATCCATTTGCTGCATCTTTTTCCGCAGTTCCTGGAAGTGAGCTAGCTGCTGAAGTACTAGCTGCAGAAAGGCTATACCTATACACCTGAAGACCATTAGCCTGAGCTGGCTTCTGATTTTCATACTTCCAGGTCAGATAAAGGTGTCTGAAACAATTGTGAGCCGTGTAGGCAGGACTTTGCTGCCCAGCGATACAGCACCAGCCCCAGGAGGTTCTGCACCTGCCCAGCAGCAAGAATTCAGGCCCTTCCAACATTAGTGGGGATGTTCTGTGTCTGCCTTTAAATCTAGGTGCTGGATGCTAGAAAGCTTACCTGTGACTGCAAGCCTTTCACTATCAGTCTTCAATAGCAGAGAAGATTCAAGCTTGGAAATGAAAGAACACATCTTCTGGCTGAGAGGACAAAACCTGACAGTTCAACAAGAATTTCTGCAAGAGCAACAACGAAGGGAGCTGCTTCCTAGGTTAAAAGACAATTGTGCATTAGAACACCATTAGTCCTAGGCAACTGATTATTTTTTTAAATGTGTGTTTTTGACACAGGCATCGGTGACCCCAGACAAGATACAGGCAACAACAATCCCATAAGTCAAATACCGCGTCATTTTTATTTCTTTTTTTAGTAGGTGATCATGCCATCATGGCAACATGTTAACACTGTGTGTGTATTTAATGTGACACTCTAAAAACTTTCCTTTTCCTTCCTGGTTTTGTGAGGAAATGGTATCAGGACAAAACTGGGCAGCGCATCACATGACATGAAGCAGAAGTGATTATAACTTATCTAGGAAGTTATCCAGAGGTGGAATACCCTCCTTCAAGCCTTTGCGTTTACGTGTTTCAGCCACAACTTGCCAAGGACGAGAATTTGCATCGTAAGGATCTCCAGGCAAAACCTGCCAGTGATCAAAGACACACTGGAAATGCTTGGCCACCGGTGTTGGATCTCAAGTCGGCGGTAAAACCTAGTGGGAAGGAAGAAATAAAAATTAAAAAGGGATGAGCCAGCTACAGGAAAAAATAAAACTGACTCATGGTGAATTTCTGTATAGACAAAACCCTCAACACTTTCAGACACAGAGTACAGTACTGTTAGGAAACTGCTACTTCACAGGCAGTTCTTCCAAGCAGGTAAAAATGAGGCCAACTCTAAAGAACTGCAGAAAGATCTTCTGTGACCAAGTAAACTGGCAATAAAAGGGCAAACAAAATTCAATTTAGACAGAAAAGGACATGGGGAAAATTACGTTTCACATGTCTCAGGAACTGAACTTATCACTACCACTCAGTTTGAGATCTTAGTGTTATGGTAAGTAGGACAGAAGCATTAGTTCAGTGTTCAGAAGCAGTTAAAATGAGAAATCAAGTGCTAGTACCTGTTAGGAAAGGAACAGAAAACAAAACATCATGTCTAGTGAAAGCCTGCACGCTTATTGTAAAGTTGTGCCGTTGTGGTTCCTTTATTATAAAAGCCATTACTGCAGAGAAGGTTCAGAGATGGGGAATACAGATGCCCAAAGCTCTGACCTGGCTTCCACACACAGAAACACTCCGGGCAAGCTAGGGCTCTCCAGCGTGACCAGAGCAGCAATGTAGTAGGGAGGATATAGAGGGCTAAAAATTAAGCGACATGGACACAGCAGATAAAGATCAAAATGAGCTCATGCTCCTTTTGATACAAAGGAAGCATCAGTTGAAGCTAGCGGGAGACCAAGGAGACAAAAGGAGGCAGTTCTTCACACATGTAGGTCAGTGGACATCCTTGCTTGTGCTGTGGATGCTGATGTTTTACAGCGAGGGGCAGACTGGGTAAATTCATAAAGAAAGCCCTCGAGGGTTACTAAATTGATCTAGAAACCACTTCTGTCCCAGGAAGCCTCTAGAAGTGGTTATAAAAAAGCAACTGGAGAAGTTTTACACCAGCTTACCTTGTTCTTTCTCTTCCCTAAGCGCTTGCTTTCAGTCACTGTCATGAAGAAGATGCTGGGCCAACGCATCATTTAGTCTGTCAGTACAGGAACTTTACATTTAACTCAAGATACATAGGTGCTTCCTTTGCCATTTCCCCATCTTCATAGCAGTGGCATCCCCTTCTCCCAAGCATTCAGTCCTGTGAAGAGCTGCTGCCTGTGAACTGAGACTTTGCTGCTGTAGAACAGCTTCTAACCACTAGTTTATAGGAATGCTGGTATTTCCCCACCTCTTTAGATTGCTGTTTTAGCAGGATTCAACAGCAGCTTTGGCAAGGGACTAGAAAGGCGGTTTTGCAGAATACGGATGTTAAGATTCTATGTAAATTGAGACTGAGAGCCCAGTGTAATATGCGTCCTGCCAAGTCTAAGTTTACACTTCTTTTTGTTTTTCCGTGTTTGGAAAATTGTTTATGAAATTGTTTTAAGCTCCATGGAAACTTGGAGAAGGGAAAAAAAACCCCAAACACCACACAAATTCGTGTGTAAATTGTTCTTTTAAGAAGTTAAATTGCCAGTTTAGACTTGAAAAGTTAAGCATCTCTTATTTCATCACTGATTATTTTAGCAGTTACCACACTAATGTGCTTTGGCAAAGAAGCCCCCTCCAAAATAAAACATGACATTTCATACAGTTTTACTGTGTGAGGCATTCCAAATGTGCCCCATGAAACTGGTAAATTTTCTGTCACAATGTCACAGGATACTCTTGAAGTGCATTTTTAAACAGGGAGGAGGGAAACGGAACACACAAACAAACCACAATACCAGAGGAAGGGCTCTGTACCACACTGAAAAGTTGAAGTTTCAGGGGCAGCATAAGAAGGATCAGATTATTATTTTAAAGGTAGTCTTCAGATTGGCAAGAGGGTGTAATGCCATTTAAGCTACTCAGGCTGGCACTCTGTCCTTCTTTTAAAGATTCAAATAAGTATCAGGTTTTCTAGCCTGCTGCCACTGAAGACCAATTCTTTCTTCCAGGCTTGCTGCAAAGGAAGACCTCGGTTTAAAATGACAGAAACTGAATCTGGTTTACACTAAAAAGTCTTAATGTGCAGAAGCTGCCACGTCTTTTTGGCACCCTCTGCTGGCATGAAAGCCCAATGGAGCAGGCTGCCGGGGAAGAAAAAAAAAAAAAGTGAACTGTTCTGAACTGAAGATGCAAAGGGACAACAGGAGGAAGCTTGGAGCTAATAAGTCTCTTTGATCCTGCTTTAACTGCACGTGGGTAACAAAGGAAGCATCATCTTACCAAATGACTCATTTACAGGTAGATAAGCCTTGACCACAAACATTGGAGTTCCTGCCACTTGGGATTCTTCAAAAACGTGTCCCCTTTTCCTGTTCAGCACACCGTAGATCCCACCAACCACTTGTTCTGGGCACTATAAAAAAAAAATTTCTATCAAGTTACATAAAAGGAGGAGATCACCAGTTATTAAAACAGCCAAGCAGCATTAGACAAACCCTCTAGACAGCTCTCCTGATGTTTTTTCTCATGATGGCTCCTCGCTCAGTACAATTTCTCACATGTGTAACAAGTGGCTTCACTCTCATTTCCAAGACATCTTTCAGAAGCTCTGCCTGCCTTCTCTGCCTCGCATGACTGTGAGGTTTCCAATTACTGTATATACTAACTGTACCGGATTGTAGTTTACATACACAAAGTGAAGCAAAAGTGCTTATGCTCAGTGAATTACCTTCAGCAATCTTTGGGCACAAGAAAGCAGAGTCCTCTAGTGCTTTGTAATAAATGTATTTACTACAGGATGCAAATTTTATACAAACAGGATCTCACCATCTTAGAACTTACAACATGGCTGAAAAGCACTCTGATAAAAACTGAACTTAAAAAACCACGCTTGCTTAGAAACGTACCACTAAGGCTGCGAGACTCCCCTGCTTTGTCACGATAGGTCTCACAAGTCATCAAGGTGAAAAAATTCACCATTTTCTGTTTTGTCCTTACTTGTATTCATCTTCTTCAGCCCTCATGACTAAGATGTTTTTTAAGCAACTGAGCTGGTAGATTTCCTGCCCACTACCCAGCACCATAGCCTGGAATTAATTTTTAAAGGAGGTTTTAAATCTTCCAATTGCTTTTAAGACAGTTAAGACAAATTGGTATGTGAATAGCTGTACTTGGTGATAAATAAATAATTCTAGCGTGGAATATATTTTCCAGGCTCTTGCATGGAAGAATTTAATTTACCAAGAACATCCAGTTATTCAAAGGATGGAAGTTAATGTTTAAACAGCTCCAAAAAAAGCTTATTTAAAAAAAAAAAATTCTTAATGCTTTTTCTGGTTATTTAGGATAACCATTGTTTGTTCTCCTGAATGTTTACAGTGACAGAAAGAAAGGAGGGGAAAATCCCCCCAAATCATAAGTTTCCCAAAGGTACTGGCAATTCATAAAGAACAGCATAATTCACCTCCCCACCTACATTTTGCTCTTTCCATTTAATCTTTTCCTAACTTTGGAATGAAAAACCTCTTCTCAAACAAAGTCTTTGCATCACTGATCTACAAGAACAGAGTTATCTCGGTTTCTTAGAAGAGAATGTGGAAACATGATTATCTATCTATCGGTTGCATCTCTGTTGTTGGCAGTGTTAGGTTAACAGTTGGACTTGATGATCTCAAGGGTCTTTTCCAACCTAAATGATTCTATGATCTTATATATCATACCCAGTTGCATACCTGTATTTCTACCAGATAGATGGGCTCCATAAGCCTGGGTTGTGCCGTAAGAGTAGAGGCATACAGAACCCTCCTCGCAGTGGGAATGATTTGCCCACCACCACGGTAAATAGCATCAGCGTGCAGAGTGACATCGTGGATATCAAAACGAACACCTCTCATGTTCTCCTCACACAAGACACCCTGCAGTATTAAAAGGGGGAAAAAAACAAAGGTGCGATACTACTCAGGAGTTTCCAAGATACGAACCTTCACTCAGGATTTTGGCCTGATTGAAGTTTCTTATGCTGATGCTGAAGAGTTACGTTCGGACCAAGGCAGTGAACACCATACACATTGCAAAGTCCTTCTCGGGAGGACTCCAATGCTCCTCTAGCATCTGAGAGCTCACACTTGGAACAAACGCTGAAATACCCACAGACAACTATGAGTTCATTACATAGGTTGAGTGACATACGTTCTTCAGTGGGGACAAATTCCACTACCCTGTTCTTATCAGTTATCGAGAGTTTCTAAAGATTTCACGTGAATAGAGCTCAGATACGTTTCAGTAACACAAGATACAAGTACAACATTCAGAACTACACTTACCTCTTTTGTAGCCCACTGGAAACCAGCAACAACACTGTCTTTGATTTCATTTAGATACTGGACACCCTTCGTGATGTCAACTAAGATATTTGGACCGGTACCATCAGGTCCGAAGCACCAAATCTTGCGAGGCTCAGACACATCCCACTCATATTTCTCTGCCAGGTAACACGCACGCTGTTTAAGTTCTTGATGGGAACTGACTTCCCCTTTGTCTACATCCTCTGCCAGGCCATCAGAAAAGGGTCGAGCCTTCACATACAGCCTGTTGTGTTTGTTGGGAGATTTGGATAAGCACACCTGGCTTGACTCTTCACCGACTGTCTCACGGTAAGATACAACTGGGTCTGATTTCTGTCAAATAGATCAAAGACAAAAAAAAAAAAATTCCCCAAGTACAAAGCTGATCATTTCCACATACCAGTCAAATGCTATTCAATAAACTGTGGCTTCTCCTCTGACGGCAGTGTGTTAATGCTAGGTTCATTCAGTCACCCAGGCATGCTCTGCTAGCTTCATCAAGAGAAGCAACATTTTCAGTAGCACATCTATGGTTACTTTCATAGTTCAAGTTAGTTTTCCTGTTCCCTGGATCTTCTTCACATCTCTCTCTTAATTCTAAGCTCTTTTGATGAACTAATAGATAATTCCTTTTATTACTTAATTGGTTGGTCTCCTAACAAGTTTCAAATGGCTTTAAGGAAGTTGCTCTAAGGAAACTACCGCCAGCAGATTAAGATGATATTTTCAAAGGTTAATGTTTAGTCATATTCCATATACTGCAGTCCAAGAAAATTCTTGAATGCCTTAATTGGAACACAAGCATGATCTTCCTCCAGATCTTTAAGGCAAATTTCTAGATGCAGCTCCCCTGCTCCAGCAATGATGTGTTCACCAGACTCTTCAATAATACACTAGAAGAGGAAATAGTAGGGACTAAACATTTTAGGAATTTATTAGTATTAACAGAAACACACAGAGACTTAATCAGAAAAATGCCAGATTCCAAAACTGCTCAACCCCAAGTATTAAAAAAATTTAACAAATTCTCTTCTCGATATTGTTTCCAGGAGTGCTCCAGAATGAATCTCCTCACCAACAAAACTGGGTACTCTCACATTAAACATAGCTCCTGTCCTACTGAGGTATTTGAGCATTAAAAAAAGTGTAAGTAAAAGTACTGCTCAAAAACCTGACACTAATTACTGCAGAGTTTGTGTTTTTCCTCAGGATCTTCCTATTCAAATGCTGACTGAACTTATCCCTATTTATCTTGTGTCAGCTCATACAATCACAACTGAAAACTGTTTTGAGCCTACAGCCATGCCATTAGATCACCTAAAGAGCTCTCTGTGAATAAAGTCGAATGCTTTGGGTATTGCACTGCAAACCAGTAGCTCTAAAACTCAAACTTACAGCTAACATTCACCTGAACCATAGGATCAGACTTGGACAGACGCTTTAGACCTTCAACTAGTTTTGGTAGATCAGCAGGGTTTTTTGCTTCAACAGCAACACGTACAACTGGACTAACACTAAATTTCATCACTCTCATGTTGTGGGCATGTTCAAAGGTGGTAATGGTACCCGTCTTCACCAAAAACTGGTCAACACCAACTAGACCAACAATGTCGCCACAAGGTACATCCTCAATGGGCTCAACATAACGACCCATCATCAAAATGGTTCTACAAAGACAGAGGATGAGCAACAATCCTTGAATACTTGTTTTATCCCCAGTATTTCCAAAAAGCTAAGCCTTTTCACACAAAGGAAAATTACCTACTATTTGTCTATAATCCCTCTGGATTACTGATTTTATTAAAGAGGAAAAGACGACACTTATAAAGAAATAAAATCTTCGTTTCATTAGGATTCCAAAAACTAAAAGCAAGCATTTGGTTTTGCATGCATTGCTATTCAAAAGAAATATAGTATTTCCATCTACCTTTGAATGGTTTTTAGGTAAAGACCTTCTTTCTTGCCAGGTGTGTAGTTTGGTCCCATGATTCGAACTTTCTGTCCAGTAGAAACAATACCAGAGAAGACTCGCCCAAAGGCATAGAAACGCCCCTTTATCAGGTGTGGGGACCATTTTGGAAATATACATCATCAGAGGGCCTTTGGGATCACAGTTTTTGACACCTGCAATAAAGTATGTATCTGCATCAGACACATTTTCCGTGAGACTTGAAAACTTAGAACTATATCCATACAATTCCCAAAATTCAGTGAACCTTATTAACAGCTCCTCTCTTTTTCAGTTATTAAAGGACAAATGTGTGTGGACAGATGAATTATAGCTATGGTAACTATCAAAGATTCTTTGTTAAGGTAACAAATCATCACCACTGTTGTTTCTTTCAATACTGAGACATCTATTAGTACTTACTCCCTGCTTGCTCAAACTTCCCTCTTCTGGTAGCAGGTTCCATGGTATCACTAAATGTCTACTAATGTGACCTAGTCCCAGGAAAAGTTTTGAGTAGGGGGCATTTAAAGATCCCCATTAGAATCCAGAAGACAAAATACAGCACTAGAAGTTTGCAGCCTCAGTGATCGTATGGATGATATGGTCAGAAGCAGGCCCTCTAATCAGAGGTCCTGTTCTGGTTTTGTGAGAAAGAGTTAACAGTTTATTAGAGGATTAAACACATGTGCCATCACAGATAAGCTTCTCTTCTGCTAATACTGGATTTGAAAATTACTTCAAATACGATTTATTTATTTAACATTTGTGGATTTCTGACGGAAGTGACAAATCTACACAAATCCAAAAAATGCAGATCCTCTTGAAAATAGTTGATCATATTACAAATCATATTACAGATGAGTTCTTCAGAACTTAACTCCTTCCTATCAATGCCAGATGAACAGCCCTGTATTAGATTCAGTTTCAGCTGTTTGCTCTTTACCTAGTCATGATCTCAGCCACACCTTCAGACAACTGGGAGATGGTTCCATTTTTTACCAGATTTTCATCCTCCACCTTTAAGGTTGAGAATGAATCAGAGAACAGTAACAACATGCCAGCTACCAGGGGACACGTCAGAAGTGTTTGAAAGTAAAGGATCTTGTTATGATTCTGACTGTGACTGAGAAGAAGTCACAGGATTCACTAGGAGACCGTAATTAAAGCTGCAGACAGAATGAGGGTAATGAACTTGTTGCTCCATCCATCTCTTACAGTATATCCAAATGCTGGTACATACCATATTCCTGCTCATCGCAACCACATGTTCTCTGAATCTAAACTAAATACAATGTGGTTTCACACACATCGGCATCCAGCATAAGGACATAAAGCAAGTTTTATGTGTAGTACCCCAAGGCTTTTCCTTTGCTTTCTTACTTTTTGTAATAGCCTGCTCAACAGAGTCCCAAATTAGTAATTATTGTTATAACCCATAAAATTAATCCAGATCCATTTTAGGCGGTTCTACTCATCTGTGCGCTAGGGGTGCTGTATTTTTGACAGCCTCTGGTAAGCTGGGAAATTTTTTTTTACCAATAGCAGCTTCATCATCAGGTGGCTCCTCATAAAGAAGTTCACAGCGGTATTTTTGTGCTGTGACAGGGGAAGGTAGGTGAATGGTGATCATCTGAAGCAAGGCATCTCCAGCAGGCAGCCAGCGGCACATCACAGCCTAGGGACCCAAAATTCACATTGTAATTAAAACTTGTTTCAACAAACATAATAACCGACCCCCAAATAAACCTTTTGGATAGTGTGTGGAAGGCTACCCGTAGGGATGCAATGTAAAAAGTCATGACAGCCATTTAAAATTTCCCTATGACTATGTAAGTCTTGTTGAAGGCCATGAGTAAAATACTTACCTAGAATAAGCAATTTGAATATAACTGTGTGT
Source organism: Astur gentilis (assembly GCF_929443795.1). Taxonomy (NCBI): domain Eukaryota; kingdom Metazoa; phylum Chordata; class Aves; order Accipitriformes; family Accipitridae; genus Astur; species Astur gentilis. The sequence continues at coordinate 85,266,153 of NC_064919.1, read as the reverse complement.
TTGAATTACTGAAAACCAGCACTCCTTGCATTCTTTTTTTCCTCAGGCTAGTGACCTACGTTTCAACAGAAAGGTTAAGATTCCTGGATTATATTAAGGTCCTGAAATAAAACACGAATGTCATTCTTTGCTGCTGACAACAGATTACAATAGTAGAAAGAAAAAGGTCCATGGATAGTCATATTTTACAGCTGTATCTTCCATATATAGAAGATAAAAATAAACCCAAACGTTTTATTAAGTCTCTGGCCTTTTGCCACAGTGATGTGGTTGGATTTCCCCTCTCCAGTGATTATTTCAGGAAGTTTCCACATGTATCTCCTGGACCCCTTTTTCATGTGGGTTTTAACATACTGAGGAGAACACAAGTTAGCACAGGAACTGGATAGTTTCTTAAAAGTCTCTGCTCTTAACTTCCAGTGCTGCACAGAAAGTGATCACATGCTTTCACACATTACTCTTCAAAAGGTTGACTGGAATTCAGCAGTGTTCTTGAATGTATTGGAAGTTGTGAGAGCCAACCAGAAATCATGTTTCTGATTACGCAGCCACAGCATATATGTGTGGCAGCAGACATTTTGTATTAGCATTGCATATACACCTTGAGATTTCTCCCTTTTCTTAAATCAGATCAGGTGTGTCTTTTGTATGCTGCAACAGACTTAAGGCCTGATATCTCTCTAGCAAATTCAGTGCAATACATTACCAAGTACCTTATTTCAAATCATTACATTCCTGACACACAAATTAACCACTGGCCGGATTATAAAAAGACAATTAAGATAAGTTTCTGTGGATTTTAGAAAGACCTAAAAGACTGTTCTCATTACACAGCTCAAGGGTAAGAAATGCTACCACGCTGGAAATTCTGACGAAGTAGAAAAGCCAAGTTAACTTAAGAAGGGGTTTTCCCTCTTTATCTCTGTCTTCAATATCTAGCTTGATATCAAGTTTCTCTATCAGCTTGGCTGCCTTTTCCTTCTTAAAATTCATAATGGCATCAAAGATCTGAAACAAGTTTATACCGACCACAGTAAGTAACATAGCAGAGACAGGTTTTGCTTATCATTTATCTTAAGCATGTTATATGTCTGAAAACCCTTTGGTTTCTCTGTTCTTGGCTTTTCTTTGAGAAACTATTTGCAAGGATCATGCAGCTCAAGATTCACAAATTATATCAAATGTTTCTAATTTCAAAGGAAATTCCAAATTCCTATCAGAAGAGGTTCACACACAAGACACACAAGTCTTTAATGATACGCAGGATATGTTGTTTCAGTGAACAGACCATTCAGATTTGCTGCCTTCTACTTCTGTCCCACCTTTTGCACATTGTTCTTGTACTGCAGAATTTTTCTAGTTTCTACAGAAAGTATGGACCCACTTTATAAGAGGGATGGCTTTCCCAAGAGCTAACCTGCTAAACTAAGAAAGTCTCCCCTTACGCTCTTGCAATCAAATCAGTACAAAATATTGCCTTACCTTAAAGATAGGATCCAGAACTAGCTGGCAAAATGTCCTTGGCAACTTCTTTCCATCAGGGCTAGTGGCTGATTTGCTGAATTTTCCAGTTGCTGGATCAAAATATCTAAAGAAGATGTTTATTTTTACTCATCCAGTTTGAACTTGAGGAGTATCCACTTTTCCTGCAAATTTCCGCTTAGTTATTTTTAAAAGAAAACTTTGTAAAGTTTCACATTTAAGCAGAGATTAAAATAGCAGAAGAGTGGCTAATCCTTATTTCAATGTAGCAATAACTGTTAGATGTTTGGGGAGGCAAAGGATGGCTTTTTGTTTGTTTAGGTTCTTGAGGTTTTTTACTAGACTTAAAATCACTGACTTCAACGTGCATTTTTAGACTTTTACAGGGAACTAGGTGCTGTAAGCAAACCTGTTGTCAATAATTCTCTTACTCCACCCTGTTACCTTTAACTGTCTTTCAAGACCTTGCTAAAATAATTTAAATACCATGCAAGATAAATCTTGGAGTACCCTATGAGCTAAATGAGTCAAGGTAGGTTAATTCATTATAAGGCATCAGAAGACAAGCAAGTATATTGAGCTTTCACAAATACATAAAGCATTCAGTTATCAGCAAGTTGTATACACATCTAGTAGGAAATTAACTCCATTGTTTACAAGATACAATTTAAGGTTCATTAAATTCACAGAAATACTCATTGGTATCAAAAGATTGGATTTGGTCCATAATCTTGTTTTGTGTACTACTTTTACCTATGCAGTTCAATAAAAGCATTTATGTTCTGAAGTTCTGAGAGGCAACCTTCTCTCTCTGTTCTTATGGAGCAGGTTATCAGAACTCACCCCAGAAGGCACATATAGCGTATCTGCACTACAAGCAATTGCCTTTCTCAGAGACATAAATGTTTTTGTTGTAAGAGTTACAAACTCGCGTCTCTAGCTTTCTAAGCTGCCTATGAAAGCTTGGTTTTACAGAAGCACAAACTCAACATGCACTGGTATCTATCGCTGATATTCTTAGAGTGTCACTGTGGTATCTAAGCATGTATCTACATTCATTCCATGTATACTGTGTTACTTACTTATCACTCCAGAGTTTTTTCATCATATCTTCCACTTTCTTTGAATGCTCAACTGGAGGGAGTTGTACTTTTTCTCCTTTGGCAGGAAATCTGGTTACATACATCTCAGCAAACTGTTTCAGAGTAAATGCCCAGCCGTGCAGACCAGAGCCAAACCCAACAGTACCAATAACTGGATCAATCTTTAAAAGGGGAAAAAAAGTAAATCAGTTTCAAAAAACACTGATGTAAAATGTATGAACTGCTTTCAATGACAAGTAGGATCAGTAAAGATGCCTAATATTTTCTGGAACATAGAACAAGGAAATATTTCCCCTAAAATGAGTCTATTGAATATTACTTTGAAGCAAGAACCTTACTTTGTCCCACACAGTGGAAATACTTGTAACAAAGGCTAAAATAAAAACTTCGGAAATATGTTTGTAAGTAAGTGCTAAGTAGGATTTGGAGTATTATGACTAGAACTGAATTGTTAGTGAACTTTCTCTGGAAATTAAAATACAGGTGGCTCATTCCTGCCACACAGATAAAACTGGTCTGACTTAAGAATGGCTGAGATTCATGGAATATAAGAATCAGAATACAATCCTAGCTGCAAGTCCTTTGTTCCAGTAACTAGATTAAGCTACAGTCAATTTTAGCCATAAAAAAGCTAGTATAGGACTGTGACATTTAAACAAAGGGAGCCAGGTCTGAAAACTCTAGTGACTAGGTCTGTCTTGCAGCTATTTGGTGGGAAAAAAAAAATAAATCTGAAGCAGTCTGATTCTGACAATTCCTTACTCTAAGAGCTGGACCACCAGAGAAGACTTGCAGTTGACTTTGCTTTTTTATTTTACATTTCTCAGCTGCAATATAGGAAAAACTATTTGTCTTTCTAGTTTCAAACCATCCTTCCAGAGATATCCAGCACATTATGATATAATTACTGGTAGAATAACAGAGACCTACGTCTTCTGATCAGAAAAGAGCAAATTCAATGTCTTATCAGTCAGGAGTAGCAGAAAGGCCATGTTTCTTGTCATGTAAGTCACATAAGCAGCAAAGTCAGGCATAGAAAGCTAATCTTCTGGCTTCTTGTCCTTTACCTTAAATTTCAAACCATAGCTTCCCTTCAGCAGTTTGCCCCAGGCAAACGTCTGACATGAATGACACTGAGCAACTGGCTTGATGTTACACATTTTGTTAGTGAGAAAGTATCACTAGAGGATGAACTGCTTTGTCAATTCTCTCCTCTTTCCTATTTGCTCTCACTCCCCAGTTGGTTGGTCTGAAATAATATCCCCAAAAGAAAAAGTATGAAACAGTGGGGGTGGAGGGGGACTGAAGAATGGCTCCTTCAGGTTGGCCAGAGATCTGAACTGCCATAAATGTACGCAATGGTTTCATATCAAAGCTGGTATTCTCCAAAATAGGATATCAACCACAGCAAAGTTTTAAAGTTTTCGTTACCATAATATTACCCATTGGTCCAGCTTCACCCTCTCCGTAGGTGGAAATGATGACGTTGACATTTTCCACGACACGCTGAACTGCCTGGTAAAGTTCCTCAGGCTCCAGCTGCAATTCCAGCAAAGCACGATCCATTTTTTTCATCATCAGTACTGGATTGATACATTCCGCAATAGCCTGCCGCAGAACAGTCTCTGTCTGTACACAAACACCTTAAAAAATACAAGCACAGTTAAAACATGCATTATATACATGGGCAAGATCTCTAATCTACTTTGTACAGTGGTGACTGGGAAATTCAAACTGGGAATTTGCTGGTAGTCTCAGTGCTCCCCGAAACCGTCATTACTCAGTTGTTTGTATCGCTCCATTTTCTAACTGAAGGAGGAGAAGAATGACAAGCAGCTCCAATCCCTAGGATTTTACTGAAAGAATGACTTTTTTCCTCAGTTACTCCACATTCAACCCACGAGCTGGATACAAAGTGGATAAAATCCTCTAAGACATAGGAAAGGCCATGGGCTAAGACTGCAAACGAGCATTCATACCATTAGAAGTTAAATTTTCAGAGAAAGAAGCTTCATCCCTCAATCACTTAATTACATTTTTTTTCTTAAGAGGAAGAAAATAAAATACACTGAGGTCTTTCTAATTACAAGAGCATGCTTACCTGAAACACAGTCAACCAGAACAAGGGCACCATCAGTGACACGGAGAGCTGCTGTAACTTCAGAGGAGAAATCAACATGTCCAGGGGAGTCAATTAAGTTAATAAGAAAGCCCGAACCATCCCTGCACTGTTTGATGAAGGCCAAGTCATTGAGAGTTCATAATACATAGAAATTGCACTGTAAGAGAAGACAATTCATTTTAATAACTTAATAATGTTTCGTAAATTGATGATTTTAAAATTTGCACTGGTCAGGCAACTGTACCTGCTCTACCACAATGCCACTATTTCTTGAGGTACTTAAAGGAAAAAACACAAGAAGACTCCAATATTTCAATTTCTAGAGTTCTTAGGATCTAAAATTCTGCTTTGGGTGTAATTAATTTTTATTCTTATTCAAAATCAACACCTCAAGATAGTAGTCACAGCATAATATCACTGTCAGACACTTGTAGAGTCATGCTCCAAATAACTTTACAACTTGTTAACTTTGCAGTTGCAGACGTCAAAAACAAAGGTAATAATAAAAAGACGCAGCCCACCACAATGGCTTGAAGGAACAGGATATTAATCTGTAAGCAATCCAATAAAAACAAAGGTACTACTAAGAATCTTTCTGAAAGCATCTTTCTCCATAGTGAGAAGCAAGTAGCAATGATTGCTAGGTGTCACTCAAAAGCTCTACTCCAATATTGCCCAGATTGCACCCTGAAGACTGTGAACTTCTGTTCTGTAATGCACAGCTTGATTCACATCTCAAATTAAAAAAGATCTGACAAGATGCAAGGCTTTGAGCAAGCCATTTCTCTGTCTTCAGATTAAGAAGAAAGATACAAAGAAATTCTTACGTAGACTTGATTGTGATACATCTTTCTTGCTCGTCTTTCCGTGTGTCTGTGAATCGCGTTTCTCCGGCTCTGGCTGAAGCAATGATGCCTGCTTTACACACCAAGGAGTCTGTCAAGGTTGATTTGCCATGATCAACATGAGCAATCACGGACATATTCCTAATATTGGACTTCTTGTCCATGATTGCTGGGATCTGGCCTACTGTGAAATTCACCTGGATGAGAGAGAGAAAAAGAAAAAAAAAAGAACAGCTATTGTTTCCTTTTGAAGTATACAAAAACCTATGTGAAATTTTAAAGTTTTATTATTTGTTATTAAATTCACACACAATCTAAAGATGAAATGAAGTTGTTCGTACTTTTAAGCTTAGCATCACAAATAGTCGTTCACATTTTTGGCATGTTTTTCTAAGTACGAAGAGTGGAGGCATAACTTAAAACACAGCTCAGAATTCATCTCACAAAATATCAACTACCGCAAAAACAAAGAATCCACCTGCAGAGACAGAACAGCTCATCCCTGCCAAATGTCGCAGGAGGGTTAGCGCACGCAACCGCAAGCTGCAGGTCTCCGCAGATCATCCTTCTCCGCACGTATCCTTCTCTTCTCTTCTCTTCTCCTCTCTTCCCACTGCTGTCCCTCACTTTACCAGGTCTTCCTCCTACACCTGCTCTCCGTCTCCCAGGACTTTTCAGGTGAGCCACTCGTCCTGCTTTCCAGGAGAGGTGGGAGGGTGTCTTCTCCTTTTGTAGCCAATATACCAGCTCTAGAAAACGGCGGTCCAGCTCAGTCAAAAACCTCTTTAAAGACTTTAATTAGCCAAGTGCAAAATTTTTAGCGCCCCTCTCACAAATGACATCCCAGAAAGAATTTTTTCTAATTTCCATAATTCTTCTATCTCTTGCTAACAAGTCCCCTCCTTCAATTTGCAGAAAAAAAATCTTGACCCTCAGAAGCCCTGTTAATTATCTGTTAAACACATGACAGCAAAGGAAGATGAGATCTTACTAATCTCAGCCTGTCTCGTTCTGTAATGAGAGTCACCTGTAGGTCACAGGAGTGCAGTTAACGTGGTTATTCTTGCAAATCCCTTTAATGCATGAAGTGCTTCACAGGGACATGGAAAAAGGCCGAATTCGGAGGAAGGAATGATGGGGAATATTAAACAAACAGAGACAAAAATCACATACCACAGCAGTAGTTTATACTCGTTGCTCAAGTGAAGAAAAACGTACCATAAGAAACAGTTAAATAGGTTCCTCATCTGTGTTTGAGTTGCAAATGATACAGAAATAATGAAACATGCATTTCTATTGCTACACCAACAAAGGTTTCTAACACAGTCTGAGTCTTAATGAGTGCAACTGAACACAGGGAACCTGTCTTCTTGCAAGGATAAGATATTAATTAAAAAAAAACAACCCAGCCCAGCTCAAAATATAATTTTGTGTAGGAGACAAAACAGGAGTTTTTTACATGAACCGATACACTTCTGATAGATATATATATATCTTATTACTGCATATTCGCATACTAACTTTGGATCTTCAGTTCAAATTTTTCATTATACATTTTCTCAGGAAAATGGTTCTTATTAAAAAAAGGAATACTTCTAATTAAAATAGCCAAGTTCTTTTTAGAGATGAGAAATATCCAAACTAAACAGCAGCCTGGCCTCTTCCCCCCAAAATGTATTATTTCCCCACTCTCCCCTACATTTATAGTTTCTTTCCTACCCCAAAGTCTGCAATGGTGAAAACAACCAACCCACCCCCCCCCCTTTTTTTTTTTCTGAAGAAAACTTAGTACAAACAAAAAAATGTTTAGGGTATGCTTACAGGTTTGTCTGTTATCCACCTCAAATTAAGGCACTTAATTTCTGAATTTGTTCTGTTAGGTTATTCTTCAGTTTAATAAAAAACAATGATATTTCTTTTCTAGAATGTTCTAGGGTGTCCTGACATCCAAAGTCTCACTCACAGCAAAATCTACATACTTCTTCTGAGACCTTGAAATATTTCTTTTTTCTCTTTCTTTTCTATTTAGAGAAAAGAGCACAACTGCTTTTCTTTCCTATTTTTATCATTTTCCCTGTTTGTAAATTGTGCTGCGCTAAAAAAAAATAAATCAGTACTTTTAGCAAGAATTAAGTATAGTGCTAGATCTGCGCTAGATACACTTATTTCATAATGTAAATAAATACTTAAGTGTTGAGATGTATACCTACGTGCTCTTTGTATTTGCTAATTATACACTTTCTTAACAGAACAAGTGAAATTTACTTCTGACAAATATTTAAGTAGCACAGATATCACATTTTGAACTGAAACCTGTATTTTTTCCATTGTCTCCAAGTTTCCAATACTTTTATATAGGCAGGCTACATTGTAGTTTTCTTTTGGGGCAAGACACAACCATAACAGTTTATTTCTTCCTCATATTTTAAGCATACTCATGTCCATTTACATTAATTCTAAATTTAAACTTCATGCACATGTTCCTCTGACATGACTGGATGTTCTCCTACGGACTATTGAAGCTATTCATGTAATCTGAGAAAGGACGGTATTGGAGTTGTAAAAAACCTTGATTTGTGCCTAAAAGCAATGAAGCCTTACTCTCCAGCTGGGATAATTATATTACAAAAGTAGAATGAAAACCGATACATGGAGCGACTGTTATACAAGACATGGATGTAAAATGTTAGTTTTATGGGTTTAGTTGCTTGGTGTTTCAAGAACTCATTAATATTTTACTGTTACTTTGTGGTGGAGCTGGAGCAACATGGGCTTGAGATAGAAAAGGATCACCAAGTCATGGTGACGGAAAAGGAGCGCTGAGAAGCACAGTGAGAGAAGAGCAGGGTCAGGCAGCACTGGGCTGGGTGGTGGGGGGTAAGGCAAAAGACAAGGGAAATCTACAACCAAGTTTAAGGGATTAGACGGACTGTGGGACACAAAGCTTTACAATATTATACCTCAAAAGAAGTCATCACAGTCAAGGAGGTAAAGAGGCAGGCCTCCCTAAGTGACCTCAAAGCTTCTGCTAAGTCTCATGGCAAGCCAATACCAACAACATGAACATATTTTTATCTCAAACTTTCCATCCTTTTGCTCAACTGCAAGACAGCATCCCTTCCCAGAAACTGAAGGTCCAATGTCTTAGATATTACTGCATGAGTACTTTTTGCCAGACCTACATCAATATATACACCTGGGCATGAAGCTTTCAGCCTGTAGGAAGTTAATACTGAGAGCCAAGTTTAGGTAAGTTATTATCCTTTATTATTGTTTGGTTCATCCCTTGGCCTAAATGAGTATTTTTAAGAGCTTAACACTGCTAGCTCAATTTTAATTCACTTTGTTGTATCATAGCAGCTGTTCTTGTTAATATAACTGGGTAAACTACTCTTAAGTTTCTGCTAATTAGCTTGTTAATAAAATACAGTATATTAGAAAAGATAAAGAGCTCAATTCAAGCATTAATATTAATGTCTTACTAGGCCTTCTGGCAGGAACTTCAGGATCATGTATTAATAAATGCTATCCACTTCCAAACATTTTATTTACCACTTTATTTACACAAATGCCAAAACAGAGTTTACTATATGTGCTGTTCTACAAGAGAGAGAGTCACTAGCGTCACAATTTTTTTTGTCATAAATACAACTGAAAACACAAAGCCAGATTAAAAATTAATAGCAATTTTAATTTTAAATCTTTTTCATTAAAGAGCTATTACAGAGTTTCTTTTCTGCTGTGACAGACAGCAACCGGATCAAAGTTATCTTGCTATGAAATGCTTGTTGCAGAGGGGTTAAGTCTTTCGTGTGCAACAGCAAGCAAAAAAATGAAGGAGATGAAACCAGTGTTTGCAGAAGGGAGAAAGATCACTGCTTTATTGCAAGCAGAACATCACTTTTGCCAAACCCCTCAAGTTTCATGGCCACTACAGCCAGTCAATGGCCTTACTCCTTTTAACTACTGCATTACATCATTTGGGTAGCCCATACTGCAGTGCTGCTTATCCCTGGCTATCAGTAACGCCTCCAGAGTAGACTGCCTTCCTCTTCTGCAGGGCATCTCCTTCTCTTAAAGATGTTCAAATTCATATTGTAATGAACCATTGTATAGCTTCAATTCAGAAATACGTATTCTAAAAACAAAGAAAAATGAAAACACTTATTGAAGCTGACATAGGTAACTGGAATGTCAATTTCAGTAAACAATAATACTTATACAATGAAAGATTACAAGAGTTAAAAGAATAAAAAAAAGAAAAAAGAAAGGGTTCCAATAACATTAATCATCAAGAACTGCAAAGATGTACAAGCATCTGTTTATCACAGACACAGGCTGGTAAATTTTGATTCACTAGAATAAAAAGAGACTCAAAACAGGTGAAATGCATTACCAGACTGCAATGATTTAAAATAATGGGGCAGGCTTCCTGAGGGCAAAAATAAATTAAAAACAAAACAACACACCCTGCAGTGTTTCTAACAGATTCATTTCCCTGAGAAAATGCTGCTGATCTGATTCAGGTCAGACCATCTTTCCTCAAGATTAGTGCAGTGCAGCACTGTATCATACATGTATTCTCACATATACACAGCCCTTTCCAAGCCTCGTCGGAAGCGATACTTTTACCTCCTGTCCTTATAAACACTGCTGATCAGGGTTTAACCCCAAAGCTTACACTTGAATTCACTACACGCTGGTCGGCAAAACATACAGAAACGTTCACATCCGTGACCTACACTGCCAAGGTGCAGTCCCCACACCTGCAAAAGGAGGAGAAAGACAGAAGCAACACCACCCTCCCTGCCCTTGCACCCGGCGCCCTTCTAATAAAAAAGCTGCTGGTGGTGGTAAAAACAAATAAATAAGCTCAGCGGTTCCCCAGTCCCACAGCCGGGTGGAAAGGGACGCGGCCAGAACCGCCTCAGCGCCACCGGGCGCCGCCGCCTCCCCGGACTCCTGTCAGGAGCGGGAGGGCGGGAACCGCCTTCCCCCCGCTCCTCGGCCAGCCCCCAGGGCTGAGATAGAATAAAGAGAAACTCCTGAAAAGTATCACGCTCCGGCGAGGGCCAGCGAGGCGCCTCTTGACCCGCCGTCCTTTCCCCAGCCCGCTGCGCCTGACAAGGCAGGGTTGTGACAGGCACGGCGAGAAAGATGGCTGCCGCGCCCCCCCTCCGCCCCGTTCCCGGCAGCTGCCTTCTGTTAAGGCGCTGGCAGAGCCCGACTACCTCGGAGCACCGGTGTGGGTCAGCGTTTATGGCCACCCCCCCCGGGGTGGCACCGCGCCTGGCCTCCCCTGCCCCTGCGGGAGCACTCACCATGGTGGCGGATGGCTCCGGATCCCACCTGCCGCCGCCGCCTCAGCCGGGAGGCGGGAACGAGCCGAGATCAGCTGTTGGCGGGCTCAAGCATCTCCCTCCCCGCCTTGCCTTCCCTCCGCTCCCCTCCCGCCGAGCGCTCCTCAGCTTGGCCGACGCCCGTGGTGTGCCGAGAGGCGGACGACCTCCCCTCACGGCGGCGGGGCCCGGGGTGGGGGTGTCCCTGCCCCGCTTGGCAGCCGCCTGCTCCCGCTGCGACCCTTCCCCGGAGGTGAGCTGCCCGCTGCCAGCCTGCCGGCCGCTCCTTCCCGGAGCTTTTTCCCAGAGGTGGCCCGGTCCCCGAACGCTGCCATTGACCCCCCAGCCATCCCCAAGGGTCTCCCGCGTCCCTCAGAGGAGCGGCGGCGGCGGCTGCCGGGGTACCGGGAGGGGACGGGAGCCCCTGGAGGGAGCCGGGGAGGCGGTGGCAGGCTGGGCGCGGGCACCCCCCCCTCCACCACAGAGCTTCATGGTGTCCCCGGCTTCACTAATTCTCCCGCGATCGCCCCGTAGTCGCGAACTCCAGGTCCCTGCGTGCTGCGTGGAGGTGGTAAAAGCGTCCCGACCGCGGCCATCGAGGCTAATTCCCCGTCGCTCCTTCGGGCTCTGTCAGCTCTCGGGGAAACGTTAGGTGGAGCCCCGTCCCTTCCCCTCAGCGAGACCCGCCGGGGCGGCGAGGAGGCGGCGGCGGGCACGGACCCACACGCAGACCGGGGCGGCTGTGTTTTTTTCTGTGGTGTTTCTGTGGTGTTTCTGTGGTGTTTTACCGCCCTGTTGCTGCCCGGGACCGGCCCGGTGGGGTTTTTTCCCCACTCGGGATGTTTCGTGGCGGAGCGGCGGGTGGGATTGTTTGCTTTGAACAGGTAGTCAGGCTCGGTGCCATAACCCCTTATTAGTTACTTTTAAAAACGGGTTAGGTGGCTGATCGGTTGGCTGTTGAAACGCGAAGACGGCGTCGCCGCCCTTTAAAAATAACTTGCTGTCACGACAGATGCGAAAGTAATAACAGCGCTTCACGCTTTTAATACAGACTCGCGCCCGAAAACGTCTTTTAGAAATATTAGGTAATTAAATTGTCAAGCACAGAGTCAGCACGGGATGCCTTCACTGAAAGCACCAACTTCTGGGATCAAACTAGGGGAAAAAATTATACAGTAATAATTCCTAAGAATTGAAGATCAGAAAAGAAGAATATCAAACCAAGCTATTATGCAAGAATAATATTATATATAAAGCATGGAATAAATGGCCATGTCAGCCATACAGAATGAACTGTCCTTTTCAGAAACCACTTCCAGCCTCAGGAGTGGAAAAATACTGTCCTGTTACTTTTAACAGAGCTTCTGCCAGAGGAGAACTTACAGGACTTTACTCAATTAGATGAAGTTTAATACAATCAAATACATTTAAGATATCAAAATAGCAAGAGCAAGCACTCAGGAAGGGGCAGAAAGTGGGAATGTGATTAGGAAATTCTGGCCAATTTCAGTGGTCATAAATGGCCAGCAGGAGTTCAGAATTACACATTGCCTCAAAGGTATTACTCATTAAAGAGCAGGTATTAGTTGCACCATACTCCTCAAAGCAATACTATAACAGGGGAAAAGCTAGTTCTGAGAGCTCCGGACCTTCGGCCAGATGCTTAGCAACTTCACATTGGATATGCTGAAAGCCCAATGCGTTGGCTGCCTTGTCAGTACCTGTATTTGAAAGAAAATTATCTATTTGACCACAGTCCTTGACTTGCCCAAGAAAGAAAAAGGCTGAGAACTTCTTGCCATTCAGCCCCTGTGACTTTACAGGTGCTGTTCTACTCATCTGTTTTCCCTGAACAAGAGGAAATGTTCACCAGATTCTTCATTGGCAAGTTTTTCTACACAAAGGCTCATTTTTCTTTTAGCATATCTTCCAGGAGTTGTGAAGCAGACATCAAAGAGCTTCCTTTAATCAACCTGGCTGTGTCACAACAGAGAAAAAGCACTATTGTTTTGTTCTGAAGAGCTGGGCAGAACTTGTATGGACTTACTTATGCAGACTGAACTTCAGCTCTGCGCACGGTTCTCTGTCAGCTTGGAGAGTTCTTTCTGCAGACTTGGTGGCTGATACAAACCCAGCTTTTCATCATGCCTGTGTGCATGCACACACACAGTTTTAGGGCAGTTTTGCAATGCCAGTGCTCAGCCATAATCCTATAAATGTCATTTAAATTAACTTTATTTTCCTCTGTCTTTTATTGCATTCTAATTTATGCCAATCTGTGCAGGAAAACAAACCTTACAGAACTGTTGAAAAGTTTCCAAATTAACAGACTGCCTGAAAAAAACCTCTTAGTGTTTACTGGCTTGCCATCTTCATGTGTATTTTATTTTTTATATGACCTCCTTTCCATTTGAAAATGACAACTCTTACACAAAGTATCTTTCAGCCTGTACATTACCTACAAAAAAATCTTCTTACAGGTGCTAACCATTCACGAAGTCCCTGTTTGTGAATGAGATCAATAATGCTTCCCTCCCTTATCATAATTTATTACTATGATACATCTTATAAATAAGTATAATTATTTTAAATTATAATATTGAATATAGTGATATGGGTGTAGAAGTAGTTATGTTTTATCAAAGCTTCAAGAAAGTTTAGTCATAGTGTTCATTCAATTCTGATTGTAAAACAGAATGATAAGGAAGGGAAAGTACAAGGAATGAAATATTTTTCCGCTTCAGGAAGAATGCAGACAGATTTTATACAGTGAATTAAATAAGGGCTACCACTCAGCTTTCTGGTAACTTTGCTACATTGAGAACATCTGCTGAATTGCACTGAAAAGGTCACATCTGTTTATCTGGGAGCAGGATATGTTTTGTAACTGATTGAAAAGAATGGCATAGGCCAAGTGGCAATGCAATAAGGCTGCCCTGAGCAAAGCCAATGTGGAAGTAAACACAATTTCAAGAAGCTCTATCAGGAACGAGCAGTCTCAGTGAACCCACGTGTACAGGGTTTCAAGTCTCTGAGGAATCTCTGGATCTTTATTACTCAGGAAGCAAACAGATTAAGACTGAAAGCTCCCAGCTTGAGCCAGACCCGACAGCCAGATACCTTCAGTGGTAAAACCACTGTGAGCACTTTCAAGTCTGGGATGGAGGAGTTGACACTTCAAAGCCCAGTTGGATCAGCTGCCTGGGGCATTCAAACTTTATCTCTGGCTACAGCGTGCCAAGGCAGATGTGCCCCTTTGAGGCAATTGGGTATCACAAGTCTAAGGCATAGTGTGAGATGGCCGGAGGAAGGGCACCCTCACTAAAGGGGGGTGGCTGTGGAACAACCCTCCACAATGGTCATATTAATCCAGGCTGATGAAACAAATACAGTGTTTCACCATTTTCCTCTCATATCACAACTATGGTGAGGCTTGTAATAATAAACTTTATGCACTTTTTTTTTTTTTAAAGGTGACTCAATATAGCCCTCTTCAAGCAGAAGTGATCCAAGATAACTCTCTTAGAGCTACTATGGGGAGGTGAAAAGCATTACTGCTTCAATAACACTAATGTTAAATATTTCTGCTTATCTGAGTGATGATAGGATAGTTATAAGAACTTTTTGTGTAGCCTTATTCTTCCAGGCACTCCCATCTTCTAATATGACTTCTTCCTTCATCTAGCAGCAGTCATAGGCAGTTTACTATAATGATGAATGTGTTCACAGTAAAAAATGGCATTATAAAAACTGACTGTAATCAGGGGTAAAAGTGCCTCTTGTGGTGCTGAACATTTGTTCATGGTCAGTTGTTTACAAAGCAATATTTTTAATTTTACAAGCAGAAGGATGATTTTTATAATGTTTCTCTACCCCAGTGCTCCCTGGGAGCTGAAAAAATAAAATTTGTACTCTTTAGTGTCCCTGACATAACTGTGAGGTATCAGGTTTCTGCAGAGCAGGCAATGTTGTCAGTGATGCATGAGACAGAGTAGCATCCAAGCCATTCTTTCATGTTTTCATTTGATCATAATGCTAACAGGTCAATTGACCTGTTTTTGTCATTAGTGGGAACAGATAGGAACTTTTTTTATCCTTGGCCTGAGCATGTTTCATAATCAAATGTTCCTTTAAAGCTGGGAAATTATATTAGCATCAGAAAAAAGAAAAAGGAAGAATTTCTCTCTCAGGCACTGCCATATGTCTTTCCAGGTGGAAATACAACAGGGTGCGGTAAGGCAAGGATTGTGGAGGGACCCTGTTGTGCTTGGCTGTTGGAAAGCATATGGTGCAATAATATTCCAGCTCTGACTGTGAATTTTCCTTCTCTTGTCTTCTCTAGCAAATATCACCCTTCTAATATATATTCAACTATTCTGTTTGTGCCTAGGATTACAGTGCTCCTCCATCTTCAAAACTACCTATTAGATTGGGTCCACTTCAGAGAGAACCCCAGAAGAAACAGAGAAGAGGTATGAAAAATTTCCTCACTAGTTGTCTGAACTGTCTTTATAAAAATGTAGAAGAGGTTACAGAGACTTGGACTTCAATCATCTTAATGGAGACTTTGGGATGCTGGAATTCCGGGAGAAGGAAACACTCCCCACATTAAAGCAGTAGCTGCTCCCGAGGAAGACAGTGCTGGTCCTCAGCCAGTTTATTTGTGTCCCTGCAGTAATGCTGAACTGTGGTTGGCTTGGTCTCAGGGCTTCCTTCCTAGCCTTGGAGGTGACTGCATGGAAAGTATTGGATTTCAGAATTTATTTATTGTTTAATTTTCCCAGTGCACTCTTCAGGGCATGATGTTGCAGAAGTGTTAGCAAAACCTGCGTTCCTATCATCCTGCTCTACTGTGTTTGGCTAGCCATGTGTAGGACAGCACAGAGAACTTCACATCTCCAGGGGCTTCATTTGTGTGGAATCCAGTGACATGCTTCAGATACCTGTGTAACCAGAGATTGTATCAAAAAGTAGAGGTAGTTATATTTGTTTCAGTATCATCTTTCAGTATCAGGTCAGCATACGATACAGTTTCTGAGTGAGGCTGTTGCTTGTGGCTTCTGAGGAAAAAGGCATAAATCTTGGGTGCTTGGCAGTTTTGAAATAAGAAGCCCATGAATGGAAGTTTGTCTGTAATCATAAGCAGTTTAACGGCTGGCTTCTATTCTGAAGCTGGAGGGGGGTTTATGTCTCCTAAAACATATCATTATTATCTCTACAGCTATTATCTCTAATGTAACTGTGGGTATTTGCATTGTCCAATCCTTTTTAAAAATCCCATTAGGCTTTTGACCTCTATGATTTCTGTCTGCACAAAATCCCTTAGAGCAAAATTAACCCCTTACAAAGTTCCCTGTGTATATATACCACTAAGGGTATTTTTACACTGCAGGCTTTCTGTGACGCATTGTGACGTCCAAACAGTTATTAACCTGAAGCTGTGTTTGCCAGAGTGGCTGAAAGGAAGTTGTGGGCACGTATTTGGGCAAGGCTGTAATCTGCCAGCTTTGCAGTGTGGTTGTAGTACAGCTGTAAGTAACAGGGCTAAAATACTGAGTTGTTCACTATGTTCCTAAAACTAGCCATGCCTCTCTCTCTCTTCTTCCTTTCCTTTTCTTGCTTTGCCTCGCTTTGCCTTATCTTCTTCTTGCCTCTTGTCCCCAGAAGCTGAAAATGCAAAGTAATGCAAACTAACTTGAACTCACGCACAGTAGATGCAAAACAAATATTGCAGATTCTGTTATAAAGTGGAATGTGAGTTGTGCCTCCAGGCAGTGACTTGTGAGCATCACCTGATATGACCTGGCAGTTGCACGCAGAGCATTCATCAGATTGTTTATCTGCCCTGCTGCAGTGCCATTGTTGACACCTGTATATGCTGGTTGAATGAACTGGACATCATCATCATTGCTGTGTTTTAGACAAAATACTTTCTCTTACTGCACAAATGTTGAGTAGAACACAGTTGGCAACATTAAATGGGAATGTCGTTTGTGACATTAATAGCAAAATGGCAGCATTATCTTGCTTTCCCAGCAAGTGCATGCTCTATTAGCACTCCCCATCTGCTGAGTTTTTAATTCTATTGTGTTTTATATTTTAATGTTTTTCTTTGTGGTTAGGCTACTGCTCCACAACCAGAGCAAAAAAATAGCAAGGTTTTCTAACGGTAATGGTGGAAACTGCTACGTTGCTAATAATATCCCTTGGAAGCTGTAGGACCTCATCTTGTCCCTGCTCATAAGCACCATATCTCTTCAGCAGCCTGTGCATACACCTTTACAACTTTTTTAACATTGATGTTTTTTAATCTGCTTTGCTTCTTTGAGGGATATCTCTCTGAATAATCACTCTTGAGATACTTAGTCTGGACTTGCCATTTCTCCTTGATCCTCAGAATCTGATGAAAACATTGTTCTCCTTTTCCTTTTTACTGCCTTTTCTATGGGAGGAAACAAATTTCTGAAAAATTTAGAAATGTCACCTTAAGGAGTTTATAATCCTTTCTGTCCATCTCCTGCTGGCCCACTATTACCTGGAGGTGGTGATGGTGGTAAATAAAGGACAAAGTCATATTTCTATAAGTATAAACGCAGTAAGGAGTAAAAACTCATATATAGAAACCCTTCACAATTCTGATAAAAAATCAACTCTTTCATAAAAATTTTTAAGAAACATTCCCATAAACTGTAGGGCTCTGAAGTGAGTTTATTGTGGGGCATAGGGTGCTGGGAGTTCCTTATGACCACCAACTCTTCTCCATCAAGTGCTTACTTGGGTGGCAGAGAAATATTTTATCCCTCCTATTTCCTTTTCTCCCAAGGAATCCTGCAAATGTTTCTGGTTTGGGAGTTCTAGTCTACCAATGGGAAAGTTGGAGTATGGTGGGGTCATTGATTTCACTGTGTTAGAGTCCAGCATTAGTGGTGGTGTGTTTTAAACAAAATGAGTTGCCCAGAGCTTGGGGAAAGCACTTTTTAAGTGGGAATGTCAAGTAAGCTGATAAGTTATCACATAATTACAGAGATAGCAAATTGCACCAGAAATAGACAAGTCCTGTAACATAACTTCATGCCCATTATCCTATCTATATGAGTGTATCTAACCAAGCTGGCACATTTATCCAGCTTTAAAACTTCAGACCTGGTTTGAGCTGTAAAATGTGATGGTGAGTTGATAAGGCAGGGACATTGCTCCAGATGTCATCAGCAATCTGTTGTTATTGTTCAGTCTTACTGGAGATCTACCTGGAGGCTTTTAACAGGAGCAGAAAGCTGCTTTGTGCTGTGTGTTAAACAAACGGTAGCAGGCAGTCCTGGCCTCAATTAGCTATTAATTTAATAGCCCAGATTCTGCAAATTTTAACCTATTTTGTGTTACCATTATACTCATGTAAGTGGCCCCAAACAGGTTGGTGTTTAAGTTACTCATGAGACAATTTGCAGGATTAACCTGTAGATTCAGCATGTAATTCACAATTATGCAGGAAATAAGTCTTCTGCCCTTTTTTTGCTTTTTAGCAGTCATGCCTATAAAAAGTTACATTGATTTAGAATTTTAGATTTAGATTTGTTCACATTTTAGGAGAAATAAACCTCTTCAAAGACAGTCCAAATGCTTCTTTTAGATACAAAAATGAAGCTTGATAAAAGAAATGCTCCTTAGAGAAGTTTTATTAACTCCAGGGGATTTCAGCACCACTGGAGCAACTGAAAGAGCTGTCTTCAGCAAAGGCAAGGATTTAGCTCAAGAAAGAGGCTTCCCCCAACACAAACAGATGTTTCTTATCACGTAAGAGAGAAAAGCTGCAAAAGAAATAGGACATAAACTACGGAGCAAATAAAACTGCTGCTTCCCTGCAAACATCCCCTACAAAGTCTCCAGCATAAGAGGGCTTTCCAGCTCATGATGCAAGACCCAAAGCAGGGGGTGGGCTTCGTGGGCTGGGCTGAAATTTGACATCAGGAGGAAACTGAAACCCAGCATTCGTGGAAGCTCTCTGTGATGCAGAGGTGAAGGCTGGATTTGGCTTGACACTTAGGGGAGGTGAAAGAGGGGGACAGCCCGCGATTCAAAGAGCAAAAGAAGCAGGAGTCCATGAGTGGCAGTGGAGGAGAAACAGAGAGAAAGGGGCAATCTGGCATAATGGGAGGGCAGCCACAGCACATGTAGAAGGTAAATAAGTAATCACAGTAAAATAAGGGGAAATTTGATTGGAAAACATCTGGTTGTTGCTGCTCTCCCAGTCTGGCTGGATTTCTTGCAGATGGTATGTGCTGTTCTCTCTACAGCACATTTCCGATACATTTGTGCAAACCTTTACAGGAAATCTAGCTCCATAGTGATCTGCATTCATCTTAAAGCTTTGTTAAGAATTGTGAATCAACCCCAAACACAAAAGAATTCATTTTCAAATGGTGATTTTTTTTAAAAGTAAAATACATTTGTATGGAAGAAAATGAGAGTTCAGAGACAGGTATGGCACATCTGTAAGATGCATGCGAGTTATGGGAGGGGTGATTGCAAGCTAAAGATCACTTGCAATTAGCTGCTGAACTTCATGTGTGCTGTAGATTGCTTCCTTTAAATGCATTAGCAAGCTGTTAACACCTGCACTGAAAATAGCTGCCAAAAAATCTTGGAGTATTTAACTAACTCTAATAATAGTTTCATATGTTAAGAGAATGGTGCGGAATTATAGAATTAGGAAATAAAGAGGGATCATAATGGAAACTGACTGTGTGATGAAGTGTAAACAAATCAGAAGTCAAATTACGTCCTATTATATCTGACTCAGATATGATTTGCCTCAACTTGACTTCTCTGGGGTTGCAGGGTGTTTTTTCCTGTGCTACCTAAACAGTATTTGAGCATTGTGCAGATGCTGCCAAGTTATTCAAACTAACAGTCATTTGAGCATGAGCATGAGTTTTAGGGATGAGCGATCAGGGCATTTGCTGAGGCTGCAGGTCATACGCAACCCCATTAAACTAAATAGCAGTGCAGATCATCCAGTGTGTGGATGGGAATGGAAGAAGAAAAGAACCTGTATCTTAGCATGTGACCCTATAAATGTGACATTGGCTCCGCCCTTGAAGAAAGAGATTTAAGATCTTATTTCCTGTTTCTAAGTAAATGTCTCATCTAGGATCTAGTATCCATTATCCACCAATATGTTGAGAGATTGCAATAATGAATCTTTCCATCACATCCAGGGGAGGCTGTTAGCAGCACTGCACCTCTCTGATATTACACGCTCTAATTACATGCAAGGTTTTTAAGAGTGCTGAAACATCACAGAAAAGAGAAAAAGATAAAAGCCAAGATTCCAAAATACGACAAACCAGGACTTCCCAGATAAAATCCCATAGAGAAAATGCAGCTTGTTTTATTTTGCGCTTGTCTCATGGGCAAAAAAGAATGTTTAGATATTCCTGAAGGAATGCAGAAACCACAAACACAGGCTGCAGTAGTTGCAATTAATTGCACTACAGAGGGATGATGCATCACCCATGTCCTACTACAGCTTTGCTTTGAAGAACTGAATGACTCTCCAGCCACCCATTTAGCGCTCTGCACAGCACTGTTTTGCACCCTGTCTCTGGGCAGAAGGCCAGGATGCTTATGTACACAACTACCTTCTCAAAAGACTTGTTCACAGATATATCAGATTGAGGTATTTAATGGAGGAATTAGGTGTAGTATTTTAAATGAACAGTGACCAAACAACTTGATTTTCACTCAAAAATGGTCCAAATTTTGTAACAGATGATGCCAAAATAAGCTTGGTTTAGGGTCAATGTACAAAAGCACCTAAACCTGTTTCTAGAGTAATTCTAAGGTTTCTAAAGCACATGAATATGTGAACACATCGTGGTTTTTGAAAGACTGCAACTATTTTTGACTAAGGTATTTAAAGACTACAGGTATTTTTGACCACCGGTGTTGGTTTCCTCCAGACCTAAATTCTTATAGGTTGTGCAAAGAAAACATCTGCTTTTGCAGAGTGATTTTATTCTTGGCTGTTATTCTATTTACTGTAATATTACCTTATTTTTGGAAGTCCACTTCATATTTCAGGCACAAGTGTGTATTTCAAAAGTATTGAAAACCAGCAGTGTTTTCATGTCAGGGAAAGTGAGAAAATGGGAGTAGTCAGAATTTGCATTTATATAGCATCTTCTCTCAAAGGATATAGAAGCACTTTGAAAATACAAAGTTGCCCAAGATGCAGGGTGTTTTCAGTAAAAGGTTGTGTGATATTTGCAGATCTATCACCAACTACACTAAATGTGATGAAGGAGATGCAGCCAGGAAACTGACCTCCAGGACTTACATAGGAAACTTGGAAAAATCACAGTCTATCTCATTAAGTAGTTCAGCTGTTTATTCTCTGACCCATAGACATGATATACTCTGGATGATACCGGGGGACCCATGCATGAAGGAAGGGACAACCTTAAGTTGTTGCAAAGTTGCCAAATAGCTTTTAGAGCTCAGGTCTAGCTGTCTAGAGCTTTGACAATTGGATCAGTACAGCTTTGGTACTATAGACAGTATTGGTATAGGATTTAATTAGAATAACCCCTTTTTATAGAATTCTGGGAATGTCAGCTTGCTAATTTTACCTCTGGCTTCTTTCAGGCCAGCTTTTTCTTAGAAGGTATTTTTTTAAATTGGGATGTGGGATGCTTATTAGGTCACTGAAAGTGACAGAATAGAGCTGTAATCAATAGTTCATCGCTGGGAAGGAGGGTGTGCAGGTGGAGGTGAATTGCCAGAGGAGGTGTTGCAGGTCAGGTGAATTGCTCTAATGGGACTCAGAGTCACAGAGCAAGAAAATTACTTTTTATTGCATTTGCTCATCATCATTAGTTATAACCCTTAGTGTTCATTTATCAACTTTCCAATGATTCCCCAAAGAATTAGGATACATTTGCCTTACAAAACTCTCAAGAGTTTGATTCTTACTGTTTGGGTATTAAGATGTGAAAAGGATTCTTGTAAAATATTTAAATTTATTGCTGTTAGGAAAATTAGCTTTAATTAGTACAAGAAAAATTGCTTACTAAAAATCTCACTGGGTCTCTCTGGGTCTTACCAGTGAGGATGTAGACCCACCAAGGAGCTTTTAGTTCTCTTTTTGAAGAACAGAAAGAGAAGTACAACCTCTGAAGTGAAATCTCACCCTTTAATGTTAATGTTTAATCTTTGCCCTTTAATGTTAAGTTAGAAGAGCATTTTTCTGTGTGACAAGTTTAAACACTGACAGTATTTCTGCATTCTTAGTTACTTGTGTGATTTTAGCAAAATGCCTCTTTTTGGACCTATAACATTGGGAAAATCAGCAGTCCCAATTTGTGAACTCAGTTATAGTTATCCTGACTTGAGAACTGCAAAAGAAATAGCTGTTGGCCAGTTTTTACTGGCAATGTGAGAACTATGTGCTCAGTTACGAGTTCTGTTTTGCTGCTGCTTCTGTGAATATCCCATAAGTGAATTTACATGTAAAAATTGTGTGTGGTCATCTTTGTTAGAGGTACTGTATGTTCCATGTGATCCTGGCAAACATTCAGAGTTTTGCAGTTCCTGAACTATTAACTGCTATCTCCTCTTTTAAAGCAATCCCTTATTTTTCCATCATATTTATTTTACAGTTAATTTTAAAATTCTATTACTTTTAATATTTCAATTCTGATATATTTTTCAGTATCCCAGTAAGGGACTTTAATCTATTCATATGCTTTCCTTGCTTGAGTTGTGTAGTTTATGACATTTCTAGAATGCAACATTCTGTTCTGAAAAGAAAAGCAAGTATCATTCAGTTTTAGTGGATGTCTGTGTTTGTACTTATTAGTTTAAAGATAACCATATATATATTGAGAACCTCCAGTTCAATGGATATCTAATTTTTGGAAATAAGACTACAACCAGTATAATTTTCTTAGCATGGACATCTTCCTAGACCTGCAGCTGAAATTGATATACTTTCCAGTTAGACAGCTAATAATAAATATATCTGTTTCAAAGAGCAGATTGAAAGTACTGTAGATATCTATCCCCTTCACACCTCAGTAAATCTATTTTACAAGAAGTTTGTATCCTTTATGATGAAACCCAAGAATATTGCTATGTTATATGTTGATTAAACCACAGCTTTTAGTGTCCTATGATCTAGAATTAAAATCACATGAAAACCAGGAATATTGTTTCTTGCAAAACATTTTGAGCTCAGCAACAAACAGGAGAATTTGGAAGCCACCGTGCTGCTGAAGAGCTATGACATGGTTGCCATTACTGAAACTTGGTGGGGTGAACCCCATGGTTGGAGTGTGGCTCTTGATGGTTACAGGCTGTTCAAAAGGGACAGGCGAGCAAGGAGAGGCGGAGGGGTTGCCCTCTACATCAAGAAATGGGTAGAGTGTGAAGAGTTGTCTCTGAAGAATAGCCATGAGCAGGTTGAAAGCTTATGGGTAAGAATCAGAGACCAAGGCAACAAAGGGAACCTTGTGGCTGGTGCCTACTACAGGCTGCTCAATCAAGGGGAGCCTATTGACGAAGCCTTCTTACTCCAGCTACAGGAGACATCGTGCTCACAGGCTCTCGTCCTGCTGGGCTACTTCAGCCACGCCGACATCTGCTGGGAAAGTATCATGGCAAGCTATAGGCAATCCAGGAGACTCCTGGAATGCTCTGAGGATCACTTCTTAAGCCGGTTAGTAGACAGCCCTACCAGAGGGAGTGTGATACTGGACCTGTTGGTCACCAATGCGAGTAAGCTAATTGGTGACATCAAGATTCGAGGCAGCCTGTGCTGCAGTGATCACGTACTGGTGGAGTTCGCAGTCCTGAGGAGTATAGGTCAGGTGAAGAGTAAAGTCAGGACCCTGAATTTTAGGAAAGCAAACTTGCAGCTGTTCAAGGAGTTAGTCAATAGGAGCCCCTGGGAAACTGCCCTCAGGGACAAGGGAGCAGGAGAGAGCTGGCAGATCTTTAAGGATGCTTTCCATAGAGCGCAAGAGCTGTCGATCCCTAGTAAGAAATCAGGAAAGGAAGGCAAGAGACCAGCATGGATGAATCGAGACCTGCTGGTCAAAGTAAAGGGCAAGAAGGAAATGCACAGGCGGTGGAAGCAGGGACGGGTATCCTGGGAAGAGTATAGGGACGCTGCCTGGTTGTGTAGCGATGGTGTCAGGAAAGGCCAAGGTGCAGCTGGAGCTGAACTTGGCAAGGGATGCAAAGAATAATAAGGCGGCCTTCTACAGGTAGGTCAGCCAGAAAAGGAAAGTCAAAGAAAGTGTACCCCCCTGTCCCGGTTTCAGCTGGGATAGAGTTAATTTTCTTTCTAGTAGCTGGTATAGTGTTATGTTTCGTATTTAGTATGAGTTGTTTTCAGTTGTTGCTAAGTAGTGTTTATACTAAGTCAAGGGTTTTTCAGCTTTTGATGCCCAGCCAGCAAGAAGGCTGGAGGAGCACAAGCAGTTGGGAGGGGACACAGCCAGGACAGCTGACCCAAACTGGCCAAAGGGATATTCCATACCATGTGATGTCATGCCCAGTATATAAACTGGGGGGAGTTGGCTGGGGGCAGGCAGATTGCTGCTCAGGAACTAACTGGGCATCAGTCTGTGAGTGGTGAGCAATTACATTGTGCATCACTTGTTTCATATATTCAAATTCTTTTATTATTAATATTGTCATTTTATTATTATGATTATCATTATTATTTTCTTCCTTTCTGTCCTGTTAAACTGTCTTTATCTCAAACCACAAATTTTACTTCCCCCCGCCCCCAATTCTCTCTTCCATCCCACTGGGTGGGGGGAAGTGAGCGAGCGGCTGCGTGGTGCTTAGTTGCTGACTGGGATTAAACTATGACACCCCCTTAATGAACATGATTGGCAAACTGGTAACCATGGATAAGGAGAAGGCTGAGGGACTCAACAACATTTTTGGGTCAGTCTTCACTGTCAATCTGTCTTCCCACACCTCTCGAGTGGATGGACCACAAGATGGGGACTGGGGGAGCAAAGTCCCTCCCACTGTAAGAAAAGATCAAGTTCGTGACCGCCTGAGGAACCTGAACATACATAAGTCTATGGGACCTGATGAGCTGCATCCCAGAGTCCTGAGGGAACTGGCTGATGTAGTTGCCAAGCCACTCTCCATGGTATCTGAAAAGTCATGGCAGTCAGGTGAAGTCCCTGGTGACTGGAAAAAGGGAAACATTGCACCCATTTTTAAAAAGGGTAGAAAGGAGGACCCTGAAAACTACCGACCTGTCAGCCTCACCTCTGTGTCTTGGAAGATTATGGAACAGATCCTCCTAGAAGCTATGCTAAGGCACATGGAGGACAGGGAGGTGATTCGAGACAGCCAGTATGGCTTCACCAAGGGCAAGTACTGCCTGACCAACCTAATAGCCTTCTACGATGGAATGACTATATCAGTGGACGAGGGAAGAGCTACGGATACCATCTATCTGGATTTCTGTAAGGCCTTTGACATGGTCCCCCACAACATCCTTCTCTCTAAATTGGAGACATATGGATTTGATGGGTGGACTGTTTGGTGGATGAGGAATTGGTTGGATGGTCACATCCAGAGGGTAGTTGTCAACGCCTCAATATCCAGATGGAGATCGGTGACAAGTGGTGTCCCTCAGCGGTCTATATTGGGACCAGTACTGTTTAATATCTTCATTGGTGATACAGACAGTGGGATCAAGTGCACCCTCAGCAAGTTTGCAGATGACACCAAGCTGAAGTGGTGCAGCTGACACGCCTGAGGGATGGGATGCCATCCAGAGAGACCTGGACAAACTCGAGAAGTGGGCCCATGTGAACTTCATGAGGTTCAACAAGACCAAATGCAAGGTTGTGCACCTGGGTCGGGGCAACCCCCGGTATCAATACAGGCTGGGGGATGAAGGGATTGAGAGCAGCCCTGTGGGGAAGGACTTGGGGGTACTGGTGGATGAAAAGCTGTACATGAGCCAGTGCTGTGTTCTTGCAGCCCAGAAAGCCAACCGTGTCCTGGGCTGCATCACAAGAAGTGTGGCCAGCAGGTCGAGGGAGGGGATTCTGTCCCTCTGCTCCACTCTGGTGAGACCCCACCTGCAGTACTGCATCCAGCTCTGGGGTTCTCTACATAAGAAGAACATGGACCTGTTGGAGTGAGTCCAGAGGAGGGTCATGAAGATGATCGAGGGGCTGGAGCACCTCTCCTATGAGGACAGGCTGAGAGAATTGGGGTTGTTCAGCCTGAGGAAGAGAAGGTTCCGGGGAGACCTTATATCAGACTTCCAGTACCTACAAGGGGCTTAGAAGAAGATGGGGACAGAGTTTTTGGTAGGGCCTGTAGTGATTGGACAAGGGCTAATGGTTTTAAACTAAAAGAGGGGAGGTTCAGACTTGATAGAATGAAGAAATGTTTTACCATGAGGGTGGTGAGAAACCACTGGAAGAGGTTTCCCAGAGAGGCAGTAGATGCCCCATCCCTGGGAACATTCCAGGTCTGGTTGGACGGGGCTCTGAGCAACCTGATCTAGTGGAAGATGTCCCTGCTCATGGCAGGGGAGTTGGACTAGTTGACCTTTAAATGTCCATTCCAACCCAAACCATTCTATGATTCTATGATTAATCTCACTTAGTTTTAGCTGTAAAGAAGCTAGAGCTCTCATCTAAGCTAGTTATTTCAGCATTTTCTGTAGTCAGTGAGGAGAGAGCAGCACACCCAATGGCTGATTTGCCTGTCTGTCTACCTTAAAAAGCAATGAAACATTTCTGGAGATGCCTGTTTTCATCTGCTGACTCTAGCAGGTGTCTGCTGAACAGCTCTTCTAGAGATCTATCACTGCGAGAGCTAATATTCAGTCAAATGAATTCTGTCTTTTACACACCACACACATTTTCTGATCAGGCCCATAGCAAGACCCAGCACACATTTCCTCCAGAAGGGAAGCTGGATTTAATTTTTTTTAAATTTCAGTTCAGGAAAAAAAAGAAGTGTGTATATATACTATATATATGTATATATATACACAATATATCCTTAATTAGATGTACATGTAATTAATGCTATCAAGATTGAACACTAATCAGACTTTTTATTTGCCACTTCTAATAAACTATGCTTTTTTTTTTTTCTCTTTCTGTACAATGTGACACCCAGAAAATTTACTTTCTTTTATTTTCAGTAAACAGAGCAAAGACCCACAGGTAAAGCAGTGTAGTACTTGAACTCTGGAAGTTGGACCTGTAAAAGGAAGACATTTGGATCATGACATTTAGGAGCTGGGTACATTTTTATGCAATCTTTTTGTCAGAAGGTAGTCTGATAGTCTGGTATATTATTTACAGTTAAGACATTTGAGTGAATGGACATTGCATTACTATTTTGTGTCAAGAATTATCCATGTAAAGAAAAAATAAGGCTTGTAGATCTCCTTAATCTACGTGTGGGATGTTCATTGGTTCCCAGGGAAACCATTAAGGCAGGATTTGACGAGTACAAATGAGAAACTATGATAAAGCAGAGTTGGAGGCAGAATCTCTTATAAAAGCCTCTGAGAGTGAGTAACCCTAAACATTAACTAGATTTGAGGTGGAGGTTCCCATTAGTGAATGAGGACCTAAGAATTCATCCTAAGAGTATGCAGAGTATGAAATGATACAAAGCAAAGTAATTTTAGAGATGTGACGTGGTGTTTTCAGCCTACATAATACTTTAATCCTCAGACCTACTATTCTAAAACCATCAGCTGTGGTTAATCAGGAATGCTTACAGCAGGGACTGAAATGGCCAGTTCACTCCTTTGTTCCAGTCAAATTTTGCTCTCAACTACACTGCTGTCCTATGTACTTGTGAAGGTAGGATTCAGTACATAGTTTGGATCTTCTTTTGACTGCAAGCCAAATGAAAAATTGTTTTTGACTCACTTGTTATACAAGATGGTTAGTTTTCCCTCTGGTCATTCAGTAGTCTGTAATAAAATCCCCCAATTTTTAAGAGTTTTAAAATGTGTTTTCAGTCTGGTTTTAAGAGATCTGGACAGAGCTGAGTCGTTGTTCCTAATCTAGTCCTGTGTTGGAGCTGTTCCATAGGATAGGGGATTTTTCAGTCTGTCTGGTTCATGCCATTTAGCTGGTGCCTCTGACTTCCAGGTACCCTCCTAACTTACACCTGCTCTGTCAGAGTTTTCTTATGCAGGGCAGGAGGGATCATACTCGGCTTCTAGCCTAATCGCTCCTGGGAACAAACTGGAAGGCAGGCAGTGGTACACATGCTTAGTGACACAATTTCATCATCACTGTCTTTAGCTACAGGGAAGCTACATCTCTTTGCTAACTAACCCATGTGGTGATGCTCACCATCCTTTCTGAGTCAGATTAATTCTTTTCTTGAGGCTGAAAGGAGCTGCCCAGGGGTCAAGACAGGCAGAATTCTTGCCTCTCTCAATAGCTGGGCTCTATTTTTGTTCTTTTTCCACATGATAGTTGAATCTCCAGACTCTGAGAAAGAGCTGTTACCCTTTGATGTTAGGGTAACACTTGAGCAATAGTTGAAGTTAATGGCTGTAGGATGCTGTGTGTCTTTTCAAATCAGGCAATGAATGATGTATCTGTTATCTTTGCTGGGAAGGAACAAATAGTAATGACCCACCACAGCCAGCGTTGGCCATTGCATAACCACACTAAAAGTCATCATCCAAAGGCTGGACTGAAAGGCTCTTAAGCCTGATACCAACTCTTGCTGTTGAAAGTTTGCCCAGATGGAGCTGGCAGGTCTGGTTCTCTGTGTGCAGGGATGATGTGAAGGATGATGCTGGCTGCCCTTTCTCCTGTGCTGGTATATCCTTCTCTGAGCCATATTGAAAATCTCTACTGCATACTGGCATGTTGCAAACTCCCCCGTGGATGATGTGCACTTCTCCATGTGCACTTCTCCATATGCAGTGATGCCAGGTGGACACACAGGAGCTGCACTGAAGTGGAGCTTTGCAGTGGGTGGGGTTCATAATCAGAGTGTTGTTCTAAAGGTTTTTAGTAATGGAAGTGTCATGGATGATTTCTTCATCCACTCTCTCTAGGTGGTATTTCATTTATTATCAGAGATACTTTATTTTCAAGAACTTACTCTTTTTCAGTTCATGGCTGGAGACTTAAAAAATAAAATTCCCCTCTCATTAGTTTATTATCATTTTGAGAACTCATTCTCTGAAACCCATGTTTATTATTATTTTGCCTGTATCTCACACTGTAAAATATAGGAGAGTTTGTGTCCTTCAGAGTGGCCTTAAATAGCAGGAGCACAAAGAAAGTGATCAGATACCATTAGCAGCCTTCTGCTGGATTAATGGGCAGCAAAATCTGGTGAAGATGCCTGGAGCTTTCTAGCATCACTGTTGTGATTTTGTACATAATTGCCCACGAGCAGCTACACAACATCCAGCTCAGCTACACAACATGTAGCTCAGCCACAGCATCATGCTGTCAGACCTGTGCACCCACACGTCCCTCCCCATCAGCTTTCCAGCTAAGACAAATTGAGGCCAATCGCCTCTCTCAAGGTTACACAGTGAGGCAATAGCTCTCCTGAGGTTAAAATTCCCAATGTCTACATGGCTTTTAGGCTTTTTGTCCTGGCCACTTGTGTGACAAGTCTTTATCCACCTGCCTACTTGAACAGACTGGTTTTGTTGGAAAATCAGCCTGTGCTGTGCAAAAATAAACTTTTAAATTCTTTTTCTGCTGGGTTTACTCTAAGATGGATTACCTTTCTGATAGTCATGACACATCCATGCAAACACTAATGCTATACAAGAGAAGGAGCAGTGCAACAGCAAAGACAGGTAGTTGAGAGCAGGACAGGTTTGCTTTTTCTGTTGGTAATACCAGCTTAGGCCAGGATGTAGTACTTGTAATGCTGCAGCTTCATGTTATCTTCAGCCATTAATAAATGATTCTGTCCTGGCACACCATGAACATTTCCATAAAATAAAGTAGTCTGGAACAGCTAGTTGGAAATGTTTGAGAAAGTGGTATTTATTTTTTTCTAATTAGGGCCTTTAGACCAGATGCTGCACTTTCATTAAGCAACTGTGCAGATGTAGGAGAGTCAAAGAAAACCCTTTCTGTACCCAAAATTATATATTTTAGTCTATTCCAGAGTCAGGAGATGCTGTGTTGCCCCAGGGTAGCATGCAAGCAGTAACACAGTGCACAGACTGGTCTGTGGATGCAGAAAATGTGAGGGGAGGAGAAAAGGCTTTTGACAGCCTCCCCAAGCTGGGAGGCAGAGGTCAGAGAGGGGAAGAGAGCTGTTGTACTTTGGATGTTCGACTTGTCAGAATTTGTTTAGTGAAAAAACAGAAATGTTTCCCAAAGCTCGTTTTCTGGGCTCTGGGCACATCTGTTATATGTTCAGAAAAGGAGCTAAAATAACAGGGGGAAAAAAGTTAACTCTCTAACATCAGACTGGGAGAAGGAGCGATATCCACTTCTGGCTATCAAATTCTAACTGTGAGGGGGGAAACTTCACCCTCCAACCTGCCCCAAAAGACTTAGGAACAAAGATGTTACCAGAAGCATGTTCAGGAGTTTATGTCATCATGGATCCTCTAGAGAACAGGGTCTGACCAGTTCCTGGGAATGCCTTATACCCAGATCAGTGCCTGTTATACTGATGTAGCTCATCTTTAACATGAGCAGGATTTTCAGGGGGAAATGCAGATTTTTAGCAGCGATAGCCTGTTTGGAACCAAAGAAGATCCCAGTTACATTTCCTCTTACTTATCACCAAGCTTCTGTAAAAGACTGGAGCCCAAGAAAAATCAGTCAGGACACGTGGAGTTTGAGGTACAGACAGAGCCTTTGACAAGGTCTGAAACAGGAATGGGAGTAGGGAAAACATGACAACGTCACTTGCAGCCAAGCAAAAACTGGTCTGCACCAAAAAATGTCTCCTAAAGAACACAATCTCTCTTCTATGCTTGCTGCCAATTGTACTTGATTAATCAGGTTTCTGTGGGGGTGGTTTCCTTCACTCCATTCCTAACAGCATATTTTTTCATAAGTGATCTTAATCTTGTTGCAGATAATTCATTGCCTGCAAGATCACGACTGTTCCAAAAAGTTGCATTATTTTGCCTTCAGAAACTAATACAATTCTTGTTGGAAAGCCATAAATACCTTGTCAAGACATCAGCTGCACAAACATATTTGTTCTTTTAAAAGTATTCATTGTGTGTTCCCCCCCCCTGCAAAAAAGGGGAGTGGGAGACTGGTTTTGATCCTGTGGAGTTGATTGAAGTTTTCCTGCTAGACTCTAATAGGTAGTTTCAAGCCAGGGAGCATTTATGTGCAATACACCTGTTTCCAATAGCTCCGCCACCTCCATAAAGACAGCTGCAGCAGAAAGTCCTATTCACTCTGGGGAAAACACATTTTCGAATAGCTTCCCATCCCCCAGCCAGATGGGATCAAACTGAGGCAGCTGCAGTCCAGGTCCCATGAGAAATACTACAAAAAGTGCAATTAAAATAATTAGTTAATGCCTTTTTTATCCAGCATGGTAACAAATAGGGAAAAAAGCTTGAAATAGCTATTCTACATATCAGTCCAGTATGATATTGGATGCTTCCCAGAATTGCTCTAAGCTTTCCCTAGGGCTTTAAAAGAGCTTGCGAGTGCTTGGCCGATTGCTGGATTAAGTATCTCTATTACTGATGGTAACGGGGGTAGGTTAAAGCCACTTGCACAGTAGATTTTGCTGCGAGAACAAAAAAACCCCTGAGTCTGAATTGATAATAAAGTGATTTAGATTCTTCTTCCTCCCTTGGAAATCAAGATTGTCTCCCATTGATTTAAGCATGTACTGGCTTAGATTCTGATTAAGCAGAATTTGCCTGATGATTCAAATTTATGGGGGATGTACAAATGAAAAATACATGGCCAAATACATCCCTGGCACAACTCAGTGAAATCTGGCACTTGCCCAATCGTTAGCTGCTTGTTGTTCGAGGGTTTCTCTGCTAACCTTCAAATGGTGCAGCAAGTGAAGATTTCTTTTGCAGGCATTTTAATTCCTTTTCCTGAAGCGTTCATAGCAAATAAAGCAGTGTACCAGGAACTGTAGTCCCAGTAAGCTGTATTTGTTATTGCCATAGCAGGTGGTATTTAGTCTGCAGCCTAGTGAGATGACCAAAGGGTGAAATGCAACCTAAAACCCAGGGAAGATTCTCTTAACAATCCTTAGCTTCTCTGATTTCACTCTCAGATTTCATCTAGGGGCCAAATTATGCAAAAATGAGGGTTTTTTTCATATTATAGTCCTGTCACTGTTCCCTGCCATCCTATGGGGGGAACCTGGAGGTCAGGCATCTTAGCAAAGGGCATGAAAATAAGGGAATGTTGAATAATAAATTCTTCAGGTCATGCAGGCTGTTCCTATCTCCCACCTTCCTGACAGGTGATTACAGAATAGCCTAGCTGAGGAAGTTTTGAGTGGCTTACACAGTGATTCTGTGGTGTTAATATGCAATCTGTGAAAGTGTCAATGCTCTTAGCCTTTGCAGGCATTGCCAAAGGAGTTTTTGAATATCAGTGAGCACTTTGCCGCGTGGCAAGGACTTCCAAAAGCTATGTGCTATATAACTGGGCATTTCCTTTTAATAGTTTCAAACTATTTCATTTTTGTTGCTTTTTAAATTCTTTCAGTTCTGGGAGAAATGGTATTTTAAAGTATCTCATTTTCTTATATTGTCTGGAAATGTAACTCCCCCTCACTCCTCACCCCAGACCATTTTTTAATGTTAATGGGAGAAAGAAATATCACGACTCCCCAGATTTGCCTTATCTTCCTTTTGACTGTGAGAGGAGGGTTAACAGGAGAAGTGGGAAGAAGGGTTAGCAAAGGGGAGTGCTAGTCATGTGGACAGAATGCCAGCAGCAAAGCTGGCGCATGTTTCATTCGCATGAAAGTATGTTTTATTCATTCAGTGATGATCATCTACAGTAGTTATGAGAGAGGAAAAAAGAGTACCAGAGTAATACTGGAAATCTAGGTGAAATTCTGCAGCTTCGTCCCCCTTCAATGGCAGGTGGCTGCAGGAAATGTGAGTTTCTGTGACAGTTTCACTGCAATTAATATAGACACATTCAGTGGATTAAATATTAACATTCATAGCTCACTTCTGTATGTTATTTACTTGGCACTGACTTCAACTTGTTTTCATGCTGTTTTCACACTTGGCCCTCTCACCAACGTTTAGGCGTCCACCATGCAGATACCTGCAACTGAATTGATCTTCCCAAGCTCCCATTATAGTCAGGAAAGACAAAGGCATTTTTAGGATGTGATTCATTTGACATAGCTTAGAAATTTGCTTTAGGATGAAAAGAACGGTTAGTCTCCAGGGAGTGTATTGACTGAATCTCAGCTAACTGCATGGAGGGTTTCAGTAGGCTGTAGGCACATACATTTATGGTAGGAGTTGGGTACATCTATGTTTAGTGCTATTAATACCTAGATTTCCTGGTTCCCATGAGCTGTGCATGATATTTGTCTGTCTTAACCAGATGATCCTGGGGCGTGTCAAGTGGTTCAGGATGGCAGCACTTAGGGAACTGAATCCTGTGACCAGTCAGGTGGATCCTGCTCTTGCAGTCCTCAGACTGACAAAGTCATACGTTAAAAGGCAGAAGAGGTTTTTTGCGTTATGCGATAAGCGGAAAGCTTTGTACAGTTGTCTTTGTTACTCTTGCAATGCACCTGCAAGGCCAAGAAATGCTATGATTGCTAGTTCAGAAATGAGGGAAGAGGTGCTGAGGAGGGTAAAGATACTCATCTGCACAGCATATGGAGCGTAAGGTGAGGTGACTAAGCAGTGGATGACTCCACTGCATCATGCAGAAATCACAGTTCAAGTGCTGGAAGCAGCCATCCTTTTGCAGAAGTGCTGTTTTGCCTTCCCAAGCCAGCTTGGAGATCTCAGCACTGCGGCGTAGCTCTGCCTGAAGTCATGAAGGGAGCCTAGTGACACATGAAGTGGAGCCCAAACCTCCTTCTAATTAGCAAATGATGGTTAGAGCTGTTGTCCCCCCCTGGGATGAGGATAAGGATGAACTTGGCTTTTGGCCTGCTGGGAGGAAGTTTAGGGGTTTATGTTAAAAAAGGGCTGGATAGGTTTGCAAAAATAGCAAACTAGGGAATAGTTAATGATTTTTTAATTGCATCTCTCACTTTTGATATTAATAACCTATTAAAACGAATGGAGTATGAAATGCTGATGTTTGAAGTCAGCTTGGATGGATATTGTTGAACTGCAACTTTTTTGTAGCTCTGTAACATTTCACTAGCTGCTGGGAAGATAATACTTTTAACAGGAATATATGAAATCTGGAGCACAGACATGCCTTGATGGGAGAGTGGGGATGGCAAGGAAGGGCAACAGACATGAAATGCAGAGTTAGTGGCTTTCCTGCATATTTTAGGGAAGGATGATGTGCTGGTTGCAGGCAGCAGCTGGTGAATTCAAGTATGTATTTAACATTCAAAGTCAAGCTCTGCTCTGTGTAGGGCTGGTCGGAGCTTGTAGGGATTTACCAGATGTGCGCCCCAGAGCAAGGTATGTATTCCTGTGAAGTTTGTGACCATCTAAACTAAGATCATGTGCCACAGAACAATGTTTATCATGAAAGCACTGGTTTTTGCAGTGCTAGCCTGCTCCTCTCCTTCATCAAGTGGAAGGAGCAATGCTGAGGAAAAAGGCATATCCTTCCTTTGCCCAAAGCAGATAGATGCTATATATATAGATATGATCTAAAGCTTCCTTGGATTTCCAAGCCAAACCTGTAGTGGTATCCAAGACAAGGAGAAAGCCCCTGAACATGAGCTTTCAGAGGGAAACTTGTGACTGTACCATAGTTCCCTGATGTGCTGAAAGGCCTTAAGTTCCCTGTTGCTTTGTGTTTGGTATGGTGCCTTTTCCCAGTTGGGAAAAGTGAATGGAAAAACCCTACCCAGTGCAGTGCATGTGAGGCATGGCTCCAGGCCTGAAGTAGGAAAAGCAAGAGAAAGCAGGAACACACAGCAATGGGAGGCTAGAAAGTTGTAAATTAAAAACGGGTGAGGCACAGTCTTCATACACCCTTTCCATCTTTTAGTTTCCTTGTCTGTTAAACTTTAGAGCAAAAGTTTAATTAGTTTATAAAGACAGTATACAACAGTATAGCATATATCCTCCATGATCTCTCTGTCTTTGTCACAGTAAAAAGGAGACTTTAGTGTGATTATTGCCCCTTTTATTAGGCAAATATTTTGTCTGTGATTCCACTGGAGGTGAACTCACAGCACTGTTCTTGTTTGCCAGATGCTCTCACAGACTGCAAGGACTCACAAACAGTACTAGTTATGATTTTTATTATCACATCAGGGAAGAGCTTTCCTCATCAGTTAGCCAACTTTCGGACCTGTGAAACTTTCAGTGTGAATCTGGCACCGTGGTTAATTTTATTAAGTGCTGTGTGGATTGCAAATAGGAATACCGATTCGGCTGTTCCTGTGTCATTCACATCTGTGAAATGGGAAACAAGATAACGTCACAAAATGAAGATCCAAAATGCAGATACAATATTTAATTTTAAACTAATTGTGAAAGAAGCAACTATCTATCTGATGCAGAGTATCTTCACTGGTGACTGTTCACTGTTTAATGTCCCAACATACTGAACAACAATTGAAAATTAGATGCATTGAAGAATACGTTTGTAGACTCTGAGCCCAAACAACTGTGTTTTTACTGTGCTTGAGCCCCAGATTTCTTCCTCTTCTACCCAGGTCCAAAGCCTTACTTTCTCACTGCCACTAGCTATTTTGTTGCTGCTGTTCGCTCATGTGGATCTTATTTATTGTCATTTGACAGAAACTAAAAATGCAATTCAGAAAATGCTTTCCCAAGAGTAATTTGTTCCCAGCAAGACCTTTCTAGCCACACAGTAACATGAAAGCATCAAAGTGCCAGGAGAACTTTTTAAAAATAAACTGCCCTGATGCTAAAATAAGCTTTAATTGATTGAGAATTGCACTGAGCCTGACAATCTGAACCATTTATTATTATTTTTCCTTTCAAGCTTCAGCTTCATGTGATTTAAAGTGACTGAATTACAGTTCCCACATACCTTCCTACCCACACTGCATGAAAAAACCCCCACGCACAAACTTCTTAGCTCCAGAGGAGCTGCTGGATACACCTGGAAGAAAATAAAAAAGCTGATTGAAAGTGAAGTTTAAATAAAGGTGATGATGATAGGAATGTGCTGCAAAAAACCCTTATTCTGGCTAAATGCCATGCTGCGCTTCCCTGTCCTCAGAAGAGAGCTCTCCTGGGGATGTGTCTCCCTGTCAAAGGCATTTCCTTAATGTCTGCTTGTAGAGCACTGGATCCTGTAGGCCAGATGCTGTCACAACTCCTTGTGTTGGAGGTTAATAATAGGCTGTGGATAAACTACTACTCTGTCTTCCCCATTTTAGGTTTTTAAAGAAAAAACCACAACTGAGTAGCTGTACTCAGCTATTTAAATAAATAACCTGTTGCAGGCTCTCTAGCAAAAGGTCAACACGACCTCCAGAGAGGTAAATGTGCAAAACTTTCTGGCTGATGGAAAGGAGGCTGTATCGGTGGTCCTGTGCTACGAAGAAGTAAGCACTGGAAAGATGCGGCATATAGCAAATGTCAATGGGGTCAGTTATGGGGTTTCTTCTTGGCAGTATATTGTGGAGGATTGAAGTCTGGTCAGATATTCATTAATGATAACTAGTTATACTTTTTAAAAGTATGTCAGCTGTACTCATGGCAAGTTTGGGTGTGCGAGCAGGGAAAACATGGATCACTACCTTCAGCCTGGGGAGTAGACTCATGCCAGTATAATGGGGCTCATGGGTCATGGGTAGCTGCAATTTCCCCAAGGGCTATGCTGTGTTCAGGTCAGAACAACTCCCAAGCTAGCCCCAAGCTTCAGTTGGGTTTAAGATCTCACTGTAAGTCTTTATCTGAATCGTAGCCCTGGACAATTCACTGTAGCCAAGAGCCAAACGAGGATTTTCATTTAATTCCCAAAATTTCAAGAGGAGGAAGATGCTTAAATACCATTTTGGCTGTGGCCCTCAATCTCTGTGCTCAAGTCAGCACTGCCTGTGGTAGTGCTGTGAAGTTTATGTTCACAGAGCCAGCAAAGCTCAAACTGCTGGTAGAGGTTAGGGATGATCCAGGCCCTGCCTACGGATGAGTTTCTTGGTCTGGGTAGCTGACTGTCCCCTTGGGACTCCCAGACTTGTTTGTCAGAAAAATGGACCATCGTCACCTTGGGTTTGCATCCTAGTACATGTTTGCAAGCTGAGCAAGTTGCATGCTGTCAAACATCACCTCTAAATCACAATTCCTGCTCTCTGTCAAAGGAGCTAACAAATCCCTCTCTCACCTTTCTTCCTTGCCTGCTTAAGTTATAAATTCTCATGGCAAGAACTGGCTCTGCTAATGCCCAGCTGCAGTGTCTAACAGAGTCCTGCTCCAGGAGTGGTCTCTATTTGCTACCCTAATACAGATAAGCATGACCCAGGAATTCATGGCAGATCACAGATCCAAAGGAAGGAATTTGAAAGGGTCGCCAGTTTTATTAATAGCCATCTCTGTAACCACATGCAGGTCAGACCGGACACTGTGCAGAGCTTAAAAGCTGAATCCACGCTATCACAGGAGGGGCAGAAAGATGTGCCTAGTCACAGTACTGTAAGGACAGAGATTTCTTTCTTTAGGGTTGGTTGTCCAGATTTCCAGTGAGCAGTTCCACAGTGCTGGAAGAGCGAAAGAAAATATATTTCAGGAAGAGTGGGGATTTCTGAAGACTGAAAAAGCCAGGTGGATTTTTTTTTTATTTATAATTTTTGTCATGGACTGAACTAAGCATGGACTATTTAAAAAAAAATCATGATGTGTCTGAAAATATATTGGCTTTGCCTAGAACAGTAACTCAGGTAAACAGCTGGTCTACCCAAGACAACACTTGTTGCCTAAAGTGTGTAGTTAGTAATGTAATCAGTGCTGCAGGAGGACATCATGAAGAATGGTTTGAAAGCTGAATGTCTGGACTGCTTGAAAGTTAGTGTGAATTGAAGCTGATAGTTAATTCAAGAGGAATATACTTCATTCCTTCGAATGCAAAATCAATGCAGAACTGTGGTAAAAAGGCAAAGGTAACTTTTCCTAAATAATTTTCTATAATAAGTCTCTTCTACATCTTGATTATAAGCATAGTGTAAAATTTTTGAAGTGCTTAATTAGCTGATTATTGAGGAATATTTTCTTGTTCATATTTACCTCCATTCTGATTAGTACTACTCACTGACACAGCAAAACCTATTCCAAGATCAGATTCATTGTCTCTGTGAATTAAGTCTAACCTTATATGCCATATTATAGTTTTTTAAAAATGTCTCAGATTAACATTTTTATTTTTTTGATGTAAAAATATACTGTTAAAATAGTGAAATAATTATTAATTGGGTTTTTCAGCATTAGATAATGTGTGATCCTCATTCTGACCATGGGAAATACTTGTTCATTCAGCAAAAAGAAGTATCAAAACTTTCAACTGCCATTGAACTTGTAAAGTGAATGCCATTGACTCCAGCACTTTCCGGACTTTCACTAGAAGGTTTTAGGTGTGGTTTTGATGAACTAGGTGGGAGTTATAACTTGTTTTGGATAGAGGCAGGATCATGTTCCTATTCTAAGAGCAAGTGTCGGCCATGGAAACCCTTTGACCCCTGCATGGTTGTGCTAACGTCTCAGTCCTGTTGATTTGGTGCTAAATCCAGGGCTCTCATGCAGTGCTCTGAGATCAAACTAATGCTTCTAACAGATGATTCCTGTAAAAGCAATTTGGTCCTATTTCCTTTTCTCTGCAGAGAAACTGAGCTTCCATCGTTCTCAATTATTTGCAGGGTTTCTGTGAGCCTGTACAGGATCATAATAATCACGCTAAACTTCCTGTGTTTTCTAGCAATCTGGAAATGCCACTGGGAAAGCAAGGCTGTCCCTAGCATTGAGCCCAGCTTAGTTTTGAACTTTGCTATATGTTTTAGCAAGCCCTGCTATAAGGAACTGTTAATAGTAAATGTACAGCACTATAGCCATGGCAGCCTCTACATTAGAGCTTCCTGCCAGCAAGAGGAAGACCTCATTCCTTTTCCAACAGAGATGGTGTCAGCAGTGTAAAAAAGGGGTATTTTATGCACTGGGTCATTTTTCCCTCAGTGCCTATGTGACCCATGATTGGAAGGAAACTGGTCATGATTCAATAGATGATGTAGTGTATATTCAGAGCAGAGACCATATGTTATCTTCAGGACACTTCCTCCAATTCAGGCAGCTCCACAGGTAGGAGACCTGGTGCCAAAGTAGCCATTGTCATCTCCTCATGGCTTAGCCCAACTCAGGAGGAAATAAATGTTTACATCTTAGCTGAATCCTTTCAGCCTCCTTCAATATACCAGTTTAAGACATATGGATTTGTGGCAGTGATGGGGGTCTAGACATTGTGTTAAGCACTAGATTATGCTGATAAATTCATGTTTTATATCTGCAAAAGAATTAATATTGATAAGCGTATGTTTATGAGTTCCATATTCGGCAGAACCTTCCAGGCATATACCTACGTGCCAGTGCTTTGCAAAATCAGGGATCCAGCAGTTGACACAAGCATTGTAGAAACTGTAAATAGACTTGATTTAATTTTAATTTAGGGGAAAAAATGAGTTGTAAAAAGTGTTCTACTAAAACCTTTTACAGCCCATAGTATTTTGCTATGCTGCGTGTGAAGTTCTTTAATCTGCATAACAGTCATGAAGAGGAGTGGAGAGTGGCTGAGCAGGCAGGAGAGAAAAAATGCTAAAGGGGAACGTGAAACATGTTTTGTTTTACTCTGACCCTGTACAATATTGTGAGTTTAACATGTTCAGTTATGTATACTGTGATTTAGACAACCAACAGACAGATCCTGCTATCTGAGACACTAAATGCCCTTGCTTTCAGCTGAAATTAGAATGCATAATCAAACACTGATTCAAATGACAGGTTCAGTGAAAGGTACTTAAGGAAATTCCCAATCAGACCTACCCATCGGAAGTGAATTTTTCTGTTTCATTTGCATTAAAAAATGAACTGCCACTTAGAAATAATGGCTGCATATTGTCCTTTCAGCAGAGAGAGAGATGTGCTTGTTCCCTGCACAAGAGAAATAGAGCCTGACTCTTACCAGATTTTGTCCTTTTGCTAATTCAGCTTTCCTTGTGTGGAGCTTCAGAAACATGGCCTTGGTGGTTAGCCAAGGTTTCTTTGTCTTTGAGATTCAATGTTAACTTTTTTTTTTTTTAATTCAGTTCTGTTTCATTTGGACTTAAGAGCAAATGATGAACTCCCATTGGAGGGTATCACTGTCTGGAGCATGTTCATGTTTGTGTTAGAGGGCTCAGAGTCTCACTGCTCAGGCTGGAGGACTTTCCTGTGAGAGATTGTCTCTGATGATATTTAGCAAGCAGCTCACATACAACAAATAAAGGCCAGCAAAGTGTAAGACTGACTGCTTCTGGCAGCTTCAGATTATGATAGGCTATGAGCAGTTCCATTTTGCCACTTTTGCTTTAGCCTCTGAAATCTGTCCTCCAAGAAACGATATAGGAATACCCTTTCTGAGCTTGTGCATATCATGCGGCTTATCCATCTCTCTCTCACCATCTCATAAGAGGTATTTTGAGTAGCTGATACTAGTTAAGTGACACTTGATCCTCTGGTGATGGAAGAGATCTTATTTACTGGGTTCCTGTGCTCTGGAATGATGCTGACTGGAGTATAGTGTGATGTGGGCTAGACTCCCTGTATGTTACCAGTGTCATCGTGGCTACATTGCCCGTTGCAGAGTCAATGCCTAAGTGACTAGCAGTTGGTACTGTACACAGCACCTGAGGCCCAGTCATGCCCAGCAAATCTGTGTTTGCAACACAACTTACTTTTCCCCATGCCCTTCTCAAACTCTGGAAGGGCTCTTTTGTTGCCTGTTGCTTGCTTAAGTACAGGGTGTAAAATAATTTAAAAAAAAATTTATTTGTTCACTGCAGAGGCCTGATGCTTTCAAGGAGGCCTGTAGTTGACAATTCAAACTCTCAAAGGGGCCCTGGGAATGAGTGCTGGCATTGCTCCTTCAGCCCTTCTGCATGCGCTGTATGACTGTTTTCACTCACAACAAATATTGTGGGCAATCCTGAGCACCCTTTGAAAATTTGTCGATAGACATCCTATTTCTTTATGCTTGCACAGAGCTGCTCTGCTTCCAGTTCTGCAGTGTTATTGTAGTACTGGGCTGAAGGCAGCAAACAGATTTCTTTTACATGTGACATCAGGAAGGGTGTCTGCGCAAGATCTGGCACAGAAAACCCTCTCCACTTATAATACGTATCTTTGTACTTTGCTTTTTGCTTTAGGCTTGCAGCTCTCCTGCATATAGGCCTCTCAGGTGCTGTATCTTCTGGCCAGCTCTGACATAGCAGAGAAGGATGAGAGGACACAGAAAATCAAAGACTGACTGAGAGTACATGGCACTTCTGGGCTGTTTACTGCAGCTCAGGCTGACCATCAGTCCAGGAGAAAGAAAGGCTGCTAGGCTCTTGAGTTTGGTGCATTATCTCAAGAAAAAAAATCACTTTCAATGGAGGGGAATAGAGGAAGAAAGGCTGAAAGTGTTTTCACCAAAACCTAGGTGATATTGAAATCTGCAAAACTGGCATCACACCCACGGAAATTCCTAAGAAGCCAAATTCTACTCTCTGATACTTTGCTGTTATTGTTAACATAACTCTTGGAGAACCTGAGACAAATTTCTCGGACAGGATTTTCAAAACTATCTGTAAAAATGCAACAAATCAAAGCATTAAGTACCTTTTCCTTCACATCTACCCTTACTGTCCTTAACTCACAACTTCTCCATACAAATTTGCTTGTGTAGTATCTTGTGGGGTCTCAGTCTGGGATTTCTGATGGCCATACTGCTTTTCCTGTTACTGAGAAGGGTATGCGGTTAGAACTGTCTAAATGGTACTGTTCCTATATGGAAACATTCTTGTATTATTTGGGCTTACATGAACTGATTGTTAAAAGAAACATATTTGGCCCTAGAGCTGATGACTTTGACAAGAGGGAATCGAACTGCTTTTGCTATTTAATTTGCAGTCCCCTGGTATGTGTATTATTCCCAGTACAGTACAAATGAGTGCATCCAACTCAGTTATTTTTTTAACCAAAAGATTGGTTTTCTTCCCCTGGTTCAGGAAGACCCTGAACCACAAAATGGTAGGAGAGTGTTTCCAAGGAAGTATCATTTTGTCCTTGCCCTCTTCTACATTTCCCTGTGTATCCGTCACTTGCCACTGTCAAGGACAAGGCACTGGGCTGGATAATCTTTGATCTGACCCGGGATCACTACTCTTTTTATATGCACAGGTGATAATCGAAGGATTTATCAGGGTTCACAAATGCAAGTGTGGGAACTTTGAAAGGGACTGAAGAAGGACATATCAGAGGCTACATTCCTACACCTTCTCTGCAAAGTCAAGGGTGTTTAAAGGGCTGGTCTCCTCTAGGGGTTCCTGCCTGCAGGAGTTCAGGGTGAACAAGTTCCTATCTCTAAGACTTTTGTTGCTTAAAATTAGGTAAGCCAAAGCCTGCCTTAGCCCTTGATTGTCTTGCCTAAATTGCCAAAGGCCATGCTGAGCACTAGCCCTGGCTTCACGAACTGAGTTAAAAGGGTTGCACAAAGTTACCTTTGGCCCTTCTTCCCATGCAGCACCAATTACAGCTGAGACAAAGTGCAGCAACAGTCCTGGTTTGCTGCTTTGCACAGCTGGGCTGCTGGCACACTAGAACATTTTGCATACGCTGATTTAACTGTTGGAAAATTTATTCACACAAAAATCTTCCCATTCTCTTAGACAAAGGATTTTTTGTTGTCAAAATTCTTTTCCCATCTGTTATTGGGGCAAAACAACCTCCTAGCCAGGATGTTTCATTCATGGATAAATCTTTTATTGGAACTTGTTTTAAGAATCTAAGGGTTGGAGGCAGATTTTGCTCCCAGTGAAATCAGCAACAAAACTCCCATTAATTTCTCTGTGAGCTGAATTGACCCTCTCCTGACAATCGGGAGATTTTTAAAGGAGTTATGATGGCCGTGGACAAGATCTTGTCGCTTTGCCCTTTCAAAAGAGAACTGTTTCTGGTGGAGGAACAATCAGAATATTTGTCTCTTTAAATGAATGGCTCTTAGAGCCTGCACTGAGAGGCAGTCTCCCTCTCTGCGGCTGTGAGGCTACTCAGAGCCTCCAATAAATCAGCATGCAGGAACTGAGAGCTCTGTCCTTGAAGAGATGCACAGTGACCTTGCTTACGCTTACTCTGGAGGAATAACCAGGGGAAATATAGGAGCCCAAATAGTGAGTGGTGTATGACTAAAGGCACTGCATTCTGCATGCAAATGCTACAGTACCGAAGGCACGGTACAGACGGCACGCTGCTACACAAAATGCAGCTTTCTTGCTAGCCTGACCAGATTGCTGCTGTTGTTTTTTGCAGGGGACTGAATGAAATCCTCATGATCGTTACATGCTTGTTCAATAATAGCACACCCAGTCACGTCTCCTTGCGAGCACATTTCGTTGGAATCACTGAGCAGAAGCAAAGAAGAGCTGACGACTATGTGTTTCCAACGCGGGTTGCCGGAGCCCTGTGTTTGCCATTGGCTGCAGTTTTCTGGTTTATTTGCAGCTTCCCCCATCTGGAATATGAAAATGGGATTGAAGTAGATAATTGCTAGCAGCGGGTTTTCAAGAGAGGCTTAGAGGGAACAGAATGCCTCTTGCACAGCACAGGCTGCCTGAGCTGAAAGAGCTCTGAAAGATGATTTTAGATGTTACCCACGTCTGAATCTCCTGGAAACTTTACCATGGAAGCGAGCAATTGCGCACAATCCTGGAGCTAACATCCAAAAGGGGCAAGGAAAGGGCAGCAGGGCCAAACAATGGGATACCTTGTCCTTGGATTGCTCACAGAAAAGCCAGCAAGTGTTCCCCTCCTCTTCCCAGCAAAAGGGGCATGAAGGTGACAATGAACTGAATTTTACCCAGTGGAGCTTCAGTGGCTTTTAAGAAGGATGGGATACACTGACCCTTCGTCAAGCAGGGATTTGCTCGGAAACAGAACTTTGTTCTTCATATTCATCTGCGCCTTTGCTGTGGTCACCTTGCTGCAGCAGATCCTCTATGGGAGAAACTATCTCAAAAGGTAAGGGGGGATTTGAGGGAATAGGAAAAGTTGTGTGATCGGACTGAATGAAGACAGAGATCCAGCCATACCATTATTACGGTTCAAACCACTTCTCGGTGTTGTGCTGACAATATTAATATCTTGTCAATCCGGGAAAGTGCATCCAGCATCTGTAGTGTCTGTTAGATTATTAATGAAGGAGACAGTTAGGCAGAGTATAATGATTTGTGTGTTTCTTAGATTGTGTTTTAGTCCTCAGGTGTTGTAAAAATTTAGGTTTTACTCAGGCTAGACTGACTTGTACCACCTGAGTGTTTGCCCCTGATCAGACCCTGCCATATAGGCTTTTCACCCTATGTAAGTTTGAGCTGAAATGGCTTGAGAGGTTGAATTAAGGTAGCATGCTCATTGCCTAAACTTTAATGTCTTTAGAAACAAACATGCGGATGCAATTCCTAAAATCAAAGTGGCAACATTAGTGTTCCAAATAACAGAGAGAGCACTTTATTTTTTCACTG
This sequence comes from Astur gentilis, assembly GCF_929443795.1. Classification (NCBI taxonomy): domain Eukaryota; kingdom Metazoa; phylum Chordata; class Aves; order Accipitriformes; family Accipitridae; genus Astur; species Astur gentilis. The sequence goes on along the minus strand of NC_064919.1, from coordinate 85,221,374 downwards.
CTGTATTCTCATGAGTTACTTGCTGAGACTGCTTTGTTGTACAGCACATCAGTCTCTGATCTGAAAATGGTACTGCTCTTTTCACAGCAAACACCAGTGGGGATCTTCAAGTGTTTAACCTTGACCCATGCAGAGTTTATTTTACTTAAATCTAATTTGAGGTCTTATGGCTTGTATGATTTTGTAAAGGGGAATGTTTCTCTTACATGCTTTGAGGTAAGTGGGTTTCAGTGGTGTAGCCAGCTGCTGTGAAATTTTTTACTGGAATTTAGCTGCATTTTGCCAGAAGAGAAAACGGTTTGGTTCTTGCCTGGTTTGCAACTCATATAGTTGTTTGCCTTGTGCCAAGAGCAAGCAAACTGCTGACAAATCAGCAAATGTTTCTTCCTGTGGGGGGGGGAACAGCAAGTATGATATTAATACCTATAGACAGGAGCATTGTAGTTTATCCACAAAGCAATTTGTGTGCCTTGCTTAGCAATGAGGCCTTGGCTGGGGGACTCTTCTCTGCTTTTGGGCACCTCACTTCCAGAAAGACGTGACTCAGTTGGAAGGAGCCAAAGGAAAGCGGCAAGAATAAGCAGAGGTGTAGGAAATGTGTTTGTTTGGCTTGGAGAAAATTGAGGGGAGATATGATATCTGTCTTGAAATATCCCAAACTATTTCCGCTAAGAGGAAGGTAATAAACACGTCTCTGTGAAGACTCATGACATGACAAGTAGTCATGGAGTTAAGTTGCAGTAGGGATGATTTGGATTTAACCATGAAGGGAAACTTTTAAAGAAAAAGGCTGCCTGAGGAGGTATAAAATCTTCATCTTTGGGGCTTCAGGAACCTGTTAGGTAGACAAGGGTAGTAGCAAGCTGTTGAGAGGATGACTTTATGACCTGTTGAGGTCTCATCTTGCCTTATTTCCTCAGTTTTTCCCACTTGTCCTGAAGGCCTTGCAGCCCTACCAATACATGCTTTTCTAAGTCGAAATGACTGCAACAGGATTAGAGTAATGAAAAATAAATCCCAAGTATGTATTGAAATGAAAAATGGCAAAGTAAAGATAAAATGATGAGAAGATGCAACTAAAACTCTTCCAGTGAATGATCTCTGTGGCCAGTCTGTGTCCTGCTTCATGCCCTGGGAGCCTCACCTGTCATCAGCAGGCCTCAGGGAATGAAAAAAGGGTGATGTCCAATTCCCAGGCTTGCTAGGAGAAAGTTTGGTTCTGAGAACTCTGCCATCGAAGGGGCTCAAGCAGGGACATGTGCATACAATTTGTCACTTTGACTGGAAAACACTGTTTATTTAATCTTTTTTATTCCAGCTTGTAAAGATTTGTCTCTTTTCCTTTTTTTTAATCACATGAAAGAGTCTCAAAGAGGGTCTCTTCCCCCACCTCAGTGCAGGGAAAAAGCACTTTGGCTCCTTTCTCCTGGGAAGTGGTAGTTCCCATCTTTCATGGAAATGAAAATGCAAGATGTGGCAGTCTCAGGCTGTCAGTTATTAATGACAGAAAGGTGATGTACATAGCAGCCTACATTGTTAGCATAATGTTATAATGAAGCTACTTTTTCACTTTTTCTTTCCCTCTCTCACTCTCATGCCCTGCAATACATTATGGTGACCATTCCTAGGCAATTTGATTGCCAGTCCGCTCCGTGCAGGGCTAGCTGTAACCTTTAATTACTCTTTCCTTTCACAAACCTCCGGTGTTAAGTTCCCTGTTAGAAGCTGACGCTGACTGTGAGGTTCCTTGGACATGTTATAGCTTGCACCCCCAGGGACCATAAAGGAGCTGGTGGTTTTGGAGAAGATCCTTGCAGAGAGGAAGTGGGATATTTATAGCTTTGGTGCTGCTTGCCAAGCTGGAGCCTGGGGACGCTACCTAAACCTAAAGCCATTTACTCCCTAGGATTCAACATGCTGCTTTTTTTATGATAGCCTTTGCTTGCCTCCCAACATCTGCAACAATAACAGGCCTCTGGGCCTCTTCCCAAGGCAGCGGGAAGAAATTCCCTAGTGTATTTAGAGAAACCTGAAAATTGCCCTTAAGTACTATTCCAGTAAATGTATAGTGCTTTTAAGCCTAAATATAACACAGGGCTAGCTTGTTTCTTTGCAAGAACATGCTGGAAATGGGTAAAGGCCAGCAAGGCAGGGGGAATCTGACGGAACACAAGCAGCTTGGGCACAACACAGGGGACAGCATAGACTAGGGACTGGTCGCAATAAGTGGTGTGGACAAAGGTACCCTTTCCTGGGAGAAAGACGGAAAAGTTAGCTGGATGACTGTAGGCAGTCCCATGCCACCTGCCCTTACAAGCAGGGAATGGGCTGGTTTTATTGCCATAAAAACCCACCTGAAGCTCCCCATGGAGGGTGCCATGGAGGCTTGTGGTTCTGCATTTTTCCACAGCTATGCTCTCCAAGGCTGGCTGTCAGGATGGCAGGACTGTAGGCAGGAGAAGATGCTCCAGGAAAGAAACTCTGCTCAGTGAAATTTGATAAAGGGGTCCAGCCTCTGGTCAAGTCGTCTCTTTCCCCTTAATGAGATATTAATGAGCTCCTGGCACTGCTGGAAGAAGGGGAGAATGTAGAGATTGAATTTCTAGGTATTCACACATTTTTCACACACCATATAATGTTCTCTGCTCCTTCCCCTGCTGTTTTGCACCATGTCATTGGACAGCAGAATCCTGCCCAGCTTTTTTTTCACTTTTTCAGTTTTCCCCCCAAGTGCGATGGATGTGGGTGCTCTCAGCAAGGCCAATGCCTCAACCCCACAATAGCAGCTAAAGTCCTAATGAGAGAGTTAAACTGCAAGCTGGAGAATGACATCGGGAAGCTCTGGTCTCTGTAGCTCCTGATCCTGAGTAAAAAGGATGATGAAATGAGATATAATTAAGGGACTTTAATACAGATCTCTGGGGTAATTATTTTTATTTTAGGATTAATGTGATGATTAAAAATCCACTGCATTGATCTGCTAAAGTAGGTTAAATGCTGTGGACTTCTGCTTAAATCCAGAGCTGCCGCTTGCTTTTGTATTGACTCATCTTTCCAATGCTCGGCTTTCAGCTGAATTTTCTTTTGAATCAGATGCTCAGCTGAGGGCTGGCCTTTTTTTGTGAGCTCTTGTTTGGCCAGCAGGGAATAATCCTGGATTACATCAGGAAACTGCCACTACAGTAAAAAATGTTGATATGGTCCCTGTCTTCAGCTCCCAACCTGTAGCATGGGATTGATCAATAGGACAGTCCTTGCCTGCTTTGGCAATGTAAAAATATCAGAGCAATACTTTGCTATATACCGATATTCTATTGGTAGAGAATTCACTAAATACTGTTTTTTTTTAACAACCTGACTTCTGCACAGGGTGAGAGGCAGCTGAAGAAGGGAATCTGCCCCTTTAAAACTATTTTTTTTTCCAGCTAAGTGAGGAGAATGCATTTTCAAAGCTATTAAAGACTTTAAAAAAAGATTCCCCTGGGGTCTGTCAGAAGGGGCACGTACAATAACTCAAAGAATCACACAGCAAGAAACAGCAAACCTTCCCATGCAGACAGCCTGCATTATTTGAAAGCTTTACATCACTTAAATGAGAATAAAACATCACTCTTATGAGTATAGCCTATAATTAATATCAGACTCTCATAACTTCAGGTTATACCACCATTTTGGTATTTCTGAAGCAGCTTTTATTCAACACTTGCAAATCAATTCCTAGACATCTTTACCCATTTCCTTACCCCTATAAGAAATATGGCTTATGATCATTTTTTGCACAGTATGGGAAAATATGGAATAAACCCTCAGAAAATAAACCTGGACTACACCTTCAGAGATAATTTAGTCTGTACCGTGCTATAAGACAAGACCAGATCTTACCTATACCAGCGACGGCAGTAGTTGCAATGTGGACACGGGGGCTGCACGTGACCTGAGTTGTATTTTGTCCTAAGCTGGGGTCTTGAGGAACTACAGCTAACTCATGGCAGTTGGGAGCTTCTGCCCCACACCTGCCATGTGCTCCTGTCCCCTGTTCATAACACCCTGTGAAGATGTTAACTGTCAGTGAAGATGTTAACCGTAACCTAAGACCATCTATTCCAGTGTTTAGAGTCTCTTTCCATTCTGATATTTTTCCCAAGAGAAGTAAGCTGAAAGTCATCTACTAAGTCATCTCTCTGTGCCCCCTCTGTTTCTAACCAGAGTGAAATATTATCCCAATGAAATGACATGCAACCTGTCAGTCACCTTGCTGAATCCCTGATGGCACTACCACACAGGTTTTGGTTTTGGTCCATTTTCTTCAGAGAAGAGCACTGGGAACTTCAGGAGACAGCAAAATCTTGAAGCTATGTACACCAATATGTGTATGTATGGGATATGGCCACCACCTTGAAGTGACCGAATCCATTCTAGCATAGCGGGAGAAGCTGAGACTCCAGCCATGCTGTTCTTACTACAGGGTATTCCCAAGAGCATTTCAGGGGGATGGCGACTGGGGTGCTGGCATCCCCATCGTGCCTAAATAACCTTGCAAAGACAAGGAGCTGAATTAGTTCCCCAAGAGGTCAGAGGAGCACTGCAGCCTGTGCTGGGAGAGAGCTCAGCAGAGAGATGGCAATGGGATGGAGGGGGCAGAATGAACAGGGAGCTGACAGATTAACTCAGCTGCCTGCAAAATCATCCCCCGCTGGTCATCCCATTCCCTTTCTCATTGCTGCTGTTGGTCACTTTACGTAATGCTCCTGTCTCCCCACATAAAATAAAAGGAGAGAGCACACACATACATGGCATGCGAACTAAAGCTCTGTAAGAATCTGCAAACAATCGCAGCTCTATCACAGGCTGCAACAGAGACTTTTATTGTGAAAAGTGTCCTGAAGCCAAAATCTTACCTTCTGCTACTTGGAGTTTTTTACTCACCCAGTATTTTAATTTACTTTTATAGAAAAGCATCAAGTGGCTGAAGATTTAGTACCAGAGCATGAGGGTATGTTATTTCCTCTCTTGTGCTCCCTGGCAGTACTCTATGGCTCTGATGCAGAAAACAGGCAGCGTTTGAATCCCTGCTCCCTCTAGACTTGCTTTATTTCTAGCATTGTTGTGCGGCACCTCTTCTGTTAAGATGGCAAAAATGCTGATCTAGTGTGTGAATTGCCAGTCCTTCTCCATTCCCCAGATGACAGTAAATTAAGGCAATGAAAGTCAGTTATTTCAGTATTTTACATGTGCAAATTGCATTACCCTGAGTGTTTCATTCCCTGGTGTGTTACACCACAGTCCTTCCTGAGCTCAAACCACGGGCGATGTGAGTCACTACAGAGTGACCTACAGATACTTGCCCCTTTTGCTGTGGCTGTGGCCACCCGGCAGTCCTGAAATCAGTTCCCACAAGCCCACCCTGCACAGTAGTGGTTGCTTTGCTTAGGGTTTGAATCATGTTGGGCTGTAGCAGCTCTGCAGAAGCTTCTTGCCCTGAAGTAGTGAACCATAGGTGTCCTGTTTACCAGTCAAAAGGTGGCCATTATCCTCACTGATTAATTCTGCGCCGGTTAAATCCTAATTCTAATTCACATAATACCCAGTAGCAGCTTGCTTCAGTCTAACTTTGCTGTGTGGGGATCTAGGCCTACTTCTGTCCATGCAAACAGCTCTTTCTGAGTATTTGGCTGAACATCTAGGCTAACTCTGCTTTCTGCATTTTCCACAGATCTGTTGCCTCTGTATGACAAAGTAATGGTTGAGTTTTGCCGATGCCCAGCATTGAGGACCTGTGAATCAAAGCCCGTTCATCCAAAGTGGTTTGAACCCCATGACATTTCTTTCAGAAACATCTCTGTTATAACCTGCCATGAACTTGTTTTACGTCATTTTGAAAAAATTAGCTGCTTGCCCTCTATGTGTATGAGTAGGTACAAAGTTCAATCTTACCTACATTTGTAGAAAGCCAAATCCAGAACCCCGTCCTCCTGCTTCAAATTGTGCTACACTTGTGTCCCCCACAGTCCCAGCTGTAAGCGACCACATTCTTGACCGCTGACCTCCATGGCTAGTGTTGCAGACCTGGTAACTCGGTCTTTTATTTCTGACCTGATCAGAGTTTCCTGATCATTCTTACACTCGCTGGATTTGGTCCAGACATAATCGCTGTGCAAAGCTTTGTATTTTCTTACTTTCGCTGTGCCTCATTCTTACCCTTGATTGCTTTTTCATTTCATTTCTCATTTTTTAATTCAAGTGTATTCATTGCTCAGCAGTCCGTGCCTCCCTCAGGCAGATTGTGGACTTAACCTCTCATTTCTTGGAGGTGTCCTTGCCCTCCGTTGCTTGCATCCATTTTGCTTTTTCATCAGCCCTGCAGATAGTCACTGTCCTTCCATGTCCTCTTTATTTAGTTAGTTTTATGCTTTAGTCCTCATGATGAAAACCTTAAAAGCAATCTCTGTCGCTGGTAGTTTCACAGCACTCTCCAGAAGAGCAAATATAGCCAAAGTTAGGCTTTTCACAGTCCTAGCTGAAAATCTTGGGCAGTCAACAGTTTGGAGGCCTTGCACAAATGGTAGGAGGAGATGGTGCCATCCACTTCTGTGCATGGAGAGGTGGAATATTGCCTCCTCCTGTGGCTGATACGGAGTACAGACACATTGAGTATAAATGGCATTTTGCTCATCAACTTCAGCATGGGTCCTCACTGCAAATGGGGCTCTGTGGGTATGTTTACACCGAAGAATATAGTACAGTGTAGAGACACTTGGCCTGATGCTAAATATATTAGTTTTGGGAACATGAGATGCAAAACAATTACCTCAGTCAGATCTCTAATGCTGTGGTGAGATTGATTCTGGTACCCATGCTGCATCAGGTATCTTTGCAGTGAGCTACCATCTCAAATGTCAGAATTTGCTGGTATCTTAAAATATCTGGGATTTCCTGTGAGTCTCTGTGCTTGGGGCTTGATTGGCCTTTTTTCTTGAAAAACAACCTGCCTCACTGTCAGGTCGTTCTGTTTTGGGTTTTCTGTTGCCCCTAATTATTACAAATAATAATAATATTTTAATTATGAATAGATATTACAAATAGAATTGACACAGATTATCTATTACTCCTTGGATGTTTATCTTCCGGCCACAGATGAAAAAAGGAAAGATTGTATTGTTTTGAAAGGTGTCCTTCGATGTCCTTGATGTCCTAGTCAACACTTTGTCCCGTTTAAGCAGACTAGTTGAATGTTGGTGTTGAGTCTATTTTATCTTTCTTAGGAAGTGATTTTATGTCAGGTTTTTCAGACGTTGCATGTAAATATCTGATGCAAGGTTTAACCAAAATGTGAAATGTGCTACACGAAACAAAACCTTTTTCTGTGTAGTGGTGGTTATAATCCAGAAGCTTCCCACCTATGTTTCCAGTTTTTCTCTTTGTGCTAGTCAAAATATACTCCTCCACCACTTTATTACTACCATTTCCCTCTAAGATGTAGAGCCAAGCTTCTCCCTGGTATAATACTGTATGGCCAACTGTGTAGTGTAACCAGATGTGCCCCTTTCCCACATCTTCATCCATATTTTGCTTTTCATGGGACCCATATTATTTCATTTCTTCCATTTGCTGTGAATATACCATTCCTGCTCTCCCACATATTTTCATACATTTTCAAAACCTTTTCTAATGGTCTTCTCCCAATAAGATAGCAAGCAATCAGCTCAGCAGTTACCCAGTATCAGTCAACTTGCAAAGCCCTAGGTCACTGAGACAAAGACTGGTCTCTATTAATGCAGTGAGCAGAAGTATGTATGTGAATGTATCCAGACTAAATCTCGCATTTTGCTAATTCTACTGGAGAAATAAGTATTTTTCTGAACTGGACTGGTCAGATTCACCTCTGCTTCCACTGAATGCAAATGTGAGTTTTATTATGGACTAACATAAGAAGGGGAGCTTCCTGCTCAAGTACATGAGTTGGCCCCAGGAATGTTTTATATCTTTGTGCTGTGTCTGGTTGGGTTATGCCTATGGATTCTCTACTGAAAGAGGCCAATGAACACATGGTATTTTTCTGGCATTATAGCACAGGTGAATTGGACCTGGACTGCTACAGGCAGAATTACATTTCTTTCTTTCATCTGTGCTGTGTCTTTCTAGATTGCTGTGCCTTGAATATTTATTTCAAAATGGATTGGAGTGTTTGAAGTGATATAAAACTATGCAAGTAAGCATTTGCCTTTCTCTTGTCATCTAACTTCACTGTCTTCAGGGACTGAGTGTGGCCCTTTTGTCAGGAAAGGGGAGTTTTTGGACACAGAGGCTAGTCTGCCTTGACTTTGCTGGGTTGGGTTTGATCTCAGCATCTCATTGTTACCTAGTGGATGCTTTACTCCTTTGGAGCCCCTCTGATGTCTTTTCAAGTGCAGTGTAAATAAACCTTGCTGTTTCTGGCCTGTGTGAAAAAAAAATGGATCCTTGTTTTTTCTCCAAAACTCCTCTTATTGTTATCTCTGTTGGCTGCTATGCTTGTCTTCGCTTGTGCAGCAGTCTGTCACATTGGAGACTCCTGATATTCCCCTTTCTTACCCAACCTCCTCCTACTCTCTGATCCATTTTAGTGAGTGTTTTCAATCACTCTCATCTGCAGGTCATTCATGCATACCACTGTTTTCGTTTTATTTTCCATACGCCCTGTGGACACAGTGAGTCATAGTTTCCTTATTTTGCAGAAAGAAGGAACTGGATCTTCAGCAAGATTAACCATCTGACTTTCCAATACCTCTGTAACATCCCTGTTAGTAGGCTAGGGGCATCAATTTACATTTTCAAAGAGAGTAGCATGATCATTTAACACTGATGTCTTCAGTTTCTCCTCTCAAGGGCACAAGAATTATGAAATGGAGAAACAGAGGTACAGTGAAAGTAAGTGATTTTCCACTGATTTTAGGAAGCATATTCATGGCCTGGACTGTCTGTTTGTCGGGGCAGGGACTGTATATGGCTTCTGCGTTTGGGTAGTATGTAACAGTGCAGTACAGCACCATGACCAGGCCTGTAGAAATATGATTATAAAATTATTAATGATGTATATGGAATTAATGTGTATACTATTAGCTTATAACTTAAACAGGAGCTGGAGTCAGAAAAGCTGGGCTTGCTGTCACCTCCTAATGGCCTCTTTGCTAGGGAGAACGTATATAGAGGAGTATGATAACTGCTAGAAAGAAAGGGCAGGAAAAGCGAAGACAAATAAGAGAGGGAGCCCAGAAAGAAAATGAAGTAATTTGCCTTGCTCTTGGGGACATTCGTATCTCCCTTTCGCCCCTTCACAGAAGGAGTCTGTAGACTCCTCTGCTTCCCCTTGGTTGACCATCTGTGGTAGGCCAGCAAGCTGAGTCAGATTTTGGCTTAGTTTCACCGATATAAAATGACATTGGTTTCTGCTTGTTTTTGCTTTCTTTTGGGTTTAGTCTGCCTCTGGTACACGCGGGATGGGAGTAGTGCTAGATGTCACCTTGAAAGATGAGTGGAAATAGCCTGCTGCCAGGGCTTAAATGAGATGAGCAAGTTGTTTTGGGGGAAGGGGTTGGCACTGGAGTGGCATCTTCCATGCCCTCTCCTTGCACCACCTGTGTGATGTCCCTGTTGCCATTCAGTCCTCGTTACCCGTAGGTGGTGATCACTGTGTTACTCAGCCACTTGCACCAAACTGCTCTTCTGCTTTGAAAGCATGTGGGTCTCTCCTGAATAAATTCTGCTGCATACATGGTCATGGCCTGCTCTCTGGCTAGAGCCCAGACAGGACCTCCAGCTGTGCTTAAAGTCTTTTGGATCTTCTCCATTTATTAGCTGTAGCATACACAGCTCCCTTTTAAAAGCCTTCCTGTCTGCACTGATTTTTTGCCCTACCTTCGTGCTTTAGAAAGGCAACGAGACCGCCGTGAGGTGGGATCTCAGTGTGATGGCAGCATGGATGCGAAGCTGCTTGCTGCAATCTATCCACTTGTTCAGTCTTGCCTTATAGTTTAAAACCCTCATAATTGTTTGACATCCTCTGCTATTAAAACCTCTGCTTGTGCAGGAACTGTTTCTTGTTTGGATTGCAGCAACAGGCTTTTTGCTTTGCTTCCTGCTGCTTCTTGACAGCCGGTCTTGACAAGCCCTTCAGAATTACTGCTGCTTTGTTAATTTTCTGGTTTTTCACAAGCCCCCCCCCCCCCCCCCCCCCCGCTATTCTTACAGTATGCTAGTGTTTATTTGACCACATACTGATTCAACACTTACAGTTACCAATTAGGATCAAAATATTGCTTTGACATTTACCTGAAACTCAAGGTCTTCATTGCTAAGACATTCAACTTAATGGAGTTTCTCTAATGCAAGGCACAACACTGCTCATACTCTTATTTGTTAGGGGTGAGTCCTGTGATTAATGATGTCCATAAAACTCGATGAGAAATTTGCTTACAGTGAATGGGCAAAACATAGCATCTCTGCACTAAGAGTGTTTCTGGTCATTATATCTTTCATAGTCTTCCCTTGTCATCATCAGCATCACATGTTGGGGAAACATCCTAATTTTAGAAGGAAATAACATTCAAGCAAATTGAGCAAATGGCAAAGTTCCACCATTGGTAATCATTGCTAATGATCCCAGGCTTAAAATTAGCTTTTTGATTTTTTTTTTTTTAAACTCTGACGAGAACTGTCTAAATTACATAGGGGACCTCTATGTCTAAGTAATTTCCTTTGCTTTCCTTCCCTTCTTTTAATCTTTCCTTACTCTCTTTTTAGTTCTGCTTCTTTTTCTCTTCCTTTTCTGTGTTTCCATCCTGCATGTGCTTTCCTATTGTGATTCTGATTCACAAAATCTTAATTTACCTCCTGTTTGCCTGTTTAAATGTAGTTAGTGCTGGGAGTGAACATGGTAGAATTTAACTACAGTAATATGCAAAAGAAATACACCGATGGAGAAGTTCAAGTCTCTTTTCATTTTCTCAGGCTGTTTGCAAATTTGGCCAGGCAGCTTTTATGAACACTTATGACTCACAACTGAGAGGATTAGAAAATATATTTTTAAAATTGAAATCTCCTAACTCAAGGCTGATTGAAATGAATGGTAAAACTCTCAGTAATCTTGTTAGGAACAGAATTAATTCAGGTCAGTGTTTTTAAATGTCTCATCCTTGATTTCTACTCAGTCCTAATACTACAAACCATTATTTATGGGAGTTGTTCTTACTAGGAGGAAGAGGTTTATTGTACCATCACTCCAGAAAATGCAGAGCAGCAGCTTGGTCTCAGTCTTGCAGACTCACAAGTGAGACACACAGTCCTATAAGCTGTGTAATGTTTCTTCGGTAGTGTGTTTTGTGTATATATAAGTCTATGTATTGCTAACCTCTGGAGTACCTGTTGGAAGAAGAACACTGTGTGGTCCCCTTTCCCTGTCTTGTTCAGGGTTGGACACTTAGCTTGCTCCTGACCCTAAGCTCAGCTCACAAGTTTGCACTTTGTCCTTACCATGTAGAAGTGTCATACCCAGACCCTTGCTTGCCCTTGTTAGGTATTTTTGTACCTCAGTTAGATTCCCCATTCCTCCATTTCAAAGCTAAGTATTTTAAGCTGTTCATCGTAAGACATATCTACCATTCCTCAGTCTTAGTCTTCCTGATCTCCTCTTGGATCTTACCCAAAATGTGCATGTCCTCCTTTAAACTTGGTGCCTCAGCTACAGTACACACTGTTCCCAAAAAAGTCTTGATGAGAGGAGGGCATTAAAAAATGGTTTTATAATTTCTTTTGCTTTATGGACAGACTTCACCCCCCTCTGCCTTTGAGCATTTACTTAGCTTTCCTTCCAGCTGTTACATGTGGAGTGAAGACATACAAAGCGAAAGGACTTTACCAAATGTTTTCATTCTTTATTTCATCTGCCTGAATATTAGCTATGCTTTAGGAGAGTTCACCTCTGAAGGACACACCAACACCAGTTATTTATCTAGATTGATGCTCTCTATTTCAGTTGCAAGTAAATATCAAAGCCCAAAATATCTAATTTAAATCCAATTAAAAAGTACAATTGCAACTTGGTTTTCCCACACTTCTACTCTCTCTCTCCATGTATCATTCAGTGCTGCCCTTAGCAATTAAAACATATTTTTAAGGCTATGTATTTAGATGTCTTTTACAAAGACATACACATTCAAAAGAAACGTGTTTCCATACCAGTTACAGTGTGGCAAAAAAATGTGTTAGACTGTGGTACATGGGAGAGAATCACAAGTGTTTATTTCAACAAGCCTAAAAGTGAAGGTGTCCTAGTAAAAGTGAGAATTTTCTCGTGTTTTCTTCACACCAATACGTTACTTGGAAGTGGTACCTTGGGCAGCCTCAGCTGATTAAAAACTGTCAGAGCAACGTACAAGGTGTGGGACTCTCTGACAAGCCATAGTACTGCATTAGCCTATAGCAATTATAGCAAAACCTATACATCCTTTGATGTGATTCTCCAAATTGATCACCGAAGTAGCTCTCTCCAAGGTGAATGTAAGATGTAAGTATATAATATCATCTCATTTTGCTTATGGCGATCAGCATAGTTACTTCCATTTGTTTTGACTATTTGGAAAACAGGAGAATTGCATCCATGCATTTAACTAAGAAGTAATTAGAATGGGTCTCCTATGAGCAAAAATTTGGCTTCTGTATTTGAAATGTTCCTATTTTTACACTTAAAAAGTTAAAAAGGCAAAATTTGAGCGCTGGAGGTGGGAGGCAGCTTGGGAGGGGAGAGGGCAGTTTCGGAGGCTAGCTCTTTCCTCACTTCAGAGTGTTGAAATGGATCCCTACCTTCTTCAGAATTACTTCTCCCCCAGAATGCCTTTACCAAAAAGTCTGTTTTCAGTAAAACAAACAACAGAACAAAAAGATTAAAAGGCACAAAACATACAAGAATAAACTTCTTAAATCTTTCAAAATATCTTGAGCTTAGGTCAAAAGACATTTGTGGTGACATGCACTGCACTTCACTTGGGTGGTGGGATTCTTCCGTCGCGTGTGCCAACACTGCAAGCAACCTCGTGCTCCCCGTACTGCTGATGGAGGGAGAGTTCACTCTAGGGTGAAGGCCAGCCTTTGATGGGGTGAATCTTCCCCTAAACTAACAGTAAGGAGCCAATCTCCACTGATTTTTAAGAATGAAGACAATTAGCTCATGTGGAAATGCCTGCAGATACCTGAAGTTAGACAAGGTTGTCTTAAAATAACTACAACAACAAGAAGTTATGTGCACACATTTCCACAATATAGAACAAATAAACTCCTACTGTATGTTTTTGGAGCTGTTTAGAGCTACTCCCCTTTCCTGCTGCAGGAAGCAAAGGGGCCTTATTTTAACACCCCATATTGTTCCTTCTTAATTTCCTATGCTTATAACTGCTGACAGTTAGACTAGAAGATGGATGTGGTCTGAGAGATTCTCCAGTCCTCGTAATAAGTCTGTTGACGAAGAAAACTAGCGGGGTCCTGGATGTCCTTTCTCTTGGGCAAAGCAGGCTGGCAGATTGCTTCCTGGCTGTCCCCGCACAGCCCAGCCGGGAAGTTAACTTTCAGTATTGGCAGCAACAAATGTTCACAACTCAGCTGCCAGGCTTCTGAAATCATAAAATTGGGTTAAAATGGAGAAGATTAAAAATAACAATCTGCAAGATTCTTTCTTGTTGACTTCTGAGCTAAGGGAAGGATTTGACTTGTGTTGTCAAATGGTTTTTCAGACTCATTTTTTTTAAATACATGTGGGATTTCTACCCAGATATAGGTGTAGTTTCCAGAAGACTTCAGGCATCATGGGTCTTGGAATGAATTTGTGCAAGTTTGGAAAACAGGGAGTTATGAAGATTGTGATATGCTTTGGCTTAAAAAACATCATCTTCCCAAACAGCAAAAAGAAGCATTATAGTGTGACTTGGAGAAGTCATTAAATGGCAAATCCTTTGCTAGCATGGCCAATAAATCAGAGGAAGGACCCAGTGCTTACCACATTTAACAACTACCGTAGATGTAAAATTGAAGTTTGGAGAGTTTACTTCTTTGGCCCTGCAGTTTTCCACATAAGTTTCCAGCTTTTTGCACTTGCATCTCTGGGAATGAAATTTCCACCTTGGTCCACACATATGTGTATTGTTTATCAGCACAGATGATTACTGGCCTTCCAATTTGGTTGGGGAATCTGGTGTTGTTTTCAGCCAAGAAGCTGTAGAGTCTATGGGAACTGTAAATTAATGGTTTTCACTAGTAAGATGATGTCTTGTGGTTCTTGGTATCTTTTTATTTTTTTTGATGAATGTGTCGTAGTCACATTTCTGTGTTAAGAAAAAGGACATGAGAACTCATGCTGATAGACTTAACCTAATGAATGATATCAAATATCAACTGCCTCGTTTTCTTGCTAGAGGGCTGCAGTTTAGCTGGCAGAATGGAGAGGAATTGGCAAATTGGACCGGCACCTTTAATTTCACGGATGACGGAGCAGTGAAGAGTGGCAGTGACACAGGCACCAGGTACCAACACCCGAGGGAACAATTACAAAGATCTCTCTCTCTTTGTATGAAACACAAATGTGAGCACAGGCTGTATGAAAAATGAGATTTGCAGTTTCCTTTGGCTGCTTGGTACTGCTCCCCATGGCACAGAATATGCCAGGGATGCCCAAGTGCTGTGCTGTTTTCCCCCTTCAAGGTCTCGGGACCATTTTGGAATATACCATAAGCATCTATGCAGTATGCAAGAGGGTGACTTCTGTGTCCTGGCCTCTCCTATTTCCATTTCCCCACCAATGCTATGTGTCAATATGTGGCAGTGTGGGAGAGAGAGACTTGGGTGGAGAATGTCCCAACATGACAGTATTGATGCACGCAGAGCACACTGGAGAATCTAGCCCAAGGCTTTCTTTATAATAGAATATATATTCTAAGAAAACATAGTTTAACTTGAAATCTTTGCAGGGCCCAGTAGGGGAAAAGTGTTCTATCAAGATAAGACCAGAGTATTTCCTTTATTTACATTATTTTGAAAATATGAGAAGCACTGATGTGCTGTTGCACTTTTTACACTTAGGAATTTGTAGTAGGATCCTTTTGACTGACACACATCTGAAGGGTCATAAAGAGCCATGTGCATAGTCAGGAAGCTGGCTGCAGTTGTGCCTAAGGAGCTTCATAGCTATCACAGGCCATCTGTGTAAATCCAGGTACAGGCATAGGGTGAATATTTGGGGTATCTTCCCAGAACCTCAGTTGTAGAGGTTAAAAATCCTGAGTCATGTGTAGTATCAAATTCAATAAGTAGCAGGGAAATCTTAGAAAGACTGTAAGTTAAAGAAAAAATAAAATGAATTAAAAGAAGCTTACATTTAATACTCTCTCTGGATAAATTATGTATTTTATTTAAAATATCATCACTTTGGTAACCGTACACCGCTACAGCTGTGGAGCTGATAGCATTTCAAAGGCAAGGAGAAATACAGAGTCTGACCTGCCCAAAATCATCCAGTCTCACTGAACCGCAGCAATGCTGCAATTCCTGTTAAGGCTCTTTGCTGTAATGTGATCCTGTATGAGTGCTACCCGCCACTGGACTGGTTTAACTAGTTAAGGCTCTTTATAAAAAAAAGCAACTGAAGCTGCAGTTTTTCATTCAGACCAAGGGAAAAATGGTTCATTCTATGTATGTATGTGTGTGTGTGTGTGTGTGTGTGTGTATCTATCTATATCTACTGTTGTTGCCTTATTTGTGTGTGCATCTATAATCTGTATATGCAGTCTTCAGTTTAGGCAATTGGCATATAAAAGAACTGAATGTGGCACAAAGACAGATATCTTCTTGAAGACATGAGAAAATTAATAAATATAGACTTCCCCCTCTAGGCACCCTTGACAGAGACAACTGAACCATCATTGATTGCAGGATGGGGACCAAAACCCTTGACTGCAAAATACATACTAGCTGTAAGGCACTGAACAACAGTACTATTCTCAATCTGTTTAACCTCTTCAAAGATGAAGAGGTTCAGGATGCAAGTATTTTTATACAAACAGGCTCAAACCGCACAAGTTAGGTATAAATTTCAAAGGTTATAATATCAACAAAAGACGCAAATTTCTAAGTCTGCATCATGTTAATGACTGTGGAGCTGAAAGATGGGGATTTTGAGTTAGGGACAAGTCTAGCTGCAACATATACTGCACATAAGTGTGTTATAGATATTATTTATCTATTTGTCTACTGTTTGAAAGCTGAGAACATGGCAAAATAAAAAAGAACTGTATAAATGTGGAAGTGAGACTGGAGGTGAGATTGTGCGGTGAATAACTGCAGAGCTATGTCATAAATTGTTTACTATTTACCTTTGATCACCTTTCTTACTGTGTTATCACTAGACATCTCCTGAGAGTCTTAATCTGACACCCAACTTCAGGCTGTTGATATAAACTGAAAACAAGCCTTCCTCAAATGAATACTTTTTTCCACCAAATAGAAAACTTGCAGACTACATTTTACCAACCTGGTTTTACTTGTATATATTTACAGGTCTCCAGAGAGATGTCTAAAGTGCACAAAACAAATTATATGTCAGCATATGCACAAGTAATTACCTTTCATTGCATGGCTCTGCAGTTTATTGTGTGTTGTCACCTCCTTGTAAAAGGTTTGGTGTTTAAAGATATTAACTGAAATAGATATTAATATGCTTTTCATTAGCTTATATAATTTACATATTTTTATATATATAGACACATGTTTATTTTACATATGTGGTATCAACACATGTATATTCTATAACTATTCTTTATCTTTTAATTATGTAACTTAATACATGGTGTAGAGACATTGACAACTTATTCTGTAGGAGTGATTTGCTAGACAAAAATGAAGGACTTCCAGAGCAAAGGCACACTGAGACAATAAGTGCATTAGAACTGCAAGACAGCCAGACTTCACAAGAATAGTGGCCATATCAAAACCAATGAACAGTGAAGATTAAACATTGCATGAAAATGATCAAGTAGGACAGAAACAAAGAGTGTCATGTTATCTGATTCCAGTAGAAACTGTTTCAGACCATAACTAATGCATGAAGTTAAAGTGTGGCTTGTAATTGGGATGTTTTTTACTGTCCAGGGGAGTTCATTACACAGTTTTGGAAAATGAGCCCTCCTCTGATTGCAGACAGCTCTGCTGTGCTGGAGTAACCAAGCTAACCAAGGCTTTTCATCCCAGTGCATAAGACGGTTCTTCAGATTGTGTAGAACCAGTCCATGGAGTTAAAAGCTGGTATCATGAGCTCGACTCAGTGTGTGGTGCAACTGAGAGTGTGGATCATGTTTGCAGCATCTAATGTTGCTGTGGGTAGATGCCCGACTTCATTTCGATGCATATTGCATTGCTGCAGGACTTCTAGGTAGTGAAGAAGTTGTGAATACTTTCAAGGAGTAAAAGTGAAACTGATACCTCCCCAAAGCCACAGGGAGGTGTTCTTTCAGACAAATGAGGACTAGGTGGGCTGCAGGCTCTTTGAAACACCCACTCAGGTGCAATGTCAACCAATTGTTGAATACTGGCTTATTTTTGGTTCTTATGTATGAGCCATTGCTCAGATTCTACCTTTTGCTTTTTATCTTGTGCTCAGTATTATAAATCTTACAGCATCCTTGAGGGGAATCAGGTAAAGGATTCTGTCTGATGCTGGTTGTGAGAAGTAATATATGCAACTACTTCCTAGAGCCCTGATTCTTCTGTTCTCCTTTTAATGTGTTTTACAACTTACTGGGATTGTGAGTCTTCACGCTTAAAGCATTTTTTGTTGCCAAGAAACTGCCTTAATGATATGAAGATCTTTCTGCCAAATTGGTTGGGTTACGGTGTTCTCGGCCACCTTCAGTCTTATCTGAGCTGAAGATAAGTTTCAGTGTAGGACTGAGGTGATGAGACCACAGAAGCCTTTGACGGGCGAGAGGAGACATGAGCGTTATGCTTTTGGGCCTGTCAGTTTGAACGCTGAGTTCTCCAGTATGACAAATCTGAAGCTTTGTCCCCAGTGGCTACAAAATAGAAAGTGTAATCAATTGGATTCATCAAATACACATTCTAGAGGAAGGAATTTAAGGGTTTGAGCCATCAGAACTCATTGGCCAGGACAGTAGCTGAGGATGTTCCTTAAGTCATAGTGCTGAACTCCTCATACAACGGTACTAAAATCTTAAGAACCACACAAAAAAAAAAAAAAAAAAAAAAGCCATTGCTTTCAACAATAAACTAAAATGTGGGTTTTGAGATGTTATTGACGTACAAGTATTGTCATGTGGTTTGTTATGCCTCCCAGGTGGTCATATGGATAACAACATCAGCAGCTTATTTCAATTACAGTGATGGGAATGGGCTTGATTAAAACAGCCAAACAGCAGTCTATTAAAAATTGGAAGGGTTCTGAAAGCTCGGCATTGGTAAAATAGGACTCCCTGCAGCATACCCCCATTATCAGGAGCCGATGCTGTTTTGATACAGTGATTGTGAAAGAAAAGAAACAACAAGGTCTTCCCAAAACTACAATTCAATATACTCTCCAATAAATCATTCTGGGGGTGACTCATTGTGGGGCTGTCTCTGCTTTAGCTCCTGCTGTTACACCCACAGCTGTTGCTGTAGAGCTGTATCGGCTAGTATATTAGACTGAAATTTTGGAGAGACTTGGGTCCCAAAGAAGTGGACAGATGAGAAGGGAACAATATGGCATTGGCGTGAGTGGATGTTTGGTCAATTCACACTGCTAATGTGGTACCGGGCAGCAGAGCCAAGCAGTCCCAAATGATCTGTGTGCTGAGACATGAAGACAGGAGATTAAAATCAGAATGGCAGTGAGCAGCCAGTGCCAATTTGCCAGGAGCTTTCATAGTTGTGATGAAAATCATATCCTCAGGGTATCACAGCTATCATCTTAACTGTACAGATGTGTAAAGTATCTGTGAAGTCACAGGACCAGATCAAAGAAGGAATCCAGAAAAGGGACATCTCTGAGATATGACACATGGATGCATGCACTTTCCTAAGGTTACTTGGGAGGTACGTAGAGCTATCAGTGAACTGCTTTTAAAGGACAGAAATATAAAACCCACTTCTCTTCTGTGGAAGATCAAACTTATGGATTTAGGGCTGGTTTGTGGAAGCACTTTTGGGTTTTTTTAAAGTAAAAGTCTTTAATTTGGAAGATAGGCAGGATATCTTGGGAAACTGCCCTTGTCTTGGTGGATGGACATTTCTGAGGCCATCTATTACCAAAAACCAGAAAAACTTGTGACACTGTAAGGAGACAAATCTAGCTAAACATTTCAAAATATCCTAGGTGGAAGATCAGGAGCTTAATGAGTTAATAGCTTTTAACCTCAGCTACATGAATCTTCTGGGAAGCATGAGTACCTGTACAAGAATTCCGTCTCCTGACTATTGTTTGATTACTCTGGTTCTTCTAGAAAGAAAACCAGCCTCGAACTAAAGATGCCATTTCTATCTTCAGCTTCCAGGCATCAGATACTATTTTTCCTTCCTTGCTATGCTGTATTGAAAAGCTTTCTGTTACTAGGAATTGCATCCTCTTGTAGTGTCTCCCTACTCAGTAACCGTGTTTGGATTAAGCTTCATACGTCTCTCATACTTTTTGGAACCCAAATTATTTCTGCAGGTCCTTTTGTAACTCTTGACAATGTCTCAAACCCTCAAAGTTGAAATAGAATCATAGAGTGGTTTGGGTTGGAAGGGACCTTAAAGATCATCTAGTTCCAACCCCCCTGCCATGGGCAGGGACACCTTCCACTAGACCAGGTTGCTCCAAGCCCCCATCCAGCCTGGCCTTGAACACTGCCAGGGATGGGGCAGCCACAACCTCTCTGGGAAACCTGTTTCAGTGCCTCACCACCCTCATAGTGAAGAATTTCTTTCTTATATCTAATCTAAATCTACCCTCTTTCAGTTTAAAGCCATTACCCCTTGTCCTATCACTAATGCCCTTGTAAAAAATCTCTCTCCAGCTTTCTTCCAAGCCCCCTTTAGGTACTGGACGACTGCTATAAGGTCTCCCCAGAGCCTTCTGTTCTCTGGCTGAACAACCCCAACTCCCTCAGCCTGTCCTCATAGGAGAGGTGCTCCATCCCTCTGATCATCTTCGTGGCCCCCCTCTGGACTTGCTCCAACAGGTCCATGTCTTTCTTATGTGGAGGACCCCAGAACTGGACCCCAGTACTGCAGGTGGGGTCTCACCAGAGCGGAGTAGAGGGGGAGAATCCCCTCCCTCGACCTGCTGGTCACGCTTCTTTTGATGCAGCTCAGGATACAGTTGGCTTTCTGGGCTGCAAGCACAGCCTAGAAATATCAGAACTTGATGCAGTAATTCAGAAGAGCTTTTACCATATAATGTATACAAAGATGTATGACTATTTTCTCTTGCTTATATTTTCATTTTTTTTTTATAATGAAAAATATCACTGTTTATAATGACACATTTTGTTCCTAGCTACAGCCACATACTGAAAATTCATCATCAGTTAGACACCTACAACATACAGTAACGTTAGAGATGAAGGTGGTAAAAGATTTAAACCAATTAATGCCGGTGACATTGGCATCAGCAGGTGGCAGCCAGGAGGAATGTGAACCAACTTTTTTATATTTGTTGTCCCCAAGGAGGAAGTAATCAAATAGTTTCACCAACCTGTACAGAAGTCTTGCTTTTCCAGCCTCTTCCTTTGTGCCCACAGCACCTTCTGTCTCACTTCAGTCTTTCAAGCACTATCCTGGTGTGGACAAGACAATACAGGCTCTCAAACAGCAGGAACAACACATGCAGCAACATGAATTTTTGTGCCCCAGTCCTAGTGGAGTGTACATTAACCTGAGGGCATCAAACATTTCCTCTTCACTTGCCAATTCTCAAAGCAGGGGGATCTCGTTTAACGTCAGTACATCCACAGGTGTTTTCTTTTGCAAGGTGTAGTGTGAAAGGTCATTGTGATTTCCATTAACTTCAGTGGCTGCTTTTGTTCTTGGTGGCAATTGTCTAGTCTAGGCAGTGTCTATGAGAGCAGATCCCAAGGTCCCATTTCCTGCCTGCCCCTGACTTACCCGTCAATCAGCCTCTACATCAGCTTCTTTATCTGCCAAATAGGGATTGTGCCTTCCAAATGAGGTCAAAGTAATCTTAGGAGAATACTCCGTGAGAAGTGGTAGGATGCACTCTTCGAGGGAAAAAAATCTCTGTATTGATGTCAGGCCCTTAAACCTTTTGACCACATCTTGTAGTTTTTGATATTGTCACATAGAAATATTAATAGAGGCAAAGGCTAGCTGGATTTGGTTGCTCACTCACAGTGGGCTCTTTGATGAAGTCAACACCTAGTTTGCTCTGCTCTGGATGAGTTTTCCAGAGCCCCTATAGCCATGATATTCTCCACCTCAGCAGTATTTTTGCTACAAGGGTCTGAAGATCCCATGCTGGCCTGGCCAGATGAAAGTGAGTCCCTGTGTGCTTTGGGGAGCGTGCCCTGGCACACTTGCAAGGTTTCCGAGTAGGGAAGTTGAATCTAGACCCAAGGTTGGCCATGGATCTCCCCATACTTATGAGTGCAGGCACTGCTAATTGGACAGTTTTCTTAACAAGTGTTTAGTAGAAGTCTGCAGGGCTTGGTTCATTTATTCTCATTTCTTAGTCACTGGATAATGTATATTTTTGGAAAGATCTTTGTTTTTCCTGGAGGGTAGGTGGAATCCTTCCTGCGATACTCAGCTTTCTTGCAGCATAAGTGCTGCAGGCTCACTGCAAACAGTGCAGAACTGGCACTGCAGGAACGAGCAAAAGCGGAAGGCGGCTTGTGCAGGGGAAAATGTTCTTGTTTAAAAGATGCCTGACAATTACACTCAATTATATTTTAAAACCTTTGTTCGATATATCAGACACATCAGTGTCTCAATCCAAGTGCTGCTTGAAGACAGGATTGAAGTCTTAGCCTTTTTAATTCATGTAGCATGATCAAGAAAAGCTTACTTTTGATCAAAGCACCCAACTGCTGATGATCAAAGACCTAAGAGTTAGCTGGTGGACTGGGAAACCAAATCTGCCTCTCACTATCGAGCTCAGTAAGCTATTCAGCTGGAAGTGGGGTTGCAATGGGAGACATGAAAGTTAGAAAAGAAGAAAGTCTCAGTTAGTAAAAAATGGAAAATTACAGAGTGAATAGCATCTCATTTCTGGGCATTCAGTACTGAGTGCTGTAAAAAAAGAGTCCTCTCTGAGCACTTGCAGCTTGTGTGGTGTTTAGATACAGGATTTGATCCTGGAAAAATGTTGTAGATTTGGAAGCTACAATTGACCTGAACGGACATAAAGCAGTGAGTTGTGTGTAGTGCCCGATACCCTGAGAAAATGCAATCCTGCATGCAACTGTGGTGTTTGTTGTGATTCGATTGTAGTTGTGTTCCCTATTGTAAAGAATCATGAATTCTTGTGTTGGTTTTCCGGTAAACTTGTGACTTTTGAGGGATAAAAGTTATTTAGATTTCAGCAGGTGAAGCAAAGGCAATGCAGGGAGAGGACATTCTGGCAATGACATATCAACTCTGTTTTGTGGATATAAAACATGACTGTCATTCTTGTAAAGCTGAAACACAGCCCTTTTCTGTAGCAAAAAGAGTAGCGTAGTCAGGCGTGTCACTTGTCACTAATCAAGAGCATAAATCAAAATAAATTGCACTACACCCTTGCTTCTTAGCTGGATATCAGACTGAGGAAGATGATGGGGAGGACGGTTTTCATTTGTGCTAATTAAGCTTTCTGACAGGCAAATGTATCTTCGTTCACAGGGAACTACATGGTTTAGAGTGGGAGTTAATAGGCAGAAGTATCACTCGGAGCCCAGGGAGTGGGTGAGACTGATGCTTCCTCTGGGAGAGTGCGGGGGGAGCTGGTCTCCAAACACTCCCAGCAGGACCAGACCCTGCTAAGCGGAGGAGCTGGGTTTAAAGGACATCCGTGGGGGTTGAGGGAACCCATATTCTTTGTGCTAGAGCCCAGTGTTGTGCAAAAGCTGTATTCTGGGAAAGTACAGCATGAAACACTTCTGCGGGAAGAGGTCGGCCGGTGCTCCAGGGAGCTGCCTCTGCTAATTTGCCCCAGTGTCTGTTGCAGAAGGGGAATTGCTGTGAAGCAAATAAATAGCATGAACACTCCTGGGAGAAAGAGAAGAAAAAATATTTTTTTTTGTTTATTGACTAGATACCTTTTCACAGATTCCTTAATGCTGTTGTATTGTCATTAACGCTTGCAACCTAAGTGCTACAGCATCAGTAGCATTAACACTAAGGAGGTTTAGCGTCTGTCTGGGTGCTTCAGATGCGGTTCAGGGCTTATGAATGACGGCCCAGATGATGATTATTCAGCAGCTCAGGCAGGATGAGTTAGTTTCAGTTGAGCTCATCCCATGGCCAGTAGCATCTTCTCCTCCAGTTGGTGCAGAAGTGACACCACTGTCAGTGTCCCCTGCCTTTGCTGTGGGAGGCATGTAGGTGTCCCATCGGCAGCGTGTCATCCAGCTTGTTTCATGGATCCTCCCTCTGCACTTCCACAAGGTGCCAAATGGTGAATTCACTACTCCCAGCGACTCTGCTGGAAAAGCTGGAGCTATTGTGAGAGTTAGTGACTTGCAGGACAGTCCTGTGCTTTTTGAAGCTGTAGGCTAATGGAATAACTCTGCTACAAACGCAATGGTGCCTCATGCATTTCCTTCCAGATCCAGAAGTGGTATATTTTTTACCTAATCCTTTCCTCCTTACCCTTCTGGATCTTTGGTAACACATCCCTTCTTCATTTCTATTTTTGGTTTGTGGACTGGGTAAACTGGCAATGATCAAAGGGAATCTCTGGGACTCAGGAAATTTCATCTCTGTTTCATAAAATGACATCTTTGTCTCCACTGCCACAGGCTGAAGCCAGCTTTCCCCTGCTGCGGCGTTCCCCCATGATAGCCTGTGCTGTTTGACATCTGAGCTGCAGTTCTTTAACTTAGCAGCAGAGCCAGAAGTGTGCAGGAAAGATAAAAATACATGTTAATCTAGATTTTTGCCATTCTTATCTGTTCTGAGGCCCATACAATGTACTGAAATCCAGTGTTAGATGAAAGGTGAGGATAAGACTGATAGCCATTGCTATCCCCCTTATGACCAGAGAGATAGGAGTGGTGTGTAATGTGCTGAGTGTTGCGTGGGGATGTATACCTGCCTCTGGCTAGTGTGTAAAACATGCACATTCAGGGTCCCAGACTTCTCTGACTCAAAGAACAAAAGAATGGATACCACAAAATACAGTAAAATTCTGTGACCAGCAAGAAGTGCTATGGTGTTGGCTCCACAGAGAGAAATTTCCGTTTAGTTTTGGAATTTTATCGGGAAGACATCCACACAGGGCTTAATTCTGGTGCAACTAGGTGAGCTCTTAATCCAGTTTCAGTGGGAACAGCTTTCAAAATAGACAGGTTGCTCAGCTGCAGCGCAGCAAGACAAGCACGCAGGACTTGTGCCACTGCAATGGGTTTCAGCTACTCTTTACTAAAAAGGCTGAATGTCCAGGTGAGCAATTGAGTTGGAAGGAGAGCCCAAGCCTTTTGGTGAGACACCAGATGAAGGTTCATGTTACATGAACTATATCTCCCTTCTGGAAGCTGAGGAAGTCTTTTCCCAGATTTGTCACTGATTATGGAGTGCTTTAAATACATAATTTCCTCTATAAAACTCATAAAAATATATTTGTTGCCTTGAAAACTATCTAAACACATTTCCTAATAGTCACACTTTTTAAAGATTGCTAAGCTATTGGGTTTTTTTCTGACAGTAATCATTTTACTTCTTTATTGGGGTTTTATGATGTTCTGCCACCTTCTAGGCATCGGCTTCCTCCTTTCAGTCTCAAGGTTTCTGCTTCTCACTGGATCACAGAAATGATCGGTTTGGGGTTTGGCAAAGCTAAGGTGGTGAAAACCTCAAGGAGAGGTGAAGGAGACATATCCTAAAGCAGCATTTGACAGGATAGAAATGTTCCCAGTTGGTAGCAGATTGCTTTGGGAAGCTCTTGAGCTTTTTCCACTCGCATGCTATATTCCTTTTCTCCCTCCTATAGGTTTGTCTCTTCCCTGCTTGATCAGACTGATTTCTGGATGTACTTACAAGGCAAAATTCAGAAGCTGTTTGTTTTTAGGTGCTTCTGGCCTTTGGAAGCCCCGTTGAAGATACCTGGAGTTGTTATTTTCTGGACACTCTCCCTTCCTACAGTTCTCCTGGGAGGTGTGAGCCCTTAGCACTTCTCCAGAACAGATCAAACTTTGGATCCCCCTAAATTCCGATATTAATTATAAACATGAACTCCTAAGGAAACTAACAAGGCTTTCCTACTTAAGGATTATATATTTAGAACCGAACAGACATTCAGGTCCAACATGAATTTTGATGTTATTTTAAAATGACACTAACCCAAAATATTATCTTTCCAATGATGGTTTAAATAAAGCTCTTCCAGGAATCTTGTATTTTTCTTTCATATTGAAAATTCAAAAGATAGTTTGGAGTTATAGCCTCATGAATTCTGAGATTTTAAAGGATCCATCAAAATATCTTGCTCTAGCCTTGGTCATAATACCTTTTCCTCCAGGTCATCACCTTGTATTTCTTCATTATATTAATAACTGCACTATGGGTATGCACAGTTCTTAGGTATTAGGCTTTAATACAGACTTCTAATGATAAGTGGTGAAACTGGTACAGAGTTTAGTTTAAACCCTAAATCTTTTTTGTCATTTCAATGCAGTCTCATTGAATTCACTGGACAGCCTGGGCTTTCTCTGGCCCCTAAACATGAGTAGCTACCATTGTGTTTTTTTCCCCTTCACTCCAGTCTGATGGCTAAGATGGAGGAATGTAACCAAAAAAGTAAATATTTATGTCTTTATTTTAATTAAGAATAGCACTGTCATTTGTGCTGTGTCTGAGCATCCAAATCCTTTCATTCTCAAAACCACCTCAAATTTTTTGAGAAGAAAATCCCAACTTCCCTTGCCCTCCAAATACAGCAAAAGAGTAAATCCCAATTAAAAGCTCAATTGTGTAGGGCTATGCAACAGTCTCCACAGACAAGATGCAACCCCCAGCACTTTGCATTCTACCTGAGAGCAAAATTTAAGGTACTGTTTTTTAAACTCTCAGCACATTCAGACACTCAAAGGATGGGAGCAGTGTTTCTTAAGTGATCATTGCTTTTCCCCTGACATTCAGTGGCAGCTGCCATGTGCTGACTGCTGGAGAAGGCAGCTGGTCCTTGTTGGTGCCTACAAGATAGATGAACTCTTGTAGGGATGGACAAACTGGGCATGGGTGGCTGTTCTACAGTCAGCAACAACATCTGTGTTTTCCTGTGAAGTAATAACCTGCCTATGGGCCA
This sequence comes from Astur gentilis, assembly GCF_929443795.1. Classification (NCBI taxonomy): domain Eukaryota; kingdom Metazoa; phylum Chordata; class Aves; order Accipitriformes; family Accipitridae; genus Astur; species Astur gentilis. The sequence continues at coordinate 85,194,862 of NC_064919.1, read as the reverse complement.
GACAGTGTAGTCTCAAGTTAGGCAGAAATCATAAATGACACCTTTAAGCAAATTTCTGTTGATGTGTAAGACAAGTATTCTAGTCTAAGCCTTATTTATAATCTTTTTTCTTGTTCTTCTTAAGGTATTTTGAGTTTTATGAAGGGCCTTTGGAGTACAACTCTACCAAATGCCTGGAATTACGGCAGGACATCATTGAGGTGAAGGTTTTGTCTATGTAAGTATGAATGAATGAATGCTTGTTAAAAAGGTTACTTTTCAGGCAGGATGAAAATAGTAACTTACAATGGCATTACTAAAAGATGCAAGGCTCAAGAGATCCCATCAATAGGGATCTTACCAGGGATTCCTAGGGTTCCCTTATACATGCAAGTAGTGACATTTGAATTTGATCTGAGGTCCATTTGAAAAAAATGGAGGCTTTTCACATACATTGAAGCATTTTGGTCAGGCTCAGTATCACTGTTTGGAATTAAATACAGTGTTTGTAATATTATTTGTAACTTTATATTCTGGGTAATTGAAGAGTAAGAACAGCCAGACTGACTGTTAGCAAGTGTCCATCTAGGACACTTAAGGACTCTCTAGGACACTTAAGGCTCTACCATTGACAGTGGCCAGTAGTGAAGGCTAAAAAACGAAGCAAAAAGGTTAGCCCTTGCTGTTAACAAATACTGGCATGGGGACTTGCTGAGTGGTAGATGGTGAATAGGCTATAGTAATCAGAGTGGACAATAAACCTTTCTATTAATTTGTTTAGGTCTTTTCTGAGCCCGTTTGTACTTTTGACCTCCTCAATCACCAGTGAGTTAACACTCAGTAAAAAGTAGGAAAATGTGATTCTGAGAAACAATAAAATATTTATACTTTGTCTTTTGTGGTCCTATATATACACATCAGGAAACTAATGAGTTGAATGAGATGTATCCAGGAAGCCTGAGCGATGGAATTGGGCAAAAAAGTGAGGTTGCCAATGGAGCTCATTGGACAGAGCATAGCAGGGTATTTTTGTGTTGCCCTTTTGCATCTTCAGCATTGCACTGAATTTAGGTGCTTAGATTATGCCTAATCCCTTACCATATCTAAACAGTGGTTTAGTAATCTTACTGACAATCCACAAGGCTTATTAAGGTCTGTAAAGTGCACTGAGAATTTCAGTTGGAAGTGCAGCTATACAAGTTCATAGCCTTAAGCAATCAAGGCTACAGAAAATACAATTTGTTGCTCCAGGTCTGCATGATTTTGAGCATGTCTCCCTCACTGACTTTATGCACAGAAAAATGTAGGTTATGTCCTTGTCTTCTGTATTTGGTGCTGGATAGATACACGAGCAACAACTTTGCACTGCTTGCTAACGCGCAGTGCTTAAAAATAAATAGAAGGGGTGAGAATGTCACACTTCTGCCAATGTTCTGCTGAAGATGGGGAGCTTTGAATTGCTTTTCTGCATACTTATCAGATGGTACAGAGAATTACTCATTCCTCTTCATCTTATCCAATGGCACACAGAAGGTAGTGGACTCCTGCTCAGCTGGATAGAATTAGCCTTACTTTTGTGATAGATGCCATTTGTCATTAAGCTCTTTCACTAGGCTGGGTTCTTCTGAAGTGCTTGCTTCTAACATGCTACATTTTCTAAGTCAGCCCTTACGGTAGTGGAAGATTTCCAAGTTAATGTGCTCTGGTGGGCTACAAAAAGTACAATATGACCTAATTCCTTCCTGTAACTTCCACAGCCTGGGAAATCCTAAGTTCTACTCACTTTAAATATATAATTATCTTAAAAGTCTTTGCTTTATTCAAACATTCAAAGCCCTCAAGCTGGAAGAGAACTCATTAAGACCTATCAGTCTTGAAGAAATCACAGACTTCAAAATTTCCTAGCCAGATTATGACATTGCTCCCTAGCTCTAGATATTTGCAAAGCCTTCATTATTTCTGTTGTCCAAATACAGAAGAATATGTATGAACTCTAAAGTAGAAGTGGTTGGAGTTGATGATATCACCAAAAATGTGTCATCCTGTATCAGCCTAGTAGAAATAAGAGTGTCATTTTTTTGATATAACTAAAAGTATATTTATTAACAGAGGGGGAGGGAGAGATACTTTTGTAAAGAACTTTTCATGTCATCTTACTGTCACAGATGCTTATCCCTACATATGTGCTGTTGCAATTTATACAATGGATTTACCAACAGTACTGTTCTGTAGGATCTCACAGATTAAGATAACCTCACCAAAATATAATGGTGGTTGGCCAAATTATCTAAAGTATCCCCGTTTCCAATACCCCTTCTGCTCGGCCCTTCTGCTAGCTGCAAATTATCCCCCCTCAAAGCTGCTGTAGTTGCCAGATGCTCCTTAGCTTCCCAGCAGACTGTGGACAGACTTTGGTACAGTAGATGCTTCTTGCTCAATATTGCATTTTTTATCCTGAAGAAATGGAGAATGCCTATCAGGGAATAGAAATCAGTCCCAAACATCTGAAGAGCTCGACCAGTACCTGCGTATACATGGTTTAGCGTTCCTATGTCTGAGCAGAAAAAGAAATAAGAATGATAAATTTTGCACTGGCTAGACTGACTGGTTTGCCCTATCAAAAGCTTGCTGCGTGGTACTCTGGCTGCAGCTGTTTTAGGAAATGAAGCCCTTGTAGTAACATGAATTTTTGTTTTCTTTCTTTTTATCTTTTAGGGTAAAACAAACTGAATTGTTTGACAGATGGAAAAGCCTACAGATGTGCAAATGGGAGATGAATGTCACAGAAGCTAATTTATTCAAGTAAGAATGGTCCACATTAATGAGACTGAGTAAGATTTACTTCGGTTTGAGTTTAGCTTCCATAGAGAGATCAAACCTTCATATGGATAGCAAGAGTAAGCATTATAACACTGTTACTGCTGGAGTACCATCTCTTTGAATAAATATGGACTTTTTTCTACCTTTAAAAAGTGAACAGCAAGAGTGAAAGCACTCTTCTGGCATGTGGAACAGTCTTCCCAGGAAAGGTGGGGAATTTGATATGGGAAAGACTTCCAGGTATGATTCAGGCAGAAGTGAGGATGGAGCCAAGACTTAATGGCTGCACCTAATACATCAACCTAACTCTCTGGTGGTGTAAAATGGTAATATCATTGGTGACACTGCAAATTTGGCCTACAAAATACTCAAACTGGATTTTTTCTGTGGTGTATTAGGTACTGTCAGACCTTGTTTATGACTTCCTTTTTTTTTAATGGCTTCTCAGCTATTGCTCCCTGACTAGCTAGATAATTTTCCTGGTCTGTGGAGACCTCTGCAGATTGTTTCTGTAGTGTTCTGTCTTCCTTCATGTGACTTCCTCTTTGCTGAAGGTCCTCCATGGTCCTTTTGAGATACAGCTTTTGAAATTGGTCTTGTGAAGGCAATACTAGAATGAAGCCAAAACAATATTTGAATGTTGTATATTGATACATTCAAGGGCCATATTTGAGTAGGTCTAGAGAAAGCACATTATTTCAGAGTCAGTGAAATATAGACTGCTTAAATCTGTAAGTCACTGGCATGATTCAGAGCTGTTGTTTAGAATATGGCCCTGCAACTTTCTCCCAAATTCTTTTGCATGATTCCAGGAAATAGCTGTCATGAGTTAATGAGTGAATGAGAGAATGTGAGAATGCATGTGCTGAGTTAGTCATTAACATCTTTAAAAATAGCTAATTGTTAGTCCCAGGCTTATAGCACTTTTTCCAACGTGAGTTCCACACATAAGTTTTTTAGGATTTTTTTAGTATATCTTTTTCTGGAAATTACTTGATGGGCAATTATCAGAGCCATTCAGGATGAGAGCCTACTATCTTAAAGATTGCTTGGAGTAAGAGAACTAATGATTGTGCCCAGAGTGCAAGGAGCACACTGAAGCATGGAGAAGAGCACACTGAAGTATGGAGGCCAGCCCAGTGGTGGAAGCAATGAGAAAAGACTATCTAGAGACCATCAGGAGCACCATAACTTTCTCTCAGGCCACCAACACCAGCACATTAAGCAAAGAACCCCTCTCCATCCTAGACAGTGCATTGAGAGAAGAGATGAAAGACTTTTGTTGCTGACTATACCTGCTTGATTGATATATCACTGCTTAAGAAACTCCCCCTGGCACCTAGGTGTAACCTAACCTTTGTTAGCTGGTTCCAGGAACAATAATCATGCTAGTCATGAAAAAAAAGTTCAAAGTCTGTTTCATTTTTGTCTTATGGGACAGAGACTTCAGTGTGCGAATGTGTGGGGAAACTGTAGTCCCTTAAAAGCAGACCAAAGTCTCTGAGTTTGGAAATAGACTCGTAGGAGGCTAAAAGGTGGTGGTCCAATAACACTGAGCTGTGGGCTTTCAAACTTTGCCAGTTCTGGGCCATCAGGTGAGATGGGGATAATCCAGCAAAAGTTAAATCACAGCTACTTAAGCAGCAGGGAGGGAGGAAGCACAAAAATCACACTAGCTTTTGTGTCTGGAGACACAGGAAAACAATTTCCTTGACAGTCTTCCTCCTTCAGATATCAGACATTTACATTAAGGAACGTACCTCTGGAAAACCAGTTGGACATTAATTTAAAGAACAACAGCTCTTTCAATTTCTTAATGCAGAACTAATGAAGAGTTTTTTCATATCTCAAATATCACAATTCAATCCCACTACCTGCTTGTAATTATTTAATGATTTTGTTGTTAGAAATTATTCATTGACTTATTCAGTCTCAATTGCTGCATCTGATCATCATATTGTGTCATTCTGCATGAGTCAAGTATATAATGGTAATTGGACATCATTGAAGTGTTTGCATAATTCTGTCTTTGCTTTCTGGTGCTTGTAATAAAGCCCATGAAGAAGACTGGCTTATTCTTCCAACTCATAATGAGGGCACATACCCCAGAGGCAAGGTATTTAATCTAGGTTATTTGAGAGCCATTTGACTTTGTCTTCATGTTTGTGCATTTGCCATGACATGTATTTTTCATTAAAGGTATAAGATTCATTGACTGAGAAACAAACAGTCTCTGGAGTGAGAGTAAGATGAATTAAGGGCTTTCAGTTCCACCAGTAAAAGAAGAAAAGCATTTGGGGAAAGATGGGAGCTAAGAAATGGGTCCCTATTTGGAAAGCTGCTTTTCCTATTTAAATTTCCTATGAAACTTATGGTAAGGGGATCAGAACTGAATTATTTTTCTCTGATGCTGTGAATCCCATTTTTGACATTTCAAAACTGTTCTTGTTTGCTTTGGAATACCTGCCATTTTGTCCCAAGGACAAAGAAAATTTTGGCCATTTGTCTGAGATTTTGGAGCTGTAGCCGTGACCAGTCTGCCTGGCACCCATCTCTCGGGGCCACATCATCTTCCTGATGCACATATGCAAGGTCAAAGGCAAAACTAAGACCTTTAAAAGTTTTTTTTTGTAATCAAGGTGTGCTGTGCTCCACAGTAGTCTGGTAAGTGGGGTTGTGTCTTTAGGTATTGCTGTGTTTAAGTCCCTGCCCTGCCAAGGTTCCACATCCTCAGATGAATCCCCTGGATTTCCTGCCCAGTGATGAGTAAATAATTTACAAAAAGTGGAAGACCTCTAAACCAGAGAGGGACTAATTCATCAGGATGGTTTCCCCAGGATATTGGGGGCAAAAGCTCAGCTTTGGGGTCTGAAGCAGGGCAGAAATTGCACATGTATTTCCTGCACCTTAGAAGAGACAGGTACAGGTATCTCACTTCTTCTGGGTTTTTTTTGTTTGGTTGGTTGTTTTTTTGGGGTGGGTTTTTTGGTTTTTTTTGGGGGGGGGGGGGTTGGTGGTTTTTTTTTTGGTTTTGTTTGTTTTGTTTGTTTGTTTGGTTGTTTTTTTTGTTATTTGTTTTTTAACCATAAGTTCCTCAGTCAAGCAAAATTTCGCTGAATCTGAAATTTTCTACAGGAAAATCTAGCAAACCACCATTTTACCCCTCCTACAGCTAAAAAGTTTATTTTTGCTGAAAAATGCCTTGTTAGGAGTAATAGTAATTGCAAATCCTAAAGCATGCTATCAGCTCCTTGATCTTATTTCTCTCTTTTTCAATTTACAGGTCTACTTTGTCGAGGTGTTGCAATGCCCCTGCCTTTCTGTTCACCACCCAGAAAAATACTCCCTTGGGAACTAAACTGAAATATGAAGTGGATACTAGTGGAATCTTCCATATCAACCAAGAAATCTTCAAAATGTTTCCAAAGGTGCCTCATGCCTCTGCCCATTGCAGAATCAACTTCACTCTACTTGCTTCATTAGATACTATCCCATAGCCAAGCATTTAGCAGTTGGCTGTTTGACATTTCTACAAACTTCATCACTTATACTTTGAAAATGTTTATTTTTGATATGATATTTTAGCTGATTATCCTATTTTCTAGTGGTCATCTGCTCTAGTATGCAATACACACATATATTTTCCTGCAGAATATTACTGACCTAGTAGCAAAGTGGCTAATGAAATAACTTAAGAAAGCTGAATAAAAGAGGCATTGACTGATCAGAACTTTTAAAGAGTACAATACTCACATACAATAAATCCAACATTTGGGGTAGGTCTGTTTTTTTAGGGGCAAGATTATTTTATAATTCATATTCACAATGATTACTTTTATACTTATTTCTGTTTGCAGCTTATCTGTGAACAGGCTGCACAATTTAAAAATATATTCATCACAATGATTATTCAAAACCTTTTCAGCAAATAATCCTTGACCTGAGGGTCATTCAAAGTTGTAACCAGTGGGCAATTCCCATTGCAGGTATTGGCTGATGTGCGGAAATGGGCTTATGTGACTACTGAGTTATCATGGTGCACACCTCATGAATTTAAAATGGCATATTTGGAGGGAATAACTGAAATTTATCCCTTTCAGAAAGTCAGAAAAATATTCGAGTGAAGTACATAGATTTGTGTCCTTAATGTTGTCCTTAAGGGTCTAACCACTTTTAATCCAATTGCTTTCTGAGCACTGCCAAGAGGTAGGGTAGTGCTGTTATCTAAATGTGCACATGGGGAACTGGGGCAGAGCAGGTGAAGGGCTCAGATCCAGCAAAGCACTTTGGCATCTGGAGATGTGCAAAGAATGGGTACATCTAAGTCCAGGAGTATTATCCTCAAAACCCTGCCAGATTGCACAGATGAATGCATAAAAGACTAGACATCTACACTTTTGCTAGGAGTGTCCTATAGCTGCTGTTGTATGTATCCAGGTATGCCTTGAGGATGCTTTGCAGGCTCTATCCCATGCCAAAATACCTTTGGGATTCACTGGGCAGCACCTATGTGGCCAAAGCCACCCTCTGCCTAGGATCAGGGCTGCAGCAAGGCAAATGTAGGAGATAAAGGGCTGAAAGCACAGGAGCAAAATGGACTGCAAGGGCCTTGTGCTGAGTGCGGAGATCTGGCTTCTGATCTCCCTTTCAGGGCTGCCAAGGCATTTTGTGTTAAGAAATCGCTGGATAAAGCACAGACAAATCTATAATTCTATATTGCTTCTCTGTTAGACAGCTGCTGCTTTTCTCAGACAGGTGTAATTGCATGCTCTTTTACCTCATGGCTTATGAATGCTATGGAAAGATCCTGGGAATAATCACCTAGAAATGTCATGCCACTATTGCATCTCTCGGTAGTTTGTGGTATGAAATTATTGATAAAATATGTATGTACCAAAACGAGCACTCTCATGCTTATATAAGCACTTCTCTACATATTCATAAGGTGTAGCGCGGCACAGTTCTGCGTCACAACCCTCTCACCCTAACGGCCCAGTTCTGTTCTTGGAGATGTGATTTTCACTCTCTCTGGCTTCAGCAGCAGCTGCACGTCTGCATATGAAGGCAGAATTTTGCCTGAAGATTACAGAAAGATGCGTCCTACACAAGTCCAAAAAGGTGCCTGACCAAAGGCTCTAGGCGCTGCTGGTAGTACAAGTGCTAATTAATAATCATTAATACTATTAGTACAATTAGTTGTAACTAAAGCACTAAAATTCGGGTTAGGTTCTGATAAATATCTGTAGCGTGCTGTCTGACTTAGAGAAACTTCTTGGGCTTTACTAGCTGCTCTGGAGCTATGTGTGCGGACTCCTCAAAAACAGGACATCAGAGCTTGAGGAATGAGCAGTTTGCAGGCAGCTCAGAAGGCAATGCCTGGGGTTTGCTGATTTTATGGTTCGTGCTTTCATGTGGAAATCAGAAAGGAAAGCAAGTTTCTAAAATGACTTCTTCCATTATTAAGTCTGGACAAAACCAGGTTATTGCTTTTTTTCTCTCTGAGTTAGTTGCCCATACTATCTCTAATTGCACAGAAAACAATCCCATCCATTTATGTACACCATGGGAATATTGCGGGCCGGAACCATTGTCAACTTCCTATGATTAGTGCATCTGCAGCAAGATGCAGCTGCACATAAAAAAGGAAAAAGTGAAAAAGAGACTTATTGCCTCCATGTTTCGGGGTATTTAACTGTTTCCTTGCTGTGATGTTGCAGGATATGCCGTACCACCGCTCCCAGTTTAAGAAATGTGCAGTGGTTGGGAACGGAGGAATTCTGAAGAACAGCAGATGTGGCCGGGAGATTGACAGCGCAGACTTTGTGTTTCGGTAATCACCACAGCACCATTTTTCTTTTTTCCAATTTTAATGACAAATAAAAGATTTCAAAGCTATTCTCTCTCATGTAAAAACATGGGATTTGCCAAACTGGCCATATCAAGCCTGCTTCTTGCACAAAAAGCAATGTTTCAAAAAAACCACCTGACTTATTGACAAAGTTTATTGTCTTCTTTAATGACATCCCCTGTCACTCAGGTTGCGGTTTTATCTTTCCATGGACATTAACCCATAAGCAGTGTCCTATGAATGTGGCCATGATTTTCTGGGGCAGTTCTGAACCAGAGGTACAACCTCTATGCCATAACAAGCAGCTTGGCCAGATGTTAATAGCTCCACGCTGTGCAGCTCTTGTGCCTCAGAGGTGTGTTTCTGAAGAGGTACAGAGCTTAAGTGCTGGATAATGGGAGTTACAGTAATCAGTACTGTAGACTCCAGGGTGTGCAGAGACGCCTGAATAACTTTGAAGCTTGAGTATCTTCATATTGTGCTCCCCACCATATGTGGAGTTATCCAGGTTTTGCATAGACGGGGACAGCCCACGACTTGTGTCTCTGGATAACAGAGTTTAGCAGCACTTTTATCATCCTTACTATATATGGGAAAGATTTTTTTATTATTCATATGCATGACTAATCCCTCTCTAAATCCTGTTAAGCTCTTTGCCTGGGTCACGGCATATGACAGCTAGCTCACAGATTCATGACCTGTTCTGTAGAACAGAAAAATCTTTTTACTTCTGTTGGCCTATTTTCTGATCATGGATATGCTGCTGTCAGGTTAGAGTAACTGTGCATAAATCAATGAATTTCTCTTATTTCATACCAGCAAAAATTAGGTCAGATTTTTGCTCATTGCATTCTTAATTTAATTTGGCATCAAACGAGAAATAAAATTTTGCAGGTCCTACCTTCACTATTCATTGTTTTCAGACCCTTGTGTCTGCCTCTTGTTCCCACTTTATAGCAAACTATTGTTTTAATCTGTGAAACAGTCCAGGCTTCCCATAATTTGCTTCTTAAAAGCCTGGTGTACCCCATAGACATTAAATAATTATTGTAGATTCCCTTCTATCATGTTGGATCACAGCTATTAGTATGTTTGAAAGGAGCAGTATGTTACACATGGAGATGACAAGCTGTTGAGTGGAAGTGGAAATGTGGACAGCAAATGTCATCATTTATGTATAAGAACTTTCAGTGGAGGTCCCTTTTTACCACTGTTACTCTTCCTTGAACTGTAAGAAAACTGATTAAAAAGAGCAGAGCAGATCAGATCAGATCACTACAGAATGTAGAAATTGGGTTGCTTTTGGTACCAGTAATTAATTAAATAGAGGCTTAAGTAGAACTGAAATATGAATAAATACATCAGTACTTGTGCAGAAGAAACCCCTGGTTTACCATCTCCAAAATATGTGGGACCAGCGTTATGCACAAAGACATGCTAGTGTTTAAGAGCTTAAGGTCTGCTGACATCAATTTTAAAGTAAAGCTTGTGTTTAAGGTCAGATCTGATCACATCCACCTTCCAGTCTAACACCAGTTCACCAAACTGTCAGGAATCACCATCTGGGTCACCAGCGAAATAATTCTTTGAAATATTTCAAAAACTGCCTATGGAGCACTTTTAACATTCATTGATACCTTCGGGACACCTGGCAAAATCTTTTATTGTCAGGAAGCCTGTGGCCAACAGGATACAACCAAGGTTTTCTATGAAATAAATTCTGATAGCAATTAATTATAGTACAATAGAATATACAAAATACACACACCGGAATTGCGTTTGCTAGTTGTTATTGTCTACCTCCACCTACTGGCCAGAGTAGAGATCTGTGATGAAACATTGGGTGCATTTAGAGATGGGACTACTCTCTGCAGGAAGGAATTTTTGGAGTCTCATGGCAAAAGTACAGTTTATGCAGATTATATCATTTTTATAAGGAATTATCACTTTCAACAAATCCAGTCTTTCTTACGGCTGGTGGGCAGTTGCTGTTCAAAAATATTGAAGCTGAGTATTTGAAAATCTTTTTCAAATACAATCTAATGAGCACAGTGCCCAGTGCTAGGTGGAACTGAGGATACTAGAGGACTTCAGAAGGACGTTGCATGACCTAGCAGAGAAAAGTTTTGGAAATAACATTCCCTGTGAGAAGGATGAGATGGCTAAAAAAAATTTCTCTGCCCTGATAAAGAGGGACTCTCTGGAAGGTAGATGTGAACCTCCTAAATCTGAAAAGGACTTTGAAGGATTTTTGTGCATTCTTCTGCTCCCCCACTTGCCTTGTCCCTGTGACTGAGAAATTATGCTGACAGCTGAACTGTAGTATTGTGAAAACACTGAGTATCACTTACCCTAAATACCTTCACAGTTTTCTCCTATTCAACCCTGACCTTCAGAAATATGGGGATGTTTGGGAATTAGGCACAGCAGGATTTTTGAGATGTGGGAATCTTAACAGTGATGGCTTTTATTGGGGCTTGTAGATCACTTAAAAAAGTTTTCAAAATGTCAGCAAGTATCTAATGCTAGCTTAAACTGACTGTAAAAGACCACTTATGTTGCCTCTGATAACACATGCCGAAGCCTTTTTTTTAGCTGGGTTTCCTATGGAAGTGAAGCTTGTGTGATAGCTTGTGTGTGTTTCAGTATCTTCAGCATCTCTTGAGGGGTGCTCTGATTTTTGTGAGATGATGAATCTAGGTCAAGGTGAGTGGAGGCTGAGCAAAGTCAAAGTTTGCAAATCTTCACAAGTTTGTTCCTAATAGCTTTGACATCCTCTGGTGAATCTGTAGAGTCAGAATTGCTGCACTTACACTATGCTGGCAGACACTTGTAAAGGGAAATGGAAAAGAAGCAGATAGTTTTGGATTAATTACGACTGGATTGATTTGTCTCTTGTGGAACATTTCCCCTAAATTCTCTCGGGTATAAAACAAAGCATGTTAAAGACAACGTTGTAGATAGTTTATCTATTAATTATTTAATACTGCTTAGCTGTTCCTGAGGAAGTCTTTGATTTTATAGGCTGATTGTCCTTGGGGTTTCATCCTATTTCTTGTCCTAAACTGCCAAAGTAAATAGCTGAACTGCCATTAAGGAAGCAAAATGAGTGAGCATTGGCTACATCTGCAAAAAGGGGTAATCTCTGAGACTCAGGGAAGAAAAGAGGTGTCCATACAGCCTCTAAGAACCTGTTACTTTAATGCACAGTTTGGGCATCAATATGTTTTGATGTAATTTTAAATTCTCAATCTGTTTCTAGATTTGTTCCTTGGAAGAAATGCTTACATCGATTCTACTTTCTAGTCCTGAAAAAGTGCAAGGCATTTTTTAACATTCTTATTGATTTCTTTCCTTTATAGATGCAATTTGCCTCCTATATCTGAGAAATACCTCACAGACGTTGGGGTAAAGACGGATGTTGTGACTGTGAATCCCAGTATAATTACTGAGAGGTAATTTCTAGTTTTCGTATTTTCATCTCTTTTGCTTTTCCAAATCTACCTTTAACTTAATTCTAACAGTTACAGAGAATTTTTTTCCCGGTATTACTTTAAACTGACACTATGAATCATACATTTCATTCTGAATTGAAGTTATTCAGTATATGGAATTAGTAACAACTTATAGAAACTTGTTAAATACTTAGACCTGCACATTGGTGATAGAAAGTGGAAAGCTGATGAGCTAAAATTATAACAGCAGAGCAATCCTTTCCCTGGAAGCCTTGTGCTGTGCTTGCAAGCCACAGGCAAATGTCTCAGAAACATTCAGGGTGGAAGCAACTGGATCCTACCCTAAATGCTTAAATAAAGTAACACATATTGGCATATGTTTTTTTTTAAAATGCAGTTAAACTTTGTAGCCATGATTGACCGGGTGATTTTAATTTTAAGTTTGTTAATACCTTAATGACACCTTGCTGACAGGTTTGAGACCATGGGGCTAATTACTGCTTTCCTTTCTTGCTGGGGGAACATGTTTCTTTTCTGAAGCAACATAAAATAATTTGCTTGCATTTTGGATTCATTTTAAATGTTACAGTTAGACGTTTGCTTTGCTTTGGTATTTGCCAGTTTTTTATACAGTTCTGCACCTCATAGTGCACTATACAGCTGTCCATACCTTGGAAAAATGGCATACTTCTCATAATAAAATGAGAAGTGAGACATGATCAGAAATGTCTACAAAGTTTGTCTGCTGTTTAATGAATGTATTGCCAAAAGAAAGGAGAATATGTATTTTTTTTATCCCCTGCATTTTTGCCCTACATTTCATACTGATGCTTTAGCTACAAATCTAACTATATTCCCCTTGTTAACTGAAACGGCATTTCAATTATCTCTGTATCAGAAATGTTTCAGTAAAAGCCCATTGGAAGTTTCTTGTCTTCTGGGTCCAGACTGAGTCTGCGCTCGTCTGACCATCACTCACATCCTTTTCCCTTTAGATTTCATAGGCTGGAAAAATGGAGAAAACCCTTCTACGACGTGCTCCAGGTCTACGAGAACGCTTCTGTGCTGCTGCCAGCTTTCTACAACACTCGGAACACGGACGTCTCAATCCGGGTCAAATATGTACTGGATGATTTTGAATCTCAGCAAGCTGTTTATTATTTTCATCCCCAGTATCTCATCAATGTCTCACGCTACTGGCTCGGCCAAGGGGTGCGAGCCAAGCGGATTAGCACTGGACTGATCCTGGTGACTGCTGCCCTGGAGCTCTGTGAAGAGGTCCACCTTTTTGGCTTTTGGGCCTTCCCCATGAACCCCTCAGGGATTTTTATAACTCACCACTACTATGACAATGTGAAACCTCGCCCTGGTTTTCATGCTATGCCCTCAGAAATCTTCAACTTCCTCCACATGCACAGCAAGGGGATCCTGCGGGTTCATACAGGGACCTGTAGCTGCTGTTGACAGGGATACTTCTTCCTCTGACACAAAAGTGTGACAGGAACTTGATGCCTGTGTATGGTGTAGGAGGTTTTATTACACCCTGAGATTATGCAATAAATGTTTGATATAAATTTCCTCAAGGCATTGCATCCCATAGGATCTACGATACCAGCATCTTTCCTGCTAGCAGAGTTGGGTCCATAACAGTGTAGGAGAAGCAAAACTCCTCTGTCCCAGGGTGTACATTGCCCTGGAAAGCAAGTCAGATAAGAAGCACTTTTCCAATAGGTTTAGGGATAAACAGAGCACATTAATATGGTTATCATTTCACTATGAAGAAAAGCACCAAACTTTTGAGGAGAATCAGTGATGCAGAATTTTAGCACAGACTGTATGACTTTACATAGGTTTCTGAATCAAGTACCTTGGGTCATTGCCAGATTTTATTGAAAGCACTGTTCTCTGATATTCGGGTTTTTGAAAATACTCTTTAGCATTATAGTTTTAAGGGGAAGTATTTAACTTGAGGTCTTTGTTCTGTAATGTCATGAAGTATTGGTGAAAAATAGCAGATAGATGCAATAGGAATAAACAAGATTGCTATGAATTTTTTCAGCTGAGGTAGAAAAGAATGTTAAACTCCAATTCACAGGAACAGGTAACTCTGTGGTTCATGGTGTGCAATTGTTTTAGAGTTTCTCTCTTCTTCTCATTCTTGTGTCTTATATTTCTGGTCTCCTCTGCTGATCATGTTTTCTTTCTCATTGTCTGTAATGCTTTCCCTCTAGCTAATGCATGTGTGTATTTCCTCCTACAGTGACCATCTCAGCTTCAGATTGGAGTCCTTGTTGAAGAAACATGCTCCTTCACACTTCTGTAAGCTTTTCTCAGGCTGAATAGCAAGGAGATTGTGTAGTTATATTTTCTGAGTTGATTTTTTGGTTCAAGTATCACAGCATAAGACAAAAAAAAAGCATTTCCTGTTTGATTTTTATTAAAGACTTTGTAAGATTATCTAAATGTTGATTCACTTGTGCAGGTCGAGTTAAATACTTTCAGGTATCTGTGATAAGTACTGGCAGAAAATGATTTTCAAATACAGTGAAGATACTTTGTGGCTTGGATTATGATGCTTATTTTAAAATTATGCATCTCAAGATGTCAGATGTCTTAACGTGACGTTTTTATATGTTGAGAATGTTACTAGGATAGTAAAAGGGCTGCTGGATTCTTTAAAAAGTTACCCATGTAACTCTGTCAGTTATGCCAAGCTCATTTTTTTCACCTGATACAGTCAAATTGGCAAAATCCTGATGCAGAAAAGATGCCACATATTGCTGGAGTTTATTTTGGCTGCTGAACCATGGTGTAGTAGGCTGCTGGTATATGCCTTTTCATACTGGTATGATACACAGGAGGGTGAGGTTTGCTGCTTCAGCTATGCTAGCATAGTTAAATGAACAGAGTTTCCTCGTATAAGTTCTTAGTCTGAAGCACTTGGGCTGTTGTCCAGTGCCTTGTCTTGTCTTACTTAGATTACAAGACCTTTGATCAAGGATTTGGAGTTTAAAGTGCTAGTTCTATATAGGGCATAGTTTTTTTGGGGGGGAGGGAGAGGGTTTAAATCCGAATCTGGACTTGGATTTTGATTTTGTAATGCATGAATGCACAAAGCTTCTTTTAAAAGCCTCTGTGCTATGCTGAGAGCTGTGAAAGTTGCTCATGCTACAGATAAAATGATCGAAAAGGAAGTGAAGCACGATGGTCACCATTTCAAAAGTCCCTACTGACCAGCGGTGACCTGGATGGTATGTGAGAGTGTATTTCTTTAACTTTACACTAGTCTCCAGAGGTCTGATTACTTTAAAAACAACCCATATCCTTGACAAAGGTGTCAGAGCTCACTTGGGAAATACCAGCCAGGGGTAGGTGAAGGACCTGTGCTTAAACTTTATATATTTGTGTTGTTGTGCTTTTGGTCTTAGAGTTATACCGTGTGTTAGTGAGCACCACTTCGTGTTGGCTAGCTGTGAAATATGCAGCGCACTAAGAATGAACATATAGATGACATGGTTTCCTTGATTTAATATGCAAAAGAGATCTTTGTCTTTGCTGTGTTTTGTAAAATTATGTGCAAAGGGCTTTGATAATGAAGTGCTGTAATGAAAGTGCTATTTAGAGAGCAATGTGACCCTGTGGGTTGGCCATCTTGCTGTGCATTAAGCTTTATGATAACAGGAATGGTGCTGAAGCCAGTACCTAGAGCCCTTGCTCCTTATTCTGCCTGAGTATGGGACTAGTAGTGACTTCAGTATTGCTTTGCTGCTGCTGCTTTGCTAAGGTTACCTTCTTTAGTAAGGGATTTTTCTTTACTATGGTGATTGAAGTGAACAAAAGCAACCGAAAGGAGTCTGCTATGTTGCAAAAGATAATTCCAAAAGATGGGAAAGCACTTGAGAAGCATCCATATGTTGGAAAGAAATGGTGCAAATCCCTCTTTTTAATTGCAAAAATCCTTTTGGACTTTTTGGACAGACAAAAGGATAAGCAAAACTGTAATTACAGTTAACCTGTAATTACAGGGTTACAGATGTTTCCTTTCCTTTGTTTGCTTCATATAAATGAGCAATGTAGATTCACCTAGGCTATACTGTAATAAGTGCAGTTTTACTGTGTTTAGATTTTGATTGGTTATAAATCTATAGCTACTCTATTTTTTTAATGATTTGAAAATGTGTGTGCAGGATACTCGCACGTATGCACCAAAGGCCCAATCTTGCCACATTTATCTGAAAAGAGCTCCCGTTCAAGTGGATGGGTATTTTATTTGTGTAGGGACTGCAGACACAGGCCCAGACATGTCTGTGAAGGTGTACATAGGTGTATAGTTAGATATAAGGAATGATCTGCAAGCCAGAAAGATACTTAAAGAAATATATATAAAATAGTCCTCAAGCTGAAATGCATGTTGCAATGTGTTTACTTTCTGATTCATTTTTCAGATGTTGCTCAAAAAATGATTGAAAAACTATGGCACTTTTCAGAAATGCCATATGCAGAAGCTTTCAGATATTTTTTGGCTTCCTTACCTTGCACTGGGTTCTGGAAAATCAGATTCCTGCTGCTGTACCGCAGCACCTGTGGGGCCAAGTGGAAATGGTGTGGTGGCAGCTTGCAGGAGCAGAGCCTGAGGATGGACCCTACCTGCTGCTCTGTTCTCCATGGGTGGCAAATAAATACTGCCTGGGAGATTTTAGCTAGGTGGAGGTCACTACCTGTGCCATGTCACTGTGGGGTGCATGAGCCAGCAGCGACCAGCCTGAGCTTCTGCCCACCCTGCTTAAATGGATGAAAAGAAGGGCTGTTGCAGAAAGAAGGACAGTCCTTGTTTTCTGCCATGATTCTTTTGTGTATTGACATAAGAAAATACTCTTCTGACATGAAGAATTTGTCTGAGTTTGAGGCTATTTTGTTTTCCCTTCTCCCATTGCAGTCAAAGCTCCAAATGTCCAATCTTAACCTTCTTTGAACAATGGGATACCTGAGTGATAAGAAATGACCGTCAGGAAGCCAGGTGTGTTTGCTCCACACTGTTATGGCAAGTAAAGGACACGCATAGCATGTCATGCTTTCCCACAGAAAAGGCTGCAGGCCCCAGAGAAATCCCCCCATACAAAAATCTGATCTGTCCAAGAAGAAATGCTGTCAGCTGTCTGGTACCACGTCCTGAGCTCAAGCTGTAATCCCAGCTCTGTTGCTGAGGATATGAAATCTGAGACAGGGAGAGAGAAAATTATAATATCATGGTTTAATCCCCAACTCCTCGTATTATTTAGAAGAATCTCTTAAGAAGTTCCTGAGATCTGCATACACTGGCAATGCAAATTCAGTCAGAAAAACTCCGTTTTTCTGCTCCTCCGTTATTTTCAGGTCAACAGAGGAGGCTTATGAATCTGTCAGTGCTTTCATCAAAGGGAAGGAAGTATTTAGTCAAAATAGTTTAGCTGCTTGCTTTTGATTTATGAAATCCAGCTTTGCTGTTGGACAGAATGGATTAAATGGTGATAGGGCCATTATAATATTTTAGCATATTTTCTGTGATTGCAATGGAGTTGTCAAAGCCAGCTCATGAATTGCAAAGGGAGAGCCATGCCATGGCAGCTCCTCCTGCTGCGATCTCGAGGAGGAGAGGCACCATGGTGAGTAGGTCCGGGGCCACCTGGAAAAGCGATGTAAAGGGAATAAAGGAGATTGCAACCACAACTCTGGTCCAGAGCCTTTAGCGCTGTGGAGTAACATGGCAGAGATGATAGATGAAGCTTCAGAGCTTGCAATGGGCAGGAGTAGCTCCCCTGGTCCCCGACAAAAGCTGCCCTCATGCAGGCTTGACTGATGATAAATTAAAGGCGATGTTCACTCGGGATGGTTAGATGTAGTAGATAGAAGGAAAAGATGTAGTAGATGGAAGGAAATCAACTCTAAGAATAGTCCGCTCTGTGGGGGTTCGGTGAATCAGGAGAAATGTTGCTCAGCCCTTGAAGGCAAAAACACTGGTGGTGACGCAGTTCCGTGGGTGGACTGCCCGTGCTTGGCTTTCCATGGCAGGAAGGAGCAATCTCTGGTTTGTGTGAGGGAAACCGAGGCGGATAAAACACTGAGACATGGAGCAAGAGGGAATCTATCTTTTTTTAATCTTCTGAGGCCTGGTGGCTTGCCAGCAAAGCTCTGATTGTATAGAGCAGAAGTTTGGGTAGTGAAAATGGAGAGCTCCGAAATGGTCTTTTGCCCCCGTCTTGCTTGCATCCTAGCGTGCAGAGAACCTTGGAGCTTTTACAAGTATATGAAGAAGGAAACAGCAAAATCTGGCAATTCCTAAGGGCCAAATTCCCTGGGAAATTCTGGAGTGAGCTGAGCTTTTAGGAGCAAAAGAGTCAGTATTTATGCTTAGGGCCTTTTCCAAAATCCAGTGAAGTCTGTGGAAAGTTTGGTGTACTTCAGGGCAAGCCTCCAGAAACAGGCCCTGATCATGGGCAGGAAGAGCAGCCACTTGTTTCTTACTCACTTGTTTTCAGATACATTTTTTAATGTATTGTAGATATGGTGCAGTAGCAATACTGTGTTTTTAATGGTATGCATAAAGAACAAACTTATCTGGAAGCAGAAATGTTGTGACTGTCACTCTCCCTTCCAGACTTTGGCACTTTTCATCCTTTCAAACTCATCTATGCAAAGCATTTCATTGTGGTAGTGTAAATCACCATATGAAATCACAAAGGAATCCTCTGTACCTGACTGTATGTATGCGAATTACATGCCTCGAGTAAAGAGTTTTTTCTGCTTGCTTTCAAATACCAGCATGGAATTAATCAGTGATATGAATGTGTTTAAGGCAGGATTCAGCCCATTCCCTTTGAAGCCAGCACAACATTGGCTTTTGGCTTCAACAGAAAAAAAACATCAGGTCAAATGCCAATAACCTACATCTCCCCCAAAACCCTCCAGACTATTACCATTTTATGTCTTATTATCATCCTGTTTAATGTGGCTGAGGCTGCTGGGCATCCCTGTGTTGTCTGCATGGTATTCAAAATCAACAAGCAATTGTACTTAAGTGCTTTTAAAAATAAACTTAAGGGAAACCCAAATGTACGCTAGGCGTTAGAGCGAGGGAGCCTGAGTCCCAGGCCATGAGCAACCCCAGTGCTCCCCGAAGCCCTGAGCACCTGAGAAACGTCAGAAAGGAGGGATGGGGCCATAGTGGGAAACTTAAAGAAAGACAAATCTGCCTCAGCACTTCAAGGATTGAAAGCTGTAAATATGTTACTGACGTGTCTGACTTTCCCTTTAGAAGCCATAAATGTTCTCGGTGTTTGATCTTTGGGTAAGCTGATGTATGTTTTTAACTGTACTAATCACTGTAAAATGTGTTAGCATGTAAAATGGTGACAAATTAAGCCAGCAAAATCAGATACTGTGTTGGCTAGCTCTCGAAATATCTGTTCTGCCTGAAACTGTCTGATGGACCAAGACACTGAAGTATCTCCAGTGCTCCATACGGCTTATGAAGACTCCGGTTATTACCTGCTTTAGCAGCAGGAAGCAAGCAGAACTGAATTAATCCCTTTTTGTTAACCTCATGTTGACCGAGTGGTACACACTTCCGTGTGACACTAGAGCCTGTCCCCTTAGAGATGAGGAAAACTGCCTGTACCTGCTCTATCTGGGACAGGACGTGGTGATTTTTGCTTCATTTCTGGGTCCTCCTTATTGTCAGCCATGAGGTCCCAGATCAAACCTCTGCATTCAGCCCATGTAAATCGTATTGAACAGCTGCTGCCTGTTGAATATGTCCTCTGTTTTCACCTGGTGGGAAACAAATGCTTAGTTTGGAAATAGCGGAGCAAAACTAGGTGTCTTTACGCTAGGGGAGCTTGGGCTATTACAAAAATAAAGCTTGTTTCATGTTTGTTATTTCTGTAAGGCGGTGACGGTGGGGGTGGAGAAACAAAAGGATAGTCATGGTAGTTTCATGCTGATGTTAATCCCTTGTGTCCATTGAGTCACCTTTCTTTTTTTCAACCTTCCACCCTGTAATTTTTGCTTATTGTTTCTGTAGCTGTATTATGGTTGTAATAGAAAGCCTATCAATTGATGTAAGCCATAACTAAAACAGTAATCAGGGTATATTTTTGGTCTGTGTCACTGTGTTTGAAAGATGATTTAATTCTATTGAATAAACCACTTTAACAGTTTTATGGGAAAGGCAATCTTTGAGCTGCCTTTTGTGCCTTCAAACTCATTTTGTATTTTCTGCTGTTCCGTGTCTCTGAACAGAGAGCTGCAAGCTCAGCTGACAGAAATTGGTTTGTATAACTAGAGCACACCACTGTAGAATTATATGATGATATAACATCATATATATACACAGGTATAAAAAAGTATATGTAGGGCTATACAACGATATAAATTGAGAGTTTGGTATTTTGATCACTGGACTTTCAATATTACATTCTGGATTGTAATACAATCAGCAATATATATGGGCAATACAGCTATATTGCTACAGCCTGCAATATATATGGGCACAGTAAGGTAATTTATTACTAGAAGTAGCAATCTGTGCACAGACAAGCTTTGAAAAGCCGCTGCAATCCCCGGGTTTTGCCTACTTACTCCTTCCTAACAGCTCTGCCCTTTACTGTCCTTACCTTTTACAAAAACTTATCTTCCTTGGGTCTGGTGTATCTTATTGAGCCCCAGTCTTACAAGCTTACACTTCCATCAATATTCTCAGCATCCGGAGAATTAAAACATAAATGCAAAAATATTTGTGGGAATACAGAATAGCAGATGAAACAACCATATATTTTTTTGAAATCGGGTAGTTTCCTGTGGCACTCTATTGTTCTGAGATTATAAACTGAAATAGGAGTAGGTAACAGCAGTAATACGATCTTGGTATTAGCACTGGCATAACGAAAATGTAAATGACTTTGAAGATGCAGAGCTGTGGTGAATGCTGGAGGAATCAGTTCTCATTCTTGCTGACATTAAAACCGATGGATGTACTTCCTTCCCCCAGCTGCTTGTGATTATTGTTAGTGATTATTCAATCAAGAAGAGGAAACATGTGGAGAGGGAAAAATGAATAGACAAATTGACACTGGATGATATAATTGCTGTCTATCACATTGCAAATTGCTCAGCTAAGCAAGCAATCAAAGAATGGTTCTTATCCTAAAGACTGCAGCATCTGTCATTTTCCTTAGTGGCGTTTGCAGCCTTTCCTCTGAGAAAGTCTCAATAAAAAGCCGTAGTGAATTACAGAGATGTTTCACCACAGTCTGTCTCTGACAGTGCCCAGGAGTGGATACTTAGAGAAAAACCAGAAGAAATAGGGAAAGTAATAAATGGCCCTTCTGCTGGTATTCCCTCAAACTGGTATTGCCAGTTTATATTTTTGGCCTCAGCAACGCTATGTGGTACGGAGTGTCGGATTTTAGCTCTGCGCTCGTGTAATGAAGTGATTCCTTTTGCTTTTGTGAGCTGCTGCTTTCTCCCAAGGGTGCCCAGCAAGACGTCTTTGGGTTGTGGGACCTGCTAGGTGATACTGGGCAGATTCTGACCTCCCTTCTTCCACCACAGTCGTCACAGGCATCACCTCTTGGAATAAAAACTTTATGAATCTCTATTTATCTTTTTTTTTTTTCTTGTTTTTTTTTCCAACCAGCTCTAGAGCTGTGATGAGCACTGCTAACTAGAATCTACTCCTGGGAGGTGAAGTGCTAGCAATCTGGTAATTTTTATCACTTAGTTAACTGATTTCTTGCTTTAAGGCTTCAGCCATCTCTAAGCCTTCCCAGTGGATCTGGATAGAGGAATAAGCCATTTAAGTCCATAAAGGAACTATTGTCCACCACAGAGAGGGAAAATATTCCATTAAGTGTGTATAATTGCTGCCACAGGCACTTTTTCAGGTGGAGAATACGCCCTGGTTACAAGGATGCCAATTCCAAAGCTTCCTATGTGTAGGAACTCAGACTCCACTAATTTTTTTCTACACCTGAAAACCATTGAGTTAGCAAGTTCAGGTCTTAACCAAGAGGTTTTTTGTTGAGCATGAGTATTTTGTTGAAGGTGGGGTGGAGAAAATAGGTGGTTATGTAGACCTGAGTCAATAATACAGCCCTCAAATCCTACCACTGAATGAACACAAATGGTACAGAAGGGTGTCTCACTAGGTGTCTGCTAGCAACTGTGATAGCCCGAAGTAGACATCTGTAGGCAGAGTGGCAGAGACACAAAACAGAACTCTGAAATAATTAACAAAATAATCCTTTTCTTCCTCTGCTTTTGAAGGAGTGATGTACACATCCTCCAACACACTCAGATTATTCTTGCCACCTAAGCCCACAATTTTACCCGGTACATAGGCACCGTCTTTTTCTCTTTTGGATGTGTCGGATATCATTTCACAAAGCTGCAAAACCAACGGGCGGTCCTTTCAGCTCATCATCACCAGCTTTGTTTTGCATTTCATTACAACTCGTGGAGGTGAAATCGGAGGTCCGGTACACCTCGCCTGCTCTTTTCTGCTCAGAGCTGTAGAAAACCACCGTGGCACTGATGTCCTCCCTCCTTGCTGACAGCATCCCGCCGGGTGCTCGCCCCTCTCTGCCTACAGCCTTGGGGCCGATGGGGACATCTTTGCCCCCTTTTCCTCTGGCTGCAACTGGCAGGGACTTATCAGGAAGATAACGAGGGTTTGGCGATGGAAAATTGTTTCCTGGGGAGTCACTGAAGTCTGTCACCAGTGGGTCAGAAATTGGGTTGAACAGGGGTCCTTGCTGTTGGGACAGCTGGTCCTGCAGGGAAAGGACAAGGGGCTTTTGCCTCCATCCCAGTTCCTGGGATTTGGCGCTGCCTTTTGAGACCTGACATGCTGATATATGAAGGGTCTCCCAGATGGAAGGGTTGCTGCCAGGCCAGGTTTAACTGGTCTGATACAGCATGACAAAATTAATCAACAAAAATAAGCTTTCTCTGGGCTTCTTTGCATCTTTAGATATAATAAGGGCTAAAATCCACTGTTTTCCTTTCACAGGGCATCTTTTGTTTACTTTTGCAAGGAATAGATCTTGTCAGATGTACTGACAGCCAGGACTGTCACACTGTCAGTTTTACCAGTCTTTCTGCCTTGCTGGAGTTATTTCGAGTCAGTTTTGGGAAAATGAAGTTCATCCTTTTCCCAGACGAGGTGAATGAAATGCTGTCGAGGCATCTGAGCTGATGCCTAGAGCTTCACGGGAGCGTTTTCGTCTCACTGCCTGTTTGCTTAGCGGCACTTGATAAAATTGTGGGCTGCAGTCAGGTCAGGCAGGCAAATGCCTTTCAGGCAGTGGAAGTTAATCTCGGTAACATCCGTGTTTCTAAGCACGTTATTTCCCTTGAGAAGTGCTGAGGCACTGAGGGAGTCTGATAATTTTGCAAATAATTTGCCATCTTTGCCGCTCAATGCAAATGCCATCAGGCGATAAAAGAAAATACTTGAGTCCCTAATGCCGTGCTCTTCAGATGTTTCCGTGAACATGTGGTGCAGGATGATGAATATGGAATATGGGTCCCTTTCACTTGAAAAGATTAATGGCACTTTTTGACTTCCCGTATAGGTATTTCATGAAGTACTGTGTACTGAGAATGTTTTTTTTGTTTCAGAATCGTCTCCTCAATCACGTCCTTAATAAATCTCTCAGAAACTTTGCTTCATGTGGCAACATTTGGGAAAGGTTATGCAACAGTGATGGATTTCATATCTCACTATGTGGAAAACTGATTGAGTAGGCTCTTCGAATGATGGTGAGAATGAAAATTAACCACCATCAGATATTTCTCTTTCTTCTTTATGGAGTATCAGTCACTTATGCAGAACTGGTGCTATGCTTGCAACCAGAGGAGATGGTCT
This sequence comes from Astur gentilis, assembly GCF_929443795.1. Taxonomy (NCBI): domain Eukaryota; kingdom Metazoa; phylum Chordata; class Aves; order Accipitriformes; family Accipitridae; genus Astur; species Astur gentilis. The sequence continues at coordinate 85,170,855 of NC_064919.1, read as the reverse complement.
TCTTTCCCTCTCCAATTCTGATGGTCCAAGTATCCCATAGATAAAACTGGTTAAAGTCAACTTATTTTGGAGAAAGGAGAGCCATGTCTCTGGAGCAGTGAGGGTATTTGACCGAATAGCCTTCTCTGTTTACCCGATATGCCCATTTTATGACCAACTTGCCTCTACTGAAGGTCCCATGGGTGGTGGGACCCAGATTTGCTACCTGCGGGAGGAGACCCCCAGGGGTGATGGTGGCTTTTCCCCCCCCATCCACCCCATGTGTGTGGGGCTCCCCCATAACCAGGTGGTTCGATGTGTGCTCTCCTGCTGAGATTTAAGGTATGTGACGTGCAGCCACAACCCCTTGAAAGGGAGTATCATAGCGTGGTTCAAGCTGCTTTGTCCACCACCTCTCTTCCCTTGCTGAAGTGGGATGAATCTCACTGTTCCTCCTGCCTTTTTCTGGGAATCTTGTTTGCTTTCTCTATGAGGTAATATGGAAGTGGTGAGGGGTCCTTCCTTGTTCTGCCAGACCACATAACTCTAGAAAAACTTTGGTCCACAGCAATCTTCGGGCTGCTGTTTATGGCCTGGGGGGATCTCTCTGCTTCTTTTTTTCCCCAGCAGCCGAAGGGAGGCAGGAGGATGCTGCAGAGCTTCTGCACATCACTGCGCCAGTCTCAGACCAGCCCCAGAACCAGACTTGGGCTGACCTTCTGCCTTCCTGCCTGCCATTGAGAAAACTTAAAAGCCAATCTTACCTGGCACCTTTGCACCCAGGAGGCTGCTGTTCTTGCTCAAGCCAACTTCTTTTCTAACGAAGATGCATTTCTAATGCATTTCTTTTTCTCCTTAACACAGTTTTATGGCTCTTTAGTCTCTCTTGCCTTGCAACCGTAGACATTGACTTGTATGTAGCAATGCAGATGTTGGGTTTAGATGGATTTCCCTGGATTTTCCATGCTCATGGGAGCAGAGAAGCCCCGCTGTCCTCCCGTTGTTTTAGGATCAGTGGCGGCAACAGTACATAAGCCAGTGCTATATTTGCTGGTGAATATAAGGGTTGAGGGTTGTCCCCTTGCTTGCTGGGGACATATAGGCTGCAGGGGTCCAGCCCACCCTCCAGGTACTTCTCCAGCTCACCCAGGCACAAACACTCTTTATTTCCCCTAACCACTCACTTTTCCCAGAGCTAAATGCTAATTTGTCATTTATTATAAACTCTTAGGGATAAAGAAGGACAACCATAATGACTTGCTCATATCTAGTAGCTGCTTTAATTGGAGGTTTGGAGTTGTTTCATCTCAAGTCACAGACCTGTTAACACTGGCAGAAAAACACCTTTTGCCTTTCAGTATTTCTTTATCCACTGTTACAGACAACCTGGTTCTGTTTCTGTGTTTATATCTGATCGGTGTGTTACCTCACTTGTCTGAATAAAGAATAATTAGTAAAAATCAACGTATACAGTGTTCTACAGAGAGCAGATCTTGACTCTATGTCTGCACAGGCCTCTTATCCTGCAAAATAAACCTGCTGGCATCACTTTATTTAACATGCTGGCAGAATTAAATGTTTACACATCACAGCAGGAGGAACCATGCGTGTCCACAAGCTAAAAACATCTAAACCACATCCAGAACAGTTTTGTGAGCAGTGGAGCTGAGGAAAATTATCTTCTTCTAGATTTACGGATCACGGTGGGCAGATTTTTTTTTTTTAAATAGTGCAGCAGTGGGTTTATCCCACATAAGGCCTTGTAGGGCAGTCCCAGCAGAGAGATGTAACAAATGCTTGAATGAACAGGAGAGTTGAAATCAGATTTTCTGCCATATTAGACACCAGAGACGCCCCTCCTTGGTTGGGATTTCTCCCCTTTGCAAGTTCTCCACTATAATGAAAGTACAAATATATGCGCACTATCCACAATAGCTCTTTATTTCCCCCAAATTTTCCATAAACTAGGAAGATACTGTCTCTGGGAGAACTGACTTGCTCTCAGCCCTGACTGAAATTTAGCACAGGAGTTGGAAGACAGAAGGGAAGGACTGACAGACACAGGCAGGGGGCTTACACAACCCTTTCTATAAGAAATCACGTCAACAGGCAATATTGACCCCAAATATTAAGTACTTGCCCGATAATTGCTCTGCTATCTTACTATTTTTTTATCCCAGTGAATATGCAGACACTTTCCCAGGCTGATGCTAAAGAGTCACAGAGAAGAGGCTGATAAGACACATACAAATGTAACTTGGTGATTCTCTTGGAAAAGTAGGAAGCATTTGCCTCTTTGTAAGCTCTTATTATTAAAGTTTTTGGGTGAGTTTTCAACCAGCTCGCCAGATGCTGAGTGTCCTCTGCAGGGTCTTTAATGCTCTGAGCTCTCATCAGCTGTGGGGCTTTGTGACACAGCTCATTTCCATCTTCTGCGCTGAGTATTTTTCACCACCCGTAGCGCAAAGTTTTAGCAAGTATTGCTAAGCTTTTGCTTGAAAAATGTATTTTTATGATTAGCAAACTTTGTAGCTGCATAAGCAAAAGATTTAATTTCTGGGGATTAATTAACCTATACCGTAACAAGTTTTCATCTATTAGCCTTTTGATTGTTAATTTTATACTAATAACCAACAGGAAAAGCAAACGAAATGCATTCACTGAGCAAGCAAATAAATGTTTTGACAGTGGATGCTTCAGAAGACATTAAAACAGTTTGGCCCTGCCCCCTTATCCTAGCCAATATTAATTTGATGAAAACCCCTATTGTTTCCTGCTGCATAATTTTATACCATGATTATGGCTATTTAAAGGGACTTGCTACAAAGGACAGGTATTTGTTAAAGCCTCCCAGTAATCCAACCATAAATCACATAGACTTAGATGGGTCTGGCTGGGTTGTTAGCCTTGACTGTCTCTTTTTAAGCCCAGTCATACTCTTCGCACAAGAAAACTGGATGTGGCTCATCTCAGAATGCTAAGTTTCATCATTTTCGTGTGGCAAATGAGATCTCTGCCAAGTAGCGAATGGCTTTGTCCAAAGCTGAGGTTAAGGTCTTGCTTGTTGACCATTTGAGAAACAACCACAAGTGGTAAAGCCCCGACAAAGGACGAGGTGAGAACTTACCTGTTTGGCCAGTGACCTCCCAACAGCCTGAGTAGCAGTAATGAACTTAGCTGTACATTATTCATATCCTCAGTTTATAGATGGAAAAACAGAGACAGAGAAAAGTTGAGTCTGCACTTCCTGCAAATACAAAGCAACAATACTCAGCGTGAAATTAATCTCTCAGAATTTTAGGCATCTCCAAGCATAGAGCCTACAGGTGAGCTCCTTGCCAAAGCTCTGTTTGTAGAAACATGCCCCAGATTTACCAGCTTAGGCCAGGTATTGGTTTTATTCCTCCAAAAAGGCATCAGACTGATGGCAGTTTTCCTGAGCGCTCCTCACCCCGCCTTTCTTCTCCCTCCTCTCCATCACCCAAGAGGGACTAGAGCTAAACAGAGACATCATCCTGCGCCTGTCCAAGGCCAAGGTTAGGGTTTGTTTTCTTTGAAAGATGAACTCGTGTCCTTAAAAAGATCTATTTAAAAAAAAATAATCAAATCGTTCTGACCTTAAACTTGGAGCAGTCTCCTGTTTTGCATTACTACAGAAACAAAGTGACTAGTCGATCTGTAATGCTGTAATTTAGAAAGGGCATTCATCCCAATAGAGCCGGCTTGTGTTGCAGAGCAGTTTGTGCTCATGATATGGGCTCTGATATTGTGACGTAATTGCCTTTCTAATATCCATGTATTATTTACACTATGCTACTGTTGCAACCAGAGGCAAACTCCTTTTGACTCCAGGTCTGTTGTTACTGTAATGTATTTATTAGAGCAACGCAAGGTCAGGCTAACCTCAGTTACTTGTCTGTAAATGAACTCCAACTGAAACCAATAGTTTTAGTGCTGTAACACCACTGTAAGTGAGATCCAAATCAGGACTTTGGAGTATTAATTTACTTTATTGCCATATCTTGATAGGTGGTTATTAAATACTTTAAGTATTAATGCTGCTGCTTTATTTATAACACATAAATATGTCTTACATGTTTCCTAGATATTTCTTCAGGAGAAGGGCTTGAAGGGAAAACAGAGCAGGACACACACCCCGAAGATGATCGGATCAGCAGTGACTGAGGCAACGTTAGTCTTCAAACTCTCGCTAGAGTCTGTTAATATCTTTGCAATCCACAGTCTGGAAATCGTATATACAAAAATATCACCCTGCAGGAAACCGTTGGTGTGGGATTTCAGATTACTCTGATTTTCTTCAAAGTGAAATTACAGACTGGAATGGGCTGGGGGGAGTGCGGGAACTTCATTGGCTTAAAATCCAACTCAACATTTCGCTGCAGTCAGCTCTCCATGACCTCTGGCGAGAGGAGGGAGGGCCAGCCTGGGCAAAGAAAACCCCAGGGAAGGAAAGCAAAGGAGTGCCGTGCAGAGATGTTTCTGGCCATCATCTGTAATTTGCCCTGTGCATGTTGGAGGCTGATATTGTCTACGCTCACCACCTGTGCATTGCTTTCCTTGCTCGAACCGTGTCTTCCCTGCCTTTACCTTTCCAAGGACACATCCTTCACTGTTCTGTATCTGCACCCGTGCTAACCAGGGAGCCCTAAGGCACCCGACGGCAATCACCTCTATCACCATTTAGGGGTTTGATTATGGCTTGAGCTAATTGATGTTTGTGTCAGATGGAGGCTACTCAACACACCCCTCCCGATTCTGGCTGTATGTGAGACAATTTGGGATGTCGATACCCTCTCACAGCACTTGTGGGTCCATCGGCGTGGTGCTGGGCCACCCATCCTGGCTGTGCCGAGAGCCCTTGGCTCCCCGTGGTCATTAGCTCACAAGCATGCAGAGGGTCTGGTTTTAACAGCAAAATAGCTAAGATATTGTCTTCAAAGCAGTCAGCCGTTACTGGATTTAGGTGGGTGCTCTGTGTAAATGAGGGTGGTGCAGCACCATTCCTCTGCTCTTTGCTGCATTCAACAGCTTGAGATTGCAATGGCTTTGGTGCTTGTGCCGTGAACCATCATCTTCACCCCGCCATTATCTTGCTCTCTGGTTTGAGCAAGGGCAGTCTGCACGCTTTTCCACATTTCTTTCTTTTTTTTGGGTTTTCTCTAGCGATGCACATATGTCTAGGAGGGGTAACTACTGCCAGATCAAAAGGATGCCAAATGAAGCACATTTAAAACTTTCCCAAGGAAAATAATTATTATTCAATAAGGATATTAATGCAGCACCTCAGTAGCATTTTTCCTGTCACTACCACATTCAGTGGGACTGATATGAAAAATAGCTAAAAAAGGAAAAGATCCCAACCCAACCCAACGGCCAGCTGCCAGATAGGAAGCCCAAGGTGAGAAGGATGAGGTGGGCAGGCTGGCACTGCTCCCATGTGCTTGGAGCTTCTCCATATGCTTGGAGCATATTTTCATCCAAAGGAATGAAAAGACCTTTTATTTCATATTGATGATTCCTGTAATTTTTTTTTTTAATTAGGTCCATGCCTTTCATTCACACACCCACCCACCTTGGGTTTCCATTTGATAAGCCCTGTTTTATTTATTCTCCTCTCAGCAAAACCCCTTGTCTCCCCTTTGCTGCCCAACAATGCTTGAATCAGTCCACACCTTTTGCAGCTGAATTAAGCCCAGCTAGTGCTTGAGCAGAAACTCTCCTAACACCCCCCCATAGCACTCTGTGGCAGGGTCGATACGTTTAATGTCTTCAAAGTTCAATATTAAGCCTTAAAGATTGCTTTTCCAAAGAGACTTTTTTGAGACATCACTTGCTCTAGTTTGCTGTTGGCCTGCAGCGATAGCCGGATCTTCACTCTTTATGTAGTATTTTAATTACAGTGAAAACTTTTTCCTTTTTCAAAAGGAAGTGCATCTGGTGAGTTGTGACCTGAGGAAGAACTGCAGATGGTGTCTTCAATGCAGGGTTTCTGGATCAGATTTTCCTAAGACTTCTGCACAGACCCAATGTTGTTTCTATTGCAAAGCAGCGGCGACCTGCCCTTTGGTGGAGTGCAAGTGAAGCCGGCCATCGTGCACAGCTCTCCCCAGTTGTCCTTTGTTCTTTTGCCCAAGTAGAAAATGCTTGGGAAAGAGGCAGAAAAAATCTGTGCTCAGGTCTGAATACTGAAAAGCAAAAAAAAATACCATAAGCTCCATTTAACTTCAGGACTGAAGATATTCTCATTTATATAGGATAGACTCCATCAAACAAACCTGGTCTGTGCCTCAAGAAGAGGATTTTACTGTTCTTTGACTGATGTTAAGTGTCAGAAACTGGAGGTTTTTTCCCTCCTTTGTACAAAAAGATAAAGTGGATCTAGTCCATAGCATATGGAGAAAGTCAAGGTGAGTTAAATGGGAGAGAGAAAATTATGGGTGAAGCCTGCAATGGGAGAACATCTGCCTAATGTGCAAGTAGTTATTCCTCCTGGTTGTTTGGTTTTTTTGTTTTGGGTTTTTTTTTTTTTCCCCTTCCATGTTACCCTCTCCCCACCATCTCTCAGAGGTCAATAGGTCCTTGCTGGCTTCATATTTTTTTTAAAGCCTTCATTAATTCCAGGAGGGCTCTCAGCTGACTGCCTTTGGCTCATAAATACCCTGACTGCCCTCCTGGCTGCCTCCACCAGTTCCTCTACTGAGGGCACCTGAGAAAGAACATTTTTTTCTCTCCCAGGTGACTTCATTTAGCAATTTGCAACCAGCAGCTGAAGAAGGGACCTGGCTGATCACCTCTAGAGCAAGAGCAGTTACCATGCAGTGGGGGAAGAAGTTCCAGTCTGCTGGTAGGGTAATGGTTTTCACCTTTCTAGCTGTTACACCCCAAATTCTAGATGCGCATAGACCCCTTTTTCCTCCCTCCTTCCAGAAAGTGAGCCCCGACAGTGGTAATTTGAGGTATATCCAAAAGCTATAATGTGACTTTTTTTTTTTTTTCTGCCTTAATTACAGGGGAAAAAAACAGCCTTAAGGATCTTTTATCTCTGTAAGGAGATAGTTAAAATACGCGGATAAAAAGTCTTGAGGCTGGAGGCATGCAACAAAATGCCGTAACAGCTTCTCTTTACTTTGAGCCTCATACCAATATTTTTGCAGTCAGGTAAAAAACCCCTGAACTGACACCTTTTTTTTTTTTTTTTTTTTTTTTAAAATCTCAGCACATTGGAGAAGATAGATGACATAAAAAATGAGTGCTGCTCTTTAGCACAGGTGGAAGATATTAAGAATATGCTTAATCTGGGGCAAAGAGTAGCAGAGTGTCCTATTCACTGCCTTACCACAGCTTCACCCTCAAAGGAGCTGAATTTACATAAGTTAATAATGAGGAACTAAAAACTTACATGATGCTTTGATAGGTTATGATTATAATAAGCTTCCCCAAATCCATGGGATTGGGGGCGTGTGTGTGTGTGCATGCATAGGTTAGCCTGCTGCAGTCTGAAACAAGAGATTTATTGTTTAATATTTTAAATGAAATAATGCAGACTAATAGAGCCTTGAAGATTGGGGAGGTTGGGCTAGATGATCTTTAAAGGTCCCTTCCAACCCAAACGGTTCTATGATCTGACCCTGGCAATGAGGGCTGAACTGTGTTGAAAATCTTGCCGGCAAGATGGGAAAAGGTGAGGAGCCTTTTGTGCTTTTGCTGCTTTATTCCTCTTTATTTGCATGTGAAATGGTGTGCTAGTAAATCTTAAAAGTCCCTGTCGAAGATCGAACATCTGTCGAATGTCTTCTTCAAAAGACGAAGAAGAGTTATACTTTCACAAGCTCTTTATTAACTGTATATTTGAATTATTTCGCTTTGTAGCTTCTCATGAAAAGATGTGTGCCTTTCAAATAAAGGCATGATTTGTCCTTTATGCGTTGGAGACAACGTACTGTTGAATTTTGGAGCAATGCCTTGTTCTCTGAGCAGCTTTAATGTCACCACTGAAATCCCTGCTTTGCAGTCTGGGGGTCTGAGGCTGAATTTTAAGCACCTCTTGGGTGTGTTGCTGGACTGGAACCCAAGCAGAGGATGGAGGAGGCAGAGTGTTACATGGTCCTAATCACTGACCCCCCGTGGTGGGTGGGGTGCCATGGTTTGGTTAACTAAACTTATACTTGGACGATAGTCCTTGGTTAAGTGTGTTGCAAAAATATTAATGCTGAAGTATGCAAGTGTGAGGGGTTTTTGATAGCTCAACTTTAAGGATTCAACAAAATAGCATATGGTGCTTGTCACATCCAAGAGCAGGGATTTTTTTTGATGGGTTTTGAATATCTTGGAGACCGTTTCCCATTATGTCAAGGGATAATGAGGGGGAGAAATGTCCTCAGCTCTGCCCGGAGCCCCTCAGGAGCACACAGGCTGCTCTTCTAGTTATGTCAGCTGGCACCGGTGGCCTTTGTCCAAAGAAAACACCAGTCAAAGATGTCCTAGGGAATTTTTCCAGAAAACCTTCTGACTTGAAGAATTTACACAAAGGGGAAAAAATTGTTTGTCTTCTGGTTAAACGGCTGAATGCGTTAAGTGGCTGCATATCCAACGCTATTATGTGCTGCAAAGAGCATCGCGCTCCCCGCAAAGGCAGCAGTGAACTTCATCCACTGCAACACTTAAGGGGCTGTTTGGTTTGGCATGTGCTAGCTCCGCTGAGACTGCTGACGGGTTTACAGTGAAGGAGATGATTATTTTGCTGGGTTGATGAAATTAAATCTCAAGCCGAGTCACAAAAAACTGCCCCTGAGATGCTAAAGCTGGGAACCGTGTCTGGCTGCAAGGTGCTGGCTTATGGCAGGATGGGTCTGAGACGATGGAAGCTGCGGTTGTCCAGCCCTGGTGAAAATAACGCAAACCACCCCTCGGTTTAGGACAACAAGATTTGGAAATTTGGGTCTTGTGCAACTTCTTTGTGAAGGGAACAGAAAGAAATTTCACAAATGCTTTCTCTGCAAAGAACTGAAATTCCCCTCTGGATTCAGGGACGTCCCCAGGCGCTCACAAAGTCCAACAGGCAAAATCCTGCCTCGATCCGGTTTAGTCAGAACTTGCCACTAAGGCCAGGATTTTACCCTGTGGGTCTAATTACACGCTTAGATTTGATCAGCTGCAAAAGTGCTTTCTGAACTGAGCCTTTGGCCCCTAGAAAACACTGGGAATTAGATTGCTTTCAGTTGGCTTTTCAGTTCAATTAGTTGGCAGAGCTGATATCGGCGTGGATTATGACTTACTTATGACTCCCAGACCGGGCACACGTGGTAATAACATTTCCCTCTTCATCCCATCTCGTACAGGTGCCCTCTACTTTTTTTTTTTTTTTTTTGTGTAGCAGGTTTAATATCATGTATCTGCTTTGCTTTTTCATGTCTGTCCTTCGTGTGCTGTATAGCCCATTGCAAAGACATTGCTGGCTGGGCTCGGTTACTTTTCTCTCCTTTCCATTTGTGTATGTTCTTGTATACTCTGTGTGTGTGTATATGTGCACACATACAAGCTCTCTGTGCTTCTGCCATGTTGTCCCTTTCTCCTAGCAGATAGGAAATACAAGTAACTGTCATTCTCCTCTTGTTTCTGAAGTTCAGCTGTGTAGTAACGCAAAGCTTATTTATGATCATTTAGGTAGATATTGGGTTTAAAAGAGTATTTCCAGGAATCTAATTTCAAAGCTAACAGCATGGGGGAAAAAAAATAATCATTGCTTCTTTGCTTCTTGACAGCTGTGTACCTGGTGCTACAACACAGAGCAGTGGGGATTTCTGCCCACATAATTCTGCGTGCAAAGTACGCCAGGGCTGGTGCAAAACCTTCTCAGGAGGCTCGGTGGGTTGGGTTTTGAGTCAGACGCTCAGTTAGGTGCTTTTGGCTCTTAATCTACATTTGACAGGACAAAAGAAATCTCTCTGCTGATCTTCAATACATGCAGTGACGTGAAACAAGTCCACGGGTATGTAAGCAGGTTTGCCACGAACTCCTACTGCAGTGGGAATTGTCCCTGTGGAAATAGGTGTCCCAGTGTGGGATCACCTCCCCGTGTGTGGCTGTGACAAAACACCCCTGCAACAGTCTCAACGTCAAGCCTGCAAAATGGTAGAGTTTAAAGGAGAATAGTGAAAAGCTTGGAAACGTGCCCAAAACCTAAAAAGTCGAGCACCTTAGTTTACCTCGCCGTGGTCTCTGCGTGCTGGTGCCTGCCTGGGCACCAATACAAAAAACGTTGTTGGAAGCTGAAGTCAGAGATGGGAGATATTCACCCGGAAAGATGATGAACCCTTACTGTGACTATGCTGAATTTTCCAATACTGGAAGCTTTATTTAAATAAAACAAACAAATTTAACTGCAGGTATAAATGTTGCCATCCAATCTGACCAGTCCCAATACTATATGAGCAGTAGGACCTGGAATCACCAGACCAAAATCCAGCTCTTTACCATAAGAGGTAGAAGTGTCAGCGCAAATAGGCGTTAAACTTAGTTTGCTCTTCACCTGTGCTGTAATATAATTTATTAGTCGTTCTGCTAGCAGGAGGTAGCCAAGCATGTTTTGTCTCAAAGCAGAGCTCTATCTCTGGATGGCCCATTAGTTTTGTAATGGTGGAGGGTAGTTTGATTTCAGAGGGGGCAGGAAATCAAATGGGGCTCAGAAATAAATTTCAGGGCAGGCCGGTTATCTGGTTCCCTGAGGTTACTGGTGGACCCGAGCGTTTGCATCTCGTCCGCCGTCGCGGGAGGGAGAGCTCTTGAGCAGCTGTGACGGAGTCGCCTATGGACAAATAATACGGAGGATACTTGGGGAGGGAATTGGTGTAGTGCATTTTGGGGAAGCTTATTTGCGTGCTTACAGCTACTTACAGCCGTATTCAGATAAGATATAGCAAGAAGCAAGTCCTGCAGGAAATAACTGAGATCAACTCTGCCTGCCTGAGAGTAAATCCATGGCACAGACAGATAAGGGGTATTACTATTTCTTGGGTTGGGGCTGGGTCCCCGTAACTCTGAGAGCTTTTCTACTTTTATGTCAGCTTAATAGAAAGTTTTGAATTTCTTTCGTGCTACCTGGGCAAGTTCAGCTGCAATTATTTTACTTTCATCCTTTCCCAGACAGACATGTATACACTTGCGCTCTTGTTTCTTGGCAGCCTGTAACAATGTCTATAATCCTCCCTGGCAGAAATCTTCTAAACTAATTCTCTTAGGGGAAAAATGAAACAAAAAAAAATGTTGGTGATAATTTTATCGCTGATACAAGAATGGAGGTGAAAGATTATTTGAGAGAAGAAACTTTGGCCAGAAGTTGACTTTCTTTCCGTGCCTGTCTAGAGCAGTTTGTGTGCTGCAAAGCCTTAGTTATTCTTCAAGATAAGGATCCTTGGGAGGAGGCGGATGGTAATATCCAGGATGACGATGCTACCGGGGTGACTCAGAGATTCAATGTGACTAAAAAGAGAGAAATAAACCCATTCAGCCCATGTGTGTGTAAGCAGACTTGTAGGTACCACTTGAAATCCCGTGTTGCTATTTGGATGGGGTTTGTAGGACTGATAGCATTTCCAGGCAGTGAAAGAATTGCAGAAGGCTTTCTTTGGTTCCTTTCTATCAATAGGTCTTAGAAATTCAGCCCTTACCTGTGTCGTAAACTTCCTGGGGATGATTAGTATTTGAAAGGGTGAAAAGGTGAAGAGAACACACATGTTTGTGCAGGATTGCAAAAACAAAGCTTTGATTATTTAATTATTTATTTTTATTTTAAAAGGGAATAAAAGCCCAGCAGTATTGCAGCTGTTCTCAGCTCTCCATTCTCTCTGATCTCTCCTAGAGCAGAGTTAATGCACAGGATTTTAAGCTGTGGTCGATGCATTGTGCTGAACACCCATATCTGAAAGAAAAGATGCCAAATATTTGGTGTGCTTCGCTTCCAAGGTGCTGTGCAAAGAAATGATTGTTTTTAACAGCTGAGACAAGTGTCACGCTCTGAAAAAAGGGCCCTAGCTTTGACTTTTGACGAGACATTTGACCTTCCCTCTTTGAGGCCCTGTCTGCGAAAAGCTGGTTATTCTGTTTTCTGGGATTTAGAGATGAAAGCAGCTGTGTCACTCCGGGTCCTCCAGCGGGTGCTAGCAGATGCACGTGAGGTATTTGTAGGATTTTTGGCTTTCCTCATAGAATATGTTTGACAGCTGTGTCTGGCCGTGACCAGAGCTGTTGCTGCAAGCTGCCTGCCTCGAATCAGTGATGGGATATTACCCTGTCCACGAGAAAAAGGAAGAAAGGACCCAATTTGTATAGCAATAGCAGAAAACCTCTGGTAAGTTGGAGAACGGCGTGAAGGTGTGTGATGGGCAGAAAGCGGTTCCTTCAGTGGGTGACCGCAGCGTCACAATTTCTTCATTAGCACTTCTACATCTCCCCGATTTGGAAAAGCCACCCTTTCGTTTTCTTGGGTGGGATTCATCCCTGTGTATGGCTACGCTTCATCTTAACAGTCAACCACCAACCCTGGCAGGGGGGTTGGAGCAGGTGACTTTTAAAGGTCCCTTCAAACCCGAACCATTCTGTGATTCTGTGACCAGGTACCCATTGGTAGGGACAAGTCCGCTGGTGAGGCAAGTGCTGCTATATTGTAATCGGTGTAAACGATCGCTGGATCAGGCCCTGGGAATGGAGAAGTGCCACCAGGACAGATAACGCTGAGAAGTCAATACCAGGACGATGAGCCTTGGACCATCTAGGAAGTATTTATTTTGTGACGTGCCACTGTAACGTCACCTGCTCACGAAGTGATTATTTTGGAGCACGCAGGGTTGCGAGAGACCACGTGCCTCACCAAGTCTAGTCCCAGCTTAACCCACCAAGTACTTAATCCATGAAGGTCCCTGCCAAATCCAGCTGTGGATTTCTGCCCGCTACTGTTTTTTGGGGGGGCTGTTTGAGAACCTCCCTGCTCTGATGTTGAGAACCTTCGACTTGCTCACCGTCAGCTTGTTCAGGAGCCACCACTGCTGGAATAGTTCTTTAGTTGTTTGCCAAAAGCGTCTATTACGCCCCTGAGCCCGCTTCCCTACGCGCCTGTGGCTGCATGCAGCCAGGACGATGCGAGGACAGTAAATTTTGGAGGTTTTGTGCCTGTTGTTGCTGGTGACTCAGTGATTAGTGGATCAGGGCAGGTAATGGAGTCAGAGGGTGTCCTCAGATTGCCTGGGGTGTCCTGCTTGGTGCTCGTGGCTATGCTCTTGCTTTTTTCCTATTAGCTCTGTGTCTCTCCTGTCTACAGAGAACCTTTGGGGCAAGGACTTTCTTTCCCTCTTGATGTGGTTATTGCAGCGTTCGGCACAGCAGGGACCTAGTCTCAGCTGGGAACTCCAATGTCACCGCAGAGCAAATACGAAATAACAAATAAACCCAATTTTTTCCCCATTATCTGGGAACAGAGTATGCAGAGGCTTCTCTGGTGCTGATTGCATCGCTAACGACTGTCCTAAAAGATAAAACAACATTTGCAGCACGGGAAAGTATTTATGGTATAAAATACAGGTGTGTCTGGGCATCGCTGCCAGGAAATTTCTGCCCACGGATGTGCACGAGTGGAGTTGGGCCACACAGCTTCTCCATCCCCCAGGGCAGGAGGGTCAGAGGCAGCCCACGGATGCTGAGCAATATTTTGGCAGCCCTGCAGCTGGCTTCGAGGAAGCTGTGGGCGTGCAGGAGAGGAAATCAATGACCGTTGCAGAGGCAATTTGGCAGCATCTGAAGAGCTGAGCGCTTGAGCCCTTCTGGGTTTATTGAATTAGATCCTTATCTTTTAGCGAGGGAGGCGAAGGTAGCGTACAGAGTTGGCACATTTGCTGCAAAAGTCCCCAGATTCGGCAACAAGCTGTGTACTACAGGCCTTAATCATTGCTGCTCTTCTGGTCTCCGATACGTGGATCTGATAGAGAAATCCCAGCTTGCGTCTCGAAAGCTTAACTCTGCTGAAGTTGGAGGACACGCGTCAGGGTCTGCATATTTACTGTCATTAGATCAATTATGGGTCTGAGCTCTGCACACACTTATTCCTGCTATCTAATGTCAACAGTGGTACTGGCTTCACTGGCAGCACTAAATTCTCGTAAGGATCTTACTGTTTGCATTAAATATTAAATGTACTTAGATTCAGTAGCCTGTGTATAGGTTTAAATAAAAAATTAAAAATGGTGTTCTTTAGTTGTATAACATTTAAGTAAAGAGCTGTAGAAACATATGTTAACTTTGATTTTAATTTACTATATAATAGCTTACATCATATTAAATGATGTTGTGTGATTTGGATGTAATTTTGAATTTGTCAGGAAGCTCGCAGCAAAATCACTGAAGTTAATGGTAGTTCTGCAATCAACTTCACTATGTGTCAAATCAGAGGAACCATTATTGAATTTTAAAAGGCTGAATTACTGTGTTGTTTGTATTAAATCTTAATGTCATTTTGGATAACAGTAACGTTTTCCCTTGGAGGTATGTACTGGACAGGGTTTCTGTTCCTGAATATAAAAACCAAACAGGGTTTCAGTGAAATTGCTTGAATTCCAATTTTAAAGGGGTTAGATGTATCCGAAAGTAATTTCAAACCTGTCCTAAATTAAAGAATTTATTTCCCCCGTTGGATATAGTGTTACAGTGCAGTCCTTTTTATGAATTGGGAGAATTTAATGGTGCACTGTAATGATGTTAATTACAAAAAGTAATGTATTGACATGGCGGGTATTTAAGGGGGTGGGAAAGGACTCCTTTGCTCATGTTTCTATCCCTCCTTTGCTAAATCAACTTGGGCAAGTGCTATAATAAATCCATTATCTCCCCAAACCCCAAATTCAGAGAGTGGCAAAGCTTTGGGGCTTGACTACTTGCTGTAAGGATTGGTTTGCGTGCAAGTTCTCTGATATGTTTGGAAGAAAACCAGAAATGTGCAGTAAAATGACTAAGCTTGATTGTTTCCATCACTTTTTTGATGGCAAGAAAGTCACCTGGCCTGATTTTTCCATTGTTTCCCCAAACACAGTCCAGATGGGACATCTTTTGGCAGAGACAACTGACCCAGCCTACCTGGGCATTTAACGCTGCAAACTAGTCTTGGGATTTAAAATTGTTTTTGTAGCTCTTGGTTAAATCAGCATTTCATGGGCATCAACGTCTTTTAGAGGAATGTTATGTGAATTATTATTTGCTCATGATTTCCCATGGCAAATTGCCGGCTGCTAGGTTTTCCTTTTTTCCTTTTCTCTGAAATTATTGACTCGCTCTGTGTGGTGTCTAGCCCAGCAAAGCCTCTCACCTGCAGGAGAGCACTGGCCCATGGCATCACTGGTGAGCTGGGAGACCTTTCCCATCTCCCTCGGGCGGTGTGTGACAGCAATAGATATAAAGGACTCATTTGGATAATTTAGTACTTGCTCCGTGTATCTGGTTTCTCTTGTGACACTCTGACGTTCATGCTTGACTTCCCCACCTCTCAGATAATAAATGAAAGAGGTTTCACCTTGTTGGCAGCACTGGCTTTTGGCCCACTATCGTTCCTGACATTGTGTACTTGAGAAATTAAATTACCTAAGTTTCCTGGCTAGGTCCCTAATGAATGCCATTAATTAATATGGTTTTCAAAGGAGGAGGTGGTTTTGTTCTTAATCCAGGGGAGAATCTCTTTCCTTGGCCACCCATGAGCAGGGTGTTTGCACCGGTGGGAGCAGGTCGGTCCCTCTGTGCTTGGCTCTGTCCCGTGATATCCCGTAGGGAAATGCCGACTGGGGATGCGGGAAAGCGAGAGATAATCAGTGAAGTATGCGTGGAAAGTGCTAGCTGATTTCTTCTCTCTCCCCATCTTCTCTTCTGCAGTGGTCTCTAGTCCACCATGAGCCACCTCTGCCCTGGCAAGGACAGCAGACAGTTGAATTTTCTGCCCTCTCGACCTTATTGTTTCTCGTAGCCAACCTTAAAATCCTCTTTTTGCGCATCTTGGGCTAATGCCGCTACGCAGCGCAGTCACCATTTGTTCTTGGGTCTTCCTCAAGCATTTAAAAGAGAAGGCAAGTTCAGGTGACACAATTTGCAGAAGACTTGCCCGCTTTGGTGCTCCCTAAACATGCCCTTCGGCTTGTAACTTGTTTTATAGCAGTTTTCAGGGGAAGATCTAGCCCCTGGAGCAGCCAGGTTAATGAAAAGGATTATTATCTCTGACAGACCAATGTAGCAAAGATGTGCTGCTTATGATACAGCTAGAAGATGGGTGGAAATGCAGCCTGGTCCTTTGATAGGAATTAGCAGGGGAATGTGGATCTGACACCCTCCCTCTCTTTTTTCTCTTTAAATCTCCTCTCTCCAGTGGAAGTGGCAGCCGCATGTACAGACGGATATGGGGTTGTAAACCCAAGCTGGGGAGAGGCGTGAAATGGATACACCTTGGAGATCAGGGATGGCTTTGATGGTTCTTCTCGATGGAGGAAAAAAAAAGGCACTGAGCTAGGGATGAAGAACATCAGGGCTGGGCCAGTGGGTGCTGGGATGGTCGCGGTGTCCATCTGTCCTTGCTAAAGATGGTACTGGAGTGAGAAGGAGGAAGATCAGCGTGTTGGGGATTTTGGGCCAGGATGGTGCCTGGCCTCCATCCAGACAGTAGATTCAAGAGGGTGGTATGGAATGACTTGATACGGGCTCACATTCCCACTTCTGTGCCTTCCTGGTGCCCTGGCAAGGGAGAAGCCGAGTAGGACCTGGTGCTGCAGCTGGTTTCTTGGGCTGTGGAGGCTGGGAGTTGGGCAGGAGCAAGCAGAGCTGTGCTTGGGCTCTGCAGGGAGAAGCAGGCAGCGGTGACACGCTGTGTGTGCTGGGATAGGAGCAAAGCTCTTGGGTTTGCTTAGATGTGCTCTGATTCAGGTGACTCTTCAAGCATTGATTGATCCCATTGACTTCAGTGTTTCTATTCATGCTTTAAATCTCACCGTGCTCAATACCTTGCAAAACTGAACACTTTTGGTTCTTTACCCTTGCTGCAGTGCCTGAAGATAGCTGCTTTTCTCCTCGTGTCCCTGCCACTTAGTCACTTCTGCTGCTGCCTTTTGTTGTGATCTGTGGTGTTCTTCTTTGGGGGGGAAAGAACAGCGTCCTTTGAAATACTTTAAGCTGATGTGAGTCACAGTCTTTTTAAGAAACCCTGGATTTTATAG
This sequence comes from Astur gentilis, assembly GCF_929443795.1. Classification (NCBI taxonomy): domain Eukaryota; kingdom Metazoa; phylum Chordata; class Aves; order Accipitriformes; family Accipitridae; genus Astur; species Astur gentilis. The sequence continues at coordinate 85,153,624 of NC_064919.1, read as the reverse complement.
CCTTCTGGCAGAAGAGGTATGTCAGAAAGTTTTAGGACGCAAGGAGGTAGGTTAATCCCTCCTGGGGGAAACTTAAAATAACTCCTGCACAAGATGATGAAGAAGCCTCACCATCTGCGGGGATGCTCGGTACTTGGTACAGAAGTGGCTGGTGCTCTGAATCCCTCTTCTCACTTTTGGTGGTTGGTCTAATGTACATTATGATCAAAAGGAATAGATGAATGACAATCTTGGGGCTGAATCTCTCATTCTCTTGGAATCAGCAAGACTCAATTTGTTAGTCTTTAAGGAAAGAGTATCTTCAATAGGAAACCACTTGCAATACTAGTGATTGTAGGTAATGCCTTAATTAGTGCTGGCTGCACATCTGGTTTAAACAGAAATAATGTCCTTTAAGTTGTTTAGCAGATAGTATAGTCCCTTATTCATTGGAGTGTACCTATGTACACTTGAAATTCCTGGTCTCTGTGGGTCTTATTTTCTTATCATTTTGTGAAAAGGTGGTTGGAAAAGCAGGTGGAAAACACAGTCAGCTCCTTTCCCATTTTCTCACTCCCTTGGACAAGAAGGTTTATATTACTTTTTTCCCCAAACCCATGTTTCACAGCTGCTTTGGTGACAGAGGTTGACTTCTCAGCTTTGAGACCCCCTCTGTTTATGCAAAAAGCTGCAAATAGAGATTTTTTTTTTTTTTTTTGAGCTTGTATTTGCTGAGTACATGTAGGCTCAGCTTGACTTTCTAAGGACACATAATCACAGCTCAATCTGTTTTTAATTGTCACTAATTAATTCTTAGCAATGCTTAAACCTTGTGAATTAAATTGATAAAAAAAGAAGAGCACCTCTTTCACCAGCCTTACACACTTGTTCTTGTAAGGTGTCTGTTTTATACTAGCAGCATCAAGATGCTGTTTCTTCCCAGCCTTGTGGCTTTTAAAGCAACTCACGGCTGTGAATAAGCTTTAATGGATTACTGCATGTATAAGTTGCCAGCAGTGGGTATCTGGAGCAGATCCTACGTGTCTGGCTGGAGCCTTCGAATCAGAGGTACCACAGCCCCAGGGAAGAGTAGACGAGAGCATTGCGCTCTCCCAGCACCTCCCTATTTCAATCAGAAGTCTCATCAGGGTAAAATCCTCTGGAAAATGCTTGGAGGTTGAACCCACATTGATCTCTGTGATCCTGCAGCTCCTCTGGTTCCTGAAGCTGGGTAGAAAATGTTTGCTGCCTGCTTGGTTGTGTCTCAGGAGGTGCCAGGGATGCTGGTGGGGTCTGTGCTCCGGTGCCTGCTTGGTCAGGCAATGGGAGAGACTTCGTTCTGTATTGTGGAAGAGTCGCACAAATCCCTATCGTGACATGGATTTAAGACCGCCAACTCCAATCGCCTGTTCTTGCAAGAACTGGTATATATATATATTATTTTTTTTTTTCAGGCAAATTCTGTTAAGAGCCTTCGTGCTTTATTCCTGTTTTGAAGGCTTTTTCTTACGACCTTTAGTAAAGCAGTTTCCCAAGTCCTGAGTTGGAGATGGCTACAGGAGCTGCTGTTTCGAGGCTTTTGAGGGCTCAGGGTCCCTGCTGATGGATACCTGCAGTTCCCAGCCACCAAAAACTGCCGCTCCTCTCCTTGTGGGCCACTTAGCATCTCTCTGCCTTTTGCTAGGGAAATATTTCCCTTGGCTAAACCCTATTTTACCAGCAGAGGCCGTTATGCCCATACGCTTGAAGGCAGCGAGCTCCCACTGAAGCCCATGGACATCCTAAAACCTTTCCAGCCTGGCTTTGAGATGGATGGGACTCCGTAGTCCAATATCCCCAACCGCTTCTCGCTGAGCTCCTGGGCTGATGGGATTGCAATGCAGATGCAGATTTTGTTATTTGAGTTACAAAAAAAAAAAAAAAAATATAAAAAAGAGTAATGAGTAGCTAACTGGGGCTGGAAGAAAAAGCAAAGCTCTTAGTAGGCACCGTGAGGTCTGATTAAATCTGCAATGACTGGGGCTGTAACACTGGCAAGTGGGTCCCCCAGCACCTTCTCTGCCCAGCCTGGCGTAATCTTGTGCATTATTCACGTACCCGGGAGAGAAATGAAATGGCTCTATTAAAGGAATCCTTTGGTATTTATTTCTGTGGCATTAAATACATTTATTTCCTGAAGGAGATGGACTGTGTGTGTATCTCAGTATACGGTGTGCTGGGCTGCAGGGAGTATTTTCAAGAACCTATTCAGACATGGGGCTAGATTCTGCCCTACTGCCAAGTATATGAACAGAAAAAAAAAATATGGAATCCTGCAGTACTAAAGCTGAGGGCTGGCAGGTGTCCTGGGCAGAGCATCGCGTGCTTCAAAGCCCCCTGAAGCTCTGCTAACAGTAGTAATTCAGCTAGAGTTCAAGGATGCCCTTTATTTTTTATTTTTTTGGGGGATTATACCCCAACCTGAACCCCACGGGAGCAGTCGGGGTGGCAGACTAAACCAGCTGGCTCATAAAATATCTAGAAAACTGCTTTGCCTACATCTGACTGATGTCTTGCTGTTTTTCACAGCCAGTTGTTTTACCCTCATCTTCATGGGGTGTATTGGTCACCAAAAAAAGCATCTAAATACAAACCATGCACACAGACACCAACTTTTTCTTTAAATTGCCCTGAGACTGTGCAATGAGGATGACGGACTTCCCTAACCGTAAGTGCAGAGAAACATGTATTGAAAAATAACCTCTCCTGAAATAAGAGGCTCCACCGCATCTGCCTTGGGAAGGAGATTGGAACAAATGGGTTTTTTTGGGATATGTCAGCTGTTGTGTGGCACCTGGGTACAGGACATCTGGATTTTATGGTGATAGGTGCAAAATAGGAACCACATAGAAGAGAATGAACTAAAGAAAAGGTGTGTTCATGCCTTGCTTAACATTTACCTAATAATTATTATTAATAATAATCTTCTCATTATCTAATAATTGGATAATTCCAGGTTAAGCTCTGTATACGTTTTTGCATCCCAGGAAAAAAAGGCTACAGGTGAGTTAGGACCACAAAGAGCCAAATTCTGACCTCTTGTACTCCACCAAATCTGTTATAATTCAAGAAGTCGTTCTGGTGGGTTCTGGCCTGAGTCTTTTTCAGAGGGAGGATTTGGGGAAATCTCTTGCTGAATGCAGGGTAGGAATATAAACCCATATAAATACTGTTGACAGTTTTAACTAATAGTTCTCACCAATAGCTTGGTTGCTTTCCCGGTAGTTCTTTATGCACCAATAAACCCCATTGTTCTTCTCCCAGCTGTTATTCACAAAAAGAACAAAAGCGAGCTGGAGTGTTCTCGGCACATTTCTTTTTAATTAAAACAACAGACGAAGGAAGCGTATGGAGCAAAGTTTGAACGAGACATGGTAAATATCTCTTCTCCCCTATCATTTTAGCCCATTTGATAGGGGTGATTTATTTCTGGCTTATACCTGAGGTCCTGCTCTGCTGCACCAGGAGAAAACGAGATACAAGGCTAGAGGTAGCTCAGAGGGGTTGTTCTTGCTGGGACAACCACTGTGATGTCCCACTGGTGCTTTTAGTGCCTCGGATCTTTCTTCCTGACGCATGACTCGTTAATTGTGGTATTTCTGCAAATGGAAACATGGCCTCGGCCCTCACTGGGGCTGCATCAGCCTGAGGCTGCTCCCAGAGGTGCCCCCAGCATCCTAAAACTGAATATCCCAGTGTAGGAGGGCGAAAAAGGGATTTCTTCTACCCCAACAGCCCTGCTGTCAAAAGCAGGTAACTTACTATGGGGGTGGGGGTAGGTAGATATTAGGAGAACTATTTTAGGGCTAGAAGGGACCAATCTTGCCCCTGGACGACTTGTCCTGGGTAATCGTAATGCTGCCTTTTGGCCTTAGACGTCGATTGCTGTCAACCTTTGGCTGCATAGAGCTGGAGCCATTGGGAGCGGCAGAACTCAGGGACTCGGTTCGATGAAGAGTCTGCCTTGCGAAAGCATAACAAAGATATGAGCTTTGCTTTTGGGAGAGATCTCATGATTTTTCTTTTTTTTCTGAAGGCAGGTTTTGCTCTGTTCTGTGGCTTGTTTGTTTGTTTTTTTTTTTTTTTTTTTTTTTTTTTTATTTCTGTGGAAAGGGTTGGATTTTCTGCAGCTGAAATCTTAAATCCAGCTCCCAGATTTAAGCTGAAATATTTGTGCTTGCAATTTCTGCTGTGGGCTGATGGCTGTCCCAGAGAGGGGAAAGGTAACAGTTATGAACATAGTGCACTGCAAAGCATCTGTCTGAGAAAATGTGCTGCATCATCAGATATCTCTGCAGGATCCTTGGGACCGGCAGCATCCACGTCCCTGGATGGTTCCTTCGGAGTGGTGTGCCCTTGGTGCCTTCTGAACCAACCGTGCAGTGCTCACTCTCAGAAGTGCCTTGCAGAGATGCACTATGTGCCTTTCTGCTGCTTTCCAGAAAATAAAGCCCTGAAAGTAAACAGGGGATTTCAGGAACGATGCAGGTCCTGTGGTGCTGATGTCCCAGCAGTTTGGCAAGTGAGAGCTGTATCATAAGGAAGGACAGTGATTATTTTTCTTATGATTTTCGGACCTTGGAAAAGCCATCCTTGTGTTTCATCCCAAACCTATGCTTTAACCTACTTGGAAGCTGTCCCTGAATAATTCACTTTATGATGCTTAATAGAAAGATTTCCATTCAGCAACAGAGACCACAGAAAATACAGTGCTTTTTTTTTTTTTTTAAAAAAATTATTATTCACATTACATTGTTGGAGACTGGTGCCAAACACCTGCTAGGGAGGGTAGGACAGACTCCCCCCAACCCTGGATCATCTGAGCCTGGTGCTCCCCATCCACTCCTGCCCATGGCAATGCCTCAGCCATCCTGCTCGGGCTGCACAACCTGCCATCAAGACCTCTGTTCCTCCTGTTCCTGATAACCCACCGCCGATGCCAACCCTCCCTTCCACGCTGGCTCTTGGAAACCCCCAGATTTATCTAGGAAGAGTTTTAAATCATGTGCGTTAAAGACTTAGCATGGCCGGACCCTCTGACTTACCAATACTTACGGTATCATTAACTTGGGCAGCATACCATCAAGCAAATCGCCCTTAATTTATCATTGGAAGAAGCTGTGGGCTGAGTTATCGCACAGGCAGGGCGGGTGGTAGCAGGAGGCTCTGTATCATCATCCTACAGCTCTGTCATAAATTCAGCTCTCGCTTCTTCCATTACTGTGATTTAGCGCCAGGCTGACCGCCCTGCTTGGTTTACGTACACTTGAGCTACACCAGAGAAATTCAGTATGGTTTTCTATATCACGGTTTTTAATTAAACTTCATTTTCTGTGACAAAACCCATAACAGCACCTTTGAAGAAGAGATGATTTTTCTTCTTTTCTTTTCCCATTCTCAGTCAGACTTTAAATCATCTGCTCCTGACTGCAACTGAGATTGACCTGGTCTCGTGATGATTGTCCTTCCCTTTACCAGGAGCCGGAGCCTCTGTAGGGCTGGATGCCAACCCAAGCTGAATGGTTGGGGCTGTACGCTTACACCATTGCGGGGCTTGGCCCACGGCTACACCGGTGGCTCGGGTGAGAAGAGAGAGGTTGAGGGATCCTCAATCCCATCCTATGTCCCGCTGGCATATCTGCCTCTGGGCACTGGATTGAAACCCCTGTTGGGTGTTCTAGATGTTAGGTGAGCCCCGTGCTGACATCCCTGGGCACATGCGGGGTGCCGGGCACGCTTCATGCTGTGGTGTCCTTCCAACCGTGATGTTACATCATTTATTTTTCCCATCCTCCACCTATCTCACCTGAATATTTGTCTGTGAGAGCTGTCAGATGTGGGTATATTGTGCTTGCGCTCAGTTATTAATCTAAGGTTTATTTCTCTTTGGTTGGCCAAGATGAGCTGTTATAAGGGCACCTTGTGTAAAGCGCATTCAGTATCTTCTTCTGACTGTTGTGTTTATTTACTAAGCATTGATTTTTCATTTGGTTGGAGGTGCAGCACAGTAACTGGGGGACGGAGGAGCTGGATGCAGGAGTGCGTTGCTGATGCTGAAGGTCTCTAGACTGAGATCCTGGAGGTCTTTGTTTTTTCTGGTCACTGGCCTGGCTGGTCCAAAAAAAAAAAAAAAAAAAAAAAAAAAATCCATGTAAAGTTGAGACCTTTGTTATCAGTAAGGTGATCCTGACACCATGAATAATGGAGAGGAAATACAGACCAGTGCGATATGGTTGCTTGGTGGGTCTCCTTTTTCACCTGCCCATCTGTCTTATAACCACATGACTGGATAGCACTAAGTAATTTTTCATGAGTTTTCTGAAGTTTCTATACCTTATGAGGAGGAAAAGCGCCTCTGTTTTCCCCGCTCCTGAGCTGGCATATGAAGGACAAGAAGTGACTTGACCATGTGCCCTCATCTGACTGATTTTCCAGGGAGCTGCAACCTTGATTGGCACATCCTGATACCGAAGACCCAGATTGTCAACTGACCCTGAGCAGAGGCTCAGGCAGCTCTGAAAAAAAAAAAGAGGAAAGTTCTCAGCACAGCCCAATGAATAAATAATAGTAACGAAAAGGAGAAAACCCAAAGACGAAGAGAGACAAAAGAGAGAGGAAGGTGCCTCAGTCAAGGAGGTGAAAGAAGGCAGGGAGAGTGAGAAGAAGGTGAGCCGTCGGCCCCCGTGGGTCGGGAAGGACAAGGGACTCCAGGACATACCTACGCTGAGCTGGTGGGGAGGAAGGACAAGGCAAAAGGAGGGAACCCCAGCCCTAGGCAGGTAGAGGACGACTAAAGGCAATTGGTAAAGGAGCTGGGGTAGGTGGCAGAAGTGAGGATAAGGCAGTCGTAGAGTGTTGTTAAAAGCGTAGGGGTGAAAAACAATGACATGAAAGAAAAGACCAAAAAGAATAAAGTAGAAGAGGAGGAGGAAGGGGAGGAAGAGGAGGTAGTGGAAGAGGTAGTTGAGGAAGATGGGGAAGACGAAAGCCAGGAGAAAAAAAGCAAAAAGAAATCAAAGTCTGAGGACTCGGAGATTGATGGGGAAGTGAAGAAAAAGAAAAAGAAAAAAACCAAGCGAAGAGACTATAGCAGTGAGGATGAGGATGACTATGAGCGCAGAAAGAAAAAGAAGAAAAAAGGCAAAAAAGGCAAAGAAAAGAAGAAGAAGAAAGGTGACAAGTCCAAGAAAGGAAAGACAGACGAGAATTTTTTGGAGATGTACGAACAGGAGCTTCGGGACTATCATTCGGACTCCTCCAATGCAACAGAAGATGAGTACAACAAAAAAAAAGGTCAGCTCCATCGTTTCTCATCTCACCTCTTGAGCAGGCAGTTATGCTGTCGGCCCTGCCAATTCCCATCTCGGGACCCTTCCTGGGGGTGCAGGCACTTGCCTTTCCTGTGTGGGGAGTATTTCTAATTAAATAAGGATTTTTACTATGTAAGGTGGCACTGACAGATCGTGTCTGTATTAGCTTTTCGGTTTATGAAGTCACTTTGCTCTGTGCATGGTACTGCTGTAACTACTCATTCTTCTAATTAATATTTGCATTGTGGTGCCATTCAGAAGCTGCACTTATCAGATGTGGACAGCATTGAGAGGGTCCAGAAAAGGGCCACAAAGATGATCAAAGGACTGGGAAGCCTGCCATATGAGGAAAGGCTGAGAGAACTGGGGTTTTTTCAGGCTTGAGAAAAGAAGGCTTAGGGGAGACCTTATCACCATGTTCCAGTACTTAAAGGGTGGTTGCAAAGAAGATGGAGACTCTCTTCTTACAAGGAGTCTCATGGAAAAGATGAGGGGTAATGGGTACAAGTTAATTCTGGTGAGAATCTGACTGGACACAAGAGGAAAATTTTTCACAGTGAGAACAATCAGCCATCGGAATAATCTCCCCAGGGAAGCGGTGGATTCCCCAACATTGGACACTTCTAAGATTCAGCTGGACAGGGTGCTGGGCCATCTAGGCCATACTTTTACCAAGAAAGGTTGGACCAGATGATCCTTGCGGTCCCTTCCAACCTGGTATTCTATGATGACTTCCCTTGTGTAAGCAGGATTTGTAGGAAAGGTGCACAGTCCTGCTCAAGCAGATGCAGCAGGAGCGCGCCGGTCATTTCAGCAAGCAGATGAGCAGGCACTGGACCACTTAGGTTTGATGTAGAAGCAGGAGGTCCAGCCCACCGTCTCTCTGACTGTTGTAAGTAACCAAATAGGCTGGGGAAATATTGCTACTCATCTCTAAACCTTAATACTGTGTCGGTACAATAAATAGTCCGCTCATTTTATATGCACAGGGTACTTCAGTTCAATGCGTGGTGAGCTGTGCAGTGACTTGAGGTGTAGATGATGCGCTCGGTTTCATTAGAAGAGCATGGTCTGGAGAGGGATTGCAACCATCAGCCTGGCAACATCCAGCCAGCTTGTGGAAAAAGTCTGTACTTAAACATTTTATCTTCTGGGTGGCAGCTGATAATTCCCACCCAGTCTCCCAGCAAACCTGCAGTGCTGTGGCAGAGAGGTGAGGAAACTGCAAGGTGAACAGCAAAGACTCATGGTGTGGCTCCATGATTAAAAGAAAAGGCTTTCGATAGGTAGGAGGATGCTCCCAAACCCAACGAGGTTATCTCCTTATCCCAGAGGTGGGCAGCAAAAGACGTAATGGACTGCTGAGGATTACCTGTGCAACTGGATCTTGGCGTGACTGGGGCAAGACACTTAACCTCTCAGCTCTGTGGTTTCCCCATCGGTTAATTAGAGTAATAACATGTCTTGTACGTGGCAGTTCAGAGAACTGAGGGTGCCTAAGGAATCTCACAGAGCAGCTCATGGTTTTGGTGTGGCCATAGGTTAACTATAACTGAAGACTTCTGTAATAGTGCTGTATGGCTGTACGGGGAAAAGAAAAATGACTCAATTGCTCTGATGCAGAGGAGAAGCAAGACCCTCCCATATACAATACACTAATTAGGCCACGTACATAACCTTCTTCGTTTGTGATGGCTCTTTAGCGGGAGACATGTAGTCTTGCCTCGGACTACAATTTTTTTATAGTAGAGGAGTAATAACTTGCACTTTTCAAAGAGAGAAGTTCCAGCAAATATATCTAATAATCTCTCCATGGTCTTCTGCTCAGTTGGTCAACAATTTCTGCAGGGAAGTTAATAGCTTGTGGTTGAAACACTGGGAAATGAATTAAGCTGGGAGTTGACTCTCATAGTCCCTATCAGAAATTAAAAAACTTGGTCCAAAACCTGCAACACTTACTAACGTGACAGCCCCAGGACCTCCAAGAACTTTGTCAAGTGGCCAAAAGTCCCAAGGGTGAACGACTGGCTGCTCCCTTGGATCATGGACTCTCCTTCTTGAGCTGTGTCTCAGTATTTTGCACCCTCAATTTCTAGATATTTATGGGGAGCGAGTGCATGTATGTGTGGGAAAAAACGGAGAGGAGAAGGGTGCAGGGTAGGACACACTCAGTCAATGAGCCACTGAGGTTTTCCACCAGTGAAAACCTGCTACTGGGCCATCTGACACCAAAAAGCAAAAGCTCAGGAGCAAACTCTAACTGCCTTGTCCTCTTGCTCGAGTTTCAGCTATTGCCTTTGCTATGCACTGTGTTGCTGCTCTTCCTATTTTGATTCAAAACAGCAGTTTTTTTGTGTGACTTAGTTGAAGGCCACTGCTGCTTTTCTTCCAAAGGACCATTGAGTGAAGTGACTGCTGTTGGTCAGGCTTTTGAGAAACGTGTAACCTCTGCAAAAAGCCTCCCAGAAGCTTTGGGGATGTCAGCTTGCCTTTGGTGCTGGTGAATATTGAATAGAGATATATTTCAGTCCACAAGCTGTGATTCCTGTTGCTGTAAAAAGAAAAGAGATGTTCTAAATGTTTTATAAGAAGGGAGTCAATGGTGCCTGTGTCATCTGATGTCCTCTTTATCTTACTGTATTAGCAAACAGGAGAAGGGTTCCCCCGCCACCGCATTCGATCGATGACTGAAGAACAAGGCAAATCCAGCTCCTGGGGACAGGAAAACAAAAGATATCGAGTGACTGGGTGATAGTGTATCTGAGAAAATTATAGCAGAGATAGCGAGCATTTTTAACTAAATTGCAGCTGTTGTCCATCTCTGTGATCCTGGTGTTAATGAGATTAGTTATTTATTAATAAGTATTTGAAAAGTTATTTCTACAGTACAGTATGGAAGGCTCTGGGGAGAACTTATTGCAGTCTTTCAATACTTAAAGGGAGTTTATAAGAAAGATGGAGAGAGACTTTTTACCAAGGCCTGTAGTGACATGACAAGGGACAATGGTTTTAGACTGAAAGACGGTACGTTTAAATTGAACATAAGGAAGAAATTTTTTATGATGAGAGTGGTGAGGCACTGGAACAGGTTGCTCGGAGAATTTGTGGATGCCCCCTCCCTGGAAGAGTTCAGGGTCAGGTTGGACGGGGCTTTGAGCAACCTGATCTAGTGGAAGATGTCCCTGCTCATGGCAGAGGGGTTGGATGAGATGACCTTTAGAGAGGTCCCTTCCAACCCAAACCATTCTGTAATTATATGATCTTGAATTGCCAATAATAGCGTGAACAGGGCACACTGTGTCATGTAAACTTAATTGGTGGAATCAGTAGTTTTAAAGTGCAGTAGGTATCCAGAGACTGTTCATATAGCACCCTGGCTGCCTAAACCATCATTGAAGCATCTATAGGTACCAGCTACCTGAGGTTCAGAGTGAATGTCCGAGACCTGAAACCAACCCTTTGCAGGAACTCCATCTCTTTCTTTCTTCATACCTTTCTCTTGATATCTCAAATCTTGTCTGTGATAGGGAAGAGGGAGACTGGCGCCGTTGGTTATCCTTCTGCTCAGGTTTGGGGTCAGAGAACCATGAAGGGAGGGACCAAGTGTCACTATCTGTTTTCTGGGTCACTTCTGCCAAAGCCATGGATAGCTCTGGGTTAGTAGGAAGAAAGAAAACGTTTCCTTCTCCCAACTTGCTTTTATGCCATTAACTGAGCCTTCTGCTGGTAGCTGCTGGCTTGGTGACTCCAGCCCTGAGACATCCACAGGCTGTGGCAGACGGTGGAAAGCTCCCTCCTGTACTGTGTCACGGTAAAGTGCGGCTGACTCAGGAGATCTTGGGGCTTCCCTCTTTGCGGAGCTGCAGCTCACCAAGAGGCATATCTCATTTCAGAGGAAAACAATCTCTTTTGTGTCCCATTGATGATAAAATCCTCTTTTTTTTTTTTTTTTTCTTTCTTTTCTCCTCCTTTTTTTTTTTTTTTTTTTTCCTGTCAAGTTTCAGATATGGATATTAAGAAATCGGTATCTTTCCTTTAAAGAGAAACAAATCCTCTAGTGGGTTTTCCTTCTCTCTTGGAAGTTTTACTGTAGCATGTAGTCAGACCTGCTGCACTATGCTCACTTGGTCACCAATCTCCAGGGCCAAGGTTCCCAGGACCGTTTCCTAGAGGATGAAGTGTAAAGCACTTCCATACATGCAATCTCTTAAATGACTAGAAAAGCTTAGGTGACTCATGATGATAAAGACACCGTAGAGGTCCACGGGAAATATACACTCCCATGCAAGGGAGAAAAGCTTGGATTAACTCCCAGGAGATGCAGTACTTGGAGGCTGCAGTTGTCTCTTCCAGGGACAGATGCTGAGCACTTTGTATGAAACACTGCTGGTTTGTCCATATTGCACAAAGGGTGAAGCTGGACTTCAGTGATCTTGGCAGTGCCGATAAAAATTATAAAATGAAGAAAGCTACACAAGAAGTGCATGTCTTTATTAATACATTCTCTCAAATGGTGATGGGAGGAGGGAAATGGCCACTGTTGACTTGTAAATAGATATACAAGCTGCTCATAATTTCTTTTGATGTGCGCCATCCATTTTATTGTGTTACATTTATCATACCGTGCTCCTTTAGCAGCTGCAGCAAAGGGTTACACAGAAAAAAACATTCAGGACACGCCGAGTTTATTGCTAAGTTCTGTTTAATGTAATTTAGCAGCAGAATGGAGGAGGAGAGAAAGGGCTGTGTGGTCGCCAGCTCTCTCCCCGTGCTATATACAGAACTGGAGAGATGTATCACATACTTTTATGATAGATGATCATCAGTTGCAAAATCACCTCGTCTGTGCCCTGCACCCACTGATCTTCCCGAACTGAGGCTTTGATTAATATTCCCGATCAGAAGGAACAAGGTCTCCTCTTTGGAAGACAGATTTATTTTTTTTTTCTCCTTACTGCTAAAATGAGCTTTGGTTTTAGGCATAAAACATTCAGAGAAGAGTTTTGTACCAGCGGCAATTTTAGGTCTTGTGAGCCAGTGGGATGTGGAAAGTGTGATACCAAGAGAAGAAGGTGGTGCTGCACCTGCCTTGGAGATGTGGTGGATCTCACCCGTTTGCGTCTCAGCATTTTCTATAGCTATAAATGGCTGCATGAAATAGGAATTTTGAAAAGTTTAGATCACCTTTAGAGTTTGTTAGATGAGTGTACCCAGGGACTATCAGCACAAGACTGTTACGCAAGACAGAACAAGCCAACACTAAACTAATTGTGATCTTAAAGTGTTGATTAAGTTGGAGGAGCACTTGCTAATATTTTTACATAGGCACCGAAAAATCTTTGGCTTAGCTATTAGACACCCCCCGCTACACACCTGTGTAGTCCCACTGGAGAGTTAAAGTTGCCGGGAGGTGTCATGTTGAAATGGGGTCTTACAGATTGGAAATGAGTAATTAAAATGCTGCGGATGGGGCTTTGCAAGGAATCGCACTGGCTTTTCGTCTTTGACCTCCGCGGTCGGCCATTGACCTGCAGCAGGGCTGCTGCGAGTCATTGGTATGGAAAATCAGTACCGTAAAGCAGATGAGTGCAAATAAACCCTTCAGAGCAAGCCCTCACTGGTATCTGAAGGTTTAAGCCCTCGCAGAAGTCTCCGTTCATTTGCTTGTTCAACAAGCCCAGGGCTGGGGGGGGGGCGAACGCTTTTGTACCCCCCACCTCTCCCTTTCCCCAGGCAGGACCCAGCAGCCCCAAGCATATGCAAAAGCCGCCCTCGTTATGCCGACACGATCCATTTGCGATGGCTCAGCCCAGCTGGCAGCATCAAAACCAACGTTGGGGAACCGCTGTAGGTGCCGGGCTGCCAAAGGCACGGCGCGAGGACTGCGCTTTTCCAGCATTGCCGCTCTCCTCACACCCAAAATACTTAAATCTGAACGGAATGGCGTGTTCAGTTTTACATCTTTGTCGGTGGCTACTTTTTAGACCGAATGTTTGGGTTTGGGACTCTAAGAGAAAATATCGGGGAGCTGCTGGAGAGACACTGAACAAGATTTGCCTGAGAAGCAGATGTTAAATGCAGGTTAATATATTCAATTCTAGACGTGTTCCCCCCAACCCATGTATCCCATCAGCCTGGATTTAATGATCTGTAATATTGGAGGTGTAGGGTAAGGTGACCTTTAGAGGATGCAGGACTAGAACTTGATCACATTGGAATAATTGAAGATTGGGGTTTTTTTTCTCCCACCCCCCCTTTTTTAACCCTTAAGAAACTAAGCAAGATTCCCATGTTTTTAGAAAATCCAAGATTTGCCTGGGTAGTTTTTCATTTTCTGATTGCAGAAAGAAAACTGAGGAGCTGCTTTTGCTCACAGGTACTGCAGTTCCCTCCGCTGGTACATCAAATTCCCGGTTTCAGGACTGCACTGGTATTTAAAGGACCATGAATTTTGTCCCCATTTATACTTTGTTAAATACACATCTCCCACGCTCTCCATGAAGCTCTTTATCATCATGTCTCTGGGTATTTGGACAAGTATCTGAATACTGTGCCATTAAAACAGCAGAATTATCCCCATCCAGATGGAAATCCTGGGCAGAAAATTGTACTGAGCTATAAGGGACTAAAGCACAGACAAGGAACTAAGGCAAGTCAGATTTTTATTCCAGTTTGAGTCAATTCCCCACATAGCCTCAGGTGACGTAGTTTATCCACCTGAGCCCCAGGAAAGCAGACACTGGCTCTGGGGTCGGTCTTAAGAGCATCTGACCGCTGATTTACTGCGGTTTCTGTGTTGGCTGTTGAGGATGCTACCAGGACTTAACTTCCAGATTCACAACATACATTTTCTCCAGTTAAGGCCTCCTTTTGGCTGATTATTGCTCCTTCAACAAATATTTATTTATTTATTCTCAGTACCTTGTGGGCATACATGTTTCCCCAAGCATCATCAGAGTGTTTTTCTTCTGCCTTTGGTTTTTCTGCCTTGCTGGACTCTGCTGTGCAACACGATGGCACAAATACCTCTGCGGCAACACTGAAAAACAATCTGAAAATAATAATTGTGGCTTTTGTTGATGGATTTACGTGCATTGCAAGACTCACTGGAGACATATCATGAAGTAGTTGTTCATCATTGCTGTAAAAGGATGTGGCTGTTAGAAACTCTTGGTCTTTTTGACACTTCACCCCCTCATGTTCAGATCCACTGTATTTTTTCCACATCAGTTTGGCGTCCTCCATTTTACAGAGGTCTGTATCATAATAGTATCTCTATCAGACTTGCTCTATGAGCTGCAAGTGTTAAGCAGGAGATATTTGCAGAGAAGAAAGAGGTACGAGGTGGGAAGGTCATGGTTTGTATCTATCAATATTTGTTGTTGTTTGGTTTTTTTAAAGTCTTTTCTAAGGTGCTAGTTGGATAGTAGTAGCTGTCTGTCATGAATGATTAAGTCATGAAGTTACGATTAATTCATGACATCTAACAATGTGCATGTAAATATAGGTAACACATAACTTGTAATTATGACAAGCTTCTGACAGGTATCATTCCCTGCTGATAAAAAAAAAAAATAATTAAAAAATTATCTTTGGTAAGATTGCCCTTCCCACTACCTGGGTGTTGAGGGTCAGAGCTGACAGCAAGGAGAGCATCTCTCCTTGGTCTTGGCTGTCCTGCTGCCTGCACAACTAGAAGAAAGTGGGCTCTTATTTGAATCTGGGCTTGGGATGACGTGACAGACAGCAGGGAATTCCTTCCAGTTGTGTTCTGCAGACACATTGCTCTACTGCAGACTTTCCTTGCTCAATGTTGTAGGTAAAATCTATATCATATTTAACCCAGGCTGCATTTTACACTTCCCGTTGGACACAAACATCTAATGTTGTTGGCCACAGCTGTGATTCAGAGGCACCCCGTGTCCTGGCAGACCCTCCCTGTCTCCAAAAGATAATGAAAGAAATGGAACAGTTTTTTCTCAAAAATGTTTCTCTTCCCTGAGGCACAGTGTTTTCCTCCAGTGCAATTTAAACTTGAATAACAACGATGTCGATTGCTAACCTAATTCTACTTTGCTGTTCCAGCAAAGAACTGAGATGATGTTTCTTCTGGTGGTGCTAAGGCAAAAGCACTTTTAAGTGATAGCTGGAGCACGAGTTGAATCGAGTTTGGCTTCCCAAGGTGCCTGAGAATGAAATGTTGATTTTGCAATAACTGATGAAGTAAAACAAACTCCAAACCACAACTATGCCTGTGGGAACAGACAGGACAGTATTCAGCTTAGGATTTAAATTTTAAGAGAATCTTTTCTGCGTGTAGTAGTGGTAAGTTTGCAGGAAACTTCCCTAATTCATGTCTGTAAAGTGTCTCAAAATGCAAGATACTATTAATTCTGCAATTCTTTATATAATCTATGAATAACAAAATGTATAACAGTGTGCAGACAGTCCAAATATTCATGGGAAAAAAATCCCTCTCTTTTGCTTTGAATAATTAATTTGGCATCCATGCCGGACTCAAAAGCTGCTTTTGCTAAAGCATATAAAGAGCAAGCAATCTCTCATAGTGTGTGAGGCCCAAATCTGTTCACAGTTTTGCCAATATGAATCCAAAGTCATTGTGCTCAAGTCAATGGAGTTAGTCAGGATTTGCCCCAGAGTGAATGAGAGAAGAATTTGACTCATTTTGTGTATGACAAGAGATTATTGCCCAAATTGTGGCTTGATAAAAACAAACAAGCGCTGATTTCAAAGGTCCATCTTCACAGTGGGTAAAGGATGGTCCCGATAAAACTGTAACCACAGTAAGTATTTAACTGCTGTGTTCATGTGCATAGAGCATCATTTTGGCAACCATAACCCGTAATATTCAGCACAGACCCTTAAAAACTTCCAAGTATTTTGCATAAATGTCAAGGTACTCTTCAGGTGCTCCAAGGCAAACACACGCTGAAGTGCTTCAGTAGGAGCCGGAGTGATTGCTGCTTTGCCTGAATCAACATTAAGTGAATATTGAGAATAATCAGTGAATTCCCAACTGGAAATACGGCGAAGTGCAAACAACCATTACTGCTGCTGAGGTAAATGCATCCTGCTGAACGGGCGCATCCGAAGGTAGCTCCGATAGCCACAGCTTCAAAGCAGTTTGTCTTGGTTTGGGTTTATATTCAAGATGAAGGCAACATCTCCCTGGTTTCTTCCACTGCTTTGGTGTAGGAGGGTTTAGTTCTTGCTCACCTTGCGCATGCAGCCTGGAGTTGTGGGTCTGCGGACCTTTGAGGAAGCAGGTAGCGATGAAGGAGGTGAGGTTTGCCGTGGGAGTGGTGTATGGTGGTACGTGATGGATCAGCTCGGAGACGAGTAAAAGGCAGAGATACTGGAGGGTGGCAGGCTGCCTCCAGGACACCGGTACTTCTGTGGACACTAGGGTTTTCATGTCTACGTCCGCCGTGGAGCTTTCATCCCCTCCGTTTCCCTGGCCGTGCTCACAGCATGGCTCAGCTCTTGTTTCTGCTTTCCTTCTTCCTTACCCAAACTCTTCAATGGCTCCTCCCTAGCTTTGCTGTCTCATTCCACCTGTTTAATCATTCTTGTGGCATAACCCTTATTTTTTTTGTACCAAGGGCCGCTCTTGCTAGACAACAGTGAGGCACCATCATGAGCTCCAGCTCAATTCTCCTTATTCACCGTATGAGGACGTGACCTGAAGGGATCTGCAGTCACTGCCATAATTAGTGCTAAGCAGTCCCATGTTGAGTCAGAGTCAGAGTCAGAAAAACCTGAATTTATCAGCCAAATGACTCTTCTGCCCTGAAGATATTCCTTCCTTGTGGAGCTAAGGGAATTTTGCATGCTCTTAGCTAGAGGATCTCAGTCTCCACTTGTCAGTCTTTATAGCTTTACAATAATTTTAGTACCCATTTTGAAGCAAGTGTCTCTCTACTCTGGCCATTGAACGGACAGGCTTATAGTATCAGCTCTTTCTGCAAGACAGGGAAATGGATGTAAGTTCTTCCAGCAAAGCTGCAATGTAACTTGATACTGATTTTATGCTGTCTGTATCTTGCACTTGAAATGACCATTTTTGAATGCTTATTTTTGCACAGAAAGTAGTGTCTATTATTTCATTTATTGAGTTTGTATATGCCCATGAAAAGCAGTAATAGGTTTGCAGTCCATAGCAAATCAGTTCTGTTTAGCTTGCTGAAACTTTCTCCCTTTTCCAAAACCTTCATGCTGGATAGCTGAACAGTGGAGTCAGCTGGGGATTCAATATCTACCAGATGAGATAAGTGAACCAAATTCCACTTGATTGAGATAATATTTGGAACAAAAGGTTCTGTATCAGTGGCTGTATTAAAAGCTTTGTATTGACTCTGCCTAGCCCACTGGGAAAAAACCAAGATTTGGAGACTGGCCTGAAAGTCAGGCATTCCCCTACTAACACTATAGATTACTGTAACTTGGCCATGTTCTGGGCACTCAGAATAGACTTCTCTTGACCATGGGGGTGAGATTGTCCACCAATTGAAAGCATCCAAATGTAGGTGTCTTTCTGTGAGCAGTGGCCCATGCAGCAGGACAACATTCAAACTGGGATCCAGTGTTCTCCCTTTTGCTTTCATGACCTCTCTTTGGGGCTCCTCTACCCATGGTGCCCGATGAACTTGGCCAACACTGGTAGGAAAAGCATTAAGGAATAGCACAGACGGGCAGGAGCATCTTAACACTGGCTTAACAACCTGACCAAGCAGCAGCTTGGGTGAAGAGGCACGGACACTTGGGGCATCCTGTCCATGTTTGAAGGGAGGCAGATGACCAAGGCCAATATTTGACATTTGGGGACTGTTGCGGGTGGAGTGACACACTTCACTCGTAAGACAGAAGTAGAAATATGTTTATTGATATAAAACAGCGATTTAACCAAGTTTGATAGTAAACGCAGCAGCGATTTAACAAAATCTGATGACAAGGTTCACCTGATATTTGCTTCATAAAGGACAGGGTCAGACAAAACTGTCAGGGAGGCCCTCCCGTTGAGTCACAAGGTTCAGAAAGGACCCCCTTGCATTCTGAACTCCTTCTCAGAGGGGAGTTTAGGTGCAGCTGGATCCAATCCGAGTCCCAGACTTGGTCAATGGTTTACGTCTAAAGGATTATATATGTGCAATCAATCCTTTACATCACTTAGCTAAGATTTCAAAGTTTAGCATGCTATTAATCAGTTATTGAGAATCTGTTGTGGCAAGGAATCTCTCATCCTCAAGGAGACATCCTGGCACGCAGCCCGCTGCTGTGCAGGAAACCTCAACAGGCCCTGGGCTGTCCACTATTTATGGAGTAAGATAATTGACTCAGTCGTGTTTGCATACTGACTACAGATGTTAGGTTCTTCCAAATTTAGCTGGAGTCGGACGTTGACCAGAACTGTGGTTAGGCGGGCACATTGCTTAAATTAGCCCTTGGCTGTTGTGTTGTTATCTGTCTCCCCTGAATCCACTTTGAGCTGGATGCAGCCATCAAGACCAGACGCATCCTGTACGTCTGCCACTGGTGGTTATCACTTGAGAAGGGTTACGGGAAATACAGGTCCGGCTGGGGAGGAGAGCTCATCACCACAGGGACATGGGAATGTCATGGTTTGCACCTTATGTTTGACCAAGAAGGAAATACGGGTATGGTGGGTGCAAGCTATCCATCCCTGGAGAGGCTAAGAGATCTCTGCCAAAGTACATCTCAATGTGTAAGATCAGCAGGAACACGTATGAGGAATTGTTTTTCACATCATGGAAGCTAAAAGTTATTGCAAAGCTCTGAAGAACGTTCATGTTTCAAGTCCTGCTGACTGAGATTATAAAACCAGAAACTCTTGACGTGTGCAGCTGGTAAAACATTGCAGTGTCTGCTTAGGACTGGTCTCTCGGCTGACGCTGTGGAGATGTCAATGGGATTGAACGAGTCATCCCAAACTCCACTTCGATGAGCTGATCTCTTTTGAGGAGCTTAAAGGTTCCGCACGATAACTTCCAACCATGTCAGACAGCCAAAAGCACAGCTGGCTTCACAGCTGTAGTGCTTGAGAAGGGGCAGCAGGGCTCCTTTCCTCTTCCAGGAATGCACCACAGCACTTGTCAAAATGCTGGTGTCACCAACCCAGCCCCTCCTTTTGTCCCTCTGTGCAAAGTTAATTAAAATGGTGCTAACCACAGCGTATGCTCAGTAATGACATGTGTTAGTCAGGCAGGGCTCGGCACATCTGTCCCAGTAAAAACCGCTCATTCCATGTGCTGCCTGCTCGCCGCGGTATGTGGAGGCTGAATTTGGGGTTGTGAACCTAAAGTGCAAATTTGTGTGTATTTATGGCTTGTGTTTTCTTGCAACTGTGAGACTCCCATTGTGGCAATTAGAGAAGGGTTTTGATTGGGGGGGGGGGGGGGGGGGGGATGATGATATTTTGGCTTGTTGATGGTGTTGTCTTAGACACTTAATTTCCTTGTATCCCATCATCTCATTTGTTAGGAGTTGAAAAGTGGAAGTAGATCAGTCTGACTTACATCTTCTGTAAGGAAATTACTGTTAAATGTATAGGTGAGGTGACGTCAATACCCGTAGAGGTGCAGCAGACCGGTTCAGGAATGGGTTTCGCTTGATGTAACGTGGGCAGATGTAACATGACAGAGTCTGCCTGCCACATATAACTTGTAAATCCTAGCACTTCTCTAGCAGTAAAAAAAAAAAAAAAAACTTCACTAGAAAACCTGCCTGAGCTTTTGAAAGGTCTCTGGGAACTTACAGAGTGTTGTGATGACTTTTTTTCCTCCCTTTTCACAGGAAAAACGCCTCCAGCCATGTGCTGGGCACGAAGCTGGGCACAACTTGACCTCACTCCCTGAAAACAGGAACAGGGCCAAATTTTGCTGAGTCTCTGTGGGGACGATGCGTTAAAGTCCCTTTTCCCGAATGAAAGCTTGCAGAGGGGTGCTGAGCTGTGTAACTGCCAGTTTGGCAATGCCTACAGGATGCTCTGACAGTGATAAGTACTTCAGCGGTACAGATAAGTTGCAATACGCTTCGAGATGGCCAGACGTAAAAGGCTGCTATAAACGAGCGCAGCAATATTATAATTTAATGACATAAGCTCGCTGTTTCCAAAGCAGAGTCAATACAGCGCTGAAAACCGTGGAGCGATCGGTGGTGAATCACTGGGGCAGGGTGGATTACGAGTCTTCCTCCTCTTAATGGCTGATGCGAGGATATTGTCTGTCTCTCCGCGCTACGCCAAACGTCTCCCGTTGGCATGTGTGAATGCTAACAGGAGGAAGGTGAAATGAAAACATTGTTCATACGTATTACTCATATGCAAGCTGTGGATTTCATATATTCTTTTTTTGCAAAGAAATCTCCTCTTCCTTTGAGCCCATAAATGAAATACGCCAAGCCAAGGGATTCTTAAAATTTAGCTGAGCGCAGATCATAACTTATTGTATTTATTATAATAATGTCCCCTTTCTGTCCTATTTACATTCATGGAAAGGCAAGGTTAGGAAAATATTATGGTATTTTTTTTTCTGTTTCAGTGCAATAGAGGCACTGGAAATGAGGAGTAGTTTTTAATCAGTTTTACATGAGTGGCCTGGGTTTTGCTTTAGCACTCTGTCTGCATGCTTCTCAGTTAAAATGGTGATTTAATTTCTTCTCTGTGATGCTTTGAGGGACGAGTGTTAGTGGGGAAAAACATCTGATGCTCAGAGTAGAGTCCCAATACGTTTTTTTTTGTCTCTTTTGAATATATATGTGATGTAGTGAGGAAAAGATGGGCACTAGCAAAATATATAACAGTTCTGATGCACCCATGAAGAAGGACATTTTTACAGCCTTAGATCTGAGAAATCACATACTTGGCAGTCAGACTGCAAGACGAAATGATGAAAGTTTTACCTTTCCTCCAGCTTATAGGTCTGAGCCTGAAATATTTTGATTAGCTAATGGCCATCATGTGGTCTAAAGCCGAAAAGGGCCATCAAGATGCTTGGTCTGGCCATAGGCAAAGTTTTGTAATTTCTCCCAATTCCTTCTGTACTGAGCCATCCAAGGCATGCCCGTCAGAAAGGTAAACCGTTTTCAAGCCTTAAGTCTTGTTCTAACTTTGCTTGTCAACCTGCTTAAGAAATGTGTGTCTGACTGTAATTTGAATCTATCTAGCTTTACCTTCTGGCCATCGGATCTTGTCATGCTTTTCTCCACTTGAGTAAAAGGCTATTTTTAACTTGTGTGTCTCCCAAGAAGATATCGATGTGTGGTAATAGAGTCACCACTCAATCTACTACTTGGAAAGAAAATTGATAGAGCTCTGAGACTCTAATTTAAGTGCTTTCCTACCTTATTCTCATCATGATTTAACATTTGGTCTTTGGTAAAGTCTCCAGAACAACTGAAATGCAAACTTTCTGGCTGTAGTGATTTCTCAGCTTCATATAAATATATTATCAGAGCAAACAGGAAAGTGTGCATTGCGTTGACATGTGCATAAATGAAAAATGGCTCAGCAGCTTTACTCTAACAATTCACATAAATTCATCTCTTATATGTAATACATGCACATGCATTACGGTGGGGAAGGCGATGTGTTCAGAGAAGTGTTTTATTTTCAGCAAAATCTCTCCTAACTCAAGCCCTCTCTGCCCGTGTAAAGTGTCTCCAGCAGTTTTAGTTCGATGTGATGATTTTCACCAGTTGTGTTGATCCTTAACAGTGACTATGCCCTGGCCAAGAGTTGGGTTTGTTTCAGTGGTGGGTGCAGACACGCGTCTCTGGGGTCTGTATTTCAGCTCAGGTTTGGGGATGACTCGGATCTATAATGTATAGGGTGAGGGATTTCTCCTGTTGTCTTGATCTTTCTTTTCTCCTTCCACAGTTTACGAGGTGGTGACAGTGACAGGAGATGTCCGGGGAGCAGGAACCGATGCCAACGTTTTTGTTACTCTCTTTGGAGAGCTTGGGATTACTCCCAAGACTCATCTCACCAGCAAGTGAGTACCTGGAAGGAAATCTGTATCTTTGAGGCCTGTTCTTCGGTAACTTTTATTGCATTTTGATGAAACGTAATATTGTGCTGATGGATGCGGAGGGAATAAATCTAAAAGGTATTTCGAGATCACCAGGGAAATCTGAATTTTTGCCGTTGCATGCTTCTTACCAAATCCCTTGCAAACCTGCATTCCTTTCTGTAGGTGGAAATGTGCGTTCAGATCCATATTATGTAAGGCTCACATTTGTAAGGTGTGGGGACACTTGCTTTTCTTAAAGCTTAAATTAGGAGCTCCCAGTTTAGGAGCTGAAAATATTCGTCGCTTGTTGGAGTGGGCATGATGGACCATGTTTGCATGCTTAAATCCCACTGAGGTCTCCGTGCTAAGTCAGGTACAGAGACAAATGTCCCTAAATGTTTCTGAAGAGTAACTCAGTGGGTTTGAAGTAATGTTGTTGATGAGTAACCGCCCACACCCAGCCGTAGGAAATCTGTGGCAAGCAGAAATGGAAGAATTTCAGCTGATTCCTAATTTAGATTGTTTCCATTCTATCTGCTGTATGCCTTGTTGCACACCGCTGCGGTTGCACATCCACTGGATGCACCTTCTCAATTCTTACCACTATGTTGAACTTAGTGGAAACTATGTTTTACAATATAAGAACCCACTATGGGGTTTTAGACTCACTCAAAAGCTTTTTTTTTTTTTAAAAAAAAAAAAAGGAGTGAGCATCAGGGCCCGCAGGTGCTCAGCTGCCGTGAAAGCAAGGTGACTTTTAACAAAGTCCCAGCTCTGCATGTACTAATTTCCTCTCAGCCAGACAATTGCACTAAGATAAAGCAGAAATCCCTTCTCCACAGGGTATAGGAGAGGCTGTGTGTCTCTGTTTTTCGGTGTTCTTATTGTTTTGGTTTTCTCGAAAATGTGCTTCAGAATTTTTAATCCTGTGCTAATGTCACACGGTAACTTCACATTTTCTCCATTTCTACAGCACCGACAAGAGGTACCTGCAGCTATTTTAAATTTTACCCTCAAAAGAGCTTCTCTTCCCAGTGAAGCAACTCAAACATGAGAGTCTGTAAAGAAAATGATATGGGAATGGTAAAGAAAATACATGAAATTTCAGCCCTGTTTGCCATATTTGAAATTCAGAAATCAGAGCTAGGCAAAGGAGTTTTATTATCCCAGCATCCCTAGAAATACGAGGGAGAACTTGCTGATTGTGTATTGTTTATCTATACAAAATACTTTGTCTCTGTTCTGTGATTTTCATCCAGACATCCCAAAGAACTTATAAAGCGGAATACCGTTTCTCTTGCTTTAACAGGGAAGGAAACTGAGGCAAGGAGGTAAAAGATGACATGGTCCCGCAGCAGGTCAGCGGCAGAGCTGGGAGCAGCAGCAGCTCTGCTGGGGGAAGAGCTTCTAGCACCCAAACCTGCCTCGTAGTATTTGGCAAAGCCGTCAAAGCAGCATTTGCTTTCCAGGGAGTTTTCTTGTGGTCAGCATTTACATAAAGAGCCATTTCATTGTCAAAGCGCTCTTCTGCACGTGGTTATGGGGAGAATCCAAATATTACCTTCAAAAAACCCCTGTATGCCATTTAGAGAAGAAGTCAAGAGATCCCCAGAACAGATTTCTTAATCAGCTGTGGCCTTAAACGAGCTACAGGTTGTACAAGACATCTTTGTTGGCACTCTGGTTAACGCCTGCTCTTTCCTCCTGGACTCACCACTTTTTTTTTTTTTGTGAAAGAAAGAAAGAAGGGACACGCAGGGATTATTTTAGGTTGCAGCAGCAGCCATCTGAGCTTGTTCATTTTGGGCTTGGTCCCTGTTGTTGCAGAAAGCAGATGGCTGAGGTGTTGGTAAGCAAGGATGAAAGGCATGGGAAGCCAACCTTCTGCAGTTCAGGGCTCTTCAAACTGGTCCCGTAGGAGGTGACCGCTGGAACTGCAACTAGAGCTTTCCACTGGGGATTTCCCAAACATCAGCAAAATTGCTGCATCTCTAAGCAAAGTCTGGCCTGTTCCAGTGCTTCATCGAGGAACAGTGAGAAAAAAGCTAGCCTGAGTGTAGGAGTGTCCGCGGATCTGCTTAATTGGTAGTCTTGTCTCCTAAATATGAAGCAAATCATGAAATAGCCAGTTTGCCCCCAAATTTATTATGCAGCTTTGTGAATATGGCAAAAGGATGGAATCTCATGCATCTTTCAACTACATGTTTACACGAGTTCACTTATGACTGCAAATGCATGACATTTTATAGGTGTTTACATTTCCCCGTGTATGACAGAAAGCTAAAATATCATGCATTGCCTAAAGACGGTACTACCATTTCAGCTTCTGGTTAGAATAGGTTTTTCTTATTTCTTTTGTGATTGTGTGCTGGTAGTGAAATACATGACATTTCAGATCTTTTTGTCATGCGCGGTAAAGGGAAGACATGGCAAGCTGATGAAATATCATGTGTTTTTAACATTGGCCAACAATAAGGTAACTGTGAAAAACAGACACAAATCTTCATCATGACTTGCCAGGAGGACCATCAGTCCTGGAAGTGGCAGCGCCCAAATTCTGTCCCAAAACATGCATCTATTTAGGCAAGGAGGTTTAGCCAAGTAGTGTTTGGGTCTGGGAGGGACTGGAATGAATCCTCCTTTGCAGTCGCTGTCTGCCAGTTTTGGGGCTGGACACGATGGCAACACCTCCCCACCGGTGCTGGAGATGGTGGATGGGTGCTGGCAAAGCGTTGCTTGGTCCTGGCCGCTCTGGGCAAAATCCCACTTCAAAACCCAGTGTACGCAAATCTCCAGATCCCCACCTGCCATCCTGCACCAGCTACAGCTCAGCCAGAAGCTAAAACCACCACCACAAATAAGTTTCTTTCCACGGGCTCCATCACGGGCACATGGGGGGACACCAAGGCACTGCTTGGTGACATTTTGGCAGTCGCCGAGACCTTTCCTACAGGCATGAGCTGCTTCTCCATGGTCCAGTGCCAAACAAACGGTGCTGATCCTCCAGAGTGTTTTATTTCTCTTTGCTCATGTGCCTTCCACCACTCTAGGGCTGAGGACTGATTGCAAAACTCAGCAGGGAATGCCGCTGCCAGCTCATTTGCAGTATTTAGTAGCAAATTTATTTATTTTTTGGTAGTGTAAATGAAACCACTTTTCAGTGTCAGGCTTACCTGGTCCAGCTTGTGACAGCTGCAATAAATATTCATGGGGAGATTTTTCCTTTAAAAAAAAACAAAAAAGAGATAGAAAAGATTTAGCATCTATGGCAAAGAAAGATGACTAATTGGTAAGTGACAGCTGGCTTCTTACTGAATTTGAGAATGGTGCAACAGATTTTATTTTATTTTTTATTTCCTATGCTGAATACCTTTAATTGGCAGTCCCTTCTACCTGGTCATGAGTCGCTATACAGAGCTTTTCCTGCTCCTAATGCCAGGAAATACATAGGAATTGCAGAGTAAGTACATGAAGGTCTTTCGAGGATGTAAATGTTTGTAGCTCTACTACAGCTAAGCCATACCAAGTTGCAGAAGATCTGATTTCCTTGTTTAACTGCTCTGGAATAAATAAACAAATACAGAGGAGCAAGCTTATTTCCTCCAAACAGTTAATATAATAAGGTAGGAAGTGTTAGAAAGTTGGTACAGAAGGGGTTATTCAGGCTAGGAAGCAAAGAAACCCCAAGTGCAGTGGAGGAAGGCTTCTCGCATCGCTGCTGAAGCACTTCTGAGATGAGTTGCAATGCTTTTCCTTTAATGACACGGGCTGTTTCCCATTTTAAAGCTGTTTGTGTCTCTAACTGTACTCTGATTAATGCCCATGCAAATCTGCAACACTTAGACCGCGCTCTGAAGACTTAATGATCTGGGGCAGCGTTAAGTGACAGCACAGTTTGGAGTCTATATTTGCTTCTGAAAAAGAAACAAAGTGGGAAATTTCTTCTCTCTCTTGCTCAGGCTTAATGGCTAGCCTGTGTCTAGCATTTCAGGAACAAAACCACCTGAGAGGGTACTTGGGCAGCAGTGTTAAACGACCCAAAGGTAAGAGCCAGTAGAATTGGTGTATGTATAAATTATAATCCACCTGCAGCTACACAACTAGCAGTTGGTGGTACCAACTACAAGAAAGGTCAAGCCCTAGAGGGAGAAACAGGAATTTACTCAAAACAGGCAGACTTTTAAGGGAATTTAGCTGCTAGACTAGGTCCCTGCTGATAAGTGCCAGCAGCACTTTCAGACTGTAAAATCTGGCCAGTTTTCCCGTGGGATGAGTATAAGGTGCCTTCCTGGAACAAACTCAACCTTTCTGCCTTGCTCAAAATCCTGCCCCTACCCCCAACTCGGTCTCAAAAATGTCTGACCTTGCTCTCATTAAAATCTTCAAAAATATATCTCCATGGGAATGGGATAGAAATTTTCAGCAAAGTAAAATTTGCCCCCAAATTTGGCAGAGTAAATGCAATTTCAAAATGTAATTTAATATTGGGAAATGCTGAGCAATGTTTGCACCGTTATCGATGGCTCTATCTGCTTTGTATACAGTTTCTCCAGAAAATAACAACCAAACTGCAGATAACAAAGACATAAAGCATAGCGAAGATTATCTAAATGAAATACTATTGTTTTATTTTCTTTATGTAAATCATGCCACCAAAGATGCAAAACTGATAGTAAGATACTGCTGCTCCATTGTATTGCAGTACAAAGTGGAGGAGCGCATGTCCAAGACGTGCCATTAAGGCTATCGAAATCTGTGCTGGGAATGCTTATGGATAAGGCAGGGGCTGTTTCAGCGTGCCCTACAGCACTTTGTAAAGTTTCAGGGTACGTTCAGACATGAGCTCTCACGGTTTTGGGCTGGTGTTTGGCTCCTGAGTGTCATCATGCTGCTACACCCCCGAGCAATTTATCTCATTCAATTAAATCCTTTCAAGTGGGACCATTTTTTTTTCATTAATTGTTCTGTGCTTGTTTAAGCAAGATTCGTTCTGCTGGTCAGGTTATTGGTAGGGAAAAAAAAAAAAATAATTAATGTCCTTGGTACAGAGATGTTTGCAGTCGCTGTGCTTTTTGTCTGGTTTCTTTTCCATCTGGAGTATTTTTGGACGTATGCTGCCTTATGCAGTATTTCCAGCCGCCTGCTGACTGATATTGTCAGCTTCATGACAACAGTCTTGGCAAAATATTTGCAGACCAAACTCCCTGGAGTATTCCTTGCTCCAAGAAGGAGGTTAATGATGCTGCTATTGGAGCTCTGTGTTAAGAGTAAATACGGTTTGAACATACGGGGGGTTTTTTTCAGTTAGGCTGTCCGTAAACCCATCCAGGCCAGTGTCCTCTCTCCAGGAGTGATCAATATGGATTTGTAGGGAGAAACAGGAGAATAAGGCAAAAGCATCGCAAGCATTTTTCCAGTATCTTTTTGCATCTTGTGGCAAGCTGCCGTCTTAGCCAGAGGCCTGATAACACAAATACACCCAGCCTATAATATATATTGGATAATCTGAAGATGAGCAAAGCTGTCTGTCCTTTCAAGCCAGGAAAACAACAGGGATAGATCAGCGCTCATCCCTGCCGCCTATGTTTGTTAAAACTACGCTGCCCACCCCTAGTTCATGAGAAACTCGCCTCCCGTGAGATAGCAGGTGAACCAAATGGCATTTATTTTTCCTTAGAGAGTGACAGGCTGTAGGGTGGGTTTTGGTGTGTGACCTTCTGAAGTCATCCCCGGTACCCAACTCCCTCCCGGTGCTGCTAAACATCAGTGGCAGGAGCAGGCAGACCTGCGGGCAGGGTTGCAGGGAAGATGCCACCAAGAACTGACTCTTTCTGATGATTTAATGGAGCATCTTTAAAATTTTGTTCGAACTGACATCCACGGTAACACTTTGTGCTTCTGTGCAGCCCTTCGTCCACGGTGCTTTTGCAGGTGGTCCTGTGCGTACAAAGCATTGTCGGATAAAACACCTGATAAAAAGGCAATTTGAATGATCATTAATGCAGTGATTCAAAGCCGAATTGGTTCAGGTTACTCCATCGCTGCTAAAGGTTGCGGTTATTATTTTTATGCCTCTGCTGTGATCAGTGCCCAGGTTTTCCCTCTGTTCCTAAGAGCTCAGCTTTGGAAAGGGTGCTGTTAGCTGATCAGAAGTAAAGACTATTTTCTACAACTATTCAAAATTTCAGTTTCAAATGTGGCTTTCATTTAGGTGGTGGGATTGTTGTGAATTCCCCTTTATTTAAAAAAAAAAAAAAAAGGTGATTTACTAGTTCAAATGTTTATTTTACGTACTTTTGCATTTAACATGCATCATTGATAGTGTCTTCTTGTCTACATACCAAGTAGTAGCGAAACTCTCGTGGCCCTGGCTCTGTTCTCTGTGCCAATGGCCTACAGAAGACATGCATGCAGAGATTTATAAATACTATGCTCAAATATGCACCAGTTCTTGTGGTGTTTTTTAGCAAAGTGACTTACCCAACCAAAAGTCATAGTGCTCTAAATCATTGTACATTTGCAGTACCATAAGCAGTGCAAGCTGTAGGCAATCATTCAACCAAAAGAATCTGAAAACAGCTTCAGATACAAAAAAATATTCGAGAATTTCATATACTACTTTTTGTTGAAGTTTCTTGGATGTTTCTTACAAAGCAGTTGTGTAAAACACTACAACAGACTATAAAAAATAGAGCTGCTAAAGCCAATTAAATACGTGAAATAAAAAACCTGATTGTAACATATTTCTGAAGTTGCCCTAGCCTGATATCCCAGACAAATGATAGGGCTCCAAGTGAAATTCTGCTGATCTTTAAGTGTTTGCTTACAGCTACCCATGCCCAGTCCTTGATTCTGAAACCAGTCAAGCTTGAACATTAGAAATTTAGTGCTGCAATTTCCAAGTCAGATTTTTCCCTGCTTTATTTGTCACCGGAGCTGTGCAAGCCAGCGTGCTGCATTGTTTGGTGTAATGAGTTCCTTATGGTAAACAGGCTATGAATTTCTTACCCCAGCTCCAACCTGGACCAGACTCTGACATAGCCCAGCTGTCATTTCTCCTTCCCTCTCTCTCTTTTTTCTTTCTTTCTTTTTTTTGGATAAACTTCAGTATAGCCATTCATCATGGGAAAGTCCCTCACTCCCTCTCTTCCCGCTTAATTGACAATGCTAGAAAAATGCTAGAGGGCAGGATTGGATTTTTCCTTAAAACATTCCCCTTTTTTGTCCTGTTGATGCTGCATATCCATCTCAAGGGAAGAGACTTGTCAAATTCTTCCTACCTTTCGACAGCAAGGCTCCCCAGGAGTTTGACTTCTGGACCACAGTCATGTTTCTCAGTGCTTTTCCAAGCCCTTTCAAGATGCGTGAAGCATCTCCTCGATGGGCACTTTCAGATGCCCACTCGCTGCTCCTCCAACACCAGATTTCCTCCCCCCGGCTCTCCCACCATCCCAGCAGCCGAAACAGCCCAGCACAGTGGCGGAACTGCCGTAAACCAGCACCCACCGGGACCAGCGTGCTGAAATCTTTGGGCTAATTAGTCTCACTTAATACTTTTGTGCCATCTCCATAGCAGTCTGCAGCACTGCATTGATCTCCGAGCCGATGCGGGGAGAAGATGTTGTCATTACGATGCTCGCTCAAGCCTGACAAACTAATTGCCTTGCGCTCGCTGACTGTTTTCTCTCTGACAGCGAGGTTGGGGGAGGCTGGGATGGATTTAATTGTCTCTTGTCTTCGTGGCAAGGTTAACCGTTTTAGCCTTTTCATGTAGCGGCGATGCTCCTGGCGCGGTGTCTGAAATAGCAGAACGGGGGAGGAGGAGGGTTGCGCACGCATTTGCAGAACACACAAAATAACCTTTAAACAAAGGCGCACGCAGATCCTTCAGTGATGTGGAGAAGAGAGCCAAGCAAAACGGAACCCCCTTGCTTGGATTATTAATATTCATTATCTTTCCGAGCACAAGCTGCTTGTCACTGGCTTTGTGCTGCTGGAGCGCTGTGGTTTCTTGTTCATTTTAACGTGACTTCTGGATTTTGCTGTGTTTAATCATCTGTAGTGATGCTTAGTGGCCCAGGTGAAATGGGGGCCCATCAGCGAGGGCAGGTGGGAGATGCTGTGTCTGCAGAGCAAGGACGGGTTTTGCCTTGATGTTATTCCTAGTGTTTTTGTGGAAAATACGAGCTCAGAAAGGATGGAGGTGCTTGTCAGAGATCACACCGCAGGCTAGAGGCAGAACTGGGAATTAAATTCTACATCCCCTGACCTGGGCCAATATACTTTCTATTGCCTTCCACTTGCACCTGTGAAATACAAACCGCACACTTAACACTTCACCAAAAAATAAAAATCAAACTAGTCCCTGTCTTACAGTTGGTTTGCTTTGGATGAGATACAAATCGTAGGAGAAAGTTGCAAAGGAAGCTTCAGCGGTCGTTAAAAAAATGTTGGAAGATGGGCATGGAAAGAAACCTTTGATGCGGTTGGATGCTTTTATCTCTGGCTGAGCTCTGGGCAGATCTGTGGCTCCGCAGGGAACTCGCTGGGCTACGGAGCCCCTCCGCTCCATCGGCAAGAGCGGGTATGCTTGATGCCCGGAGGTGAGGATGGCAGGAGAGGACACATCTGGGAGTGGGAAACAGAGATGAAAAGCATATTGAGGCCCTGTGAAGCAACTGAGGTGGATGTGCAGGGCTCCAGATTCACCAGGGTCTTCCACATGGGTTGGCCAAGGGCTGGTTGATAAGGGTGAAACGAAGCTCTGAGTCGATTACTCCGAATGAGCGCTTTCCAGCCACCCTGGAGAGGAACAGCAGAAAACATCCCTGTGTTTTTTGCTGTTACCTCTATGTTTTATCAACCGATGGGTGGGCTAGCAGAGTCAAGGAACCACAGATGAGGTGTTACCAAAGAGTTGGAGTCCTTCATGTAATTTTTGCTTTGCTGTGAAATATTTTCACTGAAGACTGTTTTCAGACACCTCCAAAAGCCACTTGCTGATGGGAAAGTCTTACAGGCTTCCCTAGCTCTTACCTCTACAGGCGATTTAGTTGAGGATTTTGAAAAACCTTTGTCATGTTTTATTCTTGGAGGTGATATGGAATGTGATCCAAGGTTTGCATCTGCTTGGGCCAGCATTGCATTTCCCCCAAAGCTTCCATCTCAGCTTCTGCAAGGACTCTTAGAGCTTGAGAAGGGAAAAAGTCTTTTAAATGTCAGTACTTAGAGCTATCCAAAACTTGTCACAGGGAAGAGGGCATGGAAAAATAGGTCTTTCCAGTGCTAGAAATGACATTTCTTCATCCTTAAACAGTAGCACTCTGTCAGGCCACAAGGTATGCTTGCTGACAAGGTGGTTGTTTTCTTACCATAGTTTTTGGTGCGTGTGTATTACAGGAGCAGCACGGCCTTCGAGAGGAGCAAAACAGATGTGTTCCGAGTAAAAACCAACAATGTCGGCCAAATAAAGAAAATAAGGTACTGGCTCCACGAGGTGCTAATTGAATGACAGGCTGTAGAAGTTTTAGCATTGTCATGTTTTATTCATTGTATTTGTTAATGTGCTCCTATCAAGGTGAAGTTAAGGGGTGGTAAAAGCTTGTTTACTGCCTAAGATTTGAACTGAAGCGTGAAATCACCTACCACATTCCTTATAACTATCCACGCTCCCCTCCAAGAATTGTATTTCTGTCATATACAATCACGGAGGAAGGCGTTTAGGACTGTTTTATATGTCCCGATGGAGGTAAATGAGGTTCGCTATCCTCTTATGCGAAATTAGTGTAATGTAAATGATAATTATTATGTTTAACCTCCATCTGACTGACCTATATAACATTAAACATTATTAACTAGTACAAAGAATGCTGGAAAAATGGGAAGAGGTGGATAAAACAAAGTAAGAAGAGAAAAGAGCAGGAGGGATACGGGGGGGGAGGAGAGTCACTTATGTTTTAGATATGCAGTATAAGGTGAGCGAGTGTGTATGTTGAATGAACATGCAGGTGTACGTATATTTTGTGTGCATCCCCTTGCAGGTAATAGCCCATGTATGCACCTATGATATCTATGCACAAATACATGTGGAAGGTTGTTATTTTCAAAATACCCTGTAAAAGCCCATAAGTCTTATAAAACGCTTTGGCTAGACAGGTATAAACAGGCATTTTGTGTCGAGTTGCTCTAGCCTTGCCTAATATAAAATATTCCACAAAATTACAGTGCTAGTGGCCGGTCTTAATCCAAATATCAAATCCAGGGTTGTTCTTCCTCTAGGATTGAGCATGATAACACCGGACTGAACGCGGGCTGGTTCCTCGACCGTGTGATCGTGACCGACATGAACAGACCTCACCTCCGGTTTTATTTCCCCTGCAACAACTGGCTGAGCAAGGAGGACGGCGACGGACTGTACGTCAGAGACCTCATTGGCAGTCTGAATCCCATGGATGTGCCCAAAAGTAAGGGTTTTCCCAAAAGCTCGGCTTTCTGGTGCCTCGTCAGAAAGGACAGGGTTGCTTTCAGATGACTTCAGCCATATAAAAAGTAATCGCGTAGGCTAAGCTAATTTGAATTTTCTTTATAGTCAGTGGAGAGAGAAATAGGAAGGTGTAAGATGCTTCCAGAGGGTAATGCCTTCTTCCAATGTTAGACCTGACGCCGTAGCGTAGGATAAATCACTATCTGGAGAAGCTCCGCTTGTTGGTTGAGTACCGAAGGATCTGTGATGACTACTTTAAATTAGATTAAAAGGCTACATGTAGATGGGAGGCATCCTACCCCAGAAGATGTAGCTGGTATCGTTGTGTGCTATCAGAAGAGGCAGCGTGGTTGCAGTCCTGTGTATAAAAAGTTAAGTGTTTCCAGGCTCTGGTGATGACCTGCAGGAAATTTCCATAAACAAGTCAACCCTCTCGCTGTAATTCCATGCTGGTTTACTGTATGTGTATGATATCCATATTGAACTGGTGCCTATTTTTTCAGAGTGGTTTTAAGCTAATGATGTTGAAGCGAAGCCAGGACAGCTTGCAAACCAGACATGTACTCCCAAATTGATATCAGTGTGTAGGCCATGCGGTGATGTATAGTGCATGTAACGTGAGTGGGAAGACGATCGAGATGTGAAAGTGGAGCCAGCAAAGCAGCCTCAGGTGGTATGTCAGCAGTTTATCTGCAAGTGCTAATGAGGAAACCGAGTTGTGTTTTCCTGATGACCTCCCCAATGCACTGCTCCTTTCTGGGAGCTTAATTTTGGGCATGGAAAGGGAAGTACACCCACCACCAGCCACAGGTCTGAGGGAAAGGAGAGATACAGTTTGGTGCAAAAGAGGGGAAACTTGTGGTTTTGGTAGTATCACGTCTTTTTGAGAATAAATAGAAGATTTCTTGCACTAATGTTGTTGACGTGACCACTTAGGAACCTTTTTTTGTAAAAACAGTTTATTGCCAGCCTTAAAACAGTGCTTTGAGCGTTGATAGATGCTCTAGAAGGGAAAAGTATTATTGTTTTTATTGAGATCCTGTTTGAAGTTAACAATGAAACAATACACCATGGCGCTGTCCCTGAATTGTTAAACAATTTTGCGCTATTAAGATACAACCTCCTAAACCAGTTTCAGTATGTTGAAAGTGTAAGTATTAAAGGATACTGCATGTGAGTTAGCATGCACAAAAAATATCCATTGATAAGAAATGTATGTGGGAGCGTTTTATAAATGCAGACCTCTCCAGGGTGGCTGCCACAGGGGAATGAGATAACGTCTGGAGATGCTCTGCCAAAAACCCACCCAGTTACTGCTGGGGCTGCGTGTGCCAAAGTCCTTTGCTGCTCTTTTTTCTGTTCAGGTTGTGAAATGGAAGAGTTAAGGGGCGGGAGGGGTCTGTGGATGAGTCAAAGCAATACACAAATAACAAGAGGTTCCCTCGAGGAGGAAGTCAACCGTTCCATCTTAATAGATCTTTAAATGACACAACAGTTTATCTGAATTTATTATTGCTCCTGCCTTGGAGAGTTGATTCAAAGGAATGCGTGTGATTTCCTCCATCCTGTTCAACACCTGTTTCTCAGCAGGAAAAGATTTGTGGGCTAAACCCTCAGCTGGTACAAATCAGCGCAGCTCCAATGAAATTGCTGGAGCAACGTTGCGTTTCACCAGCCGAAAAGCTAGTCCTGAGCGCTCGCTCTTCTAGAGAAGTGGTTTTGGGTTATAGATCAACTGCTCGCTATGTGCTTGGTCCAGGACAAATATGAATAAGATTGTCTCTTGCCTTAGGAGTACGAAAGAAGAGATTTAACCAGGTATTTTGTCAGCAATGCATCTGTTCTCATCGCCCTTACCAGCTAGAAAAGCCCGCTTCTGAGCGGCATAGGCTGGATGCTCTGTGGCTGCCCCTATAAATGCAGGGAGCTGGGCTGAGGCCAGAGGCACGGGTGAAGGGTTGGATGCCTTCCAGGTGGCAGGTCTGAATCTGTAAGAGGAGAGGGTTAGCTCAGCTATCTCAGGTTGCAGTTCCCCTTGAACCATAATTAATGAAAGATAAACATTCCCAGGCTGCTGAGGTGAACTGTCAACTGCAAATGTAAATTTATCTGAATTAATTTGGCTCTCTCTGGATCCGTAAAGGTCTGAAATGAGATTGTGATATGATTTTCTTTGTACATACAAGTCATTTGCCCTAAATTTGGTTGTGTTTTTTTTCTTTTTTTTTTTTTTTTCAAATGGATTAAACAGTGATGTTTACTCTTTGAGTATTAATATTTTCTAGGCTACTAGACAAGTGAATAATTATGTGGTTTGGTGATTTTATGTGCCTGTAAAGAAAGATTAGTTACTCCTTCTTAAGTCTGTGTTCCCATTAGCAGTGTTCAGTGCCATACTCTTCTCCTTTTTGGTCATGCCTCTTCAATCACTGTTCCCCTTTTATCTTTCGTTCTTCTCTGTAAACCACCCGGGCACTGCTGTTACAGACCTTAGCCTCACGCTTTGCTTTCATGCTCCATTTGTTGCCACAGTCTGGTATGTTTTTGGAGGTAATCAAATAAATTTCCTCCACGTTCCCTCTCCTGCAACACCTTCAGCTTTTGATCTCCTGGAGAGCTTTCTCATCTTTGTCATGAGGATTTACCTTCCTCTCTTGAACTGGAGGTCACTGCTGGGATGTGCATCTTCTCTGTGATATGTGTGGGATGTGGACTGGAGAAAAAAAATTTTTGTTGTTGTTTTTTGTTGTATTTTTTTTCTTTGTTGAAGCTCTGTAGAGGCATTTGAAGCATATTTGAACGGGGTTGTTGGTTCTTGGACCAAAACCTACCAAGCTATGGGGAGACTCACCATTTTTCTTGGTGAGGAGCACAGGCCAGCCAGAGAATCCCTGCAGTGCTGTGAGCGTTGGAGAGGTTAATTTAAAGGAAAAAAACCCAGAGGCATTATTAAAAAATGCAGAAAAGAGTATGTTCCAAGAAATAGTCAACATAAAATTGAAAACTTGCACACACACACACAAAACAAAAGTAGAGTTCTTTTCATGATCCAGGTAGAGTTACAGAGGATGGCAGGAACATTTAATGATCGCAGATGCCTGAGCGATTGCATGTACTTATCTGAATAAAATGGCTCCTGTCAGGTTCCCTGTTGAATGCCACACATTTCTCAAGGAGAACAGGTTACATTTTCAGTGTTCCTGCTTGAATGATCCTCTATTCCCTGCATTCACATCCACGGCATCGTATGCCCACAGCCCTTTGACAGCGATAGTGCCACAGATTCTTATTTACCCAGCAGCTGCTATTGGCGGCCTGGATTAATTTACATTACAGGTATTAATTACAAGGAAGGGCTATTGTTCAGCCTTATGCTGCTTCACTTGAGTTTATGAAGCCTTAGGATTGCATGACTATGGTTGAGCCTTTATGCAAGGGACCAGCTCAAAACTGAAGTCAGGCACTGGTTTTCCTTTGAGTGTTGCAGTTTTTGGCTCACTCTGAGGGTGTCTGATGTCCCACCAAAGCAGTGGGGGAGGACAGCATTCATAATAGCTTGTAGCTGCGCTAATAAAAACTACTGACCCAACGGGGACGCAAAAGCAAATGAACTTCTGCATCCAGTTCCCAGCCCGTTGTTTGATTATCTGCAGACTGATCCCGAATCACCCGTGCCGCTCTGTGGACAGACCCTTATGTGTCCCACTCCGTGGTGACTCTCATTTGGCTGGACTTCACCCATCTTTCCCTGGTGGTCTGCAGCCCCAGCACTGCTCTGCATGTGCTGCAGGTGGGACATGGGGGCTGTGTCTTTCTCCACCCTTGTGTGGGATGGGTACAGCTTTTATCACCCAGCTGGAAAGCAATGAGGCCTGAGATTTGGTCTTCAGGTGGATTGAAGAATGTCTCAAGTTGGAATACTGGAATATTTTTGCAAGGCTACATTTTGTCCTGATTGATAAAAGCAGCTGAGGTTTGGGGGGGGTTAGATGATATGTTAATTATCCACGGGCCATCTTCTCTCTGGGGGTGACAACAGGGTGTTAACGCTACTTAGCTGGTTGAGGTGAGGCCTACTCTCTGCATTGTGAGCCCCGGGTTTCCTCAGAACGAGGGAAAAAGTTGTAGTTAGGTACCACCAACGCATATTGGCTATTCCTGATTATCCTTGAAACCTGTCCGAAACCAAAACAATTCTCTGTACGTGCTCTTTTACTGAGACAAAGCAGGACCTTTCATTTGCAAAGGGGGCATTTACTCACTTGGTCCTTAAAACCATGTTCAAAAGCACAGATACCTGAAAATTAATTCAGTCTTCTGTGTGACTGCAGTTTATGCTAACCTGTCAAATTTTGGTCAAGTCTTGCCAACCTGCCTCTTGCAAAAGATGTTGAGAGCCAAGGACTGATTTCCAGCTGGCTCTTTGGCCATCAGCACCCTGAAATTATTTAGGATTGGACACGATGGGCTATAAATGTGCATGGGACAGCAGGTCACGTCAAAGACCACATCAGGGGTAGCTGCGTTGTATCTAGGGCTAAGTCTGCGTGGTCTTTTGCAGGCAGACATAAGTTTTCTGCCTTGCTGAGACAAGAACCAGCTTTGAACTGGAAGGTCGGTGGTTGTGTTCAATCCTGGCCCGATTTGGGGTTGATATATGGTGCATCTGAGAGTTTGCGTGGGTAACGGCTGTAAGGTCACGCTGAGCAATGGGGAACTGGATTCCTGTAAAGACAGACTAGTGTGAAACATGCCCATGTGCTTGCGCATGCAGAGCCTTTAAGAAAATGAGAACAGTATTTATTATAATTACAAATGGGAGAAGTTCAGCCGATCAAGCTGCAGGTCAGCCCCAATCCATTAGTCTTCCACAAGTTTCCTTGAGTCATTGGTCTGGCCTTGTCTGGGGCAGAGTTAATGTGATCACCTGAGGACATTTGGGCACTTTGTGTTCGTGGTGGGTCAGAGGAGAAGACCACGGGCAGAACGAGCCCCAGAACAGTTTCCTTCGAAGGTAGGAAAGGCAGTCCGTGCACGTGAAGAAGCAGCCTGTGCTGGACTTCTCTGCCTGGTGTGCTTTTGAGAGCAATCTCTACAAGCACACGTAGAGTTAACGTGCTCTGGATACTCTCCGTGGGTTTTAGATCCGCTAGGACCTAAAACTCATATATTTGTGCTGGGAATGTGAGCAGTGTTATTTCTTTCCTCTGCGAAGGAGGCTTGTGTTAAGACTTCACGGTTCATTGCCCAGAGTTTTAATGTTGGATGACTTGAAGAATTTGGAGGCACCGACCTGGCTGTGGCTTGAGGAAACACTTGGGGCAGCAGATATTGATGCATGTGCTTGACTTTGAGTTAGTAGCGAAATCTTCCCTGTCCCAACAGGATGGGCATGTCCCTAAGGGCTGGACTGGATCTGAACTGAAGCTGCAGCCAATATTTCTCAATAACGTACCTGTGCTAGAAGCTCCGCTAAGGAGCAGCATTTGGGACGTGAAGCACCAGTCAATGATGCGCCGTGGGCTTTGCAACTTCATTTTATAAAGCGTCAGGTCTGGAGAATGGCACCGGTCCATCTCCTGTTTCCCCTGGATCGTGATTCAAAATGACTTCTCACATTTTGGAAACTTTCACGATTAGAAAAACTAAAAAGATTATTTCTGAGGATGTAGAAGCAGGAGGGGGGGGTATGAAATATTAATAGGTGTTACCTGCTCATCAAAACTCATCTTTATTTACATCGAGGACTGGAAGTGTGTAATCAGCACAGGAAAATGCAGCTAAATATATTTATGAAATAAATATGAGTTGTTTACTTTTGAATAACGGTGAGTACCCCCTGTATTAAGGATGAGGCCTTGCTCCATGATGAGCTATTCAATAAACAAGATTTGTAGGGGAACTAATACCTTTTACCTCCCAATTGATAGCATGACAGTTTTTTCCCAGTATTATCTGGCATATTGAGTATCCAAAAATGTCTTTTTTTTTTTTTTCTCCCCCGCCCCCCAATACTTCAGTTGTTCTAATAAAGATTTTAGTCTCCCTGCAAACTTTGCCCATCTTATATCACTGTGTCTAAAATGAGGCAGCTAT
This sequence comes from Astur gentilis, assembly GCF_929443795.1. Lineage (NCBI taxonomy): Eukaryota > Metazoa > Chordata > Aves > Accipitriformes > Accipitridae > Astur > Astur gentilis. Next base: position 85,114,670 of record NC_064919.1, on the reverse strand, counting down.
GGACATTTTATTTGTAACTTATTTTTTGCCTTTTGTTTTGTCTCTAAAGATGGGTAAGGACAATGAGAAATTGAAATGTAGAAATAAAAAGAAACATTGGTGACTTGTAAACCACAAGGAAGACAGGATGCACAGAGCTCAGAAATGGAATGAAAATAGAAATTCGTAATTCATATAAAGGACCTCATGTTTCAAGAGAAAAAATTTTGGAGAGGCATAAGACATCTCTATGTGTGGCGAGTATATAGATCTATATGTATCCAGTAAAAAAAAAGATAGTGCAGCATGTTTGTGAAGGTGGGGGACAATTTTGACCAGTTATGTCTAGCTATTGTAATTAATTCAACTATCAGTTTTGAAATAAAGTAACTTTATTTAAATATCTTCTTTATATAAAGCAAGACTGAAGTACAGTGATAATATAATTTTAAACAATATTGTAAAATTATTTCACTCTTCATTCTGAGCAAAAATGTTTAACCCGAGAGGTTATTTTCAGTGATTTCCTCGATTTTGATAATAGCAGATCTGGGGAAAGCAGGAAGCAGATATTTCTTTTGTGAAATGTCTGGTTTTTTGTTTTTTTTTTTTTTTTCTTTTTCCATGGGCTCCCACACTGGTGCTGTTTTAATGAAAAATAATGAGAAATCTTGGAGAATTAGATGAACGAGGATTTCCACACCACTGTCACAAGGTGGGTTGCCCCGTGCTAAGCTCCGTGCCTCTGCGGCTAAATCACTATTGTCTCTTGAGCAAGGTCGTTTAAAGCTCACTTCAAAATGTCATCATCGCTTTGAAGTCGCAGTAGGAACATCAGTTTAGCATATCCTACAAGCAAAGGCTCCTGCATGTGGTAGATTGCCTCTCCCAGGCTTTGCAGAGGGATGATCCAAGCTGAATCCTAATATATTAACTGTTTTGATGTATACTTTGATTTCGCGTAAGAGCCACAAAAAATGGGGCTGAATCTCGTGGTCTCTGGGCTGGATGGGGAGACCAAGTGGCTGAGTTCGTTATAGGAGGGGCACGAGGCAGCGGTTGAGGGTAATGCAATATTCAGCAGAGCAAACACCATCGTTTCCTTTTCCCAGACGTGATGCCTCCTTGGGTGGTAGCAATAATATCTCTTTCTTAGGAACACACTTTTTTTAGGCAGCTCTTCTGAGATTAACAAAACGCTGATCAGAGGTTGCGGCAGCCCGAAGCCAAGCAAAGGTGCTTCGGCATTCCTCCCCCACTAACGCCGCGTTTTGGCAGAGGTGCTCACGGCCAAAAGCAACGCGAAGGTCTTTCTTCATCAGCATTCCCTGCTCTCCAGGTGCGCTTGTAATCTGCATTTTCAGTTTGAACCCTTGGTTTAAGGAGCTGTTCGCCACCTCTGAAGGTGCGGCTCATTAAGATAGATAGTCGTCAATTACTCTTGACAGAGATTAATTATTTTCAAGCTCTAAACCAACCCTTTGAATTCAACCCTTTCCTGGATGGGGAAGAAAAATTCTTCCTTCACTGTGTGCAGTTGCTTTGTGGAAGAACAGGCCACGCTTTTGAGACCGAGCTAGCTCCTGGTGAACTCAGCAGGGCTCCTCTGCTTTTCAGGGGTTGCTCTAGGTTCTCGTTATGCCTCGCTCTGCATTGCTATCTCTAGGGTCTCTGCTACTGCAGCAGAGAGAAGGTGTAATGATTAGGGCTGGGTGAGTTTTCCTCTCCGCAGTGTTCGCAGAGACGCCAGGGATAGTGCTGTGTATGAAAATGCAGGCAGGCATCTCCACCAGAAGGTCAGGAGAAGCTGGTGTAGGAAGAGGTGGTGTTAGCCTGCTGGGATGAGCTCTTTCCTAGGACAGACAAGAACTGAATTCAATTGCATACCCCGAATCGAGCATGTTGGGCTGCCAGACCCCCGCTTTGTGCCCTAAACATAGGCTGTCTGACATTTTAAGGTTGCTCTGACCAAGGAGTCTAGCTGTCCCTGAGCAATATGCTGTCAGAAGTGGTATAAAGGAGCTTCCATTTTGACGAGTCAGTGCTTTCCGTCAAGAAGAGATTTTGTCAGACGATTTCTGGTGGGCTGGATTGACTGACTCAACCTGACAGCGAGGAACCGAGGCATATGGACGTTAAACCACCTTCCTCGGCGCGTGCAAAAAGGCTGCGGCAGACTCGGGTCGAAACTGCGCCTTGCCTGCGGATCCAGCCCCCTGCCTCTCCCTCCAGCAGCGATTCTTCTCGCTTTTCCTACTAACCGCAAATGTATTTCTTTGCTAGCAGCGATTCGGAGACAGTAGCGTTGCCTCTCCCCTACCCGTTCCCCCTCCCTTTCTCTCTTCTGAAATCTGCCTGCTCAGTGCTGAGCAGCGCAGGATGGATCTTAAACATTACCACCCTTGGGAGCGCTGTGAAAACAGAAGGATAATTGCTAGAAGTTGCCTTATGAGAAGAATCCATCGCTGCCTACGACTTAGCTCCCTGCTTTTAACCCAGCGTGTTTTGCTCCTGAAGGCTGTAACGTTACCTTGGTGTCGGATGCTGGGCTGCCGCCCTGCTCCGCGGCAGGTCACGCACGACGGAGGTAGGCAGGGATGTCTGCCGGGGAATTCGCTGTGCCCCGCAGGAGGTGGTAACGCTAAGTAATGAAGCACGGTTGACTTTGTTTCCCTGCCTAAATCTGGTGCTCCTGCTGCTACAAACTCAGCAGCTTGCGCATAAACACCCTATCTAATGCCCCAAATAATATCAGCTACCAGATTTCTTTAGGCAATTCCATCCTGTGGCATTTCAGGTGACCATGATATCATATTGCTAAATAAATGGCATTAACAGATGAATATCTCGCGGCTGAGCAGCCAAGCTGCAGCTTGCTAGCACAAGGATTTGGCTGGGACGCGTTTTCTGTGGTCGGAGGTGGGAGAGAGATTGCACGAGAGCACCCAGGGGTGCTGGGGCTGGCTAAAAAGATCCTGGGCGACGTGTTGGGCTGGCATTGCACCCCAGGCTCCTTGGGATAGAGACGGCAGTGGGGCCAGCCTAGATGGGGTATACTGGGGGGTAGGAGGGCTGCGGCCCCGTGCCCTTCTTCCCCCAGGAGCAGTGTCAGGAGTGCCTGTAGCATCACAGCCCCTTCACCAAAATAAACCCCTCGGCTCTCGGTGGAAAAAGCCTGACTGTAGCCCACGGTGGAACATTAATCTTTCCTCTTAGCTGTTGAAAGCTATGGCTGAGTTGATCAGTAACAGGCAAGCTGCTTGACTGTCACACCTCTGCTAAATTAACGCAGTGGGGTCAGATCAGTTAGTGCCACCCCACCGCTTCCCAGAGGTGGAATCCTGGCAACGTCTCCAAATGCCTTCTTGGGACAGCTTTGTGCGTGTCAGTGTGTTGGATGAGAGCTGTCAGGGGGAGCTGGACTGTCTCTAACGGAGTGGACACCCAGCTATAAAGAAAAGGAAGGTGCTGTAACCACACAGGACATTTGCGCTTGCCTGTTGCAACGGGAAGAGGAAAGACGGTGGAAAATAGTTACTGCTCTTGCTACCCAATTTTTGGTAGCTGTTCTGCTCTTGGCATCTTGCGGTTCGTGCCTCTGCAGCTGCTAATTTTGCTTCTAGGAAAGCTCCCCTCGCTGTGCCTGTGCTGCAGCAAGCCTGCGCTGCTAGATGGAGTCACAGCTTTTACCAGCCATACATTAGCATTTTGCATGTTCCCAGTGCTAGGAGAAGCATTCCGAAAAAAAAATATCCAGGCAACATCTTGATCTCTGTTTTGCAGATGAACTCAGAGCCATGTATTGAGATTAAAAAAAGCCAAGCGGGTATTTTTTAAAAGATGATGTTACTGTTTTAAATAATGCATGATTAAGGGCTTACAGAACAGGGAACAACATCCACCCATGCTTAAAATGAAGAGTACTTGACTTCAGCCAGATCTCTGCCTGCCTGCAATGAGAGCCTTTTCCTGCATGCTTCTAGCAGCTGAATCCTCGCTGTCTTTTGGAGAGGTAGCATCCCTTGCTATTTAAATTTGCACATCCACCATGTAATTCTGTGAGATGTGCTGATGTATGAAGCACAGAAGGACCCCTGAGCGGAATGAAGAGCTACTCTCTCTGCTGCAGCTGAGTGTTGAATTGCTTAGAGAGGGGGAGAGCGCTGGCAAAAATTCAGCGTGGCTCAGGATTGATCCTGTTTGCTTCCCAAAAACGAAGGAACTAAAATTGTCCTGCACGCAGGGCTGAGTGGGGCAGGTATGGGGACTGGTTTGAGTGCACAGTTTCAGAGTTGGGAACACATGAAAAAAATTAAGGGGAAGACCTGGTGAGCATACGCTAGGCATGAACCTCTGGTCCATGAAGGAGGGATGTGCTGCGACCTAAGCCAAAGACCACTAATGCTCTTGGAGTAGCTTTGCCTATGGAAACACATCTGCAAGGAGCACAGAGAAGAGCCATGCCAGCCCATGCCGTACACCCCAGCCTTGCTTATATTTCAGGGGACAACAGAAAACCCTTGCAGCACAGTGCTCTGTGATTGCCATCAGCCCAAAATGATAACCCAACGCATTGCCCATCTCTGTGGGCTCAGGAATCAGCTCCGCCGCGGGGTTGTCCATGCTGACACTCTGACAGCGATGTTGTGTGTGTCTAGAGCCCTTGGGATTGCTGAGCAGGTTGTCAGATGATGTCATTATAAACCTTAGATTTGAAACACAGCGATGTTGAGAGACGTCTCAAGGTGTTGGATGTGGCAAATAATTTTACCAGGATTTTTCTTGCTGACCGGACGTATTTCTGCAGAAGCTGTACGAGGTGCCCTTCCTGCCCTGTTTTTGGTCACTGCTGCTGATCGCTCATCATGGACTTGTTCTCTACATGTCCTCCTTGGTGCTCTGCTTGTGTCCAGGCATCCTTCTGGTCTGTACTTTAGAGGCATAAAGACTGAACCTACAAGGGTAATCTAAGTTCAGCCACTGATGCTTGTCCTTTTGTGGATCTTTCTATCCTGTCGGGTTCTTCTGGCCCCTGAAATGTAAAGTGGAAAATTAATCACTGACATCAGAATAAGTATTCCAGAGGAGGTGCAAGGAGCAAAACTTCTTGAAAAATGTGTTCTGTGATTAAAGATCCCCATGTACAATGGAGCGCTTTTAGTTGGAGCAGCTTAGTGGCCAAATGGGTGCTGTAGATTGCACGATCTCCATCCTTGGCTAATGCAAATGAAATCCTTTGGTGTTGGCATATCTCTAGCAGGTTGTTAGAGCTCTATGAACTGAAGTAAAAGAGTTAAAGAGAAACATTAAGGCATTTTATCCCTTGTCTGAGCCTGGCTTTGTCCTCTTCTTTCTTGTTATTTAGTATTTATTGCACTTTTATCATTATTATTTTATTTGTAGTGGCATGTTTTGTGATGGGGCGCCAAGAATGTCAGCTTGATTTTTAGCCTTTTCAGAGCACATTCATTAAACCGTGACAGGTGATTTTCCCTTCTGTTTAGGCTCTGCCCTTCTACTCCTCACCCTGGGAGCTGAGTGCATCTCTGTAATTCAGGGGATGATCCAACAACCGCTTCTCATATGCTTGCTCTCACATCCTCTGCCTCCGCGGGAGCATGTGCAGCAAAGTGTCTGCTGTCTTTTAGAATAATTTTTAATACACACTGATTATGGTGGAGGAGGCAGGTGACCTGCTCTGGGAGTGGTAACCCAGGGTTTGTGACGATCTGTAGCTCCTGAGGGAATTAATTTCTGGTGTTGGTTAGGAAGCCCAGACAAGCTTCTCCCCTAACTTTGCACCCGCCAAAGGGAAAAAGTTGCTCACCGTGCATCATGGTGCAAAAAGTTGTATTTTTGCAAGGGAGGTATGTGGGAGGTGGCCTGTGCATTTGTCCTTTTTGCAGAAGCAGCATGCCCAGGACTCAAATAAAGAGGTGGTGTAGCACAGAGCTTTCGGGATCAGCTAGCCAGGGCTCAGGAATACAGAGTATAACAGGTACTTTGTTGAGGGCACGTACGACGTCGTGTACTGTTCAGTAGTAGATTTTGCGTTAAACTTCATCAGTTTTGTTTTGCGTCTTGGCGTCTGTCTCCAGCACTGGTTCGGCACTAGACATCTGTCATGGCTGAGTTTGCTTGGAGGACCAAGGTAGTCAGGTAGACTTCGGTGGTAGATTTTGAAAGTTGCTCATGTTTGCCCCAACTATAGCCACACTGAAGCCCGTGGGAGTTTTCTCTTTGGATTCAGAAGAAGCTGAGCTCACCCTTGCTGTCCTTCAGAGCCAAGTTAGTCCCATCCTGATCCCTCTGAAAAACTTGTTTGTCAAACTCGCTGACCTGACGGGTGTGAAATGTTTGTGATGTGGCTCACCCATGTGATTTCTGCATTGCTTGGTGCCACACGTGATGTGGCTTCGCAGTGTCACAGTTCCTGGGCTTTACTCTTGTTTCTCCAATAAATGGAAAGGAGTGGATTTTTTAATTTCTTTTTTAAACTGCACAGATTAGCAAGGTGGTCACCTTCAAATTTTTGTGCTCGTGCAGTGTGACTGACCTTTCCTCAAAATATTTGCTGTCACCAGCCAGGTTTAATATAGGCTAAGCTGCAAAAATACCTCTAGGGTAGCCTTTGGACCAGAGGGGTCAGGTCTGAGCTTGGGCAATTGCTTGGCTCCGTAAGTCAGCGACGTTTTAAAACAGCAAGGCTGGTGTGTAGGTCCAAGTTCAGTTAATGGCCATGTATCAACATCAAAATTTGCACCTTCTTCTTGTCCGTTTCGACTTCCAGTGTCAAGGCCAGGAACTGAGTGATCTGTTCCTCTTGCCCTGGGCAGTGAATACCCAGTGTGTCAGAGCTTTGCCTATGGATTTTATTCCTCTTATGGAGGAGAGGGTCAGTGTACCAGGAGCCACGGTTCAGACACGCTTTCAAGATAGCATCAGCACAGCCCAAATTGGTTTGTACTACTATGTTTTGTATCAAACCATTGAGTTATTAATGTGTTGGGATTTCTGCCTCTCTCCTTGCAGTCAACAAATACGTGGTCCGAGTTTTTACTGGTGAAGTTAGCGGCAGTGGTACAGATGCGGATGTCTTCATTAATATCTTCGGTGAGAAAGGAGACACAGGTATTCAAATGCAAATTGTTTCCTAAAATATTTCTTCCTGCTCTGCAGGCCTGCGATCTGAACAACACGCAGCAGCAATCTGGCAAAGGCAGAATAATTTGGCTGAGTGAAATGCACAACAAATGGTGGTGTTAGCTCTGGGGTTTCTCACATCCACAGCTTCTGGAAGCTGCGTCTGCAGAGCAGCAGTCGTGGCTGGGCTGTGAAGGTGACTGAAGTTACCTACCACCAAAAAACTCAAACCCTGGGAAAATGCAGCAGAAAACACCAGCGTAAACCAGTGCAGTAAGTGCTAGTCTGCTGAGGGATCCAACACCGATGTGTATTTACAGTGCATGCAGCAAAAACTGCATGTCCCATCCTTCTGTGTCCCTGGATGGATAATATTGTCCTTTCAGTGTGGCAGAGGTTGTGGCTGAGCCTGTTTGGCCATTTAGAAAGATAATCTAACGAAGATTTATATTAGCTGGCTTTAAATTAATGGTGGTAGCTTTTCTTTTTTAAAAAATGTAGATTGTACTACAACAGTGGTCTAGGAACTTGAATTTTATTTTTTAAAAATATTTTTAACTGAATAATAGTAAAAGATGTGCCCAGACCAAACTCCCTGGGTCACGCCATGGAGAAGAGTGGGTGGAAATTCCTGGAGATCCAGAGAGCAAACATCCTCTCTTCTATACCGCACCTGGAGATCCAGAGAGCAAACATCCTCTCTTCTATACCGCACCTATCCCGTCAAATTCAAGAAATAATGATATGAAGTCTGCCAAGTGTCCTTGAACAGATTATGAAATCTAGTGGATAGGGCTCATCCTTGATTAATTCTCCAGACTTTTAGAAGGGGGTTCATCTGATCTCACTGGAGACATCTGAAAGCGGGAATCTAAATCAAAGCTGGCTGTCCAGGCACTCTGTCCTATCTACACAGAGAAATAACACCCCTAGAAAATCATTCATCCCCTTCTAAGGTAAGGGGGATGAATTGCCCTCCCACACCTTTCCCTGCGTTGGTGCCTTGGGTGGGTTCAACCCCACTCGCAGCATCGCTCGCGCAGGAACAGCGTTGGCTGCAATTGGGGTCAGTGCTTTAATATTTTTCATAAAGGCAAGCTCCTGCGAGATCAGGAAAAGCCAATAGCCCTGGTTGGGTCCTAATTTGAAAAGAAATCCTTCCTGTGTGATGCAGCAAAGAATCCTGTGTCCTCAAATGTCAAAATCTGCAGCTTGTGACCGTAGCCTTTTTTTAAACACTTTGGAGATTTTTAAAGATATTAAAAATAAAAGGGAAATGTGGTGGTAAGAAAAAAAGATGCAAGAGCCATCTGGATATATATTTCTGAAAACTCTGAGAGCTGTAAGTAACTGTGACATTAGAGTGAAAATCCTGCTCTCTTGTGTGCTCAAGAAAAGGTACCTTTTTTATTAGAATATAAAGTCCTCTGCCTTTACCTTGAAGCCTGGTTGCAGAGAGCTGCTACCTGGAGAATATCTGATTCAGTCAGTGGTGACGTTCCTAAATATTTCTTCACTTACAAACACGTGTGTGCCAGTAACCCTTTCCTCCTTGGTTTTTCTTTCTTTCTTTTTTTTTTTTTTTTTTTTTTTCCTCAGGTGTGAGGAAACTGGACAATGACAAAGACAACTTTGAAAAGGGAGCGGAGGACAAGTTCACACTCGATGCTCCGAATTTGGGAAGGTTAAGGAAAATTAATATAGGGCATAATAACAAGGGTGGCTCTGCTGGCTGGTTCCTCGCAAAGGTTAGTTACTCCCGAGGCATTTAACATAAGCATGTCGGGGGATCAAAATGTCTCACTTACCCTCTCGATGGTCCGATTTCAAGAAATGCAAGGATGTTTGCTGGCGATACAGGTTACTGAGAGAGGCACAAATCAAGTTTTCACCTTGCCAGAAGTATCCTCTCCAGCATTTGTTTTTTCTGCAGAGCAAAGCGGGTGCTGATGAAGCGCTGGCAGCAGCCTGGTGCACGCCAGTGTGCTGCATCTAAATCAGGTGCAGCGGATTCAAATTGGGGGGGTAGAAAATGAGTTAGGGTAAATTGTAGAGTATCATCTCAGGTGACTTTGTGGCAGCGAGAAAAATCCAGTTGTTAGAGACTTGAATTTGCCTGCTCTGATAATATTTCTCCTGTCTCAGTCACTGCAGTTTCTTTGACCGATGAGGGGGGAAATTCTCCAAACTGGAGCCTTCAAGCCCCCTCTCACTCTGTTGACTTAACTCATTACCAAGATGGTAAAGACACGAGAGTCTAAAAACTATCTGTTGAGTCTGTTCACACTGGAAATTTGCAAAGACTTATAGCTTGGCCAAATTTTAGTGATTTAGCGTTGGCACAGCAAAAGACATTTACCTGCCACAAAGATCCCTTTCTTCCACCTTCCTCCTCATTTTAATCTCCTGCTCTAAGGTGTGAAGGTATTGCAGCTTTTAGTGAAATGGTTGAAGGAATACTTTAAAAGGAGAAATCTGTGACTCTTTCCTCTAATCTCATTTTCTTTCCCCTGCTGGTGTAGTTTAACACAGCTGGCTTTAATCCACTGAAAATCTGACCCCAAATTTGTAAATCCTAGATAACAGAGTGGTTTGATGTATTAAAAATGCAAATACTAGCACATGCTTTTCCACCATCACCACATGCTGCACTGAAAGTTAGTTATTACATTCGTTGTCCATGAAAAATGCAGAAGATGAAAAACAGAGCTGTTGAGCTCCCTGTAATAAATAGGAGGAAAAAACCCACGGAAAAGGAACCTGATTCTCACATTACAGATGTAGTCTGCATGACAAGGTTTTTGATGTTGGTTAGGTTGCTTAAGTCCCAAAGCCTGAAGTAGTGACCTCTAATCCTATGTTCTGTCACGAGAACCACCAAGGTGTTTGTGATTAAGTAAAAGGCAAATTTTGCCTTGCAAGTACAACTGGAAGCTTGGAGGACCAAAGTAAAACAGCCTAGTTATCGCCTACTGGTGGTAAATGTTTTTCTGTAATTTGCTCCAAGACTTGGGGACTCTGGCGCTGTCACTCCTGCTCAGCATCTTTAGAAGTTCTTGCCATGTTTCTTGTGTTTTCAGCACGGCTTATACTCAGAGCTTGTTTTCCACCTCTAAATACATGAGTAAACGTATTAACAGGAACCCAGAGACGATCAGCTGGTAGAGGGGAATCTAAGTGTTGCTGTTTCTCCTGAACCTCATATATTTTAGTCTCGAACACTCCAGCACGGCACTGCTCTCTCAGGCTGACAATCCCAGCCCTAGCAGACACCGCCGTCTGTGTCTATGGAGGTACAATGAGAATTGGTAATGCTACGGGCAACAGCACGGTGTGGGATGAGTGAGAGGAGGGGAAGCTCTGGTTCCCAGAGAATGGGAATTCACAGATCTATCAGAAAGGACAGATTTCAGATTTTTCCTGTTTGCTGGGAAAGCAGAAAAAAGTGGCAAAGACTTTCTATCCCTAATGGTTTCCTTTTTTTTTCTTCTGAGATGTAAGCCGTGTAGGTGAGTAGAGATTTTCTGGCTGAAAATCTTCAGTACTCTTCACTGCTTCTTTAAAATACTGCAGTAACTCTATGGCAAGCTTCAGGAACCCAGAAGAAATGGTAAGAAATGCCTCAGCAGGAGGTACAAGAAACGTCAAGTGGCTTAATCTGGTATTAAAGGCGAAGATTGTTCCCAGGCTTGTTTCAGTAAAATATGTATCTAGATAGGTCCAAGAGCCAAATCCTTCCAAATTAGAAACTATTCCTACCACAGGGTTTCATGGCTGTCTTTGCAATTGTTCCATCCTGGAGTAACTGAGTGGGATAACAGGATATTACTAGGTCACACGAGCTGATCTGATGGTCTTGATTTGTCCTGAAATTCCTTGGTATTCTTTTATAACAAGTCTCTAAAAACGAGAGAAAAAGCAGACAGCCTGTTCCCAAAGCAGAACAAAGAGCCGCCATTCAGCTGATGGAGAAGAGTAGCCAGCAAAGGGGCTCTGGAGAGAAGGAAGACAGGCCAGCCAGCTGGTCTTGCTAGCAGAGACATCTGGTCTCGTACACTGCGAGAGATGCAGATTGAGTTCACTGGATAAAAAAAAAAGAAAAGAAAAAAAAAAGCCTGGTGGTTTACTCGCCAATTGTCTGAAATTCTATCAGTGCTAATGAGGGAGCGGGGAGGGATCTGCTTGAGTATGGAATATATTAAATCAGGTGAGAGTGTGTGCATTAAGCTTCTGCTCTTCTGCCACCCCCTCGTGTAAGACCTTTGCTTTTTCCACATTATTTTGCGAAGTGCTGTTTCTTTTTTTTTAGGTGATCATTGAAGACATTGGCAATAAATGCGTGTACCAATTCCCAGTTGGACGTTGGTTTGCTTTAGATGAAGATGATGGAAAAATCCAGAGGGACATTCTTGTTGGGGGCACCGAAGCCACAGGTAAAGTCATGGGCTGAATCCACGGTGGGAAATGGAAAGATACAAAGGCCTAATTAATGCTACTGGCCATGTTTTCTTTAGAAGATTGAATGCCTTACGCTTAGGGATACCTGCAGTGGACCATCTGCTGGTGACAGGCTGTTTTGTGCCAGGGTCCCTGAACTCCCATCACGTTTCCCACCTCCATATCTCACTAGTGAAGCTGCGCAGGACCTACGTGCTGATTTATCACCTGGTGCACCTGGATAAGGGGCTGATGGGCAGAGGATGAGAGATCCAGCTTGTACTTTGGCAAGTCGCTCAGCAGCTTTCAGAAAGTGGATTGCTATTTCCCCAGTCACCGATGTGCCATGCGGTAGTGCATATTGTACTTCAGATTCTTGGCTGGGGAACTCTGCATCCTTTTACAAAAGAAGAAAGGCAGTGCTGAGCCCTAAAACGGTTTTGTTTTTATTATCCAACATGGTTAGAGCAGAGACAACCAAAAGTTATGTCTCTGTTAAAAGAAAGCTGGATGTAAAGTCAATAAAAGAACTTACCACAAGACAGAAGATTATTTGGATAGTGTTCTGCCTGTATTTATTCATTAGCGTAAAGGTAGACGCTCTGACTGTGCACATAACAGCTGTTCTTTAGTTCATTGCATGGTCTTCAACATCTGCAGTCCTCGTATTCCTTCCTGCATGTGCACCAGGAAAGTGGTCTGGGTGCAGAGTTCTGACCGCAGGATGCGTGTTGGGAAAAATTAGGGGGAGATGGGAAAGAAATCTGAAAAAAATGCAATTCATTTACTAAAAGCTTCCCTTATTTTTTACCATTCATGACTGTGCATTTGTTTCCTGCCCTCACGAGTTTTGTTGAAGATATATGTACAGTAAAACATGCTTGAATACAATTTTCAACATTCAGCTTCAGAGAGAGGATTAGTTAGAAGAGAGTGAGTTCTGAGTTTTCTACTTTGTCCAAAGTCCCTATTGAAATTTCTGGATGATTTAAGCAAAGGAAGATTTTAGCTTGGGCCCCAACTGTTTTATGCATGTTCCCTGAAACACTGCAGTAGTTACAGAGGTGTCTCTTTATTTGATGCCATGACACAGGTCTAAGATATGCCTGTCAATGAACCTTCTGGGAAGTAAGGCTTGCAGGAAGAAGTGTTATCTTTCTTAGACCAACAGTTAGCGCTAGAAAAAAATAAGCAAACTTTTATGCATATAAACTGCTTTTCAGAAATACTTTTCTTTCTTCCAGCTAGGCTAATACCTCTCCCAAGAGCCTTTTTTTTCTGAGATCTTTAAGCTCTCATAGTGACAACGAAGGTCCTGCTGGCTTCAGCAGCTTTATAGACTGCTGAGCCCAAGTTTCCAGTTTTGTGATGCTGCAGATCTCACCACCACTGTTTCAAGCAACACTTCTCCATCCTCTCAGCACCCTCTGACATGTTTGGTGCTTGGTACCTCTCAAAATCAAGCAACTTAGTTGCCAAGTCAATTTTTTTTGCCTTTTTTTTTACCTAATCATCACCCCACAGTGATAAAAACCCCATACTTTTTTCCATCGGGCCATGCAACAGGGTGTTTGTTGCCACAAACCTGTATCTCTTGGACAGTCTGAAGGTAGTTGTGCATTTCTCAGAGGTATGTGTAGGACAAAAAACAAATGAAGCATTGCACTGTGTGTAAGTTGAAAGCTAAAAAGACCAGTGGGAAACCAGTAGACCCCAGTGTAAATCCAATCAAAATTATTACTCTCAGCCTTTTTTCCTCCCTTCTTTTCTTCCTAACGAAATTCCTGATTCCTTCAGGTATTGTGTACAACGTTGCTGTAGTGACAGGAGATATCAGAGGAGCTGGCACAAACTCCAAGATCCACGTAATCCTCCATGGCTCCAAAGGCTTAAAGAACAGTGGGAAGATTTTCCTGGAAGGAGGTGAATTTGAGCGTGCCAGGACAGACCTCTTTAACGTGGAGATAGCTGCTCTTCTCAGCCCTCTCAGCAGAGTCACCATTGGGCATGATAATTGCGGCGTCAGTTCTGGCTGGTTTTGCGAGAAGGTGAGACTAAGTTGTTTGTCTGTAAGGCAGCTGTCAGACTGTTTCCTATTCATAACCTGACCCCAACAAACAAATACTGTTAAAAAAAAAAATAAAAAATCTGCTTTTATTTGGATGACAATATTCTCGGTTTAAAAAGTCAATACTATACATAATGCATGGTAGTAGCTGATTGCCTCAAAGGCACATTAGATGCATAAGTCAATCACTCTCTAATTGGGTTGATTGCCCCTTTGCAGTCACAAAGATAAAGATTATTGTTTGCTCAGCGCCAAAAGCACCTTCAGATGTTCGCCCAAGGGGCCAGACAGAAATACACTCTTGGATTGTGCTGAGCATTTCAAAGTTATCATCTATACTCAGACTTTCCTGAAGTTTTTAGATGGTGCTTTGGAGTTCAGAAAAAGAAGTAGCTGACCACAGCTGTTACTGGGAGGTAGTGGAGCAATATGTGATATGAGATAGTGTACAAAATCAGCAGGAACTAATGGGAAGGAGCTGCCTACCCTGAAGCTGGGAGGAAATGCAGTTTTCCTGGAAAGCAAAATCAGCTTAGGATGTGTTTGAAGGCTTTTAGTACCTTGTGTTTCCTGCAAAACCCTACTGTGAACTGGTGAGGTGCAGGGCACGTGCCGCACACTTACCCAACGCTGACTCCTGCAACCACACTGCCTGTTCCCGTTCTGTTCCCTTCATGGTGTTTTACCTCTTCTTGGTTGGCCATTTTGATATACTTCTGGAAAAGTGGGAATTACAGGACAGATGGGTCCTAGCTGTACTCCAAATTGGGAATCGTGTAACCAGTCCAGTTCATGTTGGTCCAGAAAACCTGATTTTGAGAGCGGGACCAAGATCTCCAGCTCTGTCTTTGCTTCAGTTACTTAAGTTTTTGTGGGCTGCCTGTAACAGAATATTCAAACTTACCTTCCCAGTCTTTTTTTCCTAGGTGGTCGTTTACTGCCCATTCACTGGTATTGAGCAAACCTTCCCATGTGGGAAATGGCTGGATGAAGATGAAGGAGATGGTCTCATAGAGCGGGAACTCTACGAAATGGTGTCCCTGCGCCAGAAAAGACTGAAAAGTAGGTCCAAGTGCCCAGGAGCCTCCTGTGACCACAGACACACAACAGCATCCTGAGTGTCACCCACGCAACTTGACATGGGTAGACCCATGGTCAAGTAGAGGCTCAAGTGAATTGAGTCCTGCATGAGTTTTAGCTTTGAACATCCTGGTTTGGGGAGTTTAAAATGAAAGTTTTAAAATATTTTGAAGAATTGCACTCATTTTCTTAAGGGAAGAAATTGGACCTGGCAACCTTCTTAGGTTCACTGGGCTTAGGGCTGCCTCAACCACCATCTCACATTTGCAGACAAGCCAGGCTACGTTTCTAATCGCTACAGAAGCAAAGCTTTCCTGTTCCAGATGGAAACAAAACCTAAATATAATAACAAGACAAACCTGGGGGAAAACAGGAAGAAAAAATACACTCTTCCCACTAACTTCAACTTTTTTTACACTTGGCCTTAGAGAAAAAAACAGCTCTTAGTCCTGTCCAGCTGCCAAACGTGCCTCCCCAGGCACACGAGTGCTGCATTTGAAGCCTCTTCTCTAGAGGGAGGCAATGGCACATGGTTTGCTCGGAGGTGCTCCTCCAGGCAGCGTACCGGCATGTTCATCCATCCACACACAGCTCCGACACCCAGCCTCGCCGGCTGGTTTTGCACCAAGCAAAACGCATCGCTGCCGTCTCGCCTGCGCCAGCGCGTACGTGTAAGCAGAATGTTTTAATTAGGATAATACAGACGGTTTAATCCGAATGCTTCGGGTGGGCTCCTGCTTAAACAGCAGTTCATTTAAATAAGCTTTATCTAAATGTTAGTCAGTGTTATAACCACATTGCGCCTCTGACTCGGTTCATTTAACTAAAGCATCTGCAACCTTTAACCCTCTATTATCAGCTCTGATTGTTATTGACAGGCTAATTCCCCCGCTGCCGCAGTGCAGGAGATAGACAGAGAGCATTAGCCTTGAGAAATCTGTGACCTTTAGCTGCCAGATTATAGAAGCGTAAGACTTGGAGTTAGAAAAGACCTATTATGTCATCTCGCCTATCTCCCCGTGCACACAGGACTGTCCCTTTCTGTAGAGCCGATCAAAGCTCGGTTCAACCTCACTTTGGGTATCCATGGTGAAATGGCTCCCTGTGCAGCGTTTGCAAGCTGTTCCCTCGGTGGATTGCAGCTCGATGTGTAACTTGTATTTATTCTCAGTCTTTTTTTATCCTCCCCCCCTTATCTTGAATGTTATCTTGGAAACTGTTGTGTCAGGTCTAGCCCTTCTTGGTGTTTGTGCCCTGGGGAATATTTGCTCTGGCTCTGAGAATTTCCAAACTGCCTGGATCCCTTGATGTGAAGGGATAGGAAACAGGGGAACGTGTCCAGCGAGCCCTGGGAGGATGATGATGGGTATTTGGGGAAATGCCTGGTCTCCTCCGGCAGCTGCAGACCTAGCTCACCCACACTTCTCCCTGTGTGGTTTCTCCCCGACAGCCCTCTATCAGCATTTAATCCTGGTAGGAGTTCCCTTTTTCCCCCTCCCTGCATGCATCGCTTCTCCTTTCCTTCGGCAAGAGGTCAGGGGGGCCAAACCAGACAGATGAGAGAAGTCTCTGGTGTCTGAATCGCCCTTGCTCTTTTCCCCAGGGAGAGCAGGCTGCTATATCACATGCCATATGCAAACTTGCCTTGGCTTCATTTCTGCTTAGGTAAAACTTGCTGGTGCTTTTCAGAAAGGAGTGGTCATGAACATTTTACATATTATTAAAATAGGGGGGAAACTTTTTCTAAAAGAGAGTTCCTTCTTGCCCCTTCATCTTTTGAGTAGCTGTTGCCTCTTCTTTTGCAGTCACATGCTGAGCAGATAAGTAAAAATCTAATTTATATGCATGTCATCATATTTTTATATTCCATTCTGGGCTCTGAAGGTCAAGCCGTGCTCAGGCGGGCTCAGGCATACCGAAAGGGTTAGCAATTCTTTCATTAGGGTTTGTTAATAATTCAGCTGATGTCTGAGTCAGGAAAGAAGCCTGTTCCCTCTTCTGTAGGTGCTGCAAGGCCTGCAGAAGTGAAACACATTATTATCAATAAAGAATGCAGATGAGGGGCTCTTTGGAGGAAATAATGTCACCTTTATATATGCAACCATCCTCTGTTACGAAAACCAATGTAAAGTTGCTGCAGGTGGACTGCTCTTACAGTTAAAGTGCTGGGTGAAGACTTAAGAGAGAAAAATTTTGTAGCTTTGCCACGATCTTTGGGCATGTCATTTACAAGTGCTAACTGAAGTCAGGTGGGATTTAGGCATTTAAATAATTTAAAAACTTTGGAAATGTATCTTTACATTGCTCTGAGCATGTTTGCCCCACATGATGCCGCCTGGCTGGAGATAACTGAACAGACGCCGAGCCAGCCTGTCCTGCAGAAGGCATATCTGGGTTAATTGGTCCAGTCTCAGGAAGGCTCATTAGCTCAGAATGAAGCGATACATGGCTGTATCCATACTCCTCCTTGTTCCAGACACAGGTCATCTGGACCAAGTTTTTAGGAGCTACCTGGAGCTGCAATGCACCATACAGAAGTAACTGGAGACTCTTTCTCACTGACAAAAAGAAAGCTGACAGTATTTCCCTGGTTTTAAAATGGTCCTTGAAGCTAGAGTTGTAAGTGTTGGAGAGGTATACTGAAACTGCAGAGAGGGAGCATGTGCCTGGATTGCCCTGTTAGTAATGTATGACATAGAAGAATATCGCTTACCTGGAAAGTGGTGATTTATGGGTTTTCTCATTTTATTTTAAATGAAAACACAGATTTATATTTCCAGGCAATCTCATTCCTGTATGTCATGTAGCAGCTGATTATGTTTGTGCAGAAAAGCATAAAATGTCCTGGTGTTCTTTCATACCATCCTGCCCTCTCTACCACCCAGCGGAAAGAATGAGAAATATGTTTTTTACTGGGACACCTTTAAAAATTTCTTTTTAAACAAAATATCTTGAACCTTTCTTTGCAGAAAGCCCCTGGTCTCTGTGGATCTGGACAAGTGACATTAAGAACGCAGGGACAGATGCCACCATCTTCTTCCAGATTTATGGAGACAAGGGGAAGTCAGATGAGATGAAGCTGGACAACAATTCAGACAACTTTGAAACAGGGCAGACCGACAAGTTCATGGTATGGATCTTGTGCAAGTGGTAAATTTGGCTTGGTATCGTTTTCCAGGGCATTAGCTTCAACCCTGCACAGAAAATCATCGGCATGAGGTCTTTATCTCAGTAGATCCTTCTGAAGTGGAGGTGAAGTCATGCAGTTTGGTGGTGATGCAAATGATTTCCCCACCTATAGATATGGTTTGTCTTCTCCAAACAGGGCTTAGACTGGGGTTCCTGGGTGCTCAGGTGATGACGAATTCAAGTCAAAGTGGTACTAAGTACCACATCTCCTCTGTGGCTCCTGAAGCAGATAGTGTCCCCCTCAGGCACAGTCCCACTCATGCCACAGACTGCTCCACCCATTTAGCCTTTCTAAAGCTAATAATGGATCTGGTTTTCCTCCAGGGCCTAATTGGTCATTAGCTATTTACAGGAAAATTAGCAGTAGCAGTTTCTTCACCTCGGTGATCCGGTCTTCAGCGTCCTTGGACGTGAGCCTCCATGAATGTTTGGGGCTGAGCTCAACAGCATGTTGAGTTTGGAGGCTGGGGAGGGTCTTGTGTTTCAGAGCAAATATGTTTAAAAGTTAAATGGGGACTGGTCAGAGAAAAATTGAGAAACAGAGGATTTTAATGCACGGCTGGAGCCAAAACATTTAACCCCTTTGCACCAACAGCCGTAGATGCCTTCTGGAGGAAGCATGGCTGTGCTTTGCAAACCTTGTTTGAGAAAGAGCTGAAGCTTGAGAACTGGCCTTAGTTCTTGCTGGAAAGAGTGGTTTCAAGGAGCTCTCTTTATCAAAAGTGCATGGATTCGTCTTATATGTTCTCGTCTCCTGAAAAGAGAGGCATCAAGCTATCTTTGCAGGGTAGGGTTTATTACTTTTAAAGAACATAAGGGGTTTTTTACTTTAGTTTTTGACTTCTCTCTGATGTGGCTCTTTAAAGATGTTCAGAGGTGTCCTTTGTGTGCATGCTTTGCTGACTTACAGAATAGATAATGCACTTTTTCCCCCCCTCTATAGATTGAGCTCCCTGATCTGGGCACATTTTATAAGCTTCGGATATGGCACGAGAAAAGAAATCCCTTTGCTGGCTGGCATCTGAATAAGGTGAGGGGACTGCAAGGGAAGGTAGACCTGAAAAGCCAAATTGGTTGCAGAGGTCTGCACTGCCAGTCCTGGGTCACCGTGTTCCCCAGCTGACAGCTGAGTTTGATGGTGCTGGCTGAGGAGTGGAAGTGGAAATCCTGCACGAAAATGGGACGTGAAGAGAGCACATCGTAGCGGTTGCAAAAACATGCGTGGAGAGAAGGATTCATTGCACGGTTTTTGGAGGAAATTCTTCTTCCCACTCCTCTCAGTTCAGGGAAATGAGAGCAACGGGAAAAGGCAGCTCCCAACAGCCCAGACCGATGGTGAAAATCACTTTTCCCCATCCTTCCAGTGTCAGACCACTGTAGTCCCCCCTCGCTGCTGCCAGGGTCTTTTTCCCTTGCTCTTCAGAAAGCTTCCTTCTCTTAAACATCATTAGTGTACAGAGAGGCAAACCCGCTCCTTCTGTCGCCTATTTAGGCTGGTCTTAACGAAAACTTGATTACGGCAGAGACCTATTGTACGGTGGAGCGTAACCAGCCCTGAAGTGCTGACAGCCCCATTGCAGGAGGTGGAGGCTTGCAAACTGGAGGAGCCCGTGGAGACTGTGCAGAAAAGAGCAGCCCTATGCTGTTTGGGAAATAAAAAGGGTGATCAGCTTGATCTTCAGTCATATCCTTTCTTCTACCAGCAATGATTACTGTGCTGTCAGCCCTCACCAGGGTCTGCAAGGCAGCGAGTTCATCTCTAAGCTTCACCCATACTCCTGCAGAGGTTGGAAGACGTTCTCTGCACTTAACAAAACATACACTTTGCTCTGCAGCCATAAATAACCGTGATGATAAATCACAATTTACCGCTTAGCGATTTTTCTTGCGTGCCTCTAATGTGCTTTGACAGATCCTGCTCTCCTGCATTGTCAGGGAGATGCGAAAGCATACGCAGCCAAACACCTCTTCGGTGGGGAGAGGGCATCAAGTACTGCTGTGTTCACCATATGGTGGGACAAGGTGTCTGGCTGTGGTCTTTATCAAAAAGAAAGCGCTGGTCAGAATTTGGGTCACTGCGATCGTCACTATTAGTTTGTTCAGAGGTGATGAGCAAGAATGCTTAGACCTTCCGTAGCTATACATTTCCCTGGGGTATTCTCTTTTTCTGCACAGTGATTATGTTCAGGGAGGACAAGAGGGATCTGACAGTGTGTCTAGGACTCACTTTGGGCCAAACTGTCTAAGCAAACCTGATGAAGATGCATGAAATCAATCTGCCCGTATACAGTCAGTTTGATGCTTTCTGGATGCGTCAGGCTCATGGCACATGAATCCCATCACTTGTGCATCCATTGTAGCATCCAGGAACTTAGATGAAGCCTTAATGATGTTTTGTCCAGTCCCCACACGTTTCATGCCAGGCTTGCTTCATATCGGGGCAGGCTTCCATTTTCTGTTAGAAGAACACAAGAACAGCCATGCTGGTCAGGCCAAAAGTCCATCCAGCCCAATATCCTCTCTCCTGTGTCACATAAGTGAATGATTAGAGAACAGTAAGAAAAGGACAAGCATTTATGATACTTCCCCCTAAGCAGTTTTCAACTGCTTCCAGCTGGGGACTTACTTCCTGAACAGATCTACTAAATACAAAGCATTTAGTAGGTTTCTCTTCCATTTATTCGTTCCAAAGTTCCAGTCTCCACTTGAACATTTAAACTTTTAGCAACCGTAATAGCTTCTGGCAAGGACTTCCCAGGTTGATTGTGTCTTTTTGTTTGCTTTGAAATTCACTCTTCAAGCATCATTTGATGTCCTGTATTTCTTGTAGCAGAAGAGTGAATAGTTGACCCCCCCTCTGCCTTCTTCATGCCACCTGTGCTTTTGTAGACCTTCTTCATACCCTCCCTTCACTCGCTTTGCCAGCCATCTGCAGAGCCCTACCTTATTTGCTCGTTACTTCTTTGGAAGCTACCGCAGGTCTTCGCTCATGCTTGCTGCCATTTTCTGGGTGTTTCCTCAACGTGCCACGCACTGATTTTGAGCCGCGAGAACCAGCAGTGCAAGCGCCATCCGCAATTTGCTCTGTGGATTTATACAGTGGCATATGACGAGCAATTACTAAGAGCCACAGTATCCATCAAAACTTTTACAACACCATGGACTGATTGGAGAAAGGAGGAACGAAAAGCCGTCAGCTACGACAGACTTTGCTCCATGCATCACTGCGGTGCACGAGTCGGAATGATGGTCTCGTTATTAATGTGTGTTATTTCTCAGCTGCTACCTACTCTTGCTTCCCAGGCAAAAACCTGTCAAGAGCTTGTTGCTTTTTTGTCTTTAAGCCTCTGAACTCACGCAGTGTTTTGGTTTAATGAAGGTAACTCTGCTGAAAACGCTGACAAAAGAAAAATACTCATTCAACTGCGGCCGCTGGCTAGATATAAATGAAGACGACAATGAGATTGTGCGGGAGCTCCCTGCGGAGGGATCTCTAGTGACTGAAGTCATGCCAGGTGAGAGCCACAGGCTCCGTGCTTAGGACCTGAATAGAAAGAAACCCTCTTTGTGTAAAAGGGATGCACAGGCAGACCGATGCAATTCAATTAGCTGCTCTTTCTGGCACTTTCTCTCTGCAGTATTTTTCTGTGTGCATCATTAGCTGCATGAAGCGTCAGAAATCTCAGGCTCTTATTCTAGCAGATTCCTCTGTGGTGGGAGATGGGAGACATCTGGCCACAGCACAATTGTTTCCAGAGCTATATTTTTTTTTTTCCAAAGTTGTATTTTTTCCAGTCTCCCTTAAAATGTGAAATACCAGGTTTGAAGAGATGTTCATGGAAAGCAAGCTTAGCTGCAAAGCAATCTAAAATTTAAAAATAATTTTTGGACTTTAAAGTTTTATTTAATCATATGCACATTTATGCAGCTATATGTATAAATGTATAGGAAGTTGTACAGAACAGTTGCGCAAGAGCGTAGGCACCTTTCAGTACGTGTGAGCAATCTGAACTATTTATTGGGTTAACTATGCTTGAACTGGAGATTTAATTAGGGAAAGCTGCAGAACTTTGTGTTGTCTTCCTCAAGTGGTCACTTCTGTCTTGACCTTGTGTCACAGGAACTAGATGTACTTGGAGGGAGAATTTTGGAGAGCAGAATATCTCAAGGTGGCCATTGGGATTTCTCTTATTTCCACCAAAGCACCCAATGGGGGTCCACACTCCATAGACCGTGAATCCCGTGTTTTCTGAAATTTCCAACGAACTCAGTGATCTGCATGCAGCTGAGCAGTTCCTCGGAAGAGGAAGAGTAATTGTAATTGCAGATGTTATTAAAATGTAAATAAACCTGGTTTTGAGATGTATTTTTAATCAGCTGTGGAGAGGGCTGCTTGAGTTCAAATGCAGGCACTTTCCCGTGAGGAGCAGTTGTGTTGAGGAGAGGCGAGACGCGGCACCCGCGTGTTGGGCTTGCAGGCAGGTTTCGGAGGGAGGGCGGGAGCATCGTTTCTTGCCTCTTCCCGATGTTGGAGATAAAATGTCTCTCTCTCTCTCGAGTCTGTGGGCTGGTTCTTTGTTGTGATTTTTTTTCTGCAAATTCTTCACCCAAAGGGATGGGAGGGCAGGGGTGAGGGCAGGGTCGGGGGGGGGAGGAAGGCGGCAGCTCAAAATCCCTCCAGTAAAATCCTAAATAAAGATCTCAAGGGTGACAAAGAGGCAAGACAGAATCCAACCTCCTGCACTATGAGGGTCCCGAGGCAAGGGGGCCAACTGCACTTGTCCTGCCCCATAAAGCCAGAAGAGCCCGTTCCTCAGATCCTTGAGTGCTCAGCCCTTTTTAACAACTTTTGTCTGCCTGCCATGCCCCTGGATGCTGAAAATTATGTTTTCCCCAAACATGCTGTTACAAGCTCCCACATCACCAGGACCCACTCAGAAGGCAGAAGGGAAGGTAGGAGGGCTTGCCCCGAGGACGCTATGCACTCCAATGCATGAGGTTTTACCTGAAGGGGACAGCATTTTTGTGTTCTTCCTTGGAGGGGTTTAATGGGTTTTCAAGCTTTCTTATTTTGGCTTTTTTCTTTTCCTAGTGATAGCATGGAAGTGTAAAAGTCAATACATCAGCAGAAGTACCAACTGGACGTGTGAACACTTAAAATTAATTGTCAGTCTGTGGAAAATGCAGTAAATTTAAATGGCAATTAATGGTGTTGCTGAAATTGTCTTATTAATTTATGTCTCCACAGTGATAAAATACCGGGTGACGGTTTGCACTGGGACGGTAAGTGGGAGCGGCACAGATGCCAATGTCTTTGTCTGCCTCATCGGCGACCAGGGAGACACGGGAGAGCGCGTTCTCTACAACTGCATCAACACTGTCAATAAATTTGAAAAAGGCAACGTAAGTTCACACAGTAGCTCCTTAGGACAGGTTTTAAAGTGTGTGATGGTTTTTTGGGGTTTTTTTTTGAGATGTGTATTTATAAAGTTGGCTGGTTTCCTTGCCAGTTTGGGCTGGGGCAGTAGGGAGAAATAAATTATGTCCACAGAGCATCATAACAGGTTGCAGTTGGAGAGAAATTTAGGTCAGGGACGGTGTGCCCATGCTTGGCATTGGTATGTTCATAAAAGAGTCTCCTGGTTTGCTCCCCAGCTAAGTACTGACTGTTGAAATTGCATCTTCAGATTGGGGAAGACTTCTGGGAAATCTGTCCATCTTCCAAGAACAGGATGGAGCCTTCCCCCCTCCATCCATGGCAAAAAGAAATAGCTCCTGAGGAAAAGGAAGAAAAAGCATCTTATTTAATGTGAAAATCAGAATGAAAAGCCTAACGCGTTTCCTTTATATTTCCTCCAGTCTCCCCTCAACCATGCTGCACTCAATTTTTGTGTCTTATTTTCAGTCCGGTTTTCAATAGGTTTTTATATGGCCTGAACTGAAGACAGAGCTTGTTCCCTGGAAAGCTGGAGATAATGAAGAGGTCAAACTGTAGTTAAAGCCCTTGCAGCATTAACAAGCAAATAGTGTGCTGATCTGATCTGTGGGGTCAACCTACTTAATATGTATTCAATTATCAGGCACATTTTGGATCTCTAGGGTCTGGATCTCTAGACTGTTAAAATGTAATCAGTATCTCCTGGAGGAGATTTTGCGAATCTGATCACAGAACTCTGAAGATTTCCTATCATTTGTGTCATTATTTGACTGAAGATTTGGAATGGAAAGAAAATGGGGATAAAAGGAGGTCAAGTTTTCAAAATTGACCATCGAATTTAGGGTTCTGAAATATGCATTAACATGTTGGATTTCCCTTTGAGTGTCCAGAATTTCCAATTCTTCACTGAAATCACTGAGGTTTTTAGACCTTAAAAGAACTTTCATCAAGGTTTTCTTGTGCCTGTAAGACCTGTCCATGGAAAGATGTGGCATTTATCTAGTGTGAAAGTTCATTCTGCTTCTAAATGATATAAAAGTTTGCAGACATGGATGTTGCAAACATCATATTTTTGCCAATGCACTTACATTATAGTTTTTTATTTTTAAAAGGTAGGTCCAAGCTGTAAAGGACAGCATTTTGTCACGTGGTGAAGTCTAGTTTTGTCAAAATGGTAGCAAAATGAGTCATGTTTTGGTGGTGAAGACTGTTTCAATTAAGTTCCAAAGAAAGATTCTTGGTTCACAGAAGATACACGTATTTTTAAACACAAATGATGACTATTTTATTTTTACTACCCAAAATGAGTTATAGGGTAACTTGTATGAAGCAGTGGGGGGGAAGGAAAAATAATTTTGGAAGTCATTTCATGTGATTAATAGTATCCAGATGATATAAACAAAACTGGAACCTGTTAATGGAAAAATGCTCTCTTGGCACAAGGAGCTGAAAGCTGGTGAACGAATTGGAAGTTGTTTAAGGATTGATCCTGACAAACTTAGAGCTCATATATTCAAGAGACTGAATGAGTATTTCTACACTGATTAGCTCAGATACCCTGTTAAAAAGAAATGTAGCTAAGTCGGGGCGGTCTCTAATCTACAGCCACTTAAACCAATAGTACCTTGATTACCAATTTAGCTTGAAAAGTTTGCTTGCAGATGCAAACTAACAGCCTGTGTAGAAGGTAAAATTTAAAGATGCTTCTAAATTAGGTGTTTGCCCTGCTGTGGTTCCAGATAGTTACTTACTCATTAATTTATATCAGCCATTAATAAGTAAGATGAACATCAGGCCTAATGAATTAGACTTCATTGGCTTAGACCGACTCAGTGAGGTTTTGGTAACTTAAATCCCCAATTCAGCAGTTTGAGTATGTAAGTAACACTTGTTCATGTACGTAAGCTAATCATTAACACTTAAAACAGTGGTAATCTGTTTAGTGGTCTTTATTTTAAAGGTCAGTTCGGAGTCCTGAATGATGGAAAAAATACGATTGTTTTAACAAATTTAAATATTTAAATAAATATTGCCTTGCCACCGCGCTTTCTGGGAGCTAGCTGGATATATGCTACCGCCATATGTGTTTCACGGGCTTTGGGGTGATGAAGACTAAACGAATCGTGGTGTTTGGTTAGCTTTTTCTTACCTAGCGAGACATCTCAGCCAGACGGTACCCACAGCAGTCATCCCTGTCTGTTGGGCTATATGCTTCCCATATGCTCTGTATTTACACCCAGGATTTACCATACATGTGTGCGTATCTGTACAGGTAACGTAGATACTTGTCTGGCCTGATTCCCGGAGGAGTAACTCATTCTTTTAATAAATCTCTTTTCCTTCAGGCATCAAGAGCTGCTGCTCCCAGTACGCTCTTGGGTGACAGAGCTCTGGTCTTGAGGGGCTATCGCTTGGGCTAATCTGTAGGTGTGCAGCAGGTACACCCACCCTGATAGAGACTGAAATTTCTTGGCAGTAGGTTGGTGATTTGAGCACTATTCCAGGGAAATGAAAAAAAAAAAAAAAAAAAAAAAGACGACATAAATTCATGTTTCTTGTGGGGTATTAAGGGTATTTAGCTGCTGGGTTGGGTTCACACCAAATTCTGAACATAACTCATGGAGCAGCTGGAAATACCCCTGTGCAGCCATGCTCAACGCTTCCATGGCAGGAGATGGCTGGGGTTCAATTCTGCTCAGTAGTCTGTGTCGTCTGAATTTAACGTTGGGTAAAGTCTCTGAACTGTACCTCTAGATACCTCTGTGGATTTGGTCTGAAGTGACCTGCCCCAGATTTCCCAGAAAGCTGGTATCTGAGAAAAGGTTTGAACTTGGATTTCCTGCCTCTCCATCTGAACTTCTTAATAATCAAATTATTTTTTTTTTTTTTTTACAGTTGTGGAGGGCATGCAATGATGTGGGAGACTTAAAATGCTGGCAGATCATATATTTGTAAATCTAATGTTATACATCTGGCACAAATATTGAGGCTTTCATTCTTTGGTAAATTAATTTGTAGTTCCTCCTTCGTCTTGTGAAGAATTACCTTGCAGCATGCTGATGATGTTGGTTTGATTGCAACAATAAATTTGGTTGGTTGTTTTTTTTGTTTTTAAGGAGAAATATTGCCTTACCTTTTTTCTTCTCCTTCTCAAAGGCTGATGAATTCTTCGTCGAAGCAGTAACGCTGAAGCAGGTGAGGAGGGTGAGGATAGGGCATGATGGCAAAGGAGGAAGCAGTGGCTGGTACCTTGCCAAAGTGATAGTGAGGGAAGAAGGACAGCCAGAAAGTGAGGCTGTGGAATTCCCCTGCTACAGGTACTGGAAACAATGCTTGCAAATTATGCCTCCATCTATGCATTTGCCAGACTTTGAAGAGCCTAGCTGTTGTTTCAAGACTGGAATTTTCTGAGCACAGCTTAATCCTTTTTTATTTATTCATTCATTTAGCTTTGCTAAGCCTGAAAGCAAAGAGTGTGGATTGGGAGGTTTAAGATACGGTTAACTCCCCTTACAGCAATCTGAATTGTGAACTTCTCAGCAATTAGCTCAGCGATACAGAGAATTTCCAAAAGTTAAAATGCAACCTTCCAGTACCACATCCAGTGTCACTGCAATTGCCTGCTGCAGAAACACACTCTGTAATCTGCTGCAATCTGCTAGTTTTATTGCATGCGTGGGATGAGGTTCTGGTCCCTCACATGCACATCCCATCTTTCCAGGAGCAATGGGATGCTATTTTTGTGTTGGGAGAATGCAAAATTGTTATGCTGCCATTTTGAGAGCTCCTTGCATGAAGGGAAATGCATACCATGCAGACAGAGACAGCGGTAGAGCAGAGGGCTGTAACTTACCCCTCTGGGTGAGCTATAAATGTATTCTTCTCTTTCCTGGACAATCAAGTGGCCAAAAGAAATGTGCTGTACTGAGGCTACCCGTGGGGAACGAGATGCACCATCTGTCCTGGCACTAACTGGGGTCTGCCTCAACATTGCAGCACAAACTAGAGAGAACTGGGTGAAAACGTGAGAGATTACCTTCAGGGTAGTTCAGTGCCCTGTAAAGTCCCACTTGCCCTCTCAGGATGTCCACCCTCTAGGCTGGAAGTTCACTGAGCTCCACTTAACAACGTCAAGTACCCGTTCTAAAAAGTCATCTCCTGGGGGACAAGTGGAATTGTAAAACGCAAACACAATTATTTTTAATTTGCAAACAAAGGTAAAACCGCTAAGCTGATTACTTGTCTTCTTGTCACTGTAAATCAAGAAGAACTCCACTATAATGAGGAGAGTCAGCCAAATACAAAACAGGAGCCAGCCCCAGCCTCTCTGCATTGCTAAAGCCACGTCACATCAGAGAGCAAACTCACCGGGGAGACAGCACGGAGCAGCAGATGCAATGTCATCTTGGTTGTGAAAAGCGAGCCAGCCTCTCCCTTTTCAAAGAACAAACCACCATTTTGTCATTGCTGCCTTTTGATACATATTTAACAACCATATGTTTTACTGAGTTAAGCAAGCAAGCTAGACAGGTTTTTGCTTGGACATGAAGTATCCACGTGGAAAGCTGTTTTGCTCAGGCTCCTCAGAGATATTTCTGTGTTTAACTGCACCGTGCAGCTGGCTCATTTTAAAGATTTCCTTTTGAATTGCCTACTTACTTGGCTGTTTAACTGGGTGTCCTCCCTCAGCTCGGAGTGATGACCCCCTTCCCCTCAGCTTTACACCTGTGGATCAGAAGCATCAGAGTCCACAGGGCATTCCCCGCAGGCCAGGGACTGAAAAAGGAGGGAGAAAGAAAACCCAAGACCTTATCCCCAAAATACTCATGGGGTGCATTCAGGCTTCAAGTGACAAGCGATGGAATTCCACTCTTCTTACCTTTCTTAATGTCTCTTTTTTCCAAGTGGTATCAGTGTTGTCCGTGCGGCTTTATTTGCTGTCCTTGTGCCAGCATTATCTCTTCCTCTCAGATTGAGAAGGTAACATGACTGATCGCCTCCAAACACAGGGACAGCTGCTCCCTCTCGCTATCTTTGGTGCCCGTGTCTCTTGAGAGACTGGGGCATCATCGCAGTATACGGGTGTCGTCATGGATTCTGGAGATATCTGAGGGCGAAGGTGCTCACCCACTGCATCCTCCGTGTGAGGGATAAACATCTCCATGACCTGCAGCGTTTGGATGTTCCCCTCCAGTCCTGTAGGCCAAGGACAGCTTATGTCCTCGCTGCTTTGGCAGGTGTTCAGAGAGGCCGGCTTCATCTGCTGCTTCAGAGCCAAGATGTTGAAGACTTGGCCAACAAGAGCGGCCTTATTTTAGTGAGCCGATGCAAGCGAGGTTAGTTAGAGACTCCATCGGGGCACACCGGGGAAGCTTCTGTTTCTGCTTGGCCAGTCTGTGGCCAGCCAGGAGACATGCTGATGTTCTCATTGCCTTCATCTCCAAGACCTGGTTAACTTCCACTCTAGCGCAATGGCATGGTCTGGAGAAAATAACTTCTGCTGCTGTGTCCTTCCTGAAAGCTGCTCCATTGACTTTCTGCCGCTTAGCTGCCGCTGTGAGACAGCTAGGGGACAAAATGCCTTCCAGCAGAAACACATCTCCCCTGTGCAGAAAGCCTCATGGGCTTCTTACCTCTGTAAAAACTAGGCTGTACCGGCATGTGGAGAGCAGATATTATAGCAAAGAGCTGGCTAACCAGCTTCCACTGCAGCTAATGTCTGTAGGATGTCCTTACAGATCTTCATTGCATCTAACTCATTGAAGTCTTTGTTCTTCTTATTTACATATTCATATACAAGGCTATGTTATGTCTTTTAATTTGAAAGCTTTTTTATGACTCTATAGGAACATCTATTACCTAATAGTCACAAGAGCTCTATGGGAAGAACTGTCTTTGCTGTACAAGGGAGCCAGCAGAGATAAAGAGAAGCTAAGTGGATTAATTGTGAGTTTGTGTCAGATTCAGGAAGAGCATCGAGAAATAATGACTCTCAGGCCTGTGCTTTCAGCTCTCGAAACAGCTGGCTGTAAAGGGAATGGCTTGTCGCTCTTCTTAGAGTCAGTGATTTTTAAAGCGGTCATTTGATCGGTGCTTGCAAGAAGTAAATGCAAGTAACTTCTCCAAGTGTTATTTGCAGAATTACTAGTACATCACTTGGATGCATTGCAGTATTATTCCTCCCTTATGACCACACGACATTATAATATCCATGCTTTTAGGGACTGAACACCGAATCGTTCAGTGGCGCAACTGAACAATTTATACCTTATAATACCTGATGTGGTTTAGGTATTGTGATTATGAATACCGCTAGAAAGTCCAAAATGATGGAGTTCACCTTTCGGCCCAGAATTGGAGCCAAAACTTTTTGAAGCTCAGAACTGAGTTCTTCAGATTTCATTTTCTCCTCAAGGCTCTGTGGAAGTCCAGGAACAGGCTAGCTGACATTCCCTAAAATAGCCTATTTTTTATAATATTTATATCCCAGACAGAAATGAATTTTCAATCAAAGTCGTGAGTTCGTGATAGGATAGAATTTTATATGCTATAAATCATTACAGCTCCACTGAAATCCTCAATGATACTTCATTACAGTTTTTTTTCTAAGCATATGGACTGCACCGTCCTAATTTTTCTCCAGAACAAGCATAAGGGAACATCGTTAATTCTCTCAAGAACAACAGACAGACTATGAATGGGATGATGCACTGGGAGACTCCTGTGAAAGAACATTTATTCAATCAAATGCCAAAAGTGTTCATCATACAAAGGATCCAAAGAAACCTCCTTTTGTTGCCTAAAAATACGCTGAAATTTCATTCTATTTTACACATACTTATGTCTATAGGTTATATTTAAAGACACATACAAATACATATGTATCTCTAGATCTAATGTATGTGCTAATCATTCTAATTGCACACAGGCTATCATCTGCTGTATTTGAAACGCTATAGATGATGTCATACCATACTTTTTTCCAATGTTTCCCTGACTCTGTTCCTCTAGAAATTATCTCTGAAGTGGCTTTTATGTCATATTTGTGTCTGCTTTGGGTTGTTGGACATACAATATCTCTTTAGAACCAAGTATGTGATACAGGACGTGACTACACCCTTGCAAAACCCATGGTGGCATGCGAATTACATGCACTGAAATAGAATAAAAGATTTTGACAGGTCTTTTGTACTGGGAATATGATGGCACTATACTAGAAAAATTCTATTTTCTGCAGCCTGATGTGTTTATAATGTGTCAATGCATTTGTGTTCAGTGTAAGACTATAAACCCCTGGTTGCAATCTGCTGCTCAGTGATATGCTATTGGAATTACACTGAAGTAAAATTTGGATATTGCAGCATATGTGCTGAAAGGAATGAACACAGTGGCATTGCTCATCCAAATACTTCCTCTGTCACTAAAATAATTTTCTTGAGAAAATAGTGTTTCTGCCACTTCCGGCTGTTCTCTTGGCTGGAACAAAGTAAGGAGCATTAAGCCACTTCTGTTGATAAACCTCCCTTTTCCTCCTCCAGTCCAAGGCATAGTCTTCCTCTTGCCATCAGTAGCTACCAACATTGGTAGAGGGAATTTCTTTATCTAGGAGGTTTTTCCCTTTGGGAAAAGGGTTTCATCCCCTTTTTTAATTCAATTTTCTCCTCTGTCCTCACTGCCGAAGCAGTTAGCATTTGCCATGCTGCACACAGAGATCTGTTTCTTGTGGGATGTATTTTCATCCTGCCACCTTGGCGCAGTAGTGTTTCAACCCAGATTCATCCCACACTTCCCTAAAACATCAGCAATGGTGAAGGTGACAGAAAACAACAGCATGTACGCCGGCAACAGAAACAGCAGCTTGCAGGACACAAAAACCAGCAGCAGGAGAGCAGAAGCGTGTCTATCTTGTGAGCTTCTGCCTTCCTGAAGGCCATGCTTCATTCAGTAGTCATGGGGTGGTGGAGTTCAGGCTCGAATTTTGTAGGTCCTGCCAGTTAACATCCATGTACACAGAAGCATCTTGACTTTTGGGATGATGTGATCCCCTAGCCATTGGATACCTGTCCAAGGATGTGAATCCTGAGCCAGCATCAAGAACTACATGACACAAAGGTACTAAGGACCAGTTCTAACAGGTAAAAAAAAATCCCCCAATCCCAAAACATCAATAAAGGCTTCCTTTCTTAAGACAACGTGATGTCTTCGCATGCTCCTCTTCTGTCCTCCTTGCACTCCACCCTTGCTCAGTTCTTGACTTCAATTTCATGGTCTTCTCCACAGATTTTTCTGCTCCTCTGTCCCCACAACACCTCTCAGCCTCCACTGAGGCATAACACCGCATCCAATGCCCTCACATGGTGTTCATGTGATCATCACACGTTCATGTGTTGATCGCCTTCATGTTGACCCCCTTTAGTTTTTAGCCCTTTTTAAGCTACCTGCACACGGCCACCTGCTTTACAGAGTGAAAGGGAAGAATACGGGGTAGACTGCATACCCGACAACCCGCCAAAGCTTAGAGGGGACCTGGGAGTGGACATGTGTTGTCTTTGTGGTTGGGCTGTATGCACCTCTTCTGCATGGGGACTTTGGTGGTAGTGCTTCTGGGACCGGCCAGCTCTAGCTCACGTTTGGATTTCTCTCCCAGCGCTGGTTTTCTGCATGGTTTCTTTGTGCTTATTGTTTTCTTGTGCATGGAAGGGAGAGGAGATTAAAAAAGATAACCTTCCTTCAGATGGACGAAACGCAGACCTATCATCCTTGGTTTTCCAAAATACTTAGTTAGTTCTTGGCCACCATGGCAAGTCTGCCTGGTCACGACTGTAAGCTGCACTTATTACCGGCGAGATACCATCGGTTTGATCCAGCTCCCAGTGGGTGTTTGTTCATGTCCCCAAACAACTGTTATAAGGGTCGTTTGCTGGTTTCCACATGTGCTGGCTCATCAGCATAATCAAAGGTGGAAACTTAAATGGGAATCGAGCTCCCTTCCTTTTTGGCGTGAGGGTCGGCCAAGGAGAAGGCGCGTGGCACGGAGACGTTGCGGGAAGCTTGCAGTACATCTGTGCTGCGTGTGTTCGTGCAGAAGCGGTTCTTCTGTGGTCTGGTGTCATTCACGTGGCTGTGTGGCCGCCTTTAAAAAGAAACAGTTTCTGGGGATTTGTTTTTCGAGTTCTGGGAATAATTATAGCAAGTTAAATACCCTGCGTGACCTGCCAGAGCTTGCTCTCTTCTCCTTCGTTCACCCCCCGCTGGGTTTAAGCAGTATTTTTAACTGCAAAAGATGCTGCTGCAGATAGCTGCGCACCTGGGAACGATGGGCTTTCTGGGAATTGTGCCTGCTCTCACGATGCTTTGTTCGGGGACTGAAATGGCCCCGATGCACCGCTGTGGGAAACCTGACCCCAAGCAGATGCTTACAGGAATATGTCGAGTGCTGCAGCAGTCTGGGTTTGAAGTGGAAAGTGAGAAAATCTCTGCCAGGGCCTTTGCAGTTGTCGTACAATGGTTGCTTTATGGCGTAGGATGGGGTTGGGGTCGTAATTCCTTCCTCCCTGAGGCTGAAGGAGCAGCTGTGAAGGTTACCAGACTAGCAGTTGGTTCCCCTCCATTTTCCTTTCAGATTTTTTTCCCTTGAGATCATGCTACATTTTGCTTTGTGCCCGGCTCTTCTTCTTAATTAGTGTAGTTGGATCGTTAGATTAATGTTGAGAAACAAAGGAAATCCTTCCTTTTGCTGGTGCCAGCTGCCTGCACATACTCAGCCCTGAAAATGGGAACAACATAATTCATCCCCTTCCTGATGGAGAAAAAAAGGTTATATACTGATCTGCAAGGAAAGGAAAAGTGACGATAAACTAGAGTAAGCAAACACTAAAACAAAAAAGGGGATTTAGTAACTTAGATGCTATAAAGGTTGTAATCAAGGCGGATAGTAATAAAGCCTGCAAGTAGTTCTGGTCAATGAAGGTCAATGCTTTCAAGAGGCTGAGACTGCCCATTTACAGGAATAACTTGTGGCTACGGCGTTTGTGCTTTCCAGACAGATGGACATCACAGCAGATGCTTATCTACTGCGAGCAGGGCTGTCGTGATCACTCTTCTTGGAAAAATGGAGGTTTACAGTGTGACTGCCGTAGGGTCTGGTCAAGCTCCTGCAAAGATAACAGAGATACAGAGCCTTGTAAAAATATCTTTTTGAGTGTGGTGTGGATTTTTACTATGTGTGGAGCCAGACTCGATTTTGAAAGGTCTAATAGGCTCTAATTATTCAAAGATAACTTACTTCTGTTTGTAAACCAGATGGCTTGACAAAAATGAGGATGATGGTCAGATTGTCCGAGAATTAGTGCCCGCTGGGGAGTCACCAATGCTAAAAAGTGAGTTTAGCTTGGAGAAAAGAAGGTCTGGGTTTGAGCTGTGTATGCACGTATTTACTTGCTTTATTCTACTTAATAATTCATGTCAGTTCACAGTACATCTCCTGGGCTTTTTTTCCCATTCTTATGCAAGAAGCTGCAGTAGGTCACTCAGGGGGGAAATGCCTCTGACCCTTAAATCCTAGT
Source organism: Astur gentilis (assembly GCF_929443795.1). Taxonomy (NCBI): domain Eukaryota; kingdom Metazoa; phylum Chordata; class Aves; order Accipitriformes; family Accipitridae; genus Astur; species Astur gentilis. The sequence continues at coordinate 85,080,772 of NC_064919.1, read as the reverse complement.
TTATGAATGGGATTAATCTGCATAAAAGAGAATAATTGCAACTTTATATATGTAGAAAGAAACTTTTTTTTTGTTAACGTCACAATTTAAGAATTGCTTTCTTGTATAGCTTTCTCTGAAGGGTCTTGAATTGCCACTGCTTTAGTGGAGTAAATTCCATCAAATAACATTGTACTCGCAGAAGAAAATCACCAAAAAGATTACATTGTCCTTTTCTGGAGAACCAGCGCTCCACTACTACAATTTTCTTTAGAAAACAGTACTTACAGTGCTCAGGTTGAGATGCTTTTTGTTTTGTTTTAGGAAAAAAGTCAAAGCTATTGAATTAAATTGTAAGTATAAAAGAAGTGAAATCACCTCCCTTGCCTAAGCTCATTTTTATGGCTTGGTAATCATCTAACAGTGAGAGGGAGGAGTACAGAATATTTTCTGCTTTTTAGTGTAACTGTTGCATCTCTTATGTTTTGGTGAATAACTCCAAGGTGTGACAGCTTATCCAGTGTGGCCCTAAGATGCTGGATGCAGGAATGGAGGAGCAAAGTCCTTTCTGTGTCTGTAGCTGGAGCCCTCCTCCCCTATATCTGTTTGAAGCCAGTTGCCTGGCTGAGGACTGGAAATGCCACTCATGTGTCTGTGTTTTCTACATTGATCTCACTTTAGATGTCAGTTATCACATCAGCGTGAAGACGGGAGATATCCCCGGTGCCAGCTCAGACTCCAAAGTTTTCATCAAACTCTACGGTGAAAAAGCAGATTCCAGCAAAGAGCCTCTCTTAGTCTCTGATAATGATCTAGGCAATTATTTTGAACGTGGTCGAGTGGATGAGTTTACTCTAGATACGATGGATATTGGGAAGGTAAGAATTAATTGCAGGTGGCTCTGTACTTCGTGCAAGTGTCTGAGTTCAGAATCAATGTAATACTCAGGATTGAATGTGGTGTAACAATCTCTGACCTTTACATTCGATATTAAGAAATACATTCTGTACAGACTATTATATTGGCAGTCTAGCGTACATGCTGGAATGTGAAGAGTGTTTGAAGTTTATATTTAAATACATAGAAAAATTATTTACACAAATACGGTGGAAGAACAGGTTGCCAGGGGAAGGAGATTTTTATATATTAAGTAAATTCTGTTGTGTTGGGTTTTTCTTCTGCCCTCTTGGTTTTTGTGTGCTTTTTTTAAAGATCAACCGTATACTGATTGGACACGATAACGTGGGTCTCCGGTCTGGCTGGTTCCTGGCCAGCGTCCAGATCACGGTTCCAGTCCAGGGAAGGCAGTACATGTTCCCCTGCAACCGATGGCTCGACAAAGATGAGGCTGATGGCAGGGTGGAGGTGGAGGTCTACCCAAGTGAGATTGTGCCTATTGAGAAATGTGAGATGAAACACATTGACAAATGTGTCCTTTTTAATAGCTAGGACTAAAGTTGTATTGCTAGCGTTTTTAAGGACCGGGTTAGATACCAAAACCAAAAAGCCCCTGTCCCAAAGAGGTCACGTTGGTGAGGAAGGTGAATTGTTCTGCTCTTGTTTTGTTTTCTAAAACATTTGGGAAAACAATAGAGAGTTTTCCATCTCCATTTCCTGAAATTGTATGAAAGATTTAGTGCCTGAGCAGTGTAACACAGCACAAGGTGTTGTGCTTTTTCATTGCAATATCTGCGGGTTCTCCTTTTTTCACATTTACCTGCCTTGCTGCCCCAGTCCTGCACCAGCACACGCTCCGTCCTGCCTGTATTATCCCATTGCCTGAAAGAGAGAAGCTGTTCGATAAATAAGGACTAAATCCCTACTGGCTATTTGACTTTTATCAGTAGATGCATTTTCTTTTAAGGTTATGGTTAAAATTTGCCTTGGGATCCTGAGAAAGGATGCTGTGTTTTATCACTGCTCTGTGTAACTCCCTTCCTTGTATTATATTAAGGAGATCATTTAACCACTCTATAGTTAATACTGAAGTGAAATTCCCTTTTAAGGCTCTATTTTGCACCCCTCTGACACTGGCTTAATACTTGTAAAAGGAAAACTATTAGGTTAGCCCTCAGTGAAGAGTTGTGTTATCTCACATTTGGTTTGGATAAGAGCAAATGGTCGGCTGCATGGTCATTTGTTAAGGCAAGGTAATTTAATTTTGAGCCTAAGCCCTTGGGAATGTTGCTATCTGAGCTTCTCTGCTGATTTAATTGCTTTATTTTTGGACTAGTGATAAACTATGAGGTGTCTGTAGTTACCGGAGACGTGCGGGCCGCAGGCACCAACGCCAAAGTCTTCATGCAGATTTACGGCGAGACTGGCAAAACTGAATTGATCATCTTAGAAAACAGATCAAACAACTTTGAACGGGGAGCCACAGATATCTTCAAGGTACGATGAAGGCAGTTGTTGCTGCTTCTATGAGGGGAAAATGATCAGCCAAAACTGAGACATCAACAGAATAATTGGTCCAATCATACAAACCAATTGACTTTTAACAAAATTGCCAGATCTGTTGGTATCTGCTGTCCTCTAGTCCATATTTTTGGGAGGTTTTGTGTTTCTTTTGAGAAGTTTTGTGTTTCATGGAGCGACTTTCATCTTCTGAGGAACTGGTAGCAAAGGTGTCGTGGAAGAGTCTGGTCTAATAGCAGTATTTGTTTACCTTTACTTTCAAAAGGAGATACTCAGGTTAGATCTCAAAAGACCTTAAACTTCTATTTTGGGCCCAACCACATGTTATTGTCCCTTTTCTTTATCTAGTATCTTTTAGCTTTATACCGCAGCATCACAAGCAGAGTATTTGCAGGGGTGAAAAGCCTCGGATGTAACTCAGGTGTGTAAACCAGGACCTGGCTAATCCAGCAAGAGGACCTGGGCTGACAAGGTTGAGCAGGGTGGTTGGGCATCGTGTCCTGAGTCGGGGCTGCCTATGCTGGACCAAAATCCTTTTCTGGCTTGCTTGCTTGCGTTTTCTGTCCAGAGAAACCAAAGTCTAGGGGAAAGGAATGGTCTAAGTTCTCACCCTGGTGTGGGGTTAGAGCAAGGACAAGATGTGCTGGCAGGGCATGCCAGAGCCACATCCTTCTGTATCGGAGTAACCTCAGGAGACACCAGCAACTGGACAGTAAAGCACAGAGTCTGGGTGGATGCAGGATTTAAGGCACATCTGTCTTGTGCTCACAGCACAAGGGATCCATCTCATCACGGTTAACCACCTACTTGGAGCTAATCGTGACAGCTCCCCTGAATCGTCAAGGCTGGGGTGTCCTTTCCCGTTGTCAGTGGCCAAGTGGAGGTGCCTTTATCCACAGCTTTACCACAGTTTTGTAATGTGTATTTTTGAGATCGGTTCACCTCCTCCTGGCTCAGTTTCTTGCTTTATAAAATGGAGCTAGTGATGTTTATCCATTTTTAATGAGTTCTTTGGGATTTAAGATGACTAGCACCTTATAAATGCTTGCTTTTTTAAGACTATAAGTTTAAGATTAGGTTTCCCTGATTTTAAAGGAAATAAGCTTTCCAAAATTTATGAGTAAAAGCTATCAGCCAATGTCAGATTTATAATAAAGCCATACGTACAGTGTTCTGTTTACATAACCATGCTTATATCCTCTCTCAGATGTTTATTGCCGGACTTTAAAGTTCTGTCCATTTTCTGTGATTTTTTTTTTATAAGCACACAAGGCAGAAGCTCTGAAGCATTAATAGACAGATCCTTTATCTCTTCCATGATATGAATATTTACAGAAAGATATGGGAAAGAATAAGATTCTGTGAGCTACATGCTAATAGGAAATGCCATCAGTTATAGACAGGGCATGCAGGATGATTATAGCAAGTCTAAGGATAAAGCAATGTAAGGAAAGACACATTCTTTATTCCAGGACAGCTGGATCAATTTTAGTTTTCTGATAAGCATCTTGTGTGCAATTGATTTTGTTTTAATCTACTATAGAAAAAAATGTTTCTAGACTGAAACCTTATACGCCAAGTTGCCAGATTCCAGCCTGAAGCAAATGTTTGCAAGTTTTATAACATAAACACTGCCTAACAGCATAAGCAATCATCAGAAACAAGTCATTGGTTATTGAAGGATTGCATGGAGTAAAACCTTCTATCCAACTTCATTAAGTAGTAATCCGGCCAAATAATCTAAACCAACAAGGTTTTGTATCATCTGCTGTATCGACTAGAGAGATGGAAATCTTCTTACTAATACAGCCTTCTGCCACTGATGCATTGTAATCACTAATGATTGTACCCTCTCTGCACACTAGCAAAGTGAGAAAATACTTTTCTAATTTTCCAGATGAGAAGGAAGGAGAAAGGCAATCCAAGCCCATGGTCCTTGTCAGAGATCAGGTTATATGAGTCCAGGTTTACTGCCTTTTTGCTGTACTATTATTACTTCTTTCTTGGTTCATGTCTTGTACTAAGTATTAGACGTATCTTATTATTCATTTTAAAAAGACCTCAGGCACTAAGAATCTGTGAAAAACTAATATGTTATTTTGGCATATTCACCTGTAATGCCAACATAGAGATGATATCGGTGAGGAGAGCAGTGGACAAGTAGGGAGCCCAGTAAATATGAATTCAGCTCCTGTCCTCACCATGGTTGCGCTGAATATCTTCAGCTCAGTCTGTGCAGATGAGATTTGGTGATGGAAGGTGTGAAAGAATAAAAAGTAAAGGTAAACTTGGATAAAAAAATCAATTTTATCCTTGCTTAGATGTTTTGGGTGATAGAGGCAATGCTCCTCATTTTTAAGAATGCACTTTATGAAGTTAAGATGTCTTACCTCCTCCTGGGTGCTGACTTTCCCTTGGTGGCAGAGGGAGGCTGCAGATGTTGGCAAGATTTATAAGATCCGGATAGGCCACGACGGGAAAGGCATTGGGGATGGCTGGTTCCTGGAAAGCGTCACGCTGAAGCGGCTTGCCACGAAGACAAAGGAATCTGATAAAAAGAAGAAGAAGAAAAAGAAGTCTGATGAGGAGGAAGAAGAGGAGACCACGGCGGAAGAAGTAATGGAAGTCTATACATTTGTGGCACACCGCTGGCTGGCTAAAGATGAAGGAGATAAGGAGCTTGTGGTGGAGCTGGTGCCTGATGGAGAATCTGCCCTGGAGGGTAAATACCAGAGGGCATGTGCATGTGTATGTGGATACAGCGGTTGCATGAAGGGCGATAACCATGCTCTGGTGCTTTGCAGGACCATTTATAGCCCCCCAGCCATCCCATTGCCCTGGGCTTGCAGTGTAGCTTACACTGTTGGTTTGGTTGTTGTGGTTTGGTTTGGTATCCTAAAGGACTTCTGTAGGATTCTCCAAGGCTTGTCTGGGGTACTTGGGTCATGAGTCTCACAAGTTACCACTGTAGCTGGGAGTTTAGCAAGCTGTAACTATTTATATGGTTAATGACAAAGGCTGGAGAAAGATGGAGCTGCTCTTGTTCTAAGATAGATGCAAACAAACTCCAGACAAAATCTTTCTTAAAGGTGACTGTGCTGGCATTTTTGGGCTACATGCTTGCATGGTGAGCCACGGATCTGATGAAATATGGCTATTTCTGGGTTCCTCCTGATCTGCTTTTGCAATTTTACTTGCAGAGAATACATACGAAGTCCATGTTCTCACTGGGAATGTGTGGGGGGCTGGGACGGATGCTAATGTCTTCTTGAGCATCTATGGTGTAGGAAGAGGAGACACGGGTGAGCGCCAGCTGAAAAGGTCAAATAACCTCAACAAGTTTGAAAAGGGCCAGGTAATGCATGAACTCAACTTACTCAAGCGAGCAGAAGCTTGGCAGAGCTCTCTTAGTTATGCTGGCCATTCATTACAGTCTCTTCTCTGCAAGGCTTGGCTCCTTCTTTCAGCTTAAAGCTCAGATGTGTTTTATTTCTTAAATATATTATTTAAAACAAAATGCCTCACAACATTTTCCAGGGGAAATTCATTTGAATAATAAGCTGAACACCAATTCTGCATTGGAGCCCCTTTAGCATCTGCTTCCTGTAAGCATTCTGGTAATAATATTTCCTGCCAGGAATACTTGAAACCCACAAACTTTAAATTAATATTGGAGACTGTTTGTGAGGCAGCTCAAGTATGTCAGTATTTAGATTGCAAATATGATTCTAAATGTTCTACTCAACCAGTCAGGGAATAAAAGCAATATTACATGGTGTGCTATAATTACATTTTAATCCGATCCAATTAAACAACCTCTCTTGTAGATTGAATATTTGCCATAAAAATGTTTATGAACAATTAACAAGCTACTATTATAGCCAGGAATTGTTAAAGGAATAATTTTGAATAACAAAAAATTATGGGAACAATAAGCAGCTGTGGAAAACTTGCAATCACAAAAAAGAGCCTAAGGTTGTTAAATAAGCAGTTAGCTGTGATTTATGAGCTTGGCACCAGTGAAACTGCAACCTGCACATGGTTCCTCATCGAGTGGGAAGAGCTCCAAGCTGCAAATGTAACGTTCTCTGCTCTTGGGATTAGAAACACAGGCTCTACCAACAAGTTAATCACATTAAGATATTTAAAGTATTATGATAACAAGGACCATCCTGTCACACTAATACAGCTAATAAACGAACCTCTTGGTTGCAGTAAATGACAAAAGGAAGAAGTTCTGTGCCTTGAAATAAAGCACATGGAGGTGCACAGGAGAGTTTCTGTGGACTCCATACGTTTGTGTCCACTTCCAGATTCAATCTGGGGGAAAATACTAAACCTAAAAGGAATGAGATTTAGGAAAGATGAGTTAAACCTAGGGGAAGCTGAAATGGGGATGAGGTAAAGAAAGGAGCGAAGGGTTGTGCAGCTCCATGGCCGTTACCTGCCTTGTAGGAGCCAAGCTTGAGTGTTAATGGCAGAGCTCACAGCTCAGTAGTTATTTTAGTACACCCACCCAAAGCAATCAAGGGGGACTTAGAACACCTTTTGTTTTCATGGGAAAAAAGATTACCTTTGGCCATTTACTGCCTTTCTTTCCCCCTTTTCTGGGAAACACGGTCATTTGCCTCTTGCCTCCTGTGCAGGTGGATGTGTTCACCATCAAAGCCATTGACCTGGGTGAGCTGAAGAAGCTGCGGATCCGCCACGATAACTCTGGTGCTAGCCCAAGCTGGTTCCTGGAGAGGGTAGAGATTGTTGACCTCAAGGAGAGCACCACGTGAGCAGCCTGTCGCACCCTTTTCGTATGGTCGGAAAAGGGGGCACGTTCTCAGGAGCCTGCAGAACCGCAGGAAGGCAGAGGAGATGCAGAAGGGCATCGTCGTAGCTCCCCACCAACTCACAGGCATCCTTTGGGAGCCTTGTGATGGTTGTGCCATTATACTGAGTGTGGGGTCGTTCTGAGGTACCTCCGTTGCTGCGTTTTGCTGTCCCAGCATCTCTGCAGTTTGGGAACCAGCAGTGTTTGGAACGCAACCTCAGCTTTTCTCTGTTTCTCCTAGGAGGGACTCTCCCTCCTGAAGCGGTCCCCTTGCAGAACCTGCACTTGTGTTTCCTTTCAAGGCTCCGCTCTGGAAGTCCCTGACCTCACATTTTGTTTGTCTTTTGTACCTAATGCAAAGATCTGGGCCAAAAGCAAGTCCTGATCTAAGCAAACTCCCATGATTTTCACAGACAGGTGGAGGAGCAGAGCCTAGGCTGTTAGAAACCTGAAATACAGGCTTGCCTTTGAGCTGGAACATGCTTGAAGTCACATCCTTAAAAGTTGCACAACGCTTTGGTGGGTGGGACTGCTCATAAGGACTTAAGATGGGTCTACTCTTCATACTGGGAGACAGGAGGTTCCCTTGAGTTGTTTAACTTTTCTGGGGAGTGAAAACTAAAAGGAATCAATCGTATGGGGCTGACAGCTCAGAAACAGCACTTTTCAGTAAGTGCTCACTAACCTGTTTTTGGATTTAGTTCCCACAAGAAATACCAGAACTTCAAGGATGAAAAGAGATATATTGTTCAGCTTTGAGTAACCTTGTTTTTTAAAGTAGCATCTAATCTGTGCTTGTTTATGTTATTAAAGCCTGTGAAGTCCTGTGTAAGTGCTGGGTGCTGCTGTCATTCTTGTAGGTATTATTTTCCATGCCAGCGGTGGTTAGCAGTTGAGGAAGATGACGGTCAGATTGTCAGGGAGCTGGTCCCAGTGGATGAAGCATTTGTAAAGAAAGATTCGGAAAATGATGGCCAGTCTCTTGCAACGCTGGGCCTGGAACAGAAAGGTTTATGTTAGCCTTGTATATCTTCCAGTGTGGGGTTGAAAAGGAACCAAGTTATTAGCACTGCTGAGGGCATTAGCAGTTAGTGTTCACTGAGCTGTGAGTAATTCTGCCCTGACCATGAAGCTTTCAGGTGCGAATGAAGTGTGAAGTGCATGTCATCCAGGGAGGAGTGGACACTCCTCATTTTTAGGCGATTTAATCATCTTGCAAGATTGGACCCAAAGTGAGAAAGCCAGGAAGATGGATAACATGTTTGGTCATCATCTCTCAACTCAAACACACACTCCTTGGTAATATCTAAGGCGCAAATCCCAGCCATTTCGCATCATGTACTGGAATGGTTAAACATTCCAGCGTGAAACCGAGCAGAGAGCAAACATGACCAGAGAAAAGGAAGGGACCTAAATTTGTTTCCATCTTGCTGCTTGTGTCCATTGTCCTCCGAAACAACTTTGTCTCTCTTGTACATAAATTTGCACGGTAACCACAAAGCAATAACACACTCCTGGGTCTGAGGCTGAAAGGTGCTGAGTGCCTAGCACTTCCACTGGCTTCACTGCAAGTGAAAGGTCTTAAACTCCCTGCCTCAGATGCTTCCGAATATATAAATAATTTCCACAAACTGGATAGCCAACAAATTTCCACAAATTGGATAGCCCTTTGGTTCAGGAGGGCCTTCTGGCTGAGCAGCATCTTGGAAACATGTGTCTAACTATGGAAGAAAGGTGCTGGTTTGGAAATCTTGAGTATGTTTTTATGGCGCAGTGAAGAGTATATTAGACTTTTCCACAATTTTTATGAGTTTCCTGCGCTTGCTAGATGATGGTGAGATCGAAACCTCCCTAATGATGTTATTGTGAAGGGTGTGTTGATGAATATGAACTGTATATGTCAACGTGCACATACTTTCTGGTATGTGTTATAGGCACATGTATTATTTGGTGCTATTAGAATAAAGCGGGGAGGGGATCTTGTGGGTTTTTTTAAATGAAATAGCATTATAGGCAGAGGCAGATTTGAAGTGCCTTAAGGATTCCCAGGAAGCAAATGGGAATGCTGAAGCACATTTCCTATCTGTAGATATGCAGACGATGTACTGAATGACTAGAGCAGTAGAAGACTCTGCAACCAGATAGCCCAGCTCACCCCAGGATCTACCACAGCATGCAACAGGAATTAGGGATTACAACATGGCTGTAATGGGTCAAATTAAAACCCAAACCAACACACATATGCAATGAGAAGTAGAGTTAATTCCTGCTCAGATTTCACACTTCTAAATTAAGATATTTTATCTGACAGCTAAATCAACAACATACACGGTGAAAGTGAAAACCGGGGACAAGAAGAACGCTGGGACAGATGCCAATGTCTTCATCACTCTCTATGGAAGCAAAGACGATACAGGTATGGCTTCACGTGATGGAACAGGATAGCACCTCCCTGCTGGATACCTGAAAAGACAGGTCATGGTTTCCTTTTGTTTCCTCAATAGCCATTCCTCACTCCTTTTTAGTACAACTTCATGTTCTTGCTGTCTCTGCATACATCGTGATAACTGGGAGCACACCACCAGCTGCTGTAAATCACTGTCGAACTTTACGATGCTGATTTGCACCAGCTGCCAATCTAAAGGCTTTAATTTCAATTATAGAAACAGCACAGTTGACTGGGACTACATTACTGAGTAGTGAATGCAGTGAATGATTTGCTTTCCTCAGCAATGAATCAGCATGCTCCTGAAATCCAGCTCTCCTCTGCCTCTTTGAGTGGCCCCGAAGTATTTAATCAGCTGATGAGCAAATCCTCTTGGAAGCGGCCGAGCTGTGTGTGCAGTGACTCGGATGCCTATGAGAGTGACAGGGAACTGATGGGTAGGACCAATTTCTTTAGCTCTGAACACAGCACAACAGCATCGTCCCTGTGGCACTGCCAGAGGATCATTCAAGAAAGGAATTCTGTATATTTTGGGTGTTGATACAGATTTGGGTTCAGAGAGAGGGACAAAGCTCAGATCTTGAGATGAAAAGCCAGGTTTTGCGTTTTAGCCACTTCCCTCGCTCCACTGTTGACATTCCCAGAGGATTTGTTTCACATGCTGAACAATGTCCTTTTGCATCGCCACAACAGGGATAGTCAGCCTAAAGGCCTCAAAGATTAACAAGAACAAATTTGAGCGTGGGAAGGTAGATGAGTTTACAGTGGAGTCTGTGGACATTGGAGACCTGAAAAAAATCAAGATAGGCCATGACAATAAAGGTAAGAGAATCTGCTTTGTAACGTAGTATTTCTAGTGCATTAGGCACATCGTTGTATAAAATAACCTGCCTCCAAGATCCCAAACGTAATTTACCTTTTCGGTGACAGACCCTTGCTGTCACTTTGGCTGTTGCTGCTACTATCTTTACTGCTAATATCATTCCCATGGCTGTGGCAACAAGAGCACGGTGGTGGCTACTTGCAGGTAGCTTTGCAACCTCTCCCTGTAAAAGGCTCTTTAGTTCTGCGGATACATCTTTAGAGAGATTTCTCATACATCACCAAACCTCATATTTTTTCTTGTCACACATGGGACCTACAGACTCATCTCATTTCTTTATCAATATTTTTATTGTTTTGATCATCAATCTTGGCTGCTTTTTAGATGTGGCTGTGTCTCTACTACAAACACGGGAAGCAGTGGAAGGACACGTGGATTCCTTCCCTATGGGGCACCAAGGGACATGTGTGTTGATAACTCCTCTGTCTTATTACAAAGGCAAATTAATCCAAGTGATGGAGTAATTAGCACTTCCATGTGCACATCTTTAAGCTGATGCATATAGAAATGTAAAGCACATTAGCTCAAACCTGGACAATCGCTTACAATGAACTTCATGGTATCTATTCTATTTTTCCATTGGCAAAAGAGGATGATTTATTTCTCAGAGATCTGAAATGCAATGATTCATTTGCTGTTGTCTGTAAAGGCTTTGTGGGTTATTCACTGTTATCTCTCCACCCACAGGTAATTCAACTGGCTGGTTTCTGGAATGGGTGGAGATTGATGCCCCGTCACTGGGACAGTGCCTCAAGTTCCCTTGTGGCCGTTGGCTGGATAAATCGGAGGATGATGGAGCCATTGAGAGAATTATCTTCCCTGCAGAACTGCAGACAACAGAGTATATCCCATGTGAGCAGAATGCCACTTCCCCAGGATACACCCATCATTACAGAAGATAAAATCTCACTAGCTCATGCAGTTTTACAGGCTTGGCCTCTCCCTTGAATTGGCTTTTAAAAATTTATAAATACGTCACATGCCAACTATTCTAATTACTATCGGAAGGTTCCTCTGGGTGCTCTAGACTAACTTCTCCTGTATTTGCCAAATCATAGAGACACTAGAAGCCATGTGGCTGTGTATGATTGTCTTTCCGCTCCCTCTTGCCCTGTCATCTCCAAGTCCTCAGCCCATTCCCTCAGTTTCCTTCTTCATAAGTAGTTGTGAGAATAACCACACAGAAGACTAACAGCTGCTTTGGCTCCTTCTTTTTTACTGTCAACACTGTGGTTCGTGTTGAAGGTCTCCTTCACACCGGCTGGCCGACACTCCGATGTCCAGATCCTCGTATCCTGCAGTCTATAAGCTAAAATCATCTTTCTCCTCTGAGGATCTGCCAACGTCATCTCCTTGTGCCTCCTGCACCAAGCTATTTCTTATTTCTCATGTCTTACTTTCTTTACCTAAAATGTCTGGAGCCGTAGAATGGATACTCTTTGCTCCCTTCCTCACTTTTGTCCGTCAACTGGAAGACATAATAGTCTTTGTGTCTGAAAAAATAAATCGGTAGACAGATACAGTGAATATGTTCATAGCAGTGAATATAACCCAGAGACCTTGTACGTGCTTCTCATCAGGTTTTTCCATGTTGTCCCAGTTGATATATATATTTTGATGCAGATGTTGACTATATAATTTATTAATGTCCTTGTATATTACAATGATGTAAGGGTTTCTGGCATACCATGCCTTTGAGTACATAGTTCGTGTAAACCTGATTTTTATCAGCAATCCACATTCAGCCTTTGAAAATAGTCAGGCCTCTCTAGCAAAAAAGTTGCACCAGGCTCAGTATCAGCTTAGGCTGTTCCACCATTTAAACCGTTCCCACTGTGCTATTTACTGCATTCTGGTTTCCTAACTATTAACCTGGGGGTTTCGGTTTGCCAGAGGTAACTAAAACGGTTTGATTTGTTTTATGATGACTCGTGCCAGAATTTTTTCACACCGAACAAATGATGAAAACATGTCACCGGCGGTCCAATTAAATTCATCCCTGTGGGGATACAACTGTAAAAGTGCCATGTAAATGAAATGGGTGTCTGACAGCTGAAAGTTCTGCCGCTAGTGACCTTGTTACGGTGCCGCTTTGCTGATTCAGTTCTAAGCTGACGTTAATATTCAAGCAACAAGAGCAAGCGCCACGGACTTCGGCAGAGAACATCATTTTTAATTCATAATGTGTAGCATGTGATTTTTGGTCTACAGGATTTCCCCCCCCCCCCCCACCCCCCTTACATACTGGAGAAACTGTTCCAGTTTAATTGCAGCACAGCAGAGCAGATTTCATTGGGTTGGGCAGAAAGAATATTAAGTACCTCCAGGCTGACTCTCTGTAGAAGAAAACTCCTTAATTTCTGTTCTCCCAAGAGCTGTTTTTAGAGAGCCTGGGTTTTTAATGAATGATTAGTCTCTGATACGCATAATCAGAGTTACTCCAACAGTAACAGATATGGTGCCAGAAACCTCTCTACCCTAACAGAGATGCTGAATCTGAAATACATCACAAAGTGCTGCCGTGTAAATAGCAAAGCTGACTGGAGTCACTGCAGCATAGGAGGATGCGGATGAGAAGCAGCTGAGAAGATTGTAGTCAGGGATGGGAAAGGGTGGAAGCTGGGTGGGTGGTCTACGGGACAGGGATGGTCAGGATCCCGGTGACAGCACTGGGTGTCGAAGGCTGTGCTTATGGGTAGCGACCTGGGCTACAGGGATTGTGTCTATTTGTGGCAGGAGAAGTCCCTGCAGTTAACCGGTGGTGGCCAAGCCTTACCTGGTATTTTCCACCTGTAGATTTCAGAAAGGATTTAAAGGAAATAGGGATAGAATTCTGTTTGCCAGATGGCACACCTGAATTTACATGTCCTCATGGCAGTGGGATGTCTGAATTCCGGTTATCATCCATAAACGGTTGGTCATCCACAAAGGGTGGATTTGGAGAATGATTTGGCTAACCCCAGGGAAGATGCTTGCATTTGCTTGTCTCACTCTTTCTTCAAACTGCATTGACTTTAGTGATTACATCTGGAGATGTACAGACCTATTGGATGTGCAGACATCTGAACATAGGTTTCTTACTCTGTGAGCTACACACCGTCCCACCTTGGAAACTGAGGATATTCAGCAAATCTGTGGCAGAGCCAAGAACAGACCCCCAGTCTTATTCCTGGGTCAGTCTTATTCCTGAGCAAGTCCGAGTCACGCTCCAGCAGGACTTGGCACTGAGAAGCTGTGAAGATAGAAGAGAACAAAAAGAGGCATCAGATTTTTGGGGTCATGGGACATTCTGGAGAAACCAAGGGAACAGAATAAGGAAGTATTTAGGGACTTGATCCTTACTGTTCTGCATTAACCATTGACCTGGTAGTAATTTAGCCTGTTTGCCTTGGTGCTGCAGAGAAGGTGGTACCAAGAGAAAACCAGATCAGAGTGGACAGCGGAGGGTTTTATTTGTTTTCCTTATGATTGATTTTTGTCACTTGTTTAGTAACAAAAATAATAATAGATTTTTTTTATCAATAAGGCTATCTTGAGTATCTGTATACTCCCTCCAGTTAGCTTAACTTCATCCATCTGCCTAGTTGCTCAAAAATTTGTGAATTCATGTTTTGCTTTAAGACTTGAGCTGTTGAAGTAAATCCTGTGTCAATAGCTTTAGATGTCAGGTATAAATATACTGTATGCTTTCTGATCATGTGATTAATCCCAAAATCTCAGTAAATGAACATGCATCAAGGTCAGTTGGCCTTATAGGGTTAAAGCAAATCCCTCTGGATTCTTATAGTACTGACCAGCTTGATAGCTAAATGACCACAAGTGCGTGATTCCTACTCTGTTCTCTTTAACTGAGGAGTGATCCAATCCAGATTTTGTTTCATTAAAATTTTCTCGGGAGCATTGGTATGCCGCTTACTAACTTCTGTTGGTTTGTTTTAATTTTCTGCCATTTCCTAAATCAGTTGTTCCTTACGAGATCACAGTCTACACCAGCGATATCTTTGGAGCTGGCACGGATGCGGATGTCTTCATTGTTCTCTATGGAAGCGATGGGATCTGCACTCAGCAGAAATCCTTGTGCCTCAACAAGAGAGAGCAAAGGATGTATTTCGAAAGGAACTCAGTGAATCAATTCATTGTGGAGGTAAGATCAAAGATGCTCACTTTCATCTTAGGTTGCCCTAAGGGGATTAAGAAGAGAAAATGGAGTGAAGTGAGAACTTTTCCTCCTTTAGGGAAAGGTAGTCAGCTCTTTTACTCAAAGAATGTGGGATCAAAACTCTATTCCTCAACAGAATTACTGTGTACTGGATCAAATCTTTTCTCACTGACCTCCAGTTAGTAGCAACTCAAAACTGTCAACATGCCGTGTCCCTGCGGCCTAATGCCATATTAAGCCTTGTAAAGGCTGGTGTAATTTTATCATGGAGCTGAGATGCACCAATACATGGATATGGAGGCTGATCCTTCCAGGTAAAGTTGAGAGCCACTTTGGAAGGTCCTTACATCTTCCATTTCCTAGACCTTACTTGCGAAAGAGAGGGTACCAGTGTCCATGCATGCCGGATCTAATATGTGTACCTTTCCTTATCACTCTTATTTGCTTGCATATTTGCTTTCTCTTACAGTTTCCAATATTTTGGAAGGTAAGAGGAACCAAATGCTTGCAGTACCGCTGAAACTAGTTGCCTTGTGTTTAAGGTCTCTGCAGCATTTCATGTTCCTATTTCAGCAGATCGTGTTGTAGGGGCTGGTCCATGGTGGTCACTACTTATTTGGGGTGGATGGTTCATTCATTTATTCTAAATCTATGGCAACCTAAGCATTGTGGTGTCTTTCTCTGTATCCTCGGACAGAAAGACCATTACTTTGCTGCAGACGCCATGATTTTTGAATATTCAAGGCTAATTTTTTGAAAGATCTTATCAAGTATTTCCTGAAATGCTTGCACAACTGTATGCAAATATTAAACCAGTGCACATCAGAGAGTGAGCTCATTTACTTCTACAGTATTCAGCAATTCTTATTCATAATATATTCTTATTGCTGAGAATTGGTGAGAGGCAAAAATACAGGCAGCCCTTCTCTGGCCTATCCTTTTGGTACTGTTTCATGCCCTTACCTTCCCTCCCTGGCTGTAACACCAACGCTGACTTCATAGAGGACCTTACAACCTCTCTGTGTTTTGAGTTTGGTTTGTTTTTGTAATTGAAGGGAAATCTTACACTAAACTTTTTAACAACTTAAAATGCTTCCAGCCCACATTGTTGTTATATGGCATGAATCCTAAAATAAATCTCTAGTGTGATTCCTTAAAAACAAAGAATAAGACTTATTTTGGTGGAGTTTCCACAGTTTTTCATAATAGAGTTGCATTAATCCACAGGTATAAATCTTAAACTGGGTGTTATTGTTATTTCTTTATTCCATAAGATTTATTTTAGGTTTGGTAGAATCTGAAACATCAGTACTTTTTTCTTAGGTGAAGAAAGTGAAAATGCAGTTTGTTCTCCAGATTTATAACATCACATTAACCTGTCCCCAAACTTCATTCTCTCCTCACCAGTTCCTCTTGCTGCAGGAGATGGGGATGAAGCAAAATATATTCTTCTTTCACTTACTTGTGTAGAGCCATAATTTGGACTTCAACAGACCTTAAAAACAATTCGGGGATCTCAGGAAACACAAACTGAGAATTGCCCCTTTGTTTTGGTGTTTTTAACTGCCTCTACCGTTTTGTATTTTGCAAAAGAGATAAAAAAAGATTAAAGACTGGTCTCAGCTATGCTCCCAAGTGATGATTTGCTGAGATGCCTGCAGCAGGGCAAAGTCTGCGTCCTCTTTAACGCGGATCTTCACTGGTCAAGCATCACTTTATTGCTATGTATTGATTAAAAGCCTCACTGAAAGATGAGTATTTGGACAGGACAAAAGAGGAGAAAATAATTTTCCCCTAGTGCATACTTGTGTGCATGCATGAGTTTTAGAAATGAGTTTTGGATCATTTAATTATTTTGCAATGATGCTTATGCTGTCTAAAGTCAGGGCAGGGCTGGTGAAGTCAAACCCAGTTTGTTCGGAGTGTGAACCCCTTGAGTAGTGCAGTCAGTCTTACTGAGCTGAGGAGTCTTCTAAAATTATTGACATCTTTGCTTCAGTATGGGGCAATTCTGTCAGCTGGGAAGAGAAGAAGGGAGTAGTCTCCAGTGGTGCGAATTGAGATGTTCAGTTTTCTCATGTTTTCAAGAAAAAAAAGACTCCATGTCCCTATGGACAGAAAGACAGCTCAGTAGTGTGCTTCTCCTACATGCAAAGGAGGTTTGCAGCCAGCCTTGGTTTTTTTTTTTAAAAGGCCAACTATACAAAAGCTTGCACTGAAATAACCAAAAGCTATTACTTAGGAGCAAATATAATTTTTCCTGTTCAAGCCTTTGGAAGGGAGGTGACTTAAAAGTGATGAACTGGTTACAAATTACTCTAGTAATAAGGTGAGACATAAAAAACCAGTAGCTACTGCATGAGAGCAATTCTGTTGACTTGCTCAGAATGGCATTAGGGTTCTGTGGCAGGAGAGAGATAATATAAAATGTGAGGCTGTTAATATTGTACTTTGACCTCCAAGCTATTCTTCCAGTGTTATAAGAGTGCACGTAAGTGTTTAAAAAGGAAAGGGATATAAAAAGAACAACTGAAGATGCAGCACCATTGCAATTTCTAAAAAATTACCTTCATTCCCTCTCATACAGAGAAGCTGAAATGCAGGACTGCTGCTGTGCAACCAAACCTATCTATCTCATACCGTGGGTAATTTGTGTAGAGCAAGATTCCCTCCAGTTTTGGGACAGAAATTCAGGGCAACCCTTTAGCTAAAATGGAAGTTAGGGCATAACTGGCATCAACACTAATATTTGCTCCCCCGGGACTTCATAGAGACTGGAAAAATAGGAAATAAGCTAAAGAAGTAGTGCCTCAAAAGGCACCTGTGGTTCAAGGCATAATCTTTCTCTTTTTTTTTTTCTTTCTTTTTTTTTCTGTAGCTGGAGGATGTTGGTGACATTATTGAAAAGATTCGCATAGGACACAAGGGTGGAGGACTGAACTCTGGATGGCATTTGGACCGTGTAACGATTCGTAGACTCTTACCAAACGGAAAGGTAGGCTGCAAATCCCAGAATGCTGCCATATGTTTCCATTAGCATCCACTTCCATTTCCCAAAGTGCATCTTCTGTATACAAAGCGTGATTAACAGTGAAAAATGACTCTCTAAAGAGCAATGCGCACTAATGAACTTGCTAGAGTTTGGAGATCTGGGGACAAGAAACGTGTATTACCATGTTTTATTCTTCAAATGTTGATTATAAGACTGCAATCATTGCTTTTTTTAAAAAAAAAATGCTGTTCTCATTGTACCTTTTGACTAGAATAGAGTTATTTCCTCCCGGCAGCGGATGGGAGCAAAGACGCGATGTTGCTCCTCGACCTTTTGGAGACGTTTGCTACTCTTTATCTTTTGTGTGAAAGAGTGATCTGTCTGCTGGGTTTGGAGGCAACGTTATCATAACTTGCTTGCTGGACTGAGAGGGAAGATTCCCGAGTTTGTACCCATTGCTGTACAAATACAGCTAATAAATTACAGGGCTGAGCACTGCACCACTGGCTGAACATTCCCCAGGGCCCAAGGCTAACTTAGATAATGGTGGGTTTGGGTGACATGAGAGGCCAAAGCTTCCTATTTTCATGTGTAGTTTTGTTTTGAACAATCACAGGGAAGGACGTGGGTGCACCATTTTAAAATAAAAAGTATTGTGGCTAAACATGGACAAGAAATAATTTCATCCCTTAATTCTGGAAAAATAAATGCAGGGAGCCAGTACAATTAAGACAAGGAAAATGTCTGTCAGTGCAAGTCCCTGAATCACTCATATAAAAAATGTCAAATTAGGTCCTAGGACTTCTGGTTGCTCACGTTAACAGGATTAAGGCAGTGCATCCGTATCAGTCATCTTGGTCTTGTCCACATAAGAAACTGTGCTTCGGCCCTGCTTTCAGATGCTGGCTGTAGGAACAGGAATAAATCTGGCTGTAGGGAAGTTCAGGAGAAAATCACCACTTCAGGACCAGTTCAGAATTAGAGCAGTAGCTGTGTTTGGGAACACCTGGGCTCTCTCCTCTGTCTTGTCCTTTCTCC
This sequence comes from Astur gentilis, assembly GCF_929443795.1. Lineage (NCBI taxonomy): Eukaryota > Metazoa > Chordata > Aves > Accipitriformes > Accipitridae > Astur > Astur gentilis. Next base: position 85,062,035 of record NC_064919.1, on the reverse strand, counting down.
CCTTATTCCGAAGGGAGGTCAGCTTTCATCTCCACCTCAATGCTCAGGTCTGCCCCTTCCTGAAGTGACTTCTAATATCAAGTGTTGGTGTAAACATGACCTCCTCAGTCATGGTGAACCTACTTGATTCCTCCTTCAAAATTTCCAGGATACGTTTCAGTCTCTTTGCCTCACGATCAACTCAAAGGTCTGCCTTGAGCCTTCCTCATCATGCTCAAGCCTGTAACCTCCCGTACAAGCTTCTTCACAAGCCAATACCCTTTGATTGTTTCTCACGATCACCTTTTTTGCCAGACTGTTATTATCAGACCCTCTGTCTGTGTATTGACTAACCTTTGCCTTGTACAGCTTCATTAGCCTAATGAACGTTGGTTTTGGAGATACCGTTACTGGTCATAGGGTAGGGAAGATGAAGAGTGGGATGCACAAAGGTATGGAATCGAAGGGAAAAGAGATTCCTGGGCTGCCCTTTTCTACACCTACCATTAACTGAGCACTTTGGGAAGCTTCCGAGAGCTCCGTGTTGGGTGCTCTTCCATTAGCCCGGAAAGGGTCTCGGGGCTGCAGGGCTCTGCAGTCGTTAGAGCAGCTTTGAAGGACAGACGGTGAGAAAGCTGGGAAGGTGGAGGAAGGGAAGAAGACCATGAACAACTTAAAAACTGAGAGATTCACAATTCTGCTGATCTTTTGATTATGGCATGGGAAAAAAGAAGAAAGCAGAGCACTGCGTGATGCCGCTGATCAGCCGCAGGATATTATGACCTGCCACAGGATAGCAATATGCTGCTGCCAATGCTTCTAAAAGCTATGCTACCTGATTAGACTGCTAAGATGTGTCTAGATGTAGCTGTAATGCTGCAAAAGAAAAATGAGGTCAGTAACTTTTCAGATTAAATTGAAAGCACTTGGGTAGGAAACTAAGATTGTTGCATGCCAATAAAGCTCTGTCTTGGCATGCCAATTATATCTGATAATTCTATTTCATTTGTTACAACTTGGAGAAGGGCAAAGCACTGACTTTTAGCACACTATCATACCCTGCTTCTAGCTTAGGGCCAGACTCAGACTCTAATGAAACAAATTCTGTTTGGAGCTGCAAGAGGATTTTACCGTGGGTAACATAAAACAGTGCACTTTATGTCACTTAAATATTAATGCAATCACTAACAAGGAAACTCCAATAAAAACTGTGGCAATGACATGGTGATTAACAATAATGATACAATTAACTCTTGCAGTAACTGCACATTATGCCCCACTGTGCAGGCACTCAAGTCCCTTGATATCCTATTACCAAATAAACAGTGTTCATATCAACGGCACGTACAGCCAACATTATGGATGTTTAAGAGCAGTTAAAAGCTTCAGCAAGAGACATGACTGAAGTGGGATCTCTACCAGGAGGAGAGAATTTCAGCACTGAAGCATCGTTCTGGAAAGCCCTCTCTTCACAGACTGTAGGTGGGGAGATAAGTACTGTTCATTGGCTCAGCATACAGTGAGATAATACAGGTTATGTGGTCAGACAGCCGTGCAGAAATGAGGAGGCAGAAGTAGTGGTGTGGCCGGTCATTAGGTGCTGTATTTTGCTTGTACAGCACAAATAACACTCGAAAGTAAAATATTTGAGAACATCTAAAGTGCTGCCTGTTTTGTTTGACACCGTTCTGTACAAGTCATGCTTCAAAACTCCCTTATGGAGTTAAACGTTGCAAGTCTGGGATTAAACAGCAGCACTGCAGGGAGCAGCAGAGAGAAGAAGAAATGGTGTTTTATTGACCGCAGAAGATTTGGGCTATGTGGGTTCAAAGGCTGAGTCTGCTGCAGACTCAAGGCTCAAGTCACACAAGCCCCTTGGAGAAAGGTTCAGCTCAAGCAGATCAACTGGTCTGGGATTTGTTCGTGGTGGTACGATGACCTGTTCGTTCCAGGTGAGCAGTGACTGGGGTGCACCTCTAATCTCAGGTGCACAACCTATTCCTCCCCAGGGACCGCGTCAGGGAGGGCAGGATCTGGCAGCTCAAAGCTGCTCAGTGCAGTAGTACACAGTGATAACAACATTCAGGATTGCTACAGTGAGAGCTATTCCCTTCTTTTACTATATATTAATATTTTAGGTTTTAAATAGTAAACATAGTGAAGAAAGGACCCTGTATTGGTTTGATAAATAATTACATGAGATATAATAATTTAGTTGGACACTATTCATACTTATGTTATATGTGAAAGTGATGGCACACAGTACTAGAAAGGGCAGAAAGTCCCTGGGCTACTCAGGAGAGAAATTATGAAGTTGTCAGTAAGGAAAGGGCCTTTTTTTTTTTTTTTTTTTTTTCTTCCTTTATTTAGTTACTGTGAGATTAAAACTAACTTTTTTTTCTGTTCAGACTTGTGGGCTCTGCAACTTGCATGACGGCTCATGCCCCTTTCTTTATGGAGACATAGCCTGGGGTGCCCAGCACACAGAAAACTGCCTGCATCTTACCATCTCGGAGGCCTTATGGGAGTCTGTTCTTAATGAGTAGTCTGGGATTGATTTTGTTTACCAAGTGGAAAACACATGTTCTATTGTTTTTGTTTGTTTGATGAAAGAAATCGTATTTGTTTCCACCAAAGTGAAGTCAAACCAAAAGATCAAAAATTAAATTGCTATTTTTCTCCTCTTAATGCACGTATGGGAATTGCCTGGAAACCAGCTTCAGTCACAGAATTATAGGACAAAATCTTGAAGTATTGACTCAGAATAAACCCCCTACTGACTTCAAAGAGAATGCTCCCTGAGTAAGGATTGAAGAGGGATTGCAGAGTCTCAGTAAAACACAGCTTCAGCAGGAATGGTGCGGTCCCGGTTAGGAATTTGCACGATCGAAAACTGGGAAGGGCAGAGATCTACTGGATCATACAGACAGTCTTACACAGCCATTAGAAATCCTGTTCTCTGCTACACATTCAGTGCTTCTTCTCAGAGTCCTCAGATGTCCTCTTTCTGGAGGAAATCTATTTCTATATACTGTTTCAGGTCTGCATCTACGTACACATGCATACATACATGAGTCGAAAATCCTTGCCTGCATGTCAGAGTATTTTCAAAGGGGAAATGCTAACGTGTTCACATTATTTTGAAGAGATTATCTCTGTCATGTTTACTTCAGGGCTCAGAAACTGTCACGTTTCCATGTGAAAGATGGCTTGCAAAATCTGAAGATGACGGCGAGATTGTCAGAGAACTGGTACCATCTGATATTTTTACGGAAAAACTCATGAAGGATGGGACACTCAAGCAGATAGAAGAAGAAGTTGAAGACCCATTAGAAGGTAATACAATCCTAGGAGTAGGTAGGGACCTGTTCATCTGATTTTTTGGAACAAAACTTGTGGATGATTCTGCAAACGTCCTTACTTGTTTGCCCAACTTCACCTGTCCTGTGCACTCTGCTCCTTCCTTTCCTACCCTACCAGTCTGATTCATACTCTTCTTTCCTCCCAAAGTTGTTTTTCCTATGGCTTTTCAGGTACATATGGATGCCCTCTAAAAATTTGGCTCTAGGCAGCCACCCTCACCTCATTAAAGTGCTTCTGGGGAGGAGAATAAAGTGTTCACATTCAGTGTTTGGTCCTCCTGGTAGGTGAAGGAACTGAACAAGAACTGAAGTTTCATCCGAAACTCATTGCCTCTCTGTACGCCCAGCTGTTCATAACTCTTTTTTTCTAGAACCTCCTTTTCCCACCCCTTTTCCCTCTGCCCTTGAGAGAAGTCATGAACCTTCCTACACCCTGAGCAGAGCAAATTGAATTCAGCTGCCACCTTCATTCTCAGTTCTTGCATCTGGCAACAAGATGATTCAAGAGAGAAAAATCATTCCTCTCCCTGTTTCTTTTCTCTCAGAGTCTGATTTGCATTTACATTTACCATTGTCAGGGTGGAATTTATATGGATTGTAAGTGTTTTCCATTGCCAAGCGAAGAGGTGCCTTGCTGTCAGGAAGGCTGGAGCCTTTGCACTGTGCCTTTAGAAGAGACAGGTGTACTTTTTCCCCTGTTAGGAAGTACGTGATAGCCCATGGGAGATTTTTTTCCTGCAGAGGGAAAGGCAGTTTTAATATCAATTAGCAAGTGGCATGACTGCTAGATGCCTGCATGGCATTTTCTTTAACTTACTCACTTCTGTTGCTTTACCTTGCATTAGTTACCATGTGTTAACTAACCTAGGTGACTCATTTTTTTCCTTCTAAAGGCAAAGCCTTAAAATAAGTTTTACAGTCTATGGAATAGGGTTTTTTTTTTTATAACTGAAGGTTTCTTTTGGCTGGGAGCTAGGGCTAAGTTTGGGAACTTCTGCTTTAGATATAAAATACCTGGGACTGGAATTACATCTTCTGCATCTCTATGAGTCCGCATACATCTTGAGCACTGACGCAGTGTAAATGACAGCAATGGCAAATCAGCTTATGCTATTCAGAGCATCATCTTTTATATAGTAGACTGCATTTCAGTCCTGAAGGTCTCCAAAACTGGCAAGCAAAAAACAAAGAGGGATGAATTGACCAATTATTAGGCTGTATGCATTGCTTCCTTCATTGCTAATGTAGCAGTTGTCTTGCAAATATGAAGCTGTAATTGTGTAGGACGTAATGTGAAGAGGCAAACCAGAAAACCTGGCATTGCACCTAACCTGATGAATGTCCATGATCCATTTCTTAGAGAAACTGATGGAAATCTTTCATGGACTATGAAGCAAAAGGAGCCCTGTTTTACAGGGAAAGCTAGGTACAGAAGAAAAAGACAAAATAGATTTCTCTATTTTCTGTTAATGTACAAAGAAGAATCCTAACTAAGACTTTGTGCCTCTTCCTCACTTGCATTGCCCTGGGATTTGCAAGGAGGCATTCTCCAGGGCTCGTATGCCATAGGGGTAATCAGAGACTTGTACAGTCCCTAATTGTTTTCCTGGAGAGGATGCTTTCGATAAGTGTTTGTTTTCCCTGTGTAATTGGGAAAAAAGCAGCAAAATAAAAATAGGAGTATTTAACAGGGTTAGTAAAGCACATTACTAAAGATTTGATGAGGTTTTATTGGATCATCATTGAGCAAGCTAAAGAGAAAGGGTACTTAAACAATACAGCTCCAACACTTCCTTAATTAAATACGGTCTCAGCAAAAGGACCCAGAAACCTGTTCTCTTTCTGTTTGGGGAATTTATAGAGATACATGCCATTAACTCTGGTAGTAATTGCACATCTGAATCCCTGGAGTTTGTTTATGGAAGATGGAGTATTAAGAATTCACAACACTGAATCACTTGTTCTCAGACGTATGTCCCTTGAGCCTCAGTATGAAAAGGTGCTGAGTTCCTTCACCTCTATCAACATCGTATCCAGTAATAACCATAATGATTCTTTGCACTTTTAACTGCTCAATATGTGATCAAAGCAACGCACAGGCATTGATTAGGTGGAAAAAAGGAAAGTCAGCAAATTTCAGCCCAGTGATTCCCCAACCTTTGGATCATTACCAGAAGCCTGGAAGGATACAGCATATGGGATTTTAAACCTCCAAGAACTGAGTGATGAGCAGAAAGTTTGGGGACCATTTTCTTAGGTAAATTCAGTATCTAACATAGGCTTTGATAATTCACCTGGCCAGAAATCACACCTCTGTTTCTTTCTGCAGTTCACACGTACAAGATAAGTGTGTTCACTGGAGATATCTATGGTGCTGGGACAGACGCTAATGTTTTCCTAAATATCTACGGAGATCTGGGGGACACAGGAGAGAGAAAACTCAGCAAATCTGAAACAAACTTCAACAAGTTTGAAAGAGGACAGGTACAAATGTAATGGGTTAATAATACTTTCCATTTCACAGTCTTTAACCTAAAAAGTTCATGGCTGTCTTTATAGCCTGAGTTTTCCTATGAGGGATGAAATGATTGATTCCATTTACCGTGTTCATTACCTCTTAAAATGCTTTGTATGGATTTTGTCAGCTGGGTATTACAACTGACAGGCACTGCAGCAAATGGGTAGATGTTTCTGCAGAGTCACTGGTAGGCAAATTATGAGCTCGGTCCATATAAACTGGCTTGAATTGTTAGCTGCAGATTTGAGAGCGCACAAAACCTGAGGTCTCTCATTCTTACGGCCTCTGTGCAACTGATTTGCATGTACATAGTATATATTGTAATTCACTGCAGAGCATGAGAAATTGATGGGACCTAAACTGCATCTGTGTTTGACAAAATAACTCCAAAAAGGGTGCTCTGTGGCCAGTCCATGAGTCATATTCATGGCCTCGTATGGAGATACTCAGGTATAATGATGGCAAAGATTGTCTTATCTGGATTGCCCATACAAATCTAACTGGATTAGAAAGGGAGTATACATAGTTTTAAAAATCAGGATGTAAAATTCCAGGAATTCAATATTCTAATTGAAAAAGTGACATTTTGTGCAGCTTCCCCTCATAGCAGAAGCAGATTTCAAAACGCTTCCCCGCAGAACAGTTTTAGCGTGCAGGTATGCCTCTACAGACTGCTGCAAAGCTTTTAACCAAACACCATCATGTGAGACGGAATTTAAACACATATTGTGCTCTGTAGTCTCCGTTTGCTTTTGTCTGGTAGATGATCTGTTGAGAGCTCGTTAACAGAAGCAACTGCTATTGGACACCCTGCAGGAGGATACGTTTACTATACAGGCTGTGGACCTTGGCATTTTGTACAAGATCAAGATTCGTCACGACAATAGCATGTTCAGTCCTGACTGGTTCCTGGAAAAAGTAGAGATCCTGGATGAGACCACAGAGGAGTCGTTCGTTTTCCTGTGTGAGCGCTGGCTCTCTAAAAAGAAAGAGGACAAAAAGATAGAGCGTACGCTTTATGAACAGGTACGGTTACAGCTCAAAGCTGTGATCCCAACCCATTGCTACTAATAAATATAAAATCATTGTCTATCTGGTTGAAGTCCAAGACAGATCATTAGGGACTTATGGTTTTTGACCTGTCCAAAATGAATTTGTGATTTTCAGACAAGTGCTGAAAGTATGGCCACTCTCAGCCCAGTATCACTACCTCTGTAATTTGCAATTTCAACAGGATAATCTAGGACTCTAAGTGAAAATCTTCAGCTGAGAGTCAAAGTACCTTGCTGATGCACAGTAGAGTATATTTCCCTGCTGCTCTCCTTGCTGTGCCCACAAAGTAGATTAGTTATGGGTCCCAATATTCAAAGTCCTCAAGCCAAAATATTAGGTCCTTTGACTTCAGCCTCATTGGACTGAATGGGTTTATCTTTTCAGCAACTTCTTCCACCAATGCCAAACATAAAAAAATCTAGTTTCTTTGCTACCACTCAAAGCACCAAATGGTTTTTAGTGAAATGTCCTTTCTACTTGCACATTCTCTGTTGCTTTATCAGGCTAATATAGCTAATTGGAATTCGAGGTACATACACTAATTAAAATTAGGAAACAAGATTAATAGACCTCTATTGCTTCTATACAGTGAGGCACAATAAAGCAGCTGATTATAAGTCCATTGTATTTAAGGAGTCCACTTTGCAAAATACAGTGACCTTTTAATTGACAGTTACCACTAAAATTATCATCAATGAAATTGGGCCAGGCTCATCCTGAGTACAACAGAATGGATGTTAGAAGAGTTACACCACGGATGAGTATTGCCATATGCTCCCTCATAAAATTGCAGCAGACAATGCTATGAATTCTTGTGGTCACACTTACCCTGTTGCTCATATTAATTCATAATGAGGAAAAGCTAATCACTTTTTTTTTTTTTAAATTACGTGACTGTGTCACAAGAGCCTCACATTTATAGGACAACAACACTGAACGCATCTGCAATAACTCCTCAGATACAATAGATGTTTCATATCACAGTACTCTCCCTCTTACGGTCTTTGACCTGTACCAGGTCAATTAGTCTGAGACCATGGTAAGTAAATCTGGCACTGTCCCATCCATCAGAATTGTCTGTGGCTCTTGCTCACACGGGTAGCAGAGAAAAGTCACAACACACCATTAAAGTCCATTAGGTCCATTATATTTTCTTCTATTGTAACATGCATCCAAAATAGCCTGTCAAGGTTACCAATGAAGTAAATGAATGACCTGCAGTAAATTACAAGTCACATTTATTTGAGCTACACTGAGCAAAACGCTACCTGGGAAACTACAGGGATTTATTCTCACGTTCTTGGAGGCACATGGGAACAACTGTCAACACTTGAGTACTCAACCTCATTACCCTCCCATACGTACCTTCCAACTAGAGCTATGACGGTGAGCGAAACAGCCTGGATGACTCGTCTGTCAGCCTGTCGAGTCAGGACAGCAATGCGAACGTGAAGGAGACGAAAAAATCCAGCTTGGTCAAGGCGGCAGAAAAAGGATCATGTGAGCGAGCACCGTGTTTGATTGCATGCATGCATGTGTTCTTGGCTTTCAGTGCTTGAGAGGTTGCGTTCGTCCTGATGAAGAACAGGGAGAGGCAGAACAGCAAATTGCTTCTCTGCAACCACTTCGGGAAAGGTTGGATCAGTGCTTGAGTTTCTATGTTTGCTGCTTTTCCTATAGCTCACCTACCCCAACAGTGGGATAAGCCATGAAGTTCACAGTGACTTCAGTGCTTCCAACACTCTTCTTTCTCTCCTGTGGAAATCTGTGATGCTGTAGTTTGTCAGAATTAACTTCTCCATTGCCAGCAGACACAGGTTCTCCGAACAGCGTGGTGCTTTGGACAATGTGGCAATATCATTAGGTAGGTGGTTATTCAAGGTTTTCAGTTGTGGTGAGGTAAAAGGCACAGGGGACCTCTATGGGCAACTACAATCCCAAGTTGTGGCCCTTTTAGATGCCTAAAGTTAGATGAGTGCCTCCACACCACCAGATGTGGAAAAGGAGCTAGTCAACAACATCCATAGGGCCACCTCAGAAGGAAACCCACTGACCTGAAGAATCATATTCCCTTTTCCTTCTCCTCCACCAACAACTTCATTGCAGACAGCGCTTCAGAGGTGAGGAGACGTGACACTGCCCTCTGAACAGCAGGGTCTGATAGAGTTAAGGGAAGAATTTATGCAAGTTTTGTATAATTTTGTCTGACGTGTCCTTCAAAGGATCCAAAGCTCTTTGCAGTGAGAGGGACGATAGTCAGACATGCTAACGCCAAAAGAACCTCCCTTGGATTATCAGAGGCTCTTTTCCACACGATTCCTTAAAGTAGCTCTTGTTGCTGATAGCAGCTGCCTTTTTCCTCCTATATCTCTTTGACCTACTCAGGATGATGTTTCATGTAGCATATTAGATCTGAGTTACCAAAGAAGGCTTTGAATTTCCTGAGACCTTATTTGCCATGCTTAAGCCATCTCCCCTTTTCAGGATCAGGCTCGTAGTGCCTCATCACCAAGGATGTTTGTTTAATATGAATCTAAACGTGATTCATTTTAGAACCCTTCAGGTTTTTTGCATTACAACAGGTAGCTGCATCACAGCAGCTGTTGGGTTGGGAGGGGAGTGGGATATGGGGAGCTGAGCAAAAGCACAGATAAGTCTCTTGGCTCCCGGAAAACAAGCTTCGACTAGGAACGCTCAGGCAAGGTTTTTTCCTACAAGATGGATTGTCTTATAATTGGGCAGGAGGGTCTGCAAGCACTGTCACTGAAAGACAAGGAGTTCATGAACTGAGGACTGAGGTTCTTGCTCAAATAACCGATGGAAACAGATAGCTCTAGTGTAGATTTTCATCTTTAGGCTCTGGTTCCTGAGACAAAGCAAAGCTGGATATAAAAGAAAAAACTCTTTCTAGACTGCAAATTATAAAAAGTGCAGGACTGTCTGCAAAGGACAGCTTTCATGCAGGGAAGCTAATCTTGCTCGGCTGCTGCCAATAAGAAGTGGGAAAGTTGTGCAGGTTTTGTTTCTGTCCTGGCTGTGAAGGAAGCCTGGAAGATCACTGTCCATCAGCTGAAGTTAACTTTTGCAGAAAACTTCCCCAGTCCATTGATATTTCCTTGCAAATTCATTACCACACAAGCTTTTTTCTCTGTATTTATATACCTTTTGATTAACCACCTCTGTGTTCCAGGACAATGATTTATCATCTAAATTGCACCTACAGTTTGTTGTCAACCTACACGGGGTCTTTTAGCTTTAGATTAAGATTTTAGAGGTATGATTAAGACACTGTGTTCTAACAACTGGGCAGCAGCTGAGTCACAGTTGCTGTCTGTATATGTGCTCTTAGTCCACAGCAAGTGCAAAATAATTAAACTTATCTTAAACTTCCGCGGTAAGCCAAGTGTAAAATGATGTAATTTGGCTTAGGAGTTTCAGGTAGCTTTTACTGACATGGTTCAACGGAACTCACACAAATGGTTACTGCAGCTCAGCTGATGCCCAGTAGCTTGTTGGGATGTGATACCTGGGTTGCATGTCCCACGCCTTTAAGTTGTGAAGCAGACTCAATGCTGCACATTGCTTAACCTGGTCTGCAACCCATGTGTCTTGGGGCAACCCTTCTTTTGTAATCCCGCATTGTGTTCAAACGAAAAATAAGCGATTCCCATGTTCCGTCTGATATTACTTCTGTGGTGAGACAATGGATAACATCTGCCACGTTGGCATTCCATGTAGTTTCACAAATAATGGATAAAACATCAGCATCTCCCATGAGAACCCCTTTCCAGCAGAGCTAGGATAGTTCCCATCATCCCCATTGTGCCAGGGTGGTCTTTCTTCTCCGAGCCCTGGAGCTTGTCATCACCGCTATCTCTGTGGCAGTGACATGGCCTCATTAAGAAAACTGCATCTCGAAGGAATGTCAGATAAGATGGACTGTGTGAGCCAGACAGCCACCTCCTGAGCTGGATAAAAAGTCAGCTGTTAATTAGTTGATTAGGGGAAGCGGAATTAGGAGTTGCCTGGGAAAGGGAATGACAATTTGGGCAGCCCAGTTTGGACTCTCTCACGCTCAAGACGGTGAATACCTTTGAGGGGCAGGAGGTGACGTGAGGATGGAGCCCAGTGAAAGGTCCTGTTGATTGGGAACCTGTTTGCATCCGAACTGGGAACCCTGCCCCATGCTGGAAAGAAGTGCTAGAGATGGTGTGGTCTCCATCCCTAACGAAACTCAGCCCCGTGGGAGGGGGACATGCGCCCTCAAACAGCCTGAACTCTGCGCAGGGACTCAAGGAAGCGGGGAGCAAAGAGAGATGGGCTGGAGAACCTCTGGTGTCCTGCTGTGCCCAGGTTTTGCGTTCTCCCAGGCTTGAAGAAGTAGAACTGTGGAGTCCCAGAGAAAGAGGGAGACAGTGGAGAAGGGAGATAAACAACTTAAAGGATCGCTTTTCTGGTTTTTAAGGGAAAGAGCAGCAAACTGTTTCCTGGTGTCTGGTAGCAAGCTACTCTATGTCTCCGTATCCATTATTTAAAGTGGGAAATTATAACAATTTCTCATAGTTCTCATTTTTTATATATGTGTTTCATTCAAGTACTTTAGCTTGAGGGTGCAACTTCAGTTGGAAATGATGGTAGTTCTGTGAACTTAGTCTGTCACAGGAGAACACGGTAAAAACTGTATATAAGAAAATTTTGTCCCTACTCAAAATGTACTTTATTTAAAAGAGTAGTCTGGAGCTGTTCTAAACATGACCCCTCAACATATTCTCATAAAATCTGTCTTGCCTACAGCTAGACCCTTTCTCCTGTTAATACCAGCAGCTCCAATGGTTATTTTGTGAAGAATGCATTACACATCATTATGCTGATGTGCACGCTGAAATGTAAATGATACCATAAAGGGGAGAATAAGTCTTGCCTAATCACCAGTTCATTTTGTGTTGGTACACGAAATCCTCAAACTGAGGCTGAATGAATCTCTTTGGGTTCTGCTCTGTCCAGAGGTAAGAACAGATTTGGTCGGCATGAATTCCTGATATTGCACACATATTCTGAGCTTGATCTGAGTTTCTAGTACAAGCCCCACCCCAAAAATGTTGTTAGTCATCATAAAGCAAAACTAGACGTCAACCCCAGATGATCTGAAAGCCAACCAAGTTTTTTTGTCAAGGTTTATAAACCTTTTTTTTTTAAATTGAAATAGTGATGATGAAGCCAGGCTGAGTTTCGAGTCTGTGACAAAGCAAGTTTCAGAGCTCCGAGTCTTGTCAGAATGGCTTGAACAGCCCTGCACAAATGTTCTGAGAAATCAAACCAGTATTCACTGTCTAATTCTGCACCGCCCGCTTGGCTTATCCAAATGAGCTTTTGGAAAGCACTTGAAAAACAGTCTGGCACTTCGTCTCTTTTAACAGCTGAACACAAATTTCTGAAAACCACAGAAAAACCTGCTAAGTCCCAAGCCTTGGCCTTGAAAGTTTTTCTCCTAATCAATATTACTATGCAATGTATAAAATTATGGAGCGACCCACCTTTAAGACAAGGATTATTCATAGGTGGCCTGGATTTGCAAAGGGATGCTGAAACCCTGAGCTGCCCCATAGATCACAGCAATCCTTGAATGAAGCACAAAGGAGAACATTTGCAGTTGTACTGGGACGTGCAGTCAGTGATAGTTTACCTTGGAGTCAGCACAGATTTATTTGCCTTTATTGAACAGTGAGCATAAGATCACTTTGGTCTAATAGCCTATTTAAGATTTAGGCGCTCAGCCTCATCTTCAGGAAGGCCTCTCGGTGTAAATAAGGATTCAACCCCTTTGCTGTTCTGTCATCTCTTAGGGAAAAATTTGGACTTATAACCTCCTTGCAGCCAGTAGGGTTGTCTGGGGAGATTAACCCTTGCAGAATTCTGTCCCAAGTGCGTATAGGGAAGCGGTCTCCCAAGCACATTTGTAGCCCAATGCAGCGTGGTGTTATCTCTTCTCCAAATGAGCTCAGTGGGATGTGAATCTATTTACGGTGCAAAACTGCTCCCCCTGATGGGATGAGTCCCTGGTTTTCTGAAGTCTCATGTAAATGCGTATGCGTGTGGGTTTCCTGATGATTAAACCTGTCTGTTGCAGTGATCCCGTACCACATCACCGTCACGACGGGCACAGAATATGACTCCAGCACCGACAGCCGAGTATTCATCATCATCATGGGTCCTCAGAAAGTGCAGACGGAGAGGCTGTGGCTGGATCTCCCAGAAGGAAAAGACGAGTTTGCAGATGGTTCTGTAGAGAAATTCTCTGTATGGGGCCTAGATGTCGGAGAGATCAAAAAAGTGGAGGTACTTTGTGAATGCAGTGCAAGTACTGGAGGCACATGAAATACGTGGCCAAAGAAAGCACATATTCCTGTTTTTCTTAGCAGTGAAGGAAAGACACCTGGGTCTAAAAGGAATGTAAACAGGGATGTGCTAATGAGATTTCACATGTGGCTGAACCTCAAAATAAGTACACTTTATATTTTGCGTAAAGATACCAAAATCCTTGGGAGGCAGAAGATAATTTTGAATTATAAGGAAGTTGTAACATGTCCCAGTTTTGTCCCATCTCTGGCGCTGTTTTGTCTTAGTCAAATCCTGTTATTGACAGATGCAGTGAAGGTTCCCAGGATGCAGTCCTCCATCAGTCTTTTTCCTAGTTGATTTTTATGCTGCTTCCAGTTGGGTTTCATAAATTGTGCCTGCAGTGAGAAACATATCTTGTATAATTTTCTAGCTAAACATGAAAATTGTTTTCACAGCTTGGAGGACCCAGGCTTAGAGAAGAAAATTAATCATCGTTCATAAGTAACGTGCACAAATAGATTTCAGTACAGGAGCCATTTTTTTCTGCTATGGCTCAGGGAGACAGAATTTGCATAGACTTTCCATCACTGAGCTTAAACTTCACATGAATCTTCCGGAGCGTTTGTGTACATCATTCTTATTTCATATGGCAGTTCCATCTCCTGAAAGCCTGCTCCAGCCCCTCAAGTGCTGAAACCCACAGCATGTGAGGACTCCAAGAGCCTATTTAATTTTATTTTTACCTCATGCCCTGTGTTGCAGTAAACCTACCTGTTGATGCACATGCTAGTGTATTTGGAGGAAGATGAGTGAAAAAAAAAAAAAAAAAAATCCTAACTAATTAAAAAAACTTTGCAGTTGTATGTCCTCTTGTAGCAGCTGATAGACTGAAGCACTCCCGTTAGCTTTCATTCAAGCAATGGATTCTTACACCTTGAGAAGTCTCCATACTAGATTTGACTTTATTATCAAGCCATTTTCTTAATGCATTCCAAGTGCCCGGTTATTATGAGTATTAGTGGCACTTTTTATCTAGCCATCTCTAGGTCAAACTTTGAAAGTGAAGCAAGTACATAAATCCTTCTCTTCCAGACTGTGCACATGGAAATAGCCATGGGCTGGGACAGAGAGGGAGGAAAAAACCTCCATACCACCTCAGTGTCGGGGAGACAGAAATAGCAAGCTGAAGAAATGAATAGGATGCTGGATAAGACACAGCGAGTAGGGTGAGGAAAGGACAGAGAATAGGAGAAAATAGGATGAGACACTTGGAAATAGAAGCAAGGAAAAGAAATAATTTGGAAAGGATTACAAATGGGAAAGATGAGAAAAAGTTGCAAATGAAATGCAGGGAGTTAGAAGAAGAAATAACATATAGTTTTCAAGCTGCGTGACGTTCTTCTGCACCCTTTCACCCCTATCCTCAGTGATCTCACCAGTCTACTGCTTCACCTCTTGCTCATTTTTCCCTTTTAGTTTGTAACCCCCCAGCTCGTGGCTGGAGGAGCCATCTGCTCCTGGCCTTCTGCCTTCTTTCATGCAGTGCCCTCTGCTTGGAAGGTCTCTTCTTGCTGATCCACATCCCTGCGATGACATTGATGTGCCAGTCTGCTGTGGTTGCCATGGAATCAGTCCATATTTTCCTTGTAGAAAATTGCAGTGTTCAGGGACACTGCAGAAAATTGCTAGTTATCTACTTGGGAAAAGTGAGGAACAGTTCGTTCTCAGATTTGGCATTTGGCTGCTTCTGGAAGGCAAGAAGTTCCGAATATCAGTTACCATGTGAAAATAGCATAGCATGGGGATTAAGATTCCAGAAGCCCTCTGTATAACCAAGGTAGCAGACTGCAGGATTTAGTAGGATTGTAAGATTTGCAGCATGATATCACTTCTAGTACGGTGTTATTCTCCTGCTGCAAATATACTCTAGTGAAAGCAGAAACAGTGGAACATGAAGTAATTCGAAAGGGGCCCATTTACACCTGTCTTGTAAGCCTACAGGTATAAGATTTACTACTGGTGTACTTTAATAGACATGCTGACATGAAAATAAATAATACAACTTATTTGGTATAGGCACTTTATACTGTGTTCTTAAAACAAGTTTTAATATTTCTTCTCCTAACGAATGAAAGTATCTCTGTCCCTAGACTGCCATTGCTGCAGAGAGACACAGGTATGTTCAGAAGAATCCTGCATTGGTCTGCACTTCTAAACCACTTCTGGTTCAGAGCCTTTCACCATCACAAGCACAGAGTAAAATGTGGTGGAGTATAAAGTGTTGCAAGTCCATTCCCTCCCTCACTAGGGACCTCATCCTGGAAGACCCTCAGGTCTCTCTAATATTCCCTGTACCTTCCAGAATAAGCAAGTAATGCCTTTTTTTTTTTTGGCATCTTTTCCTTCTATTTACCACTCAAATTCTCTCCCATTTTCCCCTGTTGTTGTGTTTGGTTTCAAAGTGATTGTGAGCTGCTCAGTGCAAATTGTGCATCTTAGTCTTGGTGGTGTGAAGTACTCAACAGTCCCTCAAGGCCGGTGGGAATGAGGTACACAGATTTTCAAACAGCCCAAGGGCAAAGCTGCCTTTGGAATTCTGTCATTCTAACTTAGTCCAAACAACTCAGCCCCAAAAACTTGTTGTGATATTGGTATGCATGTCCAGGCTACGCTGCTGGTGTGGCTGTGGCTTTGGATCATTCACTGTATTGGCATGGTCTAGCTAAAGATTTGCTTGGAATTGAAAGACAAATCCCAGTGCTCTGCTCTAAAAGACCGGCCATACGGAAGACTCAGCACTGGACGAGTTTATCCCAGATTTTTACAACTTCGTTCTTGGAGCCCTTGGAAATCTGCTTGTGTGCAGGTTTTCCAAGGCAGCTGGATGTGCAGGATGCTTTTTTCTGGCCAGTCACTGATACTAAAGGAGTTAAAGGTTGCTGTGAAAATCTGGTGCCTAGGAATGTCTGGGAATAAGGCTTTAGGAGGTGGCTGTAACGAACCCAAAAGAGCAGCAGACTTTCATGGGCTCCTCGGGATTTTTCCTCTGGCTGCTCTGTCCCTGCTTCATTCCAGAGCCATTGCCCTGAACTTTCCCCACTGCCTCATCCGTGCCGTCCTGCAACAGGTCTCGAGAGGCTGTGTGCAGTCTCAGAGGGGCTTTGGTTTTGGACAAGGGCAGTCAAGCTGGCAGAGAGGGAATGGGAAGGCAAGTGTTACATTCCCATTCACCTCACACCCCAAGAATCTGAGAATTAATGCATCCATTGTAGACTTGAATTTCCCTAGTGGTTAACTCTAATTTTCTGCAGCTGCACAGACATTAGTATAGTAATAATACTAATAGCAGTGATGGCTGAGGCAGATAAAAAAGATCACTTGTTTGGGGGGGGGGGGGGGGGGAAGATACCACAGATATATCACCCCAGATGAACCTGTTATTAAAAATTATTTTCTGAGCAACCTTAAATATCCTAATAATTTAAAACCAAAACCAGCAAGAACTAAAGACCTCATTTGGCTAGTAACAACAAAAACAACACTTGCTCTGAAAATAATGAACTGCAGGTAGCTCTTTTATTTAACTTTTCATATACAGATAGCTCATTGGAATGACTGATTGACTGACTGAGTTTCATACATCAGCTGGGATACATAATTATGCTTTTAAGCCTGCCCCCTCATTAATTGTCCCTGTTCTTTAAGAGGGACACATGCAGTTTCTTGGAGAAGTTTGCACCATCAGCATCCTTTTGCTGCTGATATACCTGTAGGAACATTGCTTGATGCTCTTCACGGCCCTTGCATGATTCAGCTCTAGGTGGGTTTTGGCTTTCCTAACCTCATCCCTGCACACTTGGGCAGTGTCTCCGTATTTCTCCAGGTCCCCTGTCCCTGCTGCCACCTCTAGCATTCTTCCTTTCTCTATTTAAGTTTTGTCAGGAGCCCTTTTTTCATCTATGCAGGCTTTCTCCCACTCTTGTGTGGCTTCCTGCTCTCCAGGGTGGACCATTCTTGAGCTTGGGGGAGGTAGTCGTTGAAAATCAACCAGATACAGATGTAAGCTCCATCTGTTGGCTCCTATATACACAAACATGGAGCTTTTGCAGTTTAAGGAGATGGGAAGCAGAGAAACAGCTTGATACGTATAGTTGACTTAGATGTGGATTTGTGAGGGAAGGAGCGCTTGAATAATACATGTGGGTGTTTGCGTAGCTGCATCTTTCATATTGGCTACGAAGCTTTGGGTAGTCGCTTCTAAGCATTGCAACAGCAGTGGAAGGGTTGGAAAGGTGGAGGAAAGGGCCTGCAGAGATCAGCAAACTAGCAGGTGGAGATCAATGGAATAGAAGTAGAGTAGTAAGAGACTGGACATGTTTTCATGTAGGTCAGTTCAGTCTACCTCGCTTTCTTTTGGGACTGGCGGTGTCCAGCCTTCCCCCATGTTCAGCAGCTGATGACCTGAGCTTCCTCGCCCACATCAGCTGCTGTGCACGCTGATGTCTTGCCTGTTGGGACGGCATGAACGATTTCACAGCTCCCTCCGTTCCACCGCAGAAGTGGTTTGTGTGCCGGTGTATGTAGTCAACACTCTTAGCCCTTCATCACTGGTTAAAACACCCGATCGGGGTCTCTGAAGAAATCCCCTTTAACAAGCAGGTGGTTTCTTGCTGATTCTCACAGGTGGGGCATGACGGTGCTACTCCTGAGAGCTGCTGGCTGGTGGAAGAGCTCACCATCGTCGTGCCCACCAAAGGCGTCATGTATAACTTTGTCTGTAAGTGCTGGCTGGCCAGAGACAAAGGTGATGGACTCACCTCACGAATCCTCAACATCCTGGATGCGGACTGCGTTAACGTTGGCCTCAAGGTAGGCTCTAGGCTCATCTTGTATCTTTAGCTGTTGCATGGCCTTGTGCTGATACAGGTTGTGTGTCAGCACTTCTCATACTTTGACTTCTGCATGTGGTTTGAGCCTTTTCTTTGTTATTTCTTTAGCAAAACCTTTAGGAATGGTTTAGCATCATTACCACTTAGAGCGCTATTTAATAATGCTGGCTGGATGCAGCTATGGCATAGGCAGCACAAGAGGGTAAGGCAGAGCAGGTAGGACGCGGTTCAGCTGCGTGTCCTCGTTTTGTCACCACACCTGGAGCACCCACTGCCATCACCCATGGAGTTGGAGTAGCTGCAAGGTGAACACCTTGGTGCAATCTAACTCCATTGTGTTTTGTTTGAGGAGATACTTCTAACAACTCATCAAATTAGAGTAATGGAGATCTTTTCTTCTCTGCATAGTGTGGCTACATATCAGCTTTTACGATACAGGATAGGGAAACTGAATTCAGTTAGAAACTAATAATAATTGGAAGTTGTTAAAACATGGAGACATTTGTAAGCTTGATCTTTGAAATGAATAACTGATTAAAGTTGAATAAGCAATGAAAAAACCTATATAGACTTTTCATCCATATATATGAAATTTGAACTAATGTGTGCTACGCCATATTTCAACCAAGTACAAATTGGAAAGCTGAGCTATGCTGATTTTGGATGTAAGATTTATAACAGAAGTAACAGTCTGGATGAATGGGACAATAATACCGTGTTTAATACTTGTATGGCAATTTAAAATCTCTATAGATGTGTTTCTATTTACAGTGAGGTTATGCTTTCATAGTACATTAATTTTTCTTCATGCTGCTCTTGATTCCCAAGCTAAAGATATTCTCCTGAAATCTTTCTTGTTCCCCAGACACACTAAAATGTGATAACATTTTTAGCATCTGTGAAGGATTCAACAACTCAACACAGGTTTCAGCGATAGAATTGACCGAAGAGGGAAAAACCCCTCCCTCAGACTGAATATCAAGGTTAAAACCTAATCTCTTAAAAACTTCCTATCAGTTGTTTAACCTCCAAGATAAGGTTTCCAAGCTTCTATTGGTGAGCTGATGGCTTGCCCGTAGATTGAAGTGGATGTTAATCAAAACTGATGTTCAGTTTTCCTTTAAAAGCCCAATCCTGAATATTTATATTCATAAGCATGCCAAAAATAGACACATCTAACTAATTTTTTTCTATGGTGTTGGGCCAGAAACTTACTGAAAGGTTTGAAGGAAATCAGGGGAGATGCTTGAGACATGAAATCAGAAGTGCACATTTGACTTTCTGATCAGTCTCCTAGTTGAGGGAATTTGGGACTGTTCCCTTGTAAACAGCTGTAGTTAGAAACTGATTTTAAATTATTTTTTTTTAGAGTTCAAGAAGACTAATACATTTAACATCTTTGGGAAAGTTAATGCTTTTTTGTTTTGCTTTTGCTTGACTCTTGCACAGCCATATGTACCCATTTCAATTTAATTTTCTTCTTGGCTTGATATTCCCTTTTTGTGCTTTAAATTGAGTATTTGCCTTCCCATACATAAAGAAACTAGTCAATGTCCACCACAGTCATTGAAAACCTTTAATGCATCAGTAGAAGAGGGGTTTTTTCTCCTACCTATAGGAAATATGATGCTTTGCTATGATTTAAAATGTGCATGGATGAATATGTGATAGACAGATTATTCAGAATTGAAAAAACATGAAAAATAATTTTTCTATGATGAAATTCTTTTGCACTGTTTATTTATGTGGCAATCACAATTCAGGCCAATAAAATTTGCCTAGCAGTGCACTATTTGAAGTAAGTTTTGTTGGGGCTGTTTCTTGATATCCTTCCACCTCTTAAATCCAGAGGTCTTGTTACCATAGGTACGATCTTGAAAGCGTCTAAGTGGCTGAAAAGTCTTAATGCCACTGACAGCCACTGGGACTTGTACGCTTTTGAAATATTTTATTCTGAATCTTACTACTCACATGTCAGGAGAAAAGAGCAAAGTTAGGCTAGTAAAGTGAAAATGATGCAAAACATCTTTTCATAAATTGACATACCTTTAATGTACAAGATCTGGGAACACTCTGCATTCAATGCAGAGGTGTGTGTCCCACTGGGAAATAGGATAGCTGCATTTTTCTGCTGTAGAGAGTGTTCAGATATATAGACTTCAAAACTATTAGCGATGTTGGACTAAATGTGGCCCAGATAGACACCGAACACTTCGGGGAAACATTTTGCGGTCAAGGGAAAGAAACACTTGTGACTTTAGGAGATGTTTTTTAAAAATGACAAAAGTTTGGTGCGGTACAGAGGTCTGGAGTGCTGGGAGGTGGCCGGGAGGAGATGCCAGTAGCAGAAGGTTGGGGATCTACCCACTGACGTGAAGGTTGTGACTCCCGTGAAGAAGCAGTTTACCAGGTCTTCATCGCTCCCCAAGCATATGGTTGTCAAAATGAATGTGTGTCTCCCTCTGAGTCTATCTAGGTTGAGAAAATCTGCAGAAAAAGTCATAGATGAGGCAAAGAGGAGGGTCCCGTAGCAAGTTGCAATCTCTAACTTTGCCAATGGGAACCACAGTGTGGAGAGAAACCAAGAAATTGTGTTGTAACCATTTCTGGCAAAAAAGTAAATCTCTTGCAAAGCCTGTCTCACCTTTTGCCCAGGCTTTTGCCTGGGTTAAGGACAGCTGTTTGAATGAGATCTTCTGATTGTTTCAAATTCTCACCAGATCCTCTACGAAGTCACGGTTGTGACTGGAGACATCGAAAGCGGCGGTACCGACGCCAGTATTTTCATGACTGTCTTTGGATCGAATGGGAACACTGAGGAGATGCAGCTGGAAAAAAATGGAGACAGGTACAATAACTTTGTCATTTTTGTTGGTTACAAGTGGAGTGATAACAGATTCTAGCATCAAGTCAAGAAGCACTTGAGGCTTTGATTGTGCTTCCTCTGTAACACAGAGATAAACTCCCATTGACTTTATAGGTTCAGAACTGGGCCCCTTGTAAGTGTTATTGTAATTTATTTAGCAGAGCAGAGGAAAGGAGAGCACTGTGTAGCCAGGGAAACCATCCTTTGTCGTTTGTAGAAGTTTTGTTTACCCTGTTCCTCAGTGGCTTTAAGGAGAAGTATTGTGAACAAAAATATGAATTGTGAAGTCCTGCATCGGCTCCAAGAGAAACTGTGTACGTTGCCTGAAACCACAGGTGCAATTTCAGCAAAACACATCTTTTGTGGAAAAATAAGTCATTTAATTTAGACACTATTTAATGGCGATACATGAGTAACTGCACACTGAAAGAAAGACAAACCAAGAGGCACACACCTGCCTTGGGAATTGCCTGCGATGGGAAGGTGCTGACTTTCCTCCGTCTGCTCCTCCCGTTCGCTGAGCTGGCCAGATGTCAGCCAGCTTGGTCCAGAAGCCGCAGGAGGGATGCCAGAACCTGAGCTGGTAAGCGGAGGGCCCTGCTGAGAAGTAGGCTTCTTAGCTCGGGCTCTGTGCCATGCTAATGTAACCGGGCGGTTTTGGAACTGGGGCCGGCTTGTCTGCAGCTGGCACGAAAGGGACACACAACGACATCTGTCTGCCCAGATGTGGCCTTACGGTGGAGAGAGACGGAAACGGGCTGCGAGCTGCGCTGCCTGCTCTCGTTTTACTAAAAAGGTGAAATCTCATGTTTTCTTCAGCAGAACCAGCTAACAAACACCGTAACCCTAGTCTGACGCCAGCGTTTCTCTAAGCCAAAAAAAGCCACGTGCCACCGATTCATTTCCTAACGCTTTCCTGTTCCTTTCTAGCACCAGCCTCGGTACAGAAAGTTTTGGCATGCTCCAGAATGAACATGGCACTACCCATCTTTTAGAGACTGCTTTAATCAGGCTTAAACTTAATTAATTGACTACCTCTGATCTTATTCAGCAAAGCAGCTACAGAGCGTCAGGAGAGCTGGAGCGTTTGGGCACACAGTTCGAGTTCAGCTTGCTGAGGTGACGCTGGACTTTTCCCCCAGGCTCCTGGTGATGCAGTTTCTCCACCGCAGCTTTGCATATCACATGTGGGCTGGATAATTGAAGATAAGGCTCCCTGCGTAGAGGTGTTTGCTCAGGGGATGTTTTACTTGCAGCTGTCATAGCAGAGTGGGTGTCTGGGCAGGCGTGTTCAGCTATGCTGGAAACTTTCATGGGTTTAGTTAGTAACAAGCACGAGCCTTGTTTGCTCTGAAAAAAAATATGAGGTGCTGCTGACTAAAATCTCCACGAGAAACGTGGCTGAGTCTCATAGAAAAGCGCAGCTCTTGGACCTGCTCTCCATCACAGAGAGACATCCAATGTGTGGGGCAATGCACCTGTGTTACCAGCATGTCTGGCTATCGGTGACATCCCCCTTCCAAGACCCCAAGCAATCCCAAACGGATCTGTCTCCCACTATTTTAAGCCCAATATTCAATTCTAGTAGTTGGGAAAATGGACCATGACTGTTTGTACTGAAAAGTAAAGCAGATTTCACATCAGGGTACATCAACCAAAAACCTCTAAAAGGGACCAAGACATCTCCAGCCCCTCAAAAGAGGGTTTGCAGTTTTTCTCCACCTGGCCAGGCAACTGATATCCCTAAACTATGTGGCCTATAAAAAGCCATCAGATTAGTCTATATGGGTGGGATGGATAATCTCTGATATAAGGATATGAAAACGCAATAAACGAGAGCCACACAGTTTGTATGTTATTAGTTGCTTGGGTTGTGTTCTGCCAATAGAAGATCTGCAAAAGGTGTTGAAAAAACTCATTGGGGCTGTATAAAGAAGAAGGATATGTAAAACCCAGCTACAAATACGTTAATAACCCCAGGATGCTGTGCTATTCTTTGAGGATGTCCTGGCACATCTCTGCTAGCTAGAGGTGCTCTGTATCACACCTCCAACAGCACAGAGCTCTCATCATCTCATTAGCACCCTCTGCAGAGGACATGCATGTCCCCCAACACGTATACTGCCAGTTTCCACCCCATTCCCACCAGTCTTCATCCAGATGTTAACAGCACAGGCTTCCCCGGCTTTTGTTTCGCACGGAAATTGCTCCAGCCTTTGCGCCAGCAGCGAGGGGTGCAACCGCGTGGTAGAAGGCACTTCATCTTTATTGGGGCCATCCAGTGCCAATTCACTCACAGCAGCTTAGTGCATTACGAAGAACCGTTTGTCTAACCTGCCGCAGATTTAAGGCAATTTTAGCTACATTACTGTTATTGCCAAGACCTCTGGGCAATAGAAATATTTATAAGTGCAGGCATGGGTAGGAAAGCTTAATGAAAACCCTCGGATAAATGCTTCAGTGTCCTGGAAAAGGAATAGCAGCAGTCAGCTTGTCTGGGTACTTGTTCTCTTCTCAATTTTTTTCAGGCTTTTGTTCATGTTCATATAAATTAGGGATAGGAAAGAGCTCTTGGGTCACCCAGTTTGTCACTTTAGCAATTGCTTCCCTCTAGTACAATGGCTTCTTGGAAGTAGCAGGTGAGTATCAGCCTTACAAACTGTAAACAGGGCATTTACTGAAGATAAATAGTGGTTTATTTTGCTAACAGACTGTTTAGCTTAGAGTTGCTCAGCCTGGCAAGGATCAGAGCGAGAGACTTCTTTGAAGCTTTGTAGGTAATAGTGATTGTAATGAAAACTGATCATAAGATCATGGGATAATTTAGGCTGGAAGGGTCACACCTTTTTCTTAAATAGATGTGGAAATAAATCCAGTCCAGGCACAAAAGCACATTCTCTTTCTCACAGTAAGACAGGCTGCCACAGAAAGACAAATAACAAGAGGGGAGTTTTTCAAAGAGCAAACGTAACCCTTAATAACTGGAAATGGACTGGGACCAAACCCCCCTATCCAAATGCCTCTGGGAGCACAGGGAAAGCAATGCCTGGATGAAAACTGAGAGGCTCGAGCCAATCCCTATTGCTAACATCTGCAGTTTTGCAGGCTCAGATAATGGTGTGAGGATAATCACATTCATGCTGCAGGGTGTAATCTGAGCAGAGGTTGGTAAAGAAACGGGTTTTTCTCCATATCCTGGCACTGCACAGCTATAGGAGGCTGAGTACATTGCCAGGAACGAGATACCGTCGTTACGGATTATTTATATTATGGTAGTGCCCACAGTTTGCAGAGCTCTCCCCAAATCTCTCGGCAGACTCGGGTAACTTTATTCCCAAGGAGAAGTTTGCATGAAGGAGGAACCTCAACAGCAGACTGGGCACGGTGGTGCTTGGTAGACCCCCTGGATCTGGCTGCCCTTCTACTTAGCAAGGGTTGGATTTCCACCTCCAAGCCCACAGCAGTTCTGCCAAGAGTATTTGGAGGGCAAACCTGGAAAATACACTTGCTCTAACAGAGTAATACTGAGCCTGAGGCAACACTTTCACTGGAGCAAGGCTTTCTTCTTAGCGTCATTGATGCTAAGAGGGAGGTAAGGTAGCTGCACTCCTAGCCAGCGTAATATCTTCTTCAAGAAGCATATGTTAGCTGTTTTTCCCTTTTTCCTGCTTTCTGCTGATTGCTATGGATGAGCAGCTCCTACACATCCTTGTGCCTATATACAGCAGCCAAGCATAGGGTAAGATCTTGTGTGCAATGTTACACAAACCCACCCCGGTTCTTACCAAAGATGGAGCTAGTTTGCAAATCCAAATTCCTCAAATTCAGCAGGAGAGTGCAGGATGGTCAGTTTTGGTTCCTTTCTAACACAATTTGCCTGTGCTTACTAAACTTAGGCGTTGGGCTCTGACTTGCAATCAGGTTGCCGTTTTTAGCTGAGCTGCAGCAACTGTCTATCACCGCGGCAAATGCAAAGTTACGCGCTGCATCTTAGCGAAAGAAGATTAAGTAAAATTGCTTTGCCTTCTAGTTGGGATGGGCTAAGGGGCAGGCACGTGGGCAGATGCCAGGAGGAAGGCGATGTGCAGAAACCTGACTTTGTCTGTATTGTTCTGGTCACAAACAGAGTGATAATGTATGCTACAGGCTGCCTGGAACGGCTCCAGGTGCCTCGTATGGGCTTGATTTTCCAGGGGAGGAGGAATCCCTGTCAAATCTGCGCTGAGGTGTCTTGCCAAAAACACAGTAGCTGGTGATCGCAGGACAGGAAAGCTCAAGTCCAATAAAGTGCACTCATAAACTTTTAATTTGAGGCTGTTGGCAAGACGTGAGTTGCAGCATGGACAGGGGATCGAGAGGCGACGATGCCACAAAGCAGCGGGAAACCTCCTCAGTCTTTCCATCCCTCCAGGTTTGAGCGAGGCCAAGAGGACAGTTTTATTATGGAGATCGCCGACATCGCACCCCTCAGGAAGATGAGGATCCGGATGGACGGGAAAGGGACTCGCCCGCACTGGTTCCTGGAAAGGGTAATGCACTTCACATCGTGTATTTCTTTGCAACCTGCTTGTGTTGAAGCCTCTCAGCCTTTGAGAAAGAGGAGAACGGCTGCCAGTGACTCGCTGTTATTAATTTCCTACATTTTTCCATTTGGGTTCTCATGGTTTTCCCCTGCAGGAATTGAGTCCAAAAAAAAAAGAAGAGAGCAAGGGCAAAGCTGTGCTGTAAAGCTTTACCACAGTCTCTGCTGTTAGATCTCACTCTCCTCCCCCCTACAAAAGAGCTTTGGCTTGCCACCCAGGGCACCTGCAGTATTTTCTGGTCCCTGGGATGTATCTCAGCTCCTGCAGACCCCTGCCAGGCTCTGACCCCGTGGGAGAGTGGATCCCCCTCTGTCAGGCAGGGACAGCTAGCGTGGGCCTGGGCTGGGTGGGACATTTCCAAATAATCCATCCCTTCAGGTGAAGCATCCCATCTCTCCCCTTCCCTTCTCCCTCTAGCACACAGGCAGATTTCTTTCCTTTCCTGTTCATACAAGTAAGAGTGTCATTTTCTTCTTGCATTTTGAATAGAACATGCAAAATGGCTCCGGCAGCTTCTGTTGATTGCGTTTTTTCCCTACTGTCCTATCTTGCACAAAAGCACAGTGCTTGCCTTTATCTCCTCTACCAAGCCACCAGCTCCTTGTAAGAATCACTTCTATATGGGCAGTTAAATGTAGTTTGCTTGTTACTGGTCCCTATAATTATATTTCTAAGATAGAGATGGATCGATGTGCTGATTCCACAGCACCAGATGTGATTAAGGAAGTCACACATCTCTGCCATGTCTATTTAGCATGTTTTTTCTGGAGTAGGTATCACACTGGACTTCTGTATCGTGACTTTTTTATGAGAATAGGTTAAGACCCAGCAGCTTAACCTGTGGTCAGAAAGAATAGTGCACGATTTTTTTTATTGAGTCCTTCATCCTTCTCAACTAGTCTGAAGCTGTCCTTCTTTTTCCCATAAATAATGTGTTTCTAAATGCTGGTCCTAGGCGACCACCAGTTTCCAGTGAAGAGATGAACTGCTCTTCACCTCCATGAGCATGGCCTAAAAAGCATTTCAGTATCTTTTTTCTTGAGCATTACCGCTTTGAACTTTTTTTCTCGGCAACTCTTGTGCAGCTTTCCAAAGCATCAGGCCTCCAGCATATATCTTCAGAATAGATGCCACAGACACACAATTTTTCTCTCTGTGCCTAAGGAATAACTCGATCTGTTCTCTGATTTGATTCAGTCATCTTGGTCAAACTCCCTTTGCCAGTTCCCCGATACTTTCCCCTGAGTTTTATAAATCATATTCATATAAAATGAAATCAAATAAAGCTTATTCATCCAGAGACATTCCGGATCTTGCAGTCATGAATTAGTAATAGCTCACAGGCAAGGGATGGCGGCATCTTTAGTGGCAGGTAGCACCTTCCCACCTTCCTGGTCCTGTCCGGTCATCCAGCCCACTGGACTGTCCCACCCAAAGCCAAGCTTTCCCAGGGAAGTGGGCAAAAAAGTCTCTCATTTGGACCCATCCGATGGGTTTATAGCCCTCCAGAAGCAACAGGCGGACCATGCATGCAACTCTTTTAGACCAGGATTTTAGAAGCTTTTGAGAATTGTACCCATAGTTTCTCTTTTTCTTGGAGAAACAGAGCATGGAGGATCTTCTACCTCCAGTGATACTTCGAGAACTTTATTTATTAGTTTTCTTTCCCACCTTCCCTGCAAAGTTAAGCATAACATTTGCATTCCCAGGCTGAGAGTGAGGACAGGAGCGCTCTGGAAGAGGGGAGGAAGGATTTGTGTTCTCTGATTTGTATTCCAGCCTTGAAAACTTATGTAGCCTGGTGTGACATGAAAACTGATCTGAGCCCATTTCCATTTCTGTCAAAAGTGCATATTAAAACTGCATAATGAAATACTTGTGGGGGTAGTGCTAAACTCTCAGACAGATGGTTCACAGTTAGTGCTAACTAGCACAGTGAAATGAGAAGCTAGATTAAGCCATCAACCCCGTAATTAACCATTTGTTGCTCCATTTATCTACAGGATTTTCTCAGTTTTCTTGTTCTATTAAAATAACAATAAATGATCTTTTTAATTCTCTTCGGTCTTTTTGTAAACTGTTGCTGGTCATAATTTATACTGCTTTTAGTTTACCAGAAATAGAAATGCATAAATACCAATTAAAATGCATGAATTATCAATGATGTTGTACACAGCCAAAAGATTCAATTTACAAGCAGGGAAGTAGTCATATTTTTTTTTTTCTGTCGAGATATAATACATTGAAACTTCATTCAGGATCTCAGCAAAGTAATGAACTTGGTGCCAAAGATTCAAACTGCACCAAAAGTGGGAATAGGTTTTAAATGCTGATACCTAGCCCTCCAGAGGGAACAAAATTTGTTTAGTGACGTGTTGGACCGGAATTAATATTATTGATTGTTGCTATGCACAGAAAGACATACCGAAAACTCTCCAAAGCTGAACAACACTTTCCGATCTCACCACTGCTGGGAGAGACTTAATTTGGATATTTTCCTCTGACCTAATGCTGAACCTCATGTTCTTCCACATCAAGCTACCATGACACTGCTCTGTGTTTCTGAAAAATCAGAGAATAGAATCATAGAATCATAGAATCATGGAATCACAGAATGGTTTGAGTTGGAAGGGACTTTTAAAGGTCATCTCGTCCAACCCCCCTGCCATGAGCAGGGACATCTTCCACTAGATCAGGTTGCTCAGAGCCCCGTCCAACCTGACCTGGAATGTTCCCAGGGATGGGGCATCCACCACCTCTCTGGGAAACCTCTCCCAGTGTTTCACCGTTTCATTGTAAAAAAATTGTGACTTCTAATTAGGAAACTTATCTAAATGCATGCTTTGGAAACTTCCTCCTGGGAGAGCTGGTTCCTCAGTCCACGCGATGTTTTCACCTGCTGCCCAGTGTTTTAGATACAAAGCTGAAAAGCTAGAAATAAGAAAGGATGAAAGCTGTCTGAGTGAAATAACAGGAATTGTGAGACTGTTGAATTCTGCAGAGTTGCTTCCCTCAGAATTTTAATGTTACTTTGTGCTGTCAAAGCCAGGCAGATAAGAAGCTGCCTTAATGAAGCACTAATTGCATTGCATTCAAATGTCACAAATAATCCTGAATGTGGGACTCAGTCTTTATTCAGTTCTTTTTCCTTTATATAAAAGAGATTAAGAGAATTTGAGACAATTCATTATATAGCTGAAGCTGACTGTTATTCTTTGCAACAGAGCAAAGTCTTTTTGTTTTACAGTCAGAGGAGCCTGTTTTTAAGTGAAAGACTAGAGACATGCAACAGAACCATAAAAACCTGTGGTTGAGTCTTTGAAGATGAATTCCAGGATGAAGGTATTTCGGCGTTAGTGGGGTGTGAGACCCTGCGGAGTGTGTTTTACACTGCAGCTGGGAGAAGGCTGGGTAGAGGTAAATCGAATGATCGGACATGTCAAACCTTTCTGTTATAGCATACAGTGCACAATTAATTTCAAGTTGCTGGTTTAAAGTTCCTGTCAGCTATGATATTTGCTCAGCTCGAAAGCAAATGATCAACATTTTATTCATATACACTGCGCTCACTTTCTTTTCATTGTTTATAGGTGTTCTACAGCCCAGTTAAAATCCGTGCATAAATAGTGATAAAGTTTGAGCTTAAAAGCATGCAGATTGTCCACAGCAAGTTCCAGGTACCCTAAAAAATATTTAGTTGCAATGTAAAGTAGCAGTCTCATTGCCAAGCGGCAGCTAATTTTTCTGAGAGGAAGAGACAGAAAATAAAAATACCCTCAGCTCAGCTCCCTGAGATGACTTTCTTGACCCTCACAATCCAAATCAACATCCCGCATCATCCTGTGTGTGTGTGCACGACACCCACAAACATCTCCTTGTAGGGTGGCGTTCATTTTGTGCTGGTTTAGTCATCGAAAAAGCTATGTTTGGCTTTCACCTCGTCTACCGAACTATTTAGGCCTCCTCTGTAGTTAAAAGAGAGATGGGTCTGAGAGAGGGAGAGATGCCTTGAATGGTTGTTCGCCTGCTCCCAGCTTCATTGGGATGCGCTGCTTCCCTGGTGATACCCGGCCCCGACCATTGACCGTAGGGAGGACCGATAGGATGCTCTTGGGCTGGATGCCCGGCGTTTAGGCGATTCGTGCTAGGTAAGGTAGGCAACGTACCCACGTAGTGACTGAGCAATCAGCCTGCCACAGGTTTCCCGCTACCTCCACGTCCCTTGCTGTGATCTCCCCTGAGCAAATGAAGCTGGTGAAATGAATCTCTGCCTCCTGACTGCGCCTCTCTGGAGCAGCGTCCCAGAAGGAGACAGCAGAAGCTCGCTCTCTCTGTGCTAACAGCTTACATGAAGCTGAAATCACTCATCCTGGGTGAGGGGCTGGGGATGGAAAGCGAGGGCATTTTGCTCCAGCAGTTTTAGTAGCCAGACAATTTTTTCCCAGACAGCATCTGGAGCGTTGGGCATGGGCTGGTTATTTGTGAGAGGTCTGATCTCTCTGCCTGCGAGTGCACTCCAGCTGGCAACTCTAATCTGCTTCTACCCCCCACTGCTTTCCTGACATTTCCCTGCAAGCTTTGCTCAGGACATTTCGGTACTAAGTGTCGCTGTCGTTCCCCAGCAGGGCAGAGGTAGAGCTAGCTGAACTTTTTCCAGCAAAGAGTTTATGCACCAAGGGGGAAAAAAAAAGGCATTTTCAGTCAACTTGAGATTATTCAGGATTCAAATTTGCAAATTTTAGCCAAAGCAACGTTTCTAGGTTGGAATCCTTAGAGGATGTAGACGTCGTTCATGCATCCTTGAGGGAGGAGACTTCCTTCTGGTCCGTGGCCCAGCGGAGAGGGCACCAGCTGGGGTGGTGGAGACCTGATTTCTGCTTGGTTCAAAGCAAGGATTTAATTCAACATCTCTTGACTCATAGAGCAGTTTTTTGACCACAAAGTAATAGTGTCACTGGCTGTGAAAAAAGCAGCTTTTTCTAAAAGTGGGACAGCTTCCACAGCCCAAAATGTCCTGTACCTCTGGGATGAAGGTGCTGTGTTACAGTTCCCTGTTTAGCATCAGGCAGAGAGAAAACCCCGGATGAGTGCCCTACCCACAGGACTGTACAATGCACAAATAGCACAGCTACTGCTTCAGCTCTGGTGTAGCTACTGCCATCCTTAAAAATCATTTTTTATAACCTGGGGCAGTGTTCTTCTTTTGAACTGCTAAAGGCTCCAGCAAAGCTTGGTTGGGGTCAACAGAAGGCCATGGACTGGGACACATGCAGTTTGAGGACAGAATTTGAGCACATTTTATCTCAAGATAAGTTTTATAAGTTTCTTAGGCTGATATATGAGAGTGCAGTGGAAGGTCACTAAGATAGTCAAGGGGCTGAAGCACATGGCATACTAGGAAAGGCTGAGGTAAATGGAGTTTTAAGCCTTGAGAAGAAAAGACTGAGGGGGAATCTATTTGCAGTCTTCTGCTGCTTAAAGGGAGGTTACAGAGACCATCAATCCAGTCTCTTCTCAGAGGTGAACAGTGGAAAGGCGTGAGGCGATGGACACAAGTTGCAACAAGGAAAATCCTGATCAGATGTAAAGAAAAAAAAATCTTCCCACTGAGAGTGGTGCAGCCCTGGGATGGGGTCCCAAAGTGCTGGGGGAAATCTCCACCCTTGAAATTTTCAAAACTCGGTTGGACGTGGCCTTGCAGTTAGCCATGCTTGGCGCACGAGGTGGGACTAGACATCTCCAGGTATCCCTTTTAACTTAACTTAATTTTCCACGGCTCCGTGATGAATTTCTTCCTAATATCACGTCACACTTCTCTGACGTGTCTGGGCTCACGCTTCCATGGCCTTTGCAGACATATATCTTGCCAGACACTGTTTGCTGATGCACTGCTATACTCAGGTATGGTCTCTGTTTCTGTTAGATGGTACCACAAATGGTACTTTGCAGCCCTGTCTCCTCTCTTCCCTCCAACTCCCCCAGTTTAGTGAGAATTTATGCTAGGGTTTTGCTGTAGGCAAGTGTAATGTCTTTCTCCCAGTAGACTGGTGCTCCACTGAGCTCATGTTGAATAGGACACATAAAGGTGGGTATCTTGTTAGGTGTTTGGTGGAGCAGCTCACAGGCTTCTTCTAAATAGATTCCTATTCTGTTCTTATGACCACAGCATCTGAGCTCCTTCCCGTGACACATTAGACAGTGTGACTAATATCTGTAGCATACTGTTTGTTCTGTCACCTTTTCCCAGAGGGAGAAATGTGTGAAACATTAAGTTTTGCTGGCCTAATTTTATCTTGTGCATTGCTTTAACTTGTTTGGGGTTGGTTTGCATATCTTTTCAATGATTGCTGTGTGTTTGCACAGAGGAGGCAGACGAAAGAAAGATACTGTGTACTTCAAGGAGAGGTAGTGAGGGTTTTAATTACTCTCTGCTACTTCTTCTTTGGAGTGAATTCCATACTGGCTTCCAGGAAAGGTCTGTCTCTCTTAGAGATAAGCTTATGCCAGAGGAGCAAATTTCTTCCTGTGCTTTACCCCCTGCATGAAAAGGTCCAATATTCTGAAGACTCTTTCTCAGGACAAGTCACCACAGCGCATATCGTCCATATGAGAGAGCTCCGTTTATCCCAGAAGAGCTCAGTACAGGTTTTGAAGCTATGACCAAGCTCTACCCACGTCCCACCACGCGGTGCACTTTATAAGTTTAAACTTTGCCCTCATTCAAATGGTAGCTGAAGTTTAGCAGAAGGTTTTTTTCCCTGATTTTGGCTCTTTGCAGATCATCTTGAAGAACCTGAGTAATCAAGAAGTGGCCACGTTTACCTATGGTGAATGGCTGTCAAAGCTGAAAAATGCCAAGGGAAGTCTTGTGTGTGAGATGCCAGCTGTCATAAATGGCGAGCAGATGATGGAGGACACAACATACACTCTTCAGGTTAAAACCAGTGATGTTGGAGGTATGTCCATGGTGGGTATTTTATGACTCTTTGGGTATGAAGTTTGACTTTTAGCAATGGAAAACATCTCCTGCTTAATCTGAAATTATGTTAAGGAAAGCATGATTTAGCCCTACTGTGCTGGAACACCGCCATTTTGGCTGGCTGTTCATCATAACAGTGTTATTCTGCGGGATTCATCCTCATCTGAGCTCTGGGCATAAAATATTTAGACACAAGGCCTAGATTTGACTGCTCGCTGCTGCCTCTGAAGACACCTTAACAGAAGCTATTGCCAGACCATTTTCCAGTGGTCAGGAACCCCCTTTTTCTTTTTGGTCAGGTCAGGCCCATGCACATAGGATGGGAAAAAAAGGCTACAATCAAAGCTGGTGGGCTCCAGGTGTTCAGTCAGCCCTATCTGCTTTGCCCAAAGACGACAGCAATAATTCACCCTCTTTTTCAAAGTGTTTTGAGACCATTTATCTCAGGCTGTGAAAAACCATCCCTAAATGCACACCAGCCAGAAGAGGTGGAACAGAGTATAAAGAAAGCTGCAGAGCTTCAAGAGCCAAGAAATGGGATTTCTATGTCATTTCCTGGGATCACTGCCTCTTTTCATGAGAATTTCTGTCAGGCTGCTAAATGAAAGCTGCAACCACATACAAG
Source organism: Astur gentilis (assembly GCF_929443795.1). Classification (NCBI taxonomy): domain Eukaryota; kingdom Metazoa; phylum Chordata; class Aves; order Accipitriformes; family Accipitridae; genus Astur; species Astur gentilis. Next base: position 85,028,842 of record NC_064919.1, on the reverse strand, counting down.
CTGCCTTGTGCCAAAATGGGACAAGATAGACATTATCATGCAGACACCTTGTTTGAAAGGTTGACCCTCAAAGGGGATTCTGCCACACCAGTGCACATCATCACCTCTTGATCTCTACCTTTTTTTTTTTTTTTTTTTTCCCTAGATTTACCAGTGGTAATTTAGGCTGCTTGTGAGGTTTGATCTAAGAATATCAAAATTCCCCTGGCAGAGTGTCTTCGTGCCACCTCACCATTTTTCATCTATATCTGCTCTGCCTGCTGCTTGTCTGAAAAACATGTAGTGAAATACAAAAAACAGAAGACAGAGAGAAAGATTTGTTTATGTATCTGGCAATCCATCTAATATAATGGTAGATCTTTCTGTGACCTTTTTGTGAAATCCAGCCCTAACTCACAAAGGCAATGGAAATAGAAATGAGAGGAGAATAGAAGATGACAGCAACAGCAGACAGATCTGCCCTTCCCATTGAATGAAGGATGACCGGTATTAATGATGAAGCATTTTATTTCATTTTGAACAGTGACAACCAGTAGGGAAGAGCAGATTACAGAGAGGTTTCAGAGAGTCTGTTTATGATTAGATCACACAGCACACTGACATAATGCTGAACTTTATCCAGCTTATCTAAAGAGGGTACAAGTCATGAACCATCTCCCCTCTTTGATCATTATGTATTCCACGATTACTCCTGGTTGGACCAATACAGGAAAAAAGATGTTTTATCCTTGACGGTTAGTTTAAACATATTATATCATCTCCTGCCACACTGACATCGTTTAGGGACAGCAATTCTCCACAGTGAATAGAACCAGACGTGTTTGTTTCTAGGGATAAAGTTTTTCTCTGCAATAGCTTTCAACTTTCCGGTGCACCGGAGGCATTGAAACAAACAAACAAAAAGAAAATGTAGGGTAGGATTCACCTCACCTATTTGCCACTCTCAAAAAAATTATACTTGTGGTCTTAACTCCTTCCAGGTTAGACTGTCTCTGGTCATTTCAGGGACCAGAGGAGTCTTAATCAGTGGTCTGGATCATCATCCGGAGGGTCTCTGTCACTCTGTCTTCATCAGATTCAGACAAAGCCTGCAAAATTAAGTTAGGCTGGATGGCTAAAGTTGGGGAAAATGAATCCCACAAAAGATGTCCTGCAGTGAACTAGAAAGCAGCAGTCATTTCCTCGCCACCATAGACACGTATTTAACAACAGTCCCGTTTTACTTTTTCCTCAAAGAAACCTTTGAGTTACAGTTTGACTTTCCAGAAGTCACTCAGCTTGGATGATCAGGTAACATAGAGGCTGCGTCAGGGAAAGTCTCCTCTCTTGCAAAGGTCAAATCTCCCTTTCAAGGCTCAAACCCAGATGCCACCAGAAGTACCTCAGATGGCAGCTCTCAGAGTGCACACAGATAAGGGGAGAAGAGGTTGTTACGGCAGATACATCCCAAGTCAGATGGGTAATCTTTGGTTAAAACCAAGATCTTGATTTACTTTTGATCTTACAAGAGAAGTAACTCACAATCTCCTTTTCTTCAAAGTGTGACCCACAGACACAGCTGCAATAGAGCCGGACCACCTGATGGCTCTTTCTGTGACAGAAAAATGTCCTCGCCTGTTAATTTTGATTTACACGGACTTTCTGTATTCTATATGCAGGAGTCATATACATGGTAATGCGATAAAGATGGAGAAAGAATAAATACTGCTTTCTCATTTTCCAAGCATTAACGAAGCAGGAGGTTTTTCTCTCTGCTGTTATAAGATTAATTAGTATGTTGTCAGCTCAGTTACAGCCTAGAAATGACATAATTTAGGACAGTTGGTGTCAGTTCCTAGTGCCTTATACAAGCCTCTGTTAAGTCAAAAGAAGGACATTCTTTGGCCTCAGAAGGCTGTGACTCAAGCCTACAGTTTGCTTAAAAATAATGCAGCTGCTCAATAAGAAGCATAAACTCATAGACACTTTTGTTGGAAGGGGCCTCTGGAGTTTATTTCATCCACCTTCTTGCTCAAAGGACCATTGCCAACACTAGGTCAAATCAGCGAAGACTCTGCCCAGCCAGGTTTTGGACACCCTCGGGGATGGTTATGCCACCACCTCCCCAGGCACCTGATCCAGACCTCTACCATTTTCCTAAGAAAATGGTGTCCAGTCTGAACCTTCCCAGCAATTTGTGGCTGTGGCTCCTTGGGGTATGGTCTGACATCTCGACAGCGGATGACCCTGTCATCGTTATCACTGTCCATCCACATGGTCAAGGGGTCCTTGTTCACCTGCCCCTTGGCCTCTCCTCACAGTTGTATGCCCCAGCTCCTGTTCATCTTGGCACCGTGTACTGAGCCCTCCTCAGTGTCTCGACATGACCCAAGGACCCAAACCAGCATCGTGGTCTGAGTATGGGCTCCTCAGCGCTGAGCAAAGGGGTAAGAGCTTCCCTTCAGCTGCTGGCCATGCTCCTCCTGATGTAGCCAAATACATGGTTTGCATTGAACACTTGAGAACTTGCTGTTAGCTCAGATTCAACCTGAATATGAATATTACTGCTATAACCTCTGGGTCTTCTTCAACTCCCCAGCAGGGTTTATTCCACCCCAGATGCAGAACTTTGCATTTCTCCTTGCTGAACTTCATGGGATTTCTGCTTGCCTGGTCCTCAAGTTTCTCAAGGTCCAGCCTGGTTGGAATTCTGCCATTCAGCACGTCAGTACTCCCCCCGATTTAATGTTACCCAAAAATCTGCTGAGGATGCACTCTGTCACTGTTTGGGGTGTTGATGGCAGGGTTCAGTGCTGCAGACCCCAGTATCGACCCCTGAGCTATTGCACTCATTGCCAGTTAAGGCTTGTGCAACCACGGTACCTTCATCTCTTCAGTTGTCAAATTTGTTACAGTTCCTAAATGTGCCTGACAGTTTCCTGGAATCAACAACACCACCAACAAAAAAATCAGAGACCCAAATAGGTGAAATGTACATTGATTCAGCAATTTCTGTTCTTTTCTTTCCCATCTCCTGCTAATTGCTTGTGAGGGAAATGTCACAGCATGAGGCCTTCATAAGCTTCTTCCTGCAGGGAAGGTTTTGCTAAGAAACAGTTGGTTCTGTGCTTTTTGAGACCTTGCATTAATTGGGAGCCTGCTCCTTGTAAGGAAATGGACTTCAGTTTGCTTTGTTCCTCACCTCAGCAAGCTTTAGGGTCATAAAAGGTACTGCCAGATGAACTGCCTGAGTCCCTGATGCTTCCTCTTCCTTCTTAAGTCCTTCCCAGGGAACTGCTGAAAATTAGCCCCAATTTAATACAGGCAATTTTTCACGTGGACACCAAATGTTGCTTTGCCTTTTCTCTGTATGACTCTTTTTCTCCTCTTATTTTTTTTTCTTTTAGGGTTTTTTTTTTTTTTTCAGTCCTTCTACAAGAAGGGTTGTGATCTATTCCTAATTTCTGTATTCAAATAATTATCCTGAAGAAGTAGTAGCTTTCTCAAAAAATTTTCAGTCCCCCCAACTTTGTCTCTGCATTGTGTTGTAAACGGCGCTGTGGGAAATACTGTCCTTGTGGCCCAAAGTGGATTTACAGTACTCTTGTGTAAGAAATGGCTTGGCAGGCGGTTAGAGTTTTCAAAGCTGGGCTATCTAACCGAGGGCAGCAGATGCTGGGTTTCTTTGTAAGACAGATTTGGGTTTGATGATCTTATTTTCATTTTCCAAAATGTCAGGGCTTTGGTTCTTCACACAGCAATAAATGTCTGCGTATGTGGAATCAAATTTCTTTCTTTGCATCTGCTTTTTTATTATGGCATCAAACAATGAAAAGCAATAATTTTGGTCAAATTATAAAAAGTGCCAGGTAAAAATGTTGTAACGCTTTCAAGCTAAAATGTTCGTAAGATCACTGCAGGTGATGGTTTGGCCTTGAACTCTGAAAGTCAGGAAAATTGACAGCATGGCTGTTTTATGCGGCAAAATATGGACAGTAATGGGCATATGAAATTCAATATCAGGTAATAAAGATCATCTTAGAAATTATTCTTTTCCTAACATATATAAATAAGAAGAGGTGGGAGTTGATGGGGCAAACCGTTGTATGATAAACTGGGACTTTTTCCATTAAATGCAGCATAGACAATATTTTGAGAAACAGGAATACAGAAGGAAGACCTATGGGAGGGGAAAGTGGGCCACAAGATGCTGTAGTGGTTTGGTTGATGATCTACACTTTGCTTTCAAATCCCTGTGCCATCCAAGACAGGGAAAACGGTCCAAGACAGACCCCAGCTGAAGTGTCCTCCGTGCCACAAGACAGCTTGGAGGAGGTTGTGGGACTGCAGAAGGAGACCAAAGTCTGGAAAAGGGACTGTGGCCCAGTGGGAAGCCCAGGACAATGTGCACTAATACTTTGTAGCTAGAAACGTCAAAATATGTTCTTTAGCACCCTTTTACAGATTGCTGGATGTTGCTGGGTAAGTCGTTTTGCTTCCCAAGCCACCTTGGAAAAATGGGAGCCACGGCACTGACATCCTCTGCAAAGCAACGCGATGCAGAGTGCTCTGTTCGGAGCAGATACTCCTGCTTCTTATTAATATTGCCATCGTCATGGTCACCATACCTCAAAGGCAAGGGCGAAGCATTCCAGCTGTATTTGTGGGATAGCCTCAAAGGGCTGGCGCGTTAGCTTGTTAGTGTCCTCCTTGCAGGATGCTGCACAAATTCACTGAAATTCCTCGGCTGCACCCACAGAAACCTGGGCATCACTGCAGCCTCGTCCAGCCTGCCTTTGCTGCCTCCTTTTCCATGCAATTAGGGGCTGGGTGTCAGCCCTACATGGCAGGCTAGCTCGTGACGATGTGCCTTGCTTTCTCCTTCCAGGAGCGGGCACTGACGCCAACGTGTCCTTGATCCTGTTTGGGGAGAATGGGGACAGCGGGACCCTGGCTTTGAAGGAGTCCAACAAGTCTAACAAGTTTGAGAGGAACCAGATGGATGAATTCAACTTCTCGGACATGTTGAGCCTCGGAGATCTCTGCAAAGTGCGGATCTGGCACGACAACAAAGGTCAGGGCAGTGATTTGGGGGGGGTGGGAGAGGCTGAGACAACGTTTTCACTCGAGGAAACACATCTTCTTCCATGGAGACGGGGCAGGCTGAGGGCACTGTTCCCAGCTCTGCTGCAGGCTGGGTAATCCCAAGGGTTTTACCTGGATCCTGTGTCCCATCTTGCCTGTCTAGACATACCCCCCCTTCACGCAGGAGACCATCTCCCTGCATGCTGGTGTAGCATCTGCTCTAATGGGCCCCCAGCTTCAGTGTGAGCTTACAGCCACCGCTGCAGCACGGATAACGATAGCTCCTCCAAAGCAAAGCCATCCAGCCTGTTATCCCAACACACCGACGCTCTTAATGCAATACCTTTTTCACAGGCCGGTATGGCACTTTCCTAGCAATTTAATGCTATCAGCCTGACACCGACACATGGGGTAATGCAGCCTGGCATAACACAGGGAGCTTCAGAACACAGAAATAAAGATCTGTGTCTGTCTTTATTAAAATCACTACATCAGCCGGTGAGTGTGCGGTGCCCTGCCAAGAGAGATTCTGACATTTCCCGGCTGCTGGACACCCTAACAGATTTCAGAAACAGGAGAGCAGCACTCAGTACCGCTGCCATAGCCATTTGTGTTGTTATTCAGGTACCAAGCAGCATCTTGTAACAAATGCATCACTCGCACTGCTGCGATGACATCCCATCCCATCCCATCTTCATCTAGAAGAGATGAGCTCGCATTAATAATGACTTGCTCGCTAACGGCAGGCCCTTGCTGCAGCCCAAAGATGAAGCTTGATGGCTCCCATAGACCCACCTGCGTCAGTATTAACAAGGCAGTTTGGACAGTAGTATTTATCGAAGTCCTGGGAGGAATGGCAGCAGGACTACCCAGTCATTACCTGGTTGTACTGGGGCAGCTGGTTGATGGTTGGGCTGGGGTTATATGTCAGTATGGACATGTCCTGGCCATCATCTTCATGACATCTCCAAGTTGTGGCAGATGGAGAAGGCTGCAACTCGGGTGATATTAATAAAAGATGCTACCTCTGCATCAGATTCTCCCACTGGAAGTTTACCTCCTTATGAAAAGAAAAGAAAAGAAAAGAAAAGAAAAGAAAAGAAAAGAAAAGAAAAGAAAAGAAAAGAAAAGAAAAGAAAAGAAAAGAAAAGAAAAAAGAAAAGAAAGGAAATCTTATTACAGCCTCTGTCTGTTGTGAAATATGGGAAATAGAACCATCCACCTAACATGATCGTTTATTCCCAGCCACTGCAAGCTTTGGGCTTGTATTTATCACTCCCACAACAGAGGACAATTTAGTTGATTAACCTCTGTAATATCATGTTATATATCTGGTGCTGAATGCAGTAAGGGAGCTGCTTTTACCTGATTTGAGTTACCAAACCAGTTACTCTTGGAATCTGCAGTTTAGTTGCAGAAATGGAAAGTGCTATCAAAATACCCACTAGAGTTTCAGCTCAGCACGCAGGCATCTCTGCAGTTGCAAGAGTGGTTCGGATGTCCTTCCGAGAGCAGCAAGAAGTCAACATGGACTCGCAGATTCATTTTCAAATATAATACCAGCTAAAATGTCTACAAAAAGAACATTTTCCTCAAAAGACATTGTGGCTCCCCAGTGCTTGGTCATGCTAACAGAATGAAATACGCCCACCAGATCAACGCCGATCCTTCGGGCTCCGGCACATGAACAGGCTGGCACGTAGGAAGATGAGAACTGGGTCAGACCGAGGGTCTGTCGAGTCCAGCAGCTCTTTCCAACAGAAGCATCACTGGTTGTCTGAGGAAGAGGATGAACTGAGAGAGCACGTGTAATCCTTCTCTAGTTCTCTACATTTCACTATACATAGCTCAGGGCATCTCCTGAACTGGATATCATTTTTGTCCATTAAGTAACTTCCAGTGAATTTTCTCGTCCAGACTCTCCAGGAGACGTTTAGCACCTACGGCATCCCATGGCAATGAGTCCCATGGGTCTGCTCTGCTGCGTGACAAGCAAATCCTGTTAATCCAGGTGGTTTTGCTGCCTTTTCCTTCCTCCGCGGGTGATCACGGTTCACCTTCTCCGTGTCACTGATGATGTTGATGGTAGAGGTTGGGGAGTTACCACATTGCAGCTGAGCTATGGTAATTGCTACCTGCACGCTCTTGGTTAGTGGCAGAGGGAAGTAGAGAGTTTAGCTTTAGGCTAAGCAGTCAATAGGCTCAATTAGTTTAAATTTGCTGTGGGCTAAGAGCACGTACCCAGATAACCACCACGAGTCAGCTAAAATAGTAAACCATGTGTCCAGAACCTGAAAAAATACTTCATATTTATGGATATAAATACACATTGCAACCTCATATTCTCTTTCCTTATTTCCCTCATATCACTGGTTTCCATTTATAAAGAATAGTTAATAGGGCTTTTACCAGACCTAGCTGACTGCAGGGTTAAGCCTTGGACAAACAACATGCTCAGGTTTTGTTCAGCAAAAATGTACTTGTTTTTCTCCCCAGAAAGAAGGACAACTGTAGTTTAAATCATAACATATGTTGTCTTCATTGTTCTTGCATTAGTCATGTGAAAGGCATATCCTATCTAAAACTTCACACAATGCAGCATGACAGTTTGTTGGGTGGGTAGAGTATTTATTACTGCTGGGATCCCAGGCTATAGCTATCCTTTGCATATATGCCTGCTCTCTCTCTATAATTTATATAAATTGGCTATGCCACAAGTTAGAAATTCCTGGCTCTATTTTTTGGAAAGGAGTAGTGGGGTCAGGGATTGAGGATTGTGTATGGTTTTTGTCAGATGCTTAGGGGACTTTGGGTATTAAAGAAAAATGTGCTTGTATTTACCATTACTTTAAGGCATCAGATGTTGATCATTCTTTCCTTAGTTTTTTACTTTTTTGGACTAAATGGTTCTCTGCCAATGGTCTGTGGAGGACTCAGCCTCGCACTGACCTCCCCCATTACTCCTCACATGCTGAATACTTGGAACACGGTCGATGTTCTTTTCCTGATTTTCCTAATAATCAACTTCAATGACAACATCAGCCTGTGTTGACTCACATTAGGTGCCTTTAGCACCTATGGGCTAGTTAAGGGAACCATCGCAAGGCTTCTTTTTCATTCAGACATCACCTGGTCCCAGCAAGAAGTCAACAAATCTGCCCCCATTTCAGGATAAAATACATTTAAATGGCTGGCCCACGGTGGCTATTTTGCCATGAAGCCCAGCTCAGCATCCGACCCCATCAGTGAAGTTTTGCTGCAGTGGCTTCATTCCCAGTTCACATCCCACTTTTGTTTATCTTTTTACTGAAATTTGACTGCAGTGGGGGGGGGGGGGGGTTCAGAGTTGAAGAGACCATAATTGCAATGGCAAAGACTGTCAGAACGTCTTTAAATTGCAAACACTGTGTTTGCCTCCTCTGGAAAAGCATGTCAGTTTTATGGTCCCACTTTAATGCTTTTAAATGCCATTTTCTCCACAAAAACTGCTGAGTGGCATCTCTGTATGAGACATAAAGGAGGAATGAAGCCCCTATCCAATTCCTCTGACTTCAGCAAAATTGATTAGGGAGGAAGTCGGCGCTCATTTGAAAACAGGCAGTTTAGAGACTTCACAACTGCAATTTCAAGGAACTTGTTCCTGATTTTTTTAGATGTTTCGAGCTCACCAGCAAGAGTTTGGTAACAATGAATTGCTGTGAATGAAATTTAGTTCTAAGTTTTGCTCCATGTCTTTTTATCTTGTCCCTGTTTACTTTGAGATACCAATGTTCTACCTAATATATTTAGACTCCCTGAGCAAATTTAATCGTTTCCAGACTCCCCATCTCCTGATCTCAGATAGGCACTATGTATTTTCTCATATCTCAGTTCATTTACTTCTGCATTTATGCAAGATCAGTATCTGTAGGTCTGTAGAAATGCTGGCTTTCTAAATATAGGCCTCATTTTTTTCTCTGGTTTAAAGACTAAATCACCATTCTGGAAGAATGGCTTAAAGTTTCTCAGTATCTCAGTAATGGAATTATTTACCTAGAAAAAGCTTTTTTTCCCCCCTTTTTTTATTGCCTTTTTCTCCTTGCAACAAGGAGATATGGGAAATCTAGATTTAGCTCCCTCATCTGCCTGAGTAGATTTGAACTCAGATGATAAACTGTCTTTCTACAGTCATTAATTTCAGATTCTTGATTATCTCAGTTGCCATCAGCCAAGGGGAGCCAGGAAGAGTCTAATTATGGATAAACCAGACTTCTCTGTGTTATTATAGGAGCAAAGACAGAAGTAAATAACAAGGTTATGCAGCCCAACTTCTTCTTTGCCTCAACAGGGCCCTTCTCTCAATTACACCAACTGCTATGGCATTGTCTAATTGAGTTTTAAATAGTCTAACTGCCCCAGTGACTCCTTTTGGGCGGCTCTTCCAATGGAGAAGTATCTTATTCCCCTTTCTTGATCTGGACCCAACTCAAAAACATTAGCATACCCTTGTTTTTCCTTTTCTTTCTCTGAAGGAACTACCTTTTTAAGGAGTAGTATCTTGAATCAGATCTTAAACTGCCCCAGCCTTGAACTCACAGCACACAGCTTTTCCAGAGATATGTTTCTGCAATATATGGACAGGATTCTGAGCACTTGTAGGCCATAAATTATTAAAAGAAACCTAAAGATCTGCCTTTTTAGCCTTTTGTAAGGATTTGCTCAGCTATCAGACTTAAGAAGGGCTTTGCTAAGCCCTCTTCTCAGCGTTTGACTGCTGCCTCATAAACTCCGTCGATCCATGGGGCAGAGTTGTTGAATAGTTCCTGCTTTAAATAAAAAGTGAGCAGAAGAGAAACAGATGCGTAAAACTGTCCAAGGAGAGGAGGGTCCCTCATCCCCCCTCTTTTGCTGATGGCTCAGTACAGAGGGACACAACGTCAACTCCTGCATCTTTCCGGATGGATTGAAGTCAACGCCTTAGACAAGGCACAAACGGCAAGTAGCAGACCAGCAACCGTGCCGTGGCTGCTCAGCCCTTCAGATTGCCCAAATCTGTCTTCAGCCCCTCGGGAGACCCCAGCACCGACCTGCAGAGCCCTCCTCACGTGCCATACACCTTCCTCTCTTTTCACTGGTAGGTTTTTTTCCCTTACGCTCAACAGTCCTATCACAAAGATGTGCTACAGGCATTACAGCGCAAGCAGAAGACAACGCAAAGATCTCACAGTCCAGAGTTGACATAAAATAGAAGAAAAAAAAAAAAGATGTAAGCAAACAAAACAGCAGCCTTGGAGAGAAGGTGAAGACTTCAGTGTTGACTTTGCACAGACGTTCATTTCTTCCCAATCTCCTGTAACTGCGCAACCCTTCACTGCGGAGTGGAAAGAACCCAAAAGGCCAGATATAGCTGTAGGATTATAAATTCTGTAAAAGCTTCTCTTTATACAAGCCTCCTTTGCTCCTCTTGGGGACAAATTATCCTGCATCCTTGTTAAATGCTTTTGCATCGAGTATGCCTCAATAAAACTCAAAATACGCTTCAATCGCAAGAATATCATCTGAGAAACTGTTATATCTTCACTCTGAGCTGTTAAGTGTTTTTTCACAGGAGTAGTTTATCTGTAAGATGTGGAGGGTTTTTTGTCTGAGAGTAATTTATGGGTGGTTTTGACCTGAGTCAAATCCTGGACTGAACAAGTTGAACAGAGAGGAGGAGGGGCAGGGGACTTATTTTCTAAAACTGTCCCAAGTGTTAAGCTTTTGCTTTGTCAAAGGTTGTGAGAGGTTTTGCATTGCCTGTCTGCTCTGATGAGAAATATTGTGGTGTGAACTAACATGATCCTAAAGGAGAGATATACAAAATGAATCTATTTTTATTCTGCCACTGGCTTGCCGAATGACCTTGCGTAAATCACATCCCTGTACCTCATTTTCAATTATGTAAATTGGGGATAAAAATTATTCACCTTCTTAAAGTGTTTTGAGATGTATTGATGCAAAACTAGATGCTATGATTTTAACACCTCACAATTAATGCTCCATTTCCAGCAATCTGACGCCGCTATCAAAACTCCCACCACTTTCTGAGTGATGTCTCATGTGGTGGTGTTTAGGGATGGATGGTCATCTAACCAGGCAGGGGATAAATAATATCAGAGGACACAAGGCTGATGAACTGTCTTTGTAATGGTCATTACTTTATGTTTCAGAAAATGTGAAAAGTAAAAAAAAAAAAAAAATGCAGTTAGGGAGCTGAGCAGCACTGGCTGATGGTTGTGAATGGCTGGGCAGCAGCAATTCTTCACTGGCCCCTGAGCAGTCAATGTCCCAGGCAGGATTTTTCTTTTACTCCTATGGGAACATAAGCACCAGTAATGACTTGATTGGGCATCAACTGCTTTCAAAACCAAACCAAAGAAGATCTGCTACAGACAGACAAGGGATTTAGAGGAAGGTCGATGAACGTGGCTGCAAACAGTGGAAACAGTTTAACTTCCATGGACATGTGTGCATCCAAGCCTGGATGTGGTTCTGCCAGCGCAGATTTGATCCCACCAGCTCTCGCTTTGCAAGGAACAGTTAATATTCACTTCAGCAAGGTCAGGGACCAGGTGCCTAGTGAGCGGTGAACCCACCAGACTCGGTTCATTCTCACGCTTTTTCTCCCGTCCTCCCATGTGTCTGCATGTGTCAGAACAGCTTAATATTTTAGGGGTGAATACAGGCTGGGGCAAGCGGTGGCTGTTCCCAAGAGTGGCAAAGGAAACTTCTGGCGCTACAAGCTGGGGTTTTAGTTAAATGAAGCGGTAATGTCATTATCTGTGTTACATCTATTACTTCTAAAGTCAGACTTGACTGCGCTAATCACTGCAGAAATGCATGACAAGGAGCTTACAATCCAACCTGCGTGTTCAACGTCAGGAAAGCACAGACTTTTAGCATTGCTTGGGAAAAAGGCAGGATGGTCCTATGAAGGCACAGAGGGTCCTCACCCAGCATCACCCTCTTGTCAGCTTGGGTCTTTTTGAAAACGATGATAAACGGGACAAATAACTGCTCTTTTGGGTAAGGACACTTGGGGAAGAGAATACATTTCCCTACATGACACTAAATTATACAACTGCCGGAGTCAAGCAAGCAAAGGGATTCTGTTTTCCCCAAAGCTCTTCTCCTCCTCTAATTACTTTTGAAATGTTTTGCATGCTATTGAAAATGTCACTTCCAGCTGCGGACCATTAAGGAGCATACGTGGCACAGCCACGGGTTTTATTAGGGCAGGTTTCGATGGCAGCGAAACAGGCCTGGAGCAAAGTACCTTTTGTTACAAACGTTGAACACTAGTTATGGTGATAGGGGATCTTCCACAAAGGCACAGTGGTGGCCAAACTATTTTAAAGACTGAGACCTGCAGAAACTGCTCAGATATGTGCTATTTCTTCCCTTCTGCCCCAAAGCAGTAATGGAGACAAAAGTAGCGGTCCTGGTTTGTACTGGGGTCACTGCAGAAAAGCCCACGATGGTCTCCAAGGCATTCGTGCAGTTGGTTTGTTCCTGAGCCCTTGTTCTCCTGGTACTGCTGGTTGAAGTGCCAACAGGTTACAAACAGATCTGCTCCGGCTCTTCTGCAAGCACCGAAAGTTGAGGGATGGAGCAACTGTGGTTTTCGCGGCAGATCAGGATCCACCACCCAACGGTATCCAAGGAAAAGGCTGGTGAGCCGTTGCTGCAGAGATCCTGCACTTCTTCACTGATGCCCACTCCATAAACCAGCTTGTGCTGAGGATTTGATGCCTCTGGGGTTACGTCCGTATGGGATGTACTTTCCTTTCCTGTTGGTTTTTTTAGGTGCTGTAATGTCTCTGAGCCCATTGCTCAGCAAAAGCCACACAGGAACAGAAGGTGTAAACAGGGTTATAACCTGAAACCAGGATTTCATGACCTGAAAAGTGGTTCTGCAAGAACAGTCTTTTTCTCCTTCCACTGATGTTCTCCCCAGCACACAGAGCCAGCTCAGTGGAGGGAAAGGATCACATTTAGACTTTGTGCATTACTGGACTTTGCATTTTTTTTTTTTCCAGATCAATGCAAAAAGAAATTAAATATATCTTTTCCCAGCCTGAATCAAGAGGAAAACAGCATCTTGTCTGATAAAGCAGAATAGCTTCTTCAGCCCCAAACCAATCCTTCCATTTCCATATCAGCTTTTAAATGGGGTTTAATGCTGTGGCAGTGAAACCCTTGATATTTCACCTGGGGTGAATTATTTCTCTTGAGAAATGAACAACAATATAGGATGCTTCTACAGCTTCCAGGTCTCCTAATTAAAGTTTCTAACCATCAGGAAGGAAAACAGGAAAAAGGATAGACCAGGTCTAGTGAGAGGGAAGATAAGTATTTTTAAGTTTTAAGCAGATGGGAAGGTGCTTTGGGGTGGTAGCACCATTCTTCTAAGAGTGATCAGCCAGCTCCTTGATTTGAGGTACCCTTGTGCTGTAAGGGTCAACTTGTTTGTATTTGCTTTTCCATGTTGATCCCCTGACAGAGCCCAGAGCTTGCTCTTTAAATAGCCCAGAGCCGATAAATGCATCTTTTGCAGGGAACACCGGGAAAAACTGCACTTTTTGTACTTGCTTTGCCCTCAACTCCGACATGTGCTGGAAAGTCAACCCCGGTCCATCTCTCCCTGTGATAAAAAAAGCAGGTTTTTGTTGCAGCTCTGCTGGTGAGCAGCTGCTGGAAGCAGGTTGGAGAAGAGAGAGGAGGGTATGTGCATCTTATTCAGCTGCTTTTCTGATACCGCTGCTTAGCACTGATCCTGTCCCAGTCATGCTGTTCACTGCTGGCAACAAGACTAAGATCACCAATTTATTCTATCCCGGGCTGCAGTCATTGATCTCTCTTGCTGGAGAAGGATGAGATGTTTTCTTTCTTTCATTCTGTACTAAAGTTTTGATGGAAGTGGAGCAGCCTCCTGAATATGCTGCAGAGATGTTCATTGAACTTAAATGGAAATAAGCCTGCCAAAAAGATTAAGGGTTGACGCTGCCAACATGTTTAGAATACATTTCCAAACGGCCCCAAAGAGCAAGTTGCTCCAGTTAGAGTGCAGTGGGAGCCCTGGGGAACTTGATAAGATCTGCCGCTGGAGCCTGGAGGAGGTCTTGCACGTTTGGCTGGTGCATCCAACTCCCCTGCCTGGGTGTCGCACCCGTGGTATTTGCACAGGTCTTGTCACTGGCACGTGGCGCTGGCCTCCCAGTTCAAGAGAGACAGGAACATACTGGAGAGAGTCCAGTGAAGGGCCACAAAGATGATTAAGGAATTGGAGAGTCTGTTGTATGAGAAGAGGCTGAGAGAGCTGGGACTGTTCAACTTGGAGAAGACAAGGCGCAGGGGGGGTTTATTGATGTGTACAAGTGTCTGATGGGGGGAGTAAAGAAGATGGAGCCAGGCTCTTTTCACCAGTGCCCAGTGACAGGGCAAGAGGCAATGGGCACAAAGTGAAATACAGGAAATTCCATTTAAAAAGTAAGAAAAAAGGCTTTTTTTCTCTGCATGGGTAATCAAACACTGGCACAGGTTGCCCAGAGAGATTGTGGAGTCTCCACTCTTGTAGATGTTCAAAACCTGACCTGACACAGCCCTGAGCAACCTATTTTAGCTGAGCTTGCTCTAACCAGGGGGTTGGACTAGATGTTCTCCAGCGGTTCCTTCCAGCCACAATGATTTTGCAGTTCTGTGCCCCCAAAATTTAAGGGGCAAGTGGTATCTTTGGTGTCTTTGTGCTTTGTAGCGGGCAATTTCCTAGCTTGAAGAAGGTTCAGGAGGCCAAAGTACCAAACAGGCATGACTGTGAGGTTGGTAGAGAATTGCCAACACATGGTGTGGAGGGATTGCAGTCCACAGGATCAGCGTGACTTGTTGACATGACTCAAAAAGGTGCCATCATTTTCTTTTCAGGGCTAAAGAAGGTTAATATTTGCAAACTAAGGAAGTAGGCACATGGCAGTGAGTTCTTGGAAGAGTAAGAGTTGTTTAATGTCTCCGGGATGTAAATAATAAGTCAGCAGAGATCTCTCATCATGAACATAACCTTTCTTTGTCTGACTAATAACAGGACTTGTAAGTAGAACTGTCAGAACCTCCTGTCCCCCCAAGCTCAACAAGGGCTGCTTCTGTTTCAACAAAGAAATCAGGAAACTATTCCCAAATGCCCTTTTCTTCATTTTTAAGTTGCTTTTCCACTGAAAATAAAAAAAAAAAAAAAGGGAAGTAGAAAACTAAAAGGGAGCTATGACTCCTCAGAAGGCCCTAAGGCAAAAGTTAGGTGATTTGGTGGTCCCTGCTAGAGCATCCATCACTTTAGTCTGTCCTGCGTTCATGTCCAGTCCCAGCATTAGTGAATTCACCCCGGTTGCTTGGCAAAGTCAGGATAGCACGGGTAATTTCCTTGCATGGGCTAGCTGGCAGGGTCAAAGCAGCAAGCTGTAATTTCTGACCTTCTGACCTTCAAATCCAAGTATGAAGGGCTTGGGGGTGATACAGGCCATAGAGAAAGACACTAAACCCTACAGCTTGTGGCCAGCTAGCACTCCCAGAACGTGAAGGGACTGCCACAAACCATGCACACACTGCTATGTCTTTTTTAATAGCTACAGACATGTGTAGTGGAGGAGTGGGGGTTAGGTGGAACATGAACTCATGTCTTTCTTTTGGCTTTAAGGCTTCATGTTTCCCTTAAAATGGAAGGAAGAATCAGCAGCAGTTTCTGTGACAGAAGCTGCTCCGTTAACTTTTGCCCCTAAACTTTGTGATTTCCAGGAGATTTTGTGCTTCTGGCTCTGGCAAACAGGGCCCTGATTTCTCTGGGGCTTTGTAAGGGTTTGTTGTCCCTAAGCCACAGCAGTGCTTCTTCCTGGGGTAGTTCCTGGGTTGGTATGTTGACAGGAGGCACACCAGCCCCATCTCTCCCATCTCACTGCTGCTGCTACTGGTATTGCAGAAGCCCTGTCTTGTGCAAAGTGCTGGGCAAGGACCAGCGATGGTGTCTTGTCCAAAGAGGTTGAAATCTAGCTTATCCAGGACCACGCTCTAACACCCTTATATCTGATCAAGAGCCAGCAATTCCCTCAAAAGCATGGCCTGACTCTAGAAGAGGGATCAGACTATGGTCTTGAGCAAGTCGACATCAGTTTTGGTATCAGAACAATGTCGTGTTCACTGGTGACATCATCTGAAGCAAATACAAATAATTTCTAGCACCAGCTGGATGCTACCAAGGAAAGGTGTCTCACCTCCTTACCCAAGCTATGCGAAAATATCCAAAGCTTTTTTTATTTTGTTGTTTTACTAGGAATCGCACCAGGTTGGCACTTGGAATATATTGACGTGATGGACTCTGCCATGGACAAGACATTTCGCTTCCAGTGTGATCGCTGGCTGGCTAAAGGTGAAGACGATGGGCAGCTCATAAGGGAACTGGCTTGTGCCAATAATGACATCCTGGAACTGAAGGAACGGACCTGTAAGTTTAGAATTGACTTGTGGCATTTGCTGAGGGACCTCAGAGGCCATGTGGTCCTAACCATAACTCCTGCAAGCTGCTCCACTAAGCGTCCCCATGCAATAGGCGTTTGTGTTTGCAGGCTTTAAGGGTTGGATTATTTAGGGCACTCTTTGGTTCAAAAGTGCAATGCTGTGATAAGAAAGAAACAACTCAGGATTTACGAGGAAGAAAAAGATCTCATTCTGAGTTGAAACCTAAGAGGAGCCCATTTGCAGTGGTTCAATCCAGCCATAAGGACACATGGTTAGTAAGCCATAAGGACACATGGTTATGGTCTCATTAGAAGTAATGGGCTTGAGTCTTTGAGGTGGAAAATAAGTTCAATCCTTAAAGCTTTGTGAGTAACATTGTTCCAGCTTCCTCCTTAACATGTTCTGGGCTACTAGCTCAAGTGTCCCAGCTGAACATGACGGCTGAGCTTAACACCCCATAGCCCTGGGTCTGCTCTGGGCAATTCCACTGAGTCCAAGGTAATTACACTGGTGTCTAATGTGGTGAGCTAGTGAGAGGGTGAGTTATTTAACTGCACTGATGATATGCAAAGTGCATCTCAAGAACTCCTGCACCACAGTGCTCTTTAGGAGAGTCCTGGAGAGTCAATAATCACATTACTTCAGTGTGATTTCACTCTGCCCCTGCAAAAATTCAGTCTTGTGATTGCCATTTTGGGTACTTACGTGCCACCACAGCATCCGAGCACATTCTGCTGGGTGCGTGGATATCCTCACTGTCCCTGTTAGGAACAGAGGCACAAAAACTGTAGGATTTGGGCTGTGTTAAAAAAAGAGTGTTTAGCACAGCAGGGAGCTGGACATCGCTTGTTCAAGAGCAGCTCCATCTACTCTTGCTAGCTGATTGAGCAGTACTCCTATTTTTCACGTACTCTATCCCTGCATGAAATCCAAAGCACGTAGAAGTCGAAAGTCCCACAGATTTCAGCTTGGTTCCATCCTTAGTTTGCAAATGCTTTCTTGTGTGCTGTGACAAATATTAGGAAGAGAGATTTTAAGCAAAGTGACAGCCCAATGAAGAGATCTTTCCGGCCATCTGCTCTTCCTTTTCTGTTTAACGTGTGTGTTAATTATGCTTTAAAGCCTATGAGATTGTCACAGTAACAAGCGACAGAGAAGATGCAGAAACAAAGGAAAACATCTGGATCATCTTAGAAGGAAAGCTGGGCCGCTCGAAAGAATTCCTTATGGAAAACTCTTCCAAGAAAAGGAGATTTGAAAGGTAGTGGGACAGGATGGTGGGCTAGAGGAATTCCCCACCAGCTGTGTGTCTTCCACAAACACCACCTCTTCTCCAGGGTGGTTTACAGAGTTGTGTTTGTGTCATGCTCTTCCTCAGCCCCCTTCCAAAAAGCCTAATGGCTTCTCACCTGGAGTGAAAGGAAGATGTAAAATTAGGTTTTGATGGGCAGACACAGAGCAGGTTTCAAAATGATAAGAAAAAGGCATTTGGTAAAAGGAAATGTAGATGATGCATGTGTGTGTCCTTTTGTATTAGTACATACAAAGAGGCTTCTGGCGAGCCCCCGGGGAGGCTGTGTATTTTTGAACTGGGAGGAGCAGAAGGAAGCTGGAGGTGGTTTTAGTTCCTTTTACAGCATCTCACTGGCAGTGGGAATCAGAGAGAAAGTAAAAATAGTTAGAGGCTAAATGTTGTCAGAGCTGCTCAGATTTGACTTTCCAGACGAATCTGGGGAGTAAGGCTGAAAGATCACTGTCGCGTGAAGAAAGCCGAATATCAGCCTCATGTGCAGACGAGCTGGAGGCACATCTATGTAACGTGGGGCAGATTCCTTCTCCCATGTGGGACCAACGTGCTCCAGATGTGAGATGGGTTTTCTACTTTATTTAAGGACGCAGCATGCCCTTAGGAGACGGGAACCTCTTCAAAGTCATGGACACTGCTGATGTTCTGTTGCTTTGCAGGGAGGAAAGGTTTTTCTGGAGGGTCTGTAAAGGAAGGTGAAATTACAGCTGATGTGGAGTCTAGTGTGAATGGCTGAGATTTCACGCGAAACATGAAAGATGGGGAGGAGCTTCCTCCTGACCTTAAGCTGATGGTGTCTACAGTGGAGTTGAAGACACCAATCTCCAAAACACTAGTCACAGTCCATCCTTGGAGGCAGGTTAGAATAAGGACCAGTCCAAGGAGATAAACCTAACAGATACACAGGGGACATGACAGGGAGCCAGCCAAGGGTTTGACAGAGACCTATCGTTTCTCTAAACTGTTTTCAAGCTGAGCTTCGGGAAGGGTGGCTGAACTAGCAGATTTAAAACAGCTATGGTGGGTAGATGTGTAACAGATACAGTATCTGTCAAGGATGAATGAATAAGTGCTGGAGGGGAAATTAGTCATTCTTTAGCTTTATCTATAATAAGGCAAATTGATTTTGTATGTGGAACAGCTCAAGTTTATCCTGGAAACTCCTAGTGGCAACAGTTTAAAGTGTCACCCCTAATCAGAGAAAATACTAAATTTAAATATGGAAATTATACTTTGTGTTGTATGATTGTAGTTCAATCAAATGACTTTAAATGAAGGCTTATCTTCTATCTTCCGTACCCGTGTGCAAATTAACTTAATGTCCACATGAGACAAGTCACTACCAGCCTTCAAGATACGAACTGAAGCCGCTCCCTGTTTCCTGTAGGGGAGCAACAGACACCTTTCAGTTTTCTTCGAAGAACGTTGGTGAGATTGCAGCCATCTGTGTTGGTCACTGCCCAAAAGATGGGAAGAAGTCATCTGCAAAAGCTGACGTCTTCTGGCACGTCCAAGAGATTGTCATAACGGAGATGGAGCTTTGCAACAAGTAAGTGCCTCCTCACCTGAAGGAGCCGCTCCAGGAGGACGTGGGGAAGCTGAGAAGTTCTCCATACGTGTTCCTGAAGCATTTCAGATTTAAGCAATAGCAATCTCACCAATCTTCATCCCTTTCTGAAAGCTAAGGACAAGCAGTTTAGTGTGTCGGGTACAGAACATCCCTGCCTGACTTGCCTGTGCAATGTCCGAGTTGTTAGAGAGGGCATTAGTATGTGCAGGTAAGTTTATAAATAAGTTGACTTGGATGAATCTCGCAGCTATGAAAAAGTAATGCCTCAGCTTGTGGAAAATACTTAGAGTGACCGAAATTTAAGGCGTTTGTAGGATGTTCTGCACAGACTGGCCTTTAGGTAAGTCTTGGAAAAAGAGCTCCTAGAAAAAAAGGTGAGAGTAACACAAAACCTGAACCTCCAGTTCAGACCAGTTTGGATGAGACATCCTTCTGGTACGGTCCAAAAGGCCCACTGGAAAGGTTGCAGTCATGCAGCTCAGCTACTCTGATTTGAATATGACTGAAATCTGCCATGGCTGAAAAATGAACATGTCTGAAGAGCCCTGAGCGCATCAGATCCAACACGCTTTGGTCTGAGCCCTGTCTTTGGAAGGGCTGACGTTCACGACTCAGGGGGCAGATATCACAGCGACCATGCAGGAACAGGAGAAGATCATCCATTTACAGAACAAACTACTCTTCAGAGAAAATATCCACAATGTTAATTGTGGATTTCTTTTCTTCTCCATGATACTTCCATTGCTGTTAAGGAATTTAACTATAAGGAGTTTGTTCCAGCTGAGACAATTGAGTGTTTAAGAAAAAAACCTTGAAGTGGTTGGTGGGTTTTTTTAGAAGCTAAGAGTCTCTCCTAGCAAATTAATCAGCCAGCAGAAGAGCCACAATAATATTTGCTGAGTGAAAACTCAGTCAATTACATACTAAAACATGTTCTTTTCTCCTGGTGGGGAAAAAACTGGAACTCTTAAAGTACAGCTGTGCAATCAAATCCTTGCACTAAACTCACTGGGAGCATGCTGAAACTGCTGAACCAGTGTGTTTTGAAGGGGCCAAAGATCTTCTCATAAAGCCCTGGGTTTTTTTTTAAAGTTGTTTTAAAATAAAGAGGGCAGCCAGGAGATACCGGTAAAGCCTGCAGCCTGTCATTGCACTGAAGCAGGGCTCCAGCTCTGCAGATGCAGCACTTCGCAGCGGTGTTTGCTCTGCAAAGGAGCAACTGGAGCAGATTGCACTGTGAAAGCAAGCTCTAACTTCAGGTATTCCTGATCTCAAACATCAAAAAAACCCTACCCAGTCAAGACAAAGACCAAATTAAAAGAGTTATGATACTGCTGCAGCAATAGTTTTGAATTATACGGGGATTTTTGCCTTTTAGTAGTAGATCTTAGTGTGTGAAAGGGCTGCATTTAGAAGCTTTTTCTTGCAAATCCCAGGGCTAGAAAGGTCATCTTTTTTCTTCTTGCCCCCGGTGAAGACTGGCATGCTCCATTATAACTCCAGACCATGAGATAGCCCAAGAAATAAAACTGCAGAATCAGGCAACCCCTCCACTTTACTCTCATGCAGTTTTTCTGTCCTTGAGCCTGAAATTTTGCTCCCACCAGAATTTCTCATTTGCAAAGCTTCCTTCAAGAGAAAGGAGTGCTTTACTTTGGCTGTGGAAAATGTCAAAAGTGTTGGAAGTGTTTAAGCAGCACAGTACTGCTGGAATGGCAGTAACCCTTCCTCCAGGTGTTTATTTTACGCGCACGCACCGCAATCCAGCTACGCTCCCTCCAGGAGGACCTGCTGCAGTTTGATGAAGGAGGGGGAGCGGGTGGGGGAAAACTCATTTGGAAATGATCTGCATCATTGGAAATGAAATACATCATTAAAAGCAGAGTGCTCCAGCCTCTGGCCGGGTGCCAGGTACGCGGTAATTTATGGATGCGCTCTGTGCTCCCTGCACATCACCAGAGGCAGCACTGCAGAGCCAAGGGCTTTCAGCATCTGGTACCTATCATTTCTGCGCCCGATGTTGGGGGTTTTTTTGCCCGCTAAGGATAGGCTGGGTGATCTAGATGAGGAAAGAGGGGGGATTTAAACCTCCTCCTCCTCCCATCTTTCCAATTTCCTTTTTTCTAGTTCCTAGCCCAACCTTAACCATACCATCAGTGAGGATATTTGCTGATCTCCCTGCTCCCAGACCGGTTATACTCAGCGGTGCTGGGCTGCGGGGCTGATTTCTTGTCCTGCCTCGGTGGGTCGGTAACTGGCTGTGCCATTGCATGGGTAAAAAGAGGTGACACGTGCCCCACAGCAACCCTCCCACGTGCAGGGTGTCCATGGAGATGCTGGGTTTTCCAGCTGCAATGATCAATCACGGCTGTCTTTTTAGAGAGAAACTCTAGTATATGGACAAGTATTGAAAAAGCATTGATATTAGGCAATGTAGTAGCACACCCAGTCCATACCATTTGCTCAATAAAGTGGCCAACCGTACCATTAACATGCTGCTAATTTTCCTTCGGCAGATACTTTTTCAGGTGCAATGTGAAAATCCCTCTGCGTTACAAGAGACGGGACTACAAAGTCTTTGAGTGTGCCAAGGTCACCGAGAGCTTCGCCAGCAAAGCCCGGAGCTTGGTGCCAGTCAAATACGAGACCATCGTGGTCACAGGCTTTGAAAAGGGCGCGGGGACCGACGCCAATGTGTTCATCACCATCTTCGGGTTGAACGGGGACTCGGGAAAGCGGGCGCTGAAGCAGAAGTTCAGGAACCTCTTTGAACGAGGCAAAACCAACAGGTTTTACCTGGAAACACTGGACATGGGGGAGCTAAAAAAAGTCCGGATTGAGCACGACAACAGCGGTCTGGCACCGGGTTGGCTGGTGGAGCGGGTGGAAATCACCAACTCGGCGACTGGTGTGACCACCATATTTCCCTGTGGGAAGTGGCTGGATGAAAACCGGGGCGATGGATTAATCTGGAGGGAGCTTTTTCCTAGGTACTGAGGCTGCAGGAGGGGTTTGGTCTCTTCTGCATGCCCATTTTTCTCAGTATATACTGTTTTATATTGCATTTTGCTTTTTTAAAACGCTGCCTTTTATATTGAGAGATTTTTAGTAGCAAGATGTGCTTCCTGGCTTAACATTTTGTAAAAGTAATATTGCTTTTTTTAAGGTGCGTATAAAATTGTGAATGACATAAATACATTTCTCACTTATTTATGATTAAAAGCCACAACTAGCAGAGCTGTAACCTATCCTTTAACAGCTCAAATGGCATCTTCTGCTTTCAATGCTTTGCCCTGCCAGGGCTGGGAAAACCTGCTGGCCTCCACCGCTGATGGGGTCACCTTTTAGATGACTAAAGAGGATTAGAAATATTTAATAAAATTGAGCTTGGAGATCCCAGTTTTTCCCACTTCTGGCAACTGTGAACATTGCGTGTCCGTACACACACACATCGAAAGCAGTGGGCACAGCAGGGCTTTCTGCAGGGAGGTTGGGAAGGACCCGTTATCCACCCAGCCAGGTCTCATGGGGTGGGATTTGGGTCGTGTTTGCCACCTGTGGGCTTTCCCCCCTCAAGCCAGACCCAGCTCTCCGGCTGAATTCGTCTGGGTCTGCCCAGAGCTGAGATCTACAGTTAAAGGCAGCCGGAGCAAAAGACCTACCAGATAATCAATTCCACTGCAAGGAAGCTGTGCTAACTATATTCAAAGCTGTCTCAGGATAATCTTACCCTATATGGCCTGAATACCAACTCTGTTTCAGAGCAGCTGCCATTCATTTCAATATTATTTTTTTTTTTTTCTTTTAATAAGGATCACTGTTTTGAATTTTTTCTGTGGTGGAGAAGGGATTTCCCAGCCGCAATAAGGGCTGGTGCTCCTGTAGATGGGCTTTTCCCAGCTACTCACGTCTCTACAGGTACCAACAAGAAAAGTTGTTTACAAATCATTACTTCTAGAGCCCCATCTCCCTCCCCAGGAAGCAAAGCAGGACACATCCTTCGGAGGAGAAAGGGGGATATCTGAGCCACCAGGAGAAGAAGACCTTCCTCCTGGCCCACCCGTGTCCTAGGAGAGGTCATTTCCCCCTCCCAGACACTGATTTTAAACAAGTATTTTGTGCGAATGGGGATCAAATGGAGGGGGTTAAACCTGCTGAGCCCACCCACCCCATCAGTCCCTGGGTTGGGGAGGACGCTTCTGCTGGGACATGACCTAGATGTGCCTGGCTACAAGGCAGGACTGTCCCACTGCTGAATCCCTGCCTGGTAATGGGCAAAGGAGGCTCCAGCAAAGGCTAGTGATGCCGAGACAGGAGTTAGGGATGTATTCCAGGTGCTGTCGATTGCTCCTGGATAGTTGAAAGCTGCTGCATCCCACCAAAGCCCTGCCAGGGAAGTACTGCATCTTTATTTTCCGCAGTAGGCACCGCCGAAGAGACTCGAGCTTATTCAGGGCTGTCTGTGCCAGCTCACAAATAATAGCTCAGACTAATTCATTTTAGAAACCTTTATGGTAACTGATGGGTTTGGAGCGGAGCAAGTTGCTTAAATGAGCCCAGTAATCAACCTCATCAGTGATCAACTACTCGCTGATGGGAATAATAATAGCAGCCTTTACTGGCTGTATTCTCCTTCCTCACTGCAGACTGATGCTCCCAAGCTCTGAGCAAGGGCCGAGCCAGGGCTGGGAGCTCACAGGAGGACCAGAAGAGACCTCAGGAGGGCTGGAGGTGGGTGCTGGGGTCAGCAGGCGTGTTGCATCCCCGGGACCCTGCTGGGATGGGACCCGGGCTGCCTGGACAGCCAGGGGTTCCCACAGGCAGAATCTGGAGCATTTGCTTTTGCTGCTCTTGTTCAATGTCATTGCAAAGCAGCGGTTCCTCAGTGGGTGTTTTGAAACAAAAAAAGGGTCAGGCTTTTGATCTCTCTGCTTTCCCTCCCACCCCAGTCTACCAGGGCTATGAAAAACCCCTCCCTGTCAATGGATTTGTCCCATTTTTAGACAAATGTGTGCTGCAGCGAAATTAAGAGTTTTTCCCATTAAAATGCTGGAGTCCCAGCGTTTCCGCTTGGCTCCAGTCAGCACCCACTTGGTGCAGAGATGCCAGAGATGCTGGTTTTACAGCGTCGCTGCATCGGAGCAGTTTAACCCCTGCCAGCCCCTGAGCAAATTCACTGTGACGCACGCGGGACCTATTCTGCTCCACGCTTCCAGCCCTCGGGAGCAGTGAGGCAGCTCCCGATCCACACACTATTCCTGCATGGGGCAAGGAGGAAAGAGAAATCCTTATCTTGCACGTGAGATGTGCTCAGACCTGGGAGTAATCACATGGAGCAAGTAGCTACAGCCATGGGTTGAGGTCCTGTTGAAGCAGGAATGAACATCTTCAAGGTCATCAAATCACTGCGTGGGTGATTTGATACCTGGGTTGCCATCGAAACCGTCTGCCATCCCTGGATGGGCATGTTCAACACAAAAACTGTGCTGACCTCCAGGTAATGCTGCCCTGAAAAGGGCCGAAGGGAAGTTTGCTGGTACAGGGTCAGCAACCTCACTCCCTCCCAGGAAGGCGACGTTGGCAAAGCATGAAAAAACTCTGCTTTTTCCTTCTAAAGACTTCAAAAATGCCCCTTGTTTGTGCAAAACTCAACTCCACCCTGGCCCTGGGGAGTCGTTCTGTTGCTACAACAACTAATGCTACAAAAGTAATAAGGCAAGAGTGAAGTTTTTCCAAGGGCTGGATTTGCATTAAGCTGCTAAAACCAACACGTTCTTGGCCAAGTGGAGAACTGGGGAGGAGAAAAGCCAAAATTGCCCTAGCGCTGTGCCTTTTGCAGGACCCAGGCAACCTCTGCCTGCTGGGGCAGAGCATCCCAAAGCTCTTATGCTGGGCAGATGCACAGCTCCTGTTCCCACCACCACCCTTTACCTTTTTTTTTTTTTCTATTTATTTCTTAATCGGTGGGGGTTTAATGCACATGCCTTCATCCAAAAAAACATTAATGTAGATGAGAAGCGTGAGCAAAGGACAAGGACGGTGGGACTCAGTGGGACTCTGCAAAACCTGGCTGTCCCATTGCCTCTGCGGTCCCCATCGTATTGGGAGTCTGATGTAGTGCTGTGTTTAAAAAAAGCACTTGGGTGCTGCCAGTGAAACCAAGTACAACCAAGGAATCCTTTGCAGTGTTGGATGCTAAGAGGGACTGGTTGTCTCTTGCTGCAGGATGCAGAGAATTATTTGAAAATCTCTACGAAATTGTTGTGAAACATTTTTGCTAGCATCATATATGTACACTAACCTTACGTGCACGAAGGCAGAATAACTGAGGGGTGTGGAGCATCCAGCTTGTAATCTCCCCTGCCCCATCGTTATGTGTAGAAGTCCATGTTGACATAGAAGAAAGGTCCATTTAAAAAAACCAACAAAAATTACCGATGGCGTTGTACAGCTCTGAGCTGCAACCTATGGGTCAACTGAGGATTTAGATACCACAAAACACAAATAAGGGCTAAGCTTCCCGACCCCGGGCAGCTGCTGCAAGAGCAGATGCTCACAGTGGATAAAGATGTTGCATTTTGGCCCGTGCTGCTATACCTTAATGGGCACAACCCCTCTCCCTCCCCAGCGCGGCCACCGGTTACTGCTCCCCGCGCTCGGCAGGGCTGTTATCGGATTGCAGCGGCGTGTTTGCTGCGGCAGCTTTGACGAAAAACCGATTGCCATCTCAGGCAACTCTTCCAGCGCCGTTATCCTTTCGAAGGACATCAGCAAAATCTCAGTGAGCAACTGAGATTTTCCCCGGCAGGACCAACAGGTCATTTTTAACCCGTTTTCTGAATTTGTAAAAGCTTCCTATAATGGGAGCTTCGTACTGCTTGAATACGATGCATCCCTTATGCAGCCTCTGCTGGATGCCGGAGGAGCCGGCAATTCCCTTCAGCTACCGGCACCAAATCTCTAGGATCAGCAGCCGCCTGTCTCCAAGGCTTATTTAGTCTAATCACATAGTCCAAGCTGGGGACTGGTCTCAGCCTTTCTATATGAAATGCGTGAGGAGGAACAGCCGAATCGCAAGTGGGTAGGAGCAGAGATGGGCACCATTCATTGTGGGAAAAAAGAAAAGCACAAGAGGACCTACGAAATGAGCTGTGCAGGATGCCAAGTTGGGTGTATGGCCCATTGGATTCTCCAACAGGTAACAAAAGGATTGAAAATACCCTCAAATATATCTGTATTAGTTCGGAGGATTTTTTTTTTTTTTTCCTTCCAATAAGTTTTTCTTTCCTTAGTTATTAAACAGGAGACCCACATGGAGGGAGATGCTTCTCCACGGGGAGCACGGAGGACCTGTCGGTATCGCTGCAGGACTTGCCAGAGTCATCCTACAGGCACCGTAGGATGTGTTTAGAGGAGAAATCTCCCTTTAACAGGCAATTTCCAGCCCGGTTCTAGAAAGCGATTTTGGTACCTAATCACAAAACTGGTGCCACAGGACATCACACGCGGTGGTGTGCCCGGCGTGGAGAGTCTCACCTCGTCTTTGCAACAGAGCTCAAGCACCAACACCCTCTGCAAACCAGCTGGGCGGAGTATTTTATACCCCAGCAGCGTTTCTTTTGCGCATCAAAGTCCAAAGGCGTAAGCAGTGAAAGAAGAATTGACTCCGACCCAAAGAAACAAGAAACGAAGGGTAAAAAAAGACCAAGCGATGGCCCTGCCAGGTGACTTCTCTGTGGCACAGGTTTATAGTTAGCAATGCAGTTTGTTTTATTAGTTATAAATAAAGTACAAAAAATCCACCAAAAGTGAATCTAAGCATTTACACAATTTCTAATGTCTTTTCATTTCTTCAATGCACTATTGCTTTAATATTAATAATAAATATTTTTCTAGCTTTCTTCTATAAAATAGTCTATGTAGCAAAATGTTGCACAGCACAACAGAACAGCAGTAGGAGTACAAAAATGTGGGTGATCCTTTCACCAGCCTGGGCCATTAAAGGAGAGGATTTTGTTTGTTCGCTCGCTCCTTGTTTTACTTATCCCTTTTACAGTGTCTTTGTGGGGGGGGAACAACCGACCCCCTGTCCCTGAACGGCTCAAAACCGCAGCTCCAGGCTACAGGGGAGGAGTATTAGAGAGCAGCAGGGAAAAAAAAAACACAGACAGGTTTTAAACCCAGGGTAAGGCAAAGTCAACAAAGCAGAGCAGCACCCTGAAGGGACAGAGAAATAAAAATAAGGTACAGTCATTTTGTGCCTTTCTAATCCAAAGGAGAATTGCATCCAAAGCCTTTTTTTGGGGAAAGGGGGGGGGGGGGTCAGCTACTGGCTGAGCACATGCATTGAACCCCACTTCTGTCCATACATGGCCGAGCATCTGTGCTGACCGAGGGGGGTTATGGCTTAAAGCTTAAAATATTTTCAATGACGCTCTAACCTTCTTGCTAGGCTCAAGCACATGATATTCCAGAGCCTTTTGGGAAAGGGCAGCGTGTTGCGAGAGCCGTGTCTGGGGATGGGGATGCTTGGCCGTAGGAGCGGGGTATCAGCTTGGGGCTGATCTCCTCCTTGGGGATGGGAAGGCTGCGGTGCACATCCCAGCTTTCAGTGGATTAAAAAGCTCCAAGTTGAAGTTTCCCCTTTAACAGGGGGAGGATGAAACCAACTGAGCAAGAAGATCAGCACTGAGGGCTTCTGCTCCGCGCATGGTTCACGGCTGGGTTATAGCAAACGCTCACGGCCAGGCATCACAAAAGGATGCCGAATCTCCTCCGCGTCCATCCCAGCCCCTCTCAGCTAGACCATGGGTCAACCCTTCAAAATCGCAACGAATCCCTCAGTTTTGTTGCCTCCTAGCTCAGGCTCAATCGATTGCCTCCTTCATCCTCCCCGCAGCGCCCAGCTGGGTACACGCACAGAGGGTGAAAAAAAGCCAGACCGAGCACTGATAGGTACCAAAAATTGGACAAAGCCACCATGCCTGGGCTCCCTTCCTCGGCTTTTGAAGCAATTTGCGGAGTCTTGCATTAAATGCATGCATCGCCCCAAGCACAGCCTTGTAGCGGGGGCCCGCCGGGTGTTATTGCAGGGTAACACATGCAGCAAGAGCAGTAGCATCACCAGCGGCGTCAGGGACAGGGCGGTAGCAAGAATCAACCAAAATGTTTTGGTTTTGCAGAGCGCCGTTAATCGCCTTCAACGCGCAAGGACGCAAGTGAAAGGATCACCAGAGTTTGATTATGAGTGCAAATAATATTCATATATATGTGCTAAACACAGTCACTATATTGCAGTTTTCCACTATGTCACAGCATACAGAATCAAAGGTTTGCATTTTTATGGAATGTATCCAAGGTAACAGCACCACAGTAATACAGTTTGTAATCACACACCCTGATTTTTTTCTCTTTTTTTTTTTTTTTTTTTTGATAAGATAAGCATTACCCCCCACATCCCATGTTTAATTTTTTTCTTTAAAGTACCGACGCATGCAAAGCATTCCATTCCCAGAAACAATGCAAAAATGAGGTAATAGGAGTAATAAAAAAAATTAGTATTAATTTCTAAATAAATAAATTATAATTAAAAATGCAAAAAACAACTATAAAAATAATTAAATAAGAACCCACAATATCTACAAGTTAGTCATAAATTATGATTGTTAAATATAAGGCATTTAAACTCACAAAACCCTGTAAACTATCAATGTTTTGTTCCTAGAGATTTTTTGTTGTTTGTTTCGTTTTGTTTTTAAACTCATCCTATTATCGCATCCTACTCGTACAAATTATTTAAACGCAAAGGAACCTGACACATCGATGCAACTCCAGACGCTGTAAATTCGCACGCACCTTGGGATCAGTCACTCACACGAGACCACGGGAGTTTGGTGCTTTTCTTCACCAAAGGATTTTTTTTTTTTGTTGGTTTTTTTTTTTAAAAACTGTGCTTGTTCATTAGGCAAATAGTAATACTTTCGCATAGGCTTTAAGAAAACACGCGGTTCGGAAGCGCTCCTCGTTCCCTCCCCACCTGGCCAGGGTCTCAATTGCCCCTTTCCTCCCCCTGCTTTGTCCCCGGCTCACGCCTGGACAGACCAGACCAACTTACAGTGTATTTTACCAGCAAATCCTTGCTTTGCTTGTCCATATTATTAGTAATATTAGTATTATTTTTAATGCTGCTTCAATCTGCTGCTGCTGGAGCAAGCCCCATAGGTATTGATGGACCACTCCTTGACCCGTGGACATCAGGGCTGGGACCACCACATCCCCCAAGAAGCCATCGCCTGTGCTGGGTGGCAAATATATCATAGAATCATAGAATAGAATGGTTTGGAAGGGACCTTTAAAGGTCATCTAGTCCAACCCCGCTGCCATGAGCAGGGACATCTTCCACTAGATAAGGTTGCTCAGAGCCCCGTCCAACCTGACCTGGAATGTTCCCAGGGATGGGGCATCCACCACCTCTCTGGGAAACCTCTTCCAGTGTCTCATCACCCTCGTTGTAAAACATTTCTTCCTTCTATCTTCTTTATATGCCACCACGTGTCCTCCTCCAATCCCTCCCACCTGCATGGGCACAGCAAGAGAGGAGCTCCTGCATCCTTGCACCCCGTGGGGCTCCCCTCTTTCCCTCCCCTCTCCATTTGGGAAAAAAAAAAAAAAATCTCTGGTTTGTCTCTGAGGTTGGTGTTTTCCAATTACAGCTCACGGGAATTCCGTGATCTCTCAGATGGTAATTTATGATTGTTCTTCTTGGAGAGCATCGCTTGGCTCCAGCAAAACAGATGCTCAGGGGAGCCAGAAATCATTCCCACCACATCAGTATTTTCAATATATAATGTTCCTGACTAATTCCCCTTGTTCCTCTGCTTCTCCCTTTGCTCCCCTAGCATGCAAAAAAAAAAAAAAAAAAAAGTTTTTTGGTTGTGAATGTCAGTTCTCTAGGGAGTTTTCAGCTCAGTCCCTGTGGCTGGCATGCCGAGGTCTTTATTTCAGGGGAAGCTTGGATCACAACAGCTCACTCCTTCGGGGACCACCTCCTAATTCTGTTTTGAGCGTTAATGCAATTAAGTTTCATTTTAACAACCACTCCACTCTCCATATGGATATGACCTGTGTATACAAACGCACGCGGGTGCAGGTGCACGTGCTTTGAAGCAGGGTCACAACCCAGCCCCTCCAAAAAGCAGCAAACTGCCCTTCCAATCTGCCTTCCCCTCCCGTGCCAAAATGCTCACGGCCTCAGCAGTGCCTTGCCAGCATCGAGTTTTCTCCTTTCCCGTTAGCAGAGATGGTTTTGCGTGGGAGAGGACTCGGCAGCGTACCTCTCTCAGCACCTCTCTGGCGTTATTATACCCCAAAGCACAGCCATAGGCACCAACTCCAGTAACCGTCCTTTTGGACCAGTGCTGGCAGTGGCCGCTGAAGCCAACCAGCCTCACATCTCACAGGAGAAAGCATCATGGACAACGGGAATTATGAAGACAGCCCTTCCTTGGATTTCGATATGCCAAGCTATCGCCAAGAGACGGAAAGCAAAGAAACAGCATCTACTCCAATATCGTGCCCCTACAGAAAGTGTCCAGCACCAGCAGATAAGCAGGAACAAAGCTTCTCCCTATTGCTTCGTTCATTTCATGCCCAATTTTTATTTTTTTTTAAGTTTCTCTAAATTTGCAACACACTGTAAATGCAAGGAAAGGAAGCACACGCGGCTGAGGCAAAGAGCGCAACCCTTCTGACTGTAAACAGGATTTTGCTTTTTCGCCTCTTCCCCCACAAGGGTGGGAAAGCTTGACCTCTATTCCCCCTCTGCAATGTATTAATCAGGCACCAAAATAAGGAATCTATGAAAAAATATTTGGTGCAAATTAGGTAACAGCAACATGTCCACCACAAGATGAGTAGGGCATCAAACACAACATTTCTTAAGCTAACATGCTCCAGCTGCCATCCATAGAAATAGCTAAAGGACCCCTAACATGTTTCTACGTATTCGAGAGGTATATATACAATCCTCATGAAATGCAGGATTGACAGGCCAGACTACCACAACTAGTTCCTTCATGTTCAACACTAAATCTTCTGCAGCACGGGGTCTCTGAGCTCCGGGAATGCCAGCTCCCTTTCACCGGGCCCGTATCCTGCGTATGTGCAATATCTCCTACTGCTAGATATTGTACCGCCACCTCCTCCTCCTCCTCCTCCTCCTCCTCCTCCTCCTCCTCACTAACGTGCCTGCAGACTTTTCCTCTCAATCAAATGGCTCAGAAGGCAAAAAATTTTGCTGCAAGGGTTTATGGCCATATGACCTGGTAAGGAAAATGGTGTGTCCAGCCAGTCCTTTCAGCTGTCCGAGCCGAGCTGTGTTTCAATGTCCACCCTGCAGATCGGGCACTTCTTGCTGGTGGCCAGCCACTGGTCCACGCACACTTGGTGGAAGAGATGCATACAGGGCAACCGCCTGCAGAGAGAGAAGTACCACCCCGTTAGGATGGAGAAGGTCCAGGGGACCAAGAAAAGCCAGAAAGCAGCAGCCGGGGCTGCTTCAAGCATGGGAAAGCACCGATGTAGGGACACCAGTACAGCCTTCCCCAACCAGGCCAGCTCCTGTAGGGCAGTGGGTCTGAGATTATGTCCTTGGCTAAAAGCCTTTTAGAAAACCCCACACCCTCCTGAACCGAGTTGTTCCAGTTATTAATTACCCTGGCTGCTGCTTTTTAACCTTTCAGGAGTATTAGGTTATACTCCAAAGCCTCTTGGTTCTTCATCGTTGCGGCTCATTAGCAAGTCAGGTGGGTCCCCAGCACTCCTACGTGGGTGTCTGGTGAGCCCCAGGAATTGTGGTTGCTTTTCTCCTACGTCACCTTTGCTCACCCTGAGCCAGAGGGACCCTGAGCCGCAAGGACCCATAGCAAGATCAGAGTTTTTCTTGATGGTTTAAGGCAATTCAAGGGTGAGGAACAGGACCAGGTAATGCAGCTGCACTGCCCACCTGCACCTCCTTCAGCCATGGTAGCTCAGCCCCTTCCAATTGCTTGTCCCCAACCTCTGTCCCCCATCCAGAAGCAGAGATTTGACCCAACCAAGAGCCTGGGGACGTCTGTGAGGGTTAACTGGGGCTTTATTGTTGGCTCAGGATGGTTCCCTGCGACCGTGCGGGTGGAGTAATTGCACTTATTCTACAATAAAGCAGCTCCTTCCTGGCCACAAGCCCAAATCCCCTGGACTTCGCACCCGCACTCCCTTTTATCGTACTTCGGTCATCTGTCAGGCTCAGACATTGATGTCCCTGAGCTCCAGATGGCTGTCTGAGACCTGGGACCCCTCCTTCTCTGACACTTGCCACCTGGCCCATTGGCACAGCCTTGAAGCAGGTGATCCAAACCCAACTACAAAAACTTGGCCCTTCTGCTGCTCTTCCTACCTCCAGGCCATACCAATGCCCATCTAAACGGCATTTAGTTTCCCAGACCCTGCAACAGCCCAAGTGAGTTTGTCAGGACGAGAACAGGGACAATCCCACCTGCGCATGGCACCATTAATCCCAATAAACACAACTCAGATGGCACACAGAGTCAGAGGAGCAGATGGAAGGATCGTACCTGACGTCTTCTCCATCTTCAAGCATGGACAGACAGATTGTGCATTTCTCGTCGGTGTCCGACTCCTCTCCATCCTCTTGCTCAGCTTTGCCCTCCTGCGGTCTTCTCTGCAGCAAGGTTAAAGACATAATTTGGTTAGGACTTGGCTTTCTAATGCTCTCCCAAGCCCTGGTAGTTGCAGGAAGGCAAATAATAAGAGCTTCATCCATCAGCCAGATCCTCCAGCTTGGGGAAGCCAGCCCACCCAAAAAAGCCAGTGAGGGGAGGATGCCACCAACATGCTGCTGGTCGGCACGTCTCCTCCTGGGGCTGGTGGCAGTAGGCCTGGTGGTAGTGCCCCAAGGAGCACCCTGTCCTCTGGTGCCCTAACAGAGCCCCCCACCACCTCCTCCGCCCATCCTCCTTGCAGTGGGGCTAGCCCCATGGTCTCCTTTGCTGGAGGCTTCTCCTGGAGACCCCAAAGCATGTGGGGCCACCACTGCCAGGAAGGGCAACCACTGTGCCCCATGCCAGCTTGGCCACTGGGCCAGCCCCACGCTGCGCCATGGGGCAGTGCTTAGCCTGTCGGCTCTCCCCTTTCTTCTTCCCTCCACACATCCATTCCTATCAATATGATTTTTCTGGATCCACTGGAGATGCGGTCAGAGATAAGCGCAGGAGGAGTTGACTCACTTCCAACCAGGGCAATGCAACATCCCTACTTGTTACTGCCCAGCCGGGAATGACCAACACGTGAAATTACCATCCAAACAAGCATTTTCCCCATTTTCTCCTTAGCACAACCCAAAAAATATGGCACCCGTTTCCTTAGGGGCAGGAGATCAGCTCCCAACAGAGGAGACAACCCTTGCAAAGCGAGGGGAGGACAACCTCCCCCACACCATGGAGCCCGCGCCCTCACGGCGGGGTGCGCGGGCAGCGCCGCTTGCATGCAGAACGGGGTGGGTTTGCATGCACGAAGCCCCCTTGGTGTGTGCACTTTCTTACCAGGTGCGGACAGGGGTGAAATTGCACCCGCTGGGTGGGAGAAGGTTGAGACCCTTTTGAAAATTTGGCCCGCAGCTTCCTAGCCTAGAAGTGAGAAACAGCCAGCTGAGCTACACCACTGCTTCAGCCCGGGAGCCCCACAAGATATTAAAGCATCGATTCTGGATTTTACGTTCTTCCCCCATTTGGGGGAATATTTCGATTGACGGCGCCAGTTCGCCAACCCTGAGGATTGCGACCCACCAACATCCTTCCTTCTGTCCGCTCTGTGCCCACAACCCTTGGCCAACTGAGAGGGGCTGGTAGCCGTGAGGCGGTTTTGGGTCGCTCACCTTCTTGTACTTGTGGGGGAAGGTGAACCTCTCGATGGTGTTCTGGACGGCACCCCGGCTCACGCTGCCCAGCCTGTCCTCCAGCTGCAGCAGCTCCTGCGGCACAGGAACACCAGTAAATTGCCATCAGCTTCGCTCCTGGGACACGAGGTCCCACCACCCCAACCTACCTACTGGTGACCAAGGCTCCCTCCTGCCCTTTCTTTGATAGAAATGTCCATCAAACCCAAATCAGTTGTGCTTTAATGATGGATCTGAGCCCTAGCACTTGGGCTAATAACTAAGGGTTCAAGGCTAAGAGCTGGATCTCCAGTATTTCCGAAATTACTGTAGAATTTGAGCTCTGTTTGACAGGCTGGGAAGAAAAAAACACCTGTAGAACTACAGCACTTTGTTCACAGACACGAAGGGAGCCAGAGTCCACCCGAGCCAGACCCAGGCACCTTGGAGTAAACCAACTTTTACCAAACTGACTCAACCCCTTTGCCCCCCAGTTATTACTAAAATTGCTGCAAGACTCAATGCAACTGCCATGCCACAAAACAGTCTTACAAGTTTATGCCAGAGCTCACATAGATTCCCGGCATTTCAACATTTAATAATAATTCTAGTCCCCAAGATACGTACTTCATAGCTCTCCCGCACAGCAGACGTGTGCCTGCTTGGGTTCAGTCCCTGAAGAGCGAGTAACTGAAGCTGAGGATAAGGGTAATTTCTGATTTCGTGAACCACCTGCAAGAAGAGAGGGAGGAAAATAAAGCCACCTGTACTTGCACGTAGAAATCCCTTGTGTACCCTGATTTAAATCTAGTGCTTTAAAAATTCAAAACGAAAGAGCAGACCGACACCTTCCCCAGTGGAAGCCTTTTAATAATGAAAAAATGAGGTTTTATTAAATAGATCTCCTATAAATGATAACTAAGAACATGCATTTCTTCTGAATAAACTATCTGTTATAATAATTCCTGTTGCATATATAACATTGCAGTTCCAGATTCTCAACATGGATTAGCTTAAAAAGAGATTTTATTTTATTTAGTTTTAAATGGGTGGATTTCTCTTCATCCAAGCTTTGATTTTTTAAGCCTTGCTGTAGTACACAGGCATCAGGGTCCAGCTATGGGCACGAGGCAAAAACACCCTTGTGGGATTTCTGAGGATTAGCGGTGCTTGGCATGGCTCAGCATCAAACACAGCACCGTGTTAGGAGAAGGGCCAGCAAATGACCCCAGTCAACCAATATTCTCATCAAACCCCACCTCCACCTGTGCAAGAGGTCATGCAAAACCTTTACAGATGGCATCAAGGCTGATGTAGAGAACGACGACGTGATAAGGGACGGTCCTCGGGGTTGAGCCAAGGAAGGGAGTCACCTACTGCTAATCCTTCTGCATACAAAAAGTCCTGGGAGCCCCCAGTTTGTTCCAGTATTATTAGTATTTTTATTATTAGTAATAACTGCTGCGTCTCTCAAACCCTGCCCAGGTTTTGCAGACCAGCTTGCGAGCGTGGTGCTGCACGTGATGGACCGAATCTTTCCACAGCAGCTGAGCTTTTCTTTCCTTTCTCTAATCCAGAGTGCAATGATGCAACATTATCCTTTCAGACACTCCCTCCCACGGCCGGAGATAAGTAGGATTCGCAGAAGACAGGTGATAGAAAGATAGCAGCCTTTATTTTGACTGCCTTCTGGCAGACAATGCTTAAAACATTTCTTGGTAAAAGCGTTTCACTTACCATCTGTGTCGAGGATGTGCTTCTGGGGAAATGGTGCATCCGAGGTGTAGCTAAGTAATGCTGATAGGGCTGAGGGACCGGCCGGACCTGGAACTGGGCGTGAGTCAGTCCCGCATCGACGCTGAGGTCCCTGTGGGCACGAGGATGAAGATACGGCTTTGACCGCACGGTTTTATTGCATGGCTTACAGCAGGTCGGATCCTGCTCACAGGGCAATCTCCACTGGTGGGTCCTGGGCTGCTCTGGGTTCCTCAGCCTGGGTTGATGCTACTGCTGGGAAGGGAGTTTCCTCCAATTTGGGCAATCGCCCACCAGGCCAGCACGAAGGAAAGAGGGGTTGTTTTTATGCCGGTTAGCATTTGTGTTAGCCAGGGTCAAGAGCTGCACAGATGCAGCCTGCTAATTTCAGAGCAAGAACATTTTGGTGGCTCTGTTCGATATCCAAGCTCGGTAACTCAACCCAGGCAGACCAGGTCTTCCCTGTGCTGCCAGCACTGCCTCAAATATTTTGCAGGAATACAGCTAATTACCCTGGGGACACACTGATGAACCATTCTGGGTAGTTGTTAGGAGCCAGCTAGGCAATCTCGGGGGGCTTTTCGATGTGCCTGTGCTCTCTTTGAAGGTCTCCCAGCCCACATCATGGTAGGACGTGGGGAAACAAGGGAGACCGCACTTTGCCTGGCCCCAGCCTCAGGGAACTCCAGAACTGCTGTTCGTGCAGAAAATATAAAGGTTTTAAGAAATTTCTGGATGAGACTACTGTAGGAAAGGGTGTCACACAACCGGCGGGCCAGCACCAGTGAAGCAGGAGATCCCCGATGGTCCCACTTGCCCACACGCAGCCTGGCCCAGGCAAGCAGAACTGGGGTTCAGCTTGGTGAGTCTGGGCACTTTTTTCCTCCAGAAAAATAATCCAGCTCAATCCCAGGACTTGGCATGACCAAGATCCCAGAAAACGCCACAGCTCTGCCCAGTCCAAGGACGCAGAAACAAACGGCAACCCCATCCACACGCCGTGTGGAGGGGACGGGAGGAGACCTAACCCAGCATCTCCATCTATAATCCAATTAGCTGATCCCTCGTCTCTCCAGCCAAGGAGTCTCTCGGCAAACAAGTGCTTTGAACGTCATTTACTTTATCATAATTACCAAAGCTGGCGCTCTAATAACCATTGTCTTCACATTTACCAAAGCAAAGCTAATTAGAGCACAGGGGTGGCTTCCCATTTCAGCCTCGAACTTCTCTTCCCCCGCGAGGAGGACAGCGGCAGCGAGTGCCACGGCTGGTTAGGAGCAACCCAGACGTGTCCTCCAGCAGCTGTGAAACTGTTTTCGCCCAACAGCAGATAACAGACGTGAGGGGACAGTAAATGCAGAAATCCTTTACCCAGAACTGCCTGTGTACCAGGCAGCAGCTCCAGCCCTCTAGTACCCCCTAATAAGACACCCCACATCAAGCTGACACAAAGAGAGGGACTATTTTGCTGGCCCCGTGCTAGCCATGTACGTGCTAGACAGACAAAACCTGGCAGAGGCTAAAACACAGCAGGCAACTGGCAGGAACACAACCAGGGTGAGAATCCGCAGGGCTGGGCATTTTCCAGCTCCCGTGTCACAGTTGTGGAGATTTATCCAATTGCTTAAGACTGTTCCCAGGTGGATGGAAGGCTCAAGGGGAAATCAGGAGGCTTTGGGTCCATTCCCAGCCCTGTCACTGGCCTGATGCATAACCTTGACCTCTTCCTCTCTGCCTTCCCATATACCCTGTCTACAAAATAGACGTGATAATCCACAGAGTGCTTTGAGAACAAGGACTGACGAGATCTCTCAAAGATGAATGGCCACTATTAACTCGCACAAGTAATTGGAATGACAGCACTGCTGAACTGTTTGTGCACCGGTGCAGCTAGAGCCTTAAAATTGGGTGTCGAGGCTCCTGAAGCGATTCTGTGGGTCTACAGAAGGGTCCAAAGCAGAATACTGCATGGAATGCTGTTTTCCCAGGGTTTGGGGGTGAATAAGCAGAGCACATTAGCTGAAGGAAATTAAAACCAACCATCACCTTCTAGCCTGTGCTACTGTACAGCATCTTGATGCTCAGATGCGAGGTTCAAGAGCTGCGATACTTATGGTACAGGGGCTGCCGACAACCAAGAAGTGAAGGATAAGGCTCCACATAACAGGTTGGATGGTCGTCACCCAATGCGTGTGCAGAAGATGATTTAAGGAACCAAATGGGAATTTATTTATTCTTCGCTGGAAGATTTTAACGGAGGTTGGGCTGTCTGGGATGACTGATCACCTTCAGATCTTCTTTCGATCCCCATTTCCCGCAACGGTGCCTACCACCTACCTCCTCTGAGTGAGTGCCGCTGCT
This sequence comes from Astur gentilis, assembly GCF_929443795.1. Taxonomy (NCBI): domain Eukaryota; kingdom Metazoa; phylum Chordata; class Aves; order Accipitriformes; family Accipitridae; genus Astur; species Astur gentilis. The sequence continues at coordinate 84,990,337 of NC_064919.1, read as the reverse complement.
GCTCATGAGGTGGCAACACATTAAAGGAAAGTTTTTATATCTGTCACTGGGCAAAACTGTACATGTGGCCCGAGGGGAAGTGAGTCACCCAAATATATGTACACAGTATACGTTTTCTGTCATCCCCACTCCTTAGGTTTTATGAGGCTATGGAGCAACACGGGGGGAAAAAGGAGAGAGGAGGAGTGGAACATAAAACGATGCTTTATTAGATCCTTTTAATGATTATAATTAAACACTCTGCGCAGAAAGAGAGGCAGAAAGAATGGCTCTATCTGGGTGGTATGTGAACCGCTTTGCAAACTGATCCGAACAATGTCATCCTGGCCAAATTCAGCTCACAGTGGTGCCAGTAATGGGAACACCTGAGAAGAAAATGGCAGAAGGATCTGGCCATTATTTTAGGCTGTGTATTATTACGCTGGAGAGGGAAAAAAACCCCCTGTGTTAAAAGGACTCTCCATTTGCAGAGCGAGGTGCTCATATGCTAGGAAATGCCATAATTAAGATTTCCTGTGCCTTTTTATTTCCGTCCCCTTGTGCATACACATTGCGATTGTCTCTAATTACATGTTCACATGCTATTTTTTCCATTCAGTGCACAGAATGGACTTTGCTCAGCTAACAAGCAGCTACTCAGAAGTATGTTTTTATTTTCTTATTCTTTCAAGTAGGGGCCCATACCTTATTAACGGCGTAAGAGCTCAAAACCTGCTCTGAAAACAAAACGATCAATTCCTCGCTCAGCTTTTCCAGGGTATCGAACACTACAGTGGGAGAACGATTAAAAACTATTAATTCATTCACACCACCCTGCGGGGCAGGACAGCATGGTGTTCCCTAATTTAGAACACAGAAAAAGTTGTGGCCACTGGTTTTTGAGTGCCTGGTGGACAGCAGAAGGTCTACTTCAGGCAGAGACGTCGGTCTACAGAAAAAAGACACTGGCTGTGCCCTGCAGCAGGAAAAGCCCCTGGGGAAGATTAATGCTTGGCTGCACTCTACGATATCAATGCCTCGATGTTATCATATACATGCATAAAGGCTTCAGCACACGCTCATGGCCCTCCCAGAGATTAATTTTCCCATCGCGCACCCCCCCACATTGTGTCTGTTGAGCTGAACCATTAGTTTTCACGAAAGCATTGATCTATCATGACGTTCACCAACCCTTGCAGCCTCCCCGGGACTTCTTAAAGACCTCATTCAACTCACTAGCGAAACGTGGAAGACTTACCAGTCCGTGCCTTCGGCTAAATACCTGGGCTGGGGGCCCATGGGTTGTGGAGTTTGCAGTTGGTGGCTGAAGTCAAAGCTGGGGTGTAGACGGTGAGGCTGAACAGACATGCGCTCCTGAGCCCGCCTGTGGTGAGGAGGAGACCAGCAAGCGAGTTAGCCACGCGGCGGGCACGAGTACGTACAGCTCCTGCTTCGAGCCCGTGTCAATAAACCAGGGGAAAACCCAAACGGTTGGGTTTGTCAATATGTGTCCAAGAGAAAGAGTCCAGGTAGGTGTCAGGGATGATGGGAAGAGGAACCCAGAGCTATGTCACTCACTCGTGGTCACCACGGACATAACGCAGACCTCCGCTCACCCCCTGCGGCATCCGCATCCACTCAGTTTACAGAGGATGCTATTTCATGGCACCGTGGAGAGAAAAAGAGGCAACCAAACAACTTCTTCCTTAGCAGCTTTGTGCCATTTGCAGTATTTTCTTTTTTGCCACTGTCAGCCCCATAAACAACATACAAGATAAAACATGTCCCTGCTTCAGCCATTATCCATCATCATAAAGAAGCTGCAGGTTGCCTCATCTCCCCATGCAGTCCATAAACTCCTGGGGAACCTCATTCATAACAGGATTACTCAGGAGTAACTAAAAGCAGAATTTACTCTCGCTGGCCTTTGCCAACATTTCTCTGGATGATGGACAGGCCAGGCTGGGATCCAGCACCTTCTCCCCCAGCTCTGCTGTCTTTGCAGGCAGGGAAGGGAAAGCGGTAGAATATATAGCAGGGTTTTTCTACGGATCTGAGTCTCTTCTTATGATTATTGCCCATTTGAACTACTCAGGGGAAGAGCACGGGCTGCTTGATCAGTGTCCACATTTCGAGAGGTACAAGGCAGATACACAAGCAGGATTTGCACTACAGACAGGCTCATAGCCCTTGCTCCCTGCTTAGCAGTGGAACCATCACAAAGCAAAGCTATGGGAAAACACTGGAGAAAATGGAGCAGGGAACTACTAGATAAAGAATCTTTCATGCAACCCCAGTTCAGAGGCTTCAGTTTTAAGGGCATGACCCAGATTCCCATTACTGGGACCTCATGCCCCACACCTGTAATGTTTCTGGCACCCTCCTCCGATGCAGCTGTGCTTTCAGAAACAGGCTGTGGGACTGGGCAAGAGGTTCCTGCCCTTTTCCACACCACAACCCACTTGCAAATGTAACGCTGACAGCATTTACCAAAGCAGCTTCTGCATGGAACTGTGCTCCGTGCTTGTATTTGAATTCAGCTTATGACTAAGAGATAAACACTTGTATCATCGGTGCCTCAGCCTCGCACATATTTGCTACCCAATTATTAACTAATCATTAAATCCACCTAAAATCCAGCTTATGCAAAACAAAACAAGGATGAGAAGAACACACAATTTTCACACAAAAAGGGAATGGAAAGAAAGTGTTTTCCATCTGTAGCATTCCTTCCAAATGAAGCACTATCGCAAAGACTCATCCTCTGATTCTTGATCCATGGGTACAACCCACAAATAGCTTCCATATGTTTCCAAAAAAAGCACTCCTCTCCTACGTGCTATCTAAACCCCTCTCTCAAGAAACACAATCAGGACAAGGCCAGGCATCTACTTCCATCTCTGCTGAGTTACAGTCATTCTCTCTGCAGTCATCAGCCCAGTCTGAATTTAGGCTGCTTTCTGCAATTGAATGTGCTGCGGGTCAACAGCATCATCCCCTCACAGAGCTGGGAAGCCTACCTAGACCCAGGGGAGCGAGCTCTTCATGTGCAAAACCTGATGGAACAGGTGGATACGATCTCTTACACGGTTTTGAAACAGCAGCTACGAGGACGTAGCTCGTGCACGCCGTCTATCGCTCTCTCTGCCGCGCAGGACAGGTTCACCGCAACACCAAGGTGTTACCATCACGATTCTCCTACAAGTGACAAGAATAGGTGACCTTGGGACGTACGAGGTGAGCATGGGATGGATCCCCATGGGAAAGATACACCTGGAGGTGCAACCTGCCCTGCAACTTCCCCTCCTCTGGATGCATTTTGGGGGGGGGGTACGCAGACGAACCTCTGAAGAAAGGTTCCCACCGCGTACTGCCGGGGTTTCGCAGAAGTGACTTCGCTCAAGCGAGGCTGCCGTCGCTTCTCAGCATCCTTGGGGAAGGGCCAGATCTCCTTACCTGGGATGGGGCATGAGCCGGCGGTGCTGTGCCTCGAGAAGCTGTTGCTGGAGGAGGTATTGCTGGTGAAGCGCCTGAGGTAGGAAGGAGGGTCCGGCCACGTCCTGGAAGGGCAGGGCTGGCACCGGTGCCAAGGGCTGGTGGAGGGGACCGCTGTGCTGGTGCGCGGGGGCCATGTGGGGGGTCAGCCCCGGCTGGGGCTGGACCGCGTGAGGCAGGGTGAAGTCGGTGGAGAGCTGAGGCTGGGGACCCAGGTGGAAGTGCCGGCAGGAGGTAGCATGGGGATGCTGAGACCTTTGAAAAGGAGCACCTGGAAGAGAAATGCACGGCCGTCACGGGGGGGGGCCAGTGACAGCCAGGGCAGCCCAGCCCCATGGTTGCCCATCCGGGGCAAGAATTGGGCAAACAGGTGTTTCTCTCCTCTGCCAAAAGGGTTAAAAAAAGAGAATAGGTCAGTTAATGCTGATTACATGGAAAAATGTTGATTTTGACTTATAGTTTTTCTCTTCCAAAAACCACTGGAACCAAAACATAGGTTTGGGTTCAAAGTGACTTTTTGGCTCCAAATTGAAGTGTATACTGATGAAAAGTGCTTCAGCTTGTTTTGGTTTGCCTGTCTTAAAGAGAAAAAGAACAAAAGTTTTAATAGGGCCTGTAGCAATAGCACAAGGGGTAATGGTTTTAAACTAAAAGAGGGGAGATTCAGACGAGATAGAAGGAAGAAACATTTTACGATGAGAGTGGTGAGGCACTGGAAGAGGTTTCCCAGAGAGGCGGTAGATGCCCCATCCCTGGGAACATTCCAGGTCAGGTTGGACGGGGCTCTGAGCAACCTGATCTAGTGGAAGATGTCCCTGCTCATGGCAGCGGGGTTGGACTAGACGACCTTTAAAGGTCCCTTCCAAGCCCAACTGTTCTATGATTCTATGAAATAGCCTCAAAATTTTAGAAAAAAATAATCTGTTTTCTGAAATATATTTTCATGGGTTATGAGCTCAACAAAGTTTTCAAAGCTTGCTGAATTTCCGTGCAATTCAAGGTATTTCTTTTGCCTGTCTAAAAATGTCCCACAGGCAAGGAAATAATCTCTGCTCTAAGAAACTGTCTCTCGCTGACTGCAGGACGTGAATGAGACACCTTCCACTTCAGAGGGCCGGGATTAAGACCATGCGTCTTTCGATAGCCCATCCTCGTGAGCTGCATGCAGGGAGAAAGCGGCTGCAGGAAACACAACATGGACTGCTATGAGACCAGCCATGAGACTGATGGGAATGAGGAAGAAATGAGGTGTGAAAGATATCCATAGCGGAGGCTTTTTGCAAAACATCTGGCACTGGCTTGCACCTCACTCAAGATCTTTGCTTGGATGGGCCCTTGGCCCAATCTGACACTTTAATTCCTACATTCCTAGAGCACTTACAGGCGTCACGGCAAAACTCATGGCTCTTAAACTAGGGGAAGAGTCAACTCAGAGGTGAAGGATGAGACTTGAGTGTAGCTATTAGAGATGCCTCTTTGCTGAGGATGAGGCCCAGAGGACACGTACCCTTTTATGCAGTGTTTTGAACACCTCATCTTCCTAAAAAACTCCTCTTTCTTTTTTAATCTTTGGGAATGGCACAAAATATCCAGGAACAACAGCACCAGGAGACACTGAGTGTCATTCCAAGACAGAGGCGGGCACATCCTTTCTGCTTATTTCTTCTTTCTGCTGGCAGGCAGAGCCAGTCCATCACAGCAGCTCAGGGAGCCCCGAGCACTTTCTGTTCATGCCCATATGGAAACAGAAGATGCACAAAGCAAGCCAGATGTCAGCAAGAGAAACAACAGGAGAGGACCTAACAGAAATGAATGGTTTGCAAAACTGTGCATAAGTAATTACGCACAGCATCTCTTAAATACAAACTAATCCTCCGTAGTGCCCCTCTGAGAGAGGCAGTGGGTAACAAATACACGTGTCACCAGCAGCAGAACTTCTTAAGGTGATAATTTCTCATGCTGTCAGATACCGGCATGATTCGACTATGTTATTCATTAAAACCAGAGGAGGTGGGATCAGACCCGCCATTCCTCAGTGACGGAGCTGCAAACCCAGACCCAAGAACCACACACATACCCCGTTCCCCCGGTACTGCAGGTTACATTTGCTGCTGTTGCTTGGCCCCAACTCACCATACTGACACGTAAAGGCTGAGTAATGACATGGGGATCCTGTGCTGCCCTGGCCCATTGCTAAAGTCGAGCAACACCATAATCAAGAGGAGATGCCTCCTAACTGCTACATTTGCCGGGTACTTGCAAAGCAACTCATGGTGAATTGCTCAACCTCTAATGGCCATGGGTCCTCCCAATGGAAAACTGCTCCAGCAAGTCACGGGTGAGCAATTTTACACCTGCAGGTCTTCGCGGGGCCTGAAGACAAGCTGAGAGATCAGGTTCAAGTGCTAATCCCTCTGCACACCCAAACACACCAGCCTGTGCCACCAGGCAGCAGTTTGGTTGTATTTCAGACAAAAATGGCTTAGGGCAACACAAGACAGAGAAGCTCAGTGATATTCCCCCACATTTACTGGGACACATTTTGTAGCACATAAGTAAAGCAGAAAAAGCCAGCCTCTCATCTTATGTGCCTCTTTCATCTCTTGATGCCTGGTGCAACCTTAGCCAAGGATTTCCAGCCTTTTGCTGTATCTTGGGAGGCCTTAGTCTGATTTAGTGAAACATCTGCAGGGCCTTTGATGCCAAACGCATGATGAACTAAAGAGCAGAGGGTGGGCAGATCATCTTGTCAGTGCTTTTGACTTGAATTTTTCCTCCCATACCAAGACAGTCCTTGTGAGGAACTTGGTCATACACTTCCCTGTGGTCCAGAAAGTGCAAACTTTATCTCTGATATCTGGGCAGGAAGACATGCAGAGCCAATATAACCTACAGTAAAGCCTAACTCACTTTGGTTTTGTACAGAGAGTTAATTTGCCTTAGTTTGAGGCACTAGTCAATTCAATCAAGCATTTTTTAGTATTTTTTCTGGTACCTACTGGTGCAATGATGCATTTCCCTCCATAGGAAAAATACTATCAAGATATGACCAGGACCATATGATTAAATAAAACCCATCAATTTGTCTTAACATAATACACTATCTTGTGTTGTAATTGTTCGTTCCCTACAACTAATCCAATTGCTGATGAGGATTTTGATGGCAAAGCAAAGACTTTAGGGAATACTTCAGCAGATCTATGCTTATTAGCAGTCATCAAGTCATACAGCTGGCATAACTGAACCAGCCTGCACAACAAAGAGACAGTCCTTGCCAAGCATGGTACTGGTGGACCCCAGAAAGCCCAGGCAATCAAATAACAGCGCAAAACAGAACTTTACATTTCTGAGTTACCTATTTTCAAGTTTAGCCTCTTCTGCTCATTGTATCTAGCCACAAAGGGCCTTGCTGGAGACTGCTTTCCAAGTCCGTGCGTCGGTCTTGCATACACAAGGTAAATCCAGTGTCACCCTGCTGACACCAGCTGAGCAGCCTTACTCCAGGTAACTCACCATGACCAACACCAAAATCTGGCTCTCAGGCTGTCACCCCTATTCAGTGCAATGGAGAATCTCATGTTATCAGTGTCTATTAATGATTACTCTGCTAGTACATCTCCCTTCTCTTTCCCAAGCCGCAGGTTGGTCCTAGATCACATTTGCGTTGAAACTGACAAGCATTGCCCATAAAATGCTTCAAGAAAATTTGATGCATGGATTTAATCTGCTTTTTGCCTGGACAGTAATATCTGCCAGAGCAGAGAGCAATCCATGACTAAAAACCAGTCCAGAAATGGCACTCCAGCTTTTGTTTCCACTCCCCAGAACAAGGGCAGGGCTGACATTTTCATTAGCTAAGCTTTGAGGACATTTCTGCAGCAAAGACCATGAGGTTGGAAAGTGTGCCTATCAAGCTCCAGAGCCACTAATTGCATTCTCCTTGAGCCACGTTCCCCACCACCTGCCCCAGAAGTGGCTGCAGGAAGGCAAAGTTGCTCTGGGAGCAGCAAGGCAGAGACCTTCTGCCAGCTCAATAAGCTCAAGTTTTGGTCTTCATCCTACAGAAGAATCCTCCTTCTCCATTGGGATACTTTGATTTTGCAGGAAGAGGAGTCAGCCAGATCTTAGATGGTTTTTTTATGGCCTACGCCAAAGACACCTAGCAGGTTCCTCAGCTTCAGCGGTCTTTGCTGCAAACACTTCTCTCCTCCATCTGAAGAGGAAAGGGGAAGCCCAGTGTTCTTGCTGCAGAGAGAAGTCCGTACCAGGCCTGAGAGGCTTTTGACCTGAGGCCAAGCTGGAAACACATGTCCCCATGTCCACCCCGCTGCACGAGGATCATTGACGTGCTCCTCCTGGTGGCACGAGTAGCTCCAGCTGCTCATATCTGGAGCCGTGGAGGACTAATTTCTCTGGGCTCACCATCAGGCTGCCCCCCAGCCAGAAATCCTTCTTTCCTTGTCCTGTCGGTTCTTCCTTTCATTTAAATGCTGTTGCTGTGGCAGATGATGACAGCTCAGAGTAACCTCAGATCAGCAGCTCTGAGATGAGCAATGCGTCACATCTGTGTCAGCAAAGCAGAAAACTTACTCCGGTTTCGTGCAGTCTCCCATTAACTGGTTCAGGCCAAATGTCATTGAGATCAAAGACCTCTGTCTCAATGCAAGCGTCTAAACTGAGTTATTTCTCAGCAAAGCAGGGGGGCATTTCCCCCCTCCCCTTCTTTGCCTTTCCTTTCCCTCTCCATACTCGTTCCTCATGCTCTTCTGTTGACCATACGCATTTGCAAGGTCTGCCAACTTTCTTAGCTTGCCCACACACCCACCCAAACTGCCAGTTTGGACAACCCTTGTTGCCTTACACCTGCCTGGCCTCAGCTAAGCTGCAAAGGCAGCTAATGCCTAAGCCTGGATAATCTAGGTCTAAAAAGCGCCTTGCAAGTCTAAAAGTTTGCCCTAACACATGGAGCCAAAGAGGAGATCCAGTGGAGAAGTGAATCAAGTCTTGGGCAAGCCAGGCTATCTGTGGGGTGGGAAAGTGGAGCTACGTGGTCCTCTGACATGCCTGGGGCCAAGCCTGGCCCAAAAGAGGTTACGGCACAGCGTGATGGTATAGGACCATGTGGCCGTGGACGTCCCATCCACATTGTGCCTTTGGGTGACCACCAGCAACACTTCCCTGCCCTGTGTGATGCTCTGATAGCTGCAGCATCCACTCCCCCTCGGCTTCTTCCATCACGTCTCAAAGCCAAGGTCAGTGCTGGGATCAAGGCCTGGGGAAATCAGCGCTTCATTAATTCCTGCCATTACCAGAACAGGAGCGCAGATCAGTAGCTGCCCCAACCGCTCTGGTTCACCTCCGCTACCACGACAGACGTCGGGGCTTCATGCCGTGATGCCAAGGACCCACCATGGAGCCGGGTCTATCATATTCCCCGCAGGTACACAGCTCGATGACGCTGTGGCCCCATCTCCCTACCTGCACTATGAAGACAATCTTCAACTAAAAAGCCGGCGGGGAAGGTTGCTTAACAGCTATTTACAAAGCACCCAAAACACTTAGCTGGAAGGTGGCGTTACAGGCTGCAGTCTCCAACTGAGGAGGTATAAATTCAGTTTTAGAAAGCCAACAGATGATGCAGGCGCACGGATAGCTGAACCTCTACGGCTGCTCGCCACCACGCCGTTTCCACCCTTCGCTCACACAGGCTTTGAACACAGCGGAAACCTGCAGGGAAATTCATCACATCCTCCTCGCCGCCGCTTTCTCACTTCCACAGCTTTTTCTTTTTTTTTTTTTTTTTTTTTCTCAGTTCTACAGTTATATTTATTGTTCCTATACATTATCTGAAGCAGCCTGGACTTTTTTTTCTTTAAAAGAAATGCTTCCGCTTCCTTCACACCCTCAGGTGAATCCTGCAAACGATGCAGGTTGGTATGTGACATCGAGTCACAGGAATGTACTGGTCTGATACTGGCTATTTCTGTCACTGGGGATTCTCCTTTAACATCAATCAAGATTTGACTATCCATATGCCCATGCAAATTTACCCATCCAGCAATATTTCACCCAGAAATGCTCAAGGGATCTGCGCGCTCATTAAACACTGACCCACCTCGGAGACGCAAAGCCCCTGGGTAATCCCTGCAGAGAGACAGGGGATGCTATGGGATTTATGAAAAGAAAAACCCAGAAAGCAGAACAAGTTATTTCCACCTCCTTTCCTCATGGCAACAATATTTTTGATGCAGTCAGGCTACCGGTAAGGGACGCAGGATCAGGCCCGGAGCTGGCGCTGGGGATAAGTATCTCGAGCAGACAGCTGCAGCCCAGGGAGCCCAGCCACCTTCGAGAGGAAAATAAAATCTGTCTCACGCTGTTAAAAGCTGCCTGCGATTGCATGTGAATTTTTCCCCTGGGTAAGGCAACCTGGCCGGCTCGTCGAGGCGTTCACGGTCTGCGTGCGAGCGTGTGGGGGCTGAAGGGGGGTAGCGGGGAGGCTGGGGCTGTTTATACCTCTCGATCCTATCGTGGCTAGAGAGGGAGATGGCAGCTCCCAAAGAGCCCTGGCTTCACTCACTGACAGATTTTGCAGCCGCGGAAGATCTCCCCTTTGCAATCGGCCGAGCCGGGGACGGAGCCGTGCCGTCTTGGGTGTTTTGCCCTGATTAGAGCCCCCACAACCCCTCCTCCTGCCCTGGGAAAGCAGATAAACCCCATAAACAGGAACCATTCGCGGTGCTTCTCCAAGCACCGGGCTCTGCAGAGAGCCTGCCAGGCTTTTAATAGCCCAGGCGCCTGCAGTTTCTTTCCCTGGATGTGCATTAAAATTCCCCTCGGAGTCAGAAACGCGGTGGGAAGTTAGCATCGGTCCCCATGGTATACAGCGAGTAAAGGCTAAAATCGTGGGAGCAGGTCCGGCTTCACGGGACACACTGAGAAGGACTGCCACGGGGGACTCGACTCACACTTCGTTTACAAACAAGCTACTAATTGCCTGGTGCCATCAGCCACGTGTTAACCCTTTGCAAATGATTTGTGTATATACCCTTGTTAAATGAGTTAAATCGACTTGCTAATAGGAAATGATGCGCGATAATGCACCTGGAAAATAAAAAGTTAAAAAAATAATCCCCCAGACGGAATCCGCAGTATGTTCAGCTGCATAAAAATTTAGTGGTCTTGCACAGAAGGAGATATTATGCCGTCTCACTCCTGTTATAGGATACCATACTGCAGGGTGGGGAGACTGGGGCAGGGAGGATGGAAGAGGAGGACAAAAGAATTTGAGAAAAATTTATCAGACAGGAAGGACTCTGCCTCACTTTCAGCACCTTCCCCAACAGCTTTCTTATTTCATTTAGTAAATCGCAAGAACCATGCCAAAAATAATAGGCAGCCAGCTCAAATCCAGCCCAGGGTGCAACCTGACGTCCCAAGCATCTAGTGCCACGCAACGGGTAGCAGACCCCAGCACCAGCCCATGGCCGGGCAAGGAGCAGCCCTGGGACGTGTTAGCGATGGATAAAGAGCATTTTCATTTGCCTTATTTGCTTGGCCAGGCTGTGCAGCACCAGGGACCGAGTCAGGATGGAGCCCTTGGGGTGGGCAAAGGGCTGGTGTGCGTTGGTTGGCAGAGCGTGGTTGGGTCCTGGATGGAAACGTGAGGTTTTGGATGTTTACCATCCTCCCGCTCAGAGTCTTGCACATTTGATAGAAAAGGGCTGCAAAGGGGTTTAGGGGCCGAGATGAGCTCCCCCATCGTCATTTAACGGTTTGGTGGTCACCACTACGCAACAGCCCTTATTGCACCCAGCCTCTACGGACCTCTGTGCCGGCATGGCAAAACCCAGCTCAACTCATCGCAAAACCCACACAGACACAGACCTGGGAGACTGCAGATGGCCCCTGCCTACTCGTACGATCCCCATTCAATATCCTCTCACCCCGACAAAACCGCTCCTTGATTTCTGAGCGACGTGAGCTGGCGTGGCTGGAGCATAAGCTTGTACACACACCCGTAGTCCCTAACACGGAGCAGAGCATCTCCTCTCCTGCACACCATGGGGGGGGTGAACCACATACGGCCCCAATGTACCCAAAAAAAGGCTGAGGTGGGACGCATTCCAGAGCCCAAACTCGGCATTCAACAAAAAAACCCAAACACTTACAACTGGAAATAACCAGCATTTATCAGCATATTTCTATCCGGGCTGAAGCAATGCTGAGCGGTGGGGATGGGGAGCAGCAAGAGGTTTTACTGGGATATGACTGGGCAGACTGGACCCATTGCAGGAGAGAGACGGCTGTTTATACAGCGCTGTCTGAGGCTTTTTTTCTGCAACTCTTTTCCACTAGCTTCAGGGGGAAAAAAAAAAAAAAGTTTTGTTGAAGATGATGTTTCACAGGAACGTGTTGAATTCAGCAATATTTTCCAAGGAAGAAGGAGAAACACTTTGGCGGCGTTGCTACACTGAAATCCGTCTTTTTGCTTTTGTACTTCACACTATGTTTTAATTATAGCTTTATTCTAATGTACAGTGTTTGAGGGTGTATTTACAATTTTTGGATTGTCACACCAAAAAAACCTCACCAAACCACACTGAAAGAAAATGTTTTCTGAGATTTAATGGTCCCAATTTCACTACTCCCCCTCCCAGGCTCTCACATTCCTGGAGGGACAGGTGGCCCCAGCAGCCTGGTGTGATGTTTCCCACCCAGCCTAGCTCTTCCTCCCCAAACTGCCCCGTTTCTCATGGTTTTGGGCCCAGCTCTGTGCATCTGCCAGGAAAGGGCGGTGGAGGAAACGCAGCTTTGAAGATGTTGCAAACCCCCTCTGTGACTTTTTCATAACATCTCTCATTTGTCTTTGGTCTGAAGGCATCAGAAAAGATGGAAAACGAACAGCCGACAGGAATTGCTTACCCTTAAAGCCTGGGCTAGAAGCAGGAGTCACATCTCAGGTCTCAATGACATTTTTGGGCTGCTCAGCCGTTTGCAGGGCTTGTGTTCGAGCAAAACCCCGGCGCTGCCAAGGGCAGAGAGGGTTTGGCTGGTACCTGAACTTCAAGGCAACTCTTGGGGCTTAGCCAATCAGCCATGCAACCCGACGTGCTCACCCATCTCTTCTCGCCCACCATCATCCCAGCCAGCTCCTACGTGTAACCCAAGCCCGTTTTATGTGCTGTACAGCGGGAAAGGCAAACAAAATCAGAGCTTTTCCCAGTTTATTAGCAGGCACCTTGGCTCCATGGCTCTTCTCCAAGGTATGGATTGTTAGCCCAATTAAAAAAAAAAAAAGTGGAAAAGGGAGTTGGAGGGGCCAGGGGCCCCTTTGGCCAAAGAAGGCAAGCGAGCTCATCTTTTTGTGGTCATACATTACTAGGAGGGTGTTATATCCATGTGAATCGCTCCCCAACCTGGAAATGGGAACATTAACCAGGGAAAGGAATCCATCCTCAACTTAAAAATAAAAAATAAAAAATCCTGACGTGACAGCGGTCTATTACTTGGCTCTGCCTGCAGAGAGCAAAGGGGAAGCACTTGGAGCAAGCCCTATCCCTGCCCTTGGGAATGTAAAAACGTGCTGACTTGTGCACGCAGGAGCCTTCGACTTTGACGGGCAGCGATATGCTGCAGCCAGTTGTTTGGAAAGGGAAATTCAATACTTGGGTTTCCAATATTTCCTTGCCTTCGCAGTGTCCAAAGCCCTCCCCAGACATTTGGAAGTGCTCAACACCTGCCTTAAAACACTCTTTACTGCTCCTAATGACCGGCCAGGGGCCTTGCAGCAGCTCCCTCCTACCAGTAATGATACGCAGGACATCCAGAAACAGGCAAAAAGCCAAAACCATGGGGAAAAAAACCCCAGCTAGACATTGCAAGGACCTGGCAGGATCCTGGGTGTTGTGCTGCATTGCTCACGGAGCCTCTTAATTCTGCGACAGCCCAAACCAAAACCCTCCACCCAAACGCCACTAAACCTGGTGGGTCTAAAATTCAAATGCAGCTTTAACCCTTCCCCAGAGAAGGTGTTAATGGGAAGAGCCAATGCCCTCAGCTGTCTCTTGTTCCTATTTAAGTAAAAGGCTTTGTGATCCCACCTAGTCTCAAACCTCTATCTGGTCAGCATCAACCCACGCCACAACGGCTCAGACGAGACCGGAGTCAGTCCTTCAATATGTCCATATATCGTGGGCACCCGGGAACCAGGATTTATCCACAATCCTGGCACAGGCACCCCAATCCCATGTCAGCCCAAACATCCCCTCACTTTTCGACAGTTTTTGGGTGACAACTGGCAGCGTTGGTGTCAGCCCTCTCCTCTCCGCACACCTTATATCCCCTGTTCATAGGGATTTCCCTTTACGATCAAAGAACGAAAAGATGCTTTTTGGGGCACAGTTTGCCTGACCTGCTTTAAACCTCCCTGCTAGGGAGAGATCAGAGCAGCAGTTGAAACTTGTCCTAAAAACATAGAGGAGGTTATTTTGGGTGGGTTATTCTGCATCAATCCCATTCATCTCCATCTCACGTGCATTGATTTTCCCCCCCACCCCATGTTTTAAATGGGACTGTAATAACCAGCTGGGTTTCCTGCTGGATTTATTTATCTGCAGGTTAAGCCCAGAGGTGGGACATCCCCCCCAACACAGCTCCAGAGTGAGTGGCAGTGATTTGTGGGGCAGGTTCAGGAAACCAGCAGAGTGTTTCACCATTTCTGGGAACGGCACATCAGGTTGGATGGGGGTTCTTTTGCTGGCTCTCTGGCAAATCAGCCTCAAAGCCAGAACTCTTTGACAGTGGAGCACAGCTCTGAGTTTTGTTTCTCCTAGCACCCAAAACTAGCTGTCTGACCTCACGGAGAGAGCGCAGCACGGAGGAGCAGCAAGAAGTCAGGCTGGCTATTAAAGAAAGGGAGGTGGCAAGCGTTGGGTGTGTCATTAGTGCCACTATTAATTAATGCTGAGGGTTAATAAAGCCTGTAGCGGTGAGAGGAAAGGATGGGAGTCAGGACATGGCATGTCCCCTTGCAAAGGGATTGGTTGATCCCGTATTGTAGGTCACTTTCTGGATTTTATCTTAAACCCTGCAGACACATGCCGGGTAGGGTGCAAAGCATTTACTGGGCTGCGTGAGACCCTCAGTGGGGCCAGGAGGGCAACTCTTGCAGCATGTACGGTACCTGCCACCCAGGGAAGCCAATATACTGTACGGTCTCCCTCGAGTTTTTTAAAGACTGCCCAAAGCCACACAAAAAAATGCCCTTCCTCACCCCACAAGGCAGGACATTCAAGAGCTGGCACTTCTTCCAAGTGACAATATCCAGAAGACAGAAGCGTCTTACAATTGCTAGGGTACAAAAAATGAAGATGTATCTCTTAAGAGAGAGCAGAAATGCTCCAGGTAGGTGGGTCCACGGGATACAGTGAAAGAACAAGGTAAGCAAATCCCCTGTACAGCGCTATAAGGTCCCATCCTGAGCCCACAAATTCACCCCCCCCCAGTCCAAGAGCGGTCCTCAGCATGGGGGCTTGCTGTGGAGCTCCTTCAAATTCCCAATTCCCACTGGACCTCTTCATTTAATTAACCTAAAGGACTTTGGAGGTTAGATCATCACTGTGCACTGGTTGGAGGTGCAGTGCAGGGACCTGTTTGCACCCCCAGGACGGCGGCAGCAGCAGCCGGGGCCATGGTCCAGCCCAAGGACCAAAGTTGAAGAGAAGCTGAGTGAGATACGGTGGGTGCTGGCAGTGAGCTGCTGTGGGTCAGGGCAGCTCAGCAGCTCTTTATGCTGAACTGATTTGAACTCAGGTTTGGGAAAACCCCAGGTACTGTGGGTCCTGGCAATTCCACTTTTATGCTCCATGAATAAGAAGTCTGCAGCTAAAAATCAAAGATCCTGGAAGCCTGTTCCCCATTAAACTTAATATCCCAAACTTTATAGGTACGTGTCGCTCCAGGAGAGAGCGAGCTATGTTTAAAGTACAAGTAAAACATCAGTTTCTCGATGAAGAAATAGCTCTTACTTTACATTTCCGCATGAAGTCTTGGCATGAGTTAGTGATGCTAAGCCCTGCTGTAATAACATATAAAGGAAAACTACACAGACAGCAAGAAATATGTATTTTATAGGGCTAAATGTAAAGTCATCCATCTAAGAAAAAACATACAGGTCCTATTTGCAGGTGACAGGCTATCTGAGGGAAAGTGATTTTTGGTAATCAGCAAACCATGAGCTCCCAGAGCCCCGGCAGCACCTGAAGGCACAAGTGTTTGCTACATAAAAAGCAGGAGGTGGGGTCCCTTGGGAGCAACAAGCCCCTTATATTGATGCCAAAGCCAGGAAGGAGGTTTGGAGGGGAGTCCAAGGATGCCATGGAGTACCCTGGAGGGACACATTGCAGGAGACCTGAGACTCCACGTCAGAAAGAGAAAAGCTGAAACCACGGTTGAGCACAACCTAAAATGGTGCCTCACGTACATTGGGTAGGATGAGGTTCATCAGCCTGGTAATGAGCCCAACAAAACCCAGTGGCTGGGACTGACCTCCAGCCACCACAGGCATCACATACCCAGAGCCAAAATCCCCTCCTGTGCACCAGGGCTGGTAAAGCTGAGGCTGGATAGTTTCCTAAAAACATCCTCTTGCTCAGGCAGGGATTAATTTTGGGCTGTGAGATGGGGAAGGTGACAACAACTGTCTCTTCCGGCACGAAAATCCACCCGCTTGTGGATATTTTCCCCTCCCACTGAAGTCAAAGAGGGCTGATTGCAACGGACTCACTTTTCCAGCACAATGGGAATAGGAAATCAGGTTCCTGCATATTCCATCAAGAATATCCCGCAGGGCTGCAGGTGGCCCAGCAGCAACCAGGTAGGATGTCAGGCAGCATCTCATTTCCCTGCAATCAGCTTCTGAAATATCCCAACAAGCATCTGGCATCCCTGAGAGAGTTAAGACTAAGTCAATGTTTCCGTCATCAACCTCGCTTTCGAGGGACTCGTAACTCTCGACGTTTGTGCTCTCTTGAGGCCAAAACTTGGCACAGAAGCACACAGCCCAGATGCAGTTTTATTTGGTAATAAATAGCTTAAATCTCATAAGCCTTTTTTTTTTTTTTTTTTTTTTTTTGGCTTGAACATGTAAAATGGGAAAAGAAAAATGTGTGGGATTTTTTTTCCTACCTTCCGATAATTTTGGAAAAGCAGCTTATACTGAATAATAGCAGGCTTTTTTCAGATACACAGAGTCCACAATGCCATTTCTCAAATATCCTGCCTTTTTTAATATCCGCTTTTTAACAGGATCAATGTCCTTCGCCCAGCACAGCACCAGTATTGCAGCCCGAGATTTCAGGGGGTGACTCGCAACGCTGGATTATTCGATCTTTGGCATATTAAGCCTGATGTTCAGGAAGAGTTAAAACGTGGCAAAATTCCCCAAGCCCTTTAATCAATGCCGGTAAAACGTTTTAATGATGGATTGCTGTTTTAATTGCACCCCTGTGACGTCCCACTTCTCTAGAGTTCAGTCAGTTATTGCAGCCCAGCACTATCTATCCAGCCCCTGGGTGAGCATTGGTTTTTGTCAGCTATCCAGCAGGATTTTAGCACTTTCAGATTTACCCCAAACTCAGCCTTTGCTCCACCGAGGCCAGCTACTTTTCAGTGGCCAAAAGCCAAGGAGACACCCCAAGCCCCCAGCCCAAGGGCTTGGCTGCCCTTCAAAAGTCCACCTCGGCTGGAGCAGAGAGAACTAGCAGTGATTTTGCTTATACGGTCAGCTCCAGACGTTGGAGGGTCTCCAGTGGGACACTGGGCTACTGTCCAGCTGGTGCCATTATCGGAATGCTTTGTTATCTGCGGGACTGGGATTTTTTTCAGGAGGCAGTGGGGGGCTGCCGGGTATGGGAGCGTTGCACTGGTATTGGGAGCAAGGCTGATGTTGGGTCAGGGTGATGCAACATGGCCCGAGGAGGACTCTGCAGATGTTACATTAGGAAAATGTCCTTTCCACGGGGTGTGGATCCACCATTCGTCCTCTCTGAGCCACGTCCCCATTTGCTGGCAGGGAGGATTGAAGGCAACCCTACAGGGTTGGAAATTTTCCCCCAGAATGGCCTCCCACCAAGTTCTCCATCTCAAGGCCGGGCTCACAACCCAACAGCACGCACAGAGCATCCCCACGCACTCGTCCCACCTCTCAGCCTCCCCAAATCCCGACAGACCCGGTGAAGAATAACTTTCAAGAGAGATACAGGGAATTTGCTGGCTGGAAGCAAGGCAGGTGGCTCGTGCTGCAGAGCCCACCCCTTGTCCCAGAAGGTCCCAGCCTGCCGTCAGCCCTGCGTACACGTAGTCTCCAGGAGGAATGAGATAGCCCGCATATGGTATGGATTTGCAAAGGATCCAGGAGACTCGCTAAATGAGGGAGTGGTGGATCGGAAGAAAGACTCCCAAATATACAGATACACTTTGTCCTCAAGCAACACCAGCCATAAGCCACATTATAAAGCACGTAGGAGATGTCACAGCAAGAAGTTGCTCATGTGAAACTCCTCTGACATGGCATAGCAATTGCACCCAAGGAAGAAGCATCCTCCTGCTGCAATGAGGCCATTGCAAGAGTTGGTAGGTGGACAAATTGCAACGCTGCCTCCAAAGCTAGTTCCAACCACAGCAAGGTCTTCCCACCTCTCGTTCACATAAGATGTAACCCAGCTCCCGCAGCTGGGTCTCTGGAAAAAACACCAGGCACGGTCCACAGTTGGGAAGCATTTGCTTAACATCAGGCTGGTGCCAGGTGTGTCTGCTGCAAATCCACGCATCCTGGCTTCAATCTGTCTGCAGGAGAGACAGCAGCGGTAGGTCTGCACTCCCTGTGCTTGCCGTCAATGAATGGCTTTTTTTTTCCCCCTTTTAGATTTAAAGGCAGTAGAGTGCCAGTAATTAAACTAGTCTAAAGAAGTGAACCCAGCCACCTCAAACACAAAAGCTGTTGCAGAGCCACGAGATTAATCCACATGAATATTAAAGACACAGAAACTACCAACAAATCCAGAAGGAACCAAGCTGGGTGATGAGGGAGACCCATATGCAAACCTGCAAGCCCTGATTTCACATCTCCAGCCGCCGCAGGAGGAATGAGGGGCTTGAGCAGATGAGGAGGATGCAGGGGAGGGGGAGAAGAACCCCAGCAGCAAAGTCTGGTCCCTCCTTCGAGCAAAACGCAACCCCTAGCAGTCTGCCTCCTCATCAAATTAGTTCAGGCAGAGCTAAACTGAGCATCGCAGGATGGGAAACCGGTCTGGGTCCAGAGTCCTCGTGGTCCATCACCCCCTTGGTTGGACATGATGGGCACCTCGTGGGATGGAGAGCACTGAGGACCTGGGGGAGCTGCTGGAGAAGCAAGTGCTTCTCAGCAGGGGATAAGCCAAACCAGGCAGCCTTAAATGACCCGAAAGGAGGGTTACCAAAGCAATGGCAGGCGAGTTTATCTCCCTTCACTGTTTTCTTTCAAAGAACTGCCTCCTCCCATTGCACAGAGCAAACCGCCCAGCTGGGACCCAAGTTGACCTCCTGCTATGATTTTTACTGTTCCTGACAGTGGTTTTGCCAAGCCCGCTCAGACAGAAAACATTTTTCCTCTCTCACGTGGATGTTGTTTGCGTTACATCTACCTTGGAAACCTACACGCTGCCATTCGGCATAACCGGCAAGCACAGCAGATAACGGGGAAGCTACACAGCCCTCAGCCCTGCTGGACCAGCAAAGCCCCTTGGAGAAGCCCATTAGCAGCACCAGGTTGCCACCGTTATCTTGTTTTCCAGAACTGGCCTTGCTGTTGAGAAACAAAGTTGGCATTCAGGGGGAATTCAGCTCCCAGGGCTGCGGGTGCTGCTCTTAACAGAGACGACAAAATAAAGAAGAGAGTTTTGGTTACAGGGTACAGAATAACCTGTAAATTGTTGTTTATAGGGCTGGTTAAGTGCCTCATCAATACAAATAGTGGCAATGACTGGAGACCGGTGGGCTGTACTGGGGAGGAAGGTGAGATGCTGTGGCAAGGAAAGCATGTGTCCCTCCAGGGCTTTCTGCACACCAGGCACTTTTTAACTTAACTGATGCAGCCACTCACGTGTTTTCAGGACCAGTCACTACCCACCACATACGAAGTGAGGTTTCTCTCATTCCAGTGGGTTATTTCATGTTGGCAGGGTATCCCCTTATGGGATTTTTGTGGTTTTAATGGGTGTGAGGTTCAGCTGCTCCTCAAACTCCTGGTCCTGGACCTCTGGAGGTTGTGGGAGACCCAGTGTCAGACACCAGAAATAGGACCAGGGGAGAATTAGTGAACCTGGGTAGACCAGCCATCCATGTCACCACAAGAGCCAAGGAATTTGCCAGTTAATTAGCACAATACTATTAGGAGAAGGTCGGTGGCTTGGGGAGAAGCCTGCAGCCTTGTTGAGCTCTTTCCACAAGAGTCTAAACCCCCCCAGTTAACCTGATGCTTTGACTCCGCTCTTCCCAGATGAAATTCCTGTCCAGTATAGTTCCTGCACTTGCAACTTCCATGTCAAATGAAGCCTTTAAAAGACCAGATTTTTCAAACAGATGCAGGACGTGGTGATCTATCTAACAGAGAGGTGTCCCTTGCCATCCCCAGGAGCTGGGATGGAAGGCCAGCAGACGGACAGTGCTCCGTTTCACAGCTGCTGATTAAACTCTGATGACAATGCTCGGCAAAACGCCAAATTAATTAGTGCTAGCCACACGATCTACAGGTCCCTTTTGGAGTTAAAAAAAAAATAATCTAAGAATTTTCCAAATTCATTTTCGCACACCTCACTGGCCTGACATTTTCCCTTGAATTTGCTGTACCTGAAGCCGTGTCTCTCTTTCACAGGGGGCTTGTGCCATTTTTAGATGCTGTGAGTTTGAACATGTGACAGAAGGATCTCTGAGCCTTTACAGCTCTTGGCCTTTCGGAGACGATGGACTAATCTTTGGCTGATATTTAGCAGAGGCTTGCAGCGCTGCACACGACCTCCTGCTTGATATTGTTATGACCTTTCAGCTTCATTTGTGAGACCATGTCAAATTTGTCTGATTTCGGTTCCTCTGCAGGACCTTCAAGCAGACTTTTTGTGCCGTGGCAAATCACAGCGCACCCAAATTAGCCGTTTCTGTACTTAAATGGCACAGAGGGAGGATGGCAAAGTGCTTGCCCAGTGCAGTGAGAACCGGGCTGGTGAATTCACCCTGTTTTACAGAGGAGGAGGTGGAAACTGGGCAGAGGACAGAGCTGGCCCGGGCAGCAGAAGTGGTAGGACATAGACCCAGGGCTAGACCCTCCCCTCTGCATATCTCTCATGAAAAGGTGTTTGTACAACTGCAGGTTTCTGCCATGCCGTTTCCCTTCCCCACTGCCTCTTGGTGATGCTTCAGGGAGCGAAGCCACCTCTTCCCCTTCCAGTCAAGGTTTCCTACATCACCCCATGCTTGCAGGGCATTTACAGGTATCACCCCACCCAGGGCTCCCACACCGATTAGTGTGTTACCATTGGTAGGAAGATGAACCAAAGAACAGGGCTGAGTTTCTACCAGTAGCAGCCTAGATACCCCTTTTTTGCCTTACATGAACCATTTTTTCCAGCAGCATGCTGTTTTCTGCCCTGCAAACCATGGACACATATGACCAGGAGTAGGAAGATGCGTCCTGGTGGGCACTGGATTTTTTAGAATTTTACAATTTAAGAAATCGTAATCAGATCTTTTAGCTGGCCCAGAGCTTTCTGCTGGCTCCAGAGAGATGTCTTCATCTGCTCCAGACCGAGGAGGGACCACGCTTTTCCCTGTCAAACAGCTGGGATGGTGGGCTCATTCTCTAATCTTACTTTTTCTTGCAAGAGCCCCGTGCTGGGAACTCCCTGCCTGTATCTTGCCTCCTGCCCTGCTCCACCAAGGGGCAAGCGTGGCTCACAGGGAGAGGGGAACAGGCAATAAACCTGGTTGATGGTCCCAGCCTGGACACTTACTCGTACTTTTTGTCTTTGGCACTTGCAGGGCAGGAACTGGCCGGTGCTGGGTCCCAGGCAGAGGTTTGTGCTTCTTCCCACAGTCTCAAAAATCCCACTGGAAGGGGTGAAAACAGCCCCTGCCCAGCGCAGCTTGTCACCCAGCTGCACAGACGTACTCGACAGCGGACAACCTCACCGAGGGAGCATCCCAAATCAGTGCAAGCTCCCCAATCCCCAGGTAGATCATATTAAATCAACCTGTCGCCTGTACTTCCCGGTGGAGCAAGGACTGCAACCGAGCACCAGGGATGTGGAGTGACCACATCCACTCTGGACACCTACGGATTTTTAGCAGGTGACCATCCCTGAGGCCAGATGGAACCATAGGGAGCCCAATCGCTGCAGGTAATGCACCTGCAAGGAGGGACCCCTTGGGGCAATGGGTGCATCAGGAGAGACCCCACGGCTGAGGGTCTCGGGAGTACAAGGGCTGTGCATCTCAGCAAAGCAAGACAGACCAGGAGGGTGATGGTGATGGCTATAAGGCTGGAGATGCACCCATCTGAGAGGGGCCAGGAACATCTCAAAATTTCCCACCAGTTCAGGGCAAACAGACTGTACCATGCTCCTCCCCATGGGACACGAGAGCCTACCAGGAACCTGTGTGGTTAAGAAGCAGGAAAAAAAAAAAAAAGCACTTTTTTTAGTTCCATGTGTGACTTCTAGGCCCCAAGGATTTTTACTAATTACTAAATTTCATTTATATATTTTGCTGTCTTCTTGGGGCTAAGGCTTTGCATTGCTGGGCTTGTATTGTTTCCATTACAACCTACTGGTGTCCAGAGAAACTTCAATTTAAATATCAGTCACACATTAAGGTCAGGCAGCCCAATTCCATTAAGAGGCGGCGAGACTCAGCCTCCCTGTAATGAATGCTGCCCGTGCCTCCTAATGATACCAGCAGAGGAACTGGGAAGCACCAGCACAGAGTGATTGGCACCCCACTGACACCAGGGACCGCAAAATTGATTTTTAAAGTCCATTCATCTTCTACAAATCATGGCTTAAGTTTTCCTGACCTGTGACAAATCTGCATGAGCTTCAACTGAAAGATAGAGCCGAGAAGAGGAAAGAAAAAAAAAAATCCACGAAAACCCTACAAAAAAAAAAACAAACAACAAAAGCAAGAAATAGATTTCAGCAGGGTTGCTCTGTCTCAGTTTCTAGTCCTCTCCCCCAGCCATGTACTTCTGCCCATCACTTTATGAGCAAGGTTAAAGGTTTTTCATCCCGCCACCTGCCACAAAGAACATACAGAGGATTTAAAGATGCTACAGGATCCTCCCTGTCGCTGGACTCGTGGACCTTGGGTCAAGACAAGTCCACCCCAGTCAGACCTATTGGGTGCTAGTCTCCATCTGCTTTTGACAGCCCAACAGCCACCAACACTGGGACATCCACCTCCCACCCCCCGGGCTCTGCATCTGGCTGGGCAGAAGCTTCGAGGAGCTGACAATTGCACGGCAATGAAGAAAATGAGGAATGAGCCATGAAGGTGCCCACCCCATTGCCTTCCCAACCTCTTCCAGCACAGCCCCGTGGCCGGCAGTCCACAACACTTGCATTTTCTCTCCCTGCTTCTACAACGACGTGGTATAGCTGCTGTCACCCATGGGCAAAGCAGGATCTACAAAAAAAAACATCGGAAAATACGTTTCCTGCTCTTCAGCACAATTAATCCAATCCCGAGGGTGCAGCCACCTCATGGCTACACCAGACCAGTACAAGCTGCAACTTCTTATAGAGCCTTAATTTATCAAAGCCCCATTCAGGCACCAAGGTGAGGATGTTCTCCACCACGTAACACAACAACATGGAGAAGAAGCTGACTTGGGCTGAAGTCACAAGTTGTTCTGCTGAAACAAGACGACAATTTTAGTTGTGTGTGACTACCCAAGGTCTAACCAGCTCTGTGCCCAACACCATCATTTCAGAGACTTTTTGAAACTCTAATTAGGATGAGGGAGAAGAAGAGGTGAGGAAGAGGAAGAAATAGGACTTTAAGGCACTACCACAGCATAAGGAGTCTGGGTTTCAGGCTGTAAGCTGTCACATCATTATTGCTGAGCATTTGGGAGGTTTATACTCTGTAAAATTCATCCTTCCTAAAGGAAAACATTTATTCCACTCAAGTACAAATAAGAGTTAAGTACAGGCAGATCAGTTTAACAGTGTAGTTATGCCTATTAAAGCAACTGTAAAACTAACATCAAGGCATTTCACATTAATTCCCTCTCAGCGACTCCAGATCTGATTTACTTCGACACGACAAATCCCCTGCTCTTGAGAAGTGGCCACAAGTCTCCATGGCCCTGTATCAGCTGGCATTGCAAAAAGTCGCTGTCGGACTCAAAAAGTCAAGATCCGTCAGCTACGTGGGGAAAGCAAACTTATCAATCAGAGCAGCTAGATAAAGAAGTCGTACAGTTAGTGTCAGCAGCCAGGTTTTCCCCCAGATCATTATTTTTAAGCAGATTTCATAGAGGATATGGGGCCTGAATCACTCTTCCCATTACTGCAGTGGGTGACCTTGGGAACATGCCTCCCCATGGTTCAAAACCAAATAATGTTAAAACCATTCTGGAAAAAAAAACCCCAAACAAAACCAAACCAAAACACATATATATGTATCTGTTACACCAAGAAAGAATTGAGGTTTTTATTTTTCATCCAAAAATCTCAGCTTTGTCAGCTTTCTATTTCATTTTAAATCTATGTCCTGAAGAAAGCAGATATCTGACCAAGATTTTATGGCTAAATACAATTCTTCAGACATCTCCTGTAACACATTTCCTCAGTAGTGGCCACAGAAAGGAGGATGAAAACCAGAAATCCACTTTTCCCCATCCACACTTAACATTTTCCCAGGAATTTTACCTACAAAGGAGCAAAATTGTCTGCATATGCCTTGTTCCCTGATTTTTATACCAGGTGGCCAGCGAGATGGGCACTGGTACGTTGTACAGATGGAGAAATGAAGGTGGAAGACCGAAAGCACTTACTCAACCTTAACGAAGACCAGAGGGTCCAAGTGGGGATCTGCAGAGCTGGCGGTCAGCTTGTTGTGCCCACTGCCCACCTGGACCCACACGTGTCCTTTGGGTAAGCAGAAACACGGCCAACACTTTGGAGAGAGCAGGTTTCTGCTCCGGGTGTTGGACACAGCCCAGCTGCTTGGCCTCAGACCAGACCCGTGGTGGTTTAGGGGTCTTCCCCATCCAGATGTGGCCGTAGAAGTGGATATCCCTGCCCAGGGAAAATCCCCTTGTTTGGAGGGGATGACCCCAGTGCAGAATGGAAGGGAAGTGTCGCAACATTGAAGTTTATGGCAGGCGAGAGCACATCTGCACCCCTGCCCACGCCATCTGATTGCCCATCCAGCCCTAGGAGTGGGTGTACCCCCAGGGACTGCTGACCAGAGAGCAGGGACCACCGAGGTGCTGTCACCTCCATCCCTGAATATATCCCAGACTTGGCTGGGCAAGACCCTGAGACATTCAGTAACTGTGAACGTAGCCCTGCCTTGAGCAAGAAGCTGGACCAAAGACTTCCAGAGGTCCCTTCCCCACTGAATTATTCTGCAACTGTATCAGCCACTGGAAGATGCTCTCTTTTTTTTTTTTTAAGAGCATCTTCTGGGGCAGCTGGGTATGTGCCTCCACATTACAGCTCAAAGCACTACCAACATGGAAAAAGTCTCCTTGACCCTCGCAAGGGGTGTTCTTGTAAATGCACATACATGCGCAGAGAGTGGTGCAGCGCACAGCACTTCTGCATCACAAGGAGAGCAGGCTTCACTCAAAGACTGGAATGAAAATAATCCTAGATGTGCATTTTCCATTCATATTGTCACTTCACAGTGTAACTGAACCTTCAGAGAAAGCAAAAAAGATTACAAGATTTTTCACAGCGCTAACGGCTGAATCCAGGAGAAGACTTCTGCCTGAGTTGAAATAGTACAGCATGAATAACACTAACCCATGTAATGTCCATTGGATGGTGGTTCTGGCAGATATCAAGTAGAAGAGAGAAAAACAGCAATTACAGAGGTGTATTTCGGAGTCAACCCAGCTCTGGGGAAAAAAAATAACATCTGTTCAAGCCACAAAATCTGTTGACTCCTCAGAGCTCCCAGTTACAAACAAAAAGAAATTAAAGTTGGGATCTGAACTTCTCAGTGATGTTAATTAAAGCCTGGCGCCTCTAAAGCGCCAGCCGAGCCGCACGCTGCATTTCTAAAATTTCTTCCGTGCTTTTGAGAAAGATGGACTACAAAGCATCTAATCCTGTTCCTCCATTCAGAAGAAGCATTTTGACCAAGCAAATCAAACCCAGCTCTATTAGGAGGTGTTGGTTGGCTCAGAAGTTGCCTGAGATTTGGCAGATCTGCAAACATCAAGCCCCAAAGAAATGCCTGCAGACAGTCCCCAAGCCCTGAATACCCTCACACAGAAAGCTGGATGGGCAAAATCCTGACTCCTGACATTTTACAGTGGGATCATTCTTATTTTTTAGAGAAACAACAAAAGCTGTACAGATGGCAAACTTCCTCCCGGCCAGGTCATTTACTCTTCTGCTCTATTGGAGTAGATGGATTTTGCTCTCCGTGTTTCAGGGTAGCAGCACAGCAGTGTAAAGCCCCACTACCATTAACCCACTTGTAGTTTTAAATGCAGACATGCCCTAGTATTACAGGTGCAGCTTGGGCAGAGCTGCCAAACTCCTGAATGCCCCATTTTCTCGATGACAAATAGTAGCTCATTCAACCAAAGCGCCCAACCCTTCAGAGCAGCTCAGCTTGCCTGACAAAGGTCGTCTTTTCTCTTAATATTGTGGAAACCAGTCAATGGCCATCCCCAAGCCCTGCCCAGTTTGGATGCGGTGGAGACCCACAGTTCTCCTAACCATTACTAAGCCACACGGATGAGAATCCCCAGCCCCTGGTGTGGGATCTCTGTGTGTGTGTTGCTGCTTTTCTTTGATTTTCTGGACCATCACCCACTGCCCTGAGGGCCTCCTGGGCTTCCTACTGTGTGTTGCCCTCCCTCCTCCACCATCACCCAGCACTTCTACACAAAAGCTCAGCTAAAACCTTTGCACAGATGCAAATTTACCAGGAAATTTAAGCCCTGCTCTTTGGAGAGAGCAGGACACCAGAGGTGAAAGCCACTTTTCTCACCGTGGAAGGTGGTATGCACATGGACACGCAGAGAAAGCAACTCCTACAGCTGAACGTCTGTCTGCACCACAGCCAGCCCCAAACCCCAGGAGACATGGGGAGCAGACCCCTCACGGCAGGCACCAATAAGAACAAAGCACATTTTCATTGGCTTTTTGGTGTCGGAACCTTGGCAAACACTTTGCATTTTCATGTTACTGTTGTGTTCTAGGCTTTTGTGTTCTAGGCCTTTTTTCTTTCTTTTTTTTTTTTTTTCTTTTTTTTTTTTTGATCACAAAGTTTCACTATATTTGTTGGCTTTCTCAAAGCTCCAGCTCCCTGGCGTGATGCAAAAGTGTGTGCATCACTAGAAACAGGCTTGTTCTTTATGCTAAAAAAAAAAAAAATAAAAGAAAAGAAAAGAAAAGCAAGCAGGAGCTGGGTCTATTCATGGGCTGGAGAGGAGCATTTCAGCTCAGGGCAGAGGGTGCCAACTCTGCACACCCACCCGCTCTGATAAACTTACCTCCAACAGGCTGCGTTCAAAAAGGACTCCCCAAAATCCTCTGCAGAGGTGGCAGCTCCAAGCAGGGTTAGTTGTTGGGTGCCCTGGTACATCCCTCCTCCCCTGTACCACCCACCCGGCTCTGGTTTGCAGGAGGGTCCCAGCACCTCTTTGATGCCCTTTTGGGTCTCACGCTGGCCTGGATGCCACCTTCCCCCCGCAAGGGATGCTGCCAGTGATTTGGGTTTCTGCAAAGCACATCCATCCCCCTGTTCCCCATTTGAATCACAGAGCATTGGGAAGGAGCCCTTGCTGCCTCCCCATTCCCACCACAGGGCCAGAAAGCTGTGACCAGTTGTGCCAGTGCACCAAAACCAGGAGGTGGGAGAGACGAGAGGCACCAGCACTCCCTGTTCAACGTGATGAAAGAGCAACAGCACTTTTGCCCAGGTACTTTCTGCAAAGCATCCCTCAAAACCACCCCACACCTCTAAACATAATATTTTCTAGAAGTGACGCTGGGTGAGGGGTGTATACCTAGAACCCACTCAGCACCACACCACAATGCTCCTTTCCCCCGGCCAAATGACCAATATGACCATGCTTTAGAGCTAGGACTCCAATTACGAGATAGACGTCCCCATCACTGCGTTCCCAACACGTTATTACAGCATCAATCACAGCCATCTCTCAATGCAGCGGCCAAAGGACAGCACTTGTTCTTCAGCCTCCTCATCCCTTCAGCCCATACAGAGCTCTCAAGGAGGTTCTCCATCTTCTGGACACACCATCCCATGGAGAGCAGTGCCTTACCCTCCCCTCCATCAACACACACCAGACCAGCATGCTTGAGCATCTCAAGTATTTCCAGCAGGTTTGAGCCCCGCAGCCAGCACCAGCCCTGAGGAAGACTTTGGTGGCTGGGGAATGAATGCAAGGAAGGAGCAATTCAGAAAACCCCATCGCATCCATGGGGGGAAACATGGCAGATATTTAAAAATGTGGTGGGAAAAGAGAGGTAGAGGTGAAGAAATCAGGTGAAGGTAATACCAACAGCAGTACCAGGAGGACCATATATATGTATATGGCATATAACCAGACCCATAAGGCATTTGCTGAAGAGCAGCAAATGTTGTGTCTCTACAGAGAGCCAGAGGATGGGTCTGCCAGCACCGAAGTCATCCCAGGCTGAAAAGACCTCCTCTCATTGCTTAGTTTCTAATAGAAAAAGGTCCAACGAGAGATGCGGGGCTGTGGACAAGGAATCCTAGGACAAGGACAGGAGTTCTGCACAGCTGGTCTCGCATGGTCTGGATGAAGGCATGAGCCAGTGTAACATATCCCCCAAAATGCTACAAGTTTCCTGGATGTTGTTGAAGTCTGGCCTTTGATTTTGTTAATGGGGCTCAAAATTGCTTGTTACAGGAAGAACAGTCACACTGAACACCAAGCAAACACACTTTGGCTTCCCTCACAGCACCCAAACTCCTTTCAGGAGGAGCTGTTTTCTTCCCAAGGGACAGGGAGGATTTACCTCCCCTCCACTTGGTCCATGTCCTATTTTTCTAAGCTTGTAACTACCTCCTGGTAATATTTTCCTTCCCCAGAACACCCCTACAGAAGAAGCACCTGGATGGTATCATGTGCCATCTGGATCTGGCAATACAGGAGTCCCTTTGCAGATGACCCAGGGCACGATGATACGTCCTTATCTCCAGGGTGCTTCTATGGTCTCCTTTGGCAAAACATCCAGGATTTCCACCAGCAAGTTTGTAATCGCATGTGCCAGACAGATTTTCCTACTCAAATCCACCATGGAGAAGGTGCTGTTTGTCTCTGAAGGCTGAAGCAGCTCAGGCAGATGAGCCCAGCGAGGAACAAAGCAGTGGTTGCACATCCCGTTCGAGACCTCAGCTCTCATTTTCGTTTTGGAAACCCCCTCCGGTCCTCACAAGCCTGGAAACCCACCCTCGTTGGCAACAGAGGCGAGAAGGAAGGAAAGGCAGGGGCTGACATGACCTCCCTCGTTTTATAAGGGGACAACTACGTTTTGCAACCTCCTGCACTGGGAACACAGCCTTGGCTTCTCCAAGGCTCATCTCAGACATTAAAGCACTTTCTGTTGATTAAATGATTTCTGCACACACTAAAATCACAACGTGGTTTCACAGTACAAGAACTGCGGCAGTCTATTCCTGACCATTGCATTCTTTCCAAGTAAGTAGAAAACACCAAATCCGTCTCTTGGATATGAAAAAAATTACATCTAGGTGAAACATTTCTGTACAAAAAACCCAGCTGAAAGATTATGATGAATTGGTTTTATTCCCTGCATCCAAGTTGACGCCGTTTCATTTTCTGCCATAAGATAGCATTTCACTTTGGGGGGTTGCAGCCTGTTTCATCTCACTTCAAATGAACCATTTAAAAGCCTCCCCCCCACTTACCCCTCCCCATTTTGCTGAAAAACACAAAGACAATATAAAGCCAGGAAAATAAATTTGCACCCAATGAACCGGAAAATAACCATCACCATCAAAACTAGATATCTCTGTTTTCACGTAGCTCTAGTCCCCGGCAGCTCAGGTCAATAGAAGTGCCATCACCTGAGCTGCTGGTCCACCACCCATCATCACCCATGCACCTCCCCACTGGGGCACAATATCCCTTGCTTCGGGGCCCAGTTCCCAAGAAATACCGTATTTTGAGCCTGCAGCTTCAAGGAACAACCTCAGAGACAAGAGTCCGGCCACTGCTAGTTAATTTAATGCAGAAGGGGGTCAGGCAGAGGGCTGAGCAACAGATTATGGGTGGGCGATGGGTTTTGCTGCTGCTTTGAGAAGAGCAGGAAAGTATAGAATTATTTAGGTTGGAAAAGACCTTTAAGACTATCGAGTCTGACCGTAAACCTAGCACTGCCAAGTCCACCACTAAACCATGTCCCTAAGCACCACATCTACACGTCTTTT
Source organism: Astur gentilis (assembly GCF_929443795.1). Classification (NCBI taxonomy): domain Eukaryota; kingdom Metazoa; phylum Chordata; class Aves; order Accipitriformes; family Accipitridae; genus Astur; species Astur gentilis. Next base: position 84,960,145 of record NC_064919.1, on the reverse strand, counting down.
AAATACCTGCAGGGATGGTGGTGACTCAACAACTTCCCTGGGCAGCCTGCTCCATGTGAAGAAATCTTTCCCAATATCCCATCTAAACCTCCTCTGGCACAACTTGAGGCTGTTTACTATTGTCCTATTGCTTGTTATTTGGGAGAAGAGACCAACTCCAACCTCCTTTCAGATAGTTGTAGAGGGCAATAAGGTCTCCCCTCAGCCTCCTTTTCTCTAGGCTAAACAACCCCAGTTCCCTCAGCTGCTCCTCCTAAGAAATGCCCTCCAGACCCTTCATCAACTTGGTTGCCCTTCTCTGGACACGCTCCAGCACCTCAATGTCTTTCCTGTAGTGAGGGGCCCAAAACTGAACACAGGATTTAAGGTGCGGCCTCACCAGTGCTGAGTACAGGGGGATGATCACTGCCCTACTCCTGCTGGCCACACCGTTTCTGACACAAGCCACGATGCCGTTGGCCTTCTTGGCCACCTGGGCACACAGCTGGCTCATACACAGCCGGCTGTCGACCAACACCCCCAGGTCCTTCTCACTCCCCAGACTGGGGGTCACCCTTCAGCCCTTGCAGATGGGAGGTTGAGGGGCTCCATCTCCCCACATCCCCCCAACCTCCAGCTACCTCATGGCCACCCAGATTCACCCAGGCTGTCATTTCCCACCCAGGCCAGATTCACGCACTGGCGATCAAAATGCCAGACGGCGTAGGTCAGCCTGCAGCACCTGGCCAGGTTTGTTGCCACCTCCAGGCTCTCCCAGATCTGCGCTTAACACACAATATAACCATTATCTCAGGTTCTGCGTTGGCCAAGATGGAGTTAATTTTCCCCAGACCAGCCCTTCTAGTGCCATCCCTCGTATCGGCATCTAGGAAGGTGTTGATAACACACCAGTGTTTTGGCTTCTGCTGACCAATGCTCCCACAGCATCAAGGTTGTCTCTCCCCTCTTCACCAGTAGGCTGGGGGTGGGCAAGATCTTGGGAGAGAACATGGCCAGGAGAGCCGACCCAAACGGACCAAAGGGATATTCCATACCATACGATGGCTGCTCAGCAATAAAAGCTAAGAGAAAGGAGGAGGAGGGGGGAGGCATTCGTTATTAAGATGTTTCTCTTCTGGAGTAACTGCTATGCGTAATGAAGCCCTGCTTCCCGGGAAGTTGCTGGACATAGCCTGCTGATGGGAAGTAGAAAACAAATCTTTTGTTTTCCTTTACTTCCTCACACAGCCTTTGCTTTTGCTTTATTAAACTGTCTTTATCTTGACCCACAACTTCTTTTCCATCTCATTTTCTCCCCGCCCTATCCTGCTGAGGAGGACAGTGATAGAGCGGCTTGGTGGGCACCCACTACAGGTTCGTACAGAAATTTCCCACTCAGGCCAACGAGGGCTGAGCAAAAACCAGCTCGGTAAGTGCTTTTGGTACATGTCAGGTAGGAGCTACCTGCAGCCCGTCGATCTCCAAGTAGGCTCTGCCCAGAGCAGCGGTGTACAGAGGGAATTTGGGGCTGCCAATGGGCTTTGCGGGTGGCCAGTGTGGGAGGGGACCCTTTTGTATAGGGTTGCATGCAACTGAGACATTCACTATTAAAAAAAAAAGAAAAAGGAAAAAAAAAAGCCTTGTAACCCTAAGTCCACTCACGTCATGCTATCTCTGCACAGAAAGCCTCCTTGTTCCTTATCTCAGTCCCTGGAGATTTGTGTGATATCACAAATAATGGCTGGACAAGATAAGGCTTATTCCAACACGCTGGTTGCTCCCAACGTCTATAAAACCTCATCACGATGGACCTGAAGGGACCAGTGCCTGGGGATGCTACATCTCACCTGTTTTCATTCCACCCCTGCTCTTTTCCAGATGTTTTGCGCAAATATTGTGAGTTTTCTTCCCCATTTTCCTACCTTAGCCACCCATTTTCAAACCCTACCAACACCCTCACAGGTGTTGGAGAGCAGAGACCAAAGACGCTCAATTTTGGCCAACCAAAGATTAATCCACTGCCGGTCCCTTCCAGCTCCTAGCGTTGAGGGAACTTCTTAATTTCAATTAGCCATTCGTGCAGTAAACCCGCCCCGAGGAGGAGGCGAGCTGTCAGGATCCGACCCTCCGGGGCTTACCACCATGGTAATGCGAAACCAGGCACGCCGGCGACAAGATGTTTATAGCCCAGTGATTCATAATACTGCAGAGTTTGCAGGAAATGTAACACCATTCATGATTAAGAAATGCTCTTGTTTTCTGCTAAATATATAAAATAATCACTCATCCCCTGAGCAGCAGATGCAAATTATACATAGTATTAGCCTCATATGCCAACCGCTATAATTCCGGTGCAGCATGAAGCCATTCCCCAAGGCTCTAGAAGTCCCTTAATCTGCCTTTTGACGTCAGATGACAAATTTCTTGCCTGGGGTCATTAACGGGATGACTAATGAAAGCTGATAAGTGAATTTATAAATGAAATTAAAGATATTAATATTAAAGGCCAGGCTACAAGAAAGAGAAATGTGGATTTAGCAAACCACAACAAGAAGCACGGTAATCTGCATGAGATTTACAGGTCCTTTCCTGCCAGGCAAATTATGGACACGGTATTTTCCACCTGGAGGTTTTGGAAACTGCCAGGCTTGACAGACACCTCTCCTGAAGCATTAGCACCCCCATTACCTTCAGACACTGCCTGAGATTTAAAAAACTCCTGCTCAAGTTTGCCAGCAAATGCCACACCGCTGATAGTCTTGCAAAGATAACTGCATCACCAAATCCTCACGCAAACAAAATACCTTTAGACTGCGGTCAGTTTGCTGCCAATTACTTTTTAAAAAAAAAAAAACAAAACAAAGGAAAACAACAACAAAAAACCCCCAACCACCTCAAACCAGATTTTCATCTTACTCATCCCAGCATAAAAGCCAAGCAACTCTTTTAAAAGTTGAGGCCTTATTTTGGATTTATGCACGTATGAACAAGTTCAGACCTTTGCAGCTTGGTGTCCGATCCCACGTCCAGGCAGCTTCATCATGAAGCCACAGCTCATTTCTGACTCCAGCTGCTCCTCACTGAGGTTTAGGGCTCCCAGGAGAGTCTATTTAAGTCTCAGCTCCCACCAGCTGATGATGATCAGCCCCAAATGGACCAAACATCCTCCGCTGCCCTGAAGAGCACAGGCAAATGAGATCCTACCCAATGCTGCAGAACAGGCACCTCTTCTGCTATCAAAAAAGAGGAAAAAAACTTCCTTTTGTCTGTAGATGCCCAGTTTTCAAGCAGACTTCTCATGGGAACAGGTTGGTTGGGCAAGCACTCGTGAGCGGTGCCTCGCCACTCACCCACAGCTTCCAAAAAAAACCCAAGATCCCTTTGGATATCTCAGCACCTTGAGCTAGCAGAGTGACTGAAGGAAGAGTCAGATGCCACCAGGAGAATGAGAAAGGCCAGAGACACAACACGGAGCACGGCTGGGGAGGGCACATTTGCTATGGGGATGTTTCCCAATCCCACCCTTCACTGGAAGAGCCCGACATGGGGAGCAGCTGCAGCACGATGGATGCCCAAGGGACCGTGTTTCTGAATATCTTTTAGGGACCCTCTCAAGCCTGGAGAAGAAAAGAGCAGGTTTTCAGAGCGGCTCCTAACTCAGCCCCAGTGTTGGGTGCCTGGACGCGTAGCCTGGTGGGCTGTCCAGTTCCACCAGAGTCCTGCTCAAGGTCCCTTCAAAGAAGTCCCAGAAGGTAACCACGGCCCAGCTTTCTCCTCGTTTAGGGAAATAGCTGCTCCTTGTACCATTCGGGGATGGAGATGGAGGAGCGACACACGGTAACAGCTCCGCAGCATCGCTTGAGCCCCACCAGGGAAAGACAGCAACGGCCAGCGGCTCCGTCTAAGCCGATGGTCACCCACACCTCGGAGGGTCACCCACACCTCGGAGGGTCACCTCCAGGCAGGGTAGCCGCTGTGAGCGGCCGGGAGCACAGGGATACGGTGCGAGAGACAGAGACATCCAGGTCCTTCTCCAAGCTACCCACCTCCTCGTCCAAACATCTCCCCACAAGCACGTCCTCACTTTGGAGGGTCCCAACCCACGGGTCGCAAGCTGCCCCTTATTGCCTCTCCCCATAACCCCCATCTTCTCTGCTTCCAGCACTTGCTTTGCTCCTCACCCCGCTGGGCTTAATCACTCAAACCAAAGCGATAACATTCATTAAAGAGCTGCGAGCCATACGACTTTCCTGCAGGCACATTTTGCAGCTTTTAAAGGGAGGGAGAGAAAACAACAGCGGTTAAGGACACTTACCCAGAGGGATCCAGGACAGCGTGTGCCAACCAGCCCAACCCAGCTGGGGCTGGGAAATGTAAAGGACCAGCAGGCAGGGAAATAGGTGAGAAAGAGGTCCTGGGAGACTGCAAAACTGAGCAGAGGAGGAGCAGAAAGGGTTAAGCAAAGGTGGTGGGGAGGCATGGAGCAGACATGGATTTTCTTTCCCTTCGTCCTGGCTGCTGCCGAGCTCTGCCCTCCGGCACAGGAGCCACCACCAGGATCTGTCACTCCGGCTAAAAAGCGATTGGGGGCTTTTTTATTTTAGAGGGAGAATTTAGCCATTCCCCAAAGACCCCATTTTCTCCCTAAGAAGGTTTAGGAGTAAGACAAGACCACGCAAGGATTTGACTGGGGGATCTCCCGTGGAGTCCTGTACGGAGACACTCGGGAAACCGCAAGCTCCCTGCCAGCCCCGACTGCAGACCGACCCGCTCCGTCTCCCTGAATTGAACCCAAAAAGGGAGAAAATTATCATTTTCCCCACTGGCTTTTAGGCCCACTCTCACTGCTCACCTGCGGGTCCCTGCCCTGGCCCCACCACAGCCACACATCTCCCTTCTCCTTCCCAAACCACCGCATCAGCCGAAAAAACCTCCCGAGCATCGTAGCCGACTTCTGAGTTTTGAGCACCAAGTTTGCCACAAGCAGCAATTTGAAGCTCTGCTTCATATACCACCCTTCCATCGAAAAGCCTCGTGCTATCGCCCAACTCCAAGAGCTGCAGGTTTCTATAGAAAGACCCAAAATACCGTGAGATGCCCAAGAGTCACGACGTTTGGCGGTGCCATCACACCTCTCCCAATTGCCAAACCAACTCTGGTCTTGGAGGTTACGGATATCGAAGATGCTCTAGACGTAGGAGAAGACCTTTTGCAAAGTCTCCCCTTGCATTTCGGGCACGTATATTTAATTCTTCCCAAAACAAGTGCTCCCGGGTTAAGGGTGGGAAAGGCTTTTCTCTGCTGACCCGCTGCAGCGCACGTCCCCTTTTTAACACCTCTAGAGAGAAGGATCTTCCAGTTTGGACATGAGGCGGCCCCAGCTCACGGTTTGGGTTTAAACCAGCACGTAAAGGGGCCGGAGGGGATGCCCTTGCCCTCGCTACCCGGCGTTGTGCCCCGCAGAGCCCCCCGAAAGAGCCGTCCTCGCCTCTCCTTCCACCCCTGCACCTCCGTCTGGTCCGTGGAGAGGGATGAGCCGGTCTTGGATGTCACACGTGCTCCCCGTGGCCCTTGGCGGAGGGGTTTCTCCTACAGTTTCGGGAAGATGGGGCTCCCCACGCTTGCCCCAGCAGCGCTCCACCCTCCCCTTTCAGCTAACGAGGTGCTTCCCAAATTACGAGCAGGGTTTAAAACGACAACAAAAAAAAAAAAAGGAAGCTCAGACTTACTCTAGGAAAGGCCTTCCAGGAGGTTCACGGAGGAGGACTCGGCGAGGACCGAGGCCAGAGATGGTTACGGCAGCATCCCGGCGCCTACGGATCTCACCCCCCCCCCCCCTCCCCAGTTTTGGCACCCCACGCTCTGTCTGGGATGCACCCAGCGATGCCGGACCGTGTTCCCACCACCTCGTACACCCCCAAAGTGGAGCAGCTCCTGGGTTTTGTGGCAAACACCCCCCCACCCCAAAACCTCCCGTCCCTCCGCTTCACAGCTGCCTTTGCTTTCTCGCTCGGGCACCAACTCACCGGTTCTTAAATAACACACTTCCACGGGGCCAGATCCGCACACGGCAAGGTAAATCCGGATCAGCTTTCGTTAGACTTTGCTGATAATTCCCGATATGAGCAAAACGTGGCCACTATTTGTTTATCTTTTTCTTAAAAGCGATGGAAACTGTGACAGCACCCCAAACCCCGTGTGAGGGACAGATCGGTCCAGCTCCCCTTCGGCACCGTTAAATGCACGCAGATGTGTATAAGACCTTTACACGACCCTTATATAAATGAATCTCAGAGCCCGTTTTGTGTGTGTTTGGGATTATCCACCTCCCTGTTATTGAAAGAAGTTATTTAAAGCAGCCCGGGAATACAGGTTGGTGCTGGAGAGATGTATAGGCTTTATAGAAATCACTGCATGTGCCTCCACACCCACAGCAGCACCATCAGCACGTGACTCGTCTTGGATTTCCTCAGCCCACGATGCTAAAATAAAAAAAGATTATTTTCTCGCTACCAGGTGGCTTTTCAAGACTCGGAGCGTCAAAGGAATTAAGCCATTAAATTGTGGATGCATTTGATGGATTATGAGCTATGAAAGCCTGATAGTTACTGACTAATAAGGCTGGGAGGTGGAGGGGGGGGGGGGGGAGGAAATGTTTCCTCTTGTAAGAACGCGTTTCTAACAAGACAGGTCAAAATACGATGCGGATGATAAATTGCTTAGTACCAGTTGCCATTAACCCAGCAGCTTTCCGTATATTAGATTACCAAGGCATCCTCAGAGCATATTGACCAAACAGTTTTGCTCTGTATTAGCACTAGTTTGCAGAAGAAAATCTGGGGGGGGGGGGGGGGGGGGGGTTATTACGCTCGCTGCAGTGAATCCGCCGCTCCTAACAAAGGGGCAGCTGCCGGCAGGTGTCCGTAGCGCGAGGTACGTTTCGGAAGGGACCGGGTTTATCCGTGTCGGGGTTTTGGGGTCGGGTAGAGGAGGGGAGGGGATGTTCATTTTTTTTTTTTTCTCCACGCCATAACCCGAATCTTAATTGTCTCATGTGGGGTGGGGGGGGTGTGTTGAATTTCAAGAAATAAATAAATAAATAAATAATAAAATAAAGGGGGGGGGAGGAAGGAAAAAAAAATAAAATCACATTGGAAAATGATCAGCCCCAACAGGCATGCACGTCTCCCTTCATGCAAGCGAGAAGCACAGCCTCCCTCCTCGGGATGCGTACGGGGACATGTGTCACGCACGGAGCTCAGCGCTGGCCCGGGGCGAGGATGGAGCGAGAACAAAGGGGCCACAGCATACACTACATCCAAGGGGGGGAAAAGCAGGGGGGCAACCCGCTTGTGCTCATACAGGGAAGGGGAACAGGATGGCCAAACAGTCATCGAGATACACGGAAAAGGAAATATGGAGAAGGAAATAATAAATAAATGGGTTTTTTAAAAAAAAAATAAATAAATAAAAATAAATATATAACAACAAAATCAACCAAACTCAGGATAAAGCTAGGAGGGAGGTGGAAAGGCACAACCTTGCAAAATGATGCGTCTCTTCGAGGGATGCTGGGGTGAGGCAGGGCGGGTTGCTGGAGCCACTTGCTTTTGTTTTGTTTGCTAGTGGCTCCTCTGGAAATTTTAGCGGTGGGAACCACCGACCTGCTGAATTTGTCTTCCTCTCATTAAAGACAAATAACCAGTCCTGTGTCTCCCCCCCTTCGGTGGAAATGCAATTAAGACAAGATGCTTCGCCCCCCTCCCCCCCCCTCCCAAAACCCCAGCCCCATCTCCTACTTTTGGTAGCCCTGACTTTCCTCAGTTTCTGCTGGCATCCAAAACCAAAATTGGGAGGTTTTACAGGACCATTTTGCAGACCTGGGAAAGAAGGTCTGGTGCAGGAACAAGGAGAGGTGACCGGTATTATTATCGCTTTGCAGCTGCAGCAAAACTGCTCGCTGACCGCAATTTGGTTGTCCATCCCTCCCTGCTTCCAACATTTTAAGGTTCCCGGTGACTTTCTCCCAACCCCACAGTTTGGTCTTTTGACCAAATCGGGTTATTCAGAAGATGGTGGGCCTGGAGGCTTCAAGCAGGAAAATGTAGTTACAACATTAGCAGCTGGGACGGTTTTACGAGCCCTGCCTTGCAGGGGTCTAGTGAAGATATTTATAGCGTGCCAGTCGCCGCGGGACCGAGGCACGGCAACTTCTCGCCTAGCAGATGGTGGGCAGGGCACTCGTATATATGTTTAAATATACAGCTAATAGATTAAAGGGATTTATTTTTTTTCCCCCAGGTTTATTTACCTCTTGTTAATCAGAGTTTAAAAAAAAAGAAAATAATAATTCCCCCCATCCATCCGGAGGTCGTCCCTCTTAGTTTGGTATCAGTCTGGTAAGGAACGTGTAATGTTGTAACTAGAATGAAATAAGCGGCAGACCCTTCATCAAATATCTATCTTTTTTTTTTTTTTTGATTAATAATGAGGGCTTGGATTTATACCCTTTTATTTTGGCTATTCTGCGGTAAAACAGAATTCTGCATCAGCACAACGGTAATACGGACTGTGCATCTAGGGAGTATGTACACACAGACTAATGCTGAGGGTAGATATGGGATAGGAGGGAAAAAAAAAATGTACTAAAAAGCCCCCATATCTGCACTACGGGGAAAAAAATCCACTCACTCAAACCTCACGATGGGGGAAAGCAAGGAAAAAATCTAAACAGCAGGATACGACAATAAATGGGAAAACAGCAATAGAAAAAGCACACTAGGTTAATATAGGAAAACTAGTTTCTTTATTGAGAGATCGTATATTAGTATTAGTGGAATCGTGTGTAACAATGTCATCATGCACACAATACAAAAAGGCAAGGCCCACCATGCTATGGAAGGGCAACAGAACAAAAGCAGCGTACACTGAGCAGATGTATAGGCTACAGCACATTACATTTCAGCAGGGTATGTCTCTACAGAGAGATTTACATCAGAAACTAGGTAATGTAAAAAAATACAGACCATGCTTTAGTTTTAGTACAAGAAAAAGGTGAAGATACACAACCAAAGGATATTCGATACAGAAAATTACCCACAAAATAAGAACAGGAAGTAATTTAGCACAGCAGAAAAAAATGTTATCCCTGTTTAATGGAAAACCATTTTGCCAGTCGTCTCTTTTCGCAAGCAAATTTTAAGGGGGAAGGTGTGGATGGGGGGGGCTCGTTCGCCACGTCGGAGGTGCGCTAACGGGACGGGACACTTGTGGCTCGGGATGGGGATGGAGCGTGGGGCTGGCCGGGCGAGCGGCTGGGTGGGCGAGCGCCCGCGGTGGGGGACGGCTGTCGGCAGCGGTGTCACCGCCGGCGGGGACACGGGGTGATGCTGTACACCCCCCACTGCGCAGAGGGCTCTCATCAGTGTCGGCCAGCAGCTTTTTTTTTTTTTTTGGGGGGGGGGGGGTTGGGGGTGGTGGTATTTCAGCCCCTATTGAATCACAGATCTTACTCTCCAACTCTTTTCCAATTCTGTTTTTTGGAATGAGGGGTTTTGTTGCTGGGTTTCCCTTCTCCAATTTTATTTTTTTTTGGGGGGGGGTGTGTGTTCGTTGCCGGGTTTCCCCTCCCCAATTTAATTTTATTTTTTTTTGTGTGGTGGGGGATGGTGGCTGCAATTTGGGGGCTTTTGGCCACCCCCAGGAGAGTCTGCGCCCAACGACCACAGCAAAATGAATCCACTTAACAGGAATTTACAGTGCAATGTACTCAGCTAAACAGGATGAAGGTACAAAAATGGCTGTTATCGTCTACAGCTACGCTGAGATGGCCTGGTGGCTACGCTACACGGCGAAGACTGGGGTGGGTGGGGTGGGGTGGGTGGGTGGGTGAGGGGGGGGGGAAAAGGGGTTTCAAATTAAAAAATAAAAACAAAATTTAAAAAATAAAATTAAAGGAAAATGGATCTACCGAAGCACAGGCTGGAGGTGCAGGCGGGATGGTGGGCAAGCGGTGGGCGCCAGGGCGGCCCCCGGGAAGGGGGTCGAAAATGGGGGACACCCCCCCCCCCCGAAGGGGCACTGTGTGTGCGTGGGGGGTGGGTGGGTGTGGGGGGGGGGGGGGGCGCGGAGCCCTGCGCGCCCGCGGAGCGAGGCGGGCTCGCCCCAACCCTGAAAGCGCAGGGATGGGGAATTTTTTTTAATTTTTTTTTTTTTTTTGGAGGGGGGGGGGGGGGGGGTGAGAGGGAGGGAATGAGGTGTGTGGGGAGAGAGGGGGGGAAACCCGGAGAACCGGCGGCCCTGCGCCCAAACCCTACGCGCCCTGCCCCACGCAGCCAAACCCCCGCGCGGAGCGGCCCCGGGACGCGAACCCGCGGCCCCCCCCACACACCACACACCCCACCACCCCCCCCCCCCCCCACCACCACCCCCCCCCCGCCCACGGCGCGGTACCTCTGTTGCGCACGGAGCCGAAGACGGGCAGCACCAGGTAACCGACGTGCACCAGGACCATGCTGCGGCCTTTGTGGCGCGGCGCGGCCCAAGTCGTTTTTCCCCCCCCCCCCCCCCCCCCAACCAACCACCACAAGCCCCAGGACCCCGATCCCGCCGGCCCCTCCGCCTCGACGACGAAGTGGCGGCCGCCCGCTCCGCCGGCACACAAAGGCGGCCGCCGCCAATGGCAGAGCGCCGAACGCCGGCGGGCACGCCCCCTCCCTTCCCCAATAGGCCAATAAGAAGACCGAGAGGAAGGGAGGGAGGGAGGAGGGGGGAAAGGGGGCGGGGAAAAGTTGGGAGGGCTGCGTGCGGCCGCGCGCGTAACGGCCGCGCCGCCCTCAGGGGGCGCGCGGGGGCGCGCATCGCCCTCTTCCCTGAGGGACGGCCGCCGGCAGGAGTGGGGGCCCGCGGCCGCGCTGTCCCCCTCCAGAGGAGGACGCCTGGGAGGCATCGACCACCGTACGCCGATCCCTCCATGTGTACCTCGTCTCTCGTCCCCCCACACGCCTCGTCGTCCCTCCTGACACCCGTGGCCGCCGCGCGGGTGGGAAACGCACGTCGAGCGGGGGCGCGAAGCGAGAGGACGGCGGAGGGGGTCGTTCCCTCAGTCCCTCCAGCGGCCTGCTGTGTTGACGGCCCAGTTGCTGACAGAATTTAACTGATTGCGGGCGTCGGTGACCCTAAAATGGCTCCGGCCGAACGCAGAGGGGTGCGGAGAGCTCGTGGAAAACCCCCATGGGGCTCAGAGCCGCCCTCTTCGTGGGGAAAAGAACCCCCATGGCTTAAAGGAAGAAAATTACCCCCTCCTCCTCCCCACGTCCCCAAAAAACACCAACCAGGAGTTCATCCTCGTTCATTTAAAACTCATATCGAAGCGGGAAAGGCCCCAGCGCGCGGAGGGGTTTCAGTCAGGCCGCGGGAAGCATCCTACCCATTTTTTGGGGTGTCCTTCCCACCCTAGCCAAACCCGGGGGTTGTTTTTTTTGCCGGGCTTTTCCCGGCAGTGCCCGCCATCCCGCCGTGGGGAGCCCCTTAATCCGCGCTTAGCTTTATCCATCCCAAGCATCTGGCAGGTTTTAAGCGCTCGGCAGCTCCCCAACGTGTATGCGCGATGGATTTGTTCGCCTGGATTATTGCATTGGGTTTGTCGTTGGGTTTATTTTGTGTGGGTTTTTTGGTTTTTTGTTTTGTTTTGGGGTTTTTTTTCCTGATCTGAATTAAAATGGGGGGGTTGGCAACCTGGAGCTGTTTAACCCTTTCCCTGCCAGCCCCGCAGCCTGAGGGCAGATGCCAGCCCTGCGGTGTGGGAAGGATTAACTTGATCCTCAGGCAGCAGGGACAGCTGCCTGCGCACCCTCCCTGCCCTCTTCAGAGCTGGGACAGCCACCCAAAAGGGCTCTTTTGGGTAAGTTTTCACACCGCTGCTGCACCAAACTCCCCTCAGATGGGAGCAGGAGCAGTTACAGGTGCCCACTGCCTCCCAGTGCCCACCCGATTGCATCCCAGTTTGGATTTTCCCTCCTGCCTTGCCCCCAACTCAGAGTCTCCCAGGAGGCTGCACCGACTCCAGGAGGGATTTTAGCAGGGAAATTCTGGACCTTGTCCCACAATGTCACCACGCTGCTCTGAGCAATGCCCACACAATGCCCACAATGCTTGGCCAGCCCCAGATCTGCAATGCTCAGTATTTGCAGGTAGCAGATGTTGTCCCACCAGCACGAATATTTCCAAGGAAGGAACAAACTTGTTTTGTTGGGGTTTTTTCCATGCTTACGCTGTAACGAAACGCTTCCAGTGCGCTGTTTGTGGTGCAGCATGGAAAAATTACTGCTTTCCACCCATATCTACCAGCGGTGAGAAATCGTTTCCAGCAGCAAGGTGTGATCTGCTTGAGCTCACTGTATTAAACACATCCTACAAAGGGACACTTCTTTAAGTGCTAAAAATGCCTGGAAGGTGTGATGTAGCCAAGCCCACGCCTGAATCAACCAAGGAGAGCTTTCTACCCTGCCTCCACTTGCCGGTCCCCACCGTGACGCCTGCAGGACGGGCCCCAGGGGACTCCCAGGATCTGCATGTACCCTGAAAACCACCCCGACATCCCCTCCATGGTCCCCTGAGACCGCTGCTGGCCCCGGGCCGGGGGTTGCAGCCCCACCACCGGCTCCGGTTGCCTTGGGCAGCTGCTCCCGTGGCCCCCGGCCCTGCCGCGGCAGTTGTCGCGGGTATTTTGTGGGGCTCAGCCCTCGCTGCTGTTACTTTTCATCCATGCACGCTCCCCCCCCATCCCGGGGACACCCGATCCGTCGCTGGGGCTTTGCGTGTCACGCAGATGCCGCCGGCACAGGTTGACGTTAAAATTAGCCCTTGGCTTCCTCCTGCCTGCATGGCTGGTGCCTGTTGGTGTCCCCCAGTGCAGCTTTTTGGTGTCCCAGCACCCCCAGTTTGGGGCATCCTCCCACTTTTGCCCGAAGCTCTCATTAAAAATTAACACCATTAAATTCTTCTTCAGTGTGATGTTCTCCAGCCTCGTGGATCTCACGCGTGTCACCAGCGTACCTGTGGAGTAGGTGTTTTGGAGATGCTACGGCACAGGCATTGAGGCACTGGGGATGTCTCACCCCTTGGTCCCATGGGAAAGGTTTCTCCCCTTATCCAGGCATGCACGGAGGATATTCAATAAATATAAATGTGATACAGAGCAGTTGAGAATTTCTGGGGCACATGTGGCACATCAGCCACCATCCTTGGGCAGGTCTGGGGGTGACTGTAACTCTCAGCTCATTGCCAGACCTGGCACTCACCCTCTGCCCACCTCAAAGCCCTCTGTAATTTCGATGTGATTATGGGGTTTTTCACCTTCTTTGCAAAATCAAGCTGGGAAGTCACAATGGGATCAACCAGCTCAAAAACTGATGAGCCAATTTTCTTAAAACTTGGGTGGTTTTTGGCTGACCTCTGGCAGGACAGTGGAAAAGCCCCAGTGAAAGGCTTTTTCCAGCAGTTTTGAAGCCATGGTTTGCTCAAGAAGGACATCTTGCACTCCTAGAGGCCATTTTGTGGCAGGGTGGGGAGCAATGGGATCGATGGCATGAAAAAGTCCGATGCCTCGCCCCTGGTAGGGGTGAAGCACGTGGACAGTGTGATGGCTTTGCTAGATGATGGTCTGAGGCTTTGATTATTTTATTTTCTGACCTTCAGCTACTCTTTGGATAATGATGTCCTTGGCAGCACGTCTTGATGTCAATGGTGATACCATCACAGTATGGTCATGGCTGGATCTTTAGTGGTGCTTCTAGGGCAAGGGTGGTGGGAAGGGTGGTGGGTCTTACAAACCCCACAAAGAAGAACAGGTTTGGGGTTTTGAGGGTCTCAAGTCTCAGATGGGGGGAGGCAAAAAGCCCGTTGGGCTTGGGACACGAGCACTGAAGAGGAGAACCTCCAGGGAAAGGTGACAGTGGAAAAATTAAAGGCAAAATGAAGAATGGATAGAGAAAGGGTGAAAAGGGAGGAGAAACCTCTCCAGCAAACACCATGGCATTGTACTGTGCCTGGGAGCGACAGCAACCCAAATCCAGGTGGGGAGCCGGAAAGTGGGGGGCCTCCTGGTTCATGAAAGGGCTTTGTTTGAGATTTAGTTACACCGATGTTTAATCTATGCTTATTTTGCTGCTTTATTTTCTGCCTCCCTGTAATTTTCTCTCTTGTGCTTTTTACCCCCTTTCTTTTTCTTTCTTTTCTCCCCCCCAAAAAAAAAGAGGCGAAGTAGAGAAAATCACTATGCATTTGCTTAAAATGAAACATTTGAGCATTTCAATTTTCCAGTTTTATGGGGAGAAAATAAGAAAATGGGTAAAAACCTCGGATCCAAAGAGCAGCCATTTAGGAGGTGAGAAGGAAAACATAGTACCCCTATTTTGCCAGAGATTTCAGATGTGCAGCCCAGGACTTTCTCCGGAGGAAAGCACGAGGTGATTTTTTTCCTCTTCCCATGAGAGCAGGGATTTGTGGGGGCTCACAGCTGCTCAGAGGGACGCAGCACCCACCCAGTGCCCTCCCCAGCTCATTTCAAGAGGGATCACAGTTTATTGCGGCAAAGGGATTGGGGTGTCGCACATCCAGAGAAGGGCAACCAAGCTGGTGAAGGGTCTGGAGCACAAGTCCTATGAGGAGCAGCTGAGGGAACTGTTTTTTTTTTTTAGCCTGGAGCAAAGGAGGCTGAAGGGAGACCTTATTGCCCTCTACAACTACCTGAAAGGAGGTTGGAGCGAGGGGGGGGGTCGGTTTCTTCTCCCAAGTAACAAGCGATAGGATGAGAGGAAACGGCCTCAAGTTGTGCCAGAGGAGGTTCAGATTTGCTATTAGGAAAAATTTCTTCACCGAAAGGGTTGTCAAGCATTGGAACAGGCTGCCCAGGAAAGTTGTTGTGTCACCATCCCTGGAGGTATCTAAAAGACGCGTAGATGTGCTGCTTAGGGACGTGGTTTAGTGGTGAACTTGGCAGTGCTAGGTTAACGGTTGGACTTGATGATCTTAAAGGTCTTTTCCAACCTAAGCAATTCTATGATGCCCCCATTTATGTCTCATCATTTTGCTAAAATTGAATTATTTTGCTTCGAGGAATTTCATTCTCCGTTTGCATGGGTATGGCAGCCTACAGAATAAAGTCATTTTTCTGACACGTGATAGTTGTTGCAAAATGGGAACTGGCGATGTTTCGCTGCATAGAGAGTGGAGCCGGCTATTGGGGCTGATTAAATGCTTCCTTCGAATTACACTTTTAAGCACACATCCTCAACGTTGACCCTGTGCCTCCCTACAGAGGCGGCAGGGATTGGGCTTTAGGATATTTCACATCACCTTATTTCAAGAAGAATGGCCCCAAATTCATCCTTTCTCCTCTGTCCTGCCCATATTTTTGGAGAGCACAGGTTTTGGTGTGTTTTCCTTGGTGGTCCCCCGATGCTTTCCCCATCCCAGCATCCCACCAGCTCCCTGTGGCAGCAGCTTTGGGACGCAACTGCGGCCAGTGTGAGAGTTGGGGCGAAAGGAAAGCCCTCTCCTGGCAGCGTGCTCGGCAGCAGCCCTCCTGCAAAACCCCACAATTTCTACCACTAATCAAGGACGTTGCAATATTTTATTTAAGAAATCCGCTCCTTGCTCTCAAGGTGGCTTTGCAACTAATCAAAAATAAGGCAAGGTCGACAACCCCTGTCTGCATTCCCAGATCTCGGGCTTGATATCCAGAGAAACAACCCTCCATCGGCCTCATCAGTGGTTAATTACCTCAAAATCACAGCTGGGTAATTTAATTTTGGTGTTAGGTCCGGATGATTCGATTTCTTTTGCTCTTCCTGGGGCCCGTTTCCCTGCAGTGGGACGGATACTGGCCATGCAGGCAGGGTCTGGCCAAAGCAACGGAGTCCAGCATGGTCAAGAAAACCAAAAAATCTGCTGTTTTCACATCCACGAGCCTTTTTGCCTGGTTTTGGGGGCACTTTCCGCTGCTGGGGGATGCAGTGGAGGATGTGATGGCAGCCCGGAGCCCGTATCCTCCGGCTTTGGTGCCATCTAGTGCCTTCCTACGGGCTGCTTCCAGCCCAAGCTTTCTGAGCTAAAACGTCAGTGGCCAAATTACATTAAAAATCATAAATATTATCTCCTTTGCAGACTGGGTGCTGCTGAGAGCCCTCACCTCCATCCACACAACTGCCCCCTCAGTCTTTTTGTGGGGCTGGGAGCAGATCGGGCTGAGCCTAGAGCACCAGGAATTAAGGGGATTCCTCCCTGGAGCACAGGGAAGGGGGAAAAGTGGGTGTAAAGCTAATTTTGAAGGAGTTTTGAGAGCTTTTCTGAGCATTTTTAAGCCTTGCTATACCCTCGGGCAAGCTGAGAGCACTGGTCCAGGGCAAGACCTCACATTGGTCATGGAAGGATGGGGGATCTCAGCATCACCCCTCCGAAAACTTGGCTGTTGCATGCGGTCCTGCTGCTTACCGGGGTATAAAGGATTATAATAACACTTTTTTGGATGGCAGGGAGCTCAGACTCTCCTGGAAGGCATGCTCCCTGCCTTGTGCCATGCCCAAGCGGTTCTGCATTTAAAACTGCCCTAATTCTTCCTCTTAATGAGCAGCTGGAGGAAGGAGAGATTGTGCAAGGAGCCAGTGGTTCCACAGCTCCAAGTGGGATGGGGTTTTTAATGGCCTAGGACTATGTTTTAGCAGCATTCCAGCCACAGAAAAGGTCCTCAGACGCTCTCAGGAGGTGTGGAGGATGGTCAGGTGTGCACCAGGGGCTCATCCCCGTTTGGCAATGGAGGAGATGAACTAAACAGCATTTTCAACTTGCCAAGTCTTGTCCGAGACTTGCTGTGAGCTGACTTTTGAAGTTACCCCTCTTCTCATTAGGATTTACTCACTGTGTTTTTTGTCTTCTTCTCTGGGTGCCTTAAACCACCAGCCTGCTCTTCACCTTCCCCACTGTTGACTTCTAATGGCTTAGAGTCTGCCTTGGGTTATCACAAACGCCACCCGCACCCATCTCCCCACCTCTGCAGGAGCCAGTGGTCTCCAAACCTAGGGGGAAGCCGCCCCGACTGATGAAAATAAGATGCAAAAAATAAAACCCAACTAAATGAAGAACAATAGCGAGACCAGTTTTGCATCTCCCTGTGGCAGCACGCTGCTCTCCGGTCCCTTCGTCACATCCCAGGCATCACGAGTCAGGGTCTGAGGTGGTGGCATGGGCTTAGTTGCACAAGAGGAGTCCAAGGGCTGTACTGGGGCTGTCTGATGCTCGTCATCAAGAATACACCTACAACACGCCCATGGCAAATGAGTGCATCAGCAGATGTAAACACCCAGCCTTCAATTATTCAAGGGAAGGCATCTGCTTACTTGCTCCAGCCTAAGTAATGCATGATCATTTGAGCACCTTCACACCTGCCCCGGAGCCAACAGACACCAAAAAGCCACAAGACCGTGTTAGGTGTTAAAGAGATGGGTTGAGTGGTTATTTAGGACATCTTGGGGTTGTCAGAGCAAACCTCTGCCTGGCCCCGAGTACCTGGGGAAGGTCGTACTGTACATACGCTGCTTCCCCTACACGCTCCCGGCTCCCACGTCTGGCTTTTCCCGGGTCAGATATGGTTTGTGGACACGTAGCGACTCCCAGTGATTGGATTTTTCGTCGTTTCAGGGACTTTTTTTAATGAGAGGTATTTGGGAGGCTGGTTAGGTAAAGCACAGAAATGGGGGTGTTTCTACAAGCGGGTGCTCCCACGTCTGATTGTCCGCCAGGATGTTGTCCAGATAATCTCCACCTCTTACCTGTCCGGAGCTGAAAATAGTTCTCTGAAGAGCTCTGGTCCTTCCACAGACCCAAGGGTGAGTTCCCATCACTACCTGTCCAGCCTAACGTTCAGCATGGGATTGGAAACCCGACACTAACAATCCAAGAAAAGACCCACCATGCATAAAGAACCATCAGAAACAAAAATGATTTGACAAAATACCCAAACCTGCGGTTTTTCCTCCTTGGGATGCATCTCATAGATAGGTAGGGCCCATCTCCCACCTTTGCTGAGAAAATCAGAGACCATCCCCACCAGGGATGTGTCTACAAGCCGAGGGTTTGGCCGCATCGCTCCACCGTGCTGGAGATGATGACCCTTCTGCCCAGGGGTTGGGGATCTCCTCCAGAAGCAAGAGGCAAAGCTGGAGGAGAAGTTAAGGAGTCACCTACCAGCAGTCCTCGGTGACGTCCCACTCCCACGGGTCCCATCCTCGTTGGCACCCCGCATTGTGAAGATGCCTCCATCGTTCCCCGCTCCCATGCAAGGGAGACGGGAAGCTGAGCAAGTGCAGTCCCTCACCTTCAAGAGCCAACCCTGACTGCTCAGAAGAACCACTGCTTTGCCCAAATCTATTCATTACCCCACCCCCACCACCGCTTTATTTAAGTGCAAAATGATTTTCTTAGGGTGTCCTTCTCTCTTGCTGCTCTGAGCAATGCAGAGACAAAGAGGAGGTGTCCTCTTCTCGGGGAAGTGCTACTGACCAGAAGGAGGGAAGCCCAGCCAAGGTGGTTTCCAGCACATCGCCGTGTCGCGGAGAGCTTTGCTTTGGCTCTTCATGTAAACGACGGATCCCATTAAGAGCTGTAAAGTGTTAGCAGAAGGGGGGTGTTAGCGAGATGTCAGAAAACAGATCCGAGGCACTCGGCCGGTGATTTGTAACTGGCAGAGCTCCTGCGAGGGGTATTTTTATTCAGTGGTTTTGTCACAGGCGGTCCAGGGAGAGTGTGAATAAATGGACCTGAATGAGAAGTGTAATCATGTGGAAAAGCAAGAAAATTACCCTTTCATGAATCTCTGTCATATCCTGCGCCAGGTAAGATGAGCTTTGAGTGAGAACACAAAACACAAGTGACACGTTTCCCATTAGGATCTTAAAAGCATCACTCCAGCCCAACCACCTCTGACTTGAAAGCTCCTCTTTAGGTGTACAGGACCACTGCCAGCTCGTAACACCACGGATAAACATCTACATATCTACAGCCCCAGCGGGGGGATTTGAACGCACCCTACTTCGAAATGGCAGCCTCCCCTGGAGGCCCATGCTGCCAAACGCTGGGGCATCCAGAGGGCTATAGTTGTAATGATGGGGAGAAAATCAAGAGTATTTTAGGATGCAGATAATTAAATTTGCTGGTGGTAACATTAGAAAAGATGCATTTCCAAGGAAGCAATGGCAAGTGACTATTTTTATGAGTGATTTTGGCATGTAGACTTGGAGATTTCTACTGAAAACTGCTGATCACACAGAGCTGTGCAGCAGCACTGTCAGTACTGGAAGTTGTGGATGACGTCGGATGAGCTGGAGTGATGGACGTGACACTGGAGTTCAGTAATGTCAACTTCAAGGTAGACGCACGAGGACCTGGCAGAAAGGAAAGGGGAAAGATTTGGGTGTCTTTGATCACAACCCAGCCAAAAGCTGCTGATGCTACAAAGCCATGGACAACGCAAATGCAATCCTTAGCTGTACGAGATGACATTTTGTCAGAGGCACGCGTAGGAACCGTCCTGGAAAAGGCACCAGTCAGACTCCAGGAGTTCTGCATTCACTTTGCATCACCTACAGCAATGAAAAATGAATTTGACAGCGGACTCTTGTTTCTTTTTCCAGTTCTGATGTGGTTGCCCCGGATTCACCCAAAGCTGCCGGTGCAGCCAGTAAATGTAGAAGATTATCTGAAATTAAACTTTCAGACAGTTTTCTCCTGCCCACTCCAGCTTCGCCCTGAGATTTACTGTCTGAAAGATCTTTCCTTCCCAGTAACTGGCACTCAATTCTAATTTTGAACTGAATTGCAAATCCAGATGACTAACCAGCTCCGAGAGAAAACTTCCAAGGGGCATTTATGAATCAGCAGTCGTAAGGACTCTCAGGAATGCATTTATACTTTTCATAAACTGCCCGGTACCAAGATATAGACCTGGGGGAGGGGTTGTATCCTCATCTGCTGTTTAGTTTCGATAAAAGGAGGGCCTTCACCTTATTTGCACCAAAGACAAAAGTAATTGCAGGGTTTGTCCATTGCAAGTTTGCATTTTGCAGGTGCGCTGCTGCTTTCCTTTGCAGACAGAAGGGAAACTGCTTCTATCCCTGTGATGCTCTGGAGAGAAAGCCACAGCAGCTGACATTCAGAGGTGACAACCCTAAAAAGGAAAGGGAGAAACAAGTAGTATTTCAGCAAACAGAGCTGCTGCACTCGGCAAAGGACACCATTTGCAGATTCTCAAGGGAATCAGGGAACTATTCCACTTAGTAAAACCCTTTCAGTTCCCAATTTAAGGCAGGCAAACTAAATTTTCAGTCACAAACCTGCATTGTAACAAATTCACTGGGGAAAGCAATACAACATCTAATCTGTTTGGGTAGTTTTTGTCAGTTCTCGTATTGCCCCAGAAATGACAGTTCCCACAAAGCCAAGCAGCTCCTACGTAAAAGCAAAGCGGCCCGAGCCACAAGGGATATGCCGAGTGCCGTGGGAGAGATTTTAAGCTTTCCGTTCAGTGTATCCTGAAGTCTAAAGACTCTGGGTATCTCTTGGTGATGGAGGAAAAAAAAAAAGATTCAGGAGATACATCAGCTCTCCTCTTCCTGTATCTGCACCGAACTGCACAGCGCTGTTCTCCCTCAGCGGGTGATACACATGGAATAAAATCCGAGCCTGGTGTCCACCTCCACAACCACCACCAGACCCAGAATTTATATTTTCAAGCTTCGCAAAAGCCAAGAACTCAGTGGGGCTGAAAAGCCAACTCACTTCACTCTCGTTACCCTTCTTGACATTTAAAATGCACGGGTAAATGGCTCTCCTTAGTCACACCACCGAGAGCCTCCCTCACATGAGAAAAACTTCAGAACTAAAGCAAACTCCCCTATTTAGCTGGAAACGTAATGGATTTCATTAATATTCCTATTTCCCTATTGGCTATGAGAAGACTGGCAGGCAGCGGGACCCTAAGTTTAACACAGTGCATTTACACTTCCCATCCTTCTCTTTACTTGCACCTGTAAATTCCCTGGTATAACTCAGGGGTTCTCCGAACGCTGTTCAGCTTGGCACCACCTCTCATGGTCCGCGAGGACTCGCCCAGAGCTTCATAGCTGGTCCGCACATCCGTTTCAAACGGCAGCAAAGCTGAGCTTGCCTGCACCATCTGGCTGCGTGAGAAAACCCGAGCCTAACAGCGGTCTCTTACTCAAATGCTCTTACTGACCAGCGGAAGACAGCTGTGAGGATGGGACGAGGGGATGCAGTCGGAGAAATACCGGTACGAAGGGTGCTCAGGCACCCGAAGGACTGCGATGTGCGGGGAGACGGAGGCTGTGCAGAAACCGCATCCCTTGAAGGGATTTTGCAGAGTGCGATGGGCAGCGGCCGCTCGTTACTGCTACCTGTGCATCCCCCCGGCATCCCAACCGGCGCTACAGGGAGAAGTGGTGGTCCTGTCCTGGTCTGGGAGATAAAAGCAAGCTTTTGTGGTGAGGAATCCGCATTTACATTCTGGATGTTCAAAATGAAACGCGTTACAGCAGGGAACAGTGCTCAGTTTGGCCGGCTGTAACCTGTTCCCAGAATTTAAGGCTTTATTTTGGAGATGTGACAAACAGCAGCATATTGAATGAAAGTGGAAAAAAAAAATCCCAAACGAATTGATATTGTTTAAATAATACACTCTATTTTATTTTGTCTTAAAATAGTTTAACCTTTATGCTACAGACTTGTTTCAAAAAACAGAAGGTCTCATCTTGCACCAAAAATATATATATTTATATATATATAACACTCTGTTTTATTATTATTTTTTTCTCCAAAGACCATTAAATACTAGATGGAAAATGAGAACTAAATAATGAGTGTCGAGAAGAATCAAATTTTTTAACTAGAGTCGCACGTTTTAAACATTTATATTCTAAGCAATGATTTGTCTTCACTACAGAAGATTCCAAGTTCACACTCCAGCAATTCAGGAACTGCTAAACCATGAAGGGCTTGAGCCAATGCACACTGAAGTTGATGGAAAGCCGCGCATCAACTCCAATGGGTTCTGGATCAGGCCCCAAGTGCATTGGTTCTTAGCCATACAATGGCTAACATTTCTCTTTCCTGCTGAGGAGAGCAAAACCATCCAGGCACCTTTTGCTCTCTTAAAAAAAGAAAAAACAAAAATAAACAAAACAACAAAAAAACCAAAACAAAACCACTTCCTAGCTATCCAGTGATTGCGGTTTTCAGATCACTACCCTTTCAAATTTGTTAAGAATAAGAGAAAATATGTAGTGTTTTAAATAAAAGAAAAGAAAACCTGCATCAGACTACAATACATGAATTGTTTAAACAAACACAGTGCACAATTGGAGGAAGTTTGGTTAGGACGCAGTCATTTTTATATATACATGGAAGTCACATCATATACAAACTGAAAAACAAGAGTTAGTTTGCATTTTTCATGGAAGGACTACAAATGGGTCCCTGCAGCTTTCTTCAAAACTGATCTTTAGAAGACTTTGTGAAACAGGAAAAAGCAGCCACACTAAATCACTGTTCCAAAGTTACCTTTACAGCATGTGTGCTAGTCCACTAAAACAACGGTTGAGTTGCGTTATTAAAACACGAGGAGAAAAGATTGACAGCCACTACTGATATAGTGCCCCAACAGTACCGGGCTTTTCCCTACTGCAACGCGAATGGGCTCCATCCACGCGGTGCTCCCTCCCTCCCACCCCCCAGAGAAAGAAATCGGTCACGAGAAGCACCACATACATTTTTCTGGCCATGCAATACACTTACGTTCAATTTTTCAAAAAGCTTGAAATTGGAATATCAATCCCTTACCTAGTTGTTCTTTAAAGTGCAGTCATAACAGTCCTGCTTATTAAAGAAAAAGCTGGTTTTTACTAACTATACCACCACTGCTGGGTTTTTTTTTTCCTTTATGTGACAACATAGGTAATTTTATTTATTTTTTTGCCCAGAGATAAAATTATTGGAAGCCAAATAAATTTAGAAACCAGCCAACACAACAAGAAAACAGAGCTTCCCATGTCCTGACTACCCCTTGTTCAGCCTTAAATGGCAAAAAATCTGATGATAGAGCTGTACAAAATTCCCACTAGAAACATTTTGAATACAAAGGAACATTTTAATTGCACAATAGACATTTAAAGTGAGTATCATCTTGTTAAAGTCTAATCTTTGGTTTTTGCCTTGAGAAAGGCTCAAAATGACAGATGAGGGGCAGGAATTTCCAGAGATTTACACTACAGAAACTACAGCCTGCTAAAGTAAGTAGTTCCACTGATTTCGGTAAATATTCTGGTAGAAAGTGTTTCCTGGATCATACGCTAAAAACAATTCCAAAACTAGGATAAGAGACAGGACCTTAAGCCAGGAAAATGGTGCAGATCTAGTTGTTTGGTTTTTTTAAAAAAAAAAATAAAAAAAAAATCACAACTTTAGGCCCCGATCCTGCAACATCTCTTAGGATAGAGTTTTAAGCACTTGAATGGCCCCATGAGTTTCAGTGACCTGTCCGAGCTGAATGCTACGCATCTCCTAAAGTGCTTTGCCAGACTGGGGCTTTGCAACACGGTTTTTCTTGTTTTTGCTAGGGTTTTTGGTTTTGTTTTTTTTTTGAGATGGTCAGTGAAGCAAATAAGCAACAGTAGAAATGAGGACTAACAAGCAAAATGTTTCATTTCTCTCCTACTCCAGGCAAGACTCGGATACAGGTAAAAAAGTTCAGCTATATCTGAAAAGGAGAGGGATGCCGGGCCTTTTTATTACTTTTCTTGTGCTTTTGCAATAATCAGCTGCTACTAAGTCACTACTATTACTATCTTAAACTGTAACAAGCTGTGGGAAATGATCAGTGAAACACAGTAGTCAAGTAGACAGAAGACTCAGCACTGAAAAGAGTGTAAACTATAAATTATATTGAAAATAAAAATCCTTTAATTAAAAAGCTGTTCAGTGCATACGTTATGGGCCGTTTGTATTAAAGACAGTCCCTCCTGCTGGTAACATAACCAAATCAGCTTGGGTATAAATACTCTTGGCCCAATTTTCGGAAGTGTTGAATACCCCCAGTTCCACTGAAATCAGTGAGGACACAGCATTTCTCAAAATCACTGATGCTCGCACAGCAAAACACTAGCTTCTACTAACAAACTCAATATACTGATAAATTAAAAATGTTCTGAAGTTGGAGGTGGGAAAGGGTGGGAGGACGTAAGTTTGCACACAGTTATTTCTTCAGATTAACACACACACGTTAGTAACTGTAGATGTGTTATAAATTTGGTGCTATTGGGTTTTAATTCTGGAAGGAATCCTCCTTTGAGAAGGCAAAACCATTTTAAATGATACTGAAATTATACTACATTCTTATGGAAATGAAAAACTTCATGAGTTTGGATTTTGTAATGCCAGGAACAGGGCTTCTGAAGCTGAAGCTTTAACAATGAACTTCTGTGCCACAAAAGGGAGAAGGGGTGTGGGACAGAAACACAGTGACATTGCATTACAGTAGATATTTGCGTCTGGTATCTTCATCCAAAGTGAGGTCTACTACTTCTGGGGGTGAAGACCAATTCTGCTGGGGAGTCACAGCTGTCCATGATTGCGTTTGCTGAGTGTTAATATACTGTGAGCCTGAGCCATGCTTCCAGGAAGACACACTCTGAATCACACCTCCCCTGGGATGCACGCACCTGTAGCGAGGCAAAAACCACAAAGGATTAAAGCTACTATCAAATTCGGGCACAAGATTCTCAGCTGCAGTGTTTTATCACTTAGGCATCTTGTTAACACGTCCCTCTCCAAAATGTCCTTGTGGATTTTCCAGTTGTAGAGTCCATGACATCTTAAACAGCCAGTAAACAAAGCTGAGACTAAACTTAAACTTGGGGGGGGATAATATTATTTTTAAGAACTGAATTCTGCCAGTGGGTGTAAAGTGATATTCCTTACAAAATACATGCATAGATCCCAAGGATCTTGAAGAAGTCTGCCCCATCATGTATAGTACCATGCATTATTCAGAAGCGTAGTTTCCTGCTAGCAGTTTTACCCACTGGACTTTGAAAAAGAGAAAAATTTTAAGTGAGGCTTGATGAGACAAAGAGAAAAGCTATCTTTCTATATGAAATCAAACCCATGTTAAAATAAGGACATAATGATACTTTCATTACAATAATTACAAGAGACATCTTGTAATTACATTATTACAGCCATTACATTTGATTTTTCTTTGGTCTTAACTAAAAATTACAAACATGCTGGGAAGTGCTCACTGAGAACAGTACAACTGCACTTCAGCAAAACATTTAAGCTTTCAGTGATTATAGTCAATAAGACTAAATCATGTATTTAAAGATAAGCACACACTCAAGTGCCTTGCTGAAGTGAGGTACATATCTACTTATTTGCACAGTATTTTTACCTATTATATTCATAATAAGTATGTGACAATTGAAGTACAAGCTAATAATAATTAGAAAAAAAAAGACTAATTTTGTTATATGAGGAAGTGATGACAAGAATTTACTGGAGTCTTTTAAGATGATCACTCCATTTCCAGCTGTAAATCTTCAACAAGTGCCAGTAAAACTTTACACCTAGTGCTCCAAAAATTGTTTTGCTCTTGTAACACTGGTGGTGGCTGTAGCTGCTCCTGGCTGCATACGTAAGGAAGAGATGTTTGGCTGCTGGGGTAACCTTTTCCCATTTCTTTGTGAAGGCACGTGTACTGTATTTCAGGAACCCAGGTTTTCTGCACTGGTCAAATATTCCTGACATTTACATTTTATTTGTTTTAATTTAAGGTAGTGCAATTTAATTTATTTTCTCCAGAACTACTGAGGTTATGCTCATCTCTCTTGGCTTGGTTAGAGTTTCATGAAATAGAATGAAAAATCTCATTCTCCGAACTCTCTGAATATAAATGTCTCATTTCCTTCTCAGATACGCTATTTAGTTTTGGATGTGACGTTCAGAATGACTTTCTTATTACTTCTCCAATCTTAAAAATACATTCTTAAAGTACATATCTACAAAGAATTAGTAGTAAGAGACAGAACTCTAACAAATGTAGGGGATTTGGATTTTTTTTTTTTTAAGCTTTCTTTTAAGAAAAAAATTTTTTAAGCATAACTGACAAGAAAAGCTTGTAGCCAAAGCAAAGTAAATACGACATTCAGTCTCAGGGACTATGGTCCATCGTTCTGATACAGAACAGTCCTCAATGCTTAGGCAAAGCTAATACTAACTTTTCTCTCCGAAGATGACAAAATGCAAGCTACAAATTATCTCAAGGAAATGATACCCCACAAAAATGAAAAGTGTTTATCCTCAAACAAATCACACAAGCAGCCAATAGCAAAACGTTCAATCAAACATTAGCTTAGGGAACAGGAACATGCTTTCCAATCTGTAGCTAAGGGAAGATACCAAGTAAAGGCAACCAAAAAATGGGTGGGAGGGGAAAAAACCCTAAGAAAAAACAGAGGAAAACTGTTTTATACACATGCATGATAAAAAAAAAATCTATTGGAGAAAAATTAAACAAACTGAAAAACATGACTTGGTGTCCTAAGTAGACGCCAAGTAATATTCCAATGATGAGAAACACCACCAATTCACTAGCAATCTGAAAAACTACAACTGACGGACAAACTCTAGGGTGTCACGACTCACGCCAGTCCCACAACGACATGGAATATGGAGCACAACAAAAACCGGTGTGAGCAAAAGAACTGCATCCAAACACCATACTAACTAAGCATGCAAAAAATACTGATCAAAAAACCTAAACCTTTTCCAAACGACAACCCTGTCAGAAGCCCATCAATACTTCATAACTGCAAGCCTAGACCTGCAAGAGAAATAAAATCTAAATAGGATTCGAACAACTGAAATGTGTGAGTATTCAATGAAGCCAGTAAAAACTAGTCTTTGGGAGATGGTAGATGGTTACATGAACAAAGGAAAGCACAAAAGTGTGCTTTAAGTCTATCTTTGTTGAAACTATTTCAGTCCATACCTACTAAAACTGATTTCAAACAGCAATTCTGCATTTACTTAACATTTCCATTTTTGTACATGGTAAGTACTATCGAGGCAAGCAGCATGGAAAGCTTTTGAATAGGGGTCCTCAAGCAGAAGGGTTGTGCGTACGTAATGCTAGACAGATTTACACAAACTACTACCGGAGGACAAGTCCACACTGCTTACCATTAGGACAAAGATCCTCCAAGCCCTCGGTCTGCTGGATAAACAGCCAGGAGAGCTACTTCCTCAGGAATTAGTAGCTTCCGAAAGAGTTTGCCATGCAAGGACTTTCACTATTCTAAAAGCAAAGACAAAATCTCTCTTCCTTCAGCATCTTAAAATTTCCCTTTTTTCACATCCAACAGCACTGGATTAGGCCCACACTATCTGTACAGTTTCCTGCCTGGGAAATTGGGTCCTGTACACCTTCCTTCCTTCTTTTCCTCAAGAAAGATGCAGTGAAGGGACAACGAGGAACAGCTTCGTTCCTTGTCCTTCACACCTCTTTTCTGCCTCCAAGCATCCACCAGACAGCAGGTTAGTTTTAGAAAGAGCTTGTCTGTATACTGTTTTAACTTGCTTTTATTCCACCGTATTAACACTCCATACTATATGAAAATGCCAGTCTTGTTCAACTGCTTCTTAATACCTTAAGCCAAGGAAAGATCATAGACTAAAGATGAAGGGTAACATCAAAAAACGCCTATCAAGACTAATAGCTGAAGCACAGCTGGACAGCTGTCTATCTGAGCTTGAGAGAAACCTCTGGCTTCCTTACCCTCATCTGCTTTAGGGATTTGAACTCTTGTATCTTGAAATAAAATCAAGAATCACAAGGATCCAGCTTTTAATCTGAAAGGGCTATCTTATGACATTGGCCATTGAAAAGTTGATAGTCTTTTTACAACTACTGATTTATTCAATAAACTGGAAGCCGATTAAATGCTTAAAGTGACTATTTTGATAAGAAACAAGAACCCACATAAATATTTTTGTTTATGTATTTGCATATTCACACTATGCCCTTAAAATCTGAATTCCTGATGTATATAAATTTGGTATCTCAGTATTTGGTATTTTAATAGTACATATGTTTAGCCCGTTAATGTTTGATATCAAGTCACAAGCTTAATCTGAATACTTACAAAGTTGGTAATGTTCTAAAGAAAAACATCACCATGACCAGCAGAATAGAAAAAACAAGTGCAACATTTATTACCTTTTGGGCATCAGTCATGTATGGATAACTACAGAAGTGGAAGCCAGCAGTTTTTTCTTTATTAATTTTGGCAATGCAGATATTCTGATAAAATAAAAGAAATATTAGAGCAAGAAAAAGGAATTCATACCTGGCATGTTCCTGAACTCCAACAATCTCTACTTCGCTATCAGAAGAGGCAATATTAATTTCTTCATTGATCTGGGCATTACCAGAGGAGGTTTTGTCACTTGCAAGGAAGCCTGGATCCAAATGACCTACAGATGGGGAAAATGCAAATACAGCCAACGTTTAACAGCATACACAACTCAGAAATCAGCTGGAGAAGGAATTTTCCAACTAAGAAAAAAAAAGGATTGAAACACTGAAATTGGAAAATCTTATTAGATCAAGTTGTCCAGCTTTCAGTTCATCACAACATACAGGATGACCACTAGATTTATCCAGTCTCAATAGCTCTAGTGATGGTGTGAGCACACAAATGTGAACAAAGCCTGACTATCGCATCAAGCACACTTGATTTAATTAGGCTTTCCAGCTGTTATTTTATGACAATGCTAAGAGTTAGACTGTACGTAAACCTCTTTGAAATAAAGACACAAGACAACTTATTGTCAATAAATCAAACTCAATGATACTGTGGCAAACAAAGCCCATAGGCTGGACAGAAACATCACACACACCAAGGAAAATTAATTTATTTTCTTTCTTTTTTTTTTTTTTTTTTTTAAATAAGAGTAAGTCGGTCAATGAAAAAAAGAAAAAAAACAACAAACCCATCACTTTCTGGTCACACTGCTTCACACATCTGCTCTAACGTTATTAAAAATACTTGAAAAAAAAAAAATCTGTTTTTCATAAGTTCCATATACAGCAGCATTGGTTTTTAATTACAGTTTCTCAATGCTATCCAGTTCATTGGTCTGTCAAACAAGTCCTCTCTAAATACAAGTGTGGCAGGTTTTGCCTTTTCTACAAAGAAGGTCCTTCACCACAATTAGTGAAGCCGTGTTGTGATGTATTAAATAATATTTGCATGGAAAACACAAACCAGCCAAAATGATGATTTGTTTTATAGAAAATAAATCATTAAAAAATCAATTTGAAAAAATATTTCCATAAAAAAGGTAGCTGTTACTTTTTTTTTTTTTTTTTACCCCCCTAAAAAAGGGATTACTTCTACTGTCTCTCTTTAGCAGTCACCTGGGCAATGCTGGGCAGCCCTGAAGCAGATGACACTACCTACTTCTTGGCAACCACTCACTCAGCTGCTCAGCTGTACTACACAGGGGAAGAATCATTTGTCGAGCAAGAAATTTGAGATTGGATGAATATATTATGTACATCTAGTTTGACCGGACACCTCTTCAAAGATGAGAGGAGGAGAACGCAACAACGATCCACAGAATTTCAAAGGCGTGCGAACATGCAGAACTGATTATACCCCCAGGTAGATCAAGAGGACACAGAGAGAAGAAATTAAACTTTAAACAAGTGCCAGGGAAACTTTCTAATGACTGCCTAAAGTACTTGGAAAAGAAGCAAGCAAATAGAAGGGCAGGGACCATACTGTATGCTCAGTTTTTACAAAGCGAAGACGCTTGGTGCAACATCTGATGAGGGCGAACGAGGGAAGGAAAGCTGTGTGCTGCCCAAAGGAGGAGTTTCCATCTCACAAGACAAAAAAGATTTGTCAGCTGAACTTAAAACGAATTAACAGCCCAGGCAGACTTTTCCTAACATCACAGCTCAGCTGAACATTTCTTGGCAAATATCACTGACTGCCAGAAAGTCCCAAAATGGGTCACGGATATTTCTTTAATAGAAGTGGCTGGGCACACTGTGAAACATGAAATGGAAGCGCTCAGAGGCTTTGATTCATGTGCTGGCGATGCAAACCGGGAGCTTTACGGGATCACCGCCCCAGTGATTTGCATCGCCCCGCTCCTGAATGTCACTGCTGCTACAGCACAGGCAGCAGCAGAGTAACACAATCCTCGGTCATGGATTCATGCAGACTGGGATGGATATCAACCTGCCTTAATATGTCGTATTACTCTATTAATGACATAACACCATTCTGCACCCTTTGCTGGACAGGGTAATGTCTGGCAGAGGGGCAAAGCAGACCAGCTCTTAAATAGCCCCAAAATTAATCCCCAGAGGTATAAATGGGAGTCCCAAAAGGGCTTTCATATATTACCATAGCTTTAAGTTCAGACAACAAAAAGGTAATTAGCAATAGAGAAACCATGATTAGCAGAGTAAATACTGCGAGAGTAGCTGAGTGTAAATCAGGATTATAGCACACAGATAGATTTACAGCCTCTGGCCATACAAATTTCATGCCTAATAACATGCCTACACTGTTAAATTTCTTTGCACGAACATTAGGATGACGCCCAAAGGAGATGTTTTGTTTGCCCTACAACATCAGGGCTTGCAAAACAGCCCAAAATATTTGCCCATGCACAAAGATGTGATAGTGTGTCCTAATAAGATTTTTCACTTAGATAAAGCTTATGTTGTTATTTTCCCATGGGAACACATCATTAAATGTCTGTTAAATTAGATACTGGCTGAAGATTAATTTGGGAACAAGATGTAAGATTTGAAAATTCTGCTTTCCAAATATGCAATCCTAGACGTGGTAAGAAAAGGCCAGTACTGACAAATGTGCAGTCAGAAGTGTACCGAGGCTATGGGGCTCTGGGGCAAGGTGTATGCAGGAAGAAAAAAAGAGAGATTTATCCTTTAGACGTCGACACGGCCGTAGCACCAGGAACAAATTTGCCTGGACACATTCCCACAGGGTCAGGGATGAAGAAGTTTCTTGAAGTTTTCTAGTTTTCTTTTACCTGGCAACCTCTTCCTTGCAAGTCCCCTTGGATATAGGTGGAAGGAAGAAAAACAAACTTTACCTGCATCACAACATTGTACTCGTAAGAGGAAAGTGGAAGAAAGCCTGGTAAGAAACATTACTTTTTATTTTCCTACACTCCTTTGAAGTACCAATCCATTAGTGCTATATAATAAAGTTAACTTCAGCTGTTCTAAACATTTAATAAACCACTTAATAAAAGAGTGGGCTTGTTGGGGGTCAAATAGCTAACTATCAGTCAGCTGCTATTCTGCAAACAATATCAGTGAGCTTGAAGAACACCAGCTCGCTTCAAAAAGGCTGGAACAATATCCAGCCACAGACCACAGTGAAAATAATGCATCAGAGATTCTCATATTCAAATAATGGACTCGTCCACTCTATAATAATGGAATACCTCTTTCAAAATCAGTCACATACTTGTATTTCTTTAAGCCTTATAGACATTGAAAAGTAGCTCGGAGATACCAGGATGCTTCCAACGTAGGTGCCCTCTGGCAGGCTTACGTTTGGAAAACACAGCACGAAACAAAAAAAACGCTGTGTGCCACCACTGCGGGCAAGACTCCATGTCTTATGAAGCTAAAAATCCTAACGTGTATTAAAAAAGATGAGTGGAAAGAAAGGCAATATGTTGGCATACAAGGCTATGGGATGAAGTCGATAGGAAATATTCCCTGTTAGCACTCTACATCCAAAACACAGTAGCATTTCATGTTGTTGTATAACTCTTGTTAGTGAAGAATTGCAAGCGCTTAGTGAAGCTGAACAATTTTTATGAGCTACATGAACTTCTCTGAATTCTTCCATCATTATTCCCACTCTTGCTTTCTTAAAGGAAATGTCTTTGCTGTCTTTTGATGCTAAGCCCACCTTACCAGCACCTTTTCACCCTTCATCTTTATCTGATGCTGGTCTGTCAAATTTTCTAAGGTGCGTTAGAAATGCAGATGGAATATGGGAATAATTCATGCTTGCATTTTAAAGAAATAGAGACAAACAAAAGACACAAAAAAGACATAAACAGACAACAACTATAATACTTAAAATGAGATCATGATCTATTTACTAGCTGGTGGCATGGGTTGTCATAATCAACCATTTAGTAACAAGCTTAGCTCACTTTCATTAAAAAAAAAAAAACAAAACAAAAAACAACACCAAAACCCCAGACCTAAGTTCCAAGAAGTAATTAGAGGGAAAAGGAGAAAAAGTAATTAGGAAAATTAGTGTCAAAAAATATATGGCAGGAATATTTGTCAATTTTTATCAGCTGTATTTTGGAATAAATGTCAGATTTTAAATAAGCACCTATGCCGATTTATTGCTAAATCCACACAAGGAGTTTTTAAAGCTGTATAAACTACAGAAATACTGAAAGCAAGAAAGGAAGAGACACTGACTGAGATGCTGGAACAAATGGCAGAGGAGGGGAATTTAAACAAACCTGTATCAGCACTCAGTTCATCTAGCAGCCCTCTGGTTCTCCAGGTAGATCCCGAGTCTTGATTTCCTAAAGAATTATTGTGCTCTTGAACTACTGCAGCCGCCAACAGATTGTCCACATTTACAACTTCTGGGTCTGAATTTGTGTCCGATATATCATAATGAGCTACAACTGGAGGTCCATCTGCAGAAGGAGAGAAAAGCAACGCGGATTAGAAGTCAGGATACTGTGAAAGACGCGTTTAAAAGTACAAATAATTTGTTTAAGGATTAATGCAATCTCCTACATGAGGCTCTTAAAGACCTAGAAATTATATGAATTATTAAACTGCAGTTAATGAACATGGTCTGAGATTACAGAGACATTTTAACCTTTGCATACACAGAAAACACAAATGTAAGAAAAACACGTTTATCAATGTATCAGTTATTTGTGGATTATCTTTTACATTAACACATAAGCATCTCCGTATCTGACAACATGACATTTACAATCTAAAAAAGGATAAAAATTTCAGTTTAAAATAAAAAATAAGTTACAGGACATTAAATTTGGCAAGACAAGGTATTTATCTAGAGAATTTTACAAAGCTCAAGTGACAGCTTACATTACTTTAGGGTTGACTGAATAAAACTAACTTTTTGATATAACTGATCCAGTGACAATAAATTTAATATTAGGCAACTTCCCTTTCATAACATTTACCTGTCAAGGACAGGGGAATTTTTCAAAATGGCAAAGTTTTTTGCTGTTGTTTTTTTTAAGATCAAGAATAACAAGAAACAAAACTATGACGTACAGTGATAAATATGCTTTTAATTCAACACGATTACCATATGCATTTTTGGCCACCAAAGTGAAGGGGAAAAGAGGGAAGAGAAAATTGCTTACACGATTCTGAAGTCTATTCTTGAGAAATAACAAAAAAGCTATTTTTGGTCTATTTTGTTAGGATGGACTATTTTCTTTGTGAGGAATGAAAATCACTTATAATTGAAAAGGATGCTACGAAGAGAAAAGGCTCTGAAAAAAAGTCAAATTCAAGACAAGGATTAATGTGGAAGCAAAGAAAGAACGGATAACTATTCTAAAAGGATGCGCATTTCAACTCAATGCCTTGTCTGAGCTACAGCTTATTGACTCAGAGTGGATGGAAATGGCTGAAGTTCCCACTCCCCAAATGAGAGAATCAAAACCTTCCTTGGGCCAAGACTTCATCCACAAAAATGAGTATGAAACAGGAAGACAGGCTGGGCCAAAGCTCAGCAGCTACTGCAATTCTTTAACTCCAAGGAAATTCTGAGAGTTGAGTGTCTGCAGGACTATTTTGTTATGGGCATGATACATAGAGGGTTCAATTTATATGGGATAATATAAAATAATCCGAAACTAATAATGTGTTTATGAAGATAGAACCTTCAGAATTATAAAACGACTGGAGAAACCTTTAAAAGTCACAAAGAATAAAATGAAAAGACTTTTCAGGAAAGATTGGTTTCTTGCAGAAGTGCTAAGTGCTTGCTGAAGACAAAGAGCATGATGAACTAAAAGTTTTGATTTTAGTCCTCTGGAAAGCTGTTTCTACTGAGGGTTTTTTTCGGGGGTGGGTTTTTTGGTGGGGAGGGTGGGGAGGTTTGTAACTTGGTTCCTGAAACACAATTCAACTCACTATTTTAAGAAACGCCTATTTTCTGATTAGCAACACACTTCATTAAAGAGTGACCATATTGCTTAAGTTGTACTAAAGATCAGTTTTGCAACAAGGTATGAAGAAATTCACAAAATATTTCCGATCAGACCTGCCTCCAAAACAACAATTTCATAAACCAATGTTATAGTACAAACTTAAAACAGACCCGACAAAAATAAATGGGTAGTTAAATGCCAATGTATTAAAGACCAAACTGTTCGCAACATGAAACGCTGATGATTATGACTGGAAAAGAAGTCCTGATAATTAACTGAAAGACAATCTTTGTCTTTTTAAAAGGCAATTACAAAATAATGGAATACCAAGTTCAAAATTAAGCTGGCTGATGTTCAGTTAATTATTTGTGAAAGCCGATGATTAAATTACATGCAGAAGTTACAACTGGACTAAATCATGAGAGGCATGTTTTCTTTCAGTCTTATCATCAGAGTTCAGCGTGAACATATATAATGTGAGCTATAAAAATAAACAGTCGAGTGCAGAAGATACGAGGGTCAAGTACAATATTGACTATTTGACCATTTTTTCAATAGGTTATCTAAAATTTCAGGAGCTATGTACTGTTGCTTCAGGTCTTTGTTTCTCTTGCTTCTTACTAAGATAACTCCAAAAGCAGAAGAGAAATTTGATTTTAGATAGACGTGTCTACACAAGTAAAATTATATTTGGACAAAAGGCACCAATAGTCTCAAGTCAAAATTGTACCACTCCTACATGTATAATCATGCAAAAATGTATAATAAATGTATATACATGCAGAGTGATATTCTCATCACCTACCCATAGAAATAACTTGTGTGAAAGTCTTCATCAGTAGGAAATACAAGCATAAACTTGTTATCTGTAGCTCCACTCTTGTATCTTCCACACTTCCAAACAGCACACCTTATAACTTAGCTTAAATTTAGTATACATCAAACAGACAAAAATATTTTCAATATAATTTACATACTGTAATTATATTTGTCAGTCTAATAGCCACCAATTTAACAATCTGGAAAAAACAAGCTGCCTATTTACAAAGCAATCACAGCGGAGATCTATTTTTGCTTTTTTTCAGCCTTGCCTTTCAGGATCAGATTTGGAAATGAAAGGCCCCTGACACCAGGGTTATCCATACCTATCACCAGTAAATGACCAACGAGGCCAAGATAACGGCGATGATGCTGCAACAAATCCTAGGATTCCCAGCATGTATAAAAGAAGAAATAAGCAATAATTGCCTACGTGTTTAAAAAAAAAAAAAACCAAAACAAAAAACAATAGAAAAGTTGTAGACAATTACAACTAGATTAAAGTTGTAGCGAAGGCATATAAAAAAAAATCCTCTAAAAATCCTCCATTCCCAAAAGTCCGTTTCCTTTTCAGTGCTACAAGGTCAGGACAGGAGGGGTTAAATTTGGAAATAAATAATACCTCCCTAGCCAACTGCGTGATCATCCGATGATGTGATGCAAAGTGAATGTGTGGTACCAAGAAATAAGGACAACTGGCTTCAGCTAGGAAATAAGTGAAGAAATGCTTTCAGGTTGAAAATGTAAAAGTATTAACTACAACCACAGTTGCAACTTATCATCTTTTCTTTACAATAGAGCCACTCCTTGTAATTACTGACTGTAACAGGATTTCAACAGATAGAAAAACAGACACGAAAATAAACCATGCCAGAATCAAATTAATGTAGCACAATTAGGAGGTTCCCTGGTCAGTAATTTAAACAATCTATTTCAGAAAAATCACATGTTTTGAGAAGCCAAGGTAGCTGAAAGACTTACATTTCCCTGGTGATGAGCTTTAATTCATTTCTAAAGCAATAAATGCTTGAAAAAGACAAGGCTGAAAGTTAATAAGTACCAGCAGCAAAATACAGCTGTTGACATTTAATGTTAACAGAGGGAGGGAAAGACTGCCTTTTTTTTTTTTTTTTTTTTTTTAAATAATTCAGAGGCAGAGGTCATCATGGGGACAAGCATTTCCAAGTGTCCAATTCTCCCTTCATTTACAGAGCTCATCAAAACTAACTCCACTCAGGACAACTGAATCAGAAGCCACATGCACAAAAATTCAGGTCT
Source organism: Astur gentilis (assembly GCF_929443795.1). Taxonomy (NCBI): domain Eukaryota; kingdom Metazoa; phylum Chordata; class Aves; order Accipitriformes; family Accipitridae; genus Astur; species Astur gentilis. Next base: position 84,923,713 of record NC_064919.1, on the reverse strand, counting down.
ACACACATCAATTTTTATTTTAAGCTTGTAACATAAAAAATTCAGTAATTTCTTATCTGCTAGCCACTCTCATGCTTTTCATAGAGCCACATCTCAACATCCAGCGGTCTAAACTGTGTTGTAAGCTCCACACTCCTATTATCCCTTAATTCATTCTAATGGCAGCACAAGCAAAAAGGGGGAATCAACCGTAAAATTTCAGCTGTAGGTTAAAAGCAGCAATCCTATAAGAAGCACCGTACCTTTGCACTGCAACAGCTGTGTATCAATGCACAGCAGTACTTTATCATAGGAAACAAAAGATATTAGCTGGCAGAACCTAAAGAGGGAATTTAGTCCTTTAAGTCATTATTTCTCTTTAGCTTTCTTAAAATTTAGGCATGTAGTGCCAAACTCATCACCTAAACTCCCTCCCACTGTAGCCAGAGAGAGAAACTTCAGGGTCAAGTAATCTCAGCCTGGAAATTGCAGCCTGGAGCATCATCATCTCCCCTCCTTCCCCAGTAAATGGAAAACCTTAGACAACCACCTTAGACAAGGCGCCTAACTTTTACACTGCTGAATTTCAGCAAGATGAATTCCAGCCTTAGGGATGGGATTTAAACTTCACTGTACTTTCTCTACAAGCAGTGGAAAAAGACTGAAATCTCCAGAGGACTATCCTGATTGAAATAATTTCAAAATTAAAAGCCTAATTTGGGTGGTCTAAATCGCCCTCTGGAGTCATCGGTGTCATTGCAATGAGGAGATGTGGAGCCTTATTTAGGTGTGAATATCACCCTAAGCTTTAAAACACACAGAACAGGTACAATAATAATAGCAATAATAATTACAGCACTTTATTCTTACAAAAAGCTTTCCATTAGTGGATCTCAAAGAGCTCCGAGGTGGTTATTAACCTCCTTTTGCCTACAGGAGAAACTGAGGCAAGCAGAGATTTGCAGCTTGCTCAAGGCTAACAAGCAGAGGAGCTCAGCTTTGCTGAAAACAACACTCCCCTCAAATTACTGAGCTATTTTTAACTGGTAAATTTTTGAGGAGTTTAAAAATAGTTGTTAGGAACGCTTTCGTGAAACATGCAAAAGCTAAAAAGGCAACACACAGAAACACCCAGGTAATCACAAGCCCAAGGAGACACAGCTTCTTCCAGCCTCACCTCTGCATCTTCAGTGTGAATGCAGGCACTGCTTTGTCTCAATCTCAGTACTCTAAACTAAATTGCATTTATTTTTGTATAACAAAAGGGAATACCGAGACATTTTAAAATGGTAAAAGATCTAAGAATGCCCTCATTTACACTTGACAAATTTAAGAGATAACTCCATTCACTTCAAGATTAAGCAAAACATAGGACTTCAATACCTACATAAATTTTAAGATCAGATGATCATTACAGTAATCAAAATAATCATATTTTCTGTGCCAAAACCTAGAAGATTCATCTTAAGTGACTTGCCAAAACAGTTCTACAGTAGACACATCAGTAACTGATCCAAACAGAAAGGCTTCATATACAAGACTACAGGCTGAAGTGACAGTCGTCTTGTTTTAGATAAACAATACAAACCTGGTGTTATTAAAAACATGATCCAGAGCTGCAGTTTCATAAAGTATGTGCAGTTCAAATGGCATAACCTAGCTGAACCCTAAAACAATTCCCAAAGGGGGATGGGGGGGGAGAGGTGGGCAGGAGATCTGTGCTTTTTTTTATGTTGTTTAGCCACATGAAACACTTCGCTTCTATTTATATTTATTTATTTATTCCAGGTTACAGTAGTTACATTTCAAAATTTACAGGGTTAGGCAAAGAATACATTGTAAATACAATAAAAAAAAACAATAGTAGTGTAACAACATTCTCTCTAGAGTCATAAAGTGAACAAAAAGTTATTGATGAATCCACTTTCCTCACATTTTCCTTCATTTCACACAGTAAAGCTTTTGTGTTTGTTTTTTTTTACCATAATAATAAAATAATAAACTCAAAACAACACGATCAAATGAGTATCTGTTCTCAGACTGGATCATTTTTAATATATCACATCGAAAGAGATCTCAAAAATTCAAGTCTTGCTGATCAACATTCATTCTTTCGGGCTTTTTGATGACTAGATGGAAAATATCTTGGATTTTTTTTACCAAATCACATATAAAGACATAATAAAGTCTTTTGCATTGTGCGTTAAGCAAAGGCACATGGAACATGGCTGTGTATCGAAAATACCAGGCAGTGGCATGCACTTTCTATCTCATGATAGGATTTATTTTCCTTGATGCCACCTTATGATTCATTAATTATGGAAGCAGATATATTAGCCAGATCTCTTCTCCAGTTTTACTTGCAAAAGCCTATCAGGAGGGTTTTGGAAACCATCACACCCTACTCCTACATAGCTAAGACAGTTAAAAAAAAAAAAATTCCCTATGTGAATAAAACTTACAATAAGAAAAGGCAGGCAAACACGCACCCTTTACGCACCCCTCCAGAAAACATCACATTTTTACAAGTAAACTGCATCTTCCCATGGAAGGACTGATACAGCCTTGATGCAAAACTTTTGATGGTCCAGACTAACCTCCTGCTCGATCAATCTGTGAGATTTAACCGAGCGCTTGAAAACGCTTCTAACTTAATAAGCCTTTTCCATGTGCCTTCAATTTTGCTGATCTAACACTATGAGACTAATAAAATTTGTGAGAAAGACCGGTTTCTAGCTTCATGTTTTGCAAGGTACTGTCCATCTCTATCAATCAGCCTGAATATTTTAGCTTCTACAGTACAAATTACACAGTGCATTTGTTCTAATGCTTCCAAATGTAACTGTAGTGGTCACAGTGCAGACCTCGGTTATTTTAAAAATATCTACTCAACTGGCCTGATTTACACACACTTATCAGGCAAAGCCTCCCCTTAAAGTCAGCTGAAGGATTTTCTGACCAAAAACTGCAGAATAAGTTCAATTTCTAATGAGGTGAAATGCTAGCCCCATCAAAATTAGTAGAAATTTTCTACTGCTTTTAATAGGGCTAGGATTCAATTTCTTAATGCCCTTGAAATATTACTTTAAAAAAAAAGAGATGTACAGTATGTGGATACAGAAAGAAAGAAAATATATTAACAAGAGAAATCAGTGATAATAAATACGTTTCAATTTGTAAAATAACTGCCAAATATAATCCCGTTTCATTGAAGTTAAGATTGGTCCTCCAGTCTTAACTCTAGCAGCTCAGACAAAATAACCTAACCATCCTGCAAAAACACTAAAAGACATTGTGAACTTAAAAAACCAGATATGTATATTTCTGCCTGATTTATTTTGTCCTAATACTACTAAAAATAACACTGAAGAGCAGTATATCTGAAAGGTTTAAGATTTTTCTTTTTTTCCCCCTGCTCAGTTATTTTTTGCAATAGAAAAACTGAATAAAGTTTCACTGCCTTTACTTGAATTTGGTTTATGTGGTATATTACCGTAAGTTTTTATTTTTCTAAACAAAACCTGAAAAATCAGATGTTTTGTTAGAAGCATGTGAAGCAAAACCCCAAACCTTCAGATAAAACTATGTGTGAAGGGTGGAATTTCCTACAGACCTTCCTTACCAAACCCCACTCGAGGGAGGGAAGCTGCACAAATGCCTGGGGAAGAACCCGCAGCCAAGCCTGCAAAACCACTGCACACTAAAAAGCCCCTGGACTTCCAAGGACTCCTACATAGGGTCCAATTCCAGGAGCAGATCCTTTAATTTTTCATTTACTGAATTGTCAGTTTGACATTTAGTGACATTTAAATTGAGCCTTTATATAAGGACTTAGTTCTTTTGCACTTGCACAAAAATTGCTAACAAAGTAGCTGTGTTTCACCTGCTACTAAATTTCGACTGCCCTCATATGGGTGTTCAGTTACTCCCATGCAGAAACAACTGCCACACTGAAAACATATAATTTGATATTAAAAATGGCAATATATAGGAATTTGAATAGGCCAGTTGGGGTTAAACCGGCACCATCTTCCCCAGAATTACAGCAGTCTACACCAGCTGATCTGAGTTGATGCATTTACTCTTTCAAACCATAAGATAAGTAAAATTCTTTAAAGAAACTAGACTGTTTCTTTACTCCATTCTGAAGTATAAAACCTAGGGCAATTAGAGAAACTCTAAATTATCATCCGCAATTGCCCACATCTGTGCAAAACTCCTACTGATTTCTCCTCTCCTTGTTAAATTTGGTGGGTTTGAAGTAATTTGTTGAGATGTGGGCAAAAACACACATTCAAAATGTGACTCTGGGTTGGAAAGTAGAAGAGTTTCCTTCTGGTAATCTTAAACAAGGCCAGTCTGCTTTAATGAAACACAGAATAGATGAGATTAAAACTTACGTTAAAATTTCAGCTGAAGAAATTTTAACTCCCTGAAAGTTTCTAGTCAAAGCCCTTTGAAAATAAGAGCTTATAATGGAAATCATGACAAACTTAACTGCAGCCATATAATATAGCAAAAATATTTCCAGGAGAGAAATAAAATCTGAAATTATGTATTTGGAATCCGTTTTCTCAAAGAGATGCCAAAGGCTGTTGCACACACATTTAAAATACAGACTCATCACTAGTATTGGTATCTGAACATTGGTTTCTTCAGTGCTCTGCATCTTTCAAATTCACAATACAAAGCAAGAAGAGAGATACTCCTGTTTAATTGCACAGCCTGCCAAATCCTTCATCAGGTAGGTTATACTACACCTGAACAACAGAAAGGTGGGGTTCCTAGAAAGAGAAACATACTTCTTCACATGGAAAACAAGCTAATGGACCAGATATTCAACTGTGTAAATCAACGCACACTTTTCATTTCAAAGGAGCTGATTTATGACAGCTGAAGATCTGGCTTCAGTTTTGAGGCAAGCGAAAAGAGCGACCAAACAAAATAAAATTTACCATTTACAAAACCATTTACAACCACTGGTCTTGCACAGGTGTTCTTAACACTAGGTAGCTTTTGTGGGGAAATTAAGTTAAATTTATATCTAATACGAACTATTCCCTCAGTCTTCTGGGTGCCTTGGAATAATTTTATCCTAGAAAGAGTACAGCTTTGGAGGCTGTATGCTCACCTGCTATAATCCTCTGCTTGGTCTTTCACGTTCACACCTGCTTGCATTGAAAATAACAATTAACAGTAATGGATAAAAATGTTTGAAAGTTTTTAATTTTTGCCTGTAGTAACAAAATCTGAATTTTTATCTATTAATACACTGAATCATTTCAACACTTTTAATTTTTTTTAAAGGTTACCTAACCAAGACATTGAAGATTGGCAGAAATTTCACTGGCTACATACCTAACAAAGCTGTTATCCATTTATGAGATCCGTATGCAAATGTGTCTCAGTCTGAGAGATAAGTTCAACTGATCTCCTTACACAATTTGTTTTGAAATACCTAATTGCTCCATATATACTATTTTATAAAAAAGGTTAAGGGCATGCTTACAGACATACTGAGTTAAGTGACTCTTACACATTAAAAGAAATCAGTCACTGCAAAAAGCTGCTTCTGCATGCATGGGAAGACTTGTAAAGTTGTCATGCTTTAAAATATGCTGCTCTTACCATTGTCATAAAGGTGTGTGTGTGTATATATATATATATATATAAAAATCTATGAACACCAGAAGGATCTGATTTTTTTTTCGTATCAGCAAATAATCTTCCCTGAAGGATCTTAAATTTTAAACAGATGAGGACACGTTTATTAAATTGCAATCAAACATAAAATAACTCATTTAACTTTTTACCTATAGTGAAGTCAAAACCGCACACAATGTCAGATGAGGGAGTTTTCTTACAAGTTCATATCAAAATCTTTTTATCAAAATTATGCATGAAGGTGATCCGTAAAGAATTTTTTCCAGTACTTAAAAATTATCTCCTGCATAGTCTTTCAAACAGTTACTCTGAAAATAACACAGCTTTCTAATCTCTTTTTTTTTTTTAATGAAGGCATCACATACTTAAAAAAAGTCTGGGCCAAGAATCATGTTAGAACACCAGTGTTAGTATTATACTGATAATAAAAAGCATTTCTTGAGTTCCTGTTACAGGTTTGATCCAAATCCTCATATAAATTGATGGAAAAACTCCCACTGACTGCAGGGAGGAAAAAACAAAAACAAAAAAAAAATCAGACCTACACAAGATACAGTGGTTACTTCCAACAGGAAGAAAAGTAATTACATTAAATTAGAAAAAAAGAAAAATACTGACTGTGGTTTAAAAAGCAAAATAACAGAGCTAAAGGAGACCTATAGTGTTCTCTTTGCTTAAACTACGTCTATGCAAAGACTTTCAATTTCCATTATTAGAGTTTTGATTTAATTTGCATTAGAAACTTTTAGCAACTTGTAACTGATGATAAATATACATTTTTGGTAGCTACAGAGAAGTTACCTCACATGAAGAAAGGCCTTAATGGAGAGGTGACCAAAAAAATCCCTGTGTGTAGTGATAACAGGAAGAATTAAATAGAGATTTCTAATATATATAGTTTAAATTAATCCTACTTTAAACATCACAGTTTCAAGCCTGCCTATTCAGGATAACTATCAGTATAAAAAAATCCACACAATAGCAAGTTATTGTATTATTTAAATGAAACTAATGTTCTGGCATTCCCCATCACAAGTAAATAATGATTTCAGTGGCATTCAAACGTGGTTCAGAAGAAGCTTTTGCTGTCTGACCCAGACCAGCAACCCATACCTCCAGACCACCACAGTGTTTACTAATCTGCCTGTCAAGCCTTCCTTTAAATTCCTGTGCCAAGGCTCAACCCATCCACCAACGGCAGCTTATCTTAGGACTGACACGACTATTTTTATTCCAGCATGAAGGATACAGCTCGATCGTATATACAGAAGGAAGCAGCAGTCCTTTTTGTGCACAGGTCATGCATGCACACACAGTTGGGTGCGATTCATCCCACCTCACTTTAGCCCAAAGTTATCTATTCTAAAATGTACGTAAGGGACGTTTAGACAACTGATGGAAGAGAAAGACGCTGCCAGGAGGTATCCTCTGTAGGTGTCTATCTCTTCCCATTGACTCGGAAGGAGATCCACGGGACAGCAAACTAGACACCTAATCAGAGGAGACGACTTCCACCCAAACCGAACACATATATATGTATACATGTGCGTATTTGTGCACACAATGTAAGACAGCTGCTTCCATAAATATGCCATGTGCAACACAGCAGTGACATTAAAAACTCTGGACAGAAAATGAACTACTAAATGGGAGACAAAAAAAAAATCAGTTGTGCACATTTGTTATATATAGCTAAATCTTTAGGGTAAGCTTATTTATTACTTCTGTCTAAAAAGGAAGAAGAAAAAACTAATGTGTGACGTTCAAGCTGCAAAACTTGGGAGTAAACAGATAGTTAAGGAAATGTTAATGGGTCTGTATCTAGTCTGGTTCTCTAGGGTACTTTACATCTTGAAATATAAAACTTATTTCCTTATATAAATGTTTTAACATGCAAAAAGAGCATTCGGACGAATACTCTGAGTGCTCCTATTGTAGCAAACACAGCTCTACTGATTTTGGGGTGTCTAAACAAGGATTCTAAGTTATATTTTCCCAAGTTTGGTGATGAAAGCTTAGGGTGGTTCCCCCACACACACCTTTAAAGGTATTCGTATGTGTGTGCTGGCACATGCATGTGGGTATACTGTGGGGTTTTTTAAACTACATATATATTCTCCATAAATTAAAAAAATGATACCATGGTAACAAAATGCAAAAGAGAAAAACAAAACAAACATATACAAAGAGAAAAGCAAACCTTATTTTTAGCATAATCCAAAGTAACATCAAGATTGCAAAGATTGGATTTTTTTAAGTTTATGATTGATTCAGATCAGGCTCTGCAATATTCCCATTCTCTGGAAAGATAGGTGGAAAATTGTTATTAAAAGTCGCTGGAAACTCTAGCGTAGCATCAACATTTTGATAGCCCACGTAAGAATTAAATGACTGCTGTGGCAGTACTTGGCTATCAGGCATCTGTATGAAAGCCCCTGACTGTGTGGTAGGGGGGATTCTTTGGCCAACTAGTTGAATTTTAGGTTCCCTGGGCTCCAGTTGTTGCTTGCTTTCTTCATCCGTGTCAAGACGGGTTAGCTTTTCTATCCACATGCGAAATTTCTCCTCTGTCTGCCTCTGCATCTCGGCAAAGCAGTTCATGGCCTCTTCCAGGACATTGCCTATGCAGTTCCTATCCCACACGGTGCCCCTGTCAAGCAATCCTGGAATTTCCCTGGTCGCTCCTCCAGATCCCCCAGCACGACTGAAGCCAGCTTTAAAGACATTGAGGCCATTTGATAAGACATCATTAAGTAAGAACATAATATTGTTTATTAAGGCATGTTAACTCAGGAAAACAACTTTTCTAATTGTGTCCCTTGGATATGACAACGGGGGAAGAATTAACAAGTATCAACCAGCAGTATTACCATAAAAAAAACAAAACCAAAACATTTTACACTCACTGAGGTTGTAATAGAAATTTTGGCTTCAAAATTATTTTTATTCTAGAATTCTCAGACAATTCTGTCACAAAGGTTTTTTTCTTTTTTTTTTTTTATAAGTCAACCAAATTAGTCCAATTCCCTTGCAATTTGTTTTGAATTCAACTGAAGGTGTCAAAAACATTATACAATAACATGTTTAGTTCTGTTAAGCTACGATCCAAAATACTATTGTTTAACTGATAAACCTGAATAATTATGCATATTTTACTCACATACTTGAACCTTTTTATAATGGACTGTTAAACATAGACAAAATTGTACACAAGATAACAGAGATAAAGGCTGATATAGTGATTGCAGCATCTCAAGTAGCCAAGCCCAAAGCTCTTGGTCTAATTTTGGAAAACACGCTAAACATCAATGAAGAGAATATACAACACACACACAAACATAAAAAGATATGTGAATGCTATGCTAATACATGAGGTGAAAGCAACCTCTGTTAGGTCTGATGGACACAGCTACATCACAGGGTAATCCACACGACACATAGGAGTGATCAACCTCACACCAACTAGAAGCATGCCCTTCATCGCACCAGCCACCGGCTGTGCAGCTTTTCTAGAGTTAATTCTAGCCAAGACAGAAAACAGACAGGGCGTAGTGGGAAGGAAATTGTTCTCCTTCCTTCTATCCATCAAAAAGATGGTTAAAAGGACTGGCTTTGGGATTATCAGGAAGAACTTCAGCAGCAACAAGAGAAGGCCATCCTCATTATCTTACTCTACGTATCAATAAGAAAAGGCAGCAGTATCTATATTTTTAAGTTTAGAGTTCACTCAGGAATCCTCTAGGAAGCAATAAAACCCCAAGAAAACAAGGCTCTGTACCTGTTTGAGGAATAATAAACAACGTGTGCATGCTGTTTGAACACACAGATGTTTTGGAATTACCTTAGGTAACAAGACAAGCATCAAGCGTCACATTAAACTACACAAAGCAGCTACAGAACCTGAAAATTTAATATGTAAACATGAAACCTGTGGGATCCTCTAGCTTAAGAATAATAGCAAATATCCTAAGAATGAAAGAAATCATTGCACAACCTAAGTAAATATTTACTAATAAAAACATAAGGCACTAAATCTTTATTGGGATTTCACTGTGTACATGAAATTACAGTATTACTTAAACAATACATTCTTTTTAGGAGCTATTTAAATGAGGTATACATAAGTCCTTCAGTAACAGCTAAACAAAGCCTAGGATTATTCTCTTCTACCTGAGCAGTAGCAATGATACCTGTCAGGGGCCAAAACCCTTCTATTAAAACCCCTACTTTTTAAGTCTTCTCTCCTATTTGTTTATCATTCAGGCAGGCTGGAAATTCAGCATTCAGGTCCTCTGCTCAAAAATAAATTACTTTATAGCAACTAATTTACATCCCTCTGACTGCATTTTAACTAAAAGTAATTAAGTAAAATGGTACCTTTTTCCTAAAACGTGGTTCCTTTTGTATATTCAATGTCTTTTTCCTCCCTGAAAAAAATTTCTTCTGTTCACATAGTCCTGGCGTTGAACATCCAATATGATTCTGTTTATTCATCTTTAGTCGGGGATCTTATCCTAAGATCAAGTCACTAAATGGCAGTCTTTCTGATTTCCACAGGCTTACGATCAGACACCTTTAAGTAATGTTGAGTAAGTTTTAATTGCAATTGAAATAAAAACTATTGATGGTGGTATGTGAGACTAGCTAGGCTTTTAAGATTAAGAATGAACTAGCATGGTCAAAGTTGACAAAATTGTTTTGTAAACTGAAGAGACTATGTGTTAAAATATATTTTACCCTGCAATACTATTTTTAAAAGGCATCATTCATAGTGTATCTACAACTTACAGTAGCAGCAAATCAATGTTTCAAATGCTTCCCTTGCAGTTCTTATAACAAGTCTTATTCAATCTTTTCTTTACTGGTGGCCTTCAGGGTTAAAAGGGAAATCAAGCCTAAAACAGCATTTCTATTATATTAAAAATGCTAGCATTTATCTATTTGGTCCCTTTGCTACCTGTAAACTTAGAGCTCTATAGTTTTGTAAGTTATGCCAAGTTAAAAGGCAAAAAATTTGCAGTCACAAAGGGGTCAGAATCCAAGATGTATCTTATTTTCAAGACAATACCTCCTGCAAAACAGCACCTAAGAAATGCCCCAATGCTGTCTCTTTATGGGATCTATTAAGTACTATGTAAATAATAACCAAATCCAAAGTAATTTAATTTAGGAAGTCTGACAACACAACAATTTAAGGAGGTATGATGCATCTTCCTTCTAATTAGCAACGGTAGATTCCTCCGTGTCATTATGCTGACATTTTCAAATTAGTGTTAAGAGTGATTTTGCAGTAAGATACATTTCCCCCCACCCCGTTCTTAGATAATTGTCATTCTGAGTTACTTTAACCAAATTAATCCCTTGCAAGATGCTTCATTCAAGGTCTATGCACAATTCTTCGGAGGAAGTAACCTCGCTTAGAGTCCCTCACACACACTGTGCCCCTCTCTTTGCATTTCTGCGTATTCAAACTTTTTAACAGATATTTTGAAAGCCTAAAACATAAGTCACGCCTATTTCAATTCACATTTTTCTGAGTTGTAGAAAGCACAATGGTGGTAAAATGCCAATATTTTTGTATATTTGAAGTTTTAAAAAACCCTGCCTTCTTCCAAAGAAAGTGTTTACACAGAAATAACTATTGATTCCCAGACTTGCTCTCATGCCAATTTTATTCACAGTTAATTTGCATGGTCAAATCTGAAATGGTTTAAAGGAAAAACTTGCAACAGTAGCAGGTCTAGAAGAACCCATTTCAGGACTCAAAGATCATCCTCTTACGCTACGAATACAATCTGGTGTTTGTTTAAGAATGGTAAAATCCTAAATGCCAACAGAGAGGCTCAATCATTAAAAGATAAGAAATTGCTCCTCATCTGCAATAATTCAAAAATCATGGTGTTCCCCAAATTAAAGAGTTCAAGATTATGACTGCTCAGGTCAGTGAAAAGATTCTCAGTAGCACCCATGAAGTTTAGATTGAACCTGTATTTTCAGGTGTAAATTAACACCACATAATGCATTCAGGACAACATAACATATATTGTGCTTAGCTCCTACTGAGCTCACAATATTTGTATTGAAGTAGCACCAGCAGGATCTCAACTCTTTGCTCTTCAGTCTTTCTCAAGAAGAAAAACAAGCCTGCCAGTATTTTAATCCACATTAGATTTTAGTTCAGCAGAGAGAACTGACTCTATATTACACAACTGTTCAGTTCACAACTTCATGGCATTATTATGTATTTCACTGAATATTTTCTTTCCCTTATTCATTTAGCCAAACATATTTCAGAGCCAGTGATGTGGATGGTTTGAAAAAACTAACTGCATTATTAAAATGGAAGCGGTTCAGTTACACAACATGAAAGACTACTATATTCTCAAATGTGGCACTTCAATTTTCAGACCACGCACAAGCAAACTGTCTTCTGTAACACTACGTGTGTTGATAGAAGATTAAGAGCCAGAGTATACATAACCTTCACGCATTAAGGCCACACTAACTGTCACTAAAAATTTTAGAGCATCTCTGTTGGCAAAGCTATTTTTCAGACAACAGATGTTTGAAAATCAGTCCCAATAATAAGCTACGTTGAGACAGTAACCAACACTACAGCTCAAGTGTCCAAATACAGACTAAGGGGAACACAGGCTACCTGTAAAAAACTCTTCTGCATCAATGTGTACAGACTTTTTTCAAAAGTAAAGACAAAAGTTTTTTCATGCTTATGTCCTTCTGAGAGGTGTATTGTAGTTTCCTGACACTCAAGTATCAAGTTAAACCTCTTACCTTCTGACTGTGTGCAGAGGACACTCATGGCCTGAATTTCCAGTAATGCTTTTTGATACCCTGTATTATTTTCTAACTATATGTTCATTCCCTAAATTTTGAGGATACTCACAGTGTAATGCTAAGTGCACTAAAATGGCTTTCTAGTCAAAAAAAAAAAATAATTTAAGCACTTTGCCAGTTCCAAGAAGAGGGATCGCAGATGGCATGTGAACCTACCACTGCGACGGAGAGCTGGGAGTCCTACCCAGACTCACAGCTCCACTGCATCTGTTAAGACCACAACGTTTCATTAACCCACAAGTAGCACAGGATGCCTTTTTAGCCAACCTTGTCCTTATCTCTATGGAGAATATTTTTCTTTTGTACTTGGAGACTGTTTCCCCACAAACCAAAGTTGTTTCTATTTAAAGGAAAACTGCAGTGTGGCAGGTACTCATTGCACTTAATTCCAAAAGGACAGCTCAAAAGTTTTAATGTCTTCAATGTAATTTACTATCAAGCAGATGATACTTGCTATGAAATAAGAATAAACGTCATTGTTCCTCAGGACTGTTGTTGCACTCCCACATCTTGCATCACAGGTAAAATTGGGCCTTGGTGTAATCATCACTAAATAATCAAGTTCTTTTGTACACCGCAATGGGACCTTTTCACTGCAAGCATCTCATGGTTAAGACCGAGAGCTCAAACACAGAGGAGCCTAGAAAAAGTACCCTAGAGTGGTTTCAGATCTCTGCAATGGAAGTCAGAAATCTAAGCAGATCTGAAAATACCATGTGGTGCCTTTCTGGGTCACAACATACTTTTATGACCTTAAAAAAAGAATATAAGCTGGGGGATTTATTGTGTGTGTTTTGGGTTTTTGGGGGGAGTGGGGAGGAACCTGTCCCAAAACTCAATGAAATAGTCTTATTTTACAGGCTTTAAATCACACTTTAATTGCCTAGCAAAGTGTAAATATAGTAAATAAAAAGGCACAAAACTATGAAAGCTAGAAGTCAGACTAACGACTAAATTGGTAAAAATAATTTTAGATCTCTATTAAAAGCTTACTACACAATAATTATAGGAGGACTTTGCCTTTCCCAGACTTTCTAATAATAAACATTAACTTCCTTTGTGCAACCTGCTTCCTAGCAGTATGTGGGAAAAATGCCAGTTCTCATGGTGACAGAATCATTCACCATAATCAAGTCAGTTAAAACAGTTATTTGTAAAATCTTCTGCAAATATTTTAAATAATTCATCTAGCAAACATTATTCAGCAACTTAAGACTCATTATTGCAGTTTTCCTTTAAATGTTCTTGCCCTACGTAAGCTGATATTTATCTCCAAAAAAAGAAAACCCAAATTCTAGCACAAGAGGCAAAAAGGCATGTAACCCAGTAAAAATTGGCAAGCCAAAAAGTTTATTTTTATGTGATTTTATTTTTGATTGCCATATGATGATGGTTCTATGGTATAATATGCTGCAAGGATAATTCACACAAAATCCTGTCCACGGCACTTGGGCTAATAAAATAACAAAGACTCAGCAGACAAAAAAAACTTGAAGAATTCATGTTTCTTTTGCTAATAAAATCGTAAGAAGGCCCCTATAATTTGCTGCCTCCAATCTTAACACGGATGTGTCAGCAAATTAAATGTATAGAAATTAGAGATCCTTATGACATAGGAAAATGGTAACAGCTTTGTCTAAAATGTTGAAAATTTAGGCGTGGATATAGCTTGGGCACCTACATAAAGAAATTCATATTTACGTCCTAAAATAGGTGACCAGCTGTGATCTGCAAGAATTTACAATAAGGCTAAGTAGGTTTGTCATGCACTGAAACGTAGAGCTGAAAGCGCAGCGTAAGTGCAATAATGAACAGCGCCTTACTGTAACACGGGCACAAGGAATGCCATGTTATTTCTAACACAGCTGCTGGGCTGTGGTCTTAATATATTAAAGCAAAGCTGGCCACTTATCTTAAGAATGTATTTATTAGATTATCACCATCTAATGGGATTTGACAGCACTGATAGGAGTTCATATAGGCTTACAAAGGAAAAGATCTGAAAATTCCAGAATTCAAAGATAGTCCTTCCTCCAATTTACCATTTCTATGCCTTGTTGGTGTGCAAAAGTGCACTGAAACCTCAGAACAGATTTTAAAATTTGCCCATGTCTTGTTAACATACTGCAGTCTTCAAATTTACACAGAGCTGCAGTTCTCCTGGTTTTTCTCAAGTGTCACTCATCTAATTTAGCATGACAGCTGAGAAACGATGTCAGATGCGTTACAGTTCAGTTTAAAAAACATCCTCTACCTGGTATCTCTGCAGTGATTGTCTTGCTGCTCCCTGAAACCTCTTCATCATCATCTGATGAACTCGTGCTCGAGTCACACGTCAGGTCACTATCACTGGTACTGCTGTCCTGCAGCAGGTTGTACTTCTTGCGAGCAGCTGCCTCCCGTTTCTGTCTTAAGAGCCGGATTCTTTCTTTGTGCTTTTGGCTTCGATGACCTTTTACCTTGGTAACTCGACCATTCTGCTTATCACTAGACTGTCGGTTTTTCTTGGCAGCCATTGTTGAAGTTTCACTTTCAGACCTGGATCGCCTGGATTTCCTCCCAACTGCAGCCCCAGACACCGCAGAAGGGTCTCCCTCTACAGCAGCTTCAGCTTGACAGGGCTCATTCTCTTCTGTGGAAGACAACGTATCTGAGTCAGCCAGATGCCCACTGGAAGAAGGGGAAAGCATACAATGATTGGAAGAGTCACTCTCGTAAACTCGACCACCCGTTGGCTTATCGCTCTCTGTAGATGCTAGCTGAGACTCCGAGGAGTCTCGCCTCAGTTCCATCAGTAAGCAAGGCATTGAGGAGAGCACCGCAGAGTCTGCTGCAGTGGCCAAGTTGTCTTTCTGAGTTTGTGTCTCGAGTTCTATAGGTCCGTCTTCATCAGGAGCAGCCTCTTGCTTTTCAGAAGTCTTTGGCGGAACTTCTGAATCAACAAGTTCTTCTGCTTTTCCCACTGCCTCCATCTTCATTTCAGAACACCAAGGTCCTCCTGGTCTCAAAGCATGGAGCACGCGGTCTGGAAGACTGTGTGAACTAGACAGGGACTTCAGCAACACAGCAGCCTGCATGAGAACAGAACAGTAAGAATAATTTACCCAAATAACTCACTTAGTCCTGCTCTTCACAATATTACCTAAGCCACTCATTGCTTTCAATTATAGACAGTGTGGTTCGGTATCGTATTGGGTTTCTTCATTTAGTTTTTCCTAGTGAACTCATTTTGTTATAGCAAACTATTCTTCATTTTACACACCCATGAAAGACAGTACTAGGATCACATTAAACATGGTTCACCTCACCACAATAATCAAAACAGATCAGAAAATAATAAAAATACTTCTAACCTTTTACTCTAGAAAAGTTAAATCAATATATTATAAGCAACATATGCTAAACTTCTTTACCTAGATCTTTAAACATATTTTAATGGAGAATTTTAGCCCTTACGAACAATGCCAGCCTGAAAATTCCCAGACTTGGTAGTCATCTACCTGGACAGACCAGAATATAGTTCAGGTTCCATATCTATAAGAAATCTACTTTCAGTTGAACAGGACCTCAACCTTATAAAACTACTATGTTTTCCTCGTAATTTGCAAACTTACAGTACCAACATGACATTGAAGAAATCCAGTCACTCTGAGCACAAACCAAGCAGCTGCTGAACATTACAGAGCAAGACTACAAACACCTTCCTTCTCCAGTGGAATTGCTCTGCCAGCAGATCTCACATAACAAGCTGTATTTACAAGAAGCACCATAAAGCGATACTAAATTGTCAAGGACACTGGGTTTACGACATCTGCCGGCAAGGTCTTTAGAAACATTAGCTATGTGTAACACAGATTTGTTCTCAGCAGAGAACTACCACGCTAGTGAGTCACGTAAAGACTTTTTAGGAGTATCTAATACACCATTCAAGTGCTTCTTGAGTGTCTCCCATACAAGTCCTGCTTGCATGAGAACCTACAGGCTGACCTAGTTTCTCTCAAATCAGCCAGGAAAACAGCATCAAATAGTATGGGCTGCAAGCAAGAAACAGTATCCACCCACACCAGTATCCTACATGTTACTTCAAATTATAATTTAATATATTGCATTGCTTCAGTGCAAATACAAAAAACCCAAAGCTATTTATCTGATTGATAACTTGCACATTATCAACCCAAAAGTACCTGAAGCACCTTCAGGGAAATTTTGTTTTAGAGATCAATATTTATAATTTTATATTCATTATTCACACATTGCCTTCCACCTAAATTTTCACTTGGAATTCAACAGAAAGATCTCCCAACTACCGCATTCCACTTACAGATGAATGGTATGGAACAAATCGTTTATGGGTTTACAAGTATAGTAAATGATAAATTTATGCCACTTCAAAAAAAGCATAGATAAGAAAAAGCAGTAGTAAGATTTAATCTACTGTTTTTAAAACATGCATTCCTACAGACAAAGGCAATTATTACTTGAGCAGCCTGAGAAAACATGGATGGTTCAGAGAGATTTTGCTGTACCCTGACAATCCTTCTTCAGTTTCCTGATCCATCCTGAGCTGCCTGTAATTGTACGTATGTGATTGCACACTGCTTCCCCCCCACCCTCCATCCACAGCAGAGAGTAAGGCTACTTCCCTGCTTCTAAAAGGTGCTGTGAAAAGCTCAGTGTTTTCCTGTGTACCCTAACCCAATTTGAAACTTCATTTTTAAAGAATACTAAAATAAGAGTTCATGCTTCCTTCAGGCTAATGAATGAAAAGGTGCAAGGGAATTATGAAAATATTTACAGGAGAGAAACACCAGTTAAGGAAGGAAAGCTTAGTTAGTATCAGACAACACAAGAAAGATGGAGATGACAACTCTAGGTCTGCTAAATATGAAAAAAAAAAGAACCCCAACCCAAAAAAACCCAAACCCCAAACAAACAGTAAACCCAGGATTTTACTTTCCAAAAAAGAATAAAATACACACTGTAAAATACAGGAACATATATATTTATATATATATAAAGAAAAATGTTTGCCAATGCTTGCACTGAGTAAAACTCTCTTGAAAGCAACTTAAAAGAAGAATTTCTGGAGATGGTAATTTAATGTAGGCAATAAATATCGCGGAAGGACCAATTTATTTCCAAGGCCACAGCACAGCATCAACAAACCCAAATGATGAATACATGTTCCAAGACATAAACACATCCCAATACTGTAATAAAATCAGTATTTCTATATACTTCATCTACAAATCTACACTATTAAATAATTCTCCTATTATACAGTTAAGTAAAACACAGATTTGATGACTGAATGACCGGCCAAGAGTTATACACAGTGGGGTATGTATTGTACCTGCTAGTGCAACTCCCAGCTTTGCTCTGGTCATGCACTTTGAAAAGAAAAATATCTTTTCTAAGAGTTTTGAAATGTACGTGTAAGGAAAAATTGGGCTGCTCAAACACATACCAGAAGAATATTAGCCTGACCAAACGAAATGTATTTAAATATTCATACTAATAACTGCAGAACAGCTTCTGCACTATTCATCATTTTAGCCTGGGGAACACAAAGAACAGAGCTCGACACAAAGCTAAAGGGCAGCCGAAGTGAACTAGAGACTCTTTTTTCACCAATGTCCTACTTGGGAACATCATCTACCTCACAGATCCCAAAGGGACTACAAGAACATCTGCACTTGCCTTTCCATCTCTCCGGCCTATCAGAAAAAATTATGTTTCATCTACATGTTGATACCTTGCTAACAGTCTAATTACAATGACTTAAAGAGATTTTTTATTATTAAGTAGGATCTTACTTTACCTACTCAAACCACGCTGGTTTGATCCCTCATACAGTCATCGGTGAATTATATTTTCAGTGAGAAGGCAGCACAGGGACTAGTAACTTCACAAAAGTCTATCTGTCAACATTGACATGTGTTTCTGTGTGCATGGAAAAAAATACTTGCTCTAATAAGGTTTGTACTCTCCAGGTCCCTTGAACTGGCTATTTAAACGTCAACAATTTGAGTATTAGTATATATATTAAAAAGAACTTCATCTTTATCTCAGTGGAAAAAAAGTCTATCGTGACTCAAACAGACTTTGCTGCAAGGAAGAATACAGTCAGTTCAGGGGAAAATATCTATGCCAAGAAAAGCTTTGTCTCAAAGAAAGAAAAAAACGTACTGATTTAGTTCTACTCAAGAAATGTATAGATCAGAGAGACTATTGAAAAACTGCCATTCCTTTCTTGCCACTCACTTGTCTAGTAACAGTACTAGAAAAGGTAATCTCAAGGTCATGCTAGAGAAAGAGCAGCTTTTTACATAAATGAGAACGCAGCACTGCAAAATAAGCTGTGGTGCTTACACACACAGATGGATACTTAATTAGACATTGCTTAGAAATGTCATTCTCCTTTCTGATGCACAGATACTGCACTGACAATTTTAAAAGGCAATTCTGTAAAAACTTCTGTGCTAAATTTTTCCAACAGAAATTATTTTATTTTCCAGCCACACAGAGAACACACCAGTATGCAGAAGCCCTTAAATATCTAACTGTACCTTTACCTGGGAAATGTTTTCAAATTGTGCACTCATTTGCAAAGGCACAGAATTTGCACACTATGAAACCTGCACTTTAGTGAAGAAATCCAGAAGGATTTTGAAGGTCAGATTAGCAGAGACAGCCCAGCCAATCTCACAGTTCGCTGCCACTAACAGGGATGGGGTTCACCCCCTAGCTAACCATGACTGTGCAGTCATGTTCCCTCCTTTGCACCAGAACTGGCTCATCCTTTCTTGGGTAGATTCACTTCACTAAGCCAGCAGAAAACAAAACTAGAAAATAAGTGAAATTTTCCACCAGAGCTGGCAGGAAGAAGGGAAGGGAGGGCAAGCACAAACCGTCCCTTTAGAAAAAAACAAATCTGATTAAAAACTACCTGCTGTTCAGTCTCATCATACCTTGAACCCACAGGTTCCGGCTAGACACAGGAGAGGGCACCGAGTGTTTCTTTCACAGCAGTGTTTGCTCTGAGATTTTTGAAGATAAAAAATGATTAAAAAATGAGAAATTGAATTCAAACAGAGGTGTTAGAAGCTTTCTAAAGAACTACCATAGGATGTATGCTATTAAGTAATACATACTACTGCATAAAGAGTTATATCAAAGATGGCATGCATGCCCTTTATCAATCAATAACTGGCCACTCATACATCCGTCATAATATTTTTGTTTGGTTTGCTCTCAGTAAATGTTATTGTTTATAATTGCATATCCTGCAATGTCAGAAGGAAATGAGTTTCACCCAAACAAATGATAAGGCCTGAAATACTTAATAAACACCATGGCACCCTAACCTTAATTGTACATTGTCATTTTAGGTGTTATTGAACTGATTAATGATAAAGAATGCCTAGCATGAACGAATGAAGCAAACCAGCTCTTTTTCTCCGCAGCTGTGGATATGACAGATTCTTACTTCGGAAGTACTAAGTTTTTCATAGCTGCTTGCTGTTAAAAGTCACTTTAGTTTCTTACCGACACATTTCCTCTTATGCAGGGTCCAACAGACCACTTTTTTCCCTGCTTACAACCATATCACCTTTGTATGCCAGCTCTAGCAACTGTTTAAATGAAAAAAATTACCTAGCAGAACACTGTCTTTTAATGCCATTTTAGCTAGCACTGCAAGAAAACAGTTTGAACAACCTAGCTCCTTGCACCACCAGCCATTCATTTGCAAGCTGTAATTTAAAAAGAAAATGAGAAACTGTACCTACATTTTTGCAGAAAATAACATCAAGTATGTTCTTTAAGCTTTTGTGACTATGTAAATGAAAGTTAAATTGCACTGCTGCATAGGAGTTACCTGTTCGTAAACAGCTAACTACAGAGATCCTTCCAGAGCATCTACTACCTTCTAGCCCCAGCGTCACAGAAGTCAGTATTTTCATCTAAATCTGAATTTATTTTCATATTTATATAGAACTAAAGGCTATAGTGGCTCATACTTACATGAATGGTTATTTCCATCACCAGTGGATTACATTATCTCACATTTACCAAACATATCTAAGCATAGATGGAATAAATCAGAGGTGTAAGAGAGGTAATGACAAATTATACAACTGAGGCTAATATAATTATTTAAAACAGCTGACTTTTTTAAAAACGTAAACACTCAGGCAAGCTCATCGAGAACTCTAAATCAAACACTTGATAGACTATATGTCTAAGGATGGTGGGTTGGGAAAGGACTGAAGCAGCACATGACCTGGGTACTGAAGAGCTGACCATGACGAACAAGTCCACTTTGTAATACAGGAGAAACTTTTGGCAAAGACCAAAGCTATGTCCCCTTCTGACAGAGCCACGTAACTAAGATGTGACTCTGGCCACTTCCAGAGCTTTGCCAAAAACCTTTGGAGTTGTACCCGCGTGTTGTTGGGGGTTTTTTGGGTTTGGTTTTTGGGGTTTTTTGTTTGTTTGTTTTTTACTTGAATCGCCTTGCTTTCCATTAAAAGCCAACACACTTAATTCAGCAGACTCACCGGTAACTTTCTAGTACAGGTATGCCCAACAACAAAATGTCTAAGTAACTAAAAACTAATCAAGCCAAACCATTAGACCTCTACCAAACAAGACTAATCTGCATCCAGACAAATGTAGATGTACCAACGCTTTCTGGACTTCCCAACTGCTGTCTCTTGGACTTGTTCATCTCCTCCCCGAGATACCATACATTCTTTTTTATTCTCATGTAAGTGTCACACATACCCATGCGCTTAAAACAACAGAAGTGTGACCAGCACCCAATTTAACTCAAGACAGTTGACTCAGCTCTGTGTGGATGTGTGTGCACGATGCTCTAGAGCAGATTTTTTCATAACACTAAGCCACCCCCACATGGATACTGTGTAATTTATATAGTGTTCCTTTGAAAATGCTGCCCTAAAGCTGACTCACTGGCATACAATTCTACCTAAGGCACATTTCTGGGAGTGGAGCTGGCTCTTTATCAGATGATTCATAAATCAGGCCTGGTAGCAATCCTAAAGAATAGGACCCTTCACAACCAACATGGTAAGAGAATTGCTGTGTGAAACAAAAGAAGAAAGGATTAAACTACTGCTGTGTTTCAACTGGTTTTGCATAAACAAATGAAGGTTAAAAATAAGCTGCTCCTACTGAGTGCTCAACAGGCTGCATACACAAATTATCCAAGACTGAATAAAAATTACAAGTATACGTGTTAAAACAAAGGTTTGCTGAGCATCCTTTGCAACCTTGAAAAGCAACATTTTTCATCGTAAATAAGAAGCAAGACTTTACATTTAAATACAGGTTTTTACATTGTAATGCTTAATGCACATATTCTGCCTCTTTCAAATGAAAGGTAACTACCAGCTATGGGTTAGTTCACAAGCCTGCACACAGGCTTCCAGAAACATTCACCAGCTGCACTGGAATCCCACAAAAAAAAAAAAAGTCCTCATAAAACCAAATTCATTAGCATACAGATAAAGGCACACAGGGTTGGCTGCACTTAGCCTTCTAAAAACCTCATTTCTTCCTCATAGTGAAACCATTTTTCTCAAGTGTGCAGCGATTTAAAGTCCACAATGCTCTCTACTCTAAAAATTAGAGGGTGCATATTTTTATTGCTATCTGTTCAAAAAAATTTAAGCAACTCGCTCTTGTATTTTTTCATTATTCTTTCAACAAAACTAGTGGCAGAAATCAATGCTAGGATTGCCATGCTTCTTTTCTTTTTCTCTCTGCCATATATTAGCTTGCAGAAGATCACCCTACTGAGGATAGTCATACAGATGTACCATCTTTTTCTAAGATTTTGAGTTTAACAAATTTTCCCACATTACCTATCCATTTCTGTTACTCAAAGGAAACGTATTCTGTGCTTCCTCCACTGGTTCATGTCATTCTATACAAACAGACCTCTTCTCCTCAAGAAATGTTGGTCTGTTGTTCTACAATGGTCAATAAAGTAATGCTCACAGAAAAGCCACATTTTAAATTGCTTGAGCATAACAGTAACAAATTAATCTTGATTTTCAGAGCACAGATTTTCTTTCTATTAAGAACAGTTATCTGAAATATCCTGAAACTAATCAAGCATTGTGTTAGTCACCAATAGCTCCAACTGGCAGATGAGGACAACTGCAATGTAACTTCAAACTAGTAAAGTCTTCTTAATACTGCAGTATTCATTCAAGAAGGGCTTGTGCTGTCGCCTGCAAAAATCAAAGCCGGTCCAGCACAGACAGGCATAAACGTTAATTGCTGTTATTTGGGAATCTTGAAGCACCAATGAGTGCCATGGGACACAGGCTGCAGTTCCAGGAGCCCTCAAGTCCACTTCTGGTAGTCCACTGGCACTGTTAAGAGGCAGAACTGCCTACCTGCGGGGCCAGTTAGCACCCATCAAGTTCTTTTGCAAGTCAACTTCCCAGAGGAAAGCTGTGCACCTTAACAAGGGGCTAGTTGGCTGGATGAGATTGGAGTCAGGGTCCAGAAGGACAGCAAGGTGAGCATCTTACACAACAGACAGCAGTGACAGGCCTGGAGCAAGGGAGAGCATTGGACTGCTCACCTGATCTTGCAAAACACCACTCCAAAATTGCATAACCCTTGACATCAGGAGGAAAGATAGTCTCAGCAGATAAGAGAGCTGTTTTGTCAAGTTCTGCATAACGTTCCTTTCCAGTAACAGTGCTGCCTACGGAACCAACGCTGCCTACCGAACCGACGCTACAACCGCCCGGGCTGTCTTGGGGCGCTTCCACAGCTCACGCAGCGACTCGCCAGCATCTCCCCATCTCTTACAGCTATCCAAGAGCTCAAGTGACCGAACTAGAAGCAGTATGGATTCATGACAGCCATTTAACAAAGATAAGTTAAGAGATATTAAGTGACTCTACAGTTTGTAAGTATTTTACGATTGGACATTTTTACACATCTTTGCCACAGAAAATAAACAAAACCGACCCTCAGGTATTTCAAAGCTTCAAATACTTTAATTCAACACCAGTACTGTGTCTTTGCTTTAAGCCAGTATCTTCCTGGCATAGGGCAGTAACATACCCATTTTATGGTCTGGCCAACTGAAGAAAAGAGATCAGGTGACATGCCCAAATTCTACAGAAAGGCTGGAAAGGAGCTGTAAGCCAACCAAACCCTGATCTGAAGTCATTTTCTCACCCACAAGCCACTAATATTATTCATTTGTTTCTTTAATTATTAAGCTAGTAATATAAAATCTAAATACTGCAACATGAATTTGCAGTAGGTGTATTACTGAAAAAATAAATGCTATCAATACACTAAAGGCAAAGTCACATTGCATTCCAATTATGAAAATTTTAGTAACAGTGAGATACCAACTGCTGTTGGGCTGTTCTTGACACCAAACCCTTGATCATTTTTTGACCAGTAATAAGAGGTCCCGATCGATTTCAACATCCATGAGACTTGTTAGCAATCGATACCATAGTCTTGACATGTCCGAAGTGCTCCTGAAGAGGAAAGCACTCATGATGCTGGTCTATCATGACCTAATTAGGACTCAACAAGCAACAGGTATAGGTAGCTTCACTGGAAACAACCCGCTACCTTCTCACCAAGAAAGCTCGCTCGTGCCACTGAACCATACTCAAGAGCACAGCTAACTCAAGTTAGCTAACCTTTGAGTCTTTATCTTTACAAATCCTAACACTCTTACTTGAGCTTTCCTAAGAAACTAAAGCAACAAAAAAGCTAAATTCTTGTAGGATGCACTGGCAGAATTAAAGGGACTGTGGCACAGTCTGTTATGGAAGGAGAACAAAGCCTGGTAAAGAAAAAGGACAGTGCAGGAGAGGGTTAATTTAGAATAAGCTTTTGACAACAGATGAAAAAAACAGTATGAAGTAAACACAGGTTGGTTTTAAAAATTAACAAAAGCCACCTTGGGTATTTCAAAAACCAGAACTGATTAGGTCGAAAGCCAGTTACATGTGCATTGTGAATAATGCCTCTAACACTGGGTTTACTATCAGATACTTCTTCCTACAGTGTTTACTCCCAACTGGCAAAGATGAAAAAATCTGACCTCTACTTTGAGAGGATAACAGACAGACCAGGAAACAGACATTTCTTTCCCACAACATATGGAAGACTTTGCATATATTTGACTACAGAAATTAAATAACAGCATGTAAAAGGATACCAAGTTAACAGCTATAAAAAGAATAAAAGAAAATTAAAAGGTAGTTTTCATCAGTACCATGCAAGTACTGCAGGGGGGGATACACACACACGACACACACAACACCTCCCCCTCCCCCCCCCCCAAAACCCCAAACTTACTGACCCTTAAATAAAAGCATAATTTACCCCAAAATGATTTGTTACATTATTGTTCTTGATTTAGGAAAAAGAAGCTCAGCTGACAGAGCTTTCATAAGACTAAAACTAATGGTTAGCAACAGGAGACAAACAATATATACAACTTCCCCAGCAAAAGAATAGAAGGAAAAAAGTGCATCAAGTCACGAGTATTAATTCAATCCCATTCTGTTCATTCAACACAGAATCTTGTTATTGCTGTACCTTGATGAGTTCCACACAGACAAACAGTGAAATTCACTACAGGTGTTAAAAAGTAGGAAACCCATTTTGATCTTGTAAAACAAAAAAGGGAAATCAAGTGTCTGTTATCAAACCAACTTTAAATTGAGGCGATGTCTATAACTTCATAAGCCCTCAATAATTAGCTGACTCTGACAAGATAGTCACTAAACTTCCCTAGCTTAGTTTTATGGTATTCACCAATTTCTGGATTTTCTTTATTACAGTGAACGGACCCAAAGCATGTGAATTGCCTTTATGATGGCTTATTAATATCAGTCACTGGAACCATGGAAAATAAAACTTCACCTTAAAGGCTTTTTTTAAAACAGTACTCAAAGAAATGGGCTTTTTTTATAACTCCTCACAGATTCTGCATAGTGCTGAACAAAAGTATTACCAGCTCTGGAGGAGCCATAGCTATTGACAACTCAAATTGTATTTATCAGTCATTCACCTCACGGGCACTGCTACCCACAATGACAGCTTCCAAAAGACATCTTACTAAACACAATGAAGCCTCAGGCTACCAGCATTTCATCTAACTTACTTCACTAGGAGACAGCCTCTAAACCCCCCTTATCTTACATTGTATTTCCAACCATAAGCACATGGAATTAGTAGACAGCTTCCTGACCTACTCTTTACCAACCTTCTTCCCTAAAATTTTTCTTTTTTCCAGATTACTTAGAACTGTCTCTCTAGCAAGAGCTGGCACTCCCTGAGAGCAAGAACTGGAAGAGTGAGCTGAGGAGTCAGGAGATTACCAGCTGATGAGAAATCCACAGTACAAGAGAACAATACTGCCTTAACCTTACCTGGCTATCATGTTAAGCTGCTGCTTTTTACTTCACAAAGTTTGACAATACTATGGGAGCATGCAGCGCCAACCTCAAACTGGTACCATGGAAATGCAATACTCCCAATGAAAAACAAATTTCTGAAATCGTAATAACTGCATCATCACACAGACAACTTGTATTATAAAGTCTGGCTCTTAGTTATTCCCAGCTCTGCTCCTGTGAGTCACTTGGTCTCTACCCACATTGGATGAATGGAAGTGAAATCTGCCTTCTCCAAAATAAGTCTTGAAAAGCTAATGACCAAGCACCATGAAACAAGACATTACAGCAGAAACATAGCAAGAACACTTATCCAATCATGGTCTGGCTCTTCCTGCTCATTTCCAGGAAATTCTGAAGCATCAAAGCAGAAGCGCATTGTGCAGGACACTGCAGACGTCTCACTATAAAGTAAAATCCATGATCCATGTATATTGAAACAAAAATGCTAGCTTGAAAGAGTCTTAAATACTTGCATTTAATTAGACAGTGACCACCTGTTCTGCTTATGATTAACAAGCTGTCAGATTGAGTCCTAACAGCTTTTAAGCTGTCCTCTTGGAGGCCAAATATCACAAGGCATGATACAGCTGAAGCATGTACACTATTCAGCTACTTAATTTCTGAGCATCCAAGAGACAGAATACGTGGTCAAATTGATATAAAACCCTAAATACCTTCTTAAATAAAAAGGGATATTAGGTTGGATCATTCTGAATCTAAAGCTGACTCACCAGATGACCATGGGCATGTTACTTGAGCCCCCTGTGCATTCAGTAATGCATCTGCAGCGGTGTAACAGCAACACCTCAGCGACTGAGCCGCATCTCATTTTCAGTCCTGAATGAGTAATCGATGTGTGCCCAAACTGCGGAAAGTCAGTCATATCCGTGGAGAAACTGCACAGCCTCTATTCATGCTGATCAGACATGTGAAGAGGGAACACTAACGAGTGGGAACGGACAACCACAAATTTAAATTCTAACCCTTAGCAGTAACACTGAGCAAGTGACAAGGTATCAGTCACCCCAGTCTAGCTCAGAGATGTACTCTGTTATGAGAAAGCAACTGCAGAGGCTAATAGTTACACTATATGCACATTTTCATTTACAGTCTCTTTCATCCAGTTTTCTTTTTGCTCAGAATTGCACATTTGTAGACATTGCACTCTCGACCTCAAGTTGCAGACTTGAAACTGCATTACGCATTAAAAACCTGGAACAAAGATGCGACAGAAAGACAACACAAATCACCACGAAAATCATACTAAGTTCCCTGCAATAGTATTTGCTGCCACAGGTTCTGCTGTTGTAACAGTTAGCTGCTCCTGAGTTACAGTGCTAAAGTTAAAGGCGCAAGTGTCGGTCCTCTGCTGAACTTCGACCCATGTACTGGAAAACCAAGACAAAAGTGGTTTCCTTGCCACGTAAGCCTCGGGTTCTCTCGGAGCTGCAACTGCACAGCGACACGCACCGTACCACACAACTTTATCCCAGAGCTCTTTCCCAGCACTACGCCTGTCCCCCTCTCCCACTGCTGCTTCATTTCTGGTTCCCCATTGCTACCGATAACATTCAAGCCAGCAAAAATTTTCAAGTCTTAGTACTTCTTTTCCAGAGTGCTTGTTCTGACGTGCGAGTTATACACTTGTAACTATGGTATTTAAATCTTTCACTCTGATCTAGTAAATGTGTTATTAAATCTGCTGCTCAGTTTCTGTCAATGTTTACAGTTTTCTAAGTCATTTAGTCAACTGCAGATAAAAACACAGAAGCTGAGATTGACCATAGACCCAATTCTGTCAAAAAGTACCATCAACACACTAACTTTGAAACATTACAGAAAACTAAATAGAGGTTGCTTGAAACTATTTACTCATTTTAAAAGTTTCCAAAGCTTTAACATATCTAGTGGTGACATTTTGGTCAGAGGGTAACCAGACAGTTGCAAATGTTCTGTCTGCAGCCGCTTTCACAGCGTGGTACATAGAGCCTCCCATCTCATTAGCAGATGTTTAAGTGAGATGTTGATATTCAGGTGGGTCATAGATGGGCATACATCCTTGGTGGAGCAGGGAGTTGACGTGATAATACACAAGAGATAGCGAAGAAAGCGAACAAAATCAAGGCAAGGCAAAGTAGCCTGCGTTTTAAAGGTAAATAGACTGCAAGGAGATGGGAGGTCAGGACAACCAAGGCAATTATTTCTTGTTGCTCTGATCAAGTTACACCAACTTATCTCGCTAATGCTTAGTGTTCAAAGCCCCTCATGATTCTCTATATTTACTCTTTGTTCATCCAATCTTATCTTACCTCATTAATCCTCACCTCCTCCACACTGTCAGCTGCCAGCCTGATCTGCCCATTTGTCAAACATACACAAACACCCTTCCTACCTCTCTTTTATCAGTTAGAGCAGTCCTTGGTTTGTGTGTGTTGTGACCACTCCATATCGACCATTCTCAACTGCCTTGCGGTTGCCTTCAGGTTCCTTCCCCTTTCCCCTCCCTCCGCAGTACCCAGTTTAAAGTATCCACTCATTTCCCAACTTGTTTGTGTGTTTTAATTTCTACCAAGCAGGCAGCCTTCGTGCACTTATCGAGCACAAGCATAGACGGCCAGGCTGTACTGCAATACACATCATAACGCTTGACTGTGTAAGACCACAGTCCTTTCCTTTCCTCTTCCTGATTTCTCAGGAATTTCTCATCGCACCTCTTCACGATGCCAACTAGCAATTAGGCTGAAGAGCAAACAGAAATAGTCGACACATTATAATTAAAAATTCAAGTGTTTAAAAATGAGTCAGAACTGTTATCCTCATACTCGAGCATAAATACCAGCTGCCCAAACTCACGTACTACCTTCCATCACCCCCACTGTCCCTCCTCCTAATCCCCTAGACAAAACACCAGTGCTACTGGTATACCAGAACCACAGAAAGCAGTATTTTACTAGCTTTTAGTAGCTACATAACCCTCCCCTTTGGAGCTTCTCTTGCCAGCACCAGACTGCTCTAGAAGACTAGATGTGAGAAATACTCAGAAAACGATGCTTAAAAGTGATTGCTGTTGGACAGCTGAGTTCTCTGCACTTCATTCATCTCACTGCTTTTGAATCACACGTGTATAAGGGGGGGATGTTGGGGTTTAGCAAACACATGACAAGCAACTTACTGTTCTCCTTAGAGTTTGTTACCAACATATTCACTCCACAAAGGCAATGTTTCCCTCCTCCAGGGCAACAGGGAAAGCTGCACTGTTGTGACTAACTGACTTTCAGCTCTCATATCACAGAAACAGCAATTACAGGTGTTAACTAGGGCAAGAGAACCACAAGATAAAGACCTCAAAAAAGCACCATACCCAGTTTCCACCTGAAGGTCAAACATTAAGTTTTTTAATAGACTTAAGCAATGTAAGATGCTTTAAGAGAAACATTTTAAATTTAACCTTTCTTTGTGGTTCTAAGGGGAGAGCTATTACTGTTTGTACTTAAAATTTTAGCTTGAAAACTGGAAATAGGCTAGCACTTGCCTTTAAATGAAACTTTTTTTGTCTTGTGCTTGGACAAGTACCAGAGAAGACTTAAAAGCAAACAGAAACTTGGGGGGGGGTGGGGGGTGGTGGTGAGGGGAATTCAGAGAAATTTTACATTTTTAAAGAGATGCTCAAGGGTTCAAACATTTACTACTCATTCATTTTTAAAAGCTAGAATTACTTGCCAGTGGAAAAAAACCCAAACCAATACCAAACAGGATTGACTTATGCCACAGCATCTCTACACACAGGTTTCTTCAGCCTTTGAAATGCTGATAGGTACTTTGTGCTGGTTTACAGTGTGTAACTAGTTACAACCAAGACCTTGTTTAACCAAGTTACTGCAGTTACGGTTTCACAAAGGTACCTACAAACTTTAATACAAGTAGCCTTGTTCCACTATTAACAAACTAAGACATAAATACAATTAGATACTACTTAACAAAGGGGGAAGCTCTCCCTACCAGCTACACAATGTAAACAACAAAAAAAACCCAACAACCAAGCCAAACCCCAAGTCTTTCAGAGAGTGGCCTTTTAAGTAGTTGTCCAATAACCTCAATTCAAGGGAAGTTACAATACTGGAACTGGGGAAATAGTTAAAATATTACAAGTTTGCTCAGACT
Organism: Astur gentilis; assembly: GCF_929443795.1. Classification (NCBI taxonomy): domain Eukaryota; kingdom Metazoa; phylum Chordata; class Aves; order Accipitriformes; family Accipitridae; genus Astur; species Astur gentilis. The sequence continues at coordinate 84,893,573 of NC_064919.1, read as the reverse complement.
GCCTTTTTCCTTTTTAAAGAGAACAAGTAGCACAGTTAAATTTTATATTCTCCTCGGACGGCTGTGTCGCTGAAAGCCACATCTGCAACCCATTAGACGTTAGGAGCTCAATGGGAACTCAGGCTAGATAAGCAGCGAACAACTTGAACTTTTTTTCCACATAAAATATATACCCCCACATCATCCAAGGTAAACAAAGCGGCAAAAAAAAAACCCCAAACCCAACTTACTAGAACGATTACACGCCTTGTTTTTCAAAGCCCTTTCCCCCCCAACAGCTAACGCCATCCCACGACGCGTTACAGAAGTCCTGGGAAACACAAAGTGGCCAGAAGTTGCTTCCAGGAGCTGTGGCGAGGCTTTCATCCGATGACTCCGGATAAGATTAGAACAAAACAAAAAAAAAAAAAACCAAAAAAAAAAAAAAAAAAAAAGAGCGGCGGCTAGGCTAGACTCCTGCCTCCCAGGCACCGTGTCGGGCCCTGATGGAGGTCACCCCTCACCGAGTCGGTCACACCTAAAAGCCACCAACGGGCACCCACGTTTGTCCCGAAACCCCTCTCCCGCCGCGGAGGGTACCCGGCTCCCCTGGGACCAGGCCCCTCCGAGCCGCCCCGGGGCCGCTCCCGCCGGGCCCTGAGGGGAAGAACCGAGGGGACGGCGAACAACGAGGCCGCTACCCCCCCCCCCCCCCCCCCCCCCCCGCCTCCACACACATCACAGCGGGGCTAACGGCCACGGTTCCGACGCCACCACCGCTGAGGCGAAGCGGCCCGACCCGGCCCCACGCCGGCGAAGCGCAAACGGGCGAACCCCCGACCGCGCCGGCCCCACTCACCTCAACGACTCAGGGCCCCTCCTGGCCTCCCCCGCGGGGGGCAGCGGCTGGGACATGGAGCGGCCGAGGAGGAGCCGGGTTCTCCGCCTTGTTGTTACCGCCGTGTTCCTCTTCCCCCCCCTCCCCCCCTCCCCTTGCCCTGCGCCCCCGACGCCACAGAGAGAGAATGTCACCGGAGGCCGCGGGGCTCCGCTGCGCGGCGTCACTTCCTCCCTCCCTCCGCCGCCGGAGCAGCCGAGCGCCGCGCAAGAGCGGCCGCCGCCCGACAACAGCGCCACCCCGCGGCCAAGAGCGGCGCCGCGGCCGGCAGGCTCCGCCCCCTCTCTCTCCGTCCCCGTCCTCCCCCCCCGCCCTCCCGCGGCGACCTGAGGCGGGCGGGCGGTCGCCCACCGCCCTCCCCACACACAGCCTGACAAAGCCCCACAGTCTCCCACCCGGGACACTCGCACACGGCCCTCCCCGCCACCAAGCCTTCAGGCAGCCCCCCCACACAGGTCCTGTGGGGTCCCATCGCTTGAGGGGACGCGCCCGGCTTCGGGCGCGGAGAGGAGGCATGTGGTGGTGAGGCTGAAATGGCGGGAGGGGAACGGCGGCCGGCAGCCATCGCCAGGGCTGTTGGCGACGTGGAGTCGCCCGCTGTAGAGGATTGCTGAGGTAAATTAGGCGGGAAGGAGACCTGGCTGCGGGCTAACGGCACGCCGCTGGGTTTGGTTTCCCAGCGGCGAAGCAGAAGCGGGCAAAGCCAGAGGCAAAGAGCAGTGGAGGAAGCAGAAGGAAACGAGAAGAAAGAAACGTCTTGCCCCCGGGCACATGGGCCGGCTGACGAGGAGGGCCGAGCTCGGGAGAGACGCTGGCGAAGGCGGCAGGAGCCCGGCAAACGTCTCTCACCGGTCCCTCGGCCGACGCTCCTTCTCCCTCCGACGCTGATCCTGGTGATCCTGCTTCTGCAGTCCCTGAGATCAGAGACCTGGGGACTGGGTGGGGGAAGCATGGCGTGCAATTAGGGCGACGTTATAATGCACGCAATAAACGTCGTTCTGATGTTTCTTAATCAAGAGTATTTAGCTTTGCAGCCCCGGGGTATATATGCTGCAGAACTGCACAGTACATTGTAGGTAGTGCTCGGCAACTGGAAAACGTGGCAGCAATCATTTCCGTGTAGTCCCTAAATCCTGATTGGGGCCTACAAGCGCCTGGGAAATTCAAGCGTTGAACGTGCATCGTACAGCAGATGCTGTGCCCTTGGAGGATTCTGCTCCTCCACAGCCACTGGTCACGGCACAGAATCGTTATAGGGTTGATGGTATAGAAACACGTGTAGGCATCTACCTCTCCTCCTCCAAATCACGTACATGGACGTGCGAAACAAAGACATCACATACGACCTCAGAAGAATTTATCACACTGAGGAGAAATAAGAGTGAGATTCAGGTAGGAGTAGAGCTACATATTCGGGAATTCACGATTCTCTTTTAAAACAGTACTTTGTGACGTATTTCTCGCCAAACATGTAAGAAAATTCCTTTGCAAGAGCACCAGCCTCGTTGGTGCATCCACTATTGGGGGTGTCAGCAGAAGAGGGAACAAGCAGGGCGCTAACAAAATCCACACTTAAGAAGAGATAAAACCTGCCCCGCGTGGGGCTGCTGGGGGCTCGAATCCAGAGTCTGCTCTGATTTCCTATGTGGCTCGAGCCGTGCCCTGCCACCAACTAAAATCAGCCTCCACAATCTGGCCAGCTACTTCTGGGAAAATAATCCAGAATCTGTATTTACAGGGGAGGATGTGCTTTGGAGGCATGACTCCTGAAAGACACCCGGAGGACGGCATGCTGTTGCACAGGCGTTAGGACACGGCGGCAAGGAACAGGCATTGCAGTTTTGGATGGCATACAGAAAAGCATAACGACACAGGCGAGGGCGGTGAGCATCTGCCTCGCATTTGCAAGAAGAGTGATAAATGGAAAGGGGCTGAAAGAGCCACAACTGAAGGAATCTGCAGGCTGGAGGCATTACGAAAGAAAAAAAAGAAATTCTGACTATCATAGGTACAACGGAATTAGTAAACTAAGCAGGGAGACATTAGTGATCTGTAAATATTTGAATGAAGTAAGTGGCATGAAGGGAGAAGACTGGTGATACGCTAATGATTTTAATGGGGTGAAATTAGGGAAGGGCATGTTTAAGCTGAGGATCAGGGTGGAAAGCTTTTGAATGGAGAACTGTAGGCTGGAAAATTGTCTCCCTAAGTGAAGTGGTGAAAGCTTTATTGCCTGATATTTTAAATGCCAGATTAGGAGATATACCAGGGGACTCATTCTGAATATTCAGGCTGTTAGATGGGCTGTAAGATTAGGAAGGGAGAAGGAAAGGTGAGAGGTGGTACTGGCTCCAGGAATTTAGGGAGTACAGCCCAGCGCCTCTTCTAGGCTCCTTTGGCTTCGTTTTATCATTCTTTGACCGCCGCTGCCAAGAGTGAAATGATTTCAGCATTAGTTACCTCCACGGGGAAGCGGCAAGAACTCCTCCATCACGAAGAAATGCGGTCGAGAAACGGGAGTCTCGGTGGCACATCTCTAGACAGGATCACCGGGGAACAGAGCGGCAGAAGCTCCCTCAGCTGCGGAGGGGCCCAGCGGTGCAGCCCCGCGCCCCAGCTTCCAGGGGACCGTCACCACCACCACCACCTCCCCTCTGCGGCACTTGCACTTCCCCAAAGACAATGGGAGGAAATTAGCTCAGCGCTGGAGCAAACGGCAGGAGCGACCCCGAGCCACGCTCCCGTGTCAAAGTAAAAGCTGGTTGTGAGAGCACTTTGGGTCCTAAGGGCTTCCAGGCTGGCTTCCCTCACCCGGCTCTTGGCACGGAGAGCGGAGCTCCTCCGTCCTCACTCCCATCTCTTCCCCAGCCCCAGGCCAAAAGTTTCCCTCCAGCTCCAGACTGGGAGAACGACTTTTCAAGAGCCCATCCCCATGCATCTGACGGCGGCACCCGTGGGCACATTGCTAAGCATCCTCTGCAGAAAGGAATATATAGAAACTTCACCTTCCAAGTAACATTTAAACAACGCCCGTTTTCCAAGCTGGGCTGCAGGCTGCCAAGCATCTGAAATCACAAATGCGCCGCTGAAACCCAGCCAAGCCATCCATCCCCTTGCTGAGCGCTTGCTCCTTCGCAAAGTCACCCAGAGTCCTCCACAGTCACCGGTGGCGGCCGAACGGGGACCACAGGAAAGGTGCCCGGGACACTGCGGGGTTCACCTACCCCTGAGCTACAGCCCGTGTCTCCTGAGGAAGGAAGAGAGATAAAACCTTTCCTTGCTGCTGGGTTTTACCAGCCAATATTGGCTAATTAAGCAGCTGTGCTATGCTGCTTAATTAGCATTAAAGGCATATTTTGCAAGGGGCTAGAGGAAGCGTTTATTAGATTAGGTCATAGTTTTGGCGTTGTTGCTTGTTGTTGCTTTTTTTTTTTTTTTTACCGGAGATTACACGGTTCAGGAAGGACGGTGTAATGCTGAATGACTCCAAGGCAGATGGAGGTAGTGCTGTATCCTCCCACGTAGGTAGTATCCAGCGAAGAGAGAAGGAACCGCAAGTTTTACTTTAAACACACGCTTACTGGTAAAGCCTCTGCTTACTCGCTTGTGGGGGGTTTTTTTCAGAAGAAATATTTCTGAATTGGAGAAGCAGAAATCTTCAGCCCAGTACTGAATTTTTTAATGAAGCCAGCATATAAGAAAACAAAAAATATTTCTAAAGCCACTTGAAGTTACTAACAGCAGCTGTGTACTCAGAGACAAACTGAAGGATTTCCTGCAGCATGCAAGGCGGCATGGGCCAGGATTACTATTGTTTCACTGCTGACCCTGTAATTTAAAAATTCAAAGAATAGCTCAGAAATACAAAATCTCTCCTATACCTTTAAGACCCATTTAGTACTAGATGCAATTAAAAAAATCTTAAGTACGTTTACAGGCATTTTTTGCTTTTAAGTTCCCAAACCAGAATCCTGTATTGGAAGAGTATTTGGAGTTTTTCACTGGAGAAGGTGTAAAATGCAACCAACTTACTTTTTAAATAAATACTGAAACCACTTTAATATTTTTAAAATCGTATTTAATTACAAAGTCCCATGTTAATATTCTCTATCTACTAAAGGATTGATATGAAAAAAAAATTTGAATACTTTTGGCCAAAGGAAACTTGAAAAACAACCAGAATGAAATGTTTGCAACAAATAGAGTATTTCAATAGTACTAGCCAAAATATATAGCCAAAAGAGATTCCATCCACTTCTTTTGATTCAATGCATTTTGAGTAAACAGATACATATTTCAGCTCAGTAGCCTTAAATTTGCTTCATGTATTTTGCATTTCTCCAGCATTTTATTTTTATTGTCCTGGTTTTAGTACCTAAATGCTTTGTTTTAAATAAGTCTCTATCCCCTAGCCAAGCTGGGGATGAATTCTAATTTTTTTCCTAAAGCCATTATTATTTTGCCTATTGGCCTGATAAGAACAGTATGTCACTTTGTGGTAAAACATATACAATTTTACACTTGAGGTTGACCACTGGTTTTCACATCTAGTGCATAATTTTAATTATTATTTTTTTTCAGGTGGAATTTGGATCATCACAATTTCCAGGCAGAGGAATTGAGCACACGGCGATAATGCACACACATCTTTCACACTTCATCCATAAAACTGAGGGGTCTGCAGCTCAGCCTGGCGCTGGCTCCAGCCCCACAGCGTCACACACCGTGGGCAGCTGCCCCGGAGCTGTGGGACCCCCACGCAAAGCTTCCAGCAAGCACAACTGCTCTCAGCTTGCAGGTGTTAGTAGACGGGTGTCTCCAAAAATCAGGCTGGGAGTTCAGAGCAGAGCAGCTGATGTAATCTGAAGTGAGGCTGAAGCAGCGGAGGCCTCTCCAGGCATTTGTGTCATTCTCAGTTGGGCGATTATTTCATAATATACAACAGCCGAGGGGTCCAGCTGGCAGTCTCCCTCCAGGCTGCCACAGCTCCTCACCACCCAGTGTGACCTCTGTGGAAAACACAACAGCTGCCAGGGTAGAGAGCGAAGCCCAAAATCTAACATTTTCTCAGCCAAGCACTCAGGCTGGCATGCTCCTCTCTCGGCAGGACCTCTGCGAGGCGCTCCTGCGCCGGCATCCCATCCCTGCGCTGGAAAAGCTGGACCGCCCCAAAACACCAACAGCAAGGAAGGACACCTCCGCTTGCCCTGCAAGGCACTCTGCCCATGCAAATGCACAACTGAAGAGCTGAGAAATCTTACTGACAGTCCACTGGCTGCATAAAGCTTGTTTATTTGACTTTCCCCATATCCATCAAAAGCTGAACTGTCGGACCTGACAACTGGCTGCTGATTTATGTTGCATGTGCTGCAGATGGCACAGCTGTGGCACACAGCTCGAATGCAGCTGCTGGGTATTTTTTTTCTCCTTGCATTTCCAACGCTAGGAAGCAACACTTGGCTATCTCTGGGCAGCTCTTGAGTCAGTCTGGCCCTGCCGCCGTCTCTGTTCAGGCTCTTTGCCAATGAATGGGACACAGCGCATGCTGTGAAACAGCAGCAGCCGGGGAGCGGTGCAGCTGCCCTGCGGGCACAGGGGGAGAACACTCCCCAGGTTTCACAACTGGTGCGGTGTTACATGATGAAGGGGTGCTAAGGGAGCGCCACAGTCCCGGCAAATCCTCCCAAGCCTTGAGTCATGGTTACACGTGTGCAATAAAAAGCCTTCATCCAATATTAGCCGAGTAACTCTTGAGGCACTCACTCATTGCCAAGCAGGGCTGGTAGCATCCTCGAGCCCTCATCTAATCCATCTTTCTATCCCAAAGCACGATCAATGCTCCCTTATGTTATAAACACATAAGCAAGGCATTTCTGATCTGGTCTTAAAAACCCCCAGTGATTAAGTCTAAGATTCCTTAACTGTCAGGCCATGACCTCCAGTGCCTTACAACAGCTTTCTTGTTAAATCATTCTCTGATGTCTACCCAGCTATGTTCTGATGCCTTTTAAGATTATGACTTCTTTCCCCTTCCACAAGAGGAACAATCAGATTATGCTCTTGCTCTTTCCAGATTCAAAGGCTACTCCCTTGCCCCCTTCTGGTGTTTTTTTGGCAAGAGGCAGCTGTACCTGTAGTCATCCCTGCACAACTGTGCCCGCTCTAGATTTCACATCAGTTACCTCTGAGGTAATTTCCCTTAGCAGTTTAGCCTACCTGTACAAAAGACAGCTTGTCCACTTGCTTTTGCGATCTTGATCTCTAGCCCAGAAGAAACGGAAGATAAACAGCCATGAAACCAAGGTAACTAACCCTTTCCTAATGTCTTGATTTAAAAACCTGAAACTGAACAGCAACTCCCACTGGTGTACGGAAGATGAGGCCAAAGATTCCCATAAGGAGCAGCTCTCTGAACATCCTTTAATTCTTCCCCATCACAGTGAAAGAAATGAGGTGAAGAAGGTCACAAGGTGAGGCGGCTGTGGCACTTTACTGACACCAGTGTCATTCCGAGCTTGCGGCTTCTTAGAAATCAGAGCTACACCCGAAGCATAATCAGACACAGATCTCATGATCCTATTGCTTCAAGGGAGGACATGAAGCAATAGAAAGAATCTCTTCCTACAGATCAGTGAAATCAATTTCTGCAGTGAAGTAACAGCTCCGGGGGACAGGCACACCATGTTAAATCATTACCATAATCTTTTGCAACTCTAATCGTAAACAGAGGTAGCTACAAATTGTCACCAAGAGCACTGCTGCTATTTGTCTGGACTTTGCCCAATACAAACAAGTCCTAGTCCCTGCTTGATGTCCTTAAGTGCTGCCACTATATCTAGATTTTCATTTTTCCCCCATCCACAGGAGATTTTCCTATTTTGGCTTTAATACAAAACAACTTTAAAAGCTGGGGTGTTTTAAGGCTGGTGTGGTGGTGGCATGGAAGAGGAGGGCTCTGGGGACCCTTCTGGAAGATGACATTTGAGGTAGAATTGGAAGGGACAATCTAGCTTCAGAATGATCACATCCCACAGTGGTTCTAAAAAAATATTCATGTATTTTCAGGCCTAGAAAGGTCTTACTATAAAGCTGGGTTTTGCTTTTCAAGCTATCGCTTCACTATCCATACAGCTATTTTTCTACTTCCGTGTGCTTAGCTCTATTTATAATGTACGGAGAAACAACAAGTAGTCAACAGTAGACTGGTATCTCTCTAGGAGCCTTGAACATGGGAAAACCTTACGGGTTAGTGCCGTGAGCTTCCATTTTCTCAACGAAAACTACTGAACCTTCAGAGGTTGATGCTGCTACACCTCAGCTCAGCTCTTGCCTGTGTGAGCAGTACAATTTGCTGATCCGTGAAGCCAATACTACGACCCATGTGAAACATGATCAGAGCTCGACCTCTTTCCACGAAGGTAGACCGCCATCACACACACAAGAAAATCCCCTCTGTGGGCTGTCTCGGATGCTGCAGGGCTTTAGAAGGCAATGAGAACTCCTATTCTGAGCCCTAGATCACAATTTCCATATTGTTCACTTTGATTCACATATCAAATCCCTGCTGAGGACATTAAGGAGAAAATTAACTGTTCACTTATGTTTAAAGTGCTCAAACTAAGAAGCACTCCAGGCACGATTCTAGAACTCATCTTCACAAACTTCGTAAACATCACACAAGACATTAGTGGGGGAAAAAAATTACGTGTCCCCAACCCTGAAATGACAAGAGAAAACAAAACAAGGGAGCGAAAGCCAGTGACCTAGCAGATGTAAAGAAAGTCTGTCATCACTGTACTTGTACCACCAAAGAGAGGACTCCAGGAAAAAGCACAATCCAGAGCCTGGACTGGGAAAAAGAAGAAAACTAGACTTCCTGAGCAGTTCAATTCTAAGTGGTAATGGTCAAACAAATCCTCACAGGGACATCTCCTGGTGAAGGTGCCATCTGGAGTCCAGTTACAGGTGCGTGTCACGTATGGAAAAAGAACTGACATAGAAAACAATAAGTTTGGGGGTTATTTTATGAAAAACAGGTGACGTTTACAAATACAAGGCAACATGAACCCCTAAAACTGAGCATGCTTGCTGGAAGATCACAACTGTGCCATCCAACAGCAAGAAGAGTAAGGCAGGAAGCTGCAGAAGTACGTAAGAACTCCAAAATGTTTTACTAGTGCAAATAAATAGACAACAGAAGGAAAATCTTCCACACAGGCCACTTCAGCTGAACTGGAGTTTGCTGGGCTCTGGCATCTCAAGAGTCAGCATATCAATCTGCTTTGAGAACTCAGCCTCCAAGGCATTCTAGTGGGAGAGAAAACCAAGAGGAATCAGTGACCATGAAACAGTGTTCTTAGGTTCCTGTTAGACAAACATATCTACAATGATCAAACCTTGGGATATTATTAGCAACCCAAGATTAACCCAAGTATTGAACTGGAAGGTCTCACTACTGCAAATGGCAGCAGCCTCTGTAGACAACTACAGATAAATCTCCAAATGAAGGGCTAAACAAGCTCAGCTGCCTTTACACTGTGCCCCAATGGGATATCAGACACCTTCAAGCTGAACAGGTACCCTCCAGAGGTGAGTATTCTGACCTGGTAAAAGCCTCAGCCTGGTAAGGCGAGCTTGTATTTCTGAATCAAAAACAAGTGGCTTACCAACCTGAGCAGTCCCACCTGAAAATGTACAAGATACTCTCAATTAGCTGTGATTTTTTTATCACAGCTTTAAGGCTTATCACTGAATACCTTGTGCTTTTATCTATGAGCAAGCAGACAGTAGCCCAAAGAAACAGACAGGTTTTATGCTCAAATGTGGCCCAGCTCACTCAGAAAAGCTACCTGTGAACTCCCCAAACAGCTTTATGTGAATGTTTCCCAAAAACTGTACCTGCAAAATTACACAAGCATGGATGAAAGAGGCATTATGTTTTATAGGGCAAAGTCCCCATTGCAGTCTACAAGGCAGCTGTTAGCTAAAATATGGGCCCTAGAGCCCTCTGAGAGTTCAGGAGCAGCAAGGAAGGTTGTGAGACCAAGAAGCTGCAACGCAGCTGAGTGAATAAACATTCTGACAGGTGAAGCAGACAAAATCCAGAGGGATATAGATACCTAATCCCCACTGATACCATTATGCCCAACTGCCTTTGTAGCTTAGATATCATTCCTCCACCAGTTCCTCATACCAATATGCACCGCTTCTGCCTTACCAGAGCAGAATTTCCCTCTAGAGATCATTAAGACTACAATCTGAGGTAGATAAATCCACAACCAATATATATAGCTTGTTTTGGAATGACAGCACTCATTTAAATCTCCATGAAAGATAAAAAGCTCTTACCAGTTCTCGTTTTACTTCTTCAATCTTCACTTGTGCAAGGGAAGGATTCTAATGAGAGAAAGTGACATAAAAATCAATTTCAGCTGGAAACAGAGTCCCTGCATCATTGCAAGAGTCTAATGATGTGCTGCAGGGGAATTCAGGGATAACGAAATCAGTTTTGTGTACACCCTTCACATCCATAAGGTACTGAAATTAAAAGCCTACTATCAGTTTGGTTTGAGCAATCGCATATTTTTCAAAAATCTGGTATGGCCTAAAGTCTCAAAAAAAACCCAACAACCCCACACCAAAACATTTTTAGCAATTTTCAAAACCCATCAAGGAACTGGATTTTAAACATATCCGTGCATGAATTTTCCAAAGCACAATAAGCTTGCAAGGACAAACCTTCCTCCCTCCTTCTGCCTGCACGAGAAGCGAGGCACCAGGGCTCTCCCTGTCTCCACTGACAAGAAGATGGGAAGGAGGGGGGAACTGGGGAATCTAATCCAATTTGAATGTCCTGTTTTGCTTGAGGAAAGAAGGCAGCTGCCTCTTTGAGTAAGATGGAGTTAGAAAAGAAGCAGTGCCACCCTCTCTCCCTTCATCCTTTTCTTCTAGGAGGGAGACAGCAGTAGTTGTTGAGAGGCAGGAACTCGATGGAGGAGCTAAGGAGGTGAAGAGAGAAGCATGGCCCAGCAGACAGGTCCCTAGTTCATAATACAAGAGACGTGATTAATCGCAGAGTTTCTATGGGTTCCTGCACAAGTCTCTTGGTTTCTCTGGACCTCTATGCCTCATTTATAAGAGCTGGAGGAAATGTTTTTCACCTCTTACACAGAAAGGTCTGAGGTTAGCTCTATTAAAGGCTGTGGGGTGCTCAGATGAGGAGGTAACAGGGGACGTATCAGGTAACTCAAATACAAAACTACAAACAGTTACAATTGTATTTAATAAAACCAAAACCCATTCAACTAATCACACTCCAGGTTTTGCTACTTCTCCCCTGAATGACAAAAAGAAGAGTCCTTAACACCTATCTGTAAAAAGGAATGGCAGCCTTCCAAAGGAGACTGAAAATACTTGGGTTTAGTCGTCCCAAGTATCACAGGTGGTGAGGTACCGATGCCACACAAAGCCAAGGCCTTCTGTTTCATAGACTAAAGCCTTGTTTACCCATGATTTCTTTAAGCCACTATAAAGTTGTTCACAAAATCATCCTTAACTGGAACAATCTTCTGTAACAAGCATTCTAATTTGAAAAAAAGTAGAATCCCTTTATAAAAAGATGCTTCCCACAGCAGTCTGATAGTAACTCCTAGCACAGGGACCAATAGTAACAATGGCCAAAATATAAAATGAAGAAGAGATACAGAGAGAAGGGCTTTCAAAACTGCAATTTGGTCACCTAAATGAGAAACCTGCATTTTCAGAGAGCTAAGTACCCAGCATCCTCAAGAGAAATCAAACAAAATTATGAAGTAGCCAGTACTCACACTAGCTAGAGTACTTGTTTAGGGGACAACACCTACATTTGGCTATTTCTTCATAATCATTAAAATCTTGCTTAGAGCTCCAACCCCTGCACAATGTGCTGTGTCCACCGTATTGACAGCCTGATGACATGTACAGCTAATACATTGGTAAATCTCAAAAAAATTTGTTATACTAAGGAATTATATTTTCTTCCACATTTCTTCATCTATCTTCTAGCTAATTTACCTCAATACTGAGCTCACCCAGCAAATCTGTGCATTTTGTTAGAGCAAAGTTTGCCTGGTACGCATACTTAATTTCTTGGCTTTGATTAATAAATAGCCTTCTGTTTAAGTAAAGTCTTCTGTTTACACCATTAATAGACCTGTAGGACATCTACCTGTTCACTGAAATCATCACAATAGCCTTTACATTCTGAAGTCCATCAAAATTAATCTAATGGCAAATACAATAGAACAGTGGGAAAAATAATTACAGGAGTTAAGTCTAGGTAGGACTCCAGTTTCTTCTTCAAAGGCACAATTTCTTCCTGCAGTCCAGCCAGTTTCTGTGAAGAGAGCAAGGCAGATTATATTCTATAGTCTTACTTGTAGAAGTGACGTATATCAGTGAAATAGATCCACAATTATCTACAGCATTTCAGAATCCACAGATGTTGGGGAGAGCTTTCACAATCCTTCTTAAAACCCATGGAAGACGAAAACTCTGTTATTCATTCCGTTATCAGTCAAACCCAGCTCAAATTTTACACAGAGGTATCAATGAATTTGTCTTCATTCTCAAGACATCTTCAGATGTCTTTTCTTACAGTATAACCACCTGATCTCACCTCCCTGAAAGGAGAGGGGATTTGAAATGAGAATCCACCAGATAGAGGATTTTCTCTGTAGGCCAGAGAGGACTGAGCCCCAAGGAAGGAGATACACTCTCATGCCTATGGCTTCTGTGTGAAAACAGTTTTGCACACGCAGTCACAAAAATGACAAACCTTACACTTGCACTGCTTTGCTTATTCTGTTAACAAGGGGAGATAATTTCTCTTAGGGGCTGAAAATTGAGTACCTTCCAAAGTCCTCAACTCTTTTCAAATAATCAACTTAAAAGTGGAAAAAAAAGAAAAACAAACCCAGAAAACCAAAGCGCTCCGAAGTGAAGTCATTTGTGCTGCCCAATTCACTGGGCTCTTGGCAAAGCAGACACAGAAATGTCAGGGAGTCAAACCTGCCCTTATGCTCAGGTTCTAGAAGATGACAGGTCTAGAAAATTGCCTATGACTTTTTCTACATAAAATTCCAACAGAAATTATTTTTGGCTAGTATGCTTCTGAAACACTGTGCAATGTAAACATTGCCACCCAGTGCTGGTTCATGAGAATGACAACATGAAAATCAGGAAACCTGTCCCACTGTTCAACTTAACCGACTTGCAGGAAAATCTAGAAAAAGAAGTGGGGAGAAAGACTAAGTTCTCATTACAGTAATAGCAAATAACATTAAAATGCGGTGAGTGCAGACAGAACAACACAAATACATGGTACGTGTGCACAAATGCTTCAGCACAAAGCTCGAGAACCTATAGCTAGTAACTCAAGAAATGTGCTTTTTCCTTTAACAAATTATCTCACTGGGCTTACAATAGAGCTGAGAAACGTTATATTTAAAGACACAAGAGAAAAAAAAAGCACACAGTGGTTCAGAATTTGTGTTTCACTTGACCTCCTCCCCTTACTGTGAAGCATTGGAAAGCAGATTTATTTCACACAAACTAGAAAGAATCACCTGGGTCATTCTACCAAGTAATTGCAATACTCAGGTAGCCATGTAACAGGATATAGTCCACAGAATATCTATTGTTTATAACACAGATCACGGGCTGCCAATTTTCTTTCAGTGGCAGGGAATTTATTCTGTGGAAATTCTCTAGTAGGCTATATTCCCAATTACAGAGGCACAAAGAGAAAAGAGTGAAAAACAAAAGGCAACAAAACCGAAGATTCCAATTGTTCCCCTCAATCAGTTCCAGAAGGAAAGCTTCTTCCCAAGTCCAAAATAAGCCCGTATCTAACCCTGAAGAAAAGGTACCACTTCAGCACCCAGATGCTTCTCAGTTTCCAGGAGAGACAAAGCTATCCAACATACTCCAGTTCAGAGATAACCATCTACAAGATTTCTATTTGTGCTTCTTTTTACCATTAATATTTGTTCACGTAACCGAACAGCAAACTACGTTTCCTGAAACCACCCAACAAACAAGCCTGCTCTGTACCACTGTAGAAACATCCATCTTGTACCAAAAGACCTACCTCAGACAGGCTCACAAGCGACTCGTGTGTCAGCGACTGGTCCAACCCCGTGGCAGCAAGCTGCTCCTACAAACAGGAAAGGGTTCGTTCATAACTGACCACAAAATACAGCGGGGAGGAGAAAGATTTTTTCTATCTCCTTGGGTTTTGATCTAAACAGGCCAACAAGAATGCAGTTTGTCAACACCAGAAATACCTATTTGAACCACAGCTTTAGCTAGTATATGAAATCAGTTGCTACTAAAATTTGTATCAAGAATAACAAGTCTTTCCAGAAAACTACTGGGAGGAGAGCACATGACAAGGCTGGGAAGAGGCTTCTCAGTAAAATGTCATCAACAATGTTTTCCATCTCATATTTGTCAAGGTATTGGACAGCATCCAGGTGTTAAATAAAGCATTCACATATCCTTCATCACATAGGAAAGGTGAAAAAGACAGTGCAACTTCTGCCTTCTGTGTTTAATCATTTACTAATTTCAAAAAATGGCTATGTTCAGAATTTTGACACACAGTTTACCTCAGTGAATCAGCTGCTCTACTGGTAGCTGTCTGTATACTCTTATAGGACAGTACCTCACAATAAACACAAGATAGTCCAAGCTAATGCAGTTCCCAGTGAAAGAAGAGAAAGTGTCCCTGCATTTATCATAGGATGTCCTGGGGAGACACCATGAATATAGCAAGAACAACTGAAGTGTTGCAACACATTGTCCTGTTAGCACGAGTCCTCAGTCCTGGAGTTTAGGAAGCTCCTGGGATGTCTCTGTAACTACATGTTTGGTCCCAACCAACCATGACTGTGCCATCCTGTCACAATGCCTTGTTAGAAAATTCCTTCCATCTACCTCAGCAGCCTTGATCCTGATTTTTAAATCCTCAGATTTATTTTTCAGAAACTTCAAGTTCTGGGATCGGCTGTCAGCTTTGGCCTTTTCTACCTCCAGAAGTTCCTCTGCTTTTTTAAGATCCCTTAAAAAAAATACAAACAGAAACAAACTTTTACATTCAAAGAGATACCAGTATACCAATACTGCTTAATTATCTATGCTTAAGCTAAAACCTGTAATACAACCAACACAAGAAGGGAGAGAATGGAGAAAAAACTGCATTTCCCTGTGAGTTTTCCCAGTGGAAACATCCACAGCTGTTACATCCAGAGTCCCAAAGGCCAGGGAAAAAAAAAGAGGCCAAGGGGAAAGCCAGCTGCATAAAAGCAAAGAGTAATAGCCTTCTGTATAATTCCCTAATTTAGTTAGAGACCTGCTATGCAAGCTAAACTTACAATCACAGAGAGCAGCCATGACAAACCTGCACAAAGCATACAGGTCTGGTATCTTTGCTACAAGCAGTGTCACGATTACTACCTTAAAAGACAAAACCCAGAAAATAATTGGACTGGAAGGGGGCTGCGGAGATCATCTGGGTCAATCCCCACTCAAGGCAGGGGTTGATCCTGCTGTGCTTGGCAAAGCACCTCAGATTACATCCTCTAGGGAATGGACTTGATACCGATTTTTTTTTTATTATTATTATTATTTTTAAGTCTCCCACACACTGGTTAAAGGAAATTCTTACCTGGGAACAGGTTTTGTTTTGCCTGACTCCTTCACTCTGACTTCAGAGCCCACACTAAATGTGGTAAGAAAATCAGGTTTGCCTTCACCCTCAGACGAAGGCAACTGGTGGAGGATGCAAGCCCATATCTGACAACTGCTTGTAGACCATTTTTGGTTTAAAATAATGAGTTTGATTGTATCCCGAATCTCCTCTGATTACTGAATGTGTCCACAGCACATGGCTTTCGATATTGTGAATTAGAGATGTGTCAAAAATCTGAAACTATCCGTGTTAGTTATCACAACCAATGTTCCACATTGCAGAGATCAGCAGTATTGCTTACATCTTTCCCCTTTCTCATCCATTACTCACTCCTCTAACTGCTTTTCCAGCATCACCGCTGCAGTTATTTTTTTCCTAAGATTGCTCAATTCCAGTTCCATTTCTCTGTTTTTTGATTCTGTTGCATACAGCTCCGAAGTCATATCATTGATGGCAGAGAAGAAGCTGGTGAAAAAAAGAGATTCAGTGGAATGCTCAGGATTCAGCTCTTCTGAAACTCAGAATTATTCTTTTCTCTACACTTTCCACAAATGACTTTTTTTTTTTTGTTCTCATATTATAATACATCAGATAACTGCCAGCTATTTTAGAAAAGGAAAGTAAAATAAGTAACTAAGGGTATTTGCTTCCCTTAACTAAGAAAGATTTCGTGCGGAAGCAGGAACGGCCCAGCAATCTGAGTAGGAGGAAGTAAAAAAGACCTAGCACTCTAGTGAATATAACCACTGGGTTTGACATGATCAGATGCTCCACTCCTGGCCTGCCAAATTGCCTTTGAGAAAAACTGTGTTCAGTCCCTGAAAACTCACGTCCCCGAGATATGCCCAGCAGTTTTTCAGTCTCTTCCTCTTCCCAAATGGTTCAAAGCTGCTATCCCCTCCAGCTCAGGGGAAGAGCTGCAAGAGCCAAGCTCCTGAACATCATACAAAAATTGGATTCCAAGGCAGATTTTGGCCCTTCCTGACTGCCAGTGCTCAGCACAAACCTGCTGTGTTATGGGTCAAAGCCAGGCTAGGGAGAGGGGCCCAGGAAAAGCAGACTAACAGCTGCCATTTTTCTGTGGCTGAGCCAAGGAAATCTCCTTACATTAACTGAGGCCAGGCAAGAGAGGGAAGAAAGAGGAGCCGAGACAAACACCAGTTACAGTTCCCCAGTCCTTGCCTAAGCAGTATGAAACCTGCTCTAGCTTGTGCTACCTGGCATGGCAGTCTGAGTGGCAGCATCCTGCAGCCACTCACCACAAAAGCAGGGGCAAAAGAGGGAATTAACTGTGGCTGAGGCACCTCTCAGGCTTCAGAGACTTCCTTTGCTGGGATAATCAAGAGTTAAGAGCTTTGTGCCCAGTTCTCCTGTGCTCCAAAGCTGCCGAAGGGGCGCAGAAGAAGCTGGACAAGTAAGGTTCCTGGTACGAGAGTCAAGTTTGAAGCTGTTGAATTGAAAAACCAGAGAGAAACAGCACAGACCATCACTCCTGATGCACAGTGGGAATAATTACCTAGCAAGAGAAGTGTCCTTCGTTTCAAGTGTCATTGCACTGTCTACCAAGACACTGAGGTAGCTTGTGCCTTCGCTGGACAGACTGGATAGGGAAAGACCCAGGCTTTCTGCAAGAAGGCCCTCTAGATAGTTAGCTGAAAAACAAATACAACCCAAATTAGTAATTTCATTTTACTGTTCTTTAAGGCCTAGATGGGACTCTCTCTTTTAACATGTGCGTTAAAAATGTACTTATGGTCCCCTGGACCATTCACTTGCTCCAAAAAACCCACATTATCAAACACTCACTCTAGACAGCTCGAGCATAACTTAATCATCTCACTGTTGTTTCAGATTCCTCAAGCGCTTTGCTTAACAGTGGATTAGCACCAGCTCAGACTCTTAAATCAGCTGTAGGGTTGCTTCCCTGTCTATCCAGCCAATATTTCAATGCTGTGCTACTCAGCCCAGCAGGCTGGGAGGTTTTAGCAATTAATCTGCTTGTCCGTATTTACAGCCTGCTCAAGATGGCTTAAAAAATTGCTCTTGACCAACCTTATGTCACCGTAAATTTTGCTGAAAAGAAGGCATGGAATGCATGGTAGTAAAAGCCGTACCAGAACAAAAGCTGAGTCTGTTCCTATATATATTCGTTTGAAAGATTTTAACAAAGACAATCTTCAAGGTCACTGAGAAAAACTAACTTTGATGGAACTGAGAACTGGAGCTTCAAACTCACCTTCTGCTTCGTATTCTGTTGCCTTCTGCTTCATGTCCTCTATCAGCAAAGAAACATCCCTGTCTCTGGCTTCATTGCATTCTACAAGCTCATACAAGATATCAATTGTCCTTGCATTCACTTCGTACTGTGGAACAGGCCGATTCCCATATATTTTCTTCAGCCATAAAGTAACCTGCCAGAGAAGGGAAAAAACAGAGTTAATGGTCAAGTGAAATGACAGAAAATAGCTGATAGATGTGAGAAATATAAAGTTCTGCAAGCTCTGCATTCCTGAAGAATAACTTCTGCTATATCAGTTGAGGCATGGGTGGAAAAAGGGAATTCAACTTGCTTTGTTTCTTCTTCAAACACCCTCTGTAGTTTAGAAAACCATTTCCATTTTACTCTCCCTCATTTCTCTGGACACCTGCTTATCTCCAGGTGATGAAATTTTAATCTTTTTATTCACATGACATGTTTGTTACAGACACACTAATGATCCAAGAGATGTTAAATGGGTATTTAGGCAGCTGATAAAAACTGCATTAAAGCAGCGTGGGATAAAACTGCCCAAACCACGATCATTGGGAACAGTCTCTATGGGCTAGCGGGGCAGAAAGGGTTACTTCAGTGTGCAGGCAGGAGCCCTGCACAGTACAGTTTCTACCACTGAAAATAAGGTCAGGAATGGGAGAGAGATTGTGGCTGATAATAACTGAACGCATGGAAGTTCAAAACTTAGATAACAAATTCTTGTCTAAAGCTCTCTAAGCAACCTGATGGAAAAGGACCCAGCCTTATAACTTAAAAAGACATTTCTTTCTAGCATATCCTTCTTTATGCTTCCACTGTACCAGCATCTCAGCTACATACACTGCACACAGCAAACATCACCCTGAACTATTCCAGGGAGAAAACCATCAAGCCCTCAGCAGACAGCACTAATTACGTGTAGATGAAAACTCTTAATACTGCAAAAAAGCCAAGTTTGCGAACAAAAGATGAATTACATCTTTCTGCCACTCTCTCCAACGAGAAAGATTTGAAATGCGTAAAACTTCAGGCGCCCAAGATCTCCATAACCCAGCGTCTTAAACCAGCCTTATGCTTAAAGGCCAGGGAGCTGGGGCTGTTATCTAGTAGGCAGCAGAGGATGAAGCGGGCGAAGGGAGGCTCCGCTGCTGCAAAACCCACCAGGGACCACATCGTGCCGGTCCCCCAGCGCTCAGAGGGGCAAGAAACCGACACGGGCTCGTTTCTGCCCTTAAACCTCGCACGTCCGAGCGCCAGACAAACAGAGCGAGAGCTGCCAGGGTCCCCCAAAGCCTTCAGCGACACGGCTCGGGTGCCTCGGGTGTGGAAGGACCCACACAAACGCTGCCGGCAGAGCGGGACGGGGGCTCCGACAACGCACCGGGGCCGGCTCCGCGCCCGGGGTGGGTGGGTGGGGGGACGACACCCGGCACCCCCCCCACCGCTAGGCCCTGGGTCCCCGGGGCGGGTGAGGGGCAGCCGGGCCCGGCCTAAGACGGCCCCAGGACGGGGCCCACCTCCAGAAAACCCCGCACCGAGACAGCCGCGCCCCGACCCAGCCCCATCGATACCCGCCGGAGCTTCTCCTCCATGGCGGCCTCCCGCCGCCTGCGAACCACCCGCCTCCGTCCCGGCTTCCCCCGCGCGCCCCACAGCCTGACGGGAATTGTAGTTCGGGGGCGTGGCCTCCCCAACGCCCGGCCCAGCAGGACCCCGCCCACTTTCCTAGTCTTAAATTCTTTAAAGGCGGCGGGTGGGGGGGGGAGGAAATCAGCTTAACTCACTGGCTGCAGCCAACGCTTTTACCAAAGTGGACTTAAACGCTCTAAATGTTTTGAAAGAGTTTGCTTTTCCCCTATAACCTGCACTTTTAAGGAAATAGTCTCAAATCAGTAACATCATTTGAGGGGATTTTGGATTTTGATGGATTGAACTGTATGTTTCACATATATCACAAGGCAAATTGCAAATAACAGCATATAAAGCCCTTCATCAAAAAGGCTTAAATCATATTTTTAAGTTAAAGGGCAACAATTGAAATTTTAACAGCTGGTGTATCACAGCTTAAATAAATTCATATAAAAGCTGTGCTCCTTATTAGAAAATACGCCATAAAAATCCATCTTCTGAGTCAAACCCTTTACACAATTATCAAGGAACCACCTTTCTTCAGCAATACAGAAAAAGCACAATTGCACAAGACTTAAATGGGTTATTGAAATCACAGTGTTTGGGGTTTTTTTCAGGCAGTTTTACAGAATTTGAAGTAAGTGATTACCAATATAATCAGTGTAAGAAACATTGCTGAAACATTGTGTTTGATACGACACATGCCAAAATGGTTGAGGATGTTTCACTTAACCTTTTCAATTCCCAGAAAGGTCTGCTGCGATCTGTGCTTTACTAACCTCTCTGGATTACCAACGGGGACACGATCACACTGTGCCTGCCTGAGTTTTGGCACTTTCTCCCCGGCAGACTAAATCCTACGTCTCACCTATGGGACTTGTTGCAAAGCACGCTGTCGCCGCAGGGTTAGGCCTCGGTAGATGGATCACGAGGGAGAGATCCCTGTCTGCTGTAAGCACAACTGCCTCTTGCAGTGAGATTCTTCTCAGCTTGCGACACTGTGACCCTGTCACCGTCACCTCTGATGGGGTCAGCTTTTAGGTTTCATGTATGTAAAAGACAGCTTATAACTCCCTGAAACAAAGATTGAGAGAAGCAGTCTGAGGGAAGCATGAACTGAGAGACAAAACTTGGTAAAGATAAGGGGGGTTGGGGGCAGAGGCTCTCCAAGCCTTTCCAAGGAATATCTCAAACACTCACAAGTACTCTGAAATGAATAATGCAGGCCTAGTGCTCAATGAACTGATGAGGCGGACACTTGACCCATATGGAAAGAATAGCAAAGGATGCGGCTGGAGGAGGAAGCCCTGTGGAGACAGGACAGTTCTGCCCTGGTGTAACTTGCAAAGTTTGTTAACTCTCTGGTTTTGAGGCCATCACATCCAATGAATGACCTTCAACCCATTACCCGCAAAATACATATTAAAAGTTGACACCCCTGCATATGCTAATGAAGATTGCAGAGATCGTGCTAAACATATGTGATCACCACATCCCTCTCTCAACCCAACATGTCACTTGGAGGAAGGGGGAAGAACTTGAAGCAAAGCTGCCACTGTAGTAGGAAAGTGGGTCATACTGATATGGGAAACATAAAGGGGGAAGATAGGTACCACTAAAATAAGGAGAAAAAAAAAGGAGAAGAAACGAAGAAAGAAGGAAAGTGTGTGGAACTCTGCAGAAGAGCACTCTTACAAACCAGAAACCCCGTTGGCTGGACCAACGCTGGAACCAGGACTGGTGATCTCTTTACCTCCCTCTCTCTCCAGTTCTCTTTTCTCTTAGAATTGTTAAATAATGCAAGGTGTACCTTATGACTTGCCATAACTTGTTATATACCTAACCAATTAACGGAAAACCTAGTTTAAGACATATACTAATCACTGCAGTAATCTAGTAGATGTTTGTATATGGACTTTGAGAGTTATCTCACCTTAGTCCACACCGCTTGGGATTTGTGAATTGAGTCACTCACCCTCCTCTTCCGAGTGGGTCATGACAACGCATTACCAGCAGACTGGCTAAAAAATTTAAGCTCCTCTGCAGTATTGATAAGAAAACCAAAATGGTGCCACACACCGCATAACTTTTACCCCCGTTTTCCACCCTTTTCTTCTACCACCAGCACTTGCTACGGGACGGGACGGCTAGGAGCATGAGCACCCGCAGCTCCCACCAAAATTGAAATGTGAACACCCCCCAAAAAAGGGGGACACCCCCAGCCCTCACACCCCGACCTCCCGCGCCTCACACCGGCCGCGGCCCACCTCACACCGCCCCAACCCCGCCCCGCCGCCGCTCTCCGCCCCTTCCGCCCGCCGAGGGCCATTTCAAGGGCACCTACCGCAACGGGGTGTTTTTCTAAAAGCCCCGTTTGTTTGTTTTTTTAATTTTCTAAAAATATATAGAGATATATTCCCTCAGCAATGTGAGGCGCAGGGACGGAGAAAGCGTTACCACACCTGAGGGGCGCGATGGCGGCGGGGGAAGCACTTCCGGGCCTCGCCCCGCCCCGCGCTGTGGGCGTGGCCTCGCCGCCAACAGGGGCGGTGCGCGCCGCCGCCATTTTGTGGAGAGAGAGCGGGGCCGGCAGCTGCCTCACGTCTGCTTCGGTTTTCTCCGGAGGAGCCACCGCCCGCCGCCGCCGCCATGCTCTCCGCCCGTGTGGCTGCCGCTCTTGCCCGCTCCTTGCCGCGGCAGGCTGGCGTGGTGAGCACGTTTTCTTTTCCCGGGGGTGGGTGGGCGGGCGGTCGCAGTCGCCCGCCACCGCCGGCGCCATCTTGGGGGCCGCGGTGACATTGAGGGGCAGCGGCCTCCCGCTGTCGGGAGTCTGGGGCGGGCTGTGTGTGGGGGGATCGCCTCAGGAATGGGTGACAGCGGGGCCCGATGCTCTGATGAGGAACGGGGGTGCCCTTGCTTTGGAAATGGGTCTAGGGGACGGCGTGTCCTTCCCCGGGGATGCGGATTGGTACTGTTGGGGTTCAGGTTAACGTCTGAAAGCTGCTAGATCCCCGTCAGGGTTAGGGATTTGAGCTGCGAGGCTTTCCCAGGTAGCATTTTTTTTTTTTTCCCCTGTGTTTGTGGGAAGAGCGAGGGTGCGAAGATCTGTCGGGACCCGTTCCCGGCCGGTGTCCCTTGTGAAGGTGAACTGAGAGGCCTGCCCGGCCTTTCAGAGAAACGGCGTTAAGGCTGCAAGGAACTGCACTGGGAGCTTTGCTTGGGATGTGGGATTATAATCTTTTAATGCGTTCATTATCACAGATTATTATTTTTTTCCGTTTCTACTATCGTATTTGTTCTAGCCCTACTTCAGCAATTCTGTAGTTAGATTTTTCTTAGAAAGGCCAACCCTCAGAAGACACGATCTTATTTCTCCCTTATGCAGAACCATGAGGGATGCACTGATTTCTTTACGCCCCAAGCTTTTGACGTTTAGCACAAAGGTGGCCAAGGAGAGGAGGTGTTGCTTTGGGAGTTGCTGCAGTGCTGCGATGGTGACATCAGTGCAATGCAGAAAAATGCAGCAAGTAATTTAGAGCAAAATCCTTTATCGTGTATCCTTGCTTAGTAGTGCTGGTCTTGGTTCTATAACTTCAATTTGTGAATAGAGTGCTGTGGAGCTCAGTGCAAAACTGTGACACGTTAAATGTATAAGCTTATGATAAAAAATGTTGGCGTGTTGTCTCTTAAGACTTTTTTTGAATGATAGAGGAAATCTCACTGTTACTGAAATAATTACTTATTTTAGATTTCCAGAAACACCCTGGGTGCAGCATTTGTTGCTACAAGAAACATCCATGCCTCCAAAACATGCTTTCAGAAAACTGGTGAGTCTGAGAAAGGTCTTCATATAAGAGTGCAGCTTAAGAACTTGCTCTATCAGACAAAAAGAAAAGTGAATATGGAGCGTAAGGGGTGTGTGTGTCGGTTGACAAAACACTTAGGGACATTTATGTACTGATAGTATTTAACGGTGAACTGTTACACAGTTGCATCCAGGAGACTTCACTTTAATAACTATTCAAATCATGCCCAAACCAAAAGAGTGGTCACGTGTCAGTTGGCTTACACAGCTTACCTGCTTCATGAGGATTTGATTCAGTCTTCAACTCCTGCAGAATTATTTGAAAAAAATGCCTCAAATTCCAGTTTCCTGTCTTGTTTGTAATAGTGTGAAGGAATGGATAACTTTTCCAGGCCTGCCTGGGTTTGACCTTGTGTCCTTGAGTATAACTTTTTTGCTGCCAGCATCTTGGTGTTTAGAGCAGGCAGTGGCACTGCATAGCTGTGTTTGTGGTAGTGGTTCATGTACAATTTTTGAATTGGTTTAGGGTGATTAAAAGTATTATTAGGAAATATGTTTCAGGGTGTTATTTACTGTCTCATAGCTGAGGAAATAAAAAGTTGTTGGAGGTACACTGTTAAATAAATTTGAGGAAGATGGAGAATGCATTTTTATAGCTTATATCGAAACACTTCCTCCTTAAATGTATTGAGTTCCTTTAAATATGTTTGGATCTTGGATTACAAATGAGTTGACAGCGTGTTTTGATGCCTCCAGTTGAAGTAAATGCTCTGCAAGCAGAGCTAGCATGTCTGTTTTTTCTGAGCTACAGCTAATTATTTAGTCGAATCGCTTTCAAGGGAGAGAGATTGCTGATAGTGTAAGACATAATGAAAGAAATTGATAGCTAAACACCCATCAATATTTTGATTGAAGCTGGCTTGTAATGATGAGTTGAAGCTGCTTTTATTGGCTGTGAATACAGAAGCTGTTACTTCTTATGCATCCTATGTAAGCAAGAGTGTTGCTTGCCAGACCTTGTGGCATACCTGAAAAAGAGTACCTTGGCTTTTGAATTCAAGAAAAGCTTACTGAGTTCATACTGTGCCTTAATGTGCTAAATGTGGTTTCAAATGTCTCTTTCCAGGTACTGCTGAGGTATCCTCTATTCTCGAGGAACGTATTTTGGGAGCTGACACCTCTGCTGAACTTGAGGAGACTGGCCGTGTGCTCTCAATTGGTGATGGTATCGCCCGTGTGTATGGCCTAAGAAATGTCCAAGCAGAAGAAATGGTTGAATTCTCCTCTGGACTGAAGGTAAGCTTTCATTAGAGCAGTTTGTTTAGCCGAGAAATACAAAGAAGACTTTAAGGAGAATGTGAGACTATGCTCAGAGCTACCCGTATGGACCTTTTACAGACTTCATTGCAACTTTAATATGTAGTAATTAGTTGAAATAATACTGCAGAAAGCAAATATTCTTTGGATTTGTAACTCTTTGATTTTAGTATCTGGTTCTTGGCCAACATTTGAGCTTTATTTGTCTTCATCTAGGAAGTATAAGAACTAGTCTGGTGTCAGATTTTGTTTTCTTTGGTTTCAGGCTGGCTTTTCTGTTGCCTATTGAATAATAGCCTCTCTGCTCCAATACAGTGTGCGGTTTGCCTACTTCTTATAGTCCTAAGAGCAGACTAGAGTTAAGAATCTGTCTGACTGTTCTGAGAATACTGCAACAGCCCTTCCAGTATTTTTAGTGACCTAACTTGCCTTAGGCAAGAGAAGAAGACAGTGCTTTTCCCTTGTCCAATTCTTAGCCAAGAGAGATATGTTGTATTTGAACCCTGCTTATACTTGGTGTTCTTTTTAGAGAGAAATGACTGAATGCTAGACTGCTGCAACTATAATTATGTGGTAAGCTGAAGGCTTAGGCAGGTTCTCTAACAAGTATGGAAGAACAAACGTGCATTGTACATAAAAGCAAAACATTGACTGTTGTTGCAAATAAGATTGAGGTAGATTAGGTTGGATGTTCTACACTGTAGAATAATCACATGGGTATTAAAGTATTAAATTTTTTGTAAATGTCGGTATGGGTTTTCTCAGGATAATGTGATCTTTGTCCTAGGGTATGTCCTTGAATTTGGAGCCTGACAATGTTGGTGTTGTCGTGTTTGGTAACGACAGACTGATCAAGGAAGGGGATGTTGTGAAGAGGACTGGTGCCATTGTGGATGTTCCAGTTGGGGAAGAGCTGCTGGGCCGTGTTGTGGATGCCCTGGGCAATCCGATTGATGGGAAGGTGAATGTAACTAGGTGTTTACTACCTCTGCTTGTATCTATGTGATACAGACTGCAACTGGTTTTCTCCTCTCTTTAAAGGGCCCTGTTTCATCTAAGACACGTAGAAGAGTTGGTTTAAAGGCCCCTGGGATCATTCCCAGAATCTCTGTCCGTGAACCTATGCAGACTGGTATTAAGGCTGTGGACAGCTTGGTGCCAATTGGTCGTGGCCAGCGTGAGCTGATCATTGGTGATAGGCAGACTGGGTAAGTTAAATGCCCAAGCTAAAAATGTTTCCTTAAACAGAGATTCAAGTACAGTGTGTGCCAACGTACAGAGCTGAACACAGAACTGCTTAGAGGTTGGGAGAACAGTAGGCAACTTAACTAACCAACCTCTGTGTTACACAGGAAAACATCAATTGCAATTGACACAATAATCAACCAGAAACGATTTAATGATGGAACAGATGAGAAAAAGAAGCTGTACTGTATCTATGTTGCAATTGGCCAGAAGAGATCTACTGTTGCTCAGCTGGTGAAGAGGCTCACTGATGCAGGTACAGAATTTTGAAGATGGTTGAGCCTGGCAGCTAGTGATGCCCTGTTCTCATTATAATGCTGAATATTTTTATGACCTCTCCTAGCTGTGAGTGTGGACAGAATTCTTTTCATATTAGATCCTGAGAACTGCTTGCTTTTATGGACAAGAAATCTTTCTAGGTAGCTGGGGAAAAAAAAAAAACCAAACCAACACTTTTGCTACATTGCATTAGAAGACTAGTATGAGGCCTGAAAACTGCTGCATTTCTTCTGGAAAAGTAATCTTCCATGCTTTTCTTAGCAGAGTTCAAAGAGCTTCCTCTTGGTGGTCAGGCAGGCCTGATGACAAGCTATGGCCTGCAAGTATTTATGGACTTGGCATTTGTTTCATATGTGTGCAAGTTGGTGTGAATGGCAGTTGCAAGTTTAGAAAAGAGACTTTACTGCCAAAATAGAGACTTTACAGCCCAAACCTAAGGGATTAAATGATAGCATCTTGATCTTGATGAGTCATCTCATAGACCAAGTCTGCATATGTAACAGAGCTTGCAAGAGATCAGGCACCTTACCTCTTGCCTGCAGGTCAAGCAGAGTCATATCTAGCAGGAAAATAAACCCATTTTAAAGACAGTAATTTGTTTGGTACTGTGAAAAAACCAGTAGTATCTCCTTGCAGAAGCTAGGAAGTCACAGACTTTAAGGCTGAGTTACTTCTAGAACCAAGGTGTATCTTTGTGAAAGTCTAAACTTCATTTTAAATGGTAAAGAAGTCTGCAAGTGTTAGCCATTAGCTGCCATGAACTTGCTCTTGAAACTCCTTGAGTTAGTTGAGCTAATGGATGTGTTAATCTAGTACAGCAGTCTTTCCTGTAATGATGTAGTGATGTTGCCTGGGCTTGCTTCAACAACTAGTACTTTGCGTGTGTGTTGTATTTGCTGATGATGGGCATGATGAGGTAATATACTCAGTGGTGTGTGTCTCCAATTCTTTCCAGATGCCATGAAGTACACTATTGTGGTGTCTGCAACAGCATCTGATGCAGCACCCCTTCAGTATTTGGCTCCCTATTCGGGCTGCTCCATGGGGGAGTACTTCAGAGACAATGGAAAACACGCGTTAATCATCTATGATGACTTATCAAAACAGGTCAGGAATTACTGTTTATAGGCCTCATAGCCTAGCATTGGCGTTTGTAGCTGTAAGATCACCTCAGGTTTAGAAATTCAAAATTTTAAATGAGCTACTGAAGTCTGAGAGCTTTCTTTATACCACGCAGGCTGTTGCCTATCGTCAGATGTCTCTGCTGCTGCGTCGTCCGCCTGGTCGTGAAGCCTACCCAGGTGATGTGTTCTACCTGCACTCTCGCCTGCTGGAGAGAGCAGCCAAAATGAATGATTCCTTTGGAGGTGGCTCTCTGACTGCCTTGCCTGTCATTGAAACTCAGGCTGGTGATGTGTCTGCTTACATTCCAACCAATGTCATCTCCATCACTGATGGACAGGTGGGACTTCTTCCCATGCTGGTACTTCTGTGTAACTTACTGGCAGGTCTCTGAGGAGGCTTCCAGGCTTCTGACCAAGATGATAATATAACAATTTTCTCCTACAGATCTTTTTGGAAACTGAGTTGTTCTACAAAGGTATCCGTCCAGCCATCAATGTTGGTCTGTCTGTGTCCCGTGTAGGTTCTGCTGCTCAGACCAGGGCTATGAAGCAGGTAAGTATGAAACTGCTGCTCCTTCTCTCATCAGAGACGAGTAGTGTATAGGCTTTCCAACCCATTTCACTCTAGTTGTGAATATAGAGGGAATAAAGCTTTGGATTCCTTAGCGTTATGAATTTATCAAAGAATAAACTTTGGGGATCTCTCTGATATTTCCATTGCCTGCTGGGGGTGGTGGGGGGGAATAGTATCAGTGTAAGGATGTAGGACTAGTAAGTTTCAGTATGCTGAAGTGGGTACTGATCTAACTAGAAATAGAGAATGCTTTCTTAACCCCACACTTCTTTTAGTCCAGATACGGAATTAGAGAGGCTTAATATCAGCTATGCCCATTTCAGGGAGGAATAGTACGCTCATGTTAAAAGGCCAAGCAGATGGTGGGATTTTTAGAAACGCGTATAGTCATCTGTCAGAATCTTGGTATTCACTTGACTGGTATGCAAGGCAAAGCTGACTTGCGACAGCTGTCAGCTGAAGATAACCTGCAAACTACTAGACTCATTTAAAAAACTGGTCAAACTCAGTCTGACCTGTATCTTGTCTTGTAGGTGGCAGGTACCATGAAGCTGGAATTGGCTCAGTATCGTGAAGTAGCTGCCTTTGCTCAGTTTGGGTCTGATCTGGATGCTGCTACGCAACAGCTGCTGAACCGTGGTGTACGTCTGACAGAGCTTCTCAAACAGGGACAGTATGGTGAGTGTCTTGGACGTAACAAGTCTGCGTTTCCCATTAGTCTCTTGTGCTAATGAGGTTGGTCTTTGTGCCAGCATTTACCATGTCTGTTCTGTGGATGTGGTAAATACAGACTTACTTGAACCATGTTGTATGTGTGCATTGATCTCCAAAGGAGGACTCTGTAGTACTGATGTCTCCCGCTGTAAGAGTTACCAATGGCATGAGTGCTTTCTTTTCTGCAGTGCCCATGGCGATTGAGGAACAGGTTGCAGTCATCTATGCTGGTGTAAGAGGTCACTTGGACAAGCTGGAGCCCAGCAAAATCACTAAGTTTGAGAGTGCTTTTCTAGCTCATGTTCTGAGCCAGCACCAGGCTCTCCTCTCCACGATCAGGTATGATGATTTATCTCACTTCATCCCAAGGGTGTTGACTTGATAGCTGGAGTACTGGTCACTGAGCTGTTAATTTAGTGTATCCTAGAACATCAGGCTTTAAGCTGCCTATACCAGAACTGGAGGTTAAATCAGCCTTCCTACTGTCCTTGCGCTGCTGTCCAGAGCTCAGCTTCATCTGTCCAGCTTTTACAGTTTACAAGCATCCAGCTGATGCTTAAAATGAACCTACCTGCATATGTCTCCTCTAGTCCAATACTTAAGTCACTAAATCTTGTCAGTTCCCATTTTTTTTTGACAGCTTTAAGCCATTACACTACTGTGGATTAAATGCTGCTCACTGCCTTCCCTGCTGCTGAGTTAACTGTTGGGGATTGAGTCTTTCCATAGCCCTGTACTGTAAACTGGTCTTGGCTTGTTTTGTCATGAGTCAAATCACGTGCCTTCCATCTCTGAGGCACAGCTTTATAGAAAGTGGAGCCTTGTTGAACTATGTATAGTTGTTTTGAAAGTATTTGTTGACAAACCTTAGTTCTTCAACAGGACTAACTTTTTTAGGAGAAGGGAAGGTACGTTAGTTTTGGTAGTATAGCTTCATGCATCAGACAGAAATGTGTTAATTCATCTGCTATTTTTGTTAGAAATTGGAAGGTTTGTTGTAAAGTGGGGGGGGGGGGTGTTTGTCCTAGTCAGGGATTAACCATATATTTATTCCTGTGTCAGAAGTTTAACTGAACTCTTTTAACAGGACTGAAGGGAAGATCTCTGACCAGACAGAAGCTAAGTTGAAGGAAATAGTCACAAGTTTCCTGGCTACTTTTGAGGCATAAACTCTTAAAACTGCTCAGACAGATTGGGCTGTTGTGGTCCTGTGCTCTAGCTCCATCAAAGACTTAAAAGTACGTGCAACTTGAATGTACAGATCTCGGTGAGAATAAAAGTTTCCATGTAAAAAGGCTCCTATATTTTGTTGTAAATTATTGCCTTTCTGGCTGGCTACTTGAGCAACACATGCCTTTAACTCTGTGGTTTTAAACTCCCCTGGACACACGCTTGCTAGAGGAACTCGGAAAAATCGGGGCACATCTTACCTGCTGTGTGGATGAAGCTCCCCTTACAGGAAGGAGTAAGGGTAGCAGATGGATTCTGTGGCTAACACTGCAGCTCCCACCGTGACAGAGCTGAGGGCTCTTGCAGTTCTTAGCCTTTTCACTAGGCAACTCGTCTCGGAGAAGGACGTACAACTGGGGAAGCAGTTTGTGCTGTCTCGTCATGGGTGGTAACTGATTGAACCTCGTGGTATTCCTTAATGGTCTGATACTGTGGAGGCATATTTCTTAGAATTGCTGTCTAACCCAGCCTGGTGCCTGGCTTTCAGAAGATGGGTGCTTTCAGAACTGACTGTCCTTGTGTCTCAGGACGAGGGCATGTTTAGCTGTTACAGTAGTAACTGCTAAAGATGTAAATGCCACTATCCTCTGGAGTTGACTCCTGTTCTGTCAATGAACTCTGCAATTGTTAATGGTTTGGGGGGAGGTTGCACACCAGAGCATCTTTAATTTTGTGACTTTTTCTGCGTGCTAGGTGAGGTACAAGATACCAGTGTTATAACTTCTGTCTGGAATGTGGGAAAGTTAAGTTTAAAGCAGCTCTGCTTTGTGTGGTGTATTCAACTTCACCTGGTACACTGGAACTTGGTCCTTAATCCTCGGTGAGCCTCTGTACCATGGTTACCTGTGATCAGGATTTCTGCTGAGGCTGTTTGCTCTGTTCCCAGCCTGCTGCCTTCACAGGAGCACCCTGCCTCTGAGTTCAAACCTGCTGTGTTACAAGCAGCTGGAAATATTTCATCTAAGCCCTTCACACAGTTCCAGGTTAACAAGCTTCTCTATTAGTAGCTTGGGTGCTTTGAGAGCGTGAGCTCCGGCTTCTGCCGTACAGGAAAAAATAAACACTTTTAGTCTGGGAGTGTCAGACTTCTTTCGGGGAAGTGCTGGCATGGCAGAATAATGCTATGCTCCTGGAGGAGGGCTTCTTGTGGAATGCCTTTTGTCTTTCACAATCTCATTTCTTTGACACACAGCTTTGGCACTGGTGCCTGGAAGGCTTCACAGGCCTGAAGGAGTACTGCTGTGGAACCTTCTTGCTCCAGCTACCCTGCATCACTTGTCCCTTCCAGTACAGCTCTTACAGCTTGTGACTGTTCGTGCACAGTGACTAAACCCCAGTGACTTGTTGATGTTGCTGTGCCATGTTTTGCTTGAATGCTGCTGTAGATAGGAAGCAGCAAGTTCAGGGGTGTCTTGGTCCAAAATTGCACGGAGATGTATTTGTTTCTGGTAACAAGATAAATACTCCAAAGTTCTGATTTCTCTCCTGTTGCTGCTGTGACTTAGGAAGGTGGTGATTTTCTCACCATTAAAGCACCTGGTGGTAAATACCTCCTGTCCAGTCAGACAGAATGATGGTGGGGCTGGTTTTCAAGAGTTGGTCGCAAGTCCCGAGAGGTGCTGTGGGCTGCCCTGGCCGCAGGGTAGTTCTGGAAAGCTGAGAAGTAGCGAGTGGGTTGTGGCGGTGTGCATTTACAGTGAGGGTTTGTGCCCTCTTCTCTTGAAGAGCTGATTCAGAAAATCACAGAAACATCCCAGAAACACCCCTTTTCAGCGCAGTGTCCTGTGACAGGTAACTGTCAGCGCTGCGGTAACTCCTGCTCTCTCTGCGGGTGATGCCAAAGCTGATGTGCTGATGATGACTGTTCACGAGGACACGCTGCCCTGAGCTCCTGTGCCTGGTTCCACGCTGCTCTGTCCTGTGGGCTTTGGGTCTCAACCCCACTCGGGCTTATCTGCTTGTCCTAAGGTGTGCCCTTCCAGTACAGTCAGATCAGATGAGGAAAACTCGGAAATTTATTCCAGAATTCACACTTCGGAGTTTTTTGTGTGCTTGCCAGCTGGGCAGATTGTACCTTAGCTCATTAGATGTTCAGATGAGGTTGGTAAAACTTTTTCAAAGCTTTGACTGAAACCTTTCAGATCTGAAATGCAGATGTGACGGTACCTCTGCTGCCGGGGCAGCCACAAATACTGAAAGAAAAATCTGTGCAAACCTGGTTTCTTCAGTATAAAACCTCAGAAATGTTTGCTGAGGGGCAGTGCCCTCAGGTTGCTTAATTAATTAAATGGAAAATGCCTTTTTTTTACCTTCCTGGACTGTTTTAGCTGTCCCTGTGGTAGAGCAGAGGCAGCAGGGTGAGGGCAGCAGGTATGATTCAGGCTTTCCACCACACAGTGTCCTCTCTCATCTGCTTTCATCCTTTTTTAAGAACCGCTCAGAGGTCGCTCACCCACCGCCTCGTCTCGGGCAGCGGCCCCTAATTAAGGACAAGAACAGCACAGGTATGGTAAAACCTTCCCAAAATACTCCACCAACCTCTGGCCGAACCAGATGGGGAAAGCTACGATGTTGACCCTCTGCTCCGCACTCCTTTCATGAAACCGTGCGGGTCAGTGGGATTTGACCCATCACTAGTGGGATTCTCCCCGTGGCTCCTTGTGTCCCCATTGCTCTCATCCATCTGCTGTGGAGATGAAGTCCCCTCTGCAGCAGCCCACCCTCCTCTCTCCCCCCCAAAAAAAACCCCTGGAGAACCCAGGAGGGTGCAGCCAAGCTCCACCAAGCGAGTGGGGTGGACGTAACGGGGTGTTTTCGGTGGGGAGGAAGGAACAGGACGCGGGGTGGGGACACCGCACCCCGTGGGGTGGGGCTAGGCGGGGCCGGGAGCGGCGACGAAGTTCGGCCGTGGAGTTCGGCCGTGGAGCTCGGCGGCGGCAACATGCGGGAGACGAAGTTCAGGGATCACTTTTGGGTGAGCGGGGGCACGGTGAACTGGGGGGGGGGAGAGCGGGGACAGGACCCAGATGGAACTGGAGGGCTCATAGCTGGGGGGGGTCACCCTTTTTGGTCAAAATTGGCTCCAAAGCTGTCTTCATGGTCCTGGGGTGCTTTTACTGAAGGTTCTGAGCATCCCGCTGGCAAAGCAGTGTCCGTCCACGCGTGTCCCAAGAGCTGTGGCTTTGCAACGTGTCCCCGTCCTGCCAAAATAATGCCCCGGTGAGCTGCTGCTGCCGTGCTGGAGGGAGTCGGTGCTGGGCTGAGGGCTTGATTATATTTTATTATATTATAATTGGCCACCGGTGAACTACTTGGAGACACCCTGGGCAAAAAGGATCCTTTGATGAGGAGCTAATCCCGGACTAGGAGCGAGTCCCTTGGTGTGCTGCTGCTAGCTGCCGAGCTGCGGAGGAAAAGCCGCGTTTCGGGGAAAGCCGCAATTTATTGTTTTGAGTCCGAACTGTGCTTTTGGGAATGGAGAAGTGCTGAAGAGCCGCTTATCTGCTGCAGAGCACGGGCGCTGTGGCTGCCCAGTTCCTCTTGGTGTTCCAGGTAATGGCAACCAGGAGATAAATGACAAGTTTGATTTTCAGGGCTGAAAATCCCCGTCTGTGAACGGCACTCAGGTTTTCCCGGGTGATTCCTGGGAAGCAGCTTCCATTTTGCAGAATAGGGGAAAGGTGCGTGGGCCGTGGGAGGAGCGGGCATCGGGTTTGGGGTTCCCGCGTGTTGTGGAATGAGAAGGGTAAGTGCAGAGCACCCGGCTCGCCCAGCATCATTAGCGTATTATCTGGCACAGCACCGTCAAATATGTAAATCCCACATAGGTGTCGAACCTGGCTTGGAAAATAAAGTCAGCTTTGCATCTGGCAGCTGTTTCTCAGCTATTTGTTGCCGGAGAAATTTCCACCGTGCTTCCTTTGCTTTGCAAATGTGCCACAGGGGAGGGATGGGAGGGTGACGGCGGTGGTGGCAGCATCCCCCAGGCTGGGGAGGGGGGAATAATGTGATACCGGGAAAGCTGAGTAGATAAGGTTTGTCATGCTTCAGTTGTGCGTTGGGTTGAAAAATTGGTCCTCACTGCCGGGCTGGCTTTGGCTAGCACTGCCCGGTTTGTTCCTCTCCTTCATTTTTGAAGGAGGATCCTGGAGGATGGGGCTCGGTGGGAGAAAATACAGGGCCAGGAGCTGCCCCAAGCCCCAAAGGCAAGGAGGAGTCGGGACATTGCATAAGGTGCTCATGCCTGCCTGGTCCCTTTTATTAGCAAACACGTCTATTTACTGAATAATCCTCTCGCTGAATCCAAAACTACTGTAGTTGCCAAAGATTTTGCTTGGCTTTTTCCTTTCCGAAGCCTGCGCGGTTCTGTTCCCCCCCCGACCGACGTGCCGGGGGCAGGCAGCCGGGGTGGAGGTTGGATGGGAGCGTGATGGATGTGACTCAGTGGAGAGATCGAGGCCGTGCTGTGGTCGTTTGGCAGATGGAAAAGGCAAGTACTGCCCCAAGCCGTCTCCATGCCACATATGAGTGACTGTGTATCAGCTGCGAGGGCTGGGGAGGGAGGGGGAGAACGAGAGATGGGCAGAAAAAAACAAATTTAGACAAAGCGCGGAGGGCTGCTCGTCCGGCTGTGGTTTGCTGTTAAGTGCTGTGAGAGAGAGCAAACTTCCTCCTGCAATTTTTCCTCTTCAATTATTTTGCTTAAGTCAAAAAGGGAAGGAGAACTCTGCCAAAGCAAGTGATTTTGCAGTGGTCATGATAGCCTGATAGGAAAGGGGAGATTTCCATCTCATCCAGGGGAGGGATGCTCCGACTGATGGGATGAAGACTAAAAAAAATAACCAAATCCCCTACAAGCTGAGCCGTTTTTGGTCGTCGTGAATGGTGACCACCAAATTTCTTTGTAGGGCTAAGCTGCAGCCCCCACCTTGCTCTGCCGGAGCGGCGGGGCTGTGCCTCAAGCCTCACCTGGGGACTGATTTAGCTTTAAACCCCGGTAATTCTGGTTTTTCTTCGGTGGGGCACGTATGCCTGTCTGTTCTTGCATTGGAACCCGGTCCCTGCCGAAGTTCATGGTGTGAAGCTCGCGACGCACTGCGTCAAGAAAGCACACCGCAACCTTGCTCTCGGCGTTGGAGTTTGCTCATGCTCTTAGGTCTTAGAACGAGATGATAAATTTCCTTAAATAAAGGGGTTTGCTCTTCTGCATCCTACCGCAGCTCCTGCTCACGCAGAGGCTGAAGTCTGGAGATGCCCGAAGCTGCACGTGCGTTGCCCCCAATGCTCATGTGATGTTCCCTCCTGCAGGCTGCAGCAGCCTGCAAAAGAGCTGTGCAAAACTTAAAATACACCAAAGATCATGTTTGTTTCCTCTTGCCCTGCCTGGAGCAATTGCTGTGAGTTGAGCAAGTGTGGGGTTTTCATTTTTTGCAACCTGCTGTTCTTCTTTCACTATACGAGGTCTCTTCTTTCGCTTTAATCGTTTTCTTGGTACGCACCTGGTTCTCCCCAAGCGTGTTCTTGCAGAGTGTTTCGGGTAACCCAATAGCAAAGGTTTGGGTCTCATCAGAGCACTTTGGTTCTGTAAAACTATGTGGGGAAAAATAGAAGTGATGATAATGCTACGCTTTAAGTCTGATCTATTGGTTAACAGCTTGCAACTCGGAGAGTGGATTTTTGGTTATTTTGCTTGTAATGAGACAAAACCAATGCTCTGCTCTCTGCAGTGTATCGCAGGGTGCATTAAAAAGAAGCATTTGGCAAAATATTAAAAAAATAAGCAAATAATGCTGAAGACTGAGACCTGCTGACTCTCACTGAGGTTGCCCTGGTCAAGCAATTTTTGAAAAACAGACTTAGGTATCTAAATCTTTTAGGGCCTCTCAAATACTTCTTTGTCATGCCGAGCAAAACCGATGCTGCTAAAACAATCCACGGCTCAGGCGAGTCATCTGCAGCAAAAGCTGCACTGGCATATTTAATTTTCTAACAAAGCACGCGGCAAAGTATCTGACAACACCGATTTACCCGCCAGCGCGTAGGAAAGAGCTATTGCATCTCTTTTTGCAGTGGCACAAACAAAGCGTGGGGGGAAAGAAATGCTTTGCCCCTGGCTGCAGAGCAAAGGAACACACCGATGTTTGCAAAGGAACCGTCGATTCCTCGCCGATGGCCCCTCTACCGTGGGTTACGGGTGATATTTTGTCAGTGCTGCGACTGGCTGTATTTCTTCTTCATTGCCGTGATTATTTTTTTTTCTAGCCTCGTGTGGTTGGCCGGGGATAAACTCTTTTTTTTTCTGTGTCCCTGCTGTCGGGCAGGGAGCTGCCAGCCCTGGGCTCCTGGGTTCATTCCTTGGCTGCTGACTCACGATGTGATGCTGGCTGGGCCATTTCACTTCCCCTTAGCCCTCCTTGCTCTTCTCTAAACTGGGTCGGTGGAGTTCATTGGCAGCGTTATGAAATCCTCGGGTCGTCGTTCGAAAGGAACGAGGTGGGGTTTGTGGGAAGAAGGAATTGCATCGAGGTGGGACGGTCCGTTGCTTTCTGCGTCTCTGGGGTGAGCAGGGTAGGCGTGTTGGCGTAGGGGAAGGAAGCTTCAAATGGCAAGTTATTAATCGAAAAGCTGCTTTTCGCAGGATGCCGTTCTCAGGTGGGTGAGGTGAATTTGCAGCGAGTCCTTTTCCTCCCCGCGGTGAGTTTTGTCTGTCCTGTTGTACCCACGTGGTTATGGGATGGGGAGGAGCGGCAGCCCCTTGCAGCATCTCCTGCTCTCCTCACCCTGCTCCCTGCAGGCACCAGCACAAAACTTTTTTCTTGGTCTCAGCAACCTCTGCAGGACCCTGAGTGATCCTGAGGCTGTTCTGACTGCGAGCAAGAATACCACAGCTACTTATTACTGCATGATGTTTCTGACTACAAAAATAGTCATCCAGCTTCTGCTGTGTTTCCCTAAGCAGAGAAGGCTGAGGAGAGATACTAAGAGCTCTGCATAAATAAAGATCATTCAAGTGATGGTCCATGAGCAGTGCAGTGCCCCAAACCTTTCATTTTTGGGAAGGTTGGAACAGGTTGCCTGTGGGTAGGAAGGCTCTGCAGAGGGATCTGGACAGGCTGGATCGATGGGCCAAGGCCAGTTGTATGAAGATCAACAAGGCCAAGTGCCGGGTCCTGCACTTGGGTCACAACAACCCCACGCAGCGCTACAGGCTTGGGGAAGAGTGGCTGGAAAGCTGCCTGGTGGAAAAGGACCTGGGGGTGTTGGTCGACAGCCGGCTGAATATGAGCCGGCCGTGTGCCCAGGTGGCCAAGAAGGCCAACGGCATCGTGGCTTGTGTCAGAAATGGTGTGGCCAGCAGTGATTGTCCCCCTGTACTCTGCACTGGTGAGGCTGTACCTCAAATTCTGTGTTCGGTTTTGGGTCCCTCACTACAAGACAGACCTTGAGGTGCTGGAGCGTGTCCAGAGAAGGGCAGCGAAGCTGGTGAAGGGTCTGGAGCACAAGTTCTATGAGAAGCGGCTGAGGGAACTGGGGTTGTTTGAAAAATGTTTTTGTTCGAAAGATGTCTTCGTTTGAAAAATGTCTTCACCGAAAGCGTTGTCAAGCATTGGACCAGACTGCCTGGGGAAGTTGTTGAGTCCCCATCCCTGGAGGTATTTAAAATCTAAAAGATGTGTAGATGTGCTGCTTAGGGACGTGGTTTAGTGGTGGACTTGGCAGTGCTAGGTTAACGGTTGGACTGGATGATCTTAAAGGTCTTTTCCAACCTAAATGAATCTATGATTTTCCCATGTCATGGGCTTTGTAAAGTGTGTGTCTGGAGGGGGTTTTCCATGTAAAGTGGGGTAGAAGAAGGAAAAGGAAACGTCAAGCTCAGCAGCTTGCCTTTTACCTGTGACTCACACAAGGTCACTTCAGATCCCCACCAGAGCATTTTAGCCTCTCTTTTGGCTAAAAGTGCAAACAAACCCCAAAATATCACAAGCAACACACAAATTCCTTCTCCTCATCGAGTCCATTGGGAGGATGGTGCAATCCCAGGCAGTAGATTGGGAAGGCGGGGGGGGGGGAGCACGTCCTGCTGAGCCCACGGGCTTGGGAAACATCAGCTGCTGCTTTGTCACCTTGAAGTCATCTGGCTGTAGTTTCCATGGGTTGTCCTCTAAATAGCACATGGGCTCAGAGCTCTGCCCAGTGGGGAGGACCAGGACAGCCACATGCTGCAGGGTGGGAGGAGAGATGCTCGTCCTCCTACATCCTTCTGGTTGGGGAGGGCTTGGTGCAACTCCCCATCCTCCAGACCTGTCTTTGGCTTAGTTTATTATGTCTTTACATCTTGTCCTCTGCACCCGTGGCTCTGTGCTTGCCGTGTTGCCTTTCCTCTTTCATTGCTTCCTGCCTTTGGGACATCCCACGGGCACTCGTGGCGGTCCTCTTTATTCTTTCCGTGCCAACATCTGCCCAGAAGGGTGCTGCAAAGGCTGGTTTCACAGCACACAACCCTGCCTGGCTCCTTCTGGACCAGGAGGTCCTCTTGCCTGGAAGCAGCTCTTTTTGGAAATCTCCACCGTCTCTGTTACCTCTCATGTTTTGTGTAACACCTCACACTGTGAGGTCTGGTCCAGCCTTGGGCACTTAGGATATATATATATATGTATGTGCTGGAATTAAATCCTTCTACTGGAGGAGGAAGAGTGATAAAATAAAGAGCTTAGTGCACATTTTTGATGGATGCTCCCAATTTTTCTGCCAGGCAGCAGAGTGGGATGCAGGAGCCTTTGGGTGCCCCCTGACACGCAGCGATGTGGGTCTGATCGCTCCATCCTGCCCGGGCTTGCAGCGACCGAGAGTTGTTCTCTGCTTCCACTTTATTTCCTTTGAAACCGGGGATAGGAAGTCAAGTTAGGATGTTCTTGTGTTTTGCAACTGCCATGAAGACTGACTTCAGTGCAAGCGTGTTTCCTTTTTCGCAGACCTGATTAGCAAAGATGCGACACAAACTGAGAACTGGTTGTGGGTTTATCAGTAATAAGCCCATTTTGGAGAAACGTTTGTCCTTTGTAAAGAAACAGAAGCTGTTTTGGTTTCTGCTTAGGTCCTGCTCCATGGTTCTCTCTTCCCATGCGTGCCACGGACGGAGCAAAGCTGATCTGGGATAACTGGGGATTTCCTGCAGGTCCCACTCCACCAGATCTCCACTTTACTTCTTGCTTTCTGGCCACTGACATTCAACTCCTTGATTCCTTAGGGAAATCCACATAATTAAACCCTTCATTTATCACAAATAGCAGCCCTGTTCCTCCTCATTTCTTGCACCAGGTACGAACTCCCAAGAAATCCACCCTTCTGCTGCCCACACTTTCACGCCAGTTCTCGGTGTACTCTCACCCTGGCTTCCAACCATTTCCTGAATCTCTCCGTTCTGCCGTTATTCCTCTTCAAGCTTCTTAATAACTCTTTGTGGCTTTTCCTTCCTTTCCCCGAGTTTCGTAACTGCTCCTACCATTGCTTCCTTTCTGCAGCCTCTTTCCCTGGATTTTTTGCTCCCGTATGTGCTGTTCTGTACAACACTGACTTGTCCTCTTTACAGAAGATGACAAGTAGCACCTTCTTCTCAGCTGCCTCCATCTGCTTCAGGCTTCTTCCAGAGAAGGAGAGCTCATGGTCAGAGCACCTCTTTGTACTATCATAGCACTTAACAGCCCTGCTCTTAAGTGGTCTCCAGGGTGGTAAATCTTCAACAGTCATAGGGCAAACCCCCATTTTTTGTCGTAAGGTGATTCCAGGCATGGGTATGAGGAAAGAATGGGGGAGAGGTAGTCAACCTTCATCCTAGCCCACCTACATCACTGCTGCATGTATCTTTCTTTCTTGTTGTTTTTGTTTTTTTTTAATAAGCATCGGTACATGTTTTTTAAGAAGTAATTTGAAGGAAAGCACTGATTCTTCAGAATTCTATGGGAAATGTGAGTGGCACTGTGGGGCTGAGAGCCCTGGGTTGGAAGATGGGACTTGGCCCCGTGGGTGGTGGAGGCAGGACCTCTCCATGGCTGTGATGTTTTGTGAAGAAGCTAGCCCTGTGTGATGTGTTGAAGGACATAGACCAATGGTGGGGGACGACCTGGCACTTAGGGAAATTATCTTTACAGTGGTGTTTTGAATTGATGTGTAGGACAGTGTTGCTTTTTGCAAGGCCAAAGAGAAGGCTGTTGCAGCAGCAGTTGTTGGGTGCCTCCATACCTTACTGTGAAGGCAGCAAGAAAAGCCCACAGCTCAGCGATCCTGTGCGGAAAGGTCTGATAAATTCACCTCCAGCCCAGATGTAGGCTCCTACAGCCAGACGTGAGGGTGATGCCCAGAATAGTGCAAGTCAACCCTAACCAAGATCCACCTCCAAGTCTGCAGGAACTGGGAGGAACAGTAGTAAGACAGGCTATATCTAGAGACTTGGAGGGTTTATGGCATTTGATTTCATTAAGTTAGAGCTGACAGCTAAGCTCCTACGAGGAGATGCCATGTGCTGTGCTTAGGTCAGGGGGGAGCAAATAGGATGTGGTAAGACTGAGCTCTTCTGTTTTCTGAAATTTATGGAAGTGCCTTGTCCCAGATTGCCACCATTGTTCTCATTCTGGAGCCTCTCCCACCCCTAAAAGAAAAAATAAAAATCTTATTTCATAAAGAGGGTCTTGCCCATTTGCTCCCAGCTGAGCCATTGCTTGTGCAAATGACTGCACTGATGAGGATATGACTGCTGTTCTGTTTTCAGAGTACAGATCTGACGAGCACAGTTGGCTACGACAGCATCATTCAACATCTGAATGACGGCAGGAAGAACTGCAAGGAGTTTGAAGACTTTCTGAAGGAAAGGTACAGAGCTGCCTCTGAAAACGGGTTGGGTTGAACGTGGGAAGTGAGGCGGTGGCACTATTTCTCCTCCTTGTATTTTCAGTTTGGTTTGTGTCACGTTTAGCTGTCCACTATGTTAAAACACCTTTGATTTTTGACTGATGAAGATCTTGTTTTCTTACACCTTCCTTTCCTTGCACAGCTGGTGCTGTGGTATTAAGTCCTTGCCCAGGAATCCTCAGCTGCGAGGCAGTGATGGTGTCCAGAGCTTGATGCTCATGTTTTGAACTGTCTGGTAAAAAGAAAGAGGAATCAGGACCAGTTTAATAATTCAGTCTTACATGTTGCCAGACATCTGTACTGATGTGTTTGCAGCTGTTGGTGGCCTGCCCAGGCCATATGCTCTCCCACGAAGTTCAGCTTGCAGAAGATCAGGTGAAGACCTTGGCATAGGAGAGGCACAGCTTTGTACTGAATTTATCTTTATACATTATGGACAGCCCAGAGATTTTATGTTAAAAAGAAGGAGTAGCATTAGATAGCGCGTTTCTTAATAAGAGGATATGACCTAAGTATAGGTTCTGTAGCTAAAAAGGCACAACTGAGATGGTCTGGCCATGTATTTTTGACTTTCTGGTTCACCTGGTTAGCAATGGCTAAATATGAATAGTGCTGCAGAACAACCCTGAATTAATGTCATTTTGGTATTGAGAACTGGAGAAAACAAACCTCTGAATACAAGACTTGGTACAAAACAGCCTGGAACAAATGTAATGGGGAGGAAGAAGGGGGACAACCTGCAGTTAGAAGTGTGTAATACACCTACGTCTGTCTAGGCTGTAATCCCACGTTCCGGGAAAATTTGGGCTTTCCAGCTGCCCGAGGAACCATCCTCTGAACCCTGAGAACCGTGTCCCACTCATCCGTGACAACCGGGAGAGTACAAAAAGCCTCCTCCACACCCTGTGCCCTGTTCCTCTTTGCTGTTGAAGGAGGCTTAGGTTCCCACCGAAGTGTCTAGCCAGGAGGAGATTAGAGCCTGGACCTGGACTTGCTACTGGTACCCCTCTCCGAACATGGCCCGGTTCTCCACGTACAGCACAGCTGTTACGTGGTCCCAGCTATGGAGAACGTGCCTGTTGGATTTGATGCTTTGTCTCAGAAGGAAGTTCATGGGAATATCGTTAGACAGAAGAAAAAAATTAATTCATAATCTTTATTTCTTCCATTTCCCTACAAGCTTTTGAAGTTTTTAAAGAGTTACGTTGGGCAAACCCAACTGCCAAACTCTAGAAATCAACAACATAGGC
Organism: Astur gentilis; assembly: GCF_929443795.1. Taxonomy (NCBI): domain Eukaryota; kingdom Metazoa; phylum Chordata; class Aves; order Accipitriformes; family Accipitridae; genus Astur; species Astur gentilis. The sequence goes on along the minus strand of NC_064919.1, from coordinate 84,851,642 downwards.
ATCTGCATCTGTGTTAGAGATACAGGCATTTTAGGAGGTTATTTATTTCACCCAGTAGACCTTCTAATCCAAGCCTCTAGCAGTACTAGTTTCTCTCCGCTGACTGCAGACAGCTAGGGCGCCTTGCCCAGATGGAGATACCTACATTTGACCACGCAAGTCCAGCCCTGGTGGTCTGTACAGAGTTCAAAGCAACTGCAGGGCGCTGGTTGTTCTTAGACTGCAACACATAAGCTTTCTTTCCCCCCTCCCTCTTTCTTCCAAGAAGGAAGGACGATACGATCTCTCAAAGGTGTTATTTACGTTACCTTACAAGATGTCACCTCTTCTTCAGGTGTTTTCCCGAAGGACCAGAGGCAGGCAGGAAAGAGTACCTATTCCCCCATTTTAAAAAGTCCTGAAAAGCTGAAATAGCCCAGCTGAGCTTTGGGGTGCATGTATGGTGGCAGAGTGGTCTTTGAGGTGCCGACTCTCTTCTGTCACATTTGGTTTAAATCAGCCAAATCACCTTCAAAAGTACTTTGTGCGGATGGACTGAAAACGTGTGATCGCACAAGCCTTGTTCCCATCGGAAACTGAGCTAAAAACTACTCGGGTGACTCACCTGGCTGCATTTAGCCACCAGCTGCACTGGCTGCTTAGTCCTCCCTCTCTTGCAGAGGTGGTCCTTGCACCCATTGGCCATGGGGAGATGGGGAGAGCAACGCATGGGGACCCCAGACACAACAAAACAAAGCGTTTTCACTAGAAAGGCTGTTGGGTAACTGCAAACAACAGTCTGCCTTCAGCCAACCGTCCGCAGTTGGTTTACAGCAGGTCACAAGGTAGGGAGGGTGTTGAGAGCGGGTTTTGGCCTGCTGCAAACACATTATCAGTTTCTGAAATAAGAACTTCCTCTCATTTCTCTCTTTCCTCAACAGGGCAATTATAGAAGAAAAATATGGCAAAGAGCTCATCAACTTGTCGAAGAAGAAGCCCTGCGGGCAGACGGAACTGAAGTAAGTTCCCAGTCCTGCGTGTGTTTTGCTTTTATGGGTGTCCTTACTTGGAGCAATGAGGGAGGAGGAGAAGGAAGGAGGCTGTGAGAGATAGAACGGTGTTGAACTGTGATTGGGATGCTACCAGAAGATGATCTGAAATTGGTCTTATGAATGAACGGTGCATAGTTGGGTTGGCCTTCACCAAAAAATGAGTTGGATTTCACCAAGTTCCCACCAGCTGTAGACTAACCAAAGCATCACAGATGTTCAGGCGAGATGTGGGCTGGTGGTTCAGCAGAGGGTCGAGGATCATGAGATCTTGTTTTTCTGGCCAGAGGGAAGTACAGGTACTTCCTTGACTCAAACCAAACAAATCTTGAAAGCCCAGGATGTTACCACCCTGCAGCGTTGCTGTGGCTGCTGCGGTCGGCTCTGTGAGTGGGTCTCCATTTCCCCAGTAACCCTTGGCACCATCTGCTTCCTTCTTTGTTTCTTTATTTTATACATGCCCAATCTGATATTCTCTGATCATTTATTTACAGTTTTATACTGAGGTGTCACATAAAATGTTTCTGAAATCTTTATTGTACAATGTTAATAGGGAGAAAAGTTCCCTACATTTCCAGCCACTGGCCAATGCACCATGTAGAAGGTGTTCATATGTCTGAAATGATAATTTTAGGAGGTTGCATGAAATATTTGTTATGAAACTCAGAATTTTTAATAGCATCCAATGTTCAGGAAGATGTAAAGTAGATCTCAGACCAAGCGAGCTGTGTTATACTTGCTGAAAGGGAAAAAGCTGGAGGTGTAAAGAGGATAAATAAACCTGCTTCAAGCTGCTTCGGCTGGCATTAAGTGAGGGACTTGCTACCTGGTTTGGGAAGGGTGCTCTGCTGATGCCTGTGCCTGGCGGTGCTTTCCCACTCTTTTTAAAGCTCTGCCTGTGTTTTTCAGCACGCTGAAGAGATCCCTGGATGTTTTCAAGCAACGTAAGTAATTCTTCGTGTTTCTCAGGATACTTGGAAACACCAAAGCCTGCAGGCAACTGCTTGGGAAGAAAATAGCAGAGGAACCTCTCTCTAAACCATGCGATGCTGCGGTCAGGCATAGGCTGTCCTCCTGGCCCACCTCATCCCAGTGGGGTTTGGGACCAAGTGCTCCAGGGCACGGGTGGGAGAGTGGACCCACAGGGTGTCCTTTTGGGGATCTCTTGGGCTTTCGGGGCGGGCTGCAGCTCAGAGGTCGTGCTCATCAGAAGCTATGCATGGGGTTAACAGCTCATCTGGAGTTTGTTGGAGTTGCTGGCCTTGCCCTCTTCACACACATATGCAGTAATTTGCACCTCAAATACCGTGTTCAGTTTTGGGTCCCTCACTACAAGAAAGACCTTGAGGTGCTGGAGTGTGTTCAGAGAAGGGCAATGAAGCTGGTGAAGGGTCTGGAGGGCATTTCTTAGGAGGAGCGGCTGAGGGAACTGGGGTTGTTTAGCCTGGAGAAAGGGAGGCTGAGGGGAGACCTTATTGCCCTCTACAACCATCTGAAAGGAGGTTGGGGTCAGTCTCTTCTCCCAAATAACAAGCAATAGGACAATAGTAAATGGCCTCAAGTTGCGCCAGGGGAGGTTTAGATGGGATATTAGGAAAGACTTCTTCACCAAAAGGGTTGTCAAGCATTGGACCAGGCTGCTTGGGGAAGTGGTGGAGTCACCATCCCTGGAGGTATCTAAAAGACGTGTAGATGTGCTGCTTAGGGATGTGGTTTAGTGGTGAACTTGGCAGTGCTAGGTTAACGGTTGGACTGGATGACCTTAAAGGTCTTTTCCAACCTAAACGATTCTATGATTCTGATCGGAGCATCTAAAAGATGATAGTTTGGCCACCTTACATTGTCCCTTCATTGCTGTATGTCACAGCCTGCCGGGGTACAGGCAGCCAGCACCCGTACCTGGAGGTCTAACACTGCTACCCTGTGCTGAGTCCACCCTCTGCCCCAAGCCACGTTCGTCTGCTGTCCCGTCCCTTGGCGGACCTCCCTAACGAGGTTCTGCCCTCGCAGCACCTCACTATTAATAGCTGTGGGTTTAAAACAGCTCTGCGAGTTGAATCGTGAGCTACAGTTTGGCTTAGCTCCCTAGATGAGCTTGCTGGTGTGGTGGTTCATGGTGTGGCTGCTCACCTTCAGCAAGATGAGCCTGAGATTTTTTTAGCGTTAATTTTTCTGTGCCCCAAGTTGGTTGTGTGCTAGCCCGGGGCGATGCTTCCTTCAGACAGCTCCTTCAGGCTGCGACGTGTTGAAATGTGCCTGAATTCATCTGGATGAGAGGGAGATGTAACTGTGCTTGTTTGAACAACCTCTCTTGATATGAGTTTTCTTAAACTGAAGGGCAGGCCCCAGCGTGACTGATCCTTACATAGGCAAGCGCTGCTTGGAGGCTGCTTTAAAAGTGCTGCCGCTTTTATATGTTTCTGCAAGGGGATGTATGATCTGGGGTCTGTTTGATGTCAGCTACAACAGTTTACTTGAGCAACAGAGTCTTTTTAGCAATATATATATATATTTAATTTTTTTCTTTGCAGAAGTAGACAACGTGGGACAAGGTCACATCCAGCTGGCGCAAATCCTTCGGGAGGAAGCAAAGAAAATGGAGGACTTCAGGGAAAAGCAAAAACTGCATCGGAAAAAGGTCAGGCGCAGCGGGAACATGCTCCTTCACCGCAGGGTGTCAATCCTGCCCTGGTGATGGGCTGCTCCGGGCGGTACGTCCTACCATGCCCCAGGCCCCTCTGTGTCCCTGGTGCCTGCTGCTACCGGGAAGTCCTGAGCTCCTTCCTACGTGTCGCAACCGTGTCGGTGAACCCTGCGGCAACCTCCGACTTCCTTCTTCTCGCTGCTGCATCTTCTCCTTTGGGTGCTTTTTGGGGTCAGCGATAGGAGGGGCTCAGGGATTCCAGCCTCAGCCGGGAATGTTTTTAAAGCATATATATAGAGAATCATAGATTCATTTAGGTTGGAAAAGACCTTTAAGATCATCAAGTCCAACCATTAACCTAGCACTGCCAAGTCCACCACTAAACCACGTCCCTAAGCACCACATCTACACGTCTTTTAAATACCTCCAGGGATGGTGACTCAACAATTTCCCTGGGCAGCCTGCTCCAAGTGAAGAAATCTTTCCTAATATCCCATCTAAACCTCCTCTGGCACAACTTGAGGCTGTTTACTATTGTTCTATTGCTTGTTATTTGGGAGAAGAGACCAACTCCAACCTCCTTTCAGGTAGTTGTAGAGGGCAATAAGGTCTCCCCTCAGCCTCCTTTTCTCCAGGCTAAACAACCCCAGTTCCCTCAGCTGCTCCTCATAGGACTTGTGCTCCAGACCCTTCACCAGCTTCGCTGCCCTTCTCTGGACACGCTCCAGCACCTCAAGGTCTTTCTTGTAGTGAGGGACCCAAAACTGAACACAGTACTCGAGGTGCAGCCTCACCAGTGCAGAGTACAGGGGGATGATCCCTTCCCTACTCCTGCTGGCCACACCATTTCTGACACAAGCCACGATGCTGTTGGCCTTCTTGGCCACCTGGGCACACAGCTGGCTCATACACAGCCGGCTGTCGACCAACACCCCCAGGTCCTTTTCCACCAGGCAGCTTTCCAGCCACTCTTCCCCAAGCCTGTAGCGCTGCGTGGGGTTGTTGTGACCCAAGTGCAGGACCTGGCACTTGGCCTTGTTGAACCTCATACAATTGGCCTCAGCCCATCGATCCAGCCTGTCCAGATCCCTCTGCAGAGCCTTCCTACCCTCAAGCAGATCCACGCTGTCACCCAACCTGGTGTTGTCTGCAAACTTACTGAGGGTGCCCTCAATCCTCTCATCCAGAGCATTAATAAAGATATTTAACAGAACCGGCCCCAATATAGTGCTGTATGATCTCCATACAGTCTGCTAAATTTGGTAAGCCTTTTAACTTCTTTTGGCTTGAGATTCCTTTGTCTGGAAAATGAGGGAAAACTGCTAGAACCAGGGGCTGGTTTGAACCTAGCAGAGGGCAGTGGGCTTCTCAATTTTGCCAGACCCTATGGAGAAGATAGAGTAGTATGTATTGCTAGGATTTCATTTGTACAGCTCCTTTGCATACACAAGTGAAGGCTCAGATGGAAGCATAGAAAGATGAATGTCTCAGATGGGTTTTGTGAATATGCTTTGGGTAGAAGAAGGTCCTTAAACCCATCTCAATCTGGTCCGTGCGTCTTCCTTTCCTAAACCATGTAGTTCATCCTGGAGTGTCGATGGTCAGTGACATGCTGACTATGGGTCTGTTGTTTTCACAGATAGAGCTGATAATGGAGGCGATTCACAAAAATAGGAATTTGCAGTACAAGAAGACCATGGAGGTAAAGCAAACATGCTGCTGTTTCTTGCCGTATGGGTTAACGCTGCTAACATGCACGCACGTGGCGCTGGGGCAGACATAAACGTGAAGGTCTTCCTCCTCTGCTGCAAGTCCCTACACTGTGTCTGCATGAGTGGTGTGCAGGGCGTGCTCAGCAAAACTGAAGGGTATGCGAGGGACGTGGCTGATGGTAGCCTTGCAGGGTTGGATGTGAGTGATTTAGACATCACGGACTCGATTGCCATGAGCTTTTCATCTTGAGTGAAGAGGAGCTTGTCTTGTGAGGTCAATTTTGCCCAAGCAGTTGGGTACCTGGGACCTTGCGTGCTGTCCCCTGCTCTGCAGCCTGCATCTCTGCCTCTTCACTCGTAGTCTGTGTTTTCCCCAAAAGCCTCCCGCGTGAGCTGTATTTTGCATCTCGTTGCCTGCTGACACGCTCCTGCCCTGTTCGGTGGCTCTCCTAGGCCAAGCGGCTCTACGAGCAGCGCTGCAGGGATAAGGACGAGGCGGAACAAGCTGTGCATCGCAATGCAAACCTGGTGACACAGAAGCAGCAGGAGAAGGTACGGAGAGAGGGGTGGCCGTGGGGCAGGGGGAGAAAGGGGTGTCTCTTCTTGCAGTTTTCCTGCCCCATGCCTCTTTTCCCAGCTTTGGGGTGAGACGGGAGGGCTGGTGATGTTCCCTGGTTGGGCTGCAGTGCCGTCGTTGATGTGCCAGGGCTCTCCTCTACTGTTCTTCTCTCTCCCATTTTTGGCAGCTGTTCCTGAAGCTGGCTCAGACAAAATCGGCTCTGGAGGACTCTGGTGAGTGTGGAAATGGAGGCGTTTGGAGGGTGAGGGGAGCGTTTCGTGGGACATGGCTCTCAGGTGAGCTCCAGCTCTTTGGTCAGGCACAGGTCCTCAAAAACACGTGCCCAAGATACCGGAGGTGGGCTCCTGCCCTGGAGAAGCCTGCATGGCCCCACCAAGGCTGCTCCCATGGCACAACCCTCTGCCTTGCTGCCCAAATCTGTGTCCCCTTGCCGTGACCACCCATAGCCAAGTTCAAGTATTACTGCTCCTTTCTCCCAGCCATTTCAGGCTTCACATATTACCTTCCAGTGAAGGGGTTTTTTAATTAATGTTAATCAGATGACAGTGTGATTTCTCTCGTAGACAGGAGTTACCAGCAGAGTGTTACCACACTGGAGAAGATCCGGGAAGAATGGCAGAAAGAACACATCAAAGCTTGTGAGGTAAATGCCCTAAAACGCCTTCATGTGGCAGTGTGGTCCTCTGGATGTCCGTCCCCTTGCTGTGGGGAACAGGGACAGCGCAGATTTGCCTTCTCTGTATTCCTCTGGCAGGTGTGGCAGCCAGCCCTGCGTGTGACTCACGCTTGGCTTCTGGATTCAATGTCCCACTACTTCGAGGTTTCTACTCTTTTTAAAATTTTTTTTTCTTCCACCGCCTTTTAAAATTGACAGAGTCAGTGCATTAAGTAGTGACATTTTTGCCCATTACCTTCCTGCACGTTTGGTGTGGCCGTCATTTTGAACAGTCACGGTCACGGTCACCTCTGCAATCCCGGCGACTCAAGGTCAATATGTGCTATAGCTGCAACACCACCCAGCAGACTCTGAAACTCCGAAAGACTTTAAATGACTTTGCAGCAGAGGCTGGTGGCAGGCTGGGGACACAGGCTGGGTGAAGCCATCTCCATGCACCAGGAGCCCTTCACCTTGTATTTCACGGACCGTGTGGTAGTGAGGGAACCCCTCCGGGTGGTTAGATCAGCCTAAAGCAGACTGTCTCATAGCAAAATGGTCTAGCAAGGATTTCTAGCACCTGCTGGGGAAGTCCAGAGCTGGTGGCGAGAGGACAGTGCAGCTGCTTTGCTGCTGACCTGTGTCTTGCAGCTGCCTGTGATCTGTGACCAAGGGATGGACAAGGACTGCAGAGACGCGGGTTTTATCCCAGATCTGCTGCAAGCTTGCAAAAGGTCTTCCCATCCCCAGCCGTGCCAATCCCTTCCCAAGCTACCTCTCCTCAGGGCTCTATTTTACTTTTTCCTTTTGAAATGGAACTTGCTGTCTGTTTTGTGTGGCGTGCGTTGGTGTCTCAGTGCTGGTGTGCTTTTGGGGTCTGGGGTCTCCAAAAACCTCTCTGATGGTGGGGTGTGGGAAGCAGTAGTTTCACTTCCACAGGTGGATCACCTGGAGGTTTTCCCCTCGGTGTGTTGAAAAGGTCATACCTGATAACTAGTGTATACTTACATTTGGGATGAAAGGTTATCTTTCATGGAAATGTGTAAAGGCATGTGAAATTGAGGTACATGAGACAGCAGATTTCAAATGACTTGGGTTTAAACTTGCTTGGAAAAGGGCTGGGCAGGAAAGAGGGAGAAGACCAACCAGTCAATGCACCTCTTTTTTCATACGTCTCCAGTGCTTTTTTATTGCTCTGTACCTGTGGGAGGGAAGTGAGCTGGGACCGCAGGACCGTGGGGTACCTAGGGAACATGCATTGCCTTTAGGAAGCTGGCTTGGTCTCCCCAGAGGTAGTGGTGTGCTGAGCGACCCCTTCCACATCAGTCCTGCAGACCTTCCAGAGCTTAACACTCATCTTTGAAATACCTGGTTGCATAGAGGGATGATTTCTCCTCTGGATGAGCTGGAGGACTCGTAGTTTCCACGTTTCCTGCAGAAGACCAAAACCACCTGCTCCTTACTGAGGACAGTTGTTTTTGAGGTGGCACTTGGGGATGAGAAACGATCAGGATAAGAGATCTGCTCTCGTTTTAAAGATGTTAGGGCCTTTTTGTCTGTGTCGTTTCAGTTCTTTGAGACTCAGGAGTGTGAGCGGATCAACTACTTCCGCAACGCCCTCTGGCTTCATGTCAACCAGCTCTCCCAGGACTGCGTCCAGAATGACGAGGTACATCACATGAAGGTTTCTCCATACCTTCATTTTTCTGTTTGGAAAGCAGAGCCTGATTTGTTTTCCTGTGCACTGAGCTGTGTTCTGTCTGAGTTGGGCTGTGGCCTTTGATGGCCCACCAGACACCAGCATGAGTGTGCAGGCAGAAAGTTTTGGCCAGAGCTCTTGCAGTGAGGTTCCCTCTGTGATTCCCACATTTTTTGAGGGTGGTGAAACACTGGAAGAGGTTGCCCAGGGAGATGGTAGATGCCCCATCCCTGGGAAAATTCCAGGTCAGGTTGGACGGGGCTCTGAGCAACCTGATCTAGTGGAAGATGTCCCTGCTCACGGGAGGAAGGTTGGACTAGATGACCTTTAAAAGTCCCTTCCAATCCAAACCATTCTGTGATTCGATGATTCCCCTGCCATTGAAGCTTGTGTCCTGGGTGAACATTGGACTTTCACCCCATGTGTGATAAATGATTAAAAAAACCCTCTTGGTTTTTGACCTGATGTATAGAAATGCTTCTCCTTCCTTTTGGCAGAAATATGAGGAAATCCGCAAGAGTTTAGAACTGTGCAGCATTGAGAAGGATATTGATTTTTTTGTAAATTTACGCAAAACTGGAAGTTTGGCCCCAGGTAAGAGCTCAGTACAATCTCACAAAGTAGTGCTGGCTTCCTTGTACTCCTCATAGAGCTACTGCTCTGATCAGCTTCATTTTGGATGCAAAACCATTGATTTTGCAAAATTCCTCCTTTCATTAACTGGCATGCAGCACTAGTCTCTGCCACTTATCACCAGCCCCTGAAGATCAGGCATTTTCCCAGAGAGAGGAAAGACTTAGCAGCTGACTGTTGCTGTTGACAAGTAGTTTATGCTTATAAAAGGTCTGTACTTTACTACTGTTAACTTTTCCTAGCTCCTGTTGTTTATGAAAACTACTATAATACACAGAGAAATGCAACTCCTGTGAGAAGTCCAGTTCCTGTACCTATATCAAGGTAAGGCGTATAACATGTACAATAGCAATTGCTATTGCAAATTATGCTCTCCTGCCAAAAAAAGCATATTTTGTTACCTTCAGTCTATTGGAGGCTTGACTTGTGAGTATTAGAGGAAAATATTTCCCATGCTATGTAGTCCATCACTTTTCACAGCAGGAATTATGCCAGTGTGCTGCCTACTATAAGCTGTTCAAGGACCCCCTCAAGCCCAGTCAGAGGTTTTTGCTCCCCCTTTTGGGGTCATTTCTCCCTTCTCACGGCAGGGAATCTTATTGCGGCAGTGCTTGAGGTGAGGGTTTGCTCATTTTTTCTTGTACCAAGCCTATTCCAGAAGTCCTTTGCATGGAGGTGAGGGGCTGTGGTGCTCAGACAGCAGAAAAGCAAGGCAGCCTGTGGAATAGTGATTTTCATGTCTTACTGTTTCTGGGAACTATCTGAACTCCCTTCTACAGCAGCCTTTGATACCAGGAGGGCTTTCCTGCATGATTCTCCACGTGGTCTGTCTATCTGAGGAGAGATGAATCAGTTAAAAGTGTGCGTGGGTAGAAGGAGGAACTGAATTGACTCCCCCGGGACAGAAGCTGGGCAGGGAGGACAGGGTGAAAGATGCTTCTGCCAGGGGGGCAGATGAGGATTCAGGGCTATTAAAGAGTATTGCTAAAGATGAGTGTGCCACTTTGGCTGTTACACTGGGAGAGGAGTCATGTGCAATTATGGCTTCCTGATGTCTCACTCTGGGCAAAGGCATCTAAAAAGGCATGCCCGGAGGCTCACTTGTCAATGTTTCCCCAACTTAGTGCTTTTTGGTTACTTTTTGCTCTCACCCACCGTATCAGCTTCAATTCCTGTGTTTGCCAAGCTGGCTATTGGTGAGGAACCCACCCTTGGTACCAGGTCTCCATAAAGCCCAGGCTGGCCAAACCTCTTGCCCTCCTGCCAGCTCTTGGTGGGCATCTTAAGAGCGCAGAGCCAGGGCAACGGGAGTCCCATGGCCATGCAGATCCTCAGCTCTGTGTTTTCTTCTGTGCAGGAGGGGACCTCTACCCACCCCGACCAGCGCTCCAGGTGAGTTACTTGCTTTATGGGGCTTCTGGCCCCACAGAGGATCTCTCTGCTCTTGCTTTTCCCCGTCAGGTCATGAGCTTTAGCTCTCTGAAGGGATTGCTTTAGGTGAAGCTCCTGCTGTAATTCTGGTCCCCACCGAAAGATGCTGGGAAGGTGGGCGCTGACTTTGGAGGAAAGGTGTCACCCAGGAGAAGTTCTGATCAAATCCCTGCGCTGTAGGCATTTTTGAAGCTGAAGGATGTCTAAGCGTGGGATCCCACCAGTCTTTGCGGTTTGCCATTCTCTGCTTCAGCAGCATGAGCTGTATCATTCCCAGTGCCTCTCCAGTGATGGGATACTGCAGCAGGGCTTGGGAAAATGAGGTCCTGCTTTGTCTCTTTGGCAAATCAAGTCATCTCTTTGAGTCTCATTCACCCTTGCCTCCCATCCCTTTAACACAGGTGGCCAGTGCGTGGTGTTTCTGTCTTGTATAAAGTCTTGTAGTGAGCGCTTCTCATGAGCAGACCTAATTTTTTTTGTGCTCTGTGTTTCAGGTGAGCCTGATTACGCCACAGTTGACGGCTACAGCTTGATACATCACTAATAGCTACAGTAAGTACTCACATTTGATGAAGAAAGGATGTAATATGAGATGCAGCTACACTGAGGAGGGACAGTGGAGAAAGAAAGGCCAGCGGTTAAGGGATGACATTTTGAGGTGACTGACTGGGAGTGATGATCATGTCAGCCCTCCCATTGCTTGTCTGAGCTGGAGCTGTGGTTTAGATGCTGTTGATCCTGTTCTGTAGGTTCTCCAGGCAGAAGACACTGTTGGTCTGGCCAGCGTGGCAGCGGTGTTGTTTCCAGTTATTCCCAGCCACACGGAGCTGAAGCGCATCTCCATTTTAAGAAAGTATTTGAGGACTCTGATGATTATTTGTACATTCAGAAAGTGCCTATTAAAATCTGTGCCTTTGATCAGCAGACTCCTTGGATGGATATCCCATCTTCACACTCGGGGGAATATAAGCAATCGACCCAGACACAGGGGTGATCTGTGTCAGAATAAATTTCTGAACTTCTTCTAAAGTGCAGCTGTCTGGGAGAGGCTGGAGCCTGCCACTTTCCAGATAACTAAGTCCCATGTGCCGCGGGGAGTGGTGCACGATGCTTTGGGCACTCTGGCTTGTGTTCAGGGTACATGTATCCCACTCAGATCTCAGGTTACACTTTTGCCTGTTTCTAAAGTCTTTCATTAATGGTAATTAAACTTGTAATTTAGGTTTTAATTTTGTTTCTCAGGGAGCTTCCTTAGAGGAGCACCAACGGTTACACCATCTGTCTGGCTTAGCTGTAGATGCGCTCCAGGCTTAAGCGCCGATACTGGGAGCTGATTTGGATCTTGCAGCAGTCCACAGCGCAGCTACCTAGTGAGAGGCTGTGCTGCCGCAAACATGCTGGGACGTGCTGCAGCCTACAGCGTTATTGAGGATAGGAGGGAAGTCGGTCAGCTCTTCCAACCGCCTCTCCAATGAGGGGCTTCCAGTTTTTTAGGTTCATGGTATAGCTTGTCCCTGGTAGGCCCTGGAGAACCCCATTTGATTAACTTCTGGGAATCCCAAAACTTTGGATTTGTTCTGACCATGCAGCACTATAAACAAACTTAGTTACTAATGTTGGGCTGGAGCCATGCAACAACTTTTCTGACCAGTCTCCTCAAAATTCATGCCCTTCTTGTTAGTGTATATATGATTAAGGCTTTGATTCGGAAGCTCACATGCCTCAGGGCTGCTGATCTCTCTGAAGTCCCTGCGTGCGGTGTTGCTTAACAGCTCCTCAGTGCCTTATGACACTGGACACAGGGACACAGGACATGGGGACCAGGACACAGTTTAGCTGTCTAAACCTGGTCCCAGGTGACTTACTTTGGAGTAACAGGAGCTGCTAGTTGTGTAATGTTCTTCAAGCTGAATCTGCATGACTTCAGTGTGTGCCTAAGCCCACCGGTCCCCGGGGCTTTTACTGAATTTCCTTGTGTGGAGAAGATCACGGTGAACTTTAACATCTGTCCTGCTGCATTATAATGAACTGTGCAAAGTGCCTATGTCAAGGAATCAGTTGTCCTATTTTATATCTGAAAGACCAAATGTACGAATATTCTTCTGAAGGAGCCTGCTGTAGTCTTAGTTCTTTAAATATGTATTTTAAAAATAAGTTTTGAGACTCGTGTGCTGGATATGCTTTTTTTAAAGGTTGTCACATTCACTTTCTGCTGGGACTGGGGCTGGTACACCTTTAAACCACCCTGGGATGTTTGGGTGGTGTGAATTGCCTCTCCTGGAAGGAAGTGTATAACAGCATATCCTTGCTCAGCCTTTATTTCAGTACTTGCTCAGTACCAAGACAGCTGAGGGAGAGAACACCCCGAGGAGGGCTGGCATGAGGACAAGTACTTGTGATTAGCCATGAACTACAGACTGTGTAGCGCTGTTTCCTTTGGAAAAGTATCTACTCTACAATACATCGCGTGGTTTCTTTATTGGGATTTTTCAGCTGACTGAGCACAATAGATGGTGTTAGGCTGTTCTGGATGCTGAAGTCCCCAGCGAGGCTGAAACTTGGCTTGCACATTTAATCCCAAAATAGAGGTGCTGGTCCTGAATACACCAACTGTTTGAATAGACCTAAAGCCAAGCAAACCCTGGCCTGGAAGCAGAGTGTCCAGACATGGAGCTACTGGGAAGCAAGTCTGTGTGCCCATGAGCACTGAAATGGATTTTTATCTTCAGCATCTTCCCTTGCCTGGTTGTCTTCCAAGCAATGCAGAAGACTTTGCCCTCCTCCCAGGCCCCTGTGGAGGAGCCTAGCCTTTTCCTGGGCCCCTATAGTGAGGCTGGGCTTCCTCAGAGATGTCTGTAGAAGGGTCTGGCCTCCTCCCAGACCCCTATAGAATTGCCTGGCGTCCCTACAGACCCTGATAACCAGCTGCGCAGCTCCTGCTTTCCCTCCCCAGGGTGCCCCCCTGGGAGAGAGAGACAATAAATGCCTTAATAAGACAACTACTTTAGTCAGATAGAATAAGAAGAGTCATACAGATAGCGAATAAATCTTACGTCCCTTCAGATGCTGGGCACCCTGCCTTAGGGCAAGGTTGGATGGAGCTCTCCCTTTTTGGTCCTGTGAGCTAATACACAAATTATCACAGGAAAACAACTCTATTCGTAACGGAAGTTCACATGAAAACTTCTCACTGTATTTCCAGATACAGGCAGGGCCAGGCAGATGGACTAAGGGCCAGCACCAGGAGCTGCCCGCAGGCCCCCCAGTTACCATGAACTGGTTGAGCTCATCCTGCGGCCAAAGGGCTTGTGCAGCACAGCAGAGCCCTGTGCCTGCTGAGGGGGTCACTGGCTCCTGAACGTGCAATGGGCTCCTGGTCAGGATCAGTGCATCCCTGCCTTGACCCACGTAGAGTTTACCTTTCTCACACGTATTACAGATTACATTACTAACACGTGGGCTTCTCAAGCTCTAAGTACAAAGCCCAGCAGAGTGGATGGTGCCTGTTCAAGATCATTAACTCCTTGACTAAGATGTCTTCTGCAAGGTGGGCCTGAGCTCTGCGGGGTCTTGTCCGTCTGGGGACTGGGAGAAGTCACTTCAGCTCCCAGTGGGGCTTGGACTCGCCTCCAGTTGTGGCTCCCTGGGGACAGCTGGGTGCCAGGGCAGGGATCAGAAGGGACAGTGCTGCCTGGACCCCTGGGTTGAGCCAGCAGCTCTGCTGTGCCTGGAGGTGCCTCAGGACAGGCTGCCCCACTCCAGTGGCACTTCCAGGTCCTGCCACGATGCAGTCAGAAGAGACCATACACTCCCCATCCCCAGTAGTAGGGGCTTGGCTTCTCACCCCACGTTCCCTCTAGGAGCAGTCTGGCCTCCCCATAGATCGTTATGGGGGAGCCTGGCCTCCTCCCAGGCCCCTATAGAGGAGCCTGGCCTCCCCATAGATCCTTATGGGGGAGCCTGGCCTCCTCCCAGGCCCCTATGGAGGAGCCTGACCTCCCCATACATCCTTATGGGAGAGCCTGGCCTCCTCCCAGGCCCCTATAGAGGAGCCTGACCTCCCCTCAGATGCTTATGGGAGAGCCTGGCCTCCCCATAGCTCCTTATGGGGGAGCCTGGCCTCCTCCCAGGCCCCTATGGAGGAGCCTGACCTCCCCTCAAATCCTTATGGGAGAGCCTGGCCTCCCCACAGATCCTTATGGGAGAGCCTGGCCTCCCCATAGATCCTTATGGGGGAGCCTGGCCTCCTCCCAGGCCCCTATAGAGGAGCCTGACCTCCCCTCAGATGCTTATGGGAGAGCCTGGCCTCCCCATAGATCTTTATGGGAGAGCCTGACCTCCTCCCAGGCCCCTATGGAGGAGCCTGGCCTCCCCACAGATCCTTATGGGAGAGCCTGGCCTCCCCACGAATCCTTATAGGGGAGCCTGGCCTCATTCTAGGCCCCTATGGAGGAGCCTGACCTCCCCACAGATCCTTATGGGGGAGCCCGGCCTCCTCCCAGGCCCCTGTGGAGGAGGTGACGCCCCTCGACTCGGCGTGTCCCTCCGTCCCTGCCGTAGCTGCCTCGCTGCTGATTGGCCGCGAGCGGCCGGGAGGGAGTAGCTACAGTCCCGCCCCTTCCGCCCCCGCCCCCGAGTCGCCCGGGCAGCGCTGCGGCGGGCGGGGGCCATGGCGGAGGCCGTGAGGGTTCCCCGCAAGGCCCGAGCCAAGAGCAGACCCAAGGTAGGGGTGGGCCGGGGCCGGGGGGGCGGCCGGGGAGATCCCCAGGGTTGTCGTTCCACCCTCCCGGGGCCGGGGGGGCCTCGGCCCAGCGGCGGGTCTGTCACCGCCGCCTTTCGTTTGTGGCGGTTCCGGGCTCCCTGGGACTTTGGTCATGGGATCAGGCTCCTATTTGTTACTCTTGTGGTTTTTTTTTTTTTACTTGTTTCGTTTTGTTTTAAGGCGGCGGGAAGGGTGGCTGCTCTGGGCGGTGTTTATGTCCATCCTCTTCTGCTGGAAGCTGTTAGGCTGGGGGCCGGGGTGGGCACGCTTTTCTAAAAAGGTTTATGAACGTCTGCGCTTTCCTGAAGCGACGTAAGAAGACCTAGTTGGCAGCCAGGTGAAGGGTGTGATAGTTCCTGTGCTGTAAAAGGGTGTAAACACGCTTTTTAATCTTATAGCGTGTGGCCTTTTGCAGTAGCTGTGTGAAGTGAGGCAGCTGGGGCTGCATCTGCGGTGAAGCAGTAGAGCTTATTGGCCTTTAGCAGTGTTTTAGTACAACATGGGATGGTGGTCTTGCTACATCTCATATGGAACGGTTTGGCTTGGAAATGCTTAAAACATGAGGCCATATATAGCAGACGACAGTGCTTGTTCTTTGTTTGTTGGTGCTGCAGTTGTTACGCGTCACTCTTCCTAGGTTTTAATCCTGTTGTGAGTGTGTTCCTCCTTCATGTTGTTAGTACCGACAGCTTTCTGAAGGCTTTATTTACCTTGCAGCTGCGCTACGCGGAATTTCAGTAGTTTGTGGAAATTATCCGAACCAAGATATCTTGCCTCAGAGTTGAGTCTAAATAGAAATGTTTCCCTTAATTGCTTAACCTCTTTTATGTTGTAAAATGCACCATATAGAGCAAAGGCATTGAAGTCATGGCTGTCAAAGCCTTGTGAAAACAAAATTAATGGATTAATTGACCACTGTTTTGTAAAATAAGGGTTAGATCCAAGTGTCAACAGCTGTGATTCCTGAACTCCAGGCAACTAAAGTTTGGAGGGAAGAGCAATCCTAGAAGAGTAAGTGTGTCATTGTTTTTGTTTTGATTCAGCCCCATAGCATGTGCAAGGCAGTCAAATCTTAAGACTGCTGCTGAAGAGAATCAGTTCCCTGCAGGAAGGCAGTGAGTCACAGATGACGCTGGTAGTTCATTAAGGATGCGTACAGTGACTCCAGCGGCTGCTGCGTTTGGCCATCCCTTCCAGGTGTAATTCACGGTGAAACAATTCGCTGGCGGTGTCACGTGTGAGAATCCAGAATTTTTTAGTGTTACACATGGCCCATTCCTGATATTTTTGTTGCTATTACTATGCTTAGCTCTGTTAATAGGCAGGGGTATTTGAGGATGCAGTTTGGGCCTCAGTCACATTAAGGACTTTTCCATCCCCATGCCTCAGAAACAGCCATAATCCTTTGACAAGCTGAAATTCTTGTGAGCTGAGAGAAAGGCTGGCTCAGCTGTGGGGCTGCCAAGTAGTGGAACGGAGCCCAGGGCTTTCTGAAAATAGTAGCCCCAAAGTTAAGCTTGTCCAGCACCAGTAACACCAGACTGATTCAAACACAGCTAGGTGGCAAAACCAGTGAACCTGGAACTGGTGAAGGTGAACCTGTGTGTTACTTAGTTACTCCAGAGATGTTTCCTGAGAAAGGGTAGGCGTCCGTAGAGCTCAAGGTGTCATTCCCTGACGTGCTAGGAGAGGAGAATGGTTAGGCATGGGACAAGGCTAAAGGAGCAGGTGTCATCTTTGACTTAAAGGCTAAGCCTCGGAAGAGAGAACAGCAGATTTTGCGTTCATGTTAATTCAGAAACTGATTTCTCTCATCCTTTCTCAGATGAAATACCTGTTAACGATTATGGCATTTTTTGCCTTGGAAAGTGAGAACTGAAAGACACTTTATAAATTTAAAAACCAACTGTTTTATCTAACAGTAGCACTTGTGAGGAATACAGAATGCTACTGAGAGATAAAGGGAGTTTCTTCTGTATGAGGACTGCAAGACGGAACTTTGAGATTCTAGAGAGGAAAGGACAAGCATGCATTTGTCAAGTATGTGGATTAGTACACTGTCAAAAACATGATGTTTAAAGAATTGTGCTGATCTGTTTTTAACCTCTCACCTTAGCTTTAGCTAGCCTTGGAATGTGTCAGAACTGTTTCATGATCAGAAGTGTTTACAGGATTTAATATACTGGAAAACACAGTCTGTAAGCAAAGCCAGTGTATTGCTGTTTTGTAAAGGAGCTGTTAGTGTATGTTTGAAGTAAAATTAGGCTTGAGGTTGAAAGTAGTTATGGCCTTGATTTGAGCTGTTTTCTTGTATGCTTTCTCCTAAGGCAAAGTCATGTCAGATGTTTAGTGAAAGTATATGTGATACTGTCAGCAAATTTCCAAAACTATCAACTTTTCTGCAGTCATGGAGGAATATTGAGAACTTTTCCTAATTTCAGCTGTCTTCTTTTTTATATTATCTGGGTCATCCAAAACTGGAGCATGGTAACCTAACTCTTGTCAGTTTTGCTCCTAATAAACTAGTAGGTACATACAAACAATTTACAAATTGGCAAAACACTTTGCCAATTTCTTGTTTTACAAATTGGCAAATGATTTACAAATTGACAAAATCTTGTTGATTTCCTGTGAAACGTTATTTCCCATGCGGTGCTTTGGGAAGGAGGCTAATCTATACCTTAAACTAGGTTTATAGGATCTATTTACCCCCAAACTGATCTTAATTTAAAAGTGGGTAATCAGTTTACAATTTTAATGTCACTGCTAAGTTCTTCTACACCTCTAGTGTGTAATACCTATTGAAAATAGGTATTTCAGTAAATGTACAGATATTGTGGTAGTTTTATAATGTAATTAGGGGGTGCATTCCAGACTTTCTTGGTTCTGAAATTACTTTTATGAAAATAATTTTCCATTCATTAAAATATTGCTGTAAACCTTAAGATGAATTGCAAAGTAACTTTTTTTGCAATATGTTGTAATCTAGTGGCTGTTTTTAGAGGTCAGGGCCCTGTTATTTTGATTATTTTGTATGTTAATGAAACATTCTGTCCTGTGATATTTATAGCTTTTTACGTAGAAACTTTGAAGCATTGTTCAAGAGATGACCAAGAAAATAGACACTGATAGGCAGTCTTCAAAGGGCAGCTAAAGAGCAAGGATCTGTTTGGTACCGTTGTTTTTACATCTAATGTTATGAAAATTAATGTGTTAAGAGGGGCTTTTGGAGTTGTAATGTTGACAAATCCTAGTTTTGGTGATGGTGGGGTTTGGGGATGCAAGGGGGATAGATTTGCTTGGTAATGACACTGTTAATTTTTCATTTTTCCCTAGGAAAAAAAGAAAAAAAGTAGTGAGGAGACGCACATACAAGAGTCTGATGACGTCTTCCTCCCTCCCGTGGCAGAAGTGTCTTCTCAAGCCAGTGAAGTGCAAGTGGAACGTCCTGGAGAATTTACAGAAATTTGTCTCAGCGATGAAGTAGAGGATGGAAAAACTATAAAAGATGTGTGCGACATCTCCCAGAGTAATTTATCTTCAGCAAATGAAGGATCTTCGACAGTGACTCTAGAGACTCATACAAATGCAGAAGAGTTCAAAGCTGATCATTCCCATGAGGAATGCAGGGGCGGTGTTGAGAAGAGTGGAAAAAGCAAGTTAGACAAACCTCACAGTCCTGTGGAGGTGGTTGCTAGCAGATCAGGAAACTCTGATTTATCGAGTAGTACATTTCATTCTAGCGCTGCTGGCTCTCGGACAGTAGCGGGCTTTGTACAGGACAAAGTAACTGAAAACGTACAAGATGATAAAAATCCTCTTGTCTGTTCGTCAGAGAAGCTTCCTCCTAGTATCTTGCAGCAATCTGAGAAATCCAAAACACGTGTTCAGCGATCGGGATTGAAACCAGTTTATCCAAACTTGTCAGCTGAATTGTCGTATGAGAGACCAACCATAATAGCAGTTAAACCGCTGTCACACAATGAAAGGTTGTATCCAGAGCTCCCAACCGAACCAGAACTGGTGCCATTTACCAGAGAACAGCTGAAAATTTTTGAGCCGTGTTCATGGTTGGAAAATGTTGACTCCTATGCGGAGGAATTCGAAAGCGTTGCTCATCAGGACAGGCACGAGTTTTATGAACTGCTCCTGAACTACATGCGCTGCAGGAAGCAGCTTTTGCTGGCCGAGGCAGAGCTGCAGGCTATGATGACAGACTGCCAAAATGTTAAGGGGAGATTATGGACTTTTAAAGAAGAACAGAAAACTGTGCAGGTGCTGTTGCTGAAGCTACTTTTGAACCCAAACTATTTGGATGTGATTCCAGACCTTAATTTTACTTGCTGTCAAGTTTATTGTATTTAAGCTCTGTTGTTTTAAAAAGAGATGATTGCCTTTGCTTCCTGTCTCTCCACTAACCCCCAGTACTTCAGAGTATCGTTCTGTTGAGACTTAAGATGGTTTGTTGTTTGATTTTTAAACTGATGAATGTAGGGTACTAGGATCTCTGTTAGTGATCTCTTGGGAGTCAGACTTGTGTGTAGTCAGTCAGAATGAGCTGTGTAGAGCCAGTTCTGCCTGTAGTGTTAGGTGAAGTTTGTGCCACAGTGCTTCGGGTAGATGCAGGGGATACGTGGTGGAGTAGGGCGTCAGAATGACTGTAGCGGTGATGTCCCATCTGGCCTGCTGCCTGTAGTGACAGTTTTCATTGACGTCATTCCTGACTGTTCTGCTTTCATAGGTGGCAGCTGCAGAGGAGCTTGAGTCATGCTCGTGGGTGACCCTGTTGCTCAAAGCAAAGGGCATGTGAGGTCCATCCACTTTCAGTAACAGTTGCACCATAAATGTAGCTGTGTTTTTGGCTACTTCAAGGGTGGTCGTGGTACTCTGTAGCATTTCTGTCTGCAAACCAGAAGGGTCTGGAGAGCTCTCTGGTGCACACATCAGAAAAATCTTTCCCCACACTCATTCTGTGTAAGTTGTTTTTGGAGCTGAATGTTACAGTGCAAGTGAATAAAATTGTTCTGGCGCTCTGATGCTGTTCATAGCCAACACACCGTCAATGTTGCCCAAGGGTGCTAAGTACCTATGTATGTGGGGGCTTCACTGTTGTTTCTGTGAGTGCAGTGCCTCTCCTGTGCAGTTCCTTAGAGCTGAGATGTTGAGAGACATTCACTGAACAGATTTGAATCTTTTCCTTTTTATTAGGGTATAAATGCTGAACCTCACTGGACTCTGTTTTGTGTTGATTGCTTTCTACGCTGAAAGCAATTTTGGCTTCACTCTTACATCCCCACTGGGCATCATACAGTTGGCTAAGCTTGCTGCTTGCTTTGTTCTATCCTGATTCATTATGTATTTATTGTATGTCAGAATAATTGTTTTATGCCAATTTAAAATTCTTCTTCTACTAACTTAGGAAACACAGGGATAATTTCAAGCTAAGCTTCCAAAGTGCTGGCTCTGAAGCACATTTCCTGGTTGCATAGAAGAATAACAGGAATGTTGCGTATTGTGGTTTTCTTGTGCTGAAGAATTAGAGATAGGACAGAGGAAGGCTGGCCTCAGCTTTTAATTCCAGTTTGAGGAAAAAAGTTGGAGTACAGTTCATTTCTGAAAATTTTAAATGTACAATGGGGAATTGGTATAAATAGTTCTGAGAGCTTAGAAAAATATTGTTTCAGTACATGTTTTAGCTTTAAAATAGCAGACCCAAATATTTATGGAAATCTATAAACTAAGAAGCAGTTGCGCTCACTGGGAATAGAGAGACCTGATTTTGTTCACATCTTGTCAGTGATACAGGCAAGTCACTTCATGTCTATTTCTAAATCTGAGTTATTGAGGGTTTGTAGAGTAATTTTTTCAGAAGTAAGGGATATGAATCTTGAGTAATCAGCAGCTCTAAAACGTATGTAGGATGTTCTGACATGTTTGTCTTTTCCACCTGTTAAGTGGCCCCTTTTATGAAGGCTCTGAAATCTGTTGAGGGGAGGGTTATGTCAAGGTTAATTTCTGTAAGCACACTTGACCCAACAAAATGACAAAGCCACTTCAATAAAATAATTGCTTTCTTTTCAGGGTGTCTGTGCAGATCAGTGCAAAGTGACAGGTCACCATCGCTACCAGACAGTGGAGCTGAATGAAAGTGTGCTGGGGGAACTGAAAAAGCTGTTTGAAGCCAAAGCAGAGCATGTGCATCAGACACTGGCGCTGCACTCGTACACTTCGGTGTTGTCCCGCTTGCAAGTGGAGTCGTATGTCTACAGGTTGCTCAGCAGCTCGTCCCTGCTGAGATCAGTGGCTCTTCAGCAGCAAGAACAAGGTGTGTTGCTGGTCTGGACTGCTCCCTGTGCTGTTCAGGGTGCCGAATGCCCTGTTCACCTGCAGTTTTGGAGTCTTGTGGTGGAATTTGTATACTGCTGTGTTTCTCCTCTGATATTAAAACCTGCTGATCTCCCAGGAGAAACTCCGATTCTCTTGCCTTATTCACCTGGAGAGTGGAAGCTGAATGCAGGATTACCTTCTTCTAAGTTACATACTGCCACTGATTACTGTAGAGGAGCACTGGGTGGGCTGGGAAACCCGGACTCCAATCTTTTGTTGTCAAAGGCAACATACAATATAGTCCCTTTTCCAAATTGAGTATGCATAATTCTAAAACTAGCTGGATATTTTTCCTGCTTTACTTTCTCTTGGAAGGCCATTTGAAATCTTGCAGCTCTAATACTGAGAAATCTTTTTGATTTTCATCCTAGGTATATTACTTACTTGGGTTTGTGCCAATATAATCTTTTAGCTAAAGTATTCCTCCCCCTCCTACCCTGGGTGTTTATCCTTCCTAGTCCTCCTCCCTTTGCCCTCCGCCTCCCAGATTGTTTGTATGCGTAGTAAATGGTGGTTCTTACAAAGTTTGTGTTCAGGGAAGGCCTTTTGTGAGAGCAACCATAGTATATTCTTCTTGTAGTTAATGTCCAGTGCTAAATTATAAGATGAAATAAAGTACTCTACATAAGTGTTCTTCTCTGTCGGATTTAGCAAGCAACTGTGTTGAAACGTCTTGGTATGTATAGATAGAGAGAGCAAGTTTTCTGTATCGCTTCAGAACCACTACTTATGTTACCACTCTGAGAGCTGCTTGTCAAAACTCCTTAATTCTGGTTTTGATTTACAGTTTCAAAGCAATCAGAAAATCTTTCTTCAGACTTGGGCCACTTGAAGGAATGTATCAGCGTCCTTTTCAGTTTCACTCGCAGAGTTATTGAAGATCCTCAGTTTCAGAGTGACCTTCTCATGTGGCTGCAGAGACTGGTGAGGGAGTAAGCATGGATATATCTGTTTGATCCAACACAAGGGATGAATTTGGGGGTAATTTCTGAAAGTGTTACTGTTTCTCTTACTGTCCCACATGCAATTTTTGGGGGGTTTGTTCTACTTGAGCAACAGAATCTGTTAGTGAATCTTTATAATGAATTCCCTTGGCTGATGAAGTCAACGGAGGTCAGCAGCATTAACGAGGACTGGCCCCTGAGCAGCCAACACTGACCAGAGTGGACTTAATATTCAATATTCATTATGCTTTTACTTATTTTGAAATTAAAACTATTCAGACTTGTCATTTTTGAGAAACTTCTATTTTTGCTGATTTCTAAATAAATTTGTTTTTAATGCGATTGTAAAGTAATTCATGTTTGTACACCAGAGAAAATGGTTTGTGGCTCATAAGCCAAGCAAACAGACTTTTAAATATTGTTCTCCTGTAACTTGCTCTGAAAATTGAGGTTTGTTAGAAAGTGTGAGAAGAGAAACGAAAAAACAGTATTACTCTAGTTAGCAAGACTATAAAGGAATGAACCTTGAAATTGTTTACAAGATTCCAATATACTTCCCTTTAGGTGTCCGTGTTGCAAAGAATTGGCTGTCCAGGTGACCATCTCTTCCTCTTCAACCACATCCTTCGATGTCCAGCTGGGATCAGTGAATGGGCTTGTCCATTCATTCAGGTGTGAATGTTTAATTCTTTATTGTCAGAAAGTTGGAGTGGAGTGGGTAGGACAGTGTCTTGTGCCTAGTCAATCGCTCATGACTGACACCATCTTTCCAGGTGTGTGGAATCATGGTAACAGTGAAGTGTTTGTCAGGGGGTGTATTTACCCATGTTAGCCCAACTGTGAGCAGGTTTACAGGGAAACAAACTTCTCATCCTTGTCTGGAGAGACTCCATGAAAGGGAGTCGGGGACTTGTGGTACGCCTCAGAAGGCCTCACGCAACAGAAGGTTTGGAGTGCTGTCCAAGAAATGGAAAGAATATTTAGATTTAAAGCAGCAGCTGTGTATGAGACAAGTGAGATTGGAGGCAGCTCTGATGTATAAGGGATGAGGAAGAACAGATTTTTATATCCTGCACATTGAAATGGGACTGGTTTCACTGTAAAGTTTATTAGTTAGGTAATTTCAAGGACAAGGGAAAGAGTTCACTTTGTCTAGATCAGAGGGAGTGCAGATATCCAAAGCCACCAGGGCATTCTTGCAAAGAACATTTTTGCCCCTCCAAGAGGGGAAGATGTTGGTAATCTAGCCGTAGAAAAAGGATTGCAATTACACTAACAAGGGAAAGGCAAGCAAGGAAATGAAAGGATAAAATAGAATAATAGAATCATTTAGGCTGAAAAAGACCCTGAAGATTGAGTCAAACCGTTAACCTAACATAGTAGGATCCTAACTTCCCCAGTGCTTAACATCCCAATTCCTGCTGGTGTCCAGAAGTACGTGTGAAACAGAGAAGTTGCCTTTTTTGTGGAGCTTTTGATGTGTTTCTTTTTTTCTTTTGTTTCCTCCTTTATAAGTAATTATTTTGGACAACTCTCAGTATTTTGCCATAGCAATACTTTCTCCAGGGTGTGGGTACTGTCTTTTATGGATACTTTTTAGTATGAACAAAAAGCTAGTGAAAAACGTAAAGCTCAGAATTGGAGTTTCTCTACTAAAACTAATTTGCCCTTTGTTTTACTTGTTGGGATTTACTTAGATTTTTGTATTTAATTTCAGATCAAAGTCTTGGATAACCCATCAGGTGTCTTTCATTTCATGCAATCTCTTGCCTTGCTTATGTCTCCCGTCAAGTAAGTATGAATATGATTTTATAAATATGTTCTGATTATTTAAGAGTAGAAAACACGACATGCGATCTGCTTGTGAAACTCAGAGTTCATTGCAGGCAAAGTTATAAAAGCAGGCACAAGAAAGACATTCACAGTTTAATTCAAACTGTTTTTACTCATTCATCTTAAAATACAGCCTTGGCAGTACAGTCTCTGACTGCGCACAGTATGATGCAGCTTGCTTTCAGCTGTCAAGTAGCTTGTGAAGAGTGACATGTTTCGTTACTGTGACTTCTGAAATATAGAGTTCTTGCCTTGCATAATGGCCTGTTCATTATACTGTTTCCTCGACAGAAGCCCTTGAGTAAAGGTTTTGCTAAGTTGGTGTGTATGCTGGTTGGGCTTCTTAACTGATTTTTCATCCTTTTTTTTTAATCTAGAAGGAATACCTGGTGCTTGGAGAAGCTAGTTGATGAAGTCAGTCATTAGTGAAAACTGTTATGTGCTTCAGATAAAATATATAATTTGCCTCTCAGCTGCCCGAATTTTGATGTCAAAGAATCAAACTGCTGGTATTTAGGGTTGTCATTGTGGTGTTGATATTCTGACCCCGAGTTAAGTGGGAGTCCTGTTTATTGGAGGCTATTATTTTTAAGGGCTTTGTTTTCACATTTCCAGTCTAGAGCTGCCTGGGGAAACAAGTGTATCCTCAGGGCATGCATACTGCCAATGCATTTTGATGCTTGTGTTTTGAACAAGGTCTACCTTAAGGTGTCTGGAGTGATGCTCTCGGCTGTTGATACAAGAATGCAGAGCCTCCAC
The DNA here is from genome assembly GCF_929443795.1 of Astur gentilis. NCBI lineage: Eukaryota > Metazoa > Chordata > Aves > Accipitriformes > Accipitridae > Astur > Astur gentilis. The sequence continues at coordinate 84,826,575 of NC_064919.1, read as the reverse complement.
AATGGGTGTACTTACTGGTAAAAGAGCTGAGACTTGTCTGTTACAGTTGCTTCGTGTCAGGAACAAGTTTGAATTCTGAATTTGGTTTGTGAAATCAGTGTCTTAAAACATGTATTTAATTTGTAATAGACTGGTATTATCAGAGTATAAGTTGAAGGTGATCAGGAGGGTGATAATTATTCCAGAGTTTTGTGGCACTGTGTGCAGAGTTCTGGCAGTACAGTTCAAGTTAGAAGGAAGTTGGATGTTATGATTTTAACTTTTTGTATAACCTTTCTGCACATTTGTTTAATTTGCTGGTACGTCTGAATAACTGAGGATTTGTACAGTATATAGAGCCTGAAAACTAGTATCCCAGACTTGAGGTGGTCTACTACATGGAATGGGAACTGGGTTGATTTGAGGCAACTATTCCCTGGAAGGTCTTTAGTTGTGTAAGACTGTAAGACCAGTCTTACTAACACTGATGTGGTGTCCAGCTAGTGCAGCTACGAAAGTTGTATAGTGGAGCTGGCTTGTGCTTGTCCTGTTTGTTGTTGACTCACCAGATGATACCCTTAAATGGTTGTTGTAGAGTACTACTTTTGAAATATGATATCCTTCTTTTTTAAAAGGATTTTTCTTACACATGGGCAAGAATAGTGTTATTTCTTGCATATTTAAATATGCTTGCTATATAGGGCTGATAACCATTTACATTGTTCAGAATATTGCTTGGAAGATCATTTACAGAATGCGGAAGGTTAGTGTGAGTCTTGGAGGATATCAGGTTATCATAGCATCATTTAGAATCATAGGGTCATTTAGATGGGAAAAGACCTTTAAGATCATTGAGTCCAATCATTAAGCTAGCACTGCCAAGTCCACCGCTAAACCATGTCCCTAAGCACCGCATCTACATGTATTTTAAATTCCTCCAGGGATGGTGACTCAAGCACTTCCCTGGGCAGCCTGTTCCAATGCTTGACAATCCCTTCAGTGAAGATATTTTTTCCTAATATCCAGTCTAAATCTCCTCTGGTGCAACTTGAGGCTGTTTCCTCTTGTCCTGTTGCTTGTTAGTTGGGAGCAGAAACTGACCCCCACCTCGCTCCAACCTCCTTTCAGGTAGTTGTAGAGCAATAAGGTCTCCCTTCAGCCTCCTTTTCTCCAGACTAAACAACCCCAGTTCCCTCAGCTGCTCCTCCTAAGAAATGCCCTCCAGACCCTTCATCAACTTGGTTGCCCTTCTCTGGACACGCTCCAGCACCTCAATATCTTTCTGGTAGTGAGGGGCCCAAAACTGAACACAGGATTTAAGGTGCGGCCTCACCAGTGCTGAGTACAGGGGGATGATCACTGCCCTGCTCCTGCTGGCCACACCGTTTCTGACACAAGCCAGGATGCCGTTGGCCTTCTTGGCCACCTGGGCACACTGCTGGCTCATATTCAGCCGGCTGTCGACCAACACCCCCAGGTCCTTTTCCACCAGGCAGCTTTCTGACATACTTGTTAATTTCTTGTTCTTTTATCTGTACTCTTAATATCTTCTCTTTACTAAAAGATGACTTAATTCAGAATTTTTAATTTTCTAATTTTTTGTAAACTTGTTTTTTCACTTTAAATCAGAAATCGGGTGGACTTCATGTGCCATATGAAACCAAGTGAAAGGAAAAGTTCCTCTTCATCTGGGAAAGAATCTGGAAACTGGACCCTGGTAGATGAAGGAGGTGAAGAGGTACAGCAAATGACTTCTTTTTTCCCTTTTTTAACCTTTATGCTTTTGCTCAAGCTTATTTCATTGGGGTTTTTTTGTTGGGTTTTGTGTGTGTGTGTGTGAAATGGAGGAAGAAAAGCTGACTTGTTCAGTTAAAAAGCATTATTTGAAACTTCGATCTATTTTACTCTCCTTTTAGCTCTGTGATATAACTGCAGATAGTGGAACTTCCAGGAATGAGTATTAACAGATAGCATATAAATGTTTGAGCTATTGCGTGCAAAAGAGCATGGAAGCAGACGTGTTTGAATAGGTGCTTACCTTCAGAAGGTGGGTTGGACTAAACATAGCATTGCCTCTAGTTCTGTTTCCTAGCTGATGAGGGCTTTTATGTAGAAACACACACAGAAGAAGAATTTAGGAGCTTGTGTGTGCATGTGAAGGAGAGTTCATTTGCAATTTCTTTGGTTTCCTCTTATAAGCAAACTGTAATTAGTACAGTAGTGAGGCCCTTCTACCATGTGTTTTATTGTAAAGCTACTAAAAGCGACTGTATTTGTCTATAGGATGAGGATCCTGAAACAAGCTGGATTCTGCTCTTGGAAGATGACTTGATTGCCCTGTTGTCACAGTTTCCGTTTCATGAACTCTTTCAGCAGTTCCTTGGATTTAAGTCTGGAGGTAAATAGATCAGCTGCTGAAGAGAGTCGTTCTTCATTTTGCTTACGCTAATTATATTAATGACTAAAACTGCCAAGAATGCTACTGTGTTAGAGTCTCTCAGTGAAGTAATAATGAACTTGCGCAACAGCTCACAGACTAAATAGATGAGATGGAAGTGTATGCCATGCGTATGGGATACCTTAAAAACTTATAGCAATACAAGCATGCAAAATGCTAGTCCTTTCCCTTAGTTTTGATCTGCTCAGTAGTTACACTCACAGATGTGCTTTCAGGACTAAGTTTTCCACTTTGCCTCTTAGCTGTGACATTACTGTGTTTTTTCTCCAATTATTTATTCATTCTTTATTTTGCTAAATCTCTGGACAAGTACATGAAGGTAATTTCTTCCTAGAGGACTTATAGCTTGCATAGTTTATTTGTACTTTCATACTTAACAGGTATTTATTGTACATTTCATAAACAAAACATAAATTTTAGTTTACTATATAGCTGGCAAACAATGAACTGTTGTTTGGTGAATTGTTGTTTTGAGTGCTTGTAAAGTTACTTAAAAAATCCAGAATTCACACTATTTTTTTGAGATGTATTTTTCTGTCTTGGTCTTAGGTGCTTATTTTCCTGAAAAAACAACTCCCCAGGAGATGATGAAGATTTTTGCTTTTGCAAACTCGTTAGTGGAACTTCTGTCTGCGGGGTTAGAAACATTTAACAGAGCACGGTACCGACAGTTTGTGAAGCGAATTGGTCAGCTGATCAAGTAAGAGAATATTTTCTCTGTGATACGATTAAATCTTTTTCATACAGTCTGGTTTAAAGTCCAGAGCTGCAAAAAAAGAAAACACCAGAAAACAACCACCAAAACCCAAACCCTGCCAACCAAAACAACCAAACCAAAACAAAAAACCCGAACGGTTCTTGGGTAGATTTTGCTCTGAGAGTTGGTCAGTTTAGGATTAGCCAATCTGGGAATCTGAAATTCCAGGGTCCTTGACTCTAAAGCTGCCTGTGAAGTGGGTATTGCAGAATCTAAATGCTGTGGGTACAAAGGAGCCGTGTGAGCTGTGGGAATCCAGGCTGGTGTTCATCAGGGATGTGCTCAGGCTTGTCTTGGAAAGTCACTGAAATCCAACAAACAGTTTCTCAAATTGCCCCTATTTATAACCATTGTTACTGCTTTCTTTCCATTGTTATCCAGAATTGTTTTAGGGTTTTTAATTTGCTCCTTGAAAACTGTCATTGTTGCAGTAAGAAAATGTAATTGAAACCTAAAAGTTGCTCTTTATTTTTAAATCCATAGCAGTCACTTTATATGGCTTCTATGAGTGTGTTTTCAAGGGGGAAATGCAGTTAAGTCAGAAACAAAATCCACATTTTCCTTTGTGTTATTAGAGCAGTAACTTTCTTGGTATAATTATTCCTGTATGATTTGTTTTTGCATGTACTGCCATTTCATCATTTCATTGTCATAATCATTCAGGATTACCTTAAGGCTCCAAAGTTCATACACAAACTAATTGGGTATAACAGAATATTATGCATTGTTTGCTTTCAAAACCAAGGAAGGATAACACAGGAATTTTAGACTAACCCTGTCTGAAGAGGGAACGGAAATGCTATTTATGTGGAAATCTCTGGAAACCAGAGGACAAAGGATTTAACGTGTCTCTTGTGACTAGACTCAGATCTAGTTGCATTTGTCTGTGTTTTTATATGATGATGATGTACTTAATGATCCTTCTTTGACTTGTTTGTTCTGTTGTGTAGGATGACACTTTGTCATGTGAGTGACCACTGGGCCCAATACGTTAGCGGCAATAGACAGTATGGATCAGTAGCGCATCCCTACTCTGTGGAAAAATTGCAATTGGAGTTTGATGAATTGTTTTTCAGAGCTGTTCTACATGTTCTGAAGGCAAAAAGGTAGGCGGTCCCATGTGGTTGATACTGGCTTTGTCTTGGAGGAGTCAGATATTTGAAACTAGGATTTGGAATAGCTTTAAATACTTAATGGTTTAAACAAGACTGCAATATGCAGGATTTTTCAGCACATTGGTAGCATCAGGATGGGGAGGAATTATGTCTTGAATTCTAGCCTCTGACAGAAGTTTTGAGGACTTGTTCAATTCAGAATGAGGTTAACACAGAATTCGAGATGCTAAGACACATCCTCACATTCCTAGTTCTGTTACATGGCAGAGATGTGGGTGTATGTCTCCTTTTCAAATGTTGGGATTTATCAGTGTGAAACTGTTTGTCTGCCTCTTCAAATCCAACAGGTTGGGAGTCTGGTTGTTCATGTCTGAGATGCCTTATGGAACCTTATCCAGTAATATGCTTTGGAGGCTCTTCTTTGTCATGCACTGTGCGGAGAGCGAGCACCTGGAAAAGCTCTGCCCTACTCTGCAACCTGCTGACTGCAAACAAAGACTCAAAGGTAGAATTTCTACACTCGGAACCAATTCTAATTGATCCAGCTACTGCTGCATCAGCTATGGGTTTAGTTCTTCACATGCTGCATTGTTAAATACACCCTCAGCACCATGACTTGTCCAGAGGCCTTATAAGTGTCTTGGGCGATTCATGGTCTTCCAGCATTTGTTTGACCGAACTCTCATTTTAACAGGCATTGTCAGATCTACTGTTCTTCTAGTTTTCTTTCCGATAGTGACTGCTACTGGCTGCTTCAGAGAGTTGCAAGAGCGCCATGCAGTAGGTACATCTTGTGTATCCTCATATCAGGTCCCATCGAATACAGAATTTTGTATCACTTAGGGTTAGGTGGGTTTTTTTGTTGTGTTTGGTTTTTTTGTGTTTTTTGTTTTGTTTTGTTTTTTGTTTTTGGTGAGCTGTTTACTGTTGATAGTTCTATAAATACCCTAGTCCTCTTCTCTCCCGCCCCGCTCCCCCATCTTGCTAGTTTTGGCTTCAGTAACTTACATTGTAGGAGATCTGCTTATCTTCCACAACTACAGATGTTTCCATTCTCTCAAGCCTTCTTTTGATGCTTTTCTTGTCCTGTATGACACCTTTTCTTTCTATTTCCCCTTGACTTCTGTCCTGTGTTCATCTCCACAGTGATTGTGGTGGCTTCAGCTGTTAGCGGAGTTATTTAGAAGCCAGCTGGAATGCTACTTCCCCTTTGTTGCTGCCTTCATGGAAAATATTTCAGGACTTGATTGACAGGGAGACAGGTAAACAAAGCAGTAACTCCCTACTTCACAGCCTCTTTGCTGTCTTCAGGGAGAGCAAATAACACTGTCAGTTTTACTTTCCAGCTAGCTGGTAGCCCAGACAGCGGTTACGACATCAACCAAGTCTTTTGATGGAGAAGCAGAAGAAAATGTCAATCTTGAGAGGTTACTGAATATCTGAACTGTGTGTAAGCTCAGCGAACATTTAAGGCAATGTGGAGTGGAAGAGGGATTTCAAGGCTGTAGCTGTGTATACTTCATGAAGTGCTGATCTGATTAGCACTTGCCAGCCAAAACAGTAACGGTTACACTGTTTCAGTAGGACTTCTTTATTTTTGTTTTTTGCAAGAAATTTTTACTGCATCTCAAACAAAGAGAATGTAATATGATGTAGTGGGTTGCAGCTCTGACAGCAACAAACACTGGTGTTCTGATGTGTGGGGATTTTTTGTGTTGTGGTGTGGTTTGGTTGGTTTTTTGTTGTTTTTTTTTTTTTTTTTCAGCCTTTGTTTTGTTTCTAGCTAACTTCTATGTTTTAAAGTCCCTGGTATGCTGACTCAGGATATTTTTATCCTCTTCATTCTCCTCGATGGGTTATGTCAGCACAATACTATTTTTCACAAGTGTCTAGACAGGGAATATCAACGGTTCTTTCAGTGAAATCCATCTAATCTTCTGAAGTAGCTTCTTTTGACTGACACTTACCAATATAATGCTGACTTAATTTCCTGCAATTCATACCCTAAAAGACCATGGCATTAACATTCTTCTGGGAGAGAACCATTTTTATTGATTTCCCTTCCCAGATTAAGTTTGAGAAATGTTAAGAGTGGTGAATCTACAAGGGGTAGCAAGCCTTGGTAATTGATGGAAGCTTTAAGCTTGCATATATGGAGGTGGGACCATAGTAGCTTTTAAGGGATAGGTAAAAAGAGAATGATAAAATGGAGGGCAGTGATGGAGCTGCACTTACTAGGATAACCTCTGGACTATGAAAGCTACCAGATATAAACCACTTCTCCATGCTGTGAGTAATTCTGCTATGCCTTTATATATAGCAATGGCATAGTCTTTTTTTTTATTTTTTTTTTTTTTATTTTTGTCCTTTTGTGTTAGCTTAAAAAAATCCCCAAACAATAACAAGAACAAACACAGTGCTCTGTAGCTTCTGCTATAAGGATAAAAGGTAGCATTAGGAAAGGGAGATAAATGGATGAGACATGTCTATTGTATCTATCAAGAGTGTAGTTTGTCTTACTATATGGAAAACTCTTTACTTAAATTGCCCAATTCTCTAGCACACTGTTCATGAGATGTTTTGGCTGTACAAGTCTGACCTTCTCAGGTTGAAGTACAGTTGCAAAATTCTTGAAAGCCCTTAAAATAGAATGTAACGTAAGTGGAAGTGTTTAATCACAAGCCTGCTGAGCACATGTGTGTGCAGATTGAGTAGTTGAGTGCCACAATGAGTGCTTTTTCAGTATATTCAACTGGTACGGTAAGATCACTGTAAACTGTTTACTGGCATGTTATGCTTCAGAGGAAGCACACCACTCTCCAAACAATTTTACAGCTCAAATGCAGCTTTCAGTGCTTGTTTTGCTGCACAGACTTTATTTAAACTTATTTGGAAGAAATAAAAATAATTTTAAACTCCTGTTCAGGTTTTTGTTGTATCTTTCCCTTCCTGTTGTCCCCCACCCTGAGGAACGAAATGTTTATTTGCATTTTGCAACATCTCACTATTGGGTTTAAAGAGGAAACCTGCCTTGAATTTAAGTGAAAGCCTCTCTTATCCTTCCTGTCCTGTGCAACTTCAGTTCTCTGTTTTCAGACGTTTTTTCCAAACAAATGCATTCAGTAATTTTCTTGTATTGAGTTTGAGAAACTGGAACCGACCTTTCCTTGTAACTCTTGGACATAATCTAGGCCCAGGGCTAGATGCTTGAAGTACTGTAAAGGGCACAGAATGATCTCCCCACTTTAATTGCTGCTTGAGATCATGGTATGTGGAATGAGCAATCTCTCAACTTGATTGAAACCTCTCTGCTGTGCTTGATGGGCTTAGTTTTAATCTTCTCTTGACTGTGTGCTGATTAAAATTGGAATTCTTTCATATAATTTGGACTTAATCTGTGGAATTAATTGCTCCAATATGTAATGGCAGCCAAAACCATGATAACATTTTTAAAAAGCGAAAAGATTCAAGCAATTCTTCCTGTGGATGGTTAACATTACATAGTTAAAATAATATTAAAAATTGAATTCCAGCTGTTCTTGAAGCATTTTTAGCTTTCATTATGAATTACTAGCATATTTACTGAATCATATGGACTCACTGCATATTATGGTGTTTCTTGCACTTTATTTTAAAGCAGCCAATACCAGCCACTTCTGAAGAGGGAATGCTAACCCAGTGATGATAATTCTGTTGTCACCAATTCCTTCTCTGGGATTGGACTGTCAATAAATGTATAAATATTGATGATGTATGTCCTCTAACAGTTCTTTTATCATGTTGCTTGCATGTGACTCTTTTCTAGACCCAGAGCACCTTGAAAATTTTGAAAAGTATCTCAAATCAATGAACTGCTCAGAAGAAATTTGTCTGCTCACCACATTTGCTCAGATGGCACAAACCAAACGGGCTGATGTTGATGAGGATTTCATCAAAATCATTGTTCTGGAGATATACGAGGTGAGTAATATTACCGGTCCATTCAGGAAGAGAAGGAATGCTCTTTTCCTAACAGTGGAAGGTGTAAAATGTTCATGGCTTCTATAGTTTGTTCTACCATGGAACTAAGAAAGCACTACTTCTGAGGTTTATAATCTAGTACTGAATTGAAATATCCTGAAGTGCATGTTCTTCTGGGAGAAGAACAGCCTTTCTGTAAACCAAGCCAGAATGAAACAAATGAACAAAAATATCTTTGTTTTGCTTAATTTTTATCTCACGGATCTAACTTGTAGCTCTGAAATTCCTTGTGTGGTGTTTTTTTCTGTTGTGGTGTGTAGCAATTTTTTTGTGGGTTTTGTTTGTTTGTTTTGTTTTCAGTGTGTGTCTGTGGTGGTGTTTTTCCTATGTTTAGTTTTGCACTTTGTGACGTTATAATTTCCTTATCTTCTAGGACAATCAGTTTCAGTTTTAGTATTGGTATTTATCAACTTTGTCCAGGATCACCAAGAGCAATTTAGTTCTGTATTTTTCAGAAGACATTTTATTGCAGTCAGTGAAGGTCAGCCATAAACAGTAACTTCTCTCTGCTCATCTTCTCAGCTGTCTTATGTTAGTCTTTCGACAAGAGAGACATTTTCAAAAGTTGGTCGAGAACTCTTGGGAGCAATTGCCAGCATCCACACACAAATTATTTCGGTACTGCTGGATCGAGTTAAAGAGACCATTGAGAAAGTTGGGATGGTAAGTGCTAACATTCATCACTTAAAGCAGTTAAAACTAGAGGCCATACCAGACTGTGTTACAAGATACGGCTTGGTATGAATGGATTGTGTTAAAGACCTGTCCATGGTTTTTTTGATCGTATCACTCTTTAAGATAGAAGGGCATAATGCTGATTATTGTTCCATAGTGACTACCGATTAACCTTTTTTTCTTTTTTGCCCTCAAAGGTTTCTTTATATTTGTTTAAAGAACTGCCGTTGTACCTGTGGAAGCCTTCTTCCTCTGAGATAGCACTGATTCGTGACTGGTTATTAAATTACAGTCTAACGACAGTGGAGAACAAACTAGCCTGCATTATCTTGGAAGGGCTAAACTGGGGATTCGGTGAGCATGTATGTATTAAAAACAGGAGGTCTGAACTTGGTCAGTTTTGCAGAGTAAAAGTGTTACTCAACCTGGGGCTATAACGGAATTTGAAGACAGTTAATTACATGCTTTTATATGATGGCTGTACACTTGATGGCACAGGATGGGAATTTCACAGTAATTTTGCAGCATTCTGCCCAAGGATTTGATTGTGTTGCTTTTTTGTAGTCTGCAGCTGAGATTAAAAGAGATATTTAAGCAGGAGTTTTCTCTCTAGAGGAAACAGCTGACAGGACAATTTTGTGAGTGACTTGATTAAGATATCTCTGGCTGCAGAAATAGAGGAATCCTCCAAGAAGTGTGTATGAGACAGATGTGACTTTAGTTTGCGGGCTGGTATCCAGGTATGCTTTTCACAGTGCCAGAAAACTAACGATTGAAATTAGAGATTTCAAAGCCCTCAGCATTATTTAAATGGTTGGAAAATATTCCATAGAATGGGTTACTCCAGGAGCTCTATCAGTTCAGGAATTAATTGAGGGTGAATGTTTTTTCAGAGAGAAACAGAAATAGATTGGGGAAAAAAATCCTGCTGCCTGTGTTCAGTGATCCATTTTAGCATTGTAGTCCGTGCATTTGATCATACTGAACTCTTCTTTTGGCTGTGCTGATACTTGTACATGAAGATTGCCTTAACTTTTTCTCCCTGTTTCTTGATGAAACATGAAAACAAAGGAATGGTAGGGAAAACTAACTGTGAGGTCTTTGCTGCGCAATAACAGTGTCATATCTGTACCACTTGATACAGGAAAAAATAGTTCTTTAATGTGGCAATTGATAAGAGGAATTGCTGTGTTTGGTCTTTGCTGTGCAATAACAGTGGCATATCTGTACCACTTGATACAGGAAAAAATAGTTCTTTAATGTGGGAATTGATAAGAGGAATTGCTGTGTTTTGATAAAAAAACCCCATGATACCTTTTTTTAGTTTTGTTTTGTTTTTAAAGGAATGATTTCCAGTGTCTGTACTATGTAATTTAAAATGCCATCTATGGATTTTTTTTATTAATTTCTGTAAATCCACCAAATGCACATGAGAAGTGATTATGGTCCTTTTTCTTTTCTGGAAATAATCTAGCTGTTGAGCTTTGTATTGTCCAGTGTGAGCTCATTATTCTTCAATGTTGGCCTGAGATTTTTCTCACTGGCCAAGATTTTGCCTAGGTATTACAACACGTAATCTCTTTCTGGCTGTTCAGATTAAGAATTATTTCTCTGTAGTGCAACTGAATGATACAGTTGTAGAGACCTTTTAAATGAGGCAAAGTTGTTGTGCAATTCTGTTTTTAGCAGGATGCTCTTCATCTGGATCCAGCTGTCCATTCTGAAGTTGCATTGATGGTCCTGGAAGCGTATCAGAAATATCTCTCCCAGAAACCATATGCTGGGCTGCTTTCTGAAAGCATAAAACAGGTATTCCTTATTCAGAATTACAGGGAATAGATTATTGATAGTGATAGATAGGAAAAACTTCAGGCCAAGACCTTGTTTTCTTTTTTCTTTGTAAAAGCTATACTATCTTGATACTACTAGAACATCATAATAATACCAACTCTCAGTATTTTTGCTCCACCCACAAACCTACTTGAAGATACTGTTAGACTTATGTTGAACATCTATATGAAAAATAGAAACTTAAAATTTGTACCCTTGCAGGTTTGTATTATTATCCAGCCTCTAGTTGGATAGTTGCAAATTGTCCTTGCAAAGCATCCTTTACTCACGCAGAGTTGGCCAGTACTTGCTTAATCAAAGGCTACTTACTATTACTGGTGAACATAAGAGACATCCTTCCTGTGCCTCCAGCTCTTAGTCTTACCTTATTTAAAGACTCAAGATTTTAGGAGCTTTTCAGTAGTGATTGGTGCTGTGTTATGTGAACACCCTACAAACATTTATTACATTGATTTTACAGCACACTGGTGACTGAGGAAGGTATGGCTCCAAGTTACAGAAGGGGAATGGAAGGATAGAAAGATCAAGGTTAAAAATCCCTTTTTTGGATTTTCAATCCAAGATGCCTCTATTTATTTATTCAGAGCTTTTAGCATTGTGTTGTGCTTTGTCTTCTCAGCATTTCTTGTACAGTGCCTTCTCCTCCCCTCCTGCTCTGTGCTTTTTTCCCCAGTCTTTTCTTCCCCCACTTTGAATGTTCCTTATTGTCTCTGCTCTTTTCTGACTTGCTTCTCTGCACTACTTAAATCATGATTTGTTGTCTTGTGCCAGCTAGATGAGTTATCTTTTTAAGCGTATTTCAGCCTTCGTTACCACTTTTATTGGTGAATCTGTCCTGACTTGCGTGAGCTTGTAACTGGAATTTGAGAGAAAATAATGCTTAGATTCTTGTACCCCCACTCGGAGAGAATGAAATATCTGCACTGACTCCCAGCTCTACAATTTACACTGGTCAGAGCATGTGTAATAGTTTTTCCCAAAGATTTGTAATTCCTTCTGATCTGGACAGGGTTTTTATGATTATGGACACATGTACATGACACAGAGACTCTGCCTGTCCACATTATAGAGTTCTTTCTAAGGAGAGGCTACCAGGTTTTAGACTTTTTTTTTGACAGATGTTATTTTTGTACATATATATCTTTTGTATTCCTTTCACTAGCAGTCTTAAACATTACTGAAGGTTGTGTGGGTTTTTTTGTGTGGTGTTTTTTTTTTTTTTTAAATAGTAAAAATAAAATTTAATTTGAGACCAATATCTAGTTTGGAAAACTTTAGCCAAACAAGTATAGGTTGATAGCCTTCACCAAAAGGGATGGGTGTGAGGGGAGAGGGGTTGTGGGAATCGAGGCCATAGAAACAGAGATTTCAGATAAATTTAATTGGTGGTGCTACGTGGTGTGTCTGAAAACTGACTACTGCTGCTCTGATCTTGTGTTACGGTATTGTGACAGAAGAGGAAACTCATACAAGCTGACCCAAGTCCTAGACTAGTGCCATACGTGCTGTAATATGGCTCTGCTTCCTCTCATTCCTGTTCCTGCTGCTTTTTCCAGGTCTCCTACTTAGCCAGCATTGTTCGTTACGGAGAAACACCAGAGACTTCCTTTAATCAGTGGGCGTGGGGGTTGGTTTTGAGGTTAAAACTTCACAGAAATGACCGTGGCATGCAGCACAGCTGGCCTGTAGTCCCTGTGTCTGACAGAGTGCTCGACATGACAGAGTTGGTCACGCTTCACCCCCTCCTGAAGGCTGTCAAAGCAAGCATCCCTATCGGCTGTTATCTGGCGCTGGCAATGACCACGCTAGGTCACAGGTAAGCCTGCTTTTTCGTGTTTGTCTTGGCCGGATGGCCCCAGTGACTGAGCAGCCTACCTAATGATGAACTGAGGGCTATTAACATCTTTATGCACGTTTAAAGAATAAAAGATGTCAGATACAAGGGACTGAGCAGTCTTTTGGGGGTGTAGTTTCTAACAATGTGGCATTTCCTTTATTTTGCTAATACTATTTTTTGCCTTCTGCGTGTTAGGGTCAAAATAGTCATTAGAAATAGCATTGAAACTGAGGGGTTAGCATGATTGCTATGGACAAGAATAACTTTTAACCACACTTACTGAAAGGGTTGTTCTACAGGTAATTTTTTTAGCAGGGCTGAAGTAGACCATTCAGAAAATAGTGAAGAGAAAAAAACCCCACAAAATTTATGCTGGTAATGATAGAGACCTTTATGACCTTGATACTGATCCTCCTAGCCCTGACTGTGTTCCAATAGTCTTTTCCCATGCTTTCAGCTGGTTTGTAGGTAAGGCTTTGGACGTAATCAAATGTACTAGTTGATTAAGGTACAGAGCCACGGGTAGGTTAATCTCTCCCAGGTCTGTTTTCCCTGAATCTGTGATCCCTTTAATTATCTCTTACTCTATTCAAAATTTTCACTAACTTGTTTTCTGCATATAATACTGCTTTACTCTTTAAAGAGAAATTGTCTTGGCTTTCATCTCCTTCCCCAAGCCATCACTTGATGCTGAGGTTATGCCATAGAGACATATGTGTGTCTTCAAAGCACTGGAGTAATTTGAGACTGATGTGAAGGTATACTGGTTTGAGAATGGAAATGTTTACATGTCTTTGAGCATGGAACAAAAAACAAGGAACCTCTTTACTCCTGTATTGGTTTCTCTCCCTGCCCCCCCCTTTGGCCTTGCGAATAACCATTTGACATCCTTCTCCTGTCTAAACAATAACACTGATATTTATCACATGCAAAAGTTCAAGGCCAGTTGTGCTAAGAAACAAAGCGCTGTACTGTATGCTAGTGACTTAATATAATATTTCATTTTCATGATCTCAGAGTAGACATAGGATTAATGTTTTACATTTTTTCTTAATGTGCAACCCTTCTCAGTTAGCAAAACTTGATGCAGAGCAATGTACCAAATATGTTGCTGCTAGTGAGTTTTCTGGACGGTAAAAGTAGGATTCAGCTGACTGCAACCATCTAAGTACCTACTGTAAGGAAACCCTCTGAGCTCCAAGAAAGATGTCCAGAGCATCATCTGTGCTGAGGAGATGTCAAAGCTAGATAATATGAAGCTCACTCTGTAGGTTCTTTCTTTGTCTGGAGAGGGAGCCTGGTTGGTTAGGTTAGGCAAGAACACTGAGCTTTAAATTGTTTGAGGCTTCGTGGCTGAAGACCCCCATCTCCAGTGATTTTTGGAGGACAGAACACCCCCCAAGGGCAGGAAATACTAAATCTGTTAGCAATTGAATGACTCATAGCTGAAGAAAAACCTGTGGATTTAGCTGTTTAGGATTTCAAAGATCGTGTAAGGTTACGAATGTCTTTACATCTCAGTTCACAAAAAAAATATCAACACCTTGTCTCCCTTTCTACTGATAGTCAATATGTTTTTCTTTCTCTCTCTCTCCTTTTTTTTTTTTTTTTTTTTTTTTCTTTTCTTTTCCCCAGCATTGAGAAGTTTTGTGCTGAAGGGATCCCTCTTTTGGCTGTACTCATCCAGTCTAGACATCTGAGAACAGTAGTCCATGTACTGGATAAAATTTTACCCTTATTTTACTCTTGCCAGTATTATCTCCTGAAGAATGAACAGTAAGCATTATACGTTCCTAATATGTTTATTGATAAAGAACAATGGAAGTTAAGATTAACTTATCAGACTTCATTCTGGGTTTTGCATCTGGTGAGAATGTGACGCATATGATGGGCGAGTACATCTGGTTTGTTTGCAGAGTTACTTTTTGACACTGACTGTGGTTCAGGAGGTAGTTGTAGAAGCGTGTCCTACTGACATCACATGTACAGTCGTCACTGCTGCTGTGCTGCAGAAGGGGCCTTCAGACAGCTGTATTTACAAGTAGCTGTTGTATTCAGGTGAATGAGAAAGACAGGCAGCAATACTGTTTAACTGTGTCACTACTGGTAAGTTGAGCAACAACTGGGAGTGTTCTCAAGTGCTGGACCTCAGCTGTCTGTCCTGGTCCTTTAGTAATGTGGTCCCTGGGGTGCTTTTGACTTGGACCACCTGGCAGTCTCCCAAACGGTTCCTGGGCTAGATTTGGATGCTGATGTGGATCAGGAACTTTATTCAGTCCTGATGAGCTGCATTGAATTACAGTCTGCCATGAACTGCTCATACTGTGCCTATGATATGGTTAAATCTGTAGCATGGTTGTGAATCAGAGTCCTTGTATGTGGGTGTCACTAGTGCTGTTGAGCTGGTTTTAAGTTCTCTAGAAGCAGGTTTTCTGTATATTATACAGTAGGAGAAATTTTAGAATTAATTTAATTTGTTGACATCCCTAGGTTTTTATCTTACATCCAACTATTCCTTCATCTGGATAGTGGAGTCCCTCAAGGCGTGACCCAGCAGGTTACCCATAAAGTAACACAGCACTTGACAAGTGTGAGCTATGGAGAAAATGTTAAGCTGCTCAGTAGTATGATACAGGTAAGAAGATTATTTAAAAAAAAAAAAAATCAAAAAATCGAGGGGAGGTTGAAAAACAGGTCGGCTTTTTTGACTGAGTTAGTGTTGAAGGTTAGAAAGGATACTGAATCTGGCAGATGTGCAGCCACAGAGTACCCTGCATCAAGCAGAAATAGTTGGGTTTGGTTTCGTGAAATACTTCTGCTTAAACTTGCTTAAATCTGTCAATGCATATGACACTTGACATGACAACAATATGTGCCTTCCAGACTTCTTGGAAAGCACATTTTCTAATACCAGGTCAAAACTGCCTAAAAAGGGACTGTAATATGCAGCCCTACTTTCTTGCTTGTGTTAGTTGAGGAATGCAGCAGATATATTTAATGTTTGAAAGCTTTGCTTTTGACCATTAATTTATGGCTGTGGTATGAAAAAATGTTCCTGTGTTAGGGAACAGTATTTTTTTGAAGTGCAGGGAGGTCAAGAGCCAAGGTCCACTAAGTTAGAGAGGGGTAAGGACTAAAGGGAAACGGACATGCTCTGGGAAGTCCTTTTGCAGGAACAGCAGGTTACACTTCAGAAATAGGTGCCATTATGCCTGCAGGTCACAGGGGTCCCACTTACGGCTTTTGTGTCTGGTTTTGGTGATATTGTTCTGGTTTTGATACAATCTGCAGCTCTCCAGGCTGCAGAATATGCAGAAATTTGAAGGTTGGGGATGACAAAGCTGTTTTTACATAGGCATCGAGAGCATCGTTGTAAACGATTTATTTTAAGGATAGGCCCACAGCCTTATGCAATTTAAACAGTTCTTCAATAATTTCTTAAGCTTTAATTGAAGCTGCAATCTCTTGAATAATTTTACCCTTTAATTTGGCAGACTCACATTTTCCTAAGTGACCAGCCAAATGGAGTGGGACCGGCTGCAGTACTGGAGTTCTGGGTTCAGGTCCTCACCAGTCAGCAGCTGTGGCACAGGGACCGGGCAACACTCTTCTTGTTGGATGACTTATGTAAAGCTGCTTTTCAGTACAGTCAAGAGGACTGTGTACAAAAGCTGCTTTACCAACAACACAAGGTAAATAGCTGTGGTGTACTGGTGTAGCTATTGAGTAAATGGTCAGTTCATGTGTTGTTCATTCTAATTTTGATATGAATACATTTTTCTGAAATGCAATAACAACAGTTATGATGATAAGTGATAATGGGGTTATCTGATTTGTTTCTGAGTAGGTCAAGATTAATGAAACCTGATATTTTAAGCGTAATAATAATTAAAACCTATTTGGTTCATTCATAGGAGTTCTATCATATTATTTTAGTTTGTGATCTTTGCATTTCAAATGTTCAGTAGTGCATTTAGAACAAAAATAGACACTGAAAAAGTGTCTGAAAAAACAGACACTGTCACTGTAACAGTCTTTTTACTGAGAGGCATGAAGTACAAGCAGGCATTTTGGTGGTGACTGGCTGAGGTAAGGTTGGGAAGTAGCAACGTGAGGCAGAAAGGAACCTGGCTGAAGGTAGAGTGACAAGTCTGTAGCTTGTAAATCATCTGTTAGGTTGCTTACAATAAAAACCCCAATGTTGTCTGTTTCCGTGCAGAATGCTTTGGGCTATCATTGTGACAAAGGTCTGCTGTCTTCGCTTGTTAGCTGGATTGTGGCAGGCAATGTGACACCTTCCTTTGTTGAGGGCAATGCTGATTCCTCTCAGGTAAGTGGTATGATGGTGTTGTATGAACAACCCTGGGATAAGCAATATTCAGGTATCTAGGGTTTGGGGTTTGTTTTTTCTGCTTTCACAGGTTTTTGCAGATTTTTTTTCTTGTTTCCTCTTTCTTCCTATCCCAGTATTTGTGAGTTTTCTTGTGATAAAATCCTAATTTAGCCTAAGAGAATACTGTGGGTTTATTACACTAAAGGGAACATGGACATTTTGCACAGAGAGAGTTTGTCTGATTTGCGTCCAAGAATCCATATAATAGGATTTATTAGTTAAGATTTCTTTTAATCTTCAATTGTTCTCGATATATTTAATGACAGAAAATACGTAAAGCCTGACTTTTCTGTTAATCAGTCTTTATCTGTTAAATATTTTGAATACTAGTTGCTTTCTCTCTGCTTAAGCAAGTTCCTTATTCAAGCAAAAAGAAAAAAAACCTGCAGTACCCCAAATGAAATGTGTAGTGCAGGTGGGAGAGAGGAGATCTTATTTTACTGCGTTTGAGTAGGTTGTTTTCTCCAGAACTCTCTGGATAATTCTGTCAGTTGTCCCTGGTTTCCCCCTTCTTTCTCAAGATTGTACAAAATACACAGGGAAAGTTTGAATGTAGATAAGGAGGAAACTGATTTTCAGTTTTCTTGTTCAGATATGGTACTGCTTTTGCAACTTTGTAATGAGATTCTGGCAAAAATCTGTTCCTCTTAAGAAAACAACAAGCTTCCTGATCCTACCCCTGCCATTTTGTTGTTTAATATTTCTGTTACTACTGTGTTGTATAGGTCTGGTTTTCATGGATGGTGTTAAATATGGAGTCGATATTTGAAGAAGATTCACAGCTTCGCAGAGTTGTGGAGGGGGAGTTGGTTATTAATGCTTTAACTCCTGATCAAGCTTTGAAGGTGAGAGAATTGTTCATCTGCTTTTATTAGAGAGAACTGTTGGAGAAAACTGTTCCCTTGTATTGTTCAGTTTTTATCTTGCATACTTTTTCTTACCAGGATAAAAGCATAACTGATGCTTTATCTGGCTTTCCAGGAGAAAATACATCTCAGGGAAGTTTGCTTTTACATTTTGAGTTGAACACTTAAAAACTACCATGCAAATATCTGTTTTTTAATATACCATTTTTTACAGAAAACTTCAGTCACTAATTAGTGCTCTTGCATGATTTTCGGTGTCATCTGAATGCCTTATGATCTTCAGTGGATTTATTCTATACAACTGAGATGGGGAGTGCAGATACTCTTATTTTACAGGTGGCAAAACGTGTCTATATTTCAAAGAGCATTTCTCAGATGATCTGAATTTTCCAGAAGTCTGGGCTTTGCTTTTCTCTGTATTTGCTGAGTTATTTTCCAAGACTTTCAGAACTTTTAGGTCTTTCCCTTAACAAGGCACTTAATCAGGTGTGCTTTAAGCCACGTTGCAGCATTTTCCAGGTTCTTTGCCCAAATTCAGTTAGAAATTCTGGAATGAAGCAAGTGGAAACCAAAGCTGTCCAGTATTGAAGTGTAACTTTTGGCCCATCCTTCATCTCGACTTTTTCAGTGTGTTTTAATGAAGAAGGTAGTCTAGAAGCTCTATGAATATAGGTTTGCTTGGGCTATGTCCAGACTAATACATGTCTTTCATCCTTGGAGACTAGTCTGGAGAACATTAGCCCCTGGGCTTGCATGTCTCGATTTAGCTAGAAAACAGTGAGATAGTATGTGGGTAGTGTGTGGAAAAGGGTGCTGAGGCTTCCCATGGTCTAGTGTGGGGGATGAGGTAATGCCAGGGTCTGCACTAAGACTTGGGAACTTGGAAAAGCCTCCCATTCCCCTGCCTCGGGCACAGTCCGTGGGAGCTTGGTGTGTGACTTCTTAATGATTTAATGGGTCTGTGGAGTAGCGTTCCATGTTGCTAATAGGGAGTGCTGCTGCTGATACGTTGCTTTGCCTTCGTTCTGCTTTTGCAGAAAGAAATTTTTTTGTTTGTTTCCTTTTGCATTCTTTCTTCACATTAGTTTTATTTTGGTTTAGATTTTCAATAGGCCTGTATGGAATGTAGTTTGGAAAAAGCTAAAAGCAGCACACTGTAGGATTCTGCGTCCTCATGTGGCTTAAGAATGTTATTTTTACCAGTTGGAATGTGCCCTGTGCTTCACTATTGCTGCTTTGTTCTCTAACATCACCAGTCTTATGGAAGTCTAAACCAGGAACTTCTACTTCTGTGAGGAAGAAGAGTAACTGTAATTAACACCAATGGGCCATATGTTGGCCTGGCACCACAGAGCCGTCATGCTATTTATTGTTTTTTTTTAAGTGTCAGAGGTGTAGCATTGCTCTCCTAACAGCTGTCCAACATAACTGAGCAGGGCAGCTCTTCCTCTAAGACCTGTAACAGATGTGTGAATATTTTCAAAGTTTTCTCCTCCATAATTGCTGAGTTTTCATGCTGTGTTAATCTGTTAAGCTAACCTGTGACAGCCTGTTACAGGGAACCATGGCAGAAAACTCGTCTGAAAACGTTCTTTTTGCAGAAAGCACAGACCCAGCTGAAGCTGCCCATCGTACCATCCCTTCAGAGGCTCCTGATTTACCGCTGGGCTCACCAAGCCCTTGCTACCCCTGCTGACCACCCCCTCATGCCGCTAATCTGGCAGAAATTCTTCCTCCTTTACCTTCACCGACCAGGACCACAATATGGGTGAGTCTGATCATAAAGGCTCTAGCAGATTAGCAAGCACTGATAAGTTTGCACTGCAAGTGAGATTAAATGCCTCACACTAAGATTGCACCTGAAAGTAGCGGGTACCACCAGCTTCTCTAAAGAGTCAATTTATTTGCAGAGATGCTGATTTGAAACTTGCAACAAGAGTTTGTTGTGCTTCTTTGTTCGTTTTTAGATTACCTGTAGATGGCTGTATTGGAAGACGTTTTTTCCAGAGTGCAGCTCATGTTAACTTACTAAATGAAATGAAGCAGCGGCTAATAGAGGTAGCAGACTTCCACCATGCTGCCAGTAAAGCACTAAGAGTAGAGAGTCCTGCAGAGGGCAGTGATGGATCACCGGAGAAGGCAAGCTGCTCAGCAGATTACCTGACTTCACCAGAACTGCATAAGGAACTTGTCAGGTAAAAAAAAGCCAGCCCAGTTCAATCTTACTCAATGCGACCACCTGAGCAACTACTAAAGCACAGGCTTAGCTGTGGGAGGCATTAAGGGATGTAACCCTTGGCTGACCTAGATGTACTGCAGGCACTTGGTATATGTATAGTTGTGGTCAAATCCGTTCCTCTGTTGATATAACTTGTTTTGTTTGAGAGGGGGCTGATTTTACTACTAAAAATAAAACATCGTTGATGGGGTTGTTGCTCCCCTTAGGGAAGAGCTTTGTGTTTTTAATTAAGGATATCCCCATGCTGGTAAAATATTTGCTGTGTAGACGTATCTGCTACTGGTATGTACGTCACTAGCTATAAATGTAAAATGCTACTTTGTGTGTACACATCTGTTTGTCACGGACCAGGGCCTAAATTTATGTCTGAATAAGATTACTTCATTAGGGAATTTACTGGGGACTTCAACACGTTTCAGTTAGTGCAGTTTACGCAGTTAGAGTGCTAAAGTTGAGCTGTGACAAGCGTGTTATGTGCCAGCTGGAAAGTGATATGTCTGCTTAACCAAGACCTTAGCAGAAGACTCTCTTCTCGTGTTGGAGTGGACTAAGGAGGTGGGCATGGTCACTTACTGTGACTCAGCTGATGAACGTGGCTGATGAATGCTCACTTTCGTAAGGGGTGGTAACTTCTGAGAGCTACGTATCTCATCCACACTGGAACTGTAGCTATACTGTTCAGAAGTCTGTGGTTCTGTTACACAGAGGCTTTTGGTCTGAGAAGTCTACCTTAAGAAATGTTTGCAGTATTACAGTATCTGAATATTCCCAGAAACTAGTTGAAAGGATTATTTGGAAAGAGTCCCTTGTTCAGGGGGTTTGGGCATATGGGATCTGAGCTGCTTTTAAGTGCTCCCCCCCTTCCTGCTCTGCCCCCAGCAATCAGTAGGTACTGTACAAACAAACAATGGAGATCATAAATCCTCCTTGGTCATTGGTGAAAAATAATCCAGAGATGCTTACTGGGTGTAACTTCATTAATATTTTCAGTCTTTCATTTCAGAGGAGTTCCCTACTCCAACATAAAACCAGACTGCTCTACAGCTAAGGAAATCTTATGCTCAGGATGTTTAATGACTACCTAGACAGGGGGGAAAATATTGGTAGAGTTCATAAAGACTGATTCTTGGAACTAGAGTACTTCCATTTTTTCACAATGACACTGATATAGAAAACAGGAGTTTGCTAATGATATTTAATACCACAGTGTGAAGATTTAATGGCATTCTAGTTTTTCCTTGTCAGGAAAGCTTGGATGGTATGATTATAAAAAGGGTACCACTCATTAGAATGATGCCAGTTGAAGAAAGAGGTATATTTATGTTAAAATACATTGTTAGCAGGGGAGGAAATGTGAATAAACTAGCTGTGAATTTGACTCTGAAAATAAATTGAAAGATGTAATTCAACTCAGGTGTGACCTTTTGGAGTGGGCATTCTAGAGAAGTCATGGGGTGAGAAGCCAAACTTGGTCAAATGTGCTTGGTTTTTACTTTGGTCTTTCAAATGGGATTGTGGATGAGATTCCCTGATATAAGAGACTATTCCAGTCCTGGCTCATGTGCTAATTTGCATAAATGTTTTCCATTTCAAAATTTGTCCTGTTAATCTTTGTTATTGCCCTTCATATTTTCCTAAATAGCTTCTTTTCACTACTGGTCTTTGAACTGACACTTGGTAAACTAATCGTAAAATATCTGAAACACCTACTTTTTGAGCCATGTCACCTTGTAGCATTATTTGTTGCCTTAACGATAAACCCCAGAATGAGACTGTGTAATACGTGCTGTGCATAGAATTCAAGTTCACATTGATTTATTTTTTTCCTTCTTTTTTTTTTTTTTTTTTTTTTTTCTCCTTAGGCTTTGTAATGTGTTTGTTTTGTGGTTGGAAGAAGAGAGTTTCCAGAAAGGAGACACGTACATTCCTTCTTTACCGAAGCAATATGATGCACATAGACTTGCTAAAGTCATGCAGAATCAACAGGTGAAGTGCTAATGACACTGCCAATCTGGGATCCCAGATTCACTTCACTCGTTAAAATGGGTCCTCCAAAGTAGCGAGAGGCTTGGTGTCACTGGTCTTTAATATACATACAGCATGTATGATACCTTCACAGCTCTAACTTTTTTCATAAAAATCCTGTGCTATCCCAAACTACCTTCCTTTGTGTTTGAGCGAGGACTCATGAGTAGATTTCTTGCCTATCTTAATGAGAACACAGTTCTTATTCTGTACTGTTCTGGAATTCTTTTTATTTTCTAAGATGGTTTTAGAGAATTATTGAAATTGGAACTTTAAGTGACAGAATATTGGAAGTCAAAATCTGCTCATGTTGGTAGTCTGTAATATGTCAGGTTCAAATATAAATTAGCGAGTGGGAAGTATATATTATTCTGTCCAGTAAACCTAAAGAGTTATTATAATTAAAAAAAAGTCTAAGAGGGGAGATTTTTGGAAAGGGCATTTCCTCATGCTGCCTCTTTTTTTTTTTTTCCATTCCTGCAGTCCTGCTTTAGCCTGATTACAGTTAAATCATGCCATGATGTTTTAGACTGTCTTGGTTTCCTCTGTGTTTCTTTTTTAGGAACAGAGTTTTAATAATCTATACCCTTTCTCTTATTTGTTAGAAATTAAACCATGCGTGCTTGTCTGATTTCTCCTCTAAGTGTCACAAATGCTTTTCAGTGGCTTATCTATATATGTGATAAAAATTCTGCAGCTTTTTTTCTTCAATATAGATTCCACCCCCCCCCCCCCCCCCCCCCCCCCGCCAAATAATAATTTTCCTATGGTTTAAAACTGCAGGGTCTAGTTTTATGTACTTATTTTAGTTACCCAGCTACTGGATGAATGCACCGTATATGGTACTGTCCAAAATGGGAATGATAATTTAATTCTTTTGTGCTTTAGGATTTGTGGATGGAGTATGTCAATGTTGAACTCATACGCCATGAGTTTCAGGAAGCTCTAAACCTTTGGCTGCAAGTTCAGCTTGAATCACATACAACCTGTGTTTCTGCAGGTCAAACAGATTTTACCAACCCTTTATCAGGTAAGAGATAAGAATATTGTTAATGAAACTGGGTCAGAAAGAATTATTAAGCATGTTGAAACCCTGGTTTCTTTTCCAGCCAAAGAGAGGATAATGAATAATTTGAAGAAGTTTGATACTCCCAAGCCCCCTCTTCCGCTCCAGACGATGAAAGCTCCTGTGCCAGTTATTTCCTCTGCCAGTCTAGTAAGTCAGAAAGAAGCAATTCAGCTCATGCGCATGGACCTTAACATCTTGCAGCGACATGCCAAGTAAGACATAGCTGTTTTCCTTCTGCCTCACTAGCACGTCTAGCAGTGTCTTCAGGTGCCCTTTGCACCAGCCTCATTTATGGTGTTGGCACAAGGCTGTCAGTACTTGGCTTCTGCTTCTTGTCGCATTTTTTTTTTTCTTCTTGGTTATCATGTTGTTATTTCACTCCTTTAAGATAAGACTACGCATGTCTTATCTAATGACTGACATTACATTAGCTAACATCTAACTTCTACAGTTTCTTTTCTCATTTGGCATGCTTCTTAAAATAAAGCCTCCCTTTAGCCTAGATTTGTTGACAGTAAGTTAGTTAACTCTTTCGCACTAATGTAGTAGCTGCAATATGAAGTACTGGAGCCCCTAAGAGAGAAATCTGATTTCAGGAACTATTAGCTTTGTGAGCGAAAGAGACTTTCTGTTTTTAATATTCCTACTAAGAGAATCCAGCTGAATTATTTGCAAACACAGTTGATGAATCTATAGCTGTTCTCACCCAATGTAGTCATTTAATAATATTATAAACCAAACCAAAACTTGCTAAGCCCAAGAGAGGATGTGTCTAAACAATTCCAGCAGCAATTTTAAGTGGGCTTTTTTCTGTTGACAGAATCATCCCACAGTCCAGCTTTTTTTGTCTGGTGGAAAATTGCATTTCCTACAGAGGGTGATCTATTTTATTTCCTTCCAGGTTGTCATATAGAATAATTAAAAAATTCACGCAGACTTGAGTAGTTTTGTAGTTATAAACCTATTTCTTTATTACTTTGAAGTGCTACTACTTTGAAGTTTTAACTCGCTTTCATTTAATAACCTTTTATGTTTTCTAGGAAAGTGTCACAAGTTTTGTACAGCACATTAAATTGAAGTCTCATCTCTTGCGTATAAATTCTTAGCATTACTGTTTTCAATAAAGGTTTTGGTAACTTTATTAATGAATGCTTTTCAGAGTTGCAGCTCTCTGGGAATCTCAGCATGTTGCTCTTAATAGTGAAATATTGGATGCGGTACCTAAGCTGTATGTCAATCGGGAAGAGCAGATCACCCTCCATTTGGAGTGCCGGGGGACTTCAAATAAAGGCTGTCAGGGAGCAGCTCTTCTAACCATCCAGGTTGGAGACATGGCATCACTTCTATTTCGGGGCTGTTGGACATGGATAATGAAAGTGAAATGGCTGAATGGTTACAAGAATGGTAGCAGCTGACTAAATAAATCCATACACACATAATAGTTACCTGAAATAACTAGTATGCAATGCTCAAAAGGAGATGCAGATCAAAGGCTGAAGAATAACTTGTCACATAAAGTTTGTTTTGCTCATAGCATCCATTCTAAACTGCTTCCCAATGTGTGGATGTATGAATATGCTCACTGATAGGAATAGAAGCATGAAAATATTTATAGAAATATTCCCATGTTGCTTGGTACATGAATTGCTTGATTCCCCTCTAAGTTTCAGTCCCTGTGGATTAAAAGTCTTATGTAAAAGATGTGAATTATATTACTGTGTGATAATCAAATAGGAATGTGACCAAGGATGTGTGCTTGGGCATGATGTACTAAATCTGCTCAAAGCTCTCGGGGAAAACCATCTATATTCAGAATTTTCTTACTGGGTTCTGCTTCATTTTTACCAATAGGTGCAACATAGAAGAATTTTAGAATTACTCTGAAATGAATGTGTCTTTTTGTCATTTAGTTTGAAGGGAAACATAAAAATGAAGCAGTGAACCAGCAGCTTCATGCTTTGCGTAAAGAAGTGAGACAACTGCAGGCAGAAGCTACGAAGCCACCTTCTCTGGGTGTTGTGGAAGCAGCAGTACATGTGGAAAATTTTATAACGTAGGTTGCTCAGTCACTGTTTTAGGTAGTGATGTTTTGTATTTCTTTTTTATATGTTGGAGTTAAAATGTGGAACCTGTTTGTGTTTTTTGTAATGCTTATCAGCTTGGGTCAACAACAGAGCTGGAATCCCGAGACCTGTATGTTTGTGACACAGACCTCTAAAGGAATAACTGCATCATCAGAAGGTCATTCAGCCTCAACAGGGCACACAGTATTGTTTTCTACTTCAGTTTATTGTACTGTGTATTAGAATAGCCCTTCTAACCCTGCAAAACAGGATGACAGTGATGCTATGTTAAACTTTAGGAAGTGGCAAACTTGTACCACAGCTGTCTCAGCCATAGGCTAAACTATGCTTTTAATATCTCTGTAGGTTTTTCCCTGTTATAGTACAGGATGTGGCTCTTTAGTAGAGAGTTATAATTTGAGGTAGGTTTTCAATGTGTGAAACAAAACCGTGCAGTGGAAGAGGATTATATAATACTACTTTTTGGGGTCTGTGTGAATAAATGGACTAGTGCAAGACCCTCTTCCTCTTGAAGACCTTTTAGAGTTCATCCCAGAGGTCCAGTTTTGCAACACCGTTCTTCTCAATCTTCTAGATTTCTGCTGGGATTCTTTTAGTGTAGTTGGTTTCCTACAGAGTGTACTCACTGTACAAGTCAAAATATTTGGTTACTATTTCTACACATTCATTCTTGATCATTAATTTGAAAAACTCTGGATGAGCTAGATCTTGGGATTTACAGCTGTCGAATTGAATGTTTTTCAGATGTTTAAATTCAGACTCAGTGAAGATGGGGGTTTGAGCTCAATAAAACATTTACTTGGCAATGCACAAAAAAAGATTGATTCTGTTTTAATTCTGTTATTGCTGAGCCTGTTAAGTAAAATGAGGTAAATTTTCTTGCAGTACAAATGTAGTTGAGATGGCCTAAGAACATGCTGAACACATGATTTGAGGGAGAAATAATCTGTTGGAACTATGCTGTGAAAAATCTCTTGATGATCACTTTCTGACTCTGATTATGGAGACTTTCTAAGGTTTGGAGGTACCCGTTTCAGGCAGCAAAATGACTTGAGCTAAACCTGGGACTGTTCAGCCTGGATATGAGAAGGCTCAGGGGTTTCTCATCAATGTGTAGAAATACCTGAAGGGAGGGTGCAAATGAGATGGAGCCAGGCTCTTTTCAAGGGTGCCCAGTGACAGGACCAGAGGCAATGGGCACAGAGACACAGGAGGTTCCCTCTGAACATCAGGAAACACTTTTTTACTGTGAGGGATGACACAGGGTGCCCAGAGAGGTTGTGGAGTCTCCATCCTTGGAGATGCTCAAAAGCCATCTGGACATAGTCCTGGGCAACCAGCTGTAGGTGGCCCTGCTTGAGTAGGGGGGGGTTTGGTCCAGATATCCTCAACGATGCTGTGATTCTGTGAACCCATGCTTGATGACCATGTGAGCCAGAAATATCCATCTCAAGGCTATATATTGGCAAGAAACCTTTCTTTATTGTCGTGTATTATTTTCCACGTGTAAATTTACTCTGCCTTTTTTTTTTTTTCAGGGCCTTAATAAATATCTACAAGGTGCAGCCTATGCCTGCAATTAAGAAAGTTGGAATTAGTTTATTTTTTATGTTAGTGGAATATGTGTGTGATGAAACTCAACGCAATCCTCCCACAAGGCAGTTCTTCACGTCCTGCATTGAGATTCTAGGCCAAGTGAGTCTATCCTCTGATTTTTGGATGCCTAATGCTTATTTCAATTGCTTGTTGATATTGGCGGTCTAAAACATTCAGAAGCCTGAAAATTAACTTTGAAGCTTCTGTCCCTTTCAACTGTTCCTTTCAATTAATTGTGTAATATTGTTGTGGTTTAGCACCAGCCAGCAACTAAGCACCACGCAGCTGCTCACTCACTCCCCCCCTCCCCCCCAGTGGGATGGGGGAGAGAATCAGGAAAAGTAGTAAAACTCATGGGTTGAGATAGGAATGGTTTAATAGAACAGAAAAGAAACTGATAACACTAATAAAATGACAACAGTAATAATAAAAGGATTGGGTTGTACAAATAATGACCAGTGCAATTGCTCAAGACCTGCTGATCGACACCCAGTTAGTCCCCAAGTGGTGATCCCCTGCCCCCAGTTTATATACTGGGCATGACGTCACATGGTATGGAATACCCTGTTGGCCAGTTTGGGTCAGCTGCCCTGGCTGTGTCCTGTGCCAACTTCTTGTGCCCCTCCAGCTTTCTCACTGGCTGGGCATGAGAAGCTGAAAAATCCTTGACTTGAGACTAAACACTACTTAGCAACATCTGAAAACATCAGTGTGTTATCAACATTCTTCTCGTACTGAACTCAAAACATAGCACTGTACCAGCTACTAGGAAGACAATTAACTCTATCCCAGCTGAAACCAGGACACATATACACAGTCTTTAGGAGAGTCTAAGCTTGCATATAAGCAAAATAAAAACTGTAGCTCTGAGATGCCTGCTTAGTGCTAATAAATGCTCATTGTGTTAGTTAAATGCTAAGGTAGGCTGGATTTTTGGGCACATAACTGAAGTTTGGGTACTTCCAGAGTGTAAAAGGGTGTATGGGCATATGTTTTGCTATTACTGATCGCTTTTTCTAGCTGATGTATATCTCGTCAACCTCTGTATTTAGACACCCCTCTTCTACAGCCTTTAAGTATTCTTTGTGTAGAGAGCTAGCCAGAAGTTTACTGGTAGAGAACATAAGTGCTTATTGCTCTTGGTAATGTTTGCCGTGGGGAATGCATTACGTGGGGGCTCTGAGAAAAAGCATTAGCCTCTGCTTTGGGTTCAGATATTTATTTTCATCTCTTAGGTACAGTTTGTTCCCATGTGCAGCTGTCCTTAAGCGCCTCTAACAGCTGAAGTGCTGAAAAGTTTTTCATAGCCATAGTTCTGTTTACATTTTTTTCTAATATCAGGCAGGGCTGCTGAAATCTGGGTTCGTTTTCTTTTGCTATCCCATCAGAAAAATTGTATTTCTAGGTATTTTTAGACAACATGTGTGATCACAAGCGATGTTCTTAAGCATGCTTGGGAAACATGTTTATTTTACATTATATCTTGTGGAACAGCAGTACTTAGTTGATGTTGATCTTGTACAGTCTGTCATTTTTGAGAAAACTTTCCTTGTAGAAAGGGCCAAAATTGTACTTGTCTCGACAAAAAAGCTTTAAGAGGTCAGTTTTCCAATAGAATCATAGTGGGCCATTTTTCTCACCATTCCCAATTTCCTCAGGTGTTCATCAGTGGGACCAAGTCAGAATGCAAACGTCTCCTCCAGACAATCCTGCAGAATCGAAGGCTCTGTACTCTCCTTTCTCCCTACTTCACTCCTGTTGCCTCTCCCAATGAGTTTGTGACTTTATATGAAAAAGTAGTGGCCTTCCTGAGTGAGGATAACAGTGATGTTGTCTTCATGCTTCTGACAAAGGTAAAGTACTCATTGCGTCTGTTCTGTGGGTTGCTTTTGTGGGTATTCTTTCCCTAAAGACTCTGACTTTAGGCTAAGGAAGAAAGAGGTGCAAATCTGGTACTTTAAAATAACATTGACAGGTTCTATAGATCTGTGTTGCTCAGCCTGAATGGTATGTGTTGTATTTAAGCTCCAGAGGGGCTGGAGACAAAAGCAAATAGGAAGCTTAGAGTACCCTTTCCTAGCTCAGATAGTATCAGTATGTGCTTCCTAGGGCTTACTCTTCAGTGCACTCTTACTCTTGAAATTAAAGCAGGTTCTCGATGGCTTCTTCTGCCTGATATCTCTACAGAGACATTCATCAAAATAGCCAGTGAATCCCAGGTATCTTAAAAATCAAAACAAAAAAAAATTTGGAACAGTGTCTGAGTCTTCCACCTCTGTTTGGCACCCATGTCCTTCCTGCCTATCTTAAAACGTACAGAGTTAGGTAAGAACGAGTGATTTGCACTTCTCTTGTTTCAGAGCTGCATGATACTGTCTACCTGCATTGTCAGTGGAGAAATTACTATTAGACTTAGGCTTTGATATTGACAGGGTTCGACAGCTGTGAATAGCAGTCAGTCTGTTTTGAACATGACTCCGAGCTCTCCTTAGTGGCAATGATGAGTGTTGTCCTTGCTGACCCAGGTCTGAACAGATGGCCCAGAGGCTACAAAAGCTTTGTACCTCCACCTGAAAATTTATGGACTATGGAGATTAGCCCAGTCTAATGCTTCTAAGTGTTTGTTTGGGAGTGGTACTGAAGCTTGGGAATTCACACACATCTTTATGAATCTGAGAACCCCTGCCAAGGGCTGATTTATAAATTCAGGGACTTCTGCAATATGCTAAATCAACCTTTGGAGACTATTATCTTGGTTTTGAGTTAGGGCTAATGAGGTGCAAATTTGTTAGGTTTTTCTTAAATATATAAAAAATTCAGGATTTTTTTTTTCCCCAACAATTTCTCCCTTCTCCTAAAGGTGTTGTGGCTATTAAAGCTTCTACTTACAAATGCTTCCTGTCCTCTGTTCTAGTTTGATCTTACTCAATGGTTAAGTGTTGCTAAGCCACCTCTATCTGAACGTACCAATCTTCTGGAGTCTATTCACTTGGCTCTCAATGCATGTGGCCTTGAACCTGAAGAAGATATTTTGATGCCGTTTAATATCTTCTGCAAGCATTGGACTAACCTTCTCCAGTATCAGTTCCCTGATCACTATAGTGATTTCCTAAGATTGTTTGTGCAAAGTGAGTATCTGAATTGGTGCATACACTAAGCCTTTTGTACAGAACTCTTCTGGCTTAAAAATATGAACTGCATGTGGTGGAGTTAAATAGCAACAAATACAGAATGACTTAAACTTTCTTAAGTTTCTGTATGCACTTCTATGTGCATGCTATGCAATATGTTTTTGTTAGATGTATTTTAGCTCTACTAGAAAGAAACACTCTTCTGGAGATGAAAGTACACGCGCCAGTGACAACAGATTTTCATCCTTCAGGAGAAGGATGGAGGAGAGGTTTCTATTAATGGAAGCACTTAATTATAATTATGCCACAGTCTCTAATGCAGCATCCTTGTTCTTGAGCACTATTTAATGTCAAACGGAGAACTGGAATTATGGAGACTTGGGATTGATACTGAAATCTGCTGAAAATGTCCTGGTTCACATTAGATGCTGCCTATAAACTGATGTGCCTCTAAAATGAGAACAGAAGTACTTCCTTTCTGTCAAACCATATGTGCTGAGGCAACAACTGTCTCTTAATATGTGTTTGTAGCCAGGGATGTACTAAGTGCCTTGGAAACTCTCTAAGAAGAGAGCATGTAGATGCCAAAAAGGAATGTTAAATTACTTGTCTTTGGGAATTGGAGGTTTCCCTCACCACTAACTTGGGGCTTTTAAACTCCTGCCTTAACTAATTTTTTTATGTAGTAGGGAGCTCTAATTTCAACCTCTTCTGACTTGTACTGAGAAAGGGATTAATATCCTTCTCCTGATTTTCACAACTGTATTCCCTTCTCTTTCTTCTAAGGCTCATCAGAACAGCTTCTAAGCCCTGACTGTTGGAAGGCATCGCTTGAAGCTTTGGGATGTGGTTCATCAGTGACTGAACAGGGAAGCTTCAAGAAAAGTGATTCTACTGACAGTCCTGTATTGCGGGATGCTGCAAAAATTCTCCTCTCTGCAGAACAGGTGGGTGCCTCTTTGGTTGATCTATTATGTTTTCCAGCCGAAACAGATGTCTACCAGTGACAAATAACACTGCTGTGCAGTCTTTCTGTAGCTGATTAATAGTTTCCTTCTTTTTACAGGTTAGAGAGACAGTAGAATGGCTTTCCACATCTTTCCGCAAACTCCGACTGGCTTCGACGGACTTCAGGACTTTTGGCCTGTTTTCAAAATGGAGTCCTTATGTGGCTGAAGTGAATAAATTTCTGGAGTATCTTACTAAACGACTTATTGACACCGAAGTTGCCAATTTAGCCCAAGAGCCTGTTGGCAGTAACAGAATTCTAGCAGGTAATGTGTCTTAAAAGCAAATTACTTAACAACAGGCACTCAGTTTCTCTCATTTCCTCTGTTAAAGACCATTTAAACATACAGTAAAATCTTCTTACTCTGCATTTGTATGATGATGGGAACATTAAAATACAGATGGGAAATGTCGATGCTACTTCATGGCCATGTGAGACTTTATGCTTTATCTTTATGCTTGCTGGAGGAAGCTTGTTTATATTTTAGCTTGCTTTAAAATTATTTTATGAAGAGATCATACTGTCTTCAAAGAAAAATACAGTCTTTTGTACTGAGCAGAGGTTTGGCAGTGAGGGAACTACTGAATTTCATCATGGTGTGATTTTGATTTGGAGAAGATCGCCAAAACCCATTTTAGTATATGCAGGTTTAAAGTGTGAATTATCATTACCCCCACAATTTCAGATGTGTTAGTGATATTAATAAAACATCTAAGCAATGCAAAATGTTTATGACTGTTGTTACAACCACCATATTGTTAACGAGAGTTACTAATAAGCATATTGTATTTTAAATTTTTATTTGATGAGGAAGAACTGATTAAATGTTGGACTAAGCAAAGGACGCTGTATTCAAGTTTAGAAAAGTGTAATATGTTCACTGCTGCTGATTTGAAGGAAAAAAAGCAACTTCTCTGTTTTGTTTTCTTCTAGCATTGCAGTCCTTGTATTCAGTCATTGCTGGACTCTTTAAACCATGGATACTGGTCTTGGATAAGGAAGATGCAAGGTATATATTGCATTTTAACATTAAATGAATTTTTGCTAAAGACGAGACTTTAGCACTATAAGAATGGCTTTCATTGTTAACCTGTTTTTTTTCTAAATCATGACTGTATTGTGACCTTCCATTTAAATAGCTGTTACTTGTGTCATATCTGTAATAATTATGGAACTAATTCAAATTTTCCAAGGCTTGGATTGAATAATTATTTTAGATACAAAAGTATCTCTGCTTCCTGACCAGAGCTTGGTTATGAGAAAAATACGGATTGTAATCAGTTCTCAAAACACTGAAATTTGAATTTTAGATTCCTTTTTTTTAGCTTCCACAATATCTATAATGCCTTAGTTGAAAACAAAACAAAGGAGCCAAACAAATACAACCCCAACTGCCAGTGGTATGTAAAGAAACTTCACTCTAAATCAGTCCTATGATGGTCTACTGTCTTGTATACCTCTGTCTTCACATGGACAGTTATTTGTAGTCTTACACATTTAAATTTTACTTTCTTCCAAAACCAAAAGCTTTTTGAGTTGTGAGCGCACCTTTAGCACTTGATTGGAAGGCTGACTGCAGGTAGTATGTGCTGTCATTCAGAAATTCCTGCGTTTTGGTCTTTAATTCAGTTATGAAATATCAAACAAGTAATCTGTGTTTACTCAGTGGTGTCATGGCTCCTCAGTGTGATATTAAGTGTGTACCTGTTCTAAGGTCGGAGAGTTGAGTTTGAGGGAACTGCTGATACCTGTACTATGTTGATTTACTATGCTTTAGAATATTTAAAATGCTTTAGTATTTATGATCTGTTTATGTTCTGGTAACTCAGCACTGAAATTTGTGTTGCTTTGCTACTTCTTTCTAAGTAACCAGCCCTGCTACCCTTGGTTAGAGAGCGACACTCCTGCAGCATCCACCGTGGTCTGTTTGTTTACAGATTGTATCAAGCTTTTGCACGAGAGCTTTAAAGGTGGGTGAAGTCCGTGCTATTTTAATGTAGTGGCACTTTCTGTTCTATCGGACCAAAAAAGATTTTTGACTGAGATGTGGGATGTGAGGGGATTTTGTTTGTTATGAAGTTTTTAACCAAGATGATCACTGCAGTGGTACCAGGAGCATTTCTTTATTTCATCCTTAAAAGACAGCTTTTTTCCTTGGCAAGGGTAGATAATGTGATCGATAAATGCGTATCTGTCAGTTAACAAAGTTAATGTGAAGGAAAGCAAAACAAAATGAGCTGTCATGAGAAGTGTATGACTTCATTCCAGGTCTGTATGTTGTTCCCATACAACATACGCAGTAGCGTGTCACGATGACCGATACATGTGTCTCGACAGCTATTCTTGGGGATAATGTAATTTCCAGAACTGATCATTCTGAGCTCCTATTTAGCATTGCTTATTGTGCCTAATGTGTAGTTAGTTAGATGTAGGAATGAAAAAAATTAATTTCACAATACCTCTTAACAACTTCTAGGGATGAGCTAGATTCAAACTTATCTTGTAAAAATAACTAATTAAAAATAATATTAATAAGTGTTTTATAAAATTCGAGATACGTAAGATCTTTTTAAAAAAAACCTAAAAGAACCCAACATAAAAGCAATGAAGTTCTACACAGAAGGAGTATTTTATAACTTCAGATTATTGTCCAGCAACTCTTCAAAAGATCGAGGAAGGGCATGAAATCATAAGCTTCCCCACTTGTTGATTTGGAGAAAAAAAATCTAAAAGGTTAATGTGCTTTTTTTTTTTTTGACAAATATATTTTAGTGTAACTTGCATGTATGTTTTTTCATCTTCAAAATTGGACTTCCTTCTGTAATCAAGCTTTCCCTGAATTTTTGCTGTTGTTAATTCAGCTATTATCTTTGAATCTAGATAAGCTGTTGCCAAGCCACCATGGGCCTCTCTGGTTACATCTAATGCATTACTGTGAATGTTGCACAGCACCCAAAATGCCAGAGTTTATTCTCTATACTTTCCATACTGAGTTCAGAAGGCTTCCGTGGAAGGAAATGCATCCAGACCAGGTGCTTATGGAAGAGTTCTTTAAAGTGAGTACACAGCATCTGTTGAATTAAGTTTATAATCGGTGTTGCCCTTGAAAATAACTGGAGAGCTGGAGACAGTTCTTTTGGCAAGTAAGCTTTTGAAGTTTGTTTGTAGCATTCACAGCTGCTCGTTTTGTGATTGATTTTTGGGAAGGAGTGCTACTGAGTCTTAGACAAAGTTGTGGAGAGGTGTAAAGCTGTCAGTCTTTGTAATCTGTCATTGCTCTATCTGAATGTCTCATTACATATATATTTAATATGTATTTAGTTGGAGTTAATATATTTTACTATTGCCATGTTGTTCTTTCTTCCAAGTCGTCTGAGACAATGTAAAGCTGCAGATAGGTGTGGAAATGCCTCAGGTTTTACTGCTTATCTGTTTGGGATGAGTTCTTGAAGTTCTAAACAGCCTTAGAGTTTCTTGGTTTCTCTTAGAGTGAAAAGAAATGGATGCAATCATGCAGCTAAGAGTTTGTAATAGATTATTTTTTTCTGGTTTGCAGTAGCTTGGTATTCTGTACTGGTTGTTTGAGAGGCTTAGAGAGTTATATGTGTGACTCTTCTGGTGGGGGGGGAGCAAAATGATGGAGAAGTGGCATCTGTCTACTCTTCTGCTGAGCTAAAATGCTGCTGTAGATTTGCAGTTGGCTAAGGAACTGACAAGTATGAAAGTGTTTACATCTTACATTGTTTTATGTGCCTGTCTTTTTATTTTTTTCCTTCCTAGATTGAAAGAGGCAGCCCCAAGAGTTGTTTCTTATTCTTGGGTTATGTTTTATGTGAAATAAACTGGGTCAGTGTCCTCTCTGATGCCTGGAATCCCAACCCTCATCCTCAGACTCACAATATGATTGTCTGTTTGCTGTATATGATGGTCCTGTTGGCAAAGGAGGAACAACTTGCAGGCAAAGAGGTAATTTTTGGAAAAGTTCATACCTGTCTGTCTTAAAAGAAGAATAATCTTTTGCTAGCAAGGGCACAGGATGTGACTTCTTTCTCACTTGCAGAATGATTAACTTGGAAGTGTTTTTTCCATAGTTAAAATACCCAAATTGTATTCCAGAGATGGCCAAGACTAATTCCTTATGTGAGGCATTTTGTATAACTTGTGTGAAAAAAGAAGAGCTGCTGTTCATTTTAAGAAGCTTCTGTAGGTGCTGTGATCCAGTAGTGTTGCAAAGAGTAAGCAAATAAATACAGTTTCCTGGAGTTAAAAAAATCATACTCTGGGTTTTGAAAGAACAAATATGTATACTAGTTTCATTATTGTTCAAAATTATTGTTATTATATAAAGCTACTGTGCAGTTGTTTTTCATTCAAGTGTGGGATGCTGTACTCTATAGCTTTCTTGTCTCTTAAGCCATCCCTTAACTAAAATGTCCATTTCCTTTTCTCTTGCCTGGTTTTGCAGAGCCTTAGTTATAAGCACATGCAAAGTAGAGGTAGTATTAGCAAGAATTTACATATGCACCTATAATACATGTGCATATATATATATATGTACATGTTATGTGCACCTATACATAGATGCATATGTATTGCATATATAGGCATGCACAATATTGTGTATAACTTAAGGTGAAGCTTTTTCTGACAGTCTGAGTGAAAATAGTGTCTAGCGTCTGCCGGGTTTGATTCAGGCAGTCTGCTGATGTGAGTGCAGGAGCAGCTTGGACTGTGGTGTTCGTGTCTGTAGCACCTGTGATGCCGTGAGAAGAATTGGGAGGCTCACTGAGTCACGTTTATTCTGTCACGGTCAGTCATGTAAATCTCTGCTGTTCCTTGCTTCTTTTTCTGAGTGGCAAACATGAATCTGTGGAGGGCTGGTCAGGAATTTTATGAAAAATCCATTTATGAAAAGCTTATGCTGGGCTCTGTCTTGCTGTGCATGTTCGTGATGTTTTCCAACCCGACCTTCAGTACTGGTCACACTTCCAGTTGGTTGTGTTAAGCACAGCTCAGCAATGGGATTAGTCCCTGTGAGGTTAGGAGCAGCACTTGATCTGAGCGTAGTGTTTTTCATAGCTGTCTAAAAGGAAAATATTTAGTTGTCTGCTTGAACATGTTTTCTCAGGAGTTATTTATAAGTGTTGTTCAGTACTTACTCAGAACTGCTTTTGCAAACATGTATTTCTTACCATAAAATGCTCCCCTCCTAACTACATATGAGGTGATGACAAGTCACAATGGTGTAACAACATCTTGAAGACCAGATATATTTTTAATATATATATAAGCAGATATGTGTCTGCTTCTGGTGAATTACTGGGGACAGATTACTTCGTCTGTTGAATCATAGGTTGAGTTTTCTTGTTGCCTTACTCTGAAGGGGGATTTGATCATCTCTGATTTCTCAGGGCTTTTTCCATTTATAGTTGCATTCCAGTATTTCTGAATTGTTAGAATAGGAAAGAGAACACTAGGTGTTAGGATGAACTTTCCAAACCCTGCTTTTGCTGAGAGCTCTGTGTGGGTAAATCTAGCACGGTCTTGTTCAGCCCATTCCTTCTGGAGGACTCTTCCAGAGGGGCTGGGTAATCTTCAAGAAGTCCCATTTCACATCTGGCAGCTTTCTCCCACTTGCAGCATCTTGCGTTTTGCATTTCCTCTGAGGCATTAGGAGATGCTGTGTCAAGCTGTCACCACCAGCCTTTGATTAACATTGTATTCCAGTTTTGGAAAATTGCTGGAGTTCACGTGCTTTGACCTGAACGTATTTGCTTATCTGAAACTTTCTCAAGCTTGGAAAGATACCTGTTTGCACATTGTATGAGTCAGCCTCAGGAATTCCCTCCTAGCCTCCAGCAATGTGTTAAACTGACAGCCGCCATCGCTTGTTTTTTACCTCCCAGAACGTTCCTGTGACACCTTGACCTCAATCTCAAACTTTCTCAGCCCTGTGTTCCAGTGCATGAACAACTCGAGAGGTACTTGATGTACCAGTGTCACGTTCTTGTTGATATAGTCTAATTTGGGTCAGTTCTGGATCCTTAAAGTCTCTAGGTTGGGTTGGATGTTTTTCAGTGTCCAGGTGGGCCCTTTTGTATTGCAGATGTATACGAACCTGTGGGAGGAGGATGGCAGTAGCTGAGGATAGACTCTCTGCTGCTTGTAGACAGACTGACTTTACCATCTACATACTTGCAGTGCCTGTGTGAGCTGTGGATACCGTAGGCTCCTGTACTGTTCAGGATGGTATTTACGAGAATAAGCACTTGAGGAGTCCCCCAGGTTGCTGGATGATTTACTGAACGGAAAATCGAGGGACCAGGCTTCTGTACCTGGTTCAATTGTGAACTTAGATTAATTTTTTTTTCACAGGTTTTTTTTTAATGCCTTTTTTAAACCTCTACTGAAGCTACTTTACCTTGTAGGGTCTCCATTTCTTTCTAGCTGTCTTTATGTGTTTACATGCCAAATTTTAATGTCTCTCACTGACTTTTTTGCTTGGTTAGAGCTGCTGCAGCAGTCTAAGTACTGTTGTGTGAATGCTAGAGATGACATACACATGTCGCTTGAATGAGGAGTTGCTTTTCAGCCAGACTCCCAGTGGTCATCTATTTCTGCTCCATCTCCTTCAAATTTTGGAGTCTTGGCTTCCTTCCAATATTGAGTACTGTGAATATTGATTTAAAATGGCAAAGAAGGTGGAGCTTAGACTGATGTCTTTAAATCTTCAGGAATCGCCACTCATCAATCTTCTTGGACAGACCAGCTCCCTTCCATGGCAGCTTGTGGGCATTTCGTCTTATCAAAGCATCATCAGCTACTGCAACAGTCACTACCCTCCCTCTGTTATCCTTGCTAAGGATACTGCAGCTGAACTGATAGTGAAGCTCCTGAAAATCTCAGCAGGCTTTGGTTCATCTTCCGATAGTCACATCCACCTTGTAAGTTGCACTGGTTTTGCAGTGTCTCTGAGCTGTTCTTGTCATTTGCAATATTCTGCTTTTGTATATTATGGAGTGCGGTAAAAGTACTAGGCATGATTTTTTTTTTTCTAATTTATTTTAATTTTGATTACCAGGATGCAACACTGAAGTGCCAAGCATATATTCGCCAGGTGGTTCAATTTCTCAGCACCTTAGAACAAAGTGGAAAGATTACTCTTGCAGTTTTGGAACAAGAGATGTCCAAGTTGCTAGATGATATAGTCATCTTTAATCCGCCAGGTTTGTGTTAAAGAAGCGGCAAATTACTTTAAAGCTGACAAGATCCTTATTCTACTGCATGGATTGTTGAACGTCTGTGACTATGTAATTACTTGCATTGCTATAATGTCTCCCTGGTGGGCAGCAGGGCATGTTGCTTTGGTGATGTATGTATAGGTGGTATATTAGTGCAAAACAAAAATATGAACGCTAGCCCGTAGAGCTGTCAAGAGTGAGAGAACCAACAGCAAAAACAGGGGTTATGTTGTGAGTAAAACTGGTGACACAAATACACTCTCTTGGTCCTGAGGGATTGGGTTCTAAGAAATGGTTCTAAACTGTTGTGCATTTGGGAAAACTGACTATATTGAAGTAGGGGAATTATGTTGATGTACACTAGTAGTATGGTGTATCCACACCCACAGCAGTTATATTGATCTTATTTTTAGTCTAGTACCATCCTGAGCTTCCTCTCTCAAACTAAACTGCAGGTGAAATCAGTCGTCTTGCTGTACTACACAGAAATACTTGTCAGGAGTCGTGTCTCTTCCTGTCTATGAGTCACAGAGGTGTGCTAGCAAGAGTGAACAGAAAGTGTCTGAAAATCTGTGAGAGTCATAACTGTGCCTCGGTATTTGTGTTGCTACTTGGGGAAGCTCTGTAGGACAGCCCCGTAGTCAGTAAAACTCTTTGCATCTTGAGGAGACGTGAAGGCTTGCCTGTTGCTGCTGACGCTCCTTGTGGCTGAGAAATTTTGGAGGAGACGGGAGCTCCAGTATCAGAGGAGCAGCTCTGTTTCATGAACCCCTGTGCACACTTGTATGTGTTAAAAGGCTGAAAGAGAGGATGCTCCACGTTGCTCGTGCCCGAGGATCACTGATGCAGAGTGGCAGGAAGGTGGTGGTATCGGATTTAGCTTCTCCGCGAGGTTTGGAGGGGGCTGGCAGAAGTTTTTGCAAGCAACACCTTCTGTTGACAACAGCTGAAGAGATGAAAGCTGGACTTCTCATGTGGGCAGTGTGCCAGGGCTTGTCCCAGAGGGTCTGGTGGGCTCTGGTGTCTGGTGGTGGTCCCACTCGGTGGTCTGCAGCCTGTGGGACTTGGCTGTAAAAGTCGTTGTGACCGTAGGCAAGTTGGTTAACCTCCTGGCATCGTCTTTCTTGGTTGGTCTGGGATAAGAGGTTTTTACCTTACTGAAGAGCTGTGCCATGACAGATGACTTTTGGGGCTTCCCCCCCCCCCCCCCCTTTTTTTTTTTTTTTCTTAGTAGGTAGATACAGACAGAATAGCTTAGTTTGGAAGGGCTTTTGGAGGTCTGTAGTCCAACCTCCTTCTCAAACCAGGGCTAGTTTTGAAGTTAAATCAGGTTGTGCAGGGCTTTGTCCAGTGAGCTCCCAAATATCTGCAAGTGTGGAGGTCTCAACCCCTTTGGGTGATGTTTTTCCAGTGATTAATCCTTCTTTGTGCACAACTTTTCTTTATAACTGGTTGAAATTTTTCCTTCTACAATGCCTGATGTTGTTTGAAAAGTTTCTTTTATAACAATAGTGGCTTTTTTGATCAATACGTACTCTGTAGTTAGACTTTTAAGAGCCAAGCGCGGGAAGCATTTGTGCTTCAAGGGTACTGTTACAGGTGGCCCATGATAACATGTTCAGGCAATGCCAAGAGATGGTTTCAAAAAATATTCTGGGGCAGAACACTGGGTTTATCAGGAAATCTAGAATCCTGGAAATGCATGAGGGGATTGCAACATTCTAGGGCTCGTCTTGGTCATATTTCAAATTGAATCACCTATAGTCTTGATTGTTTCACTCTAAGCTGTGCTTTAAACTGTGTTTTAATACCCAGGTTTTCTTGGAGACTGTAAATGTGCTTTATCATTCAATTTATTTGCACTGTAGTCATGGTAAGAGTCTGTAGGTGAAAGATGGGCTCCAATGTACTCTGCTGTACAGTCTTATCAGCTGTCTCTCTGTTTAACGAATGATGAACTATCACATCAAGGGAAGAGACTGCGAGGAACCGGTGTCTTTACTGCAGCCTCATAAGTACAGACAAGGAATCGAGATGTGTAATGAGCAACAGGCTTTTCCCAGTATCTACAGAAAGCGTTCAGTGGTGAAGTTGAATTTGGGTTCTAGTGTCTTTTTACTGAAATGGCTCTCTTATTTCTGACTTTCAGATATGGATCTGCAAACACGTCATATGGCCCTCAGCAGTCTCTTTACAGAAACGCTGATGATGATGAACAATTCTAGCGTTACAACAGCTGAGTCGCTACGGGGGAGCTTACGAAAGTGGATTGACAGCAAAGTGCACGGGTTGTTAGCAATGCCTCTTCTCACAGCAGCGTGTCAGAGCCTGGCCTCTGTGCGACACATGGCAGAGACGACAGAAGCCTGTATCACTGCTTACTTCAATGAAGGTAGGAGTCTGTCTTGGATGCCCATTAAATACAAATAGTCTGGAATCCCTATAGCTTCCTGCTGCCCAGTACTGGAACTGGGTTTTAATCTGTAATCAGAGCTCCTTTCTTTGTATCTAATGGCTCCCAACTGTCACATGTATATGTGCTGTAGTAACTAGTTGTAGAAAAGTTAGGGCACTGTGGTTTGGGTTCTTCAAGTGCTCTAACTGTGTATTTTCTTAGCAACTATACCTGTCTTTGTGACAAGCGATTTGCTGTTTTGCAACTTTTTTTTTAAAAAAAATTATCTCAAGAGAACAAAACAGGTATTTGTCCCCTCCTCTAGTGTTCTGTGGGCTAACTTAAGAAAAAAATATTCTTGATTGGTAAAACTCTGAAATTCTGTGCTGTGGGGGGTTTTTTGGTGTGGGTTTTGTTTGTGTTTTTTTTTTTCTTCCCTTTCTGTTTATGTATTCCTTGTGGAACTACATTTCAATTTCTTCCACATTCTGTGTGATCAGATTTCAGTATGCCTGAAAGAAATATTTAAAATTCCATCACTAAAATTTTTAAATTTAATCCTGACTGAATGCTGAGAAAATATCTCTCCTTTACCTCAAGGAGGTGCCCTATGATAGTAGAGTTTTTCTTTTCTCTCCATTAGAGTTGCATGACAAACTGACTACCTGGAAAACAGCTAAACCAGCCCAAATTCTGTAACTTACAGGAACACAGTGAAGTAGTTCCAGTTCTTAAGTTTTACCAAGTACTGCTTTCTCACATGCAATTTGTTCTGTCCTTTTGTTTTCTTTATAGATTTTCCTCACCACCAGGATTTAGGCTGGGGCCCTATACTTGCCTCCCTCCAAGTTCCTGAGCTAACCATGGAAGAATTCCTGCAGGAGTGTCTGTCTTTAGGAAGCTACTTGACCCTGTATGTCTACCTGCTGCAACGCCTAAACACTGACCAAACTCTTACCAATGAAATGAAAATCCTGCTAACCATCAACAAATGGCTGGAGCAAGTGTACCCAAGGTACGAAACTCAAGGCTTCTGAATATGCTTTGACTTTTAAATAAGGCTGTAGTTGTATAGCTGGTATAATTAGGTGGCCAAGTTAATTAGGTTCATTTCACCAGGCTGCTGGATGAAATGGCTGATCTTTCTATATCCACTGTTAAGGAGTCTGCTCGACAACAGTGCCGACACTAATAGTAGTTGTGGTTAAACAGAAGAAGGAATTTTATTCACTTGAACACTTCTGGTGCAGTTTTGGTCAGTTTTCAGACAGAAAAGCTTGATTTCAATGGCAGCCTGGATTTGTGTTCAGTTAAAACTGCTTTAAGCAAACCCTAAATCACTGTGGGTTCCGCTCTCCAGAATGTCCACTAGGTGGGATAAGTTATGTGCTAAATACTGAGTTTGACACTGAGACACCTGGTGTTCAGCAGCTATGAACCAAATCTGAACCTAGTGGATTTGGTGGGGTGCCCAGAGTTAGGGGCCTATATTGCTATAAACCAGCTTACTAGATAACAGGGTTCCAGGGAGAAAGGATGGATAGCTTTGGGATTAAAATGATAATACTTTTTACCTAAAGTATGTAACAGCTGTATTTACAGTAGCTGTTGAAATTGCCAGAATTTAGCAAACGTGGTGAATATTTTTCCACGTTAATGTTCATAATGTTCATGTTTGCTGTGAAAGAACATTTTTGGAAAACGTACATTCCCACTGTTTCTTGAAATTCAAAGAATACTTTCACTGTTGTAGGTACCATAGTAATTCGATTGCCAAAGTGTGAAGGAGGCAGCAAAGCCACCAT
The DNA here is from genome assembly GCF_929443795.1 of Astur gentilis. Classification (NCBI taxonomy): domain Eukaryota; kingdom Metazoa; phylum Chordata; class Aves; order Accipitriformes; family Accipitridae; genus Astur; species Astur gentilis. Next base: position 84,784,030 of record NC_064919.1, on the reverse strand, counting down.
ACGCAGCAAATTAAACCTTGCTCTAAACATCAAAGCCGAGGGTGCCTGGGATGGGAAATGACTGGGCGGAGTAATGTGAGGATAGTCTGATGCAGGAAACTCGTGCTGATGCTTTATGTGGAAAATCTGAGCTTGTTAACTTAAGCTGCAAAATGTTTGGGGGAAGATTAAAAATATCATAGGGGGAACTTCACTTTGTGCTTTGCTCAACGAAAAACTTCAACGTTTCCTTTTCTAGAAGACCGTATTAAAAGTCTAAATTGTTGTGGAAACAACAGCTAGTGCTTCCTAAAGTGTTTTATTGGTAAGTGAAGAGGAAAAAAAAAAAAAGAGTAGAGATACAGCTTCATTCCTTTTATACCAAGTCTTAGACAAGTTTAAATCCAGTTATGGCTGCAATATCATTTATTCTCAGTTGTAAAGCTTAAAAGGAAGCATTGTTTTTTGTACTCTTACAGGCCCTTAAAACCTGCTAGCTGGTGTCTGGATCAAATCCAGAACAACAGCAGTTACAGCGGTATAATAACTGGTGGGGTGGTATAGTTACGCTATCCTCGTATAGTAAGTTTAGCTCTCATTAATAAACCATCTGAATTCTTCATGGGCTTAATGGGGAGAGACACAAACTTCTTAACCTATGCATCTGACTCTTTTTTGTAATTATATTTTGTTTTGTTTTATTCTTTAAATCTCACCTAAAGCTCAGCGAAGGAAGAGGCAAAGCTGTTTCTTTGGTGGCATAAAGCCCTGCAGTTATCCTTGATTCAGATGGAGCAAGATGACACCGTTCTGATTGAATCTGTCATTCGGACACTGCTGTCGATCCAGGGCAGGCAGAGTCAGCTGGCTGAAGAGAGACTGACTTCTGGAATACTTGGTGCTATTGGTCTAGGCAGGAGGTCTCCTTTGTCACCCAGGTAAGGGTTGAAGGTGTGGCAAATTAATTGGTTTGAGTCATCATGTTAAAAAAGCTGCAGCCTAGGTCCAGACTGCACAGTGCAATGTCAAAAGATGTTCTGAATCCATGCTGTCCAAATTTGTAAAGTTGTTTGGGCCCATCACAGAAGAAATGTAGCAAGTGTTTTAATCTGGTTAAGAAGTGAATATGAACTTGTGCAAAGTTTGTGGTGGAAAAGGAAAGAAAACGCACTTGTGATTCTGGCTTAATGTCCATCTCCAGCAAAGTTTGTAGCGAGACTATTTATTAGAGGAAGAAACTTTCGTCTGGTCTGTAGAAGACTGTTCCAGTTGACCTCACAAGAATTTTGTATGATTACATGCATGTTGCCTTTTCCATCTTGACCTTGAGCGGTTGAAAATGTTAAGAGTAGCTCAAAGAAGTATTTGCTTGCTTGATACTCAATTTACCTTCTAAAGAGAGACACCAAGTTTGGTTGTTAGGTATTAAAATCAAGTTCACCATGGAAAGAATGCCAAGAAAAAATACGTAAATGTTTGTGGAACACTAATTCAACACAGTACTTAAAACTTAACTTTGTGTTTATAAAGACCTTCTGGGATGCAATCCTGTTGAAATTGCTCTGAAATCTTAGTCTTGCTCAACTCACCCTTTGATTTGGGTGATGAGACTGTTTCAAAGGCTGTGAAATGAAGGAGTATTTCAGATGTGACCTCAAAGCTTCAGCTAAGCTTGGAACAGATGTAACATTTCATACGTATGGTACTATATTATGCTCTAGTATGTATGACATCCTGTTATGTATATATTAAAGTGATTTATTTTCTTCTAATGCATTGTAAAAAGATCCTCTAGAGCCTTTACTATGTTCCTCATCAGAGAGATCTCATAGGATAGAACTTCCAGTTTATCCGCTGTCGAGGACTTGCAAATTTGGTATCACCTTCTCTCTCTGTCCTTTTCCCTATGCAAGGTTTCGGGTGGTTGCCCGCAGTTTGTCCGCCTTCCTCTTGGTGCAGATTCCTGCAGAGAGTCAAGTCCGCCTGAAAGCGGGGTCAGAGCCAAAGCTGTCACAGAAGGCCCAGCAGGTAGTGTATGGCAGTTGCTGGCTTGTTGACATGCCCTCTTTGCATGCTTGCTCAGCTTGTGGGGGTGAAGCTTATAAAAGTCGCGGCAAGCTTTTTTTCGAGCTAAATCCTGCTCTTAGCTTGTTGATTTTATTCGGCGCTGAATGCCCTCAATCTTTTTTTATTTCCGCTTTACACCTGGCTCTAAATTCTGAATTTCCGAAATAGCTTGTTGCTCTCACTTGTCTTCTCAGGGAAGGGGTTGTATCACAAACCTGTGTACTATTCTGCTGTACATCAAAACACCATGTTGGAATTTGCTAGAGACGAGGCCAGGTGCAGCATAGGCCAGATGATGATGTGAGTTTGCTGAACTCTGGTAGCAGGACTGTGTGCCTGAGCCCTAACCTAAAGTCATCCTAGGTAAAACTGTTTATACAGCATTCTGTATGAGTATGAAGGCATCAGTATCTAATCTGATATACTGAAAAGGTGCAGATGAACTTATATCTGTAAACCCTGAGTTCAGAAACTTTGGAACATAGCAGGTAGAAGGAATTTAAAACAAACAGGAAAAAACAGTGCTGCTGTGATTGCGCTGCTGTTCAGTGATAAAGAAGGGCTACATTCACGCTAACATTTGTTTATGTGAGATCAGGGCTTAAAAGCCCTATGACAAATAAACACGCCTTCTTCAGCATGTGTACTGACCACGTTGTTGTTTTGGTAAGTGCATGGGAATACTTTTATGAAAATCAAGATGTTCATAAGAACAACCTGAAGTGAATAGTTCAAGTGTGTCACAGTTTGTAGTTCGGTGTAATTCCCTTGAAACTATATCTTGAGTTCATGAAGTAAATATTTTATGATATTTGGGTTACAGAATACTAACAAGCCTTGATAGAACAGTTGCCGTCAGAGAGAGAACAGCTTGAAAAATACGAGTTGACTTGAGAAGCACTGTTAAGTGATTGTATTTTACAAATGTTTTGTTCCGAATACTCTGGGTTCTCTAGGAGATAAGGATCTTCTAGTGGAATTGTGCATATGATGGCTCATGAAGCAGTTTGTTATGGACCAAAGTATGCACAGCTAACAGAGTTTTCCCTTGTATCTATAGGCACTGAATGCTCTTGAATCTATGGCATCAAACAAACAATATATGGATTATCAAGAGCAGCTCTCCCAGTCTTCTCAGTTCATCAAGCATCCAGAACATTGTCTTCGAGATGGCAATAATCTCTTGGCTCTCCTTATTAACACTCTGTACCCAGAAGTGCATTATTTGGACAGCATACGATAGCAGCACTGAGCTCACAGAATCATCGTGCAATGTTGATTGCTCTGGTTTACATATAATGATGTTATTGCACAAGTAATTTTTACCTTCAGAGTTCCACTTTAAGTCAGAAGCGTGAATGGGAACTGCACACTGGCAAGTTTTCTCCTCTTAAAGTTTTCTTTCTTTTCTTTTTATTTGTAGGCCTGTGGAATTGCTTAGTTTTTGTTGACTGAAAACACCCGAGTATCTCCCTGTGTATGATGTGTATCTGAGAGGAGATACCTGAGGATAGGTGTACAAATCATTAGACAGCAAAGCTTATCCTGTAACACCTTAAGTTTTTGCTTTGTGCCTTTTTTTATTTTTCCAACGTGTCATCACTCAGGCCAGTTCAAAGTGAGTGGAGGATTGTGTGTAAAAGAGGTTTTGACGTTCTTAACCAGGATACCTCTGAATCTTACGTGAGTGTGTGTCTGGAGACTTGTGAAATCCCTGTATTTGGCAAGATAGTGGTTTAAATTTTGCCTTTTTTTTTTTTTTTTGCTATCCCACAGAAATCTGTAGTAGAAAGGTAAGCCTAAAATCTTCTCTCACTTCTGTAAATACAAACTAAAGTTTGAACTAAAGAACTTTGGTTTTCCCTATTTTCTAAATATTAGCTAGTCTGTATCCATATTGCTTGATTAAATGCAAGTAACTCCTACCCGAGTCAGGTGATTTAAATCCAGAGATGGATTTTCTGGATCCCCAGTGTCTGGGAGGGAAATAGCCAGTTATGATCATGTTGGATAGGATTCCTTAGTTCTGAAAGTTCTTTTGTTTAGGAAATACTGATTTAACAAGTGGACACCCACCACTTAATTATATTCTTTTCTGCCTAGCTGGGCATGACACGACAGGATTTTAGATGACACTGTGAAAAGGTATTTACCTTCTATTAAATTCGGTGATCACTTGTTAGAATTCTATTGCCAAAGCATGAACCACGAGCCTGTAAATGTATTGTCTCAGCTGAATGAGCCCTGGTTTTGTTGCCTTGTCTGACCATAAGATGCACTTTTGTTCAGGGAAAGCAGAAAGCGAGTTTCCCCAGTTGTTTCTCTAATGTCCCTTTTATCACCGATACATTTGAGGTGGCCCAAGGTCCTGCAGTGCCAGTCTGTACACCTCTATGAAGGAACAATGATCACTTCTCTTCTTCCATTAATTGTGCCTTTCTGTTTAGAACATGGTTACACGTTAAAACATTGGTTCTGGTCACTAGAGGAAGGAGATGTGCAACCTACTGTCTGGTCAATAATGCTTTGAAGTGTTGCTCTTAACTGTGGTTCTGGTGCTGGAGAACAAATCACCTTTTTCTTCTTGACAGATTCTGCTAACTGCGCCAGCTGGGTCATTAGATCACCTTCATCCTAATGTGGTCTTAGAGTTCTTTGCTCTATCTGCGAGCCTATAAATATATATACATATGTACATCTCTCTGTATACTAACTAGGTATTGATGCAGCATGTTTTTTAACAGACTCTTTTGGAAAATTCATGTCTGGAAGAATACATTCTGCTGCTTTTCCCCCCCCCAAAGACTTAAAAGCACTGGGTTTATTAGATTCTATGTTATTGATCAGTTGCATAAAAATGTGAAAAAGTCAGATATATATGTGTTTGACATGCACTTTTAAAATGAGATATTGTTTCAGCTGTTGAGTTTTTACAAACGTTGTATTTATAACATGCTATGTCTGCAAAGACCATGCAAAATAAAAATGAAAACCCAAGTAATTTGTGATGAACACCATGATATTTTCAACTTGCTGGAAGAATCCACATCGGGTAATAGGTAATTGTTCTTGGAGAGGAAAGTGTGACGGGGGAATGCCACACAGTCGCTCAGTTGATGAAGGTCTGGAGACTCTTCTCTTTAACATCCTGGATTTAACACGTGTGTGACACAACAGCCTGGTTTTGTGCCCAGAGCCCAGGAAGAAAGCTCATTTGTGTTTTGGCAGAAATAATGTTTCTCTGTCCTGGCAGAAGCCCCCAAAACTCTATGGTAATGTAGGGTGATGCACTCATTCTGTTCTTTCAGCACGAACAACTGACCCAGGCTGTGGAATTTGGTATTTATCCCAAATGAGGGGAAAGCTGGTAGTGTGGAGGGAAGTAGGAGAAAACTATGCCTCCAGTGCTGGTGGTCCAACATTCTTGCTCAGGGCTTTGCTGCTAGGCAGGGTTGGACCAGGCTGGGGTTACGGCTGTCAGCAAACACCATTGATGCCATCATCACATCCATTTGTCTTGACCATTGAAACAGCTTCTTTAATAATTTACTGCTTGAAATGTAATAGAAATGATGCTGTTGACTTTTTTCCCATTTCTCGATCTAGTAATTGTGAGGAAGACGACGCGTTTTGCCGTGGTTAAAGTCCTCTCTGTATCATACTATGGTAGGTCCTAAGAATTAGGGAGAACTCACCATAAGCTACAGCTTTTGCTGTATGTGTCACCTGCAAGCAATCTTCTGGCTTCTTGGTGAGCATGCTAGCAGTGGAAGTCTGAACCTGTGCTTTCCTCAAATACAGGGGAACGGTTTTATGAACTAACAGATCCACTGGCAGTTCTCTGTCGCAAATGTGAACTCCAGAGCTTGGATTATTCTCCAAGTGGTGCCCAACAGATTGACTTCTCGTTTCTTCTGGTTTTACTGGAAAGACTTCCATGTTCCCAGCATCTCCCACCCTCCCTCCTACCCTAAACTGCAGTGTTCTTGTTCACATCATAAATGGAACCAGGCAATCTCAGAAGGAAAACTGAGTTTTGTGGTGTTTCTAGCATTATAGATTGCAGTGGAAAGTGTGCCTTTTGGACAATTCATGCAGTTTATTTGGAGAATGAGTATCTGTGGCTTTTCAAATGTTTGACTCGCACAGCCGTTGTTGTACTGGGATGAATCGTTGCCTGTGGCTTGCAGATTAAGTATTTATTGAGAAAATAAGGTCAAATAGGGAAACAAACATAACAGTTGAATGTGGCATTAAATTAGTGGAACGGAGAACCAGAAGTTGAGCAGCAAGATGTGTGAAACGTGCAGACAGTGCTTCCTATGCAGGCTGCCTCTACAGCATCCCACAGGGGCTGTGGTATTGTGGTGCTGGGAGCTGGTATCGTTTACTCTGGAAGCTAAAGTGCTCAACAGAGCAATGGCCAAATCCTCCCAAACCCTGATTATGTATAAACTGGGAGAGTGAGGGGCGAAGGGGAGGAACTGGAACACACTTGTTAGGCCAGATGAGGTCAGTACTAGAAACCTCCTGGCATGTGCTGTGTTTTGTCCCTCCAGTATATACTGGTTTGAGTCCGCTGTGAGGACCAGGGCCTATCGATGTGGGGTTTCTTCCTTATGTACTGCCCGGGCGGGTGGTCTGCAGTGGACACCCACCACACCATCACCTGTGTTTGCTGGCCTGCTAATGCTGACCTGTAAGCTCTCAGGTGGCTCATCCTCAATCTTGTAGGAGTTTGGATGGGTTAAAGAGGTCCCTTACTGGGGAGAAGGACAGGATTCAGGCAAACTCATTTCTGTGCCTTTCCTGGTGTCCAGGGGTGTGATGGGTTCCTGTACCTGGACCTCCTTGTTCTCCCATTTGTTGCACTAACGTGGACTGTGCTCTGGAAACCAAGTAAAGTCAAAGTCAAACAGTACTGATCCATGAGTTTCCTCGCATCTGAATTGCTGCGGCAATTTCATGGCATGCGTTTGCTGGCAGCGCTCCGAGTGTAGGGCGCTGACAACGTGCAACAGGGCACACTCGGTGCAGCCCGGGTGGTTTTGGGGCACGAGGTCTGATGCTTCTCTTTGGACCCAAACTACTTGAGTTAAAGTAGTAGTTTTCAAGAGAAGAATCCTGTAAGCCAAGCTTCAATCCCTTAAAAAGGTAGAAATGGGTTCTCATTAATATATGTCTATAAATCATAAGGGCTCAGAAATTCAATTCAGTTTGTCCGGTTAATATTATTGATGTCTCTTTCCTCCTGTGACACCTGTGAAACTGAGCTTACCTGTCCATGACTACACCGTCTGCTATAACTTCCTTTTTATCTTTGTATCTCTTTCTATTTGTATTAAACCTGGCTTTGCCACTGCTGGGATTTTAAACTGGGATTGAAAAGATCAGGTTCAAGTATTTCCTTGCATTTATTTTTTTCTTCCTTCCCCCCCCCCCCCGCCTTGTTATCCTGGCCAAGTCATTTAAAGTTGCTCTTTACTTTCTCAGCGCAGATGTTATGAAGAGCTGAACTTTAAAATACTAATTCCCAGGCTGGGGGTGAGCTTGCAAGCAGGACCACAGGCTTGATGGTAATTCAGTAGCAGCTTGGGCTTCCAGCCAGCGGTGGTTGTTACCAGAAGCAGGATCCTTAAGGGAAGAGTTTTGGAGCTGCTGCACTGGAATGATTGCATGGAGCATTGAATCCAGTGATACAAACCTGAAAGTAGGTTCTTGTCGCTTCTTTGCTTTTCATTCTTTCTTCTCCTCTTCTATGCCAACCCATCGTTCTTCACAGCCCTCTCCTGGACCTTTGCCTGACCAAGACGCCAGGTTGACTTGCATCACCCTGTACCATAAGCTGGGTCTATTCACCTGGTCTTGGAGCACATTCCCAGTTGGGTTAGAGACTTGTCTGTGGATGACCAGAGACTTTGTAGTAGCGACTTCATTGCAGAAGAATTTGAAATGAGCAGTCAGGCCTTAAAGGATCTTTTTCATGTAATACAGAGCTGGAAACTGTTTAGAAATAATTTTGGGGGCTTTTTTTCTTTAAGAAAAAATAAAAGCCCGTTTGGTATATTGAAACATTTTCACAGCATATTTATCAAAAAGCTCTGAGATTCTGCTTGTGTGTGCACATGGCACTAGGAGCTGCAGTAGAGTTACAATACAGACCACCCTTTGCGTGTCTTGCTTTCAGCTCTACCATCTTCTGGAAAACCTTTTTCTTTTTGCTTGGGCTCCTCTTGAAAGTTAAGATTTCCTCCAAACTCTTAAATAAACTCTTCTGCAATTTAAGGAATAATAATAATAAAAAAACCAAACCAGCAGAGATTCCAGTAGTGTGTTTTTCACAGCAGATATTTGAAACGTGAAAACAGCTCACTTGCTGGCTTTCAGAAGCTGCATGTGTTTTGACAAGTGGAGTGGTGAAAACTGCTTTTTGAAGTAACTTTTGAAAAATACCAAAGCAAAAAGATGTGAGAAAATGGTGGACTGTTCTCTGCTTGCTAAGCACTATCTGATAAGGGCTAAAAACACACAGGTTGGTTAGAACTGACATCCTATGTAGATCCTCTTCTGCTCTTACAGCTCCATCCCTCTTTGTTTTCTCTTTTCTTTCTTCTGTTTTCCCTTTAAGGGCTTCCCTTGCTTGTAAGCAGCAGCAGGGCTGGAAGTCAGGCACGTGCAAGGCCTGTTTGACCTTCTGCGCATCAGTCAGCGTCAGTCTTATGTTCGCTGGGAAAAGGCACCCTTGCAGAGAGCGGACAGGAATTTGAACTGTGCAAGCGGGTGCGGATGAGACGGCCCAGGTCCTCAGCTGCGTCTGGAGGCTGTTCTTTCTGTCGGCAAAGTCTGGCCGCTGCCGTGTCTGCGGTCAAAATTCTCGTAGGTGGAGTCTTGTGGCTGTGGCCTGGCGGTTAGAAGAAGGGAATAAGGTGAAGACACGTTTCTGGTTGCTCTAGACTTTATAAGTGGCTTCAGCTAGTAGTTAAGGAGTGTCAGAGTTAAGCGTCTGCAATACTGTCTGATACGGGTCCTCCCTTCTGCAGCAGGTAGTTTTGAAGTGTTTGAGTTGCATCTAATGTTTTACATCTTAAAGCATCCAGAATGATCTCCTACACCGTTAGCATTAACTGTTCTGCTGCTCGGAGTCTCAGGAGGTTGCGACAAACTTCTCCTGAGAGGATCTGTTCTTCCAGAGCGTGGAGGAGCTTGGTTTTTAAGCTTTCATCTATGTATGTACCTATACAAATGTAATCGAGGGTGCAGTATAGTTTAGACACTGTTAAAGCAGCAAAACGGTGCTTTTGAAATTAATTATTACAAATTTAACTGTGGGATTAAATTCCCTGTTGCCCCTTTGGCTGTGTCCTGATGCTGTACGCTTGACTGTCCTGCTGAAATGCCTGTCTGTCTTGGGTAAGGGGAGGGAAGGAGACATCACATAGGGATAACTCGGGTTGGAAGGGAGCGGCCCCAGGCTGATGTAATTATGCTGAGCTCAGATACAGCTCCTTTAGGTTTAGTCTAAGGGTTGTTTTTGCATTTTAGTTCTTTGGTTTTTGGTTTTGGTTCCCCCCCCTGCCCCATCCCTTCCTGGCATGGCCACCACAGCTGTCGGGAGTGTCCAAGGATGGCGTTGTGCTGGGTAGTGGGAAATGCCAAAGGTACTGTGGGAGCGTGGTATGGATGCCAGCCAAAGAATCGGGCCCTGCCCCACCTGAGCTGACTCTGAGGTGGGCCGTTTTGCATCTCCCTACCTCTTCCACACTTGACAGATCTCATCAGCTTTGGCGCAGACCCTTTTTTTTTTTTTTTTTTTTTTCCCCCATTAGAGACTGGGGTGCAGAGGGAGGGGAAGGTTTCTGTCACACATTTTCCCCCTTTCTCGTTCGTCATTCCTCAGCCTGGCACAGACCCCATCCCGGTCTGTTCCCTGGGGTGGGTGGTGTTTTTGCTAGTTTAACTTGGCTTCCTACCATGCTCACCTAAACTTCTGCTAGCCCTTTGCTGCCGCAGCATCCGCGTGCCGTGGTCTCTCCAACCTACTGTCCCTTGTCCTTACACCAGTGGGGTCTCTTCTCAGCTGTACCCAAACCAGAACCTCCTCCCAGCGGTGCCCAAGCCTTGGTCCCTCATACCGGCTCGCTTGGCCATCACCCCAACCCTGTCCTTGTCCCAGGAGCCTGCTCTCAGGCCAGGAGGTTGTTGCCAAGACCAAGGACACATTGCGTTTCTCTCCTTAGCCATCTCTACCCTCTTGCTGGATAACATTGAGTAGAAGGCGAGACATCCTTACCGGGCCAGGCTGGATGGAGCGGAGGAGGGACCTGTGAAGTGAGAAGGCAGACGTGGGTTAGCAATGGGGTCAGAGCGAGCTGGGCAGCCAGGACTGATCTCGAGCTGTCAGGGAGCTGCGCTGGAGTGTGGTTGTGACTCTCCAGCGACTGAAGAGAAGACCTTCAGTCAGGCCTGTGGCCCTCATTGTGGGAATGGGAATTAGGCACTGGAATATAAGGAGCAAAGCATTTCTGGTTGATCTTGACGCTTCTACAGTTTTAAGACAAGCGGTGGCTTTCGCAAGGGGTTGATGTCGGACCGTCTCTACAGATCGAGTCGTGGCCATGTGACGTTTTGTGCAGCCTGAGAGGCAGAACCTCGGAGTCCCTCCTGGTCCCCTCCTGCCCACGCCAGCACACAGCAGGGGTGGTGGGCACAGGGGGGCCAGCGGCCTCGGGGCTTCTTGGGAGGTCTCATCCCTTGGCCCATGAGCTGATTTTCATCTCCTACGAGCTGGGCTTTCCCTGCTCTCATGGCCTTGGTGCAGCTGGGAGGTGGGATTTCACTAATGATGGGGACCACCTGGTAGCGAGGCCCAGATGACGATGCCCACCCCAGGAGATTAAACTGTTGTGTGGGATGCAGCAAAGGTAAATCCTGCCCATGGGCTACAGGGGAAGAGGTAGTAATTAGTCTGCTTCAAGAAAAAAAAAAAAAAAATTAAAAATTTGGTTGCGTTGGCGGTGGGTTCTCTGCTAATTGCCCATCTGTTAGTTTATTAACCTTTCTCCTCAGGTAGGAAAACTCCTGCTCCCTCTGTCTTTTCAAAGATCCCTTCCCGAAGGCGACCTCCTGTCCTCAGGCTGTGACTCAGCCAGTCAGGAGGTCCCTCTTACTTTTTCTTAGATTTCCCATTAGAAATGTCCTTCTCCTAGGGTGGAAAATCCTGAAATTGTTAAAAAAACCCAAACCCAAACAAACCCAACCCCTCCTGCCTGACTTTCTCTCCCATCTGGTCTGATGGAGGAAGACTACCAAGGGAAACAGCAATACGCACCTCCTCTTGAGAAAACGGTGAAGCTCAGTATCACCAGTAAAATGAGCACTTTAATTCCAAGCGGCACAAAGATCAGGATCAGGAAGAAGGAGCTGTCGGATGCTTTGAATTTATAGAAGTACACAGCCCCTTCTGCTCTCCCGTGGGTGTTGACAGCAGTACAGGTATATTTTCCATCGTGGGTCAGGTACCGGAGCTCCTTAGTGACACGATGGTTCATGCTGGTGATGGAGGTGATGTTGCTGTAGGGTGGTCCGGTCCAGGTCAGAGCGGGTGCCGGTTCCCCCTCGGCAGTGCAGCGTGCCTGGAAGGTGCGATCCCCGTTGGAGCTGACGGTGATGTTAATGATCCTGGGGGCAGCTGCAGAATTCACAACAGGGGAGGGAAAGCGGTCAGGTTTCAAAGGCAGGTCTAACGCAAAACACCAGGAACGAAGTCTTGGTGGACCCTCGGTGTGCTATATCAGGGTAACGCTGGGATCAAACCTCCCCTTCCTTGTTTTTTTCTCGGCACTTTCTTTCCCTAGATTTCCCCACCCTGCCTCTGTTGGATAGAGGAACAAAGGGCTTCACCCAGCAAAGCCTGGGTGCAAGGATGTGTAGTCTATTTGTGTTTTATCCCTGTAATGCTTTTTTTCTGACGTCGGTCAACTTCAACTGTTGTGACATTCCATGGTGGCGGAAGGCAGAGGTGCTGTGCTGTAAATCGTCCATGAAGAAGGGCTGCTTTCTGCAGTTGCACCGTGAATCGCAGCCCAGTACTGTCCACAACATAGGCACGGGTGCAGCTGGTGACCTTTTCGGACCGGCTGCTTTTGCAAATGGTTGGGGACAAGGCAACCACAGTGCTCTCCTGCAAGTGCCTCATGGCTGTTCCTTTGGTCTCTGACCTCCAGAGCACCCATGGCTGGTTTGTGCGAGCCCTTTGCTTGGTGCCTGAGACTTGCCAGATTTGGCAAATTATTGTCGGGAAACATTTACGCTTCTTGCTACAACCTATTTTTGATGCATTTCTCCAACCCTGTAGTGACCACCCAACAACTGGTGTAGGTTCCTGGTTGCTTTGGCATAGTACACCAATACCAAGGTAGGGCCACTAATTTTGTGTCCTGGATTTGTAGCATATGGGATTGTGTGACTGCATGAACAGTGGTAAAGATCATTTTGGGGATGCAGAACGTTAAGACATGCGCTGTTGAACATGTCATCTTTGGTTTAGTCTGCTAAGGAGGTGTAGATGACACGACCAAGCTTGTGTTTCCCATCGATCCTCCCCTCTTGGGCCTGTTGACCCATTTAATGCATTTGGTTCCTAAAGGCACTGTGAAAACTGAAGGGAACTAAATGAGTGTCCTCACGGAGGAAAAGCAGGAGTTCAATATTGATTTAATTTTTGGTCAGACTAGACAACAAATACATAGCTTGCAACCACCTACAGCACGTCTTCCCCCTTGTCTGTGTAATGCAGGAGGAGTTTGAGGCTGGAGGACTGATCCATAAGAAAGCTAGCTGTGTTAGTCGTGTGTCATGTGTCTGTGTGGTTTGGTGTTTAAAAAATAACTTTTTAAGCATTATTTAACCCCTCCCATTCATACTATCAGGGTCCATTCCCCAAATGAGAGACGTATCTTGCTGCCATCCTGCCCTGGTCATGCTGTGTGTGAGGGTGCTTAGGAGCTGCTCCAAGTGAAGGAGAGCCTTGATTATGCAGAACTTCCCAAGAAGTAACCGAACTCATCCTCTGGTCCTATCTGGATTCCCACAGTGCACAGCAGGCATAAGGCAGTTTCACTTTGCAAGGAAAATCATCCAGCTCATGGCAGCTTTGCACCCACGGGTAAGGTCTGATGCTGTTCCCGGGTCTCAGCACTCCCTTGATCCGTGAGCGCACCCCGGGACACGGGATTAGCATTTGACGTTTGTTGATATGATCTGGTTTTTCAGGCTGTTTCTACTTAATGTTTCCTGCTGCGGAGGATTTTGGACCTGTGGCACGTAGATGCCAGGTATCTTGTCTTTCCAATCCCCCTTCTCGTGCCTAGATTTGCTAACAAGTGCTCAGCGCCCAGGCTCTCCTGTTTAGATTCTGATGGAGAGGATGCTTTTATCCCCACCCCATGGGCTGCTGACCCCAGCTTGCCTCTCTGCTGCCTGCACAGATCCTGTGCTGCAGGGACAAAGTGGGATGCCCAGGACTTGGCTGGCTCTTACCCCAGCAGCCGTAGCCTTGCTATTTCCTTATCAGTTTTGTTCCTCTTCCCTTACCCGCGTTGCGCTCATCGCCTCGTACTGGAAGGCTGCGGAAGGCAATGATTATTCCCTGCCCAAATGTTATAAACTATCTGCAGAGCTGGAAAAGCCAACCCTTTGGAAGACCATTTCAGGTCAACTTCTATTACCATCTCATCGATTTCCACATCTTGTGGCTCTCACTTCCCTACGGGGTGGCTTTGGCTCTCACGCCCTCTTACCAATCAAGTGCAGCTTTATCCCATTCCTGCTTTCATACTTGTCGTGGATATCTCCGGACAACTCCACCCGACAGAAGTATCTCTCGCTGTCGCTCCAGGTCAGATTGTCAATCCTGATGGAAAGGTCCTTGTGCCGGGGGTTGCCAAGCAGTTTGTATTTGTTTTTGTAGCTGATGGCAGTCTTACAGAGCTCGCTGGTGCTCTGGCTAATGCACTTGAAAACTATTGTCCCATTGTAAGGTTCCTTGATCCTCCAAATGGCAGTGAGGGTCCGGTCAAATGTTTTGTAGGGGTGCGTGAAAGTACAGGGCAGGATAACCATCTTCCCAAGCTCACCAGTAACGTCGGATGGAACATGAACAGACCAGCCATTGGACTGCACACCTAGAAGCAAAAAAAGATATCGACACTGAGTTATCCAGAGTGTTTAAGAGGAAAATTGGGCATCCTTCCTGCATCTGCTCTGTTGTTGGTCAGAAAATGGATGCTGTGTTCTCGTGGTGGGCCCTGTGCTGCTCGATGTTCTTGCTGAGGACTTGCAGATGATTGTGCAGCCCAGTTACTGTGGCTGGGTTTGGTACCGGTCTGCACCGGAGCTCTGGGGACTGACTAGCTCATGTTGAAAGTGATTTAATTCCTAAGCAGGCCTCTTGTTTGTGGAGTGAACAATAGCTCCTTAACTTGTGTAACAGTCTTTTGCAGTTAATGGACATTTATGTGCTTGGAGGAACAGCTTACTTTTTTGTTTTAAAAAAAAAAAAAAAAAGCTAAAAATAAAAGTTTTACATGTATTGAGAAATCTGGTGGCTTTAGGCACTGAAGTGCAGGAAGCGTAGCAGCCCTGTGTTTGAGTGCGTGCACACACACACTCCTACGTTGTAGTATTTGTTACGCTGATCACTTGGTTGCATTACCCCTGGGGAAGGGAGTAACAGCTGATGTTTCTAATGATCAATGCTGCGATCACCACGAAGTAGCATCTTACTCCTAAGCTGTGACAGGATCTGAACGAAGACTTGAAGATCATTTTACACAGGCTGGTGAGAAAAGGCAAGTTCTCTGTATCAGCTCCTGCTGTAGGACAGGACTTGGCAGTACAGACAGCATCTCCCTTTTAGCAGAGCATCGCTGCACGGACTCTAGCTGTCAGGATCTTCCCAGACAGGCCTTGTCCTGGCATCCCGGCAAGGGAGATCCTGAGTTTTCTAGCTGAGATGTCACAAACATTGGTTGGGATTTTGCTCTCTTGGCCAAATTAGGTCACAGTAACTCCTGTTGCACTCTGGGGAGCTGAACCTTGCTGCCACCAGAGCCAGTCTGATCATTTTTGTCCAGTGATGAAAACAGCCTTCACCTGAATGGATGCTCCCTACCTTTGAAATATATAGGGAAAACTCAGTGTCTCATCCATTCCTCTTCCCCAGGAACCAACAGCATCAACAAACAGCACCTGCTAAGCAATGCTTTCCATATAGCTATGTGTATCTATCCACTGTCTTGCTAATTGCAACAGCTGTAGCAGCAGATTGTGGCTTCAGGAATGTCTGTGGCTATGTTCCTGTCTTATGAAACTCACTTGATGGCTTCATTAAATCAACACTTTCCCCTCAATAGCTGAGAAAAACTGCAAAAAATGTAAAGGCATCCTGTAAGTAATTGCCCTCCATTCCTGGTCTAGCTGGCTTCGCTCTGGTCTGCAGGTATTCAGCTGTTGGGTTACTCATGTAAGCTCTAAGATAAGATTTGTTGCTTGTTCATATATCTGTTCTCCATAATACTTGACAGATACCTCAGTGGCGGTGCAGCTTGTATTAATCTATTGTGCGCTGCACAATGGACAAAGGCCAATGTAGGACCGGTTCTCTGCCATTAAGTTATTTATGTGGAATCAGTGCCCAGCCAGTATTTTGATTACTGAGATTTGAAGTCGGGCTGCCTTGTCATTCATTATAATGATACGAATACCTTTTGCAGCCTAGGTAATCTAATATACAAGGCTGCACGGCCACAGGACCTCTAGGAAGCTCATGGACTTTGAGCACAAGGACCTGGCAGTGAAAACAGAAAATGCTATTGCTTTCTAGTTTATTTCATGTTATTTTGGTTATTTTACAGCATGTCACTGTGACTCTTACTTTTGGAGAACTGCAGATCATGTGCTTTGGAGTATGATTTGCTTTTCCCTGCCACCTTTTTGGTTTGCAATTTTTTTTCCCCCAGTCTTAAGCAAATAACATTCTTTTTAGCACATAAACATCCCCTTTCCCTCCACATGAGAAATAATGTTAAAAATAAGTGCTTCTAATGTTACCAGCTCCACCCATTTCTATGGAAACACAGTTTGCCTAGGTTATGAGTGGAGGGAGTTGTCAGCATCTTGTGTATAATTTAACCTTAAAGCTTCAGCATGGTAGGTCTTCTGTGGCTTCCTCCTGCTAATATCCAGCCTCCATTTGTTCCTGGAATTAAACCTTTCACAAGAAACAGGGAAGGTTGTAGGTAAATAACCTACACACCTTACACAAGGTAACTCCCCAAAGCAGTTGTCAGGTCAGTGGACCTGTTGGTTGTCAATGGAAAGATCATGAAGACAACAAGATCAAGAGCTGGAGACCACCACAGACACTAGCCTTGCTCTAGCAAACAGTTTGACAGTATATCTAAGCAAATCCCGTTGAGTTTAATGGAACTTAAGTGCATACTTGAAGATAAATGTGAGTTTAAGTGCTCAGTGGAACTGGAGCAAATTGTGTTTGTTGCATAATAACTCCTAGGAATTGAAATGGGATTTCTGGTTGGTGATGGAAATGCTGCATCCAACTGAAAATGCACAGGAAAAGTTAGATGAACTCCTTAGGCAAGTTAAAAAAGCAAAAAAAAAACCAACCCCAAAACCCACCCAACCAAAGACCTCTCTGACAACTGCAGAGTCAAACCTTTGAGTTTTTCCAGTATTCTTGCATGCACCTGGAATTTCAGGATCATTTTAAGCAGTGCAAGGGATGGTGCAATTCTTGAAGAGTTTATTATACCAGGCAATTCCACGGGTACTTTGACTAGAGCACAAAGAAAAGTCCTGATCAGACAGGGATTCGTGGGAAGCCCAGAACTCACCCTTCCTGGAGATGCGAAGGAGGCACAGAAGAAACAAGCCGAACTCTCTCATGCTGGTTGACGTTCTCCACTGAGGTTTATTGGCAAACCAGAACCCGTCTCTATTACATCTGAGCTGCTGGTCTTGCAGTCACAAAATGTTTTTCCAGGGTTGGAAGAAGTTGTGGTTTTCCTCTCCCTGGAGGGAATGAGTTGTCAAGCTGAACCAGCTCTGGATTCAGATATTAATAGTTTTGTGGTCAGTCATGTGAAAAATACACCAGAGGGAATCGGAGTATTACCATTTTCCAGCTAAAGGAAGGGGACTGCAGATTGAGGCTGCAAACACCCACTCTGTGTGTGTGATGGGGCAAGAGGGGATGGCTTTCAAGTGCTACCAACTCACCAGTCTGGGGAAAATCCTTACAATCTGTTTAAGGAGGTGGTAAACAAGACCCTTGCTCTCCTGGCTTGAGGCAGTTCTTCCTCCTGAACCTGGAGCCTGCAAGCCGACTGTGCTTTTAGCCCTTACGCTCCCAGGTTGTTGTCATCCCTGGGTGTAAAAAAGAAAAAAACCCAAAAACCCAAACCAAACCCTTCCTCTTTGGAAATAATCTGAGCACTTGTGCCAAGGTTCAGCGGTGGAAGAGCGCTCTGGTGTCTGCTGGTACCCTGCTCTGTCCAGACTCCCGTGACCCCGATGATTCGCGAGCTGTTCTCCTCCTCGTCGTTAGTTTGACATCAGCTGAGCTCCAGTTTTTGCCCAGAATCCTTGTGCAAATACTCACTCTTTCCTTCTGGGTTTAGCTTTAGCAAGCTTTCTGTGCGGTTTGCTAATCTGCGGAGCTCGGGGCTTGTGGAGAGCGGACCGTGCTCCCCTCCACATCACCTCCCGTACGGCGATCCCGTGACAGCGTTAAGTTTAACCTCGGTGCGTGGATTCCCCATCGGGTCTTACCTTGCGGTTCGCTGCTTTTGCTTCGGACCGGAGGGAGGGCTGATGTCCGACTCCCTTTTCCCATTTCAGCAGCTACGCTTGCTGTAGGGTCCCGCTGCCTCTCTCCTCCTTGGGGACGGGGACAGCAGCACCCACACGATTCCCGCTGTAGGCAGCGGTGGGTGTTCAGCCGCTGGAGACCTCCCAGACCCGATATTAGAAGATGCCGCTGAGTCGCTGCTGCTGCTTTTGCCGTGCCAAGAGCCAGCGCCTTCTTCCAGCAGAGATAGCAGGGTTCCCCTTTGCTCCTCACCTCTTCTTAAACTCTCCACGTATGTTCTTTTCTTAACTTGTTGTGCAAAAGGTCCTAGAAGAGGGACTTGGAGATTTGGTAGTATTAAGTGTGTTTGTTGCTTTCTGAATCCTTTCTTTGTTCTGGGCAAAGTTAGAGTGTCTGTAAAGGGAGGGATTTTTTGTTCTCTCAGACTTTCTAGAGGAGGCTTTGAGAGTACCTAGCTGTTATTTACGGTGGCTCGGACCTGTTGCTACTCAGCAGAGGGTGGTATTATTTCAACTAATGACTTAGAGCCCTGCTCAGTCCCTGTGCATGTCCTCCTTGAGCAGGAGGATCGGAACCCAGTGCCGTAACTACTTTGCAAACTGTCCTTAGTAGCTGTAAAAAGTAATATGTGCCCTTGTCAGCAGAGAAACCTGAGGGTATGGGTGGTGGAACAGTGAACAAGAGACCTGTATCCTTGTCCCATCTGCATTATGAGCCTTTTCTGTGCACCTTCCTCGTTTTCCTCCATATACTGTTTGATTTTATTTATTTGTGATGTAAACTTTTTGGTGTTGTGACTGTCTTTAAGCATTTCACCACTCATGGCACAGTGGGGCTCAATGGATTGAAGTAAAAGATTAAAGTGAAATCTATGCCAAAAACATGTTGTTGCAGTGAAGCATAAATGATTATGTAAAGAATAGCTGCCATTAATACTTAGTATGAACCTCTCCCTCTCTAATGTTTTACTCCAGCATCTCCTAGACAAATATCTGGTAAGTCAGTGCAGAAGTAATGAAACCTTTGAGTTTTATCATTGGACTGATTTTCTTTTCAGACCATGAGATAGCTATTTGCAATGAAGCATTTTAATGTTTAAAATACCGAATTGAAAACGTGTAGCTGTAAATGTTCACAAACTATTTGAATCAGCAAAAAAATTTTGTAAACAAAACCATCCATGGCCATATGATCCACAGACTCTGTTATCTGTGACCTTTTTTTCCATTTCTGTGCTTAAGTAGTATTTAAGGTTTTTGTAAGGGAAGCTGCTTCTGGTCCAACACCAAAACCAGGAGGTCTTCCATATTCATCAGGTGCTGGTTTTCTTCCTGGTAAATCTTTTTTTAAGGGCTGTAGGTAATGACAGCAGTTGTTATGTTACTTTACTAATATCTTCCCTCAGTGCTTGTACAGAAGCAACAATCACAGATCTGGTTCCAGAGACGCACCAGTTTCTGGTGCTTTCTCGTGCTATGAAAATACATGGAATCTGGAGAAAGAGAGGGGAGTGGAAACTTGTGGGTTTTCCCACTCAGAAAATGGATGAACCCATTTAAATAAATAGAACCTTTAAATAAAAACTAGAGGAACCTGTAAATACAAGTAAGTAGCAATCGAATGTAGGCCAGTGGCAAATTTTCAGCTAAAGATGGGGAGCTATCTGCCCGTCCTGCCAATGGTATGGCCAATTCGTGCCGTGCTCTTTGGCAGCTGAAGGGGAGTATCTCACATCCCCATCACCTTCACGGCTGTGTCTGGTCCGATGAATAGCAGTCCTGGGGTTTTGAAGGTTATCTTTGGAAGATGGTACCGACTAAATCAAATTGCCTTCAGCGAGAGCCAATGTCAGCCTTTCCTCCCTGGATTTTGCCTCCTCTGTCTGCCCTGAAACTGGGTGACGGCTTCATGAGGCACCGAGAAAGTAGAGAGGTGTATGGTGTCTGGGCGTTGCTTTGACTGCATTAGTGGCACTGTACGGAGTTACATACCATACCATATAGGCTGCAATTTAAAAGTGTGATCTGATGGAGAAAGTAAAGAAACATGAATGTTTTACAGGGCCAGCAGCATTTCCCAGCTCCTTTTAGCTTTTCCCTAGTGGCTGTCTTCTCCTAAAGGTTAGCCTCTTGTAGAATGTTCATCTCTCCTAACTCCCTGAGAAATTCCCGCCGTGTTTTGTGACGGATGGTTGGCAAAACTTGCAGGGCAACCCAGAAGCATGCCAGGATGATTTCTGAGCAGATGCGCCCTCCGTTCGGCGATACCCCTTGCACCACGGACGTTGGCAGGCAGTGACTTATTAGCAGAGCCCTTTGGACTTGTCAGAAGCTGCTCCATGCCACCTTGCACGCTTCTCCACTGGCCACCGTGTTAAACTGGTGTGACCTCTGCATCTGTCTGGTCCTGGGGGGGTTTGATGTGCATCCAGGTTGCGACACGTAGCTGGAGATGAGCACGGCAGAGCTCACGCCTCCCGGTCCCAGGTTTGTCGCTGAGGACCTGAACGATGAGCTTTTCTGTGTGGCTGTACCTGTGCTGACAATGCACCCACTTATTCAAGGACTAGAGTGAAACTGGTTGTTCTCCCTCCCTCCCTTTGGGTCTTAGTTTCAGCTCCAAGGTTTTCTACTTCAATTACTTCAGCGGCATGTGTAAGTCCTGCCCCTAGTCCTTCAAGTGTGCCCATCTGCACACGTTCGACGCAAAAGCTTTATATTTTGTCAAATCTGGCACTTTTCCCTGAAGGGATTGGGTCTGTGAAGTAGCTGGGAGGTGAAGCTGGAAGGCCAGAGGAATTTTCCCTCTGCCCGAGCTCTGCCAGCTGAGCAGGAGAAAGCCGAGCCGTGCTCCCCTTCTCAGGGAGCTGCTGTGGGCTGACGATCCGTCCTGTGCATCCACTTCATCGTCACCAAGCTAGAGGGAGAAAAAAATTAACAGGCATGCCTACAGTGGAAGGAAAGTACAAGGGGTGGGAGGAATGGAGGGTGTCAAAACCAGGCACCGTTATTGTAGAAGACACTGATCCCGCTTCTTGGCATTGAGTGGTGCTGCAGAACATGGTCACCACTGCGTCAAGCTCCTGCTGATCCAATTTGAAAATCTACAGGTTCAGTCGCTCGCCTGTGGTGTTTGCTCAGCCCCTTACAAATGCTCCTGACCTGAGAAACTCACCTCCTGGCAGTATCATCGCTGCAAGGTCTTGAGCTGTTCCATCACCAAAGCTGCAGCGGCAAATTGATGGAGGAGCACCAGGGGTGCTGGTGAGCCCTTGTTGCCTCTGGTGAACATCAGCTAAAGAAAGTTAAATGCGTATTTGGGTAATTTTCTCCTAGTGGGCAATTACTGTATGAAAACCATAGCTTGCATCTTATTATGGTCAGAGCATCATGGATGGAAGAAGAAATAGGAAGCATCTCTCTGGTAAGTTGTTGTCTGTTGACTTCTGCAGTCACATCCGTGTATTGAGATGAAGAACGGGTCTGATTTCCCACACCTGTGCGTTTCTGTCCCTACTGCTGCCTGTTCAAAGCCTAGTTCAAAAGCTAGGACCACGAAGAACTGTGTTTGGAACTCCTGCAGACAGGCAGTGACATGGGGTGCTCAACTTTGCCTTGTACCAAGGTGGCTCAAAGCCTTTGAGAGAATGAACCTGGGGCCAACGATACTGCTGGTGCTTCTCCAGGCAGCACTGGAGCTCGGGATAAGGCAACTGTTTACTATAGGCTTGCAGAGTGGGGTCATCTCTCCTCAGCACTAAACTGGGTCCTAAGCTTAACCAACAGTGTAGATACCCCCTGATTTAATCACTGCTTTGCCCTTAAACGCCTGATGTGGCCGTTCAGAATGGCCAACCTAGGAGACCTTTGGCTCACAAGGGATATATATGGACTTGCGTTAATAATAGCAATAGAAAGTTTTAGGACTGAACGCAATGCTGCTCAGACCCACGTGAGGTTACCAACCACTGACTGTCCTCCTCTACCCTGGTCATCCTGTCACCCAAATAAATACTAAAGGTCTGGTCTCTGTGTGACGCTGGGATTAGCCTGAGCAAGGGGATGAGCCAGCTGGCAAAAAAGAGACACTAAACCTCTCCTTCAGCCTAATCCGAATGACGTGTCTGATTAAAGGCTCTTAAAATGCCACCAGAAAAGAAGTCGCTGCCTACCCTTCCTACTGAAAGTGAGAGATTTATGTGCTCTGTCTTTCCCTGCTGAATGAGCACAGCTGGCGATTTAAGAGATTTATGCTCCTTTAGCTGTAGATTTCATAGCCCTTCTCAGGGATGAGAGCTGCAGCTTGGGAAGGAGCGTGGGCTGGTTATACCCATCAGTCCACACTATATCTGAAGCAGGTCCTGACCTTTCCCTTGACACAACGCTCTTGGCCAGTGAAGCAATGGGACTGGTGCACGGTCTGAGCTCTGGTCCCCACCACCTCTGTGCTGTCTCACTTTGCAGACTCAAAGCAGATTCAAAAGCACTTAGACTTAGATCTGCGGCAATGAAGAGAAACGCCCCTTTCGAGGATGTGCCTCTGGAGAATACCTCTCTACCTCTTGATTTTACTTGCAGCCTTCCTTGCCTGAGGTCCTGTACCCAACCTCTCTAGAGTGAAGTTTATTGTGGCATCTTCTCCGAGAAACGTACCATTCTGTTGTCCTTTGTCCTTCCTAATGTCCAATAGCCTATAGCGTTTCACTGATCCAAATGCAAAATGTAACCATGATGATGATGATGTTGGTTTGGTTTTTTTTTTTTTTTGTTGTTGTTATTTGGGTTTTTTAAATTATTATTTATTTTTGTTTTAACTTTGGTGTCCCAAGCTGTCATGCATCTGAAATGCGATTAAGGCCTGGGTTGTTCAGCCATTTCTCCTTGCTCACTGGCAGACTTCAGCTGAATTTCTCCTCCGTTCTGCTGCTGCGCAGCTCCAGAAGTGCTTCGACTGCTCCTCAGCCCACCCATGTATAAGTGTCAACCACAGGTTTTCCATCCTGCATGGGTATGTCGCCATCATGCTTGCTCTTAAATATTGCTCGACGCGTGTTTGAAAGCGATAGCTTTCAAGGGTGAGTTGTCTGGCCAGAGGAGACCACTGCACAATCTAATCCGACCTGGCATATAACTTCTAGTATAACATAGATTGTTTTCAGCCATTTGCTCCTGAACCGAATTCCAAAATTTGGATTTGACCTAGGTACCGGGTTACCGTGTGTGGTCGGAGGGAGGGAGGGAAGGCACAGCTCTTGTAGCCCCTGCCCAGCCACTGGGCAAGCGTGGGAGGAAAGGCGAGTTGCAGACGTGAAACCAAGCTCTTGAGGTAATAAATGAGGCAAGGCTGAGTGATCGCTCTTTCCAATGAACTGTGTCCAGAGGCAATATTCTTTGACAGCCTTGACCTGATTGTCCCAGGATTGTCTACATTGCAGTTTAAATCTGCAGCTGAGTCATAGGCAGAGGCAAGCGTATTTTAAGGGCATTGTAGACACTTTTGTCTTTAAGGGGACGGCTGCAAATAATTTTTGTAGGTAGCTCGTGACCTGTATGAAGGGCAGGCACTGTAGGTACTATCGAAAGAGGAGACCTTTCCTTGAATTCTTGGCAGAGCCTGTCAGTGCAATGTTGGCTCCTTTCTAGCTGGGACAGGAGTTAGATGAGATGAAGGCAGCAACTTTCCTTGCCCTGATGGAGTGACCTGCCCTTGGAAGAGCCAGGACAAGGAGTAATTTCTGCTCTCTATGGCAGGGGTTCCCCAGAAGGCAGGTTGAAGGTGGGATTGTGTCACTGTTTTATCTTCTTTGGGATTGTTCTTCTGGCATTCAGTTCGCTCAATGGGTGTGATACTTTGATCGATGCAGGCAACAGGGCTGAATAGGACATGCTGATAAAGTATTACTGCCCGTGTGTTTACTCTTCGCCTTCACCTCAGGGAACGTTTCTGGTAGTAAATGGAACGTTGAGTGTCAATAGATGGCAAACTGTTTCAGCACTTCTCCAGCACGCTCAATCCTGCCTTCAAGCAACACTGGTGCTTGTCTGTGTTGGTAGGTGCCCAAGGCTGGCAGTTTCTCTTTCTGTGTTGTTTGTACTGGGATCTGCTGGGTTGGAAGGTCCCAGTGATGGAAATGCCAGGAAGAGACATGTGAGTTGTAGCATATAAAGGCATTTACTTTTGCTTCCTCTGGTCTCTAATAACATAGAAGTGTTCCCAAAGAGCCACTTTCCACCTTTACTTAATTTCCACCTTTACTCAATTGCACTATTGCCATAACCTCATGTGGCCCTTTAGATACCAAGTGAGATAAAGCCCCACCTAGGGGAGCTCACACTCATTAACAGTGATGGATTATGACATTGACTCCTGGGATTAAGATCGGAGGCTGATGATATGGAGGAGAAGTGTTATGGGGAGTACATTGTTCTTATCAGTTCTCACCACACACCGGTTGAAGCAAACAATAGATCAATTTACATCCCTTAATACAGCCTGCTCACGACCACGTGTGCAGGTGGCTGTTGCCTCGCTGGCAGGACCTTGTTGAAAGCTCAGCGTTCCTGTCCAGGCAAGATTAGAAAGTGAAGTGGCACCAGAGGAGGGAAGGTGCTTGACACAGAGGTGCCAAAGTGGGGGAAACTGAGGAAGCATGGTGGGAAAGTGGGGTGAAGAAGAGATGCAACTTGGGGTTGGGCAGAGATGATGCTGCAGTGTCAGAACAGCAGAGCCTGGGAGATGAGGAGAGGATGGCCCTTCCATGAGGTGGACATTTCTATACAGTCATTTGGATGACTTTATGGATTGTGACCTTTGGTCATGGTCCCTTTTGCAAAGAGATTGCCTTAAAGCATAGTAGGATGGAGCCAGGCCATCAGCAAGATGAAATTTGGTCATGTTGCAAGGTAAATAAAATACTGGTAGTCTAAAGCTGGGAGTTGGGTAAAGCAGCTGGGGAGGGGAACGTGCTGGTTAGGAGTGAACATAATGAATGGAACGAGCAGTTAATGGCACTTCTTGGCACACGGGGCAGGCAGGTTTCTCACAAATCTCTGCTTCTCACGTGACGTCCTCAGAGACCTTAACGAAGTTAACTAGAGAGACTCTGCAGCACTCGAAGGCAAACTCTTCCTGGGGTTTCCACAGTCAGTTGGGTTGGGTGTGAACTTACCTGGGTGTGTTTGAAAATCGCTGTGCCGTGTTGCAGCATGCCCTTAAGTACCTAAAGAGTTAAAAATACATGACCCTAGATTGCCCATGTTGTAGTTTCCAGCAGTAAGAGGGGAAAGGAGGTTTCTCTTTCTGTTAGGGAGCTGGGTGACTAAGGCCATCTACAGGTGGGCTTTCAAGGAGTAGCCTGCAGGTGACTTTGTCATAGAATCATCGAATGGTTTGAGTTGGAAGGGACCTTTAAAGGTCGTCTAGTCCAACCCCCCCTGCCATAAGCAGGGACATCTTCCACTAGATCAGGTTGCTCAGAGCCCCGTCCAACCTGACCTGGAATGTTCCCAGGGACGGGGCATCTACCACCTCTCTGGGAAACCTCTTCCAGTGTTGTCACACAGACAGGTTTTGGTCTAGCCCATGTTGATGAAACAGAGCCAAGTACTTGTAGGCAAAAGACATTATTTTGTTACAAATAATCATACTGTAGAAAGATAAGCCCGTGATTTAGCAAGGGAAGGAACAAGAGACATGTGCATCCTCTGAGGTACAATCACTCATTTGCCTGTCAGACTTGACTATTTTGAATAATCAGGGCTTTGGCCCTTTTTCTCTGAGTGTATAAACGATTCTCAGTTATCCTTTGAATCCTTTTGGATGGCTTCCCAGAAGAACTGAAATCCTGGATGGCTTTGTGGCACGTCTGTAAGCAGCTGTCTTCTCCAGCACCGGAATGTGGTTACCTCTCCCGTGATCAGGAGAAATCTGTCTATGTGTATTTGAGGAGCACATGAACAACCCCATGAAGTCAGAGCTGTTTGGGTGCATTTCTTTCGTTGCTTGCTCGCAGCTTCATCTAAAAGCACAGGTTTCTGCAAGTCTTACAAATAGCCGTCATTCTTTGAAAGGACAATGGAACAAATGAACGTGCAAAACTTGCTGGCGTGATTATAGGTCACGTCGCAAATGGGACCTCTGTTACCTCCTTAGCTTTATTACGTAAATCTGCAACGTACAGGTTAGCGGCTGCCTCTGGGAGAAGGGTTGTTGTAAGGATAACGTGCCTTTCCTGCACAGCATTCTTGCTGATATTCCTCCTCTGGTATCGTAGGCTTCAAAAGTCCTTGGCCTGCCACGTGCTCTAGCTTGAAGGGTGGCACTGGTTTTGCCTGGCTGGTTTATGCGAGTCGTGTGGATTTCTGCTTGTTTGCAGAATTGCCACCCTGGGAGGCAGTGAAATACTTACAGCTGTGATTTTTCAGCTATACTGGAAAGGAGCTGATGGGTGATTTGACTTGCTGTGAAGGACCATTCCACAAGATCCCAGCAGAGTTTAGCCTGGAGCTATGCAGATTGCATCCCTCTTGTGTAATTCCTTCTTTGGCTCCTGCTGCTCCTGAGCCTTGCTTTTACTGAAGATGAGACAACTTCACCTTCCAGGAGGTATCAGTCCGGGGAAAGATTTTCTTCTGGAATTTTCGTTGCAGGCAAAATATAAAACAATAAACATTTTTGTACTAAAGAAAAAAGCTTTTGGTATTCAGTGGAGAAAGCCTGGATGTCTTGATCTAACTAAGCCCATTTCTCAAGCACATTTGATGTAACTTATTTCTGTGACGCTCCTCCACTGCTTTTCAGCACATCTGCAGACATCTCAGGGATAAGGATAGATCTCCTTTTCCGCTCTGTTCCTGCTATTCTGCTCTCAATCCCCAGCAGAACTTTCAGTTCACAACATCTATCGTTCGGTATGTTAGCCAGCCTTTGCCCTTTCAAAACTAATCTAGTTCTTCTCTGTCTGCTTTGTATCGGCTTTCAGCTTTGGCTTAGTAAAAGAAAAAATTATAACGTGGCAAATTCATCCCAAAGCTGTATCACTCATGTTTTGGCTAAATGGAATCTCATGCTGCCTTATGTAAAATCCCCACTATGTTTTGGATGGACTGGTCTGTCTGCTGCACTGCTGCGTGGATCCTGTCTTTCCTGAATCCTTTTTTTTTTTGTCTTTTCCAGTTTAACTAATGTAATCAAACAGTGTCTTCTCTATCGTGTGGATGAAGGGTGATCAAATGGTATGTAATGTGCCCGCATGAAACCTTTACCGAATGCCTCTGTGATAGTTTTGTTGCTGTCCTCGCCCTCTGGGAATGCTGCTCTTGTTCCTGGACACAGCGAGTCTCTGGTGCTGTGGACTCTCTTGCGAGGTCATGTCTTTCGTCATTCTCCACCCCACAGAGGTGAAATCCTGTGCCTTTAGGTGTTTCAGGAGAGAAATGAATGGTATGTACTTTCCAACAAGCTGCTGAGGGCAGCAAGGGTTGAGTGAACTCCAGCGAGGGTCTTGCTCATGGATGCCTATGGATGGACGCTGCTGTGACAGGAACGTGGGTGCAGGGAGCCCCAGAACAAGCTCTGGTAGCAACTGGAGGGTGTTGTGGCTAAGGATATTCAAGGGTTAGTGAATTCAAAGTGTTTGGTGGTGCTGGAGAAGCTAGAACGCTTCCCCAGAGGGGTTGGTGACCATGCCCATCGCCAACAACACACTGCGAGCAAACCAGCGATGGGGAAATGGAAAAGGGAGCGAAGGCTCAAAGAGCCATTTATGGTGGGACGGCTGAAAAGGGAAGGGATTTTTTGGGGAGAAGGGCAGAAGTTCAATATCCCCCTAGGGTATTTTTTTTTTCCCGACTTGTAGTTCTTCTAAGTTATTGCTGTGTTCCTTGTCTCTTGGATAAAACTTGGGTTCATTACACGTAGGAAGCTTGCTAGCTGCTCACAGTGCCTGGCAGAAAAGTTACGCACAGAGATGCGTCTTGTTGCTAAGTCACCACCACACACCGCTCGCTGTTAAGTGGGATTTCTCTCTCCAGGGAGGGACAGTTTGTATTTTGAAGATATTCTGTGCGAAGGTAGGGTTGAGCCACTTACGCAGCTTAGATAAGGGTAAGTTGAAGATAAGTGATCTGTTGGGTTATGCTGAAGCGAATCAGAGATGTGTCAAGGGCGTTATCATTCTGGATCTTCCTATTCAGGTGAAAACTGCTGCTTTGTATGCAGGGAGTGTGTGAAAGTAGGGAAGGGTTGTATCTTCCTCTGGTGGAGAGTAAAGCCAGGATGTTTCTGGCAGCAGGAGGTGGCTGAGGATCCTCCGTTTGCTGTCAGATGCTGCCGCTTGCTGTACGTCTTCTCTGTTGTGTGAGTTGAGGAAAACAACAGTGAGAAAAGGGAAGATGGGGATGAGCTGGGAATGTGTAATGCAAAATATATAGCAATGCCAGATACAGGAAGTTTTCTGATTTTCTCGTCCTGCAGACGAGAGAAGATTCAGGTCAGGGGAGACAGACATAACACAAGCTACTACTTATGTGGCCTGTTTGTCATCACTAACAAAACCTCATCTGCCTTTTTTACCCTCACAAAAGGTGTCCAGCATCCCGATGGCTAATGAAATGAATGACCGGCTCGCTAAGGCTGGCAGGTGAGGTGACAGCATTCTGTAGATGAGCAGTGAAGTGGCCTTAGATAGACGCCCCTTGACTGCTTGCTGAGGGTCCTGTTCGTGTTTTCGCATCTCAACACAAACAAATCAATGTTGTGTTTGTTTCTCCCATGAAAAGTTAAACCCCAGAAAATTTCATATTTTGTGTAATTCCATTCTGTTTTTTGAAAAGTCATAAAGACCCACTCCCAGTTTTATAGGAAGAATAGGCGTTTTCCATTTAGAAATGACATTTGTGCTTTCTCCAAAGTAATGTGTCCTTCCACCTCCCTCTCTGTTTCCTTATGCGAGAAACCAGGGTTCAGAATCGCAACCTGAAACAAAACTAGATGGGTTCTGCTCTCCTCCATGGGACCTAACTCTCTAGATTGTGCTGCTATTTATCATATGAAGGCTTAGTTCCCAGAAGGGCAGAAATGCTGGGATCCTCACTGGTCCACCTTTTAGCCTCCAAGTGCTTTGCTCGTGATTCACTGGCATGACCAGGGAACCAAAAGAGCATCGTGGTGGGCAGGGACCTTCCTGCGCTACCCAGTACGAAGGCTTTGGGGGGAAGATGTGGCGTAAGTCCCTCAGAGCCTTTGCCCATTCCTTGAGCTACCATCTAGAATTAGGCCACTAAGCTGTTTCGTGTTTTCTCAGTAGTCTTCATGACACAGTAGGGTAGAGACTTGACTCTCTGTTCAAGTGAATACATAATGTGAGATAATTCGAGCATACAACAAGGTAGATAAGGGCAGTATATGTCTATGTGGTATGGTGCTGAATACAGGTACCAGATTTGTCTCATCTAACTTGGTTGTCACTGAAGTGGTTGTCTAGTTGGCCTCAGCACCTTCTGTGGTCAATAGAGAAAGATAAGCTGCTCCTCCTTAGCTAGCTATATCAGAAAGTGTTGGATTATCATGGAATTACTGAAGTGCTTCTCTCTCTACCTTGAATCTCTCTCTCTCTCTCCGCCCCCCCCATGAATCATATGAAGAGTTTGTAGCTACCAGACTCCAAAGTTTGGCATTCCAACAGCAGTCTCTGAAGTCAAACAGGGCATATCTGGGCCTTACTGGGACAGCGTTTGGTGAGTATCAGGCACTGTTATCACAGAGAGCGCAGCAGGAGGCTAGCGTTGCCTGATCACAGAGAAATCTAAAGGGTAAAGACAGGCAAGGCAAAGAGTTTGATACATCTTCCTTTGAGAGATGAGAGATTAAAACGCAGAGGGTTTGTCCAGTATGTGTGTAGTCAGAGACACATGCGTTGGATTCTTGTGGCGGGTGTTCAGTACATCGTGTTCCCATCCTGATTTTCCTCAGTATAAGTCCTAGAGCTTTATGCACGGATCCTTAATGATAGTCAGGCTGTTAAATTTGTAGCTCACTGGTGTTCTGAACCATTTTCCCTGAAATCTAGGGATGTATCTGCTCTTCCGTGTTCTTTTTTTTCTAGACAGGTGTAATTTTCTTGCCCTCCACATTTGGTTGGCATGTGTAGGGCCTTTCGTAGACATTGCAACCTCTGCAATAGACATGCAGAACATAATCTGCCAGCAGGGCAGAACATCCCACCCTGTGTATGAAAGTGAATTCCAGCACAGCTTGCAATGACAGTGCAGGAAGGGACCAGGGAGGTCCTCTCCTACTGTGAGTACTTCTACTCACATCAGTTTGTAACTTCCCTCTCTGTTTCTTAGAAGCTGTTTTCAAGTTTTGTTATCTCTTTAAATAGCCTACTCTTTTTTGTGTCTCAGAAGCAGGAAATGCAGAAAGGGAAGGTAGAATGAGATTAGTAGGACAGCCTCTTTAATAGAAAAGAAAGTTCAAAGATAGAGGTGTGACCCTTAATTCCCTTAATTTAATTTGCTTTAAAATAAATAAATAAATCTATTGTTAGGATACCATCCACGGATTTTCTGTAAAGTTGAAAACTACACTGCTGGGTTGTCCTACACTTTGCTATGCCCATGTGGTACGAGAGCATCGTCAGTACAGGTTAGTGCTATGAGTAGCGACTTCACCTGTAGCAAATCCTTTGTGCAGCAATGTAGCCCAGGGTGGCCGATTTTCTTATAGAGTGTCACATCCTCGCCACCAAAACCATATACTACAACGTGTTTTATGGCTGAGGCACCAGCACTGTTTGCTGGAAAATTCCAATTGAAAAAATTCCTTCTTTTCCTTCCCAGTGCGCCATGCTAGGGGCATGCTTTTCCTAGTATTATTTCTTTAATTATACTAATGAGAAAATCTGATCCTTAACCTTCCACTGATCTCAGCCTTATCTGATTAAATTGATGACTGATTCAAGAATGTTTAATCTAAAGTGAGGGGATTTTTAGTTTGTCAGTTTTCCAAGCCAATGGTTCCCATCCATTTTTTATTCTATATATTTTCATGGGAGGCCAACGAAAGGAAAATAGAGGTTTTCCTAGGAAGTGTTTGCATTTGAACTCCCAATTTTGCAATCACGTGCGCATGCAGTTTTATTTTACTCAAAAAAATAATGTCATTGACCTCACTAAGCCTAAAAGTGGAAGCAATTGCTCTGATGCTGTACAACTGAGCCATATTTTCCCACACAGGTACTTCTGTTTGATTGCACATTGATTTCATTGCTCACTTCTAAGCATTTGAATTTGTTGTGAGAAATCCTCCTCATGCCGGTTGAATATACGCCGCTTTTGGGCCAGCTTTCAAGCGCCGTCGCTCCCTAGGGCAGTTTGAAATACCGGTGTCGTGGGCAGGATTTCACCCGGCCTCAGACTGGATCTCGTTGCCCCGGTCTCTGAGGCTCTTGCCGTAGCACGTGAAGCAACATGAGCTCCTCTGTCACACATTTGCCCTTCCAGCCTCCCTTTTGCCGGTCCTTGCTGGCATCCTTCTTCAGCGATACCCTTGGGTATGCCGGTCGAGCAGGGTGGGTGTCTGTGTGCCAGCGCCTGATCCTGTTCATTTACCAGCACGTACGAAGCCTTTGGGCACATAAGCCCGAGTTTTCTGGCCCAGATCTATGAAATCTTAAGGCTTCCGACTCCTGTTTAAACACTTTCCATTTCTATGTGTGGCAAATTATTGACCTTGGTCTACCTGTGCCTTTAAGAATAAGCAGAGTGAGGGTCTTAAGTCACTGGGGTGTATTTGCTTTGAGTGTCATGCTGTTTTCCCATCTCATTCAAAATCTTGAGTAAGCTGAATTGCTGGTAACAAAAAAGGCCTTACCACCCAAAGGCAGGTTTCCATGGCAAGACAAAGACAGAACATCAGGAAGGAGTTCATCTGTGTCTAACAATTCACTTGCTATACTGGTCTTTGCAGTGCTTAGACTCTGAGGGAGAGGGAAATAATCAAGTATTTCTTTTGAATGCACAGCCCTGCTTCCTCATGGCTAGCATCTTTCTTAGCGAGTGAATTATTCCTAGCTACGGCCAAATTCTGTGTCAAATCTACCCTTTATACTAAATGTCAAGATTCAAAAGATTAGATAATTATCAACACGAGCATTCTTTGTACTGTTTATATTTCATGTACAACATGGTAAAACCAAACAAAACCCTCAAGAATCCTGGAAGATAAGATAAAGGAGTTTGTATTGTTGCACGTCCCCACATTTGAGCATCTAAAACGCTGCCGTGCTGCACTCATACCTCCTGCTTTTGGTCCTGCTTCTGCAACTGTCTCTTGGGTCTGCTCTTCAGGTAATCTGGGCTGAAAGTTTCCTCCTCCCAGTTCAGCATCACCAAGGGTGTAGCATCTTCACTGCCTGCCTAAATATTGGCCTCTTCTGCGCTCGCCCACATACTGGTTTGCTGGGGGAAGGGGAAATGAGGGCTGTAGCCCACGTCTTGGTACCTACCACTGCTGGTATTGCCAGCATGCCCTGGGCTCCATGAGAAAGCAACGCTGGTTTGGGAAGGGAGAGAAGCAGGGTCTGGTGAAAAATATCTGCTGGTCCTTGCTCGGCATCCTACGATTTCTTGTCTTAAGTTGGCATTCGTGCTTTCGCTCTTCGTACCACCAATAACAAACCCGTGCGGGACTGGGAGGTGTGTGGCTGCACCCTGGACTAGCGGGCAGCTGAACCACAGTGGAGGATACTGGTGGCAGGAGACGTGCCAGTGTCAAATGGTAGAGACTGGGGCAGTTGCTTGACATGGAATTCCATGGGAGTATTGGAGAGAATTATGCGCATCAGACAGAAGGAATGAGAGTGGCTTAGGAAATGGCAGTGAGGCAGTTCAGTTGAGTTAGACTTTTGGATGAAACCTGATTCCAAGCAGATGTTTTCAAGTGGTTTGGCATTGCGGGTTTTTTGGGGGTTTGAGGTTTTTTGGGGTTTTTTTTAGAAATGTTAAATGCAGTGACATCCCTTTTGCTATGTTATGCTGGCGCTGGGAGGGTAGTAGTCCAGGAAAGAGCCCCAAAACTCCCGCCCAGCATAAATTTTTCTTGTGAGTCTGGTATCACCTGTGTATCAGAAACAAGAATGCAAAAAGAGTGCTTGAAAAAAAATTTGTGACTTGACTAGAACTTATCTGATGTAAAGGGGGGGAGGGGGAGAAAAAAGAACAGTTTCAATACTAAGATAAATTAGTCCTGTTAGCAAAGACTGCATTATGAACAATAATGGGAAAAAGCATGATATGCATATTCTGACTGATATACATGTCATATTGCCAAATAACTGTTATTTTGCATGGGGTGATGGGAAAGAATGAATTTTCTGGAGAGCGTAAAATGAAGAATTAATTCTGAATGATGTGCAAAGTCTTTCTAAGGGCTGAGACATGGCCTTCATCTTTTGTTGTTTTTCTGTTCTGTGCATATGGTTTCTTTACGGTACTGCCAAAATGTCCCTGTTGCTCAGCAACAGCAAGCTGAAATAACACCAGTTGGAGGAAATCTGCTGATTTACACTGGTCATAAAGTGTGTACTCCTACCCGAGTGCAGATTTTGACATAAGAGTGAAAGCATAAGAGTGAAACCTTTGTAGGTTTGCCTCTCTGGGGCACACACAGTTCTGGGAGGGGAGATGTCAGTTCAGACACCAAAAGATAGCCTTTTCCATTCGTCCAGTTTGACAAATGGAGAGGTGCATCCTCTGGACAGAACATGACCTTATCTAATCCCAGTCTGGAGGCCTGTCCAGCATCTCCCCTAGGAATGGGTCTTCATCTGGTCTCGAGGAGGTTTCCAGCTCTGCCTGTAGCTCTGCAGGCACAACACCGTGCCTTTGGCTGATTGTGCCTCCTGTACAGAAGCAATTTGCACATTTAAGGAGGTATCAATGCAGCAAAATGTCATAAGTACGAAGAGCAGAAGTTAGAAGTTTCCAAAACATCCCCCATACACTCATTTCACAATTTTATTTTCCAACGTCTTCTAGACTACTTAAGAGATAATCTGTCTTTGGAAGAGGCTAGTGATGATAAATAGAGGAAAACTTATACCAAACTCAATAAGGCATGAATATTTGTTTTAAAAATTAACTCCACACGCTATTATGTAGCTATTTACCAAGTAAACCACAGGAAATGGTACATTTTTACAAGTGATCTCTGGAGTGTCAGTCATACAGAAATACTGTCAAACATCTGAAAACCTAACACTTCACCAGAAAATACTGCCAGCAGTTCATCTCAAATATTTTTCACTCAGATCTTTTTGATGTTTGCAAAAAGGCATGTGTTTTTCCCAACCTCAAAAATCAGCAGTAGCACTATTTGCAGGCTACTTTTTGTTTCCTCTGCTACAAGAGGAACAGGTTTTGATCTGCTTTCCCAGAAGCAACGTTACTGCACGTAGGCTAATGCCAAGCGAAGGACCGGAGCGTATGGAGTATTTTTGGTGAAGATGTCAGCTTCATCATGAGATGAAGTATCTCGATGAGCCAGGCAGTGACCAGCACTGTTGGGTGCAAGGTCACCTTCCTCCTTCCCTACCTGCAGACCCCAGGAGCCCATGCAGACGTGGCGCAAGGCTGGTCTGCTGTAGACGTCTGCTACATCCACCAGTCCGCCAACCATCCTCTTCCCATCGTGGCGTGGAGGGAGATGGCAGAGCAGCAACTTCGGCAGCAGACGAACTTGCTGCTTGACATTTGTGGGCCGAGGGTGACGGTGTAGGGAGAGAGGTCAAGAAGATCAGCTCTCACATTAGTTCTGCTTGTGCACAGGCTGAACAGAGCCGTTTTATTGCATAGGAAAGGGACAGCAATGACTTTGCTGCTGTGCCCTCCTTTGCTAACCCATGACCAAGTTGAAGTATCAAGAAATATCATGAGATTAACATAAAATCATTATTATTACTTTTTTTCCTTTTTAGAAAAAGATTCTTTTCACTGGTATTTGCGTTCTTGGCCTTGGGTTTACAGACTTTTCTCTGAAACTGGGTAGGCCTGAAACACTTATTTCAGGAAATATTCCAGCCTAGTGCAAACTAAAACATCCAAAAGCTGGGGCTGACAGACAGCCCCTCCCTGCCATTATTGTGATTTTTACCACAAGTCTTGCAAGTGTTAGCAACACTGCCTGCAATTTATCTGTGTCCTTCTTGTGTGTGATGATTGCTAATGCACATCTCTCTCCACTGGGCTTGAGAGATCCTCCAGGTAGAATTCTTCACCATCTATTTTCTACTTAGCAAAGGGTACTCTTTATTCCACTTCTCTGCTACTATGAAGCTCTCTAAGATGTATCCTATTGCTGTCATAAGCTGGTTTTAGCCATTAATTAGGAGTCCCATCAGATGCTGAGAGATGCTCTGCTCTTTATTGCTTTACGTCCGATTGCTGTGACTTCGATTTCACAGACTGATTTTTCTTTTCAACTTCTAAGTCATTTCCCCACTGCTTAAAATTGAAGTGTCTTTTCAGACATATGTGCTTTTGAATCATTACAGATTGGTCTAGGGAAAGGTCCTTCCAGCACAGCACAGTCCTGTCTAATCAGGATAGCACAAAGGAATGCGGTGGAAAAAGCCTCTCCACTCATAAGGTGGTGGTGGTTGGTTTTGATCTTTTGACTTTGTAGCACACAAATCATGTTTTTTGGGGAAACACCTTGCACTGTTGCCTGCAAATCTGCAAAGTATCTCTCTTCTTGGGTCTTTATACCTCACAGCAAGACCTCTGATGTTTCTTCATCTTCAGGTAATAAGCTCGGTTGGCTTCTGGATAGGTGACTTTAGAGAGTGGCAGCTTGTAGATGGCAGAGTTGTTTGTGCTTATTAACAGGAAGGTCAGCGCAGACAAGCAAAAAGACCAGGTTCCTGATGGCACCCCAAACTGCAAAGGAAAATACAAAACAACCTATTTACTGTATGTCTTTCTTTCATTTGATCCCCCAGCCCTTGAACAAAACCCAGAGCCAGGTAGCTTGGAACAAGCTTTCTCAAGGAAGTCTTGACTTGGTTTTGCATGGAGTCTCTCCCTAGGGAGGCAAGATTTCTTTATGAGATCTTGACATAGTGCGTTAACCTGGAACATCTACCAGCTCTGGTGAGAAGGCTGCCTTCTCTTTGTGCATCTGCAGCGGTCTTGGATGGAGATGAGAGAGGAGTCGATACCAGAAGCATTCAGCTTTTTCCTGGGCTGTTGTACTGTGTGCCTTTTGGCGCTTGGGCAAAGCAATTAAACCAAATTTGAGATTTCTTTACATATGTGGAGGGCCCTTTTCTCAATCGCTTCAGGCACAAAGTATAGCCATGTAATTATCTCAGAGGTGTTGAGGGCTGAGCTGTGGCAGTTCATACAAGCTCTGAGGATGAAAAGTGGTGATCAAAGTGGCCTGTTTCAGTGGGAACCACACCAACCCCCTGGGCAGACCGTGTCCCCTCTCCCAGACCCGTTCCGCCTTTGGCTGAATTGTTCTCTGAGTCTTGGTGTTCTGCCTCACAAGCCAGGAAAATGCCCAAATGTTCAAAATGTTCAAATCTGTCTTTGGGGTAAAAAGACCTTAGCTAATACACTACTTACCACAGACAACATGTTAGTCACTGTTGCTCCCAGGTAGGCACTGAAGAGCGCTGTGAAAAAGAAAGGTAGTTCCTGGTGATTTTGGTTGCTCACGGAGGAG
Source organism: Astur gentilis (assembly GCF_929443795.1). Lineage (NCBI taxonomy): Eukaryota > Metazoa > Chordata > Aves > Accipitriformes > Accipitridae > Astur > Astur gentilis. Next base: position 84,747,369 of record NC_064919.1, on the reverse strand, counting down.
ACCAGCAATGGCAAAACATCTCTCACACTGCCTTGTGTAGCTCAACCAATGTTTACGACCATGCCTGGACAGCCCCCTCTTAAAGCTCTTTCCTTTCCACTGTGTCCCCTCCAACCTGGAGCTCATGGAAAGGGCGAAACAAAAAAAGAACTGGAGTGATGAAAAATGAGACTATGGAAACAGAGCCTTTTGAAAAACGCACTGACATGGAAAGTATGTAGCTTGATGGATGGGGTTAAATAGGAAAATAAGCCTTCCACCCCCATCTCTCCTGCCTCTAGGGCTAGAAGGTGGGTCAATGAGATACAAAGCTAAATCTTTTTTATATGAGCACTGAATGAGCAATAGTTTCACTCCCAGCTCACTGTGATATTGAAATTTCATATGGAATTGCCTTATAAATAATTCTTCAATCATTCTGTGTTGCCTAGCTCATGCCTTTGGTATCCCTTTCAGTAGGCTGAGGAAACTGTACTGTCTAACTATAGGTGCGGACTCATCTTGAGCTCCAGTTTTCTCAAAGTTTAGATACGTCCTCCTCCAAAGAAGGAATTTGAGCTGGTATCTATGATTAGAAAAAAAATATGATTCATCTAGCAATGTTGAACGAACACATTTAATGCCTCAAAACCAAGCATCTCATTTCAAAGACCGTAGTTAATCAGCATCCACTGATTGCGCCTCTTGTTTTGAACACAACTCTTGGCTGAAAGTGAAAGCACTCCTTTCATTTTGTCAGGGTACGTTAGAGCAATGGCTCCAACATCCAGCTCAATCATTCGTCAGTCTCGCCGAAGTCCATCTGCCTGTCTAGAGGTGGCCATTTGGCTTCAGCCCACCTCCAGTATAAATGCATCTCGTCTCACTTCAAAAGGAAGCGTGGTAATAGTGAAAATCCATAGGGTACGTACCGCAGGCAATTGCCAGCAAATGTGTCTGCCAGGTGAAAGCGTAGAACATGCCTCCGATCGCAACGCACGAGAGGGAGCTGTTGTAGCCCCACAAGCCGGAGTAGATTTTGCTAAAAGGTGTTGCTAGGCTCAGCGCTGGAAAATAAGTCAAAGATGTGTCATTCCTTGGCTAAAGAGAAAAAAGCAGCTGAGAAATGGCACGAATCCAGCTTTTTAAGGGCTCTAGCCCGCATACGTACATGGAATTCCTATTTGTAGTCGTGTTGCTATGGTCTAAGGCTAAAGCTGCTTTAATCTAATGCAATCAGGGCAGAATTTCCCTGCTGCTGTAGAGCTGAATTCGGCCGTGTGATTTCAGCAAAAGTTGTATGAGTGAACGAGCGTACATGTGAACCTTAAATGTATCCTTGAGGCCTGCACATTCAGACTGATGGCTATGACTTTTATTAAGCTGCTCCTAAACCCATCAGAATATACCCAGAAATGAAGTATTTAATGATAAAAATCATTTCAGCCAAAAGTAGGCTTCTTTCTTCTGAAGATTCCCACCATCGTGAAATGAGGTAAGAGAATGGGGAAGTCAAACAAAAGCATTCTTAAAACAGAATTGTATGGTTTTTGGGTTTTTTTTTCAAGCAGTCATTCTCCAATGGAAGAAACATTTGTGACTGTAAGTGCTCCAATCATTGCGGTTCCTCTTTTATTCTCCATGTTTTTATATAAATCTGCCACACAAGTCAAGTCCTTACCTGCCAGCATCCCTACTGCTGATCCAATTGCCGCATGCAGACAAATGAGTGGAGAAGAGATAAATAAAGCAATCAGGAAAATGCCTCCAGTCCAGGGGTTATCGCAGCCATAAACCTGACCCACCCCGACTGGAATGGATTGTAGGAGCTGCAGGAATTAAAAAAAAAAAAAAAAAAAAAAATACAATTTGTTATTGGCTTCGTAATTTTTTTTTTAAACCTATTTTTCTTGGTCAGGTTCATGTTTGGCATTTGCTAGATCCCGTGTCTCTTCCTGGACTGTCAGTGGAAAGTTTGGATGGTTCTCAGGAGACAGCAGGGCATTTCCACAGGGTTTCCCCTTCGATGAAAATGAGTCACGCCTTGTTCCTTAGCCATGAGCTCCTCTGCCAGGTTTTTGCTCTAATATCAAATGTAAATGTCTTTTGTGAAAGGGTTTGCTCATCATCTTTACACGTGCTGCTGACATGACCGTTTTTGCATGCTGTTATGGAGCATGAGAGTGGATCTAAGAAATGGAAGTGCTCAGGTAGATGATGACTTTGAGAAGATATTTGGCTCTGAGTGGGCAGATCCAAGGATGAAATGGCCAATAATGTCTTGGCCAGAATTACAAGACTTAGGTTAGGCTATATCCCCCTTCTACTTTTATACCTGAAACTCCCTTGGGATTCTCTAGGAATATGAATGTGTAAACATTGCTGGGTTGGTGGGACAGAGCCCAACTTGGTCGCAACTTAGAGATGGTTTTGAAACACTTCTCCTCAGAATGTTGTGTTCCTCCACATGGAACAGCCCATTTATGGTCCTCATAAAATTATGTGCCACGGGAAATGTTTTTGGAGAAATGTTCACTCATATGGATTGCTATTTAGTATCAATTAACTTCTTTTTCTTAATAACTCCCAGGGAACCCCTCAAAAGAGCCCACTGAGCCTTAGGGGAAAGCTATTACTCTAGTCTCTATGTTGTTTACCATGCTATGCAGGAGAATTTTTTTTTTTGAAAGGTCCCACTTGAATCTTAAATGAAAATATGTGAACATGTGCCTGCACCCAAATTTGTAACCATTCTTCCATAGTAATATCTGCTTGCTTATTTCTAATCAGAAAGATGCAATTTTAAAAACGCAGCATTCTTTACATGGAAAACTAAAATTAACCTGTGAGTGAACTGGTAGTCTCAGCACAACCTTATCTATGGGGTGCTGATCAGTATATGCACAGTAATGGGTAATTAGATTCTAGAGGCACTTTGAAGATTATAGTTTAGATCCAACTGTAAATGAAAGATAGCAGATAATACCAAAAAGATTCATATTTTCAAGCTATCAAAAATGTCAATTCCTGGAGTAAACCTTTACGTTTTGGATAATAGTTATCTTATAAATGCAATTTTGTATTGCCAGGCCGTAATGCAGTAGCAGAAAGGAAGATAATATGATTCTATAGTGGTTTTCTTTGTAAATTGAGAAGGTCGTTATCTTCAGGACACCCTACCATTGGCATTTCGGCATTCGTCCAAGTGATGTTTGGTGTTGCTGTTGCAGACTGAATGACGGTTGTAGGGAAGAAGAGGTTATGGGGTCCTGATGCAGCCAGATAGAGGGTCAAGGCCAAGTTGAAAGGCAAGGTGAAAACAGGCAGATCCCACTTACAGAAGACTGAGCCTAAAGCGCTGGTGAAAACAGGGCTGAAAGAAGAACAAAATGGTCTCACTAGGAGCTTGTCAGCTAGGAAAAAAACCAAAACCCAACCCCCCCTCCCCCCCCCCCCCCCCCAAAAAAAAAACTGCAGGAAATTCACTCTATTTTTTTAAAAAAAGCTGTTTAATTTCCTCAGTGTTTCTGATAAAATCAGAGATATGCTAGGTCACCCTGTAAATTTCCTACCCTTCCCAGGGCAGTCAGCAATGTACAGATTCCTGTCAGGTTATGCAATATGTGGTGAATTTGGTGACCATGAAGGAGCCAAGATCCTCCATTCACGTGGAGGATCCAGTGATTTAATGGAGTTACTTCCCAGCTCAATCTCAGTGTTTATTTTTTTTCCTTTTAGTACGTGAAATGGATTGAATTTAGGACACCCGTGTCAGGTCTGAGTGAATTGTGAAGAAGGCTGTGTGTCCTTGTTCATTCTTATGGATCAGGGTCATTAGAAGTAAAGGCTGATATCAATTGTATGCGTATTAAAGTGAGTATAATACCACTTGAACTCCAGGCAGACAGATGATTTGTGTGCTTTAGCAATCTCCAGCTAGACATTTGGGGACCAAAGACCAGCTTTCAAAAATTTCACTGTCCAAATACCTAGCAGATTATGGTGTCATATATATAAGTAAAGTATTATTAGTTGTTTGTTTTCATTAGCATCAACCATCATGTCTTGGGACCACTGAACAGCTTCTGTGCTTGGGGAAGTAAATTTTCATGACATTTTTATATGGCAGCTTAAATAGATGAAACACTTGTGGTTGATGGTGCTGGGGAATGGTGACAATAATGTTTCTCTTGAAACAAAAATGGATTGACTCATGGCAGCAATATGGCAAACATTTGGGGTATTGAATTACACATGATCAGCCATTGATTTTCCTTTTCCCCACTGGGTTTATTTGTGATTATGCGTGTGTTTTATTTGTTTCTGGATTACATTCGAGTTTAAAAGTGCAAACAATGGTACAGATTTAGTAGCACGTATGTGCCAGTTGTGTTTCTTTTGTGTTGCAGTTGGCATAGTGCATAAAAATACAACAGCTCAGTCTCTGTGCGGGGACACTGGGACTGGAATAAGAAGCAGAGGAGCCATCCGACTTACCACGTCATGGACACCAGCGCTACTGGCAGTAGAAGCCACCAGTGGTAGTTTCCCTTAGCAGAGAAGACGGCCATGAGCAATCCCACCAAGACCCCATTGTAGCCGTACAGGCCTGCTGCTATGGCCGATCTGTGTGAAGAAAACAACTATCTTGAAATTTTCTCCCCTGGGGGTGCTTTGCTCGCATCACCCCCTCCCTCCCCATGCAGTTGTGACTCTGATGACGACCTGCCAAGGTTCCTGCACCGACCTTCAATTTACTCGAGTCCCACGTCCTCTCAGCAACTACTCCTTCGGCAGTTACGTCTAAGTGTCTCTTTGCACCAGATGCAGCTGGTGGGAAGATCTGTCTGGTCCTACCAGACCAGATACACAGCCAGTGAAGGCTAGATAAGTGCTCTTCATCCACGTCGCTTGTTTAACACATAAGTCAGCACTGAAGTGACAGTCTGGGTTTGAAGGAAAAAAGGATGGTCTTACCTGTCCTGACCCAGAATAAGTGCTGTTAAAGTTGAGACAACTGTTCCTAAACAGCCTGTGAGCGTCCACCATGGGTTCTGCACCAAGAAGCCAGCAACTACGATAAGCCCACTGAGGGGATTGTTGACAAACATCACCTGGGATATCCCACGCAGCACCCAGTCAATAAACTGGATCATGAGATGTTTATCTGGAAGAGATCAAATTAAATAATAAACTGCCCCCTCCCCTCCCCCCCAAATACACAGATGGTACTGATTCGGGATGTTTTTTTCGAAACTCAGGAAGAATTTTGGCAGTGGAACTTGGCAGCACGACTGAAGCCGTGAATCAACAAGACTGTAAAACCTGACTGGGATTTATTATGGTCTATACTGAAGTCTTACAGCTGGAAAGCTGAGATGAACAGTGTGGTTGCCAGAGTACCCTGGACCGGATTCATATGAACCAGCTAATTTATGATGCCTGTGCCTCAGATGGCAAATCGTGTGTGTATCCCGTTGCTGATTTATTATGGGGACCAAACACACCTACCTATGTGTAATTTAACTTCACAGTGGCATTAGGCTTGACAGAAACTGCTCAGCTGAAAGGACAGGGAGCATTATGAAGAATGGCAGAGCACAAAATAACCATCCTAGGCTATGTTCTGTGGGACTAAATTCTCTTTGTACATGGCGTGTTGGGAGGTAAATGTCATCTCGGTCATCCTCAAGATTTAAGCAGTATGTGGATCTCTGCACAAAGCAGATTTTTTTCCCTTCAAAATGGAAATAAATCAGGGCAGAGGTAGTTTCTGTACTACTCTAACTTGAATCACATTACTGAGAAGTTAGTTATTACTCCTTTGATGCAATTCTTCTTTGGAATTCCCTAATTAGTCATGATGAAGTAGCTTTACCTTTTAGCCAGGCTCCAAATTCCTTCATGTCTCCAGTGATGTACCCAACAGCTCTGCAGACACTCTTCCCAGCTTTGCTCAGTGGATTCTGCTTTATTGGCTTTCTTTCCCCTTTGGTTTCTATCTTGACATCAACACTGTTTTCCATGTTGATGTTCTGACGCTTTGGTAAGGGTTTTTCAAGGGAAAAAGAAAAGACAGTTCATTACAATGCCTCTTACTGATCCCTGTTTATTTTCTCTACCACATATTTTTGCTCCCCGTGTGTTATTTTGGAGCCAGAAAGAGGAAAATCCTTACTCTGAACACCTGATTCTCATGTCTCCATGAGCACATTCCCTCTTCATGTGCTTTTGGGACCCTGCGCTGTCCTTCCAGACTTTCATGCGGTCATAGATTTGAACACCACAAGGAACCACTGAGCCTTGTGTCATAGTATTTTACGTTATTTTAACACCCTGCTCAGCTATACCATGTTTTCGAGAAATCAAGCAGCTCTTGATGTAAAGGGTGACTTCAAGAAGAGCAAGATGGCGTTAAAGGACACTGGCTTCACAGAAGTTGAAGCTCACCTCAAGATTCAACTTATTAGAGACAAAACACATCTAGGAAGCTGCTTCAGTGATTACGTTTCCTCTGCTGCTTAACCCACATTTCCAGTTTGATTTTATCCATCAGCCATCAACAATAGGTACCTAGAGTTAGGTTTATAGATCTCTGTCCTGTCACCTATTGGGATCAGTTCAACCTTTCTCATGTCCTATAGCCAATTTCTTATTTGTCGAAGGGCCAATTCTCAATATGAAGTCAGCAAATTAAAACCAGCCAAACCTTTCCCTGGAGCGTACTCAGTTTCCTGAAGAGTAGAACTAATTCTTGGTAATTGTCAAGACAAAGAAAACACAAGACAAGGTACGTTGTTGAGTGAATACAGAACCAGAGCTTCTTCAGGTCTCACCGGTGAGTAGCAGCTTGTGCAAGAAGTAAAGGATTTAGGTTGGGAGTTAATAGTCTAAGTAGGATGATACAAACACAAAAGTGTTGGAGTTAGTCCTTGACTCACTTGCAACTTTGGTAAAAGCCTTCCCGGCGGCTGGGGAAGAGAATCCATGCTTCAGAAATACAGGTGCTGAGTACTTAAGCTAAAGCAGCCTCACCCCTGGGCGTTACACTTGCAGACTCAGACACGCGGTTAAGCAGCTCTGAGTCTGTGTAGGGGAATGGCTGGTTAATGTATGTCCTGGCCAGTTTCTTACTGTGTGTTATTGGAGGGCTGTTGGTGACATTTCGGAAGTAGTAAATATTTGCACAAATAATAAACGGACATTTTCTGCCTTCTGGGACGACCCACCTAATGCAAGGATAGGTTCCACGTGAAAGAAGCTGAAGGCAGAACCAGTAAGTAGAAGAGCGTTGAATTTGACTTTGTGTAGGACACGAAGGCAAGGAGCTTAACTAGAGGAGGAAGAAAAGAAAAGGACGAGAGTATTGCTAGGGATGGTGTCCTGGTGCTGGAAGGCTTTTTCCTGGCTCAGTTATAATTCATTACCTTGATTCATTAACCTTCGCTTTTCTCATATTTTATTCTGAAATAATGGAATAAGTGAATTGGATGCACTTTCAGTTAAATCAAAATTTCCAGCCAAGATAAATGCTCTTCATTTGGTGAAACTGCATTTACATTTTCAATTTATAGAATCTTCCTCTTTAGGTAACTTAGGCTTTCTCTGTTGCTAATCTGTAAAGTCAAGGGCTGTTGCATTTACAGAGTGATGTTTTGTGTCCCTTGCTAGCACGCCCAATATGTTTCCCCGCATGCAGAGTGAGGAGCTGTTGACACCGCAGGAGCCTGGAGACGTTCTGCAGCGTGGGATGTAATGTGTGCGTGAAGAAGTATCAGAGTCACTGTCTGGCCTGTTCACATGGTGGAGAAGAAAACGGGTCAGATTGGAAGCCCTAATTCATCAGAACTTTGAGTTGTTTTGCCGTAGGAAGGCACGTAAGTGCGTATTTATCTTCCCAGTGAAGCAATGCGAGTCCAGTGCTGAATCAGGACCAGAATGAACGGGAAAAGACTTCTCCCGTGGTGAGTACCCGAGTGGAATTTCGCTTCTTTCTTGTGCAAGGTAATTTTTACTCTGGGATATGTAATAGTTACACGCTGTAAATCCCTGTGAGATGTGAAACCTTTTATCTGCTCCCTCGATACTATTTGGCAGTGCGTGGGCTGTGCTGCTGGCACGGCAGCTGTGCGAGGCAGTACTGCACCGTGCAAGTCTGGAGAACTCCTTTGCTCTGGGTGTTCATGGGCAGAAATGAAGTCAGCTTGATGCACTTGGCACGGCAAAAAGGCCAGGTGAGGCACTTCCACCAACCTGGCTTGAACTTCACCCCTGACGAAGGCTGCGTCAATGCCCTGCATTCCTGTTCTTCCAGAATATTCAAAATCGGAGTGCTTGGGGGGTGATCACAGGCACCTTCTGGCCGGTTGTCAAACTCATGTTCACTATGTCCCTGTCCATCAAGTGATTGTGTCTCTCTAGAGAGGAATCACATGAACTTCAGTTCATCTTTCCTATCAGCTTACATAGGAGAAGGAAATCATTACAAAACACCCCCATCACATGCAAAAGCAGCCTGGTACGCAGTGGGGAGGTCAAGAACACTCTTGGCTTCAGATGAGGACTTTGTGACACCGTAAAGACCCAGATCCAGCCCCGTTGGCTTTGCTGCCACCCCAAATGACATCGCAGGCGCCGTGTGAGGGCTGCCCCCTGCGTGCGCTGGTTTGGCTGTCGCCACCGGCCTGGGAATTTTCCCATCCATCCAGAATTTTCCCATCCATCCAGAAATGCAGAGTGTGGAGGACTTGCTCTACTTCTACTTAGTTGTCCAAAGAAAGTATAAAGGAGCAGTGACCCACCTGGAAACGAGCACCAGCAGAGAATTTTGGGGGCAATTTTAATAATTTTTGGCATTGTAAGAAGCGATAGCTGCCGTATATGCTCAGATTAAAGATCTGCTGACACATTACCTTGTTTTAGGGGATAGGCGATAGCAGCCATTTTAAGAAAGGACAGAACATATGGAGATGTTCAGAGAATTTTAAGTCTTGTGAAGATCTGCTATTAAAGTTATGTTAACATACAGTTTTCAGTCAAGGTGGGCTTTTATTCTTAGTGGCTGAAGGAGGGAAATGGAAATAATCGTGAAAGGACTATTCTGCTGGAACAGATTGCTTGGCTTCTGTGGGGAGAAAGGATTTTTTAAAAATTTTTTTATTCCTTGTTTCTGTTAGTCTGGGAAAGTGTTTTTTGATCTCAGATTCTGAACTAAAGACTGTGTAAGTCCTGCTCTCAGACACACAGCTTGAAGTGCACTGCCTGATCTCATGTATGCTCTGGAGCGGTGCTCCAGATGTGCATTTGGTAGGAAAACCAGTGTGGGCTCCCGATGCTGGTGTGTAACTGGTGTGATACAGGAGCAGCAGCAGGACCCGGGCAGAGGGAGTCTGAATGTGATTTTCATCTCTGTGGTGCAAGGACTGACTTGCTGCAAGTGCAGAGGAACTATTTAAAACTATTTTCCCATGGCATACCGTGGAAAGTGAGAGCTAGATTTGGGGCACTGCTGCTTTTCCCCAGTGATCCCAGATGTTTGCTGTCTCTCCTTGCCTAGATATCTTTGTGCTGTTGGATAATATCTTTCTGCCATCCTCGCTAAAAATGCTCATGTAAGCAGAAAGGAAAGTTTTGCAGGTAGAATTATCTAAATACTTTTGTATCAGCTATGAAATGGAATCCGTGAGAATAGTAAAGAAAAAAAAAGATGTTTCTCTTGCATGAAAATGAAATCACCTCAGGGCCAAGAAGCTAATCTATTGTTTTTTTTATCATCTTTTCAGAGTTAATGAATGTCCTGTAGCAAAGTACCGATGTTATGCAACTTCATGTCTCCCTAAATCAATTTCTCTTCCACTTGTGTACACTTCTTCCATGTCACGCCATACCTACGGCATCTCAGTAATGCCTCGTTAAAGCTGCAGCGAACCAGGCTCCGTGCTGGTCCTGCACTCCTGCAACATCTGGCCTGCAAATACTTTTTTTATTCACGTGCTGAAACGGAGACAAGCCCGGTCACACGTTCAGTATGTGTTATGCGCGGTAAGAGTGGTGCTGTGCTTGCAGCTGGGAAAGGAGCAGAGGCTTTTATTTGGCTAATTGTTTTAATACTCCCAGGTAATAGTTAATTCCAAGCTGGTGCCTGAGTTGCTAGGTTTGGGGCTTTTATCTCTAAAAATGCAGCAAAGTTATCTAACACGTTCTCTTCTTTCTGGAATTTTCCTCTCTCCCCGACAAAATTCAAGTTCCTCTGTAAATCAAGAGGATTTAAATTACCGTGTGGTATTTCTTTGTCCAAGGGACTGCTACTGCACAATTACAGTCATTGTATCTTGCATTCTCCGAATTGTTGCTGTGAAGCGTGCGGGCAGCCAGCTCTGTGTGCAGCATGTTTTTAGAGGAATTCCTGCATCCAAGTACAATAGGAGGAAAGGGCCAGATTCTCAGCAACTCTGATTCCAGCATAGCCTGCGTAATGTTACCAGGGGTTTAGTAAACCTGGATAAATGTAGTGTTGTGTTATGTATAGGAACACACGCACGCACAAGCACACTCCCCAGCACAGAGAGATTATAATGCACTTGACCCTTACTGAAAAAAAAGTTCAGGTTTTCCAATAGAAGATAATTTTCAAAGCATTAGTTCAAAAGAAAGCTTATCCCTTAGATTCAAATATTCATTAAGCCCATTCGCAATTCAATTTTCAGAGATCTGTCTCTTGGGGACAGAGAAATCCAGAGACACTATCACGTTAACTGTATATTATTACTATTTGGGCATTTTTCATTTTGCAGAATGGAAAGGCAGTAAAAGGAGATGTTAAAGAGTTCCAGTTGTTTGTTGTTGTTGGTTGGTTGGGTTTTTTTCTTAAAGGTTCAGCCAGCTGGGCTAAGCAGTACTAATAAATCCTCACCCTGCTAGAAAATTCTCAATAATTGAAATTCTTGTGACATTCACTAACCTCTGTGCTCCTCTTGAGCTTTAGCTGCTCTCACTCAGGAGGACTGTTGAAATGCTGTTTGTTAGGTGTTTTGGGGAAGAAGAAAGATCCAGGTAAGACAGTCAGTCAGTAACAAGGTACATATTTATTGCTGTGCATTCAAAGGAACGAAGAGAGTGCTCTTACCTCTCCGATGAGTTCAGGGGTAGCTGTTGCTTTTGCTGGCTAGGACAGAAGGAAAGCAGGGCTAAGAGAGTGGGAAAAAGAAAATGTCCTACCAGTTTATATAGCCCAGCATGGCTCCTGTCCTGATATTACTAATTAGTTTGTTTCTCCTCCCACTTAGTGAGCTCCAAGCAAATGTTAAGAAGTTTCCCTCTTGAATTCTCCACCTTTCCTCTTGCTCTGTCCTTGGTCTCTTGCCAACAGCCTCTCCAAATGTCCTCTTCCCTGCTACTTTTTTTTTTTTTTTTTTTTTTTTTTGTTTTTGTTTTTTTTTTTTTTAACTAACTCTCCTTTAACTCTGTCCTTTCTCCTCCTCCACCACTTAAAAGGACTCAAGGCTTCAAACCAGACTCTCGATATACCTGAGCTCAACCTCTCCAGCGTTATTCTCCTTGTCCAAGACAGGTCAGCATCCTTCCCTCTCAAAACACTGGCCTGGGAGTGTGCATCACAGCGTGTCGTGTATCAGCAGCCTGTTGAGTTTTCCTGTTTCTGGGTAATTTTTGGAGGCGCTATTCTATTAACACACCAGAGCGAAGGACCTGGTGACCTTCCGTTGTTTAATTGCTTTTTATCAGTTATTTGAGAAATTCAAGGGGTATTTTTTCTTTCTTTTTTTTTTTAACCTGGCCTCCCTGGCTCGCTGGAGGAATCTGGAATATCAGAAGCGTGGCATATTTGAGGGGTTTATAAGACTCTGAAATCACCATGAAAGGTGGAGAAGAGGCTGGAGAGGGAGGTCTTGAGGGAGTGAACTATAGGAGAAAGGGCAGAGAAAAAGTTAGTGAACTTAAAGGAACCTGTTAGGCTAATTTAAACCACAGTTTAATTCACTTTAGGACTTCTTGACAGTGATGGCTTAGAGTGCAACTTCACCCGAGTGCTGGAGGGAATGGTTTGTTGTTGAACCAAACCCCATCTAGCTTTATGACTTTGCTTCCTCCAGCCCTGTGGAAACAGCCTCAGCATCTCCATGAGCTGGAGTGATGTTATTCTCACTGTGTTCCTTCCCAGGGTGCCTCTCTTTTGATGGAGATGTTTTTAACAGGAGACTGGATTTGGTTTTTCCACGCCTAAGAGTAGGGTATCTGATAGCGGTTGTCAGCTTAGCATTGCTGAGCGAGCAAGGCTTCCTCTGATCAAACAGGCACCAGCCGTTGTGAGCGAGCCAGACTCTGCCATCCCCTGACTTTACACCCAGTAGTACACGTTACCTTAAATTTTGCAGGGGAAGCTGCTTTACTCCAGCGCAGTAATTTTTTTTCCCTTTACTTTTAATTTCTTCTTGGGCTGCCTTTGCTTTCTCACTGGTAGAACGAATCCTTGCATCTCAAAAGAAGGGAAATGCATTGGGTAAGTTGGATGGGAGATCCTCATAGGGAATCCGATCGGGTTGAGTTTTAGACTTCACATCTCTCGTGTTTCGAGGATGCTCAGGCCTGGCCTCAAGTCGTTTAAAACAGCATCTTTTCTGCTTTCTGTGAAAGAGATGCAGCACAGGGGGCAGGCAGGATTCGCTGTGCTGCCTCCATCTGTGGAGCGGTGGGGTGGCTCTTTCCTCCACGAAACCAGATTTGGGACCCCCCTGTCTGAGTCTGGCACTTTAATGAGGTTGTGGACACATTTGGGGGGGATTCACAAAAAAAAGCCACTGGCTTGCAGGTCCGTGATGGATGTCTTGGAGCGATGCTTTGTTTAGATTGTCAGAGCTGGTTAATGAGTAACAGGGTGTGAGTCTGCTGATGCCTACGTGGGAATGAAGTCCCTGGCAGCAGCCTGCTCTGTGAACTAGAAGCAGAGCAGTGATGATCTCCAATACCATGTCATGGGTTCACCGGATCGTAGGTGCAGCCAGCTACGGGGAGGGTTTGACTACTGCAGCAACTGCCTTAGGGAATCCCTAAATTTCTAACAATTTCCTTCTGAATAGGTCTGGGCCAGATCACAGATGGGGTGCTGGAGTCAGGCGTGGGAACGCCTGCCTGCGGCCGTGTGCCTTAGATGGCCAAAGCACTTCTGATTGCCTGAGGACTGAAATTCCCTATAGGATTGGCGCAGAAGGGTGGGAATGATAGAAAACCTCCCAGGTGTGATTCAATCCATGCCAAGCCAAGTGCCCATCACTAACCTCCAGTGCTGGGCACTCAAGGGCGTAGGTAACTATTCCTGTCTTTTGGGCTTTGGGATTCAAGGTGGGAAGACTAAAAGAGCAGAGGCCATTCCTCATCAAAAGGATCAAGATGTGCCAGTTCTGTAGCTGTTGGGTACCATCTGTCTGGGAGCGGGCCACGAGCTCTGGGTAACCATGTAATGTGCAAACTGAGCAGGCAGGGAACACTTACAGGTGACTAGCAAGTTGCCTCTTGGTTTTAGGCACTTGTGAAGACCAGTTGGTGCTGAGGACGAGGCAGCTGGTGTTGGTGTCTGGCAGCTAAGTCCTGTGTGATTTAGGAGGGCCGAATCTACGGCTTAACCCATCAGCTCTCTGCCAATGAAGCTGGTTGATGTGTTTCTTCTGCCTGCCGTGCTCTGTGGGAAGGCGGCTCTGAGAACGCCCCTTGGACCGAGCCCGGTGGTTGACATGGTCAGAAGAGGGGTTGGTGGTTGGATCCCAGCCAGACTTAGTACCTGAGCTGTCCCCGAGAAATGCCTGAATGATTCCTGCCTGTCTTAGCTTGCCAGGCAGGAGCTGTCTAGTTGTGTTAGCTGGGTAGAGTGCTTGAACTCGTCAGCTCTGCCAGAAAAGACTCTAATGGCCCTGATCCAGTTTCATATGCTCTGTCTCCACACCTCACTCAAGGCTCAGTGGCCTTCAAGAGGGGCATTGAAAACCACTTGGTACCAGATTGCCATTATACTGCTGGTTTTGGCTGTGCTCCTTGGCTCAGGTTGCACTGCAGGGATTAGGTCTGCACAGGGATCTGCATCAGCTCTTGGACTCCAACAGGTACTTTAAAATGACGTAAATCCACATATGGAGCTCAGCAGATTGCTAAAACTCAAGTCCTGGTCTGCCTTTGCTAGGTTGGGCCAATGTTTGTGGGTTCCTTGTCATCCCTCATTGAGGGGGAAATCACTCCCAGCAGCTGAGCTCCTGTCTCTGGGCACCACTGACAAAAGTCTGGCTCTGCCTTCTTTACTCTCCCCCACCAGACACTTGTACACATGGATAAGATCCCCCGAGCCTTCGCTTCTCCAGGCTGAACACTCCCAGCTGTCTCGGTCTCTGCTTGTATGACAGGCGCTCCGATCCCTTAACCATCTTTGTGACGCTTTGCTGGACTTGCTCGGTATGTCCATGTCTCTCCTGTACCAGGGAGCCCCAAACTGGATGCTATAGCCCAGATGTATCTCACCAGTGCTGAGTAAAAGGGAAGGATCACCTTCTTCAACCTGCTGGCAAAGGTCCTCCTGGTGCAGCCAAGGAAGCTCTTGGCCTTCCCTGCTGCAAGGGCACGTTGCTGGATCGTGGTCACCTTGGTGTCCACCAGGATTCCCAAGGCCTTTTCTGCCGAGCTGCTTTGCAGCTGGGTGGCCCCCAGCATGTACTGGTGCGTGGACTCATTCCTCCCCAGATGCAGGACTTTGCAGGTCTCCTTGTTGAACTTTATGAGGTTCTTGTCAGCTGTTTTTTTCCCAGCCTGTTGAGGACCCTCTGGATGGTAGCGTGAGCCTTTGGTGTACAGACACTATTCCCAGTTTTGTATCTTCCCCAAATTTGCTGAAAGTGCACTCTACCCCATCACCCTGGTCATTAGTTAAGATGTTAAACAGTTTGGGCCCCAGTATAACCCCTGGGTTACACCACTAATTACTGGCCTCTAGCTGGAATTTGTGCCACTGATTACAACCCTTTGAGCCCAACCATTCAGCCAGTTTTCCATCCAACTTGCTGTCCCCTTATCTAGCCCATAGTTCATTAACTTCTGTGTGACTGTATTATGGCAGACAGTGTCAAAACCCCAGATGATGCTCCAAAACAGCTCCAGCAGGGTAAGAGACCTCTGCAACTCATCTGGTCTAGCCTCCTGCTGGAAAGCTGACTAGGACCGAACCCACTGTTTCACTTCCAGAATTTTTCCCAATCTGTGGTTTCTTTGGAGGGCTGTGGAGAGGCAGCAGTGGAAATGGAGGTACGGCAGGAGGGGGAGATAACCAGATGGTGTATTGAGGCTCAGCCCAGAAGCAGGGTGCCTGGAGGAGCAACATCTGCAAGTCTGTTCCCATCAATGGCTGTGGCCACGTTGCTTTTCACCGTCTTGTTTTTATGAGCAAAAGCAGAGTGGAAAAATCTGTTTCAGCACAGAGCACCAAGGGGCTCTGTCACATTTTTGCGCTTGTTTGCTAAGGGAAATAGTTTTGGGTTTATACAGAGTGGACCAAAAGCCAAGCTGGTGTGGGCACCTTCTATCCCTTCATTTTGACCTGTAAAAATTCTCTAGAGAAAGTTGCTATTTGACATTCCTCTGTGTGACAACTGGATGGCTTTTGGTAAGTGGCTATGGGAATGGCTGGAGAGGAGCTCTGCCTGGCTCCGGTGTCCAGCTCCCTCTCGTGGTCTGTCTCCAGCAAAGCCCCATGTCCAGCTGGGAAATCAGAGCAACTATTCAAATGTCTATTTTTTTCAAGGGCTCATAAACAGCAGTTCTCTGGCCCCGACACTGTCAAAACTCCCCATGCTCTGAGCTTCTGTAAGGCTCTGGATACCGCTGCTGGTGTAGGCTCCCAAAATAAATAGTTCTAATGAACACACATCACTTCCCTGCTCTGCCCACCTGCTCTGGAGACCCACTGCCCTTTCTGTCCAGCTTGACATGATCTCAGGATTCGCCTTCTCAATCCATATGCAAGAGTGCATAAGTGCTGTCTGGAAACCTACTTACTGATTAAAAGCAATAGTCTCTGTCTCCTGGGATAGGACTGGGCCAGGAATTTGTAAAGAGCGGGTTGCAGATGTCTTATGGCTAGAGTAGGGTGTAAAAAAGCTCTACGCTGTCATAGAAAATAGGGGCCAACTTTAGGCAGAGGTTCAGACTCTCTTCCTATAGGCTAATGCTTGGAATACGGGAGTGCTGGGTTAGCAAATGACTCATCTCTTTTAGCTGCCGATTTTTCAAGGTATTTGTTTAAAACATTGGTGCTAGTGGGAGTGAAGAATTGCTTGGAAGTGAGCTAGTTGGCCAAGGCCAACACATGCCAAGGAGTGCACTGGTGGTTCAGCATCTAGGTGATGATGAGCTGTGGCCGGGCACCACTCCATCCACTAGCATCGAGGTGGCCGTGGTGTCCACCACAGAAAATGTCTCTGAGACCCCAAGAGGTCAGGTAGTCATATGTCTCAATGAAATACAGGTCAAAGAAAACCCAAGTGCATTCATCTGGCTGGTTCCCCTTGTTTGGCTTTGTGTTTCCGAGCAGCACCATCACTTCTCTTATCAGCAACGGGCATTTCTCTAGGCTGGCCTGGATGCCTGTGGAAATGAGATTGAGTCGCAAGCACCTATGGGACCTCCATTGGAAATTGTTCCTTTCATCATCATGATCCTAGCTCCGATGGCTTACTATGGCAAACTGGCTCCCAAGATAAGGTGCAGGAAGACATTGGCCTCTCATACGGTCATCTTCAGCTTCAGAGAGCTTCAGATGCTCTCTTCTCTCCCTGTTGTGTGCATCTGTTCTGGGGGATGGAGTTTCAGTTCTGTCTGGCTCTTTGTATGATCCTGTTTGTTTCTTTGCCCTGGGACCCAGGAGGTGGTAGTGAGAAAAGCTCTCTGCTTCATGTCAAGAGTCCGAACCTTAGGGCTGCTTGTTTTTCTGGTAATCTGTAGCATTGTAGACTGGATCAGCCATATTGAAACATCCTGAAATACTAGAGGGTTTTGGAAGCCTGAGGTTAACTGTATTGATGTATTTCAGGACTGGAGAGGACATTGCAACTCAAACAATTCTAAATTTCAGCTTCAAACCCCTCTCCTGTTCTCCTGGCTCCAGGGCAAAGCCCAAATCAAGAGGCTTATTTTCCAAACCTACCTCAAGACAGCAGGATCCCCATAAGAATGACAAAGCTGGCCAGACTTGCCTCATTTTTAGGACACAAGGTGGTTTTCTGCTGCTTCATTCACTTTTGCAATTTCAGAATCAGTTCACTTAACTTCCCTGCATCTAATCTCAGCTTGCTAATGTTTCACTCCCTTTCCCCTTCCTGTGCCCTGATGGTAGGGGTGTGAGTCTCACCCAGGACATGCCTGCTTTTAAGGAAATAATCCATTCTCACAAACATGTAGTTGTAGGAGATGAATGTGTTAGGCCTCAGCAAAGAGTGGAATACCATAAAGTTCCAACAAGAAACGCTTTCAGCATATAAATCCCAGTGATTACTATTTTCTTGCCAAGTAGTTCTTAATAGAAGTGGAAGGTGCTGTACGTGGCATGGGTTGCAGCTCTGATCGGCAAGAGAAAGAGGACCGGTAGCATCTGGAAATGAACCAGCAGACAGTAGGAACAACTGAACATTAATAATCAGTGCAATGGATAGAGGTAGAGTTACACTGGCTGTAGAAGCTTATGGAATTTTGCAAGGAGTGCTACAGAGCAGCATTTTCACGCACACACACACAAGCAAACATAAATCCATTTGCAGTAAAGATGCACTTTTCTTAGTAGACAAAAGAAAAGAAAGTCGTATGTGTTGGATAGTTCAATTTCTGGGCATGGAAAACGCCCTAAACAGGGTTTAATTTACACAAGTGAAATAAACTCACTCGGCTACAGTAAGAAACCATCGCTGGCTGATATTTTGTCATCATCTTTGCCTTTCTGGTTTTCTCCACAGCCAGAAAGTCGCTGCCTGGTTTCTGGTGGAGTGGTTTTGCAGAGCGGAGATTTGTGGATGACAGAGCAACAGAGCTGTCAGCACGTGGTTGAAATGAGGGAGGTGTGGAGGAGCGAGGTCAGGTACAGGCTGGGGTGCCGTGGAGCGAGGGGCAAAAAGACTCCAGATCATCCTGAGCTGCACGGGTCAAGGATGTTTCTGTCTCTCTGTCTTCTGCTAGTGCGCTTCAGTGCGCAACACAATTTGATTTGCAGCTGCTGAGATGCGCTAAGCAGCCCGAACCCCTGGGTGTTTTGGGTAGGTGAGGTAGATGGATGTTTTTGGAAGGGCTCCTGCATGGACTTGGTGCTTTAACCCTGCTGTGCTGAGTGAAGCTGTACATTTGGGGAGCACAGATTTGGGTCTGCCTCAACTGTCTATGCAAAGGGCTGTCCCTGGAGAAGGATGTAACGAAGTGGCTCCATGGCAGCTTAAGCTGCTAAATGCACGAAGGTAATTGAGTGTGCTCAGGAGATGCTGAGCTGGAGTCGGAGGTGCCCAAACTCATTCCCAGGGAAAATGTGGTGGAAGAAACCTTTGCTTCCCACAGAGCTATCCCCAGTCTTCTTATCCCACCACTGGGATGTGTGAATTCCAGCTGTGGCAACAGCTGCAGGAGCTTGTAAAAGACCTCCTGAGAACTGTAAAATCAACTGCAATCAAGGGTTTGTTTCCTGTTTGAACTCCTTCCATCTTCCAAATTAAAACACGCCCTTCTGTTGAAGGGGGAGTGAGGGGACAGCGTTTGGCAAACAGATCTCACCCTCAGAGCGGTGGTAATTCTGTAACCCTGGCAAATGCGATCAACAAAAAAAATGAGTCAGCCCCGCGACGTTGGGGAATACGTCTGTCATTGCAGACTGGAGATATCTGGCATGGACGAAGCACAGAGCAACTTCCCAGCAGCTGGAAATTGTAGGGACTTACCTTATTTGGGTATGTTGTAGAGTTTGGGGCTTTTCAGCTTGTAGTGAGGCCCCCATGTTGCTGGAGTGCCCCTCTGGAGCATAAAGCCCTTTCTGATATTTACTGGTGGCTGCTGGGATGCTGCCTAAGGGCTGGGGGGGGACCCCTGCTCTCCCTGTGTCTGACAACTTCACGCTCCTATTTGCACCGACCTGTAGTTGCGGGTATGGAAAGAAGAGGCGTTGATGTTGCAGAAGGGCTGAAAAAACGACAATATTTATTTTAAGCTCACAGCAGCGTTGGATGCAGCAGGGAGAGAAGGGCCCAGGCTCTGCTGCAGAGCAGCTCTGGCAGCTTGAGAATGGAGACCAACAAGGAAACCTGCTCAGTGGCACCAGACTTTAACCCGTCACGTTTTGCCTGGCTTTTTCTTCCCATGAGACACTGCAGCCGCTTCTCCTCATCACTGTTTGAAAGCGTAGCAGTGGGGTTTCCAGCCGTAGAGCTTTGGGTATTCTCCCTGGGCTGAGAGGTGTTACCATCTCCTATGGTGGTCTCCCTCTGTGCTGCTGTTTCTGTCTGCTCTGGACCCCAGTACTACGTGGGTGGGGTTGTTGGGTCTCAAAAAAGGTCATCAGATGAAGGCATCGGGAGGTAAACATCACGCTTCAGCAACTAGGATGCTCCAGTGTGGATGGCAGCGTGGCTCTTACCCCTGCTGCAAATAATGTCCACTGAGAAGGCAAATCCCTGCCCTCCACGTTCCCTCAGGGCAGCTTTGCTAATTGTTCATGAAGGGTGATTAACAGGTTAGTCATTCTGGAGTCATCAATACCCAAGCCAGGACATCTAAAGCACTTGCCTCAGCTTTTTTTGTAAGAGGTTCTGTGACTGATCTTATCAACAGAAGCATCTATGTCTATGGGAGAAGAGCTGGGAACATCCTCTCAAAAAAGAAAAGTTGTGTTTTTTTTTTTCTTTTAGGGGGTATGGAGCAAATAGAAGAGTAAGAAAAATGACATTTGGAGCAATAAAGTAAGCATTTTACTTAGAACCGCATAGTATAGGTACTGTTTTTACATTGGACTCCAGTCATAACAGAATAGATGGTCTCTGTTCACTGGGGAGGTCTCTTGCAATTCCTCTGTGTTTCTTAGTCCGCTCCCATCTGCCGCTGCTGTTCAGTTTTTGCAGGCAAATTTTCAGGAGGCTGTTTTTATATATGCTACTGCTAGGCCAGGTATTGATTTGTACAGGAAAAATTATTTCATTTTCTGTAGAAGTGAGCTGGATGGAGTGACTGCTCTACCTACAGAAGAAGCTTTAAGTTTTAGGCTTTTTTTTTTTTTTTTTTTATGGGCATATTTGTTTTATGTTAGATCTCTGGAACTGTCTCAAAATGATTAGTCCCATTGAAAACTGTACATTTTATTTCACTTAATGAAAGTTTTTTATAGAACTCAATAGAACACAGGCTGTTGGGCTACCATTGATAACTTCTGTTGGTGCTTTTATTGTCTACTGCTCCCTTCCAGGAGACACTTGATTTGTCTTGCCTGTTTTCAAGAATTATTAGTACTGGCTATAGTTACTCAAATCTTTTGATTAGCTAGAGACTTAATAAAGCTGTTTATACCCTATTTTTTATGGACGGCTTCAGCTCTAGAAATTGCTTTACTAATTGATTTCAGGATGGATTTACTTGTGGCTGAGGAATTAATGTCTATAGTGGCTCTTACATGACAAATTCTTTCCAATAGCCATATTGTGCTTGGACTTCACTCTTAATTTTAAGAAAAAAAATAATATGCTTGGCATAACTAACCACAGTTGAGGTTTTTCTTAAAAAACCATGGTTCTAGCAGTATTTTTCTAACTTTATGTTGCTATTATTCAAATCTTTCTCTAATGCTGGACTGTGTATGAGCTAAATTAAACTGTGCAGAGCGGACAGCTAGGTGTAAGGAGGAAATGTTTTACGATGAGGGTGGTGAGGCGCTGGGAGAGGTTGCCCAGAGAGGTGGGAGATACCCCATTCCTGGAAATGTTCCAGGTCAGGTTAGACGGGGCTCTGAGCAACCTGATCTAGTGGAAGATGTCCCTGCTCATGGCAGGGGGGTTGGACCTTTAAAGGTCCCTTCCAACCCAAACCGTTCGGTGATTCTATGAACGGGTCCTGCTAGTTTGCACATGCTTATAATTTCATTGACTGCTGCAGAGGGAAGGTGTTCAGTCAGCTATGTATCACCTCATCTGTCATTCTGCCTTTCTCTGTTTTCTCTACAGCAGCAGTAACATTGGGATGTCCCTGATCTTGCAGCCTGCAGTGACCATACGAGGCTGCTTTTCTCCCAGCAGTGGTTTGCTGGCATCGTGGCTCAAAGGGCAGCTTCTTCTCCTGTGGCTCTCTGCTTTCTTCCCTGCCTGCTGACACCTTTTCTGATGGTGTCTTTGCTTTTTCTGGAGTCACCATGCAGGAATAAGCAGCTGCACATGCAGCCTACAAATACCGTTTAACACTGGCTGAGATTGTAGATCCATTTGCAGCAGTCCTCTGTGATAGCTTAAAGGCTTCACTGTCTTTGTCCAGTGCCTGGGTGCCGGGTTGTTTTTTTTTGCCAACCATCTGTTTCTCCTAAATTAGCTCTTTTCATCCCTTGCTCTTGTGTTACAGAAATCCACCTGTGCCTCTGGGCTCCTGCTGCTTGTCAGAGCTCAGCATCTCCGGGAGGCTGCTGGGATTTGCGTGGGAGGTTTTGACGCACTATAGTGCATTTGCTGCACATCCGCAGTTGCACATCTGCAGTTGCAGATCTTCCTCCCTCTAATAGACATAGGTCAAGTATCGAGCTGTGGTCAGTCCCATCCCTCTTAGTTTGCCCTGGGCCAACAAAACTCTCACGGCTAATGTGTCAGGCAGACTGCTGGGATTCTTGGTCTTTTATTAATCTCCAAGACTTGTGGCGTGTAGGAATGCCAGCTCGTTCCCTCGGTGCTTTCCTGGAGGGCATTTGTAAGGTCAGGTTCAGAGGTTAGCCTGAGGTCTAAAATGGGACAGAGGTATAACACAGGTGCTCGTCTGAGGGTGGTGGACCAGGTTATAATGGCTACAAAGCTCACTGGATCCCTAAATTTTCAGTAATAGGGTGATCTTGGCTATGGAAATTTGGAATTATCTGCACGCGTGACGCTGTCTTGCCAGGTGGAATCTCAAATCTTTTGTCATCCAGAGAGGGGGGGGAAGGAGGACCTAAATTTTACCAAAGTCCCTGAAATGGCCTAACCTGTTTAAAAAGCATCTGAACATACTTTTATGGCACAGGTTTTGTCTCCCAGGCTGAATTCAGTCCTGGTTGCTACTTCTAGGGGGTATTTAGAGGGTCTGGCAGCTGCTTGTGTTGCTGGTCTTTTGGTTATAAAGACACAAACAGTCCCAGAAGCAGCACCCAGGCTCCCCTTTTTTTAAAAAGGTCCAAGTGCTGGGTTAGAGCTGGGCTCCCACCTGCTCAAAGACCCTCAAATGAATCTGCAAAACAGCAGAAGCAGAAAGGACAGCATCTGATCTGAGTGTCTGTGGTTGCATAGTCTCTTTGGATTTTAAATCTTCAAGTCCTTTGGGTCTGTGATTTTTAAACTGATCATGTGAAATGACTTTAGAATGAGGAAGCCTTTCTGTCAGGCTTGTTTTGGAGAGGTTTTGGAAAAGGTTCGCAAGAAAAGTCCTCTTTCGGGCAATTGGCCCCTGAAGGACTTGGAGGAGGCATCAAGTGGCAGTGTCCTCCTCGCACCTTATGCGTCTTAGAAACCAGCCCCCAGGGAGAACATCAGCAAGAGGGTTCTCAGCTTCCCGTGACTAACTCTGATGATGCCTCATGAGGTTTCTCATGAGACACTGAAGACCCACGTGAAGATCCCAGTCTGACACCCAAAAAACATCAAGGGGAGCCTTTGGCTTGTTCATTGCTCGTGACTTGATGCAAGGGAACTGCTCCCCTAGGAAAGGCAGAGAAAGAGCTGCAGTAACTGCCACCTGCAGTAAATGTTTATCTCATTCTTTTACATGAAGTTTTCCTATTTCCCACTGGATGCACATAGGGATTCAGACCTGCTATCCTGCATTCAGCAGGAGGCAGATCTCCTATTTGTAAGACAGAAAATTATGCAAGGAAAAGAAAAATGTTTGATCGTTGCTAGCTAGTCACTTTTCTAGTCTGATTAAAGCATATATATTCATACCTTCATTGTCTTGGCACTTAATGAGGAGTCAGGAGATGGCACCAAAAATAGTATGCACTTTGTAAGAATATTTACCTGTGTATGTTGTAGCTGTTAAAGGGATTAAGAGGGTTAGACATTGACACAAGCAAGGAAGAGATCAGTCTGTTTATTCCACTTTCAAATATACATGTTCTTAATTTGAAGTGCAGCTCATGATGTAGTTCTTACATTATTTATTGTTAGATACCAAGGCCTTCTCAGCATATTTATTTTGTTAAATTGTATGTCTGAAATTAAATACAGCCTCTTGTCAGCTTTAATGTTCTTCTGCCTATTCTTATAATTATTATTGATAAGAGGTGACTTTGAAGTTAACAGCCTGTGGATTGATAAGGCAGCCGTTATTATGTTACCTGAGTCCTTTTTGGAAAGCTTAGCTCAAGGGCAAATCGTCTTTCCTCCGGCGCGTGGGATGCCGAATCCCCAGCCTGCAGACCGCTGCCGAAGGTGGTGTTTGTGGCTGTAGTGTGCTTGGCTGGCATCGGAAAAAACCGCCCCAAACCCGTACACTCGTGGATATTTGAAATCAGTAAGCGTGGCGGTTTTTGGGGGTGCACAGGGGGGTGCCTCCTGTGCTTATTTTTGAGTCACCGGAGGGTTTCTGCTCCTTTCGTTTCTGCTCTTCTCTCCGGCTCTCTGATGCTCTTCTCTTCATTCTCAGGTAGTAGATCCGGTTGGCTTCTGGGTAGGTGACTTTGCAGAGGGGAATTTTGTAGATGGCTGGGTTGTCTGAATTTATCAGCAAAAAGAGAAGTGCGGAGAAGCAAAAAGGCCAGGTGCAGAGTGGCAGCCCAAGCTGGAAGGGGAA
Source organism: Astur gentilis (assembly GCF_929443795.1). Taxonomy (NCBI): domain Eukaryota; kingdom Metazoa; phylum Chordata; class Aves; order Accipitriformes; family Accipitridae; genus Astur; species Astur gentilis. Next base: position 84,723,363 of record NC_064919.1, on the reverse strand, counting down.
AGGACAGACAGACACGTGCCTTTTGGTACCTCTTTTTGCGTGTTCCCTTTGTTTACTTCTGCCCGTTGCTAAACTCTTGCATTTGAGAAGCTGGGAGAGCCTGCCCTTACCCTGAGGACAGTGTGAAATAGAACGCGTCTTCCTGACCCCCCTCCATATGGGATCCCCCATTCGGATCCAGAGGAGGATGCCCAGATGCAGGTGGCTACATGGTGGGGGCTACATGTGAGCTAGGTTTCTGCACTGGAGGTCTGGGAAGCTCCTCGGCTACCAAATGTCGATTCAGCTGCTCACACAGAGGTATCTAGTTTATCTGAAATGTATGGGGCTACGTAAGGCATCCTGCACTGGGGACCTCAGTCCTTTTGGCGATGCTGCTGTCGGTGCTGAGTGGTACTCGGCAGCAATATTGAAGCAACTGAATCAGGCTCCAGAGCTCTGCTGACTGTAACGAAAGCCAAGACACCCAGCTCACACATAGGCATTTAAATTCTCTAGTAAATGAGCCAAATCCTACCCTCACTGTCCTTTAAGATATCATGTACTGAGAGTACTGTTCACACGTATCCACCGTCCTCAGTGGCCACGTGTTACTGGCATTGCATCCAACCCGCAGTCCTGCTCTGTGATCCCCACCTCTTGACCTGACTTGGGGTCTGCCAAAAACAAGATTACAGGGAGAAAAAGTAGATGTCCTTTTTTCTGATGCATCCCAAAAGCAGGTGTGCTTAGCAAAGCAACCCATCTGCAGGGATCTACGTGGTACTGAGTGGATGCCAGATGAATACGTTTAATGCGTGAAGCTGCTAGTTCTAAATTTTTTTCTTTTAAGTTACTAAATCAATTTTATTAGAAATATGGTTTTGCTTTAATCCCTCAGATCTTAAGGAAGAAACGAAGCTTGGCATTTCTGGCTTCACCTCATTCTTGATCTGTCCAGATATGATGATTTTGTATTTAAGAGAACAGTCTCCCCTGCATTTTAGTTCTCAAATCCAGATCAAACTTAAATAATATCTGTGGGTAGGGTGGGAGAATGACCTTGGAAGAAGTAAGTAAAAATGTAGACCATTGGGAATTGTTCAAAAATATTGCCTGCAACTAAGTATTGCATCTCAAACCATGTGCTGTTGCCGGAATTCACATATACATGCACAATCCCACTGTGGATAACATGCTCCAAAGGCCTTTGAAATCTTATTATCAGCTATAGAGTCTGCAAGGGCACAATTCAATTGACACAGAATTTGTGCAAGACCTGCCACTGGCTACTACTTTCTCTCTTCGGTGCTGTCAAAACTGATGGAGAATTTTGGGGCATTTCCTTAGTATTGTATCATAACAAATCAAAATACAGTTAAAACAAACAAGCAAACAATCCCACAAAAAACCCCCACCAAAACCAAACCCCAAACTTACCACAGATAGGGCATTAGCAAGAGCTGCTCCGGAGTAGGCACAAAATAATGCTGAGAAAGGAAGACCAAAGACAACTCAAGGTGAGGAAAGTCTTGCTCATCTCTCTAAAGAAATTATCAGAAATAGTAATACTGTCCAAAGGCACCGTGAAATATCCTCCCAGGTACATGATGTGAGGATTAGTGTTAAAAGTCAACAATTAGTTAAAATGCCCCAGTGCTGCCTCTGGCCATGTGGACTGCATTTGGTCCTACCTGCTCTGTAGAGATGGCTGGTGAACGAAGAATGTGGTTTTGTCAAGAGTAGCTGAAGGTAATATTTCTTTTATCAATTGGCACAACTTGACCTGTGTGCAGTGGGGGATTACAGAAATTCTCCACCAGCGCCCGTCCTTTGGCTTCAAACCGCAAGCAGTTAGCAGTGACCCTCCCGGCCCCAGGATATCCGAGGTGGCAAAGCAGGAGATAAGGCACCCAAGGGCAAAGTCAAGGAAGGGAAAACTACTGAGCAATCCAGAAACCGTGCTCAGGACAGAAAACTATGGAAGTGCAAATGGTTGGAGGCTGGGTGTATCTTCATGGGAATTTTATATATGCTACTCTGTTCTTAAACTCTTCCCATAGAGTCTGGGTTTGGCTGCTGTTGGAGATGGGGGTCTTTGGGTAGATGGATTTTAAATTGACCTTGTGCAACAGCTCTTTTCTCATGGCACACTTCCTCTAATGATATGTACAGTTACAAAAAGGCTGCTTCTGCGAATCTGTTGAGTTGCTAATTAGTTAAACTTCTGCTCATGGCATAGCTTGTGCTCCTTTCACAAACGGTACTTCCACCGTCTCCAGATGTTTTTAAGTTATCGGGACCTAAAGGCCCTTCTCTCTGCAGTTGCAGCTTGCACGTCCAAGCTCAACTCGTGCCATCACAGAAATGGCTCGTGCGTAGTACCTAGTTTTGCAGCAGAGCGGTAGTTGACTCTAAAACCTGTACTACTCATAGACTGCCTGGCTGCATGAATTTTTGTCTTCCCTTTTTGTAAAAGATACATACCACAGGCAAGTGACAGCAAATGAGTCTGCCAGGTCAGGGCGTAGAACATGCCCCCGATCGCAATGCAGGCGAGCGCGCAGTTGTAATTGTGTAAGCCAAGGTAGACGCTGTCAAAGGGTGATGCAATGCTCAGCGCTGCAAGATAAAAGGCAAGGCTGTGAGGTCAGGTAGGAGAGGTATCTGCAGGAGGACCCGTCACTTGCTGGGAATCCGTCACCTCTTCCCAATGACATCTAGACAAATTTAACTGTATTTGCGCTTGCGTGACGTGGACGTGCAGAAAAAGGATGAAATCAAATGAATGAAGCTCATTATTTCACAGCTCTGATAATGCCCCTAGGGTTGGAACTTGGCCGAGTCTTAAACATTTCTTTAGGGCAAAACTGTCTGCATATGCACTTCAGTGTATTGTAGTTAGTTCCCCAGCTAATGAGATGAAGGATCCAGCCAGAACGTAGGAGGACCTTCTCACCTGAGTGTCCTTGCAGAAAGCTGTGCTCGCACATGCTCTTTAAACCTCAGACATACCCTGATCTTGAATATCAGAGGCACAGCTGAGTGTCTTTTGTGGGAGTAAGCAGAGTTTTCCATCTCCTCCTAGTGACCTTTGCTAGATGTTGTCTAGTTACTAGAGGTGGTCACTCCATCGGTGCTGTGCAAATTGTCCACTGGGATGGGAGCTGAGGGTCTGCTCCAAATCTCACCTCACAGGGACTTCTGCAGGATTTCTCATAGGCTTCAGGATTACCAGTAAAAAGGAGAGCACAATATGTAGTGCTCAGGCCACCTTCATGTCACTCTTAAGATTAATACATTTTCCTGCTATAATATCCTCATTTGTCTTCTGTTTCATCGCCATGCTTATCCCCAGATACTTTTCCCTGACCTTTCTCTTCTAGATTAAATGTCAGACCTGTACAAAACTTGCCATATGCTCTTAGCCATACAAATTGTGGATAGTTTTGTTTAAAAAACACAAATAGAAAGCAGCTCACATCTTGTACAAAGTGCTTCAGAGCACAGAGAACTTCTTGTTGGGTGACTGTGCCTTTTCCAAGGTTGTTGTCTCAGACTACACTTATTCCACCATATTTTTTTTAGTACAATCGGTCACATAAGTGGCATTAATCTTGTTTAACTTCAAGGGTCAGATTCATCTCTCTTAAGATTGTTTCTCTGGTTAGTGGAGAGACAGGCCACTTTGAGTGGCGTTCATTTAGCTATTTTTACAAATCTGCAGCAGGATAAAGTGAACTGCGTCCTAGAAAAGTCTGTTTCTTTTCATTGACTGATCAGCTCTGAGGCAGACATCTGCTTGTGGTGGTAATTTAAAACACTTGTGGTGGCAAAAGATCAGTTCTGGGACTATTTATCTAGGTTTCTTTATAATCATCTCCATGGGATTCATCACATCCAATGGCAGGAGGGTTAAGCAAGGTAGAATAAACCACCTGCCTGAGTTAAAAATCCAGTAACAAATTTGAAGCTTAAAGAAAATTTCCTTCTATTCTCACCTTCACCATGTTGTGTGACCTTTAGTAAGATGTTCCAAATTTAGAGACGGTTTCAAAAATGAGAGTGTTGTCCTAAGTACATCCAAGCCCGTGCAACTGTAAAGTCCAGATAGAGTCATATAATGGCTTGGGTCAAGATGCCATAGTTACAAAAATGACTGGTAAATATTTCTTACCTGCGAATATCCCCACTGTTGATCCAATTGCAGCATGTAAACAAATAAGTGGGGAGGAGATAAGTAAAGCAACAAGGATGATGCCTCCAGTCCAGGGGTTTTCACAACCATACACTTGACCAACACCAGCTGGGATGGATTGTAAGAGCTGCAGCAGCCGGTAGAAAAGGGCGTGTTATTTTATCTTTGTACTCAGAAGGACATGGCAGTTATTTTGTCCAAGCTATTGGTTGAAAAGGAAAGGAAGGAACCCTGGCTCTGAGTTGGACTGCTGGGTAAATGTGGGCACTCATGCCCTTCAAACCAGAGTTAGTTCACTGTTTGGTTTGAACTTTATCAGTCCAAGATGGACTTTTATTTCTTTTGGGATGGTAGTATGGTAGATGGGGTGTTGGGGATTGTTTTCTTTTTTTTGGGGGGGGGGGGGGGGGAGAGGGTGACTTTAGTGGGGGAGAAAAACGGTAACATTCCTGGCTGTACATATCATATAGCCATTCTGCCCCATGTGAAATTGCTATGCAGAGCCGAATGCCTTCATGCTCACCTTTTTAATAAGATAACATAAACTTGTTGGTGTGAAGCTTACCAATGGCACATCGATTGCAGACCAGGTGATATTGGGGACTGAAGCTACAGGCTTGATGAGGGTTGTAGGGAAGAAGGGGTTGTAGTGTCCTGTGGCTGACAAGTACAAAGTCACCGCAATATTGAAGGGCAGAGTAAAAACAGGAAGGTCCCATTTACTGAAGATGGATCCCAAAGCACTGGACAGGATTGGACTGAGAACAGGAGAAGAGACACAAGTATAACTTGTTCATAACAATTATAGTGGTGAAACAGATCTACCACTTTGGTCACAAGCTCTGGTATATGCAAGCCAATGCCATTCCTTTTCGAAACATCAGGTACTGAATACCTTAATATTTTAGCCTGCATCGGACAAATAGCTGCAGAATGCTGTTCATTTTTTTTGCAACAACTATCACGTCCATTCACGGATGGTATAAGCTCCGCACCCTTCTCTCAAGAGAGGTGGCACTTAGTGTGCAAGCTCTCTGCTAGCTATGTTGAGCTCAGGGCATCAGTGAAGAAATGCATCCAGCACAGGATTTAGGCACGGATGGAGAAAGGTAATCTGGCTTCTTATTTGGTAGAAAAATCTAACAAGAAAGAGAAGAGGAAATTTTGGGAATGCCACATGAAGAACTGTGGAGAAGTTTAGATGGTTTGAAAAAGCTGCTGTCTTGAGGAGGCAAGAGGAAGCTGGAAATTACCTAATTTGCTTTTTTATTTATTTATTTAAATAGCATAAAGGATATCAGAAGATGGTTCTGGAAAAGAAATAAAGCAGAAGAGGTGATCAAAGAAGATGGAAAAATCTTCCATTAAGAAAGACGGAAAATATTTACTGTGTTAGACAGTATTTTGGGGGAATGAGGACTCCTTAGGACATATAGAGCCTGACAAAGTGTAAGACGAGTGACCACTCTAACAGCGGTGTGAAGGGTGTTGTGCCAGGCATGACCCAGACCTTGGCTGATGTTCCTACTTATGTCAATGAGACCGATGTTGCTGTGTGCTGCCCGGGTACCACCCAAAATCATACGGCATTTTCTGAAAACTGAGCTTAGTTCTTAAGAAACTTGATTGAGTATATTTAGCACGTTAAGTATTTGGGGTGATCCTCAAAATATTTGGAGAACGAACACTAAAAAGCCTGCAAACCTTGAGATACCATGACTTTTCCCAAAGTTCTTGGCTGTAGAACCTGGAATATAAACTTCACCAGATCTGCTTTCCTCAGGACATTTCCAGACTGCCTTATTTCCACTTAAAGTGGGTGTCCTGCATGAATGACTTTGTGGGAGCATATTGGCAAGATAATATCTGTTTTTTTATGGGGCCCACAAAGCTTGTAGAAGAGTGAATGGCCAGGTCCTGTCCTTGATGGAAATGGCCTGTGTTCCGCTGCTTCCAGCTGAGCTTTTCTGATATAAGTGAGCTCTTATGGTCAATCTCCAAGTAGCAGTGGACATCACACAGTTTACAAAAATTCAGTTTAAAGACTTGAATTTTTCAGGAAGGTGCATTTGAGTCCTAGAAGGTCATTAAGCTGGTTCTAATGAAGAAACCCCACCGAAACTATGTGGCATTTCAAAAGCAACATCTTCTGTCCTGTTGTGTAGATACTATCAGTGAAAAAAATGCTTTGTTTTCCCTGTATAATCTCAGATGAAGCCTATTCTTTTATGACAAATTTGGTTCCCAGAGCAGTTTACAGATTTCCTTGCTTGTAGCTGTAGGAAAAAAAATCAGCACTTCAGTGCAAACGGTGTCCTAATTTCTGTGCTGAAATACAAAGCTTCTGCCAGTTATATATCTTGTCAGAAAAAAAGGAAACAATTAAAGAAATGCTGACTTCTAAAGCTGAAATTCAAAGTATCAGTTGAAAAAATCACTGAAATGTCTAATTTAAAAATCTTTCAGCTCTACCCTCGAGTCTTGTGAACTAAAAGAACGAAGAAAAGTTTAAACAAAAGGCCCCAAGGAATTCTGGCAGACAAGACAAACTAAACATTCTTGCAACATGTCCTGGGTTTTGAGAGGTTGTTGCAAAATGACCTTTGCTGAGAGTGACTAAAGAAATAAAATATGAAAAAGATCTGATCTTAAAAGCAGTGAAATGCAATAATGACTTGCATCTTATCACTAGGAGTGATTAAAATGTGACTCTTGAATTAATTTCAGTTAAGGCTGTTAAATAGATTCTGCAGTGCTGTTAGGGTCCATATTTAGAAATGGTAAATCTAATCCTGAAAGGACGCTGTCTGGCATTCGGAGATACTTGGAGGAATTAATTTCGCTCACGACTGGTTGCATATCTGAGAAGGGGAATATTGAATTCAGCCCGAGGGAGAGCACCGGGTCAGTTCAGTGCCTGGCTGAGGAAGAACCGTCGCGGTGCTGGGCACGATGACGTCCCCCCTGAATGTGTCCTGCTGATGAGGACCATTCGTAGAGTGTTGTATTGGGGCTGCTGCTTTGTCTGTGTGCTATAATCAGTGCTTGCACGCTCAACCTCCTACCGACGTGCCTCGCAAGCTCTGTGCCTCAATGGATATCTCTTTCCAGTGCTACCGTGGCTGGAGCTGCTGGTGTAGGGGACTGGGCAATGTGTTTTAAGCTGTATGTAGCAGGACTCCTCATTCTCTGAGAATTGTCCCTAGGAGGAGAAAGTGGCACTTACCAGGCCATTGATATAACTGCCACGGGAGGAAGAAGCCACCAGAAGTAATCCCCTTTGTCAGAGAAGACGGCCATAAGGAGTCCCACCAAGATCCCGTTATAGCCGTGCAGCCCAGCTGCAATGGCTGATCTGTGACGGAAAGAAATGTTTGCAAGGTAGCAAGCTGTGCTGAAGGTGGCCTGCCACAGGGACCCACTCAAATTCAATTTATAAGTGTCCTGCTCCTAGTAAAGGGAACGTAGGGGAGGGATGAACAAGCGGTGAGGTTGCTGCTGTATTGCATTGCGCTGGCGTGCGGGAGGGGAGAGTGTGGAGATTGTTGGATGATGATGATCTGGGGGGGTCCTTGGGACCCAAAGGACCTGTGTGGTTGTGACAATGGCTATCCAAGAGAGATAAGAGCCTGCTCTCAAAAAGACAGCCGACTATGGGGCCAGGCCAGCTCTTTCTTGACCACAGCTCTGTCCTCACCTAACTGCTTCCATACCACCCATAAGAAAAGCCAATCTGCTGTCTCTAATGCACTCAGATGCGGGGCTATGACCCATCAGAGGGTTCCAGATATCATAACGATCAATTTTTATTAAGTGCCTGAACGTGAGGTACCACCTACCTGTCCTGACCGAGGGCCAGAGCAGTTAATGTCGACACGGTCGTTCCAGTACAGCCCGTGAGCAGGCACCAGGGGCTCTGGATGAAAAGCCCCACTAAAATAATGAGCCCGCTGAGAGGGTTGTTGACAAACATCACCTGAGAGGTGCCTCGCAAGATCCAGTCCACCAGCTGAACCATTAGGGGCTTATCTGGAGGAGACCAAATAACAACGTTGGCAATAAGGCATCATTTCAGCAAAGCACGCTCATCTCCTACAAGTCGCTTTCTGGCCACAGAACTGAGGCGATGTATCACCGGGACTGTAAAACCGGTCTCTGATTTATTGCTGTCTGAGCATATTTTGCATCTGGCACTTGAAAAGCTAATAGGGATGGACTGGGCACTGCTATAAAGTTCATGGAGGGATTAATAAAAAAGTGGTTTATTTATGGTGGTCAAAGAATAGTCTTTCTTGCATGGTAGGTTGCTTAAGATTCTGCTATAAATTTAATGAGAAGATAGTCCCTTTTTGGTGTATTATTCAGATGCAGAGAGCAGCTTAGGCAAAGACTGAAACTAGTTTGTACGTGGATGGGGAAAGATGAAAAGGAAAACTTTTGCTGTTTCAGGGACCCAGAACATGGAGGTATACTGTATATTGGAGGTGAGGTCAAACTGTCAAAGGTGTCTAAAAAAGTACTTTGGGAACCGAAGAAGTTAAATTAAGAGAATAGTTATTATAGCTCGGACTGTACTCGAGGGGAAAGAGGCATTTCCAAAGGACAAAGAGCCATCGCTCTTTAGAGAAGACTGTCAAACTTGGACAGAGCAAATGGGCACCAAGTTGGGGTATCTCAGGTGAGTGCAGGGGGGAGGTGGGTTGTGTGTGGGGCTGAGGGCAACCTCTCGGAGGGCATCTATGTGCAGTGCTCCTAGCGATCTCCATGGGCACAGGAGGGTCTTGTAGCACTGCAATAACTTTTTGCTGCTGGCTCTTTTTGCTGCAAATTGACTTCAGGTCTTTTTTTTGGCCACGTTTCTGGGAAAGGTGTAACCGTTTCTGTACTGCTGTGCATTATTCAGCACGATGCAAGGAGAAGAAATGGGAAAGAGGGGCTGCTTACACGTACAATATGTATATGCATATGTATGTGCAATATGTATATGCAGCTTTTGACTTCTTAAGTATTTAAAATTAATTCATTTAGTTTAGATTGTTAATTAGACACAGCATAAAGTACCAGTCTACTTTTTGAATCTGGGCAATGACATATTCCTAAAAACTCCCCTCTCGCCCACTCCCTCCCTGTGTCGTATTTACAGTCAAGGCTCAGGTTTTGCTTTCTGATGAGACTAGCTTAAATTGAGCATCTCTGAAGGGCCAAGTACCACTCTGCATCTCTTCAGCATCCCTGGGAGAGCCCTCCCAAGAGGCTGGAGTGCAAGCTGAGGGATGGCTTCACGAGCATCCCTCAGGCTGTGCATTGTTGGGGAGCCAGGCAGTTACAATCAGGGAGGAATGAGTTCCTTAGAGAAAAATAATCAGGCTTTTCTGGAATAATGATTACTAATTGGTGTTGAGCTATGAAATATATCAGCAATGCTTTTGGCTTTAGACACAAGTATTAACTGTATGTATTGAAATATAACCGGTGGGCAGCGGCCAAAGCTTTTCAGGACATTGAATAAGAAAACCTGGACCACTAGATTAAAGAGAAAGCAGGAGGAGATGATCCCCTGCAGCTGGGGACCACACTGCCAGCCTGCTGAGCTCCCTGGCTGGAGACACCTCAGCTCACGTCCTCCACCAAAGATAGCCACTGCACAGCCTTGGCTATACACGGCCGTATCTTATGTCTCTCCTTTTGCTGGAGTTGTACTGCTAATGAACCTAGCCTTGACAGAGGACCCACAGTCTTACAAAGCCTCTCAAAGCCCCAGATCCCTAATAATTCCGGGTAACGTGGACCATCTGCTCGTGTATTGTTCCTGTCTGGACAGTAAACCTTTGAGATCAGTACTTGCTTTGTATTTTATAGCAACATAACAGCCACAGTGCTTATTGCTCCCCCAAGGCTGGTAATACAAGAGCCTTTGCCCACACAATCAAGAGTCAAGTCCCCATCGTCAGCCCACACGCGGACGAGGAGACAGTCGCTAATCTAAAGCACTTTACAAACAAGACTAAATCCCCAGGCCTGTTGTGTGATTCTGGGCACCGCTATAAGGAACGTGATGCTAATGACACATAACTGATTAAGTGTAAAAGATGTGTTTTGCCTGTGCTGAATTATGCCTGCAGCCGTGGTAATGGCAAGGGGACGCAGTGAGATCCCCTTCCCGAGGGTAAAATGATTTGGGTGAAAAGACCAGAAGTTTGCAATGAGCTTGGACCGTGCCACCTCTGCTCTGCCTCAGGGATGAAATGGCCCCTCGTCTCGTGCCCCAGCACTGAAAGTACTGTTGGCAATACGGATGTTCCCAGCTCGCTCTTTCTAACCAGAGAGCCCCAAGCACATCCTTCCACTCACTTTTCATCCATTCTCCATATTCTTTCATTTCTCCAGTGAGATACTCGAAAACTTGGTGGATGCAGTTTCTGCTTCTCCCCAGCAGGTCCTGGGCTCTTGGCTTCTGCTCCGCATACAACTGCCTCTCGCCGGGACGTTCGGCCACAACGATCTCTCCAAGCTCCATCTCTTTCGGGTGGCGAGAAGCGTTAACTGTAAATCACAAAGCCCTCGTGTTAGAAAACCTTTTGAGTTGTGCCCTGGCAACTTTCAGCTGTATTTTAAAGCCCCATGGTGCTATCCTTTTTCAAAGATGGAATGTTTCATGGAGAAGGGACCTGCCTGAACCACTGCTGAGAGCGGTGTGGGCTGCTGCCCAGGGCAGTGGTTTCTTCTCTCAGGGATGAGGACCAGGCAATGGCCCACTGCTGTCACGAAGCTGCGGCACAGAGCTGTAGGGGCAAAAAGGGAGGTGGCATAGGTGCCCTGAAGCATCCCACCCTCACTCCAGCTCCTGCTGCAGGGTGTGACGAGCTGCTGGTTGGACAGGGGACATAATGTTTGCCAAGTACCTGCATGCTGACCAGTGCTGCTTGGCCAAGTATAGCTGTTGTTGCAGCTACTGAGGAGGGAGACTGCTGATGTCTAGCTAGTAGCGAGCTAGAGGGAAGAAATGCAAATTGCCAGTACAGTAGCAAACAGCAGGAGACACAAAAATACTAGAGGAGAGGCTAAAGCCTGTATCCCTTTTGATGTTTTGAGCCGTTGCCTTCGTATATCCCAGCAAATCTATGGCCTTTCCGTGCTCCTCATTCCACATCTGCCTTTGATAGACCAAGAGCAAACTGGGGTAGTATCAAAGTACCGCGCAGAAATCAGGATCCGCATGTGGCTTTGGACAAAGAGAAGCACCTTGGCTCAGGGCTGTGTCCTTTTTAGTTAGCAGGTGAATATCCAGCAGGAGTATGGGTTTATTCACCTCACAATTACAGTTGCAGGGCTCTGTTCATTAAAAAGTCCATTAAGATATAAACCTTTAAGCGAATGTACACTGCATCGCGCCCTAGTGAGCTACACTGCAGGTTACATCTGCAAAAATGCCACCCTGCTTTCTGAGGGAGTCTGGCATTGGCTGGTCTGTGGTTTTGCTCTAGTGATTTTTTTTTGAGACCTGTGGCTGGGTTTCTAGGTGTTGCCTAGAAGTGGACTGCGTTGTGAAGTGCTTGCCCCCAGTTTTGTGGAATATCGGCACCACCTTCTGGTGGGAGCCTGTTTTTTGGTAGCTCAGACAGGCTGGCTGTTAGTATTAAAGCCTTTAGCAGCAGAAGGGCAGGCTGGAAAGGGATGCTTGGCTGGAGGGAAGGCTGTTTTGCCAGGGACAAACACTGACAGGCAGCTAGCAAAAATATCTGCGGCTCGGAATGCCCTGAGAAGAAGATCCTTGAACATCAAAAGATTTTTTTTTTCCTTCACCCCTGGCAGCACAACGCTAAGTGCAAACCCTGCAAATGCATCGTGCGGAGCCTGTTGTCTAGTGCTTTGGCTCTCTCTGCCGGCAGCTTGTCCCTACGGCAGCAAGGAGGTTGTGGGGAGGTGGGTACAGGTCTCTTCTATCGAATAACTAGTGATAGGATGAGATGAAATGGCCTCAGGTTGCACCAGGGGAGGTTTAGATTGGATATTAGAAAAAAAATTCTGTACTGAAAGGGTTGTCAGACGTTGGAACAGGCTGGCCAGGGAAGCGGTGGAGTCACCATCCCCAGAGGTGTTCAAAACCCACGTAGACGTGGCACTTCAGGACATGGTTAGTGGTTTAGGGGGCACGGTGGTGTTGAGTTGATGGTTGGACTTGATGATCTTAAAGGTCTTTTCCAAACTAAGCAATTCTACGATTCTAAGAGTCTTGGTGATGAATGATTCTATGAGTTTTTGTGACGACCTTTGGGCACCGGCATCAGCCTGGGGCTGGATGTACTGGCAAGCGATGTTGTTAAGTGTTACTGTAAAAACTGAACCTAAGCATCCCTCGGTTTGCTTGATCCTAAGGGGGGGAAGAGGATTAGAGAAGGTATTGAGTGGTCTAAAGCAATAAATGTGCTTGTGCAAGGAATAAACACTCCCAAAACCTTGCTCCTGGGCTTGTGAGAAAGGAGGTTCCCAGGTTCTGCCCAGCTACACTCAGTGCAGGAACAAGCAAGGAGCAAAAGAAGAAGGAGGACGTGGGTTTATTGTCCCTCTTCTTTTTTTTTGGTATTGGTAATCTGAGACTCCAGAGTAGTGCCAGGCTAGCACCTGGCTGTCACAGAGGTTGCTTTCCCATCCGAGCTTAATATTCAGAGTTAGCAGATGTGGCTGATATGAGAGATATTCAACACTGCCTATTTTGTTTATTTGCTCATATTCCTTCCAGAAGACTTCTCCAAAGAGTTTCAAAAGATTGAGGTGGGCTCAGACAGCTGCAGTGAATCCACACAAAGGAGACGGGAGCATCTCTTAAGATCTTGAAGTCTTGTGGACGCATCAATAAAGAAAGGTTAGTGTCCCCTTTGCTGTCAACAATATCCACCACCAGCAAGCAAGTGCAGCTGTTACCGGCAGGGAGAATAAATGCTGAGTGGTTGCGTCTATGTGTTCACAGCACCTGAAAATCTCACGCTCATTTTAAACCTCACCAGGAAAAATTACTGTGGGGTTTTACAAAGCAGAAGCATCACTGCAGAGCTTCTAAAGCCTGTATTTACAAGACTGCACTGCTCAATTCCCTCGGAAATTGAGACGTGGGACCTGTATATTTTTAAAATTCTTGTCCGTGCTCACATAATTTAACCATTAGGGGTTAAGTGCAAAGTAGTCATATGAGAGCCCTTTGCAGTCAATAGAGAGAGAGGCTTGTATCTCCAGAGAGTGATTGATGTCCCTTTTCTTACATACCTGAGATGTGAAAAAAAAGGGTGTCTGTCTCTCCCTTTCCACTGGCTGCAGAGGGAGCCTGGTTGCTGAGTTTTTAAAGGGCTATTTTCAGGCAAGAGAAATTCCAGCCTAAGAGATTTTGCCAAGGTCAACCTCGAAGTTTATGGAAGCTGGATCTGGAGTCCCAGGCTAGTGCTTTAAATCACTGAGCCATCTGTAACAGGCCTGTAATCTGCATCAAGAAGGGCATCAAAGCTCTGGGGCTAAGAAAAATTACAGTCTCTTCCTATGATTCCTGTTTGCTGTCTCCCTACGGATCAGAAGGGAACTAAATCTCTGCTTGGAAGGGAGCACACTCCCTCACCACGGAAGGAAGGGCAACCTGGGACACGACTGGAAGAGACGGCTGAAAAATTACCAATTTTGGGGGGAAAGGAGTAGTGCAAAACAGAGATATGAGGTTGCTGAAATCCTCTATACTTCTGCAGCAGTGAACTGTGGGGCTTTGAAGCAGAGTGGCCTAAGGGGTTGCAGCAGCTAGAGAAAATCCTGGAGGGCACAGTGATCCCTGCGGGAGCATCTCCCTGGAAAAAAACGTTTCTTTGCAGTGAGCACCTGTCAGTCGATAGGCTTGTGCTCAGTGATACAGGCTCCATGAATAATAGAGAAATCATTTGAACAATTAGCTAATTAGGGCTAATGAGAGCCTGAATCACTTATGGCATACCTAGGGCTGATGGGGAATTCCTTGAGAAAAGAGCCTTTTATCAGCAAATACTGATTCATCAGTGTGGTAATGAGCTGTCCTGCTTTTTATGAACATTTGTCAGACTTCAGGGTAACGCCCGGTGTTAGGGCTTATCTCTAGACCTACCTGTGCCTGCTCATTCCCAAACAGACAGCTGTTGTGGAATGCTTTTGAGGTGCAGGATGCCGATAGCCTTGTTTTTTTAAGCCTCTCAGAATAAGCACTGTGTTTCTCTTTGCCTCATGCTGCTAGAGAAAACGTTCACAGTGTAGCACCATCACACAGCCTCCAGTGATCTGGTGGCCCCACCGAAAAAAAACCAAACACAAGTGGGCTGTGAACAGCGTGATGGTGCATGACCAGGGTGATGGGTGATGTGTAACACTGGAGCCAGCTTTTCTACACGGCTGCTGTTTGTGTCGGGAGCTTAGCTTTATGCTAAGATACCTGAAGCCAAGCCTGGGCAATCGCTCTTTCTTCCTCCACGCTGAAAGCATAGAGGTGATCAGAAAAGTGTTGACTTCAAGGGACATGGCCTCACAAGGGCCTCTGAAAGAAACAGTTTGTAAAAGCACATTGCTCTCATAAGAAACCAAAAAGAAATAGAAAATAAATACAGTGCACAGCTAGAGGGCAAAACTTTGGGATGGTGACAGAATGCTTGGCTGAGTCGTAATGACTTTGCCAAGCAAAGCTCTACCAGGGAGCAACCTGTGACATCGAAAACAAATGAACAAAGCAAGGCATTTCAGAACAGTCACTGAGGTTGAATGCAACACAGTTGCAGAGACTAGGTATGAAACACTTAGCCACAGACCTTTAAAGTAAAAAAAAAAAAAAAAAAAAAAAAAAAAAAAAAAAAAAAATCCACCCAAAAGGAAAAAAATGCTCAAGTAAACTTGTTTCCTATCACAGGCGTTAAATGAAGGCACGTTCCAGAGCAGCTCTGTCATATCTGTACAAACACATTTACCATGCAATAGTTAGTAATCAGGATAGTTTAACTTATGGGGCTAAATGTGACTCTTACGTCTTTATTTAGATACTTGGCTTTTCCGACGTGGTCTTGGAGCCTTTCTGTGTCTTCCTTTCCCAGTCTGTGTAGTACGTAATGCAATACTTCGCTTTTCTCCAAGGCAATACTTTTCTTCACTACTTCGTCTTTTCTCTCTGTTGCAGCAGTATCTCCCAATCTGCCAAATGGAGGGACATAGTTTATTTAATGGACTGTCCTACTGTCTTGGGTAGTTGTGCTGATACCATTTGTATACGGATTGTACGTACGTACGTGCGTGTATGTAACTGTGGAGAAGGAGGGGTTGACTTCCTTACCATGGGTCTCCTGAATGATGTCTGTAGAGAGGGATTCCTCCTGAGTCCCCGTAGCCATTTAAAGGCCTATAGTTTTGGCACTCTCTGTGGTCAACATAGACCGATCGGTATCATCTCTGGGCAATTCAACCCAGGTGTGTCAGACATCATCCTTGGGATGGGATGGATTTCCTTCCAGAGGGGTCTGTCTCATCCCGTTAGTGGCACAGAGAGGCTAAGATGGAGCTCATGAGTCTGACTGTGGGTATCTCCAGTGCAAGTGTCTGTATCTGAGGAGCTTGCCTTAACTTCCAGTGAAGAGCTGGTCAATATATGGATCTAGAGCATGATTCATCTCCTCCCATCCTACACAGATGAATCATGTCCTAAACTCTGTTGCATTTGCTGTCTATAATGGGAAAGACAGACAGCTCGGATACACACAGCTGCACTGCATATATGTAGGGAGAGGGGTGATGAATCTCAGCTAAGTGACTCTCCCAAGGTCATTCAGGAAATCTGTAGCTGACTGGGGTATCAAACAAGGACACGTTAATGTTTGAACCAAGTGCCTAATAGATGAAGAATTTTCAAAATGCTAACTGTTTTTTTTTTATATAATAAAAGTAGTCAGACCAGGTAGATATTTTAAGACACAAAAATCCTGTTTTCCTGCATATGGTTTCAGTTATAAAACCAGAGGGGAAAACAAATAGAGAAAATATGAAATATAAAAACCATCGCTTCTAAACAGAATGTTTTTCAAAGGTTTCCATGAGGTGTTGGCTGCTCAGCAAAGCAGACTGTAAAACAACTTTACAAGCCACATTTATTCTAAGAGCTCCACTTATTGAAGTACAATTCAAACTCTTGTTCTGCCAGCCAAATTCCATAAATTAAACACTTGTCCAATAACACATACCTCTCCACTTGGATTCTCTGTTTCTTTTTGGCTTTGTGTGTCTGTGTGTATCTCTCTCTCTTTCTCTCTCTTTTTAAAAAAAACCTTTGCAAATGGAAACAAAAAAGGTTTGCTTGTTTTAGGAATGGATTTAAGAAATAGACTGGTAAAAGTAAAAATAAGGAGAGGAAAAAGAAAACAGGTCAACTTTTTAGTCCAGCTGACTAAAAGAAGACCTTTGTTCCATCATTTTGGGTCTTGGTGACACTGATTTAAAGCTAAGTCTAAATCCGCAGTGCGAAGCTGCATGATGTCAAACATCTAACTGAAGTAGTGCCTCATCGCTGTTACAATGCACTGGGCGTTGGGTGTTCGGAGGAACCAGCAAGGTGACCTGGGAGCCGAGAAGGGAGGTGGGACCTGTGCCCTGCCTTCAGAGAGAACCTAATTTCCCCCCGTCCCCTAGAGCGTTATGGGCCTCAGAGATGTGACCATCAGCAGGACCAGCCTTTTTTTTACAAGAAAAGGGACAGAAGAGGTGTGAGCCATTTTCAGATAGTCACCCTGTCTGACCTGGAGCAGGAATGGGTCCACGGATATTCCAAGGAAAAGCCCTGCCAGTAGTGCTCCTGGGCTCACTGTGTCTTCCCTTTCCCACCTTCTCTCCTGTTCCTCTCTGCCGTCACCCCGACCCCCCTGCAGCTCTCGCTGCTCTTTCAGTTCGGTCTAGAGCCTCACATCCAGGCTGTGCCAAAAATCTTGCAGGTTCTTTCTGTGTGATGTCTTTTGAAACCTGATTTTCCTATTCATCCAAGAAGCTATAACCTTCACCTAAGCTCTCATCATATCGGTTCTCCTTTAGCACAGCATCTGTCCTTCTGGTCTTGACAGTCATTCCAGCCATCTTCCCCACTTTCAGTTTGACATGACCTTCTGTCTTTCTCCTTCACATTGACCGTGAGCTGCACTTCTTCACTTTCAGAGCCAGCCACTGCTGTGTCTCATCAGGAGGGAAAAATTAATTTCTCCATTCACCTGACCCATAGCGCTGCCTCCATTTGCCAGAAATATTTTTAAAGATGCTCTCCTGTCGTACAAAGCTTAGATGTCCTAACATGAGCTCCAATGAAATTAATGCTTCCTTTAATCCAGAGAGTAGCAAGGTGGCAATAATACAGCAAGGAACTGGACAATATCTCTGCTTTCTTGTTAATTCACAGTGGAAACTTGGGGAAGTCAGCTACTGAACATCTCTCATCAATTTAGAGGTGACCTCTTAAATGAGAATAATCCTTTTTACTCACTATAGTGATTCAGACACTTACTCTGTAAGGCTTGAGTGTGACAGACATAGGCAGTCAAATGTGAATCAGGTTGGAGCAGCTAGAGAAATTACTGTGCTTTGTTGGAAGTTACCTTCTGCCTGACTGAGATACTGAAACTGATGGGTGTGAAAGAGAGGACAGGGAAGGAAACGTGCTTTTAGGACACTTTAGTGTGGAAGAATTTAATTTAGCTTCTGCTGAAGGTGCTTTTAGGCAGCGTATTTGTGTTGCAGTAAGGTTGGAGCAGCTCTTGTGGTCACTCCCAAAGGCTAGGGACTGACCAAAAGACAGTGGGGACATCAACTCCCTCCGAGAGGTGGTGGTTGAAGATGACGATTACTTCTTAAACTGCCCACCTGATCTGCAAGAGGTCAAAGAGGGCTTTGAACAAGGAATTTTTCTAGTTTCTCCGTGTGGCTGCTTAGGTGATGCCATGTGGTGGTCTCGGTCCCTGGAGCACCAAGGTAGGGTTGGAGCATCCCTGTCTCCATGCTCCAAGTCCAAAACCCTAATGTAGTAGACGTACACCGAGAAACCTTGTCTATGCTATGCAGAGCTATTTGGTTGCTCAATCTGTAAACTCTTCTTCTGGGATTGGATCCCCTGTGCAAGCCATGGGGGTTTGGCAAACCCCCTTCATTTTGGTGTGAAATACATCGCCGGTTTTGCTAGCTGAGCTTAACAAAGCTTTGCCTGTAAAGGTTTTAACTGCAGTAACAATCACGCGGTGTCTGCTATTCCTGGGCTGACCCAGCTGAATACTGGACTGTCTTTAACAATGCATGGTAAACCACAGACTGTAAAGTGCTAGGTGCTGTTCACAATGAATAAAAATGTCAGAGCTTGGCCAATATTTGGTTAAATCTTGAAACAAAACATACAGCATTTTAATAGGGTAACCGTAAAGGCATTTCTCCATATAGTTCACATTGCTTGCTCTTTAATAGAAAGTTAATGGGGATTTTCTTTTTTAGATAGCAACAATTTATCATGTGTTTCCCTGGTAACTACAACACTGTGAACCTTCCTTGAAAACTCCGTTGGGATTCCTGCAATGTTAGTGAGCATAATGAATGGTAAATGTAAAGCAAACCCATTGAATCACTTTATTTTAAATTCTGGCAGAGACATAATTTCCCACAGTTCATAAACATTTACAAAAAAGGAGTTTACATGTAGAAAAACAGTTGTTTTTATCACTCAGATCAAAGAACACGTTTATCTGGATGTACGGATGCATTTTCAGCCAGCTTTTGAGAAACTCAGGTGACAATCTTTAAGAAGCTTCACAGACTTAATACTGAACCTTTGAAGTCTGCAGCTTTGCTCACCTGAAAATACAGACATCACTTCTGCTCTCTGTTCTGCACGAGCCTGAAGTTTGCACTTCAAAGATTATAGACGACAGGCCAAATTTCCCAAGTTTCTAACAGCACTGGGACTTACTGACTAGAATAAAATGAAAAAGTAGGGCACGTTGCAGGATACGGGCGTTTTGTATCTGCACCCGCGTCGCAATCTCGGTGCTCATGTGCCAGATGAATGGCGCTTGCCCACATGAGAAACGGCCTTGTGCCATTTTGGAAATGCAAAAAGGGATTCCCCCTGATGTTAATGACCTTTTCGTCAGACTTTAAGATGGCAGAAGCAGAGGTACCAGCTCTGTAGCTGCTGAGACTCCTGGCAGACCCTGGCACCACTCATGGCCTGGGTTTCCTTTTCTTGCAGCAGCTCAAGCCCAGAATTTACTTGATGGAGTCTGGTTTTCATCTCAGGTTTTATTCCGCTGTAGTTAATAGAAAAACGCTAATCTAAGTGAGAGAAGGGTCATATCCATCAACCTCAGTGGAGCTGCTCTGGATTCGTGCTGTTGTACGTAAAAGTTGTTTCTGGCACTGGTTGCAAGTCGGAACTTGTTTACTGCAGGAACGAGCGAGGTTGATGGATATGACCATCCCAGGGAAGGTCTTCACCTCCTTCCGCTCGTGACTACATCTGGATGTCACATCTGCATTACAAGGTATATATCTATAGCCCGAGAGCTTCATGAAGGACTGGAGTGCTATTTTGTGGAGGATTTTGAAAGGGTGTGCAGAACAGCCCTCCTTCTTTACAAAAATCTCTAACAAGAAAAATTTAAAATGGCTATTATTTTTTAAATTTGGATCTTTCAAAAGACTTAGTTTTCCTTTAATCTTAAAAAAAAAAAAATGCAATATCACATATCTGCAATACCAAGTTACAGATAAAACAAAGTGTGGTTTCAAAATGGAAAACTAGAACATTAGAAGCTGAGTAGCACTAAAGATTTTCAGGAGAAAAATCGCCCTCTCCTGAGATTTCCACGTTTCTGTGAATTTCTTGGGTTTGTGGCTACATTTTTCCCCTCTGGTGCTTTGTTACTGTGCTGTGAGAACTGTAATATCATATAACTGAAACATCAAATACCTCCTGCCATCAGAAGACATCTCTGGCATATTTTGGTGGCCAATATGTTTGTGTTCAAGCAGGATGCTCAAATCATACACAGAGTTGTGACAAGAATCTAATAAGGTTGAAAGCACGTGAAACTTGATTAAATAATGTTTCTAATTAGAAGAGGGTATTACTTATCAGAAATTCAAAAAGTTTTTAAATTAAATTTGAGGACTAAGGGGGTCAGATGACATGCACAAATTAGTTTAATCCTAATTCTCATATGAGTGGGGTCATGTGGTCCAGGAACTCTGACTGCTGTGGCAAAGCTATTAAATGGGGAATTTGTGCAGGGAGGCAAAGGAAATTTTTGCTCTCCCAGCAGAAACGCCAGGGAAATTGTTCCCTGGGGAGGTCAGAAGATATTTTTGTGAGGACCTTTTCTGAAAGGCACTGCGAGGTACTGGGCTAACCTCCCATCCCTAATACTGGAAGGTGAAAGTACAAGTGTGCAATTGTGCATTCTCCTGGCATGCTCATGGGTTGGGCAGGATTCATTTTGGGGGGGGATCCCTAGGATGTATTCACGCTGGAGGCTGTGTTGCACAGCTCAGCAGACCTCTTGTAGCTTTGGTGAACACCACCAAGCTCTAACACAAGCTGGAGCTGTGGTGGCTCTGTTCACGTTGGGACTTGTTTCCTTTCTTAGAACTTACACCTCCGTTTCTCTGATGGCTGCATCCCAGCCCAATTTCTTGGTTCTTTGTGCCTTCCTGAGCTGCCTAGACCTGGATAGGCAATACCTAAGGGTCTGTCATATTTAAGGTCTTAGGTAAAGGATCTTTCCCAGTTGATCCACTCTGGGCACCATGATATAAACGTGCCCTGTGTGTTTGGTGGGCAATGGGGATGTTGCTGGCTCATGCTGAGGCTGCCTTTAGTTGCATCAAGCGTTGTCTGAGGTTCAACCTTCCCCATGGACGCAGTGATATTATCTCTTGGTTCCCAACATGCTCCTGGTCAAGGACTTCAACTAACACCGGAATCTGCCTATTGTTTTCTGGAGACTGACTGAGTTATGGACTTAGAAATAGGGTCAGGGTTAAGATTTGTGAAATTCAACACAGCACATCCCAGTTTATTGATTTATTTTTCATGCAGAGGTCATTTTTTACCAGTTTCTCTTGGCTGTGGTGGGAGCTGGGGCCAGTGAATGCCTAGTCCATAGCTAACATTGGGATTGGTGTTAGTGCCTATGGTACAAGGGATAAATGAGACTAAGGTCTGTGTCACAATATATTTTAGCTGAAACATTGATGCTTATTAGGAAAGGGAAGGGAGAGAAAAAAGAAAGAGCATTTTGCCAGACCTCCTTCCGCTTTTCATTTGCAAGTGTGAGTACTGTAAATAGCCCAGCCAAGGATTGGAGATGTTTCCAGGTTGGGCTTCCAGAGAAGAAAGATTGGAGAGCCAGGATTAGGTCAATGTTCAGCTCATCCAGAGGAAAGGGACGGAGGGAGTGGGAGTTAGTTTAGAGTTAGGGTCTGTGAAACAGGGAAGCAGAGCCAAAGTCATAGCCAGTTTCTGCAATTCACACTTAGTTATTCAAGTGGAAAGAGGTGGAAATGTGGTATTGGTGTCTCTGTGTGACGTATCCCCAATTTCATCATGTGTGTGTGAATAACACTGGGTTCACTCTCACAGCTTGGTGAGTGAACCAGTTTGGGGCTCACCTTTAGGCTGAGCAGTGTGTATTGCCTAAGGTTTAAAGTTGGTTGCAGGTACAGAAGTGATTTGGAAGAACACGGAGACAGGTCTTGGGAATTTAAAATTTAAATCTATCTGTTAAAGGGTTTTTTTTTAAATTTAAAAAATATTGATGTTCACGATTTCTACCTTTTTAAAAAAAAATGCTGTATTCCTAATTTTTGGTTAGCAGTACGAGCGTATCAGAAGCTAGTGTTCAGGTGGGGTTATGATCACAAAAAGAACTGCTGCAGAATGATGGTTAGGGTTGAATTTTGTTGACCCTGTGGAGGAAAGCTGTGTGCTTCTCTCAGTTGATTTGGTTATGTTATTCTGAATTTTTACTCAATATGTATTCTTGGCGCAGGCTGGGCTTAGACTAGGGATAGCCTCTATGAAACTGGCGACTACAGAGCTACAGTTATTTTCAAATTTGCAAGTTCTGTGATGGAGAACATTGATATCACTTTATTTGAATACCTTAAGCTCAAGTTTCTTGTGGTGCTTTATCCCTTTCTCATTCCCTATATTATTGCTCAAGTTACTTTTACGGGACTTGAAAGACACATTGCAGACCTAAGCTTACAGCTGAACTTTGGCATGTTGGTGAAGGAAAATATAGAGTTTGCATCAGCTTGTTTTATTCACAGTTAAATTTTCACTCAGAGACATATGCCTTATCTATCGCCAAGGTTAGGTTTAGCGCTAGGTTCTACTGTAATGCTCAAAATGCAACATTTTGTTTCAATGAAGGCTTCCAGTTACGCAGAGGAAACATCTAACTAGCGTCAGCTTATTTAAATGCCGTGCTCTTAGGCTTGTATGGCCTTGAGTGCCTTCTCAATGGCCAGTGCTTGGGTAATCTAGGGTTTATGAGACTAAAGGATGCATAACGAGGCTTACGGTATAAATTTGCCAGTTGTACTAAATCCAGTGCAAAGGTTGGGATTAGTTCAGAGGGTCAAAAAGAGTTGAATCGGAAAGCCAGGAGTTTGACTGAGGTTTGCCAGCTGCAAAGAGAAGAGCCGAGGGCTGCTTCCACTTGCTTTGAATCCCTTAGTCTGAACGCCAAATTTGGAGTTAGACTTGGGGTCAAGATGCACCCGGTGGTCCTTGTTATGGACCAAAATACCTCTCCACGAGGCTGCTCTGGGATTTTCTGTGTTTCTAGGAAGAGCTGAAAAGCTATGGTGACACAGTCAATGAAAGAAACACACTATAAATAATGTCGCCCTTGATATCAGCTATGATGTCATCTCAGAGCCATGGTTTATGGTTTCCATGGCTACAGTATAAGCAAAATCCCATGGCTGGTCCCCATACCCCATCATGAGTCAATCCTGCTTTCTAGGGAGGGTGCAGTGAGTTTTTGTCCTTGTCCCTTCCCCTTTTGCCATTAGGGATGATAAAGCCAAAGCTACGTTAGAAGGTACCAGAGAGACTTTAGTAAAGATTTTAGAGCATCTTGGCCCCCCAAAACTAATGAAAGATGAATGTATCACTTCGTTTTGTGCTGTAAGTAAAGAAAAGGTTAGATCTCTCTCTCTCTGGATATAGAAGAATAATTTTTGAGAGAAAGATGCATTTTATTGCTAAAAAAGCAGTTTCAGGTCACTCCACATCTAGCAATAACAGCTGTATTTAGCAGAGTACTTTGTCAGAAGAAAATAAAAAAAGATCAAATGCAGGGAGGGGAAATCAAAGAGTTACAGTCTGGATGTTTTAAAGCCTAGTTTAGCTAAATTCAGCGATAATTCTTCAAAGGAGAAAAATACCACAATAAAACATTTATTGTGTTTTTGTGCTTGTTTTCATTCCTTTGAGAAAAATGAAACAGCTTAAGACTCATCCAATTCTATTTTTTTTTTCTTAGTTTTTCAGTTCAAGCATTAAAACAAAAAATCAGTTATTCACATAGTTCTCACTATAGATTATACTATAGGAAAAAGTTGTAAGATAGCTTTTTGTTTGGCCTGACCCAGTACCATTCAAGAAGGCATCATTTGGTTTAAGTGGACATTGGCAAGGTCCTTAGTAAGTATGTGAACAATTAAAGAAAATCAGATATTTAGAAATTAAATGGGGGAAAAAAAAAAAAGAAAAAGAAAAAGATCTGAGTGTGAAAAGCCCTAAAAGACATGTGTGAGAACTAATTCAACTGCAAGGCTTGTGCTCAGACCCATTTGGTGGAGAATTGTTGAGGCCTGAGGCACAAAGAAAGATGTTTGGGCAGCAGAAGCCAACTTGGAGGCTGTGAAGTGATTTGTTTCTATTTCCTTGTATCAATTCGAACAGTCAAATCAGCTTTACAGCTCCGAAATAAACACAGTTGGGAGTTTATGTGAGTTCAGGATGGTGTAATCTGTATGTTTTGGACATGGTAGGGGAAGGAGAAGAAACATTTGCAGCCAATTTGCCAACATGTTCCTCATTTGACATATCAACAAGTTGGTTGAGGTAATGGGAGAGATAAGTATTTAAAGTTGTAAATGCTTCAGAAGCTGAGAATCTGGAAAAGGGAATTAGTTTTGAAGTTCAGCAGTCATTTATAGCCAGATACATGGGATGGTGTGAGGGGACTTTGGGCATTGCTGTGCCTGCCTTGTAAATACCTTGACTTACACCGGGGCTTACTGTCCTGAGACACGCAGCCAGGCGACGACTTGGGGAAAGAGACCTTTGACTTGTCAGAGGATGGACACGCACAAGGCAGAGGGCAAGCAAGAATCCGTCTCAAGCAAGAAATGTTCGTCCTGCGGATTGCATTCAGCCTGCCAAAATATTCATCCAACCTGGCGGCTGCCTCTCCCTGACTCCCGTCCCGGGGCACAGGCAACGAGCTGCAGCTGGATGAGCTGCTCCAGCTCTGCTGACAGCTGGCTGCTGCCTGCCGTTGTCCTAGGATAAGACCTGCTCAGAAAATACTTCTGCTACGTGGCTTTCCAGCCAAAGATGGAAGAATGCCTTGTTTGTTAACTGAGCTGAAAACGAGGGAGATGGAGGGAAGAATGATGTTAGCACGCCTGCAGTCAGTTGATGCTTTCCTGCAGAAATGTGGGTGCCTGAGGACTCTGGGACCCACAGAGCTGCTCGAAGCTCAGGATCTGTCCAAAGCTCCAGGGTTTGCCTCTGACTCAAAGATTTTAAGTCCCTGTTCAGGCCCCGGTGAAGTCAGAGGACACGTGGATTGCTCTGTGGTCCTCTGCGGCTCAGCTACTGGAACAGGCCACCTACTGAGCTGAAGCTTTTGGCTTTTCATCAGTTTTAAAAACTAATTGATATGAATCATGATAATGATCGGTTTGTAGGGCTTGCCTTTAGCAATCAACAAAGCTGCTTACAGAATTGCAATCTTTATATGACTGCGGATATCTCAGCCGTGTCACTGAACTCAAGGGCAGCAAAACCTTCAGGGATTTATTAGTACAGAGCTACTTTCCCAGCTTCTGAAAGCCTCTTAGTATTTTCTGCAGCGTATACCTTCTTTTATTTCTGGACTTTCTGATCATGGCTCTTCCGTTGCCTAAGGCCTCAGTCAGCTCTAGAAATAGCCCTGTCCTAGACTTGGAAAGTTGTGTGAAATGCCTTGTTTTCTGTTTTACGGGTGGGGGGCCTGCGAGTGAGACCATTGAAGGCTGTCAGGTTTACCTGTGATTATGGAAATATCTGTAATCACACATCGTAACAGCCACTGTGATTTCCTAGTCTGTGTGTGTGTGCAGTCTGAGGTCTGTGGAAGGCAGCAGGAGGCAGGAAGGCTTCCCAACAGGGAAAATCAAGCCGTACATCTCTGGGTAGACCTAAGGACCAAACGCTCCAACTTCGACCTACCCACTTCGATATCTCCGTGATTCAGTTCTTCCCTCTGCAGTGAAGCAGCAAATACACTGCTGGGAGCTTGGGATGGGACCTCAGGGAGGGAGTTGAGGGATTAAAGAGCTTTTCAACCCTTTGCCTCTGTCCCAGCATCCCCCTCACGGTGTCCGTTGGACATCCCAACAGGGAATCCGCTCCGGGACATCATCATATCGAGCCGTAGGGTCGGGCTTGCGGTACGAGCTGCCATAGCTAAACCTTCTCCCGTGGGCAGTCCCATCGGGAGTGGGCTGATGAGGGGCAGTCCTTTCATCTCTGCCAGCTTAGACTGGGATCCAGACGCCTTTCTCTCCATCGTTACCAGCTATTGGTCTGAGAGCATACTTTGGCCATAATCCTTGTCCATTCTGCAGGACTGCTCCGGTATTTATGGCTTATTTCTGAATCACGGCTAAACTGCCTGATGAAATTTAGAGAGGTCGGCACAGATAAGTGTCCCACAAAAGCCCTGTTTCAGAAACTTAAGTGGGTTTAAGTATCCAAGCAGTCTCATGTAAAAAACAGTTTCTGGGATTTCAGCGTCGCTACTGGTAAAATGAGTTTCAGGTCTTTATTATGCTATCAAAATACTTGAATCACCACTTGAACTAAATGAAAGCTTACTGTGTGTGCATATAATTGTTTTTTTTGCTACCTATTACTTGATTGGGGTTGGGTAAGGTTAGCAAAAGAATTAAATTAATTTTCTTTGAGAGTTATGCATTATGAAGTAAGAGGTATAAAAGTTACATTGCACACGGCAAGTGTCTCGAGGGTTTGGTTTATAGACTTGTTTATATTTTTATTTTAATGATTATTACTTTCTCCGTGTCATTTCCACTTTTGCATCTCCACATTCATTATGTTTTTATTATCTCTTTTGTAAAATCAATGGCTGCAAACCAGAGAATTTGGTTCTTGAAATAAATAGATCCAAATATATCTATCCATAAATTAAATGTTGTGGCTGTGAGAGGGACTTTTCCGAAGTCACTAAGCTTAAACTGAAGCCAATTAATAGCTGACCTTTCATTTTTATGGACCATGGAGTGCAGCACATCCATCTGACTTGGCAGATTTGAAATTATCCAAGCAAGAGCTGAACTGCATTGAAAAATACATTAGTAAAATTAGTGCTCATGAAAGGCAACAGATCAACAGCATTAGAAATCACATCCTCGCAAGCTAGTTGTAAACCCCACTGAAGTCAATCATAAGTCTTTCTCCTGACTTCAGTAGGTTCTGGATGAGGGCCTTTGTCCCCAGAGCACATACAGCCTTTGCAGGGGCTGTGCATATTTCAGCCGGTGGTTTCACCGTGGACCCCAACTGCTGCATGTTCCCAAACGTGCTGTGAGACCTAGGGGTGGAAAGTGCTGTCACGGAGCAAGAGAAATCTGTTTACAAAAAATGGCAAGATGAAGTGAAGAGAAGACAAAACGAGAGGACAAAAAGGAGGCATCGGGTAACCTGGTGGCCACGGCCTATGAAAAAGAAAATACTGCCTTAGCTGGCATGTGTCCGTGCCAGCGTTAGGGAAATTTTGTGCCTGGTCAAACAGCTGTGGGTACTTATTATTGCTCCTATCACAACGAGATTCACTGGCTAGAGAGACAAACGGAGTGAGGAACATGTGTTTATGAACAACTCTGTCATTTGGTGGCTGTTGTACCACTGGTAAAAGAGGGATTTATATTTTTTTAATTGCCAGAGAAAGTCCTCTCAATGTCTAGCTGAAGTGGGCTTGAGCTTGTCAAAGTAGGAAAAGCCCAAAGCTTCTGTCTGAGCTGTACCATCGCACCTAGGCGGGTAATTGATCTAAACATGAGGATTTGTGGCGATGGAGAGTCCGCTCTATCCTGGATAGCTACTACATCCAAAGAGTGTTAGGCTGGGACAAGAGAGGAACACAGTACAAGCCCTGTGGGAGCTCAGCTCACGGTGAAGATGGGAATGAATCAGCTATGAGGGACAGCCACTGGCTGTCCCTTCATCTGTCTCCAGTCCCTCCACACTTACATGCTCTTCTTTGCTCATGAAGACCTGCAGCTCCTTCCCCAACTAAATATTGGATTGAAATTTCTACCGCTTTGAGCCATTGGCGAAGATAAGATGGTCTGATTCCTTCTTCGCACAAGAGGTGAGTTTGGGCTGCATGACTTTGCTTTATAGTTTCACGAACGCCAGTGTTGACTGACATGGCTATGTTCATTCTGTTATTTTCAATTATTTGTGGAGTCTGCTAAATGCTTCGGGAGGTTTGAGATGTCTCACTAGGGACAGGTGACTTTTCTGGTGTGCCGAAGAGACGTTCAAGTCTGAGTTCCTTTTGAAAGGATGCCTGTCAGGGAAACGTGGTGGTCCTGCCCCTCTCCTCTCTGTCCTGCTCTCGGTTCTAGAGCAGGTTCCATTTTGAACAGGGAGCAACACCGGTCTTTTGTACCTGGTAAGCAGTGTAAATGTTATATGTAAAAGAGTAACTTCTAAACAGAAACTATAATCAGGATAATCTTAGAATAAATTTAGCATATGCCATCTTACCTGAAGCGCTCCCTTTAAGCATAGGAGCAATCTCTTTAGATAGTATGGCAAGAAATATCTCAGCCAGAAGTAGCCTGGCTGCAATAGTGCTGAGCTCTGGGCAGGTTAAGTTACTCTTCTGAGAGATGAAAAAGGAGATGATAGCTTATTCTTATTAGGAATCTTTCAAAGAACCAAGTAAAGATTGTGTCTATTTGCAGAAAGAGGAGGTTACTTGCATATCTTCAGTACAAGTGTGCATACTGTTCGTAAAATTAACCAGTACTTTTCAGCTCTATATGGCCTCTGTTCTTCATCAAAACATTTTTTTTGGTGTGTGTAGATTATGGTTTTAATAACCTTTATTTTCTTCATATCATGTTGGTGTTCTGAAATATATCTCTATGTATTTTTTCTTTGGCCCTAAAACTGAAAAAAAACACTATATATACACCTCTAGTCCTGGGTCATCAAGTCCACCTCCTGGTTGCCACCAGGTAATCCATCTTATAACCTCGTATGCAGACCCATCTTTGTGCATCTGAGAACCAGCCAGGTTTCTCCTTGGGTGTTTCCATGGAAAGGCTGCTCTAGAGCTTTGTCAAATTTGATATTGATCTGTTCCTTCCTATTTTCTCTTGTTCTACCTGCCAGTCTTCTCCGGGCTCGCTGGGAAAATGGGGTGGTGGTGGTGGTGAGAATAATTGCTTTGGTAGAAATAAGTGAACTGAATGAAATTAGCCCAGTGTCCGGTGGTCTGAACAGTGAAAAAGTAGCACTTGGTAACGATCAGGCTTGAACTCTTGCCTATTCACCTGACCACTATTGCCTTGTATTGTGCTTGTGTTTTCCCATCTTTTTGTCTGTATCAGTCTTTTCTCTTGTTTCATGTTTCATCCGAAAACTGTTTTGGAGCAGGACCATCTTTTTGGGTTGAGTATGCACAACATCTAGACGACTGGGATTTATGATTAAGGCTTCCATAAGGAACACGATATGAATAATAAGAATAATATGAATAACACTAGAGAATATAGTCAGGCTTGCCATACAATATCTGACACAAATCCTATATCTAAAAATAGAATGCCACAAGCAAGAGAGATGTTCAAATTAATTTGAAGTGTGTTTTTTTTTTTTTTTGTCACTGGGATTTGCAAGTGGACAGGGAACTATATTTCAACAAACTGGCATTTCCACTCAGAAATGTTCTAAATGGGATTTTTAGGAAATAACTGTTGAACTATGCCCATCCCTGCTACTGCACAGTAAACCCTGCCCTCCCCCCCCCCCCCCCCCCCCCCCCCGCATATTAAGCAGGATGCCAGTAACGATGTGGTCGTTTTGAATTGTCTTGCTGGAGTTTTGCCTGAGGAAGCAGGGAAGGCTTTAGGGTCTAGCTCCTTGTGTGGTGGACAAAATATTTCATTACATTTAAGCAATGAGCACAATGTTCCTTTTTAACAGGCCTATTGTTGTTGGAGAGGGAGGAGAGAGACTGTTGTCCAAAAGCCCCTTAAATGGAATTTGAAGTAATGAATAGCTGTGCTTATTGGAAGTGAGAATTTATGGAGCCATTGGCCATTGCTGCCAATCCTAATACGTGTTTCGCCAGGTAGTGTTATTTGCACGGTGGTAACATTTTGTGTGTTGATCATGGAGCTGGATGAACTGGAAGATGCTGCGTGAACACGGAACCAAATATCATTCCCTCCCCAAAGAGTTTACAGTCAAAGTGTATTAAGGTCAGTTACCATATGTGGCTATGTAAAGCTAGATAGGGGACCGAAAAGAAGGATAGTCTGTTGACAGCCCAATAGTCCATGTGAAATAAATTAAGAGTTCAACTGAGGGAAGTGGTTTGGTAATTTTTTTTATTTTTTTTAAATTACTAACTGTAGGTACTATTAAATCTTGAGCTCTGTTCTGAATGTAGGACTGCTCATTCCTCCTTATTTTTGCCTTTGTAGTGTTCTGAAATTAAAATAAAAAAGCAGGCCAGGAAGGACTGTAAACACCTGTTAAAGCTTCATGATCTTCTCTACTTACTTGGAAATACTAGTCAAGTAAAGAGTAGGCTCTTCTCAAGAAGACATGTCCTGGATTGGTGAGTAACTAAGGAGAAATGTGACCATCTGATGGGCCTGACCAGGGGGTAACCAGACAGAAAGGATGAGACTGCTGAAAGGAAGATGGAAAGATTCAGAGATGGGAAGAAGATACAAGCGATCATCTTTTCAGAGGTAAACAGGATCCTGGTTTTGCAAAAGGACCTCAGTCCAAGTTCAAACTATGCAGAGATAGTGAGAAAGCTGGGGCACAGAAGTGTGTAATGCCATTCTTTTATGAGGGCTTTCTGTTTGTTTTGTTGTACAAATGAAGAGAAGTAGGGTTAGAGACCTTTGCAAGGTCTATGGATTGCGATCCTGACCTCGATGGTGTCTCTGGAAGCAATCTCTAAATCCATGCTCATGAGACTCTGGTCTGAGACAGAGTACGCTCACACGGTTGGGGAATTTGGGAGCGCTTATGCCGCATAGTAGGATGTGACATCTTGGTCAGAGGTGGTAACGTGTGCTGTTAGGAACCTGCCATGTTCTCTCCTGTCTCGGGAGGCTTTGGAAGGACAGGGACCCAAAGGGATGCACGTTGGTCACTGTCACCAAAGGGAGCCCTGCCAAGGATGTAGCCACTGGTGTGTCCCTGTCAAAAGGGTCGTGCACCCTGCGTTGGTGGCTGTTATCAGCAAGGGCCAGGGCAGGAGTGGGAAGGTTAGGAAGAAGCCAAGGGTATCCCAGATTTTCTTTTCTCTTATCTTTCTCACTGGATATCCAGTAAAATATTCCCAGACCATTTTTGTTTGTTCCCTTTGAACAGCCATCCTTGCCAAAATGCAGAGAGCAGTGAATATATGCATCTTGTAGCTGCCACTTTATATATCAAATTAGTAAAGCTTAATAAGTCCCCCATTATTTTGTTGCACTATGGAGAATACAGGTGTTATTCTGCATAAAATTTTCAGACAACACAGCAGGAGTTGCACTTTAAGCCTAACTGGCATGCACTTAGTTATCTAATTTTTGCACGTTAATCCTCTCAAGATGTCTGTTAACATAAACCTCATTAATTAATGTTCCTTTGGCATCTGCAAATGTATGATTCAGTGTTTTAAAGGAAATTGGAAGACCACAGAGTATTGTATTATGAATCGTAATATCGATAACATTTAAAGACATGTAAAGTAACTTAGCTGAATCCTTGACATTGGTGGCACGTGATACAGAAATATACCACCCTGTAACCTCTAATTAACAAAAAAGAAGGTCTTATCTCTGCTATCTCCATTTTTGTTTATGTTCTTAGACAATCACAGCTGTAGTAACACTTTGGCAGTTGTCTTCATTTCAATGTGTTTTCTTAAGGAAAAAATGGGATTCTCACCCAAAATAAATGTCTGAAAAGACATGGAGATCTGAATGAGAGGTGCTAGACTTCCTTTTTAGTCAATGTAGGCACACAGGCAGCTGCAGAAGGTAATTCATCTGATCACAACCTAAGAGAATTCACATCTAACCCTTATGCAAACAGCAGTGTTGCAACAAGCTCAAGTTCAAAATGCTATTTATAAAAAAAAAAGTGAGTACCTAAGGGACTTGTGGCATTCCTTTGCCCTTCTCATTTTGAATGGGAAATAGCAGACAGCCTATTGTCTCTGTTTTGGCATATCTGAGGCCAGAAAATGTGTCAAACATGCACTGTGGTCCTGAAATTTAAGCCTTTGTTTCCAGTCCAAAGAGATCTGGGATTTTAAAGTAAATGAGCAAACTTCTGGATATTTCTTTTGCAAAGCAACTTCCAGTTTTGAATTGCTTCAGTGCTTGCAGTAAGACCTTTCGTCAAAAGAAGTGAACCCACTTAATAAACATCGGACCTTAACTGACAGAAAACTTACACAACAGGAATGGGAAAGATTGTACCAAAAGTATGAAGAGATATTTAAGTATCACCACCATGCATTTCTACATAAAATCCTAAACATTATCTGTGGATGTTGTGGAGCAGAACTCGGTAGAGATCATGGGGAGAAAAAGGACATTATCCTAATTATTGCTCAAAAAGACTGGAGTTAAGACTCCTGTAGTGTTAATCACAAATATACAACTTAAAATCTTCCCGTTAGCAACCTTATCTTAAACCTCATGGGTTATTTATTGGTGGTAATGTTTTTAACAGAGGGCTGATTAGCTGTTGGAGCAAACTACCAGGGAAAGCAGTGGATTCCTCTTCTCTTGGAGTCTTCATCTCAAAACTGGAAGTCAACGTTGCTATGTTCAATACAGCAGCTACGGAATGAAATTTACAGTCTGTATGACATGGGCTGAATGCAGAAATGTCCCTTCTGGCCCAAACATTTATGAATTTCAGTGTTTTTAAAGTACCTACAGATCCTTGAATAAAAGACACAATTGGAAGTACAACATATTTTATGGGAGAGCTCCATCTGCCTTACACGGAGGTAGAGAAAACCTCACACAATTGTATAGCGGGCTCAGGTACATGCGCATTTTATTAAACTTATTACAACTTTCAAGCAAGTGGGTGCCTAGACATAAATAAGCGAGGGCAGACTAGCTTTACTAAAATACATACTTTTCGCACTCTGACAGGCATGCGAGGGGCTGCAATTGCCTGTGTCTCAAGGACAATTTTAACAGCAAGACCAATCTCCTCAGGGAACCGCTCTCACTTTTTTTCATTTAAAAAAGGAGAAAAGAAACCCAAGCCTAAACATACGATGGTTTTATTATGTGAAACCCAATAGGAAATGAAGTAAGAATATCAGACCGCTTTCAGTTGGGTAGTTTGCTAGCAAGTGATTTTGTTTTAAGTTGGAAGAGGGGCAGCTGTGTCGGAGGCTGGCTTCCCTTCGCCTAAACGTCGGGACCTCTTCAGCATTTTAATTGTACAGAGGTCCTTGGGGGAGCTGGGCAGTGAAAAAGGTAGAGCAGGCTTGATGGGAAACGTTTCCCAAGCTTTGATCCAGGTTCGGGTGGTTTGGAGAGGAAGATTCGGCTGTGGAAGCGGAGGAAAAGACCCCTTGGAACGATTGCAGCAGCTCCCGGTTGTATCTATTGGTGTGCACGCAGGGGTGCGTGTGTGTTTGTGTGTTTGTGCACACTCACTGTATAAGCAGGCCAGCCGAATTCCATCTTCATGGACAGTTCAATGGAAAGTTAGCTCGAAAATGCAGTATATCATATTTCATGAATTTAATAGGGTTTTCATGATTTTACAAAGTGCTTCAACCAGACACTCACGGCTGGAGGCTGCACAGCAGGAGACCTAAAACACTGCATCTGTGTTTTTCAACTCTTGCCAGAATCCATTGAATTTGATCCGGAATGACTATGCATCTTTGGAATGTACATTCACTTTTCTCTTGCCTTATCCAAATAAAAAAGGGAGGGGGGGGGGGGGGGGGGGGAAAGAGTCCTATGAGAATTCCATATGGAAACACTAAACTAGCATTATAAAGGATTTCCTATAAACAAAATTACGGTCACAAATTTTGGACTCGGACCACATTTGAAACAAAGGGCTCTTTGTCTCCCTCTTTTTAATATATTATTTTATCTATGTTAACACACACATTTTTATTTTTTTATAGATATATATAAACAGATGTGCACCTATACACTCATGCAAAAATGAATGTATATATTAGTTTGAGGTCCATTTGCAATCTCTCTTATTTTTTTTTAGATTGCAGAACTCCTAACAAGAGCAAACTTTAATCGTTCTGTGCACTAAATCCCTTGAAAATAAATATCCAGGGCAACTTCAAAAGCCCTTAATTAGAAGCACATGTGTGGTGTTACAAATTTCTGGCTGAGGCGGCTGAGTTGTAATTTAATGTTATGATCTGCCATAAATATTATCCATAATGAGCAGACTTCGTGTTACACTTCTGTACGTCAGATAACTGCAATATTTTTTGTCTGCTTTTGTTCAATCACTGAACCTTAAGTGAAGTTTAAAATTAGAAAGAAAGAAAGGAAGAAAGAAAGAACCAGTTTTCCCACCGGGGAGCTGAACATTTTTGTCCTCCTAGCTGTAAAGAGGGCTACTGGTTTTATTCTGTTTTCTTTGTTATGGTTTAAAAATGTGGTAAACAGATAATAACTTGAGGATGGTGGGGGAAGGGGAATAATAAGGATTGGAGGTTAGTGAGATGACTGGTTGTTTTGGACATCTTTCTGATAGCAGCTTCCTGGAATATGGGCTGTGTTCCCCCCCAAAAAAACCCTCATAGCGCATTTCTGCATGAAAATCGAAACCATTTCTGTCCCTGTGTTGTACTTGACCCAAGGGCCAGTTGTCTGTCATACTGCAGAAACTTGAGGATAGAGGATAAAATTTTGTATGTTAATTTTAGGCAGTGTTTGTGAATCGGTTTCGCAGCCTTGGCATAGACTGTGTATGAATATATGTACGTGTGTGTGTGTGGAAGGGGGGGTAACGAACCAGCCTGTAAATTTACAGTGCAAATATACAGCTGTAAGGATTATGCGCTGGTTTCCTAAATGTGTGTGAAACGATACAGAAATAGTGTGGGGCCATGGAACAAGTCCACAGACTCATGACTCATGTATAAAGAGGCAGTGCGGTTTTGGACTTCAACCAACCGTGCAGGCTGCGTGGTTTTTTTTCCTTGCAGAGTGCCCTGGGACCACCTCCTCACCTCCCATACCTATTTAAAATGACGAGCCTTATCTGGTGGTTTTGACTTCAGGTACCTGAGCGTTGCCTTGGCAGGCTTTCCGCGCAACCGAAGCCACATCTTCTAGCCCGAGCGCAACGTTCAGGAGTGCTGCTCTCTCCTGGGCTACCTCTCCTAGACGGAAGACGTTGCGTGTCCTCAGCCCACGCTCCCTCCAGCAGTCTGAGCATCTCCTGCGCCTTCTCCCCCTCAAACAAGCCTTTTGGTTGGAACCGCTTTTATGCCAGATCCAAAAATAACTACTGCAGGAATGAGCAAAAGTCTCCGTCAAAGAGCCCAGGGTGTGGACGTGTCTCCTTTATTGACTGCAGCGGCTCGACATAAAATGCGGCTCCTGCAGCTACATGCTGACGGAGCGATTCAAAGCAGGGAAGCGGTGAGCAAAGGCATAACGGTTTCAAGCTGCAGGCACTACAGGGCCAGATACAAAGCAAATAAATGGCTGGAAACAGCGTGCTCTGTGGGCACGATAGTAAGTGGTCAGATGGCAGCGTGGCGTTGGTCCCTGTCTATTTAGCTTTTGCCAGACTCTCTGGCTGCTGCCACTGCTGCTGGGGAGAGACTGGGGTGTCTGGGACGGTATGTCCTCCCGGGAGATGTCAAGCCCTCATGGGAATGGTAGTCAATTCTTGTGGCAGCAGGAGGAGCTGCAAAGCCAGTTCTCCAGGGTTTCCCCTGCAAGACTTTCTGTCTTGGCTCTGCCCCTCATTCCTGAGATGCCTATATGCACTTTTTGCCTATGTTACTGCAAAGCCTTGAGCTGGATCGCATCCTATCAGATCTCATAACTCATAGCAGATACAGCAAACTGCAAGCCAGGTTCATTCCCTGTGCTAACTCCCCTCAGCCCAGCTGAGTTACATGGAGATGAATTTGGCCACCTCCTTTCCCTCTTTAGGTGCTGCAGAGCAGAAGCAAGGCTGTAAACCTTCCAGGTGACACGTTATCTCCAGAAAGGTTTGCCAAGTTACTTTATAAACTTCAGCTGCATAGGAGAGAAGATAAAAGCTATAATGTTGCCCATCAGTCCCCAAGATGGATATGTTGCTCAGTCTCTGGCTGTGTTGGATGTCTCCAACCAAACCTTTCATTAAAGTCGCAGAAATAAAATACCTCTACTCTCTTCCTCCCCTTCCATCTCTAGTTTCTGGAACCAGAAATGCCAAGATATGGAGAGGCTGCTGTCAAGATATTTCTACCAGAGGTGATGGAAATGCCCATTTCTCGGTGACTGCCAGCATCAGTTTGGAGGCTGGGAGGGTTCAGATATTGCTTGGAGATCTGCAGAGCTGCAAGTGCGTCTCTGAATGCAGTCAGCACTCAGAGTCATCTCCAGTCATGCTTATAGAGGCACATCCAGTAGTTTGGGCCACTTACCAAGCCAACCTTAAACCAAATATATTGCTGGAGAGAGGTTTCCAAGTCCTTGTTTCATAATGTTATTTAACACTTCGCAAGTTCCTTCCAACCAGAGATCAAGAAGCTATTAAATATATGAATCATTTCAGTGTTTCAGAGCAGCTCCCTGAAGTCCCCCACCGCCACCCCCAGCTCCGGCTGACCACTGAGCCATAAATGACTTCCCCAGCGTGGACTGGTATGACGTAACATCGCTGGAAGTTGTGGCATTGTGTCCTTATTCGCTATCATTTACTTGGGTGCATGCAGCTCCAGGTAAGATGGGGATTATCTGACGCACACCCTTAAGCCCAGAAAAGCTAAATGTGAAAGATTGGTAGGACAGACCTAAAGTGAGAAAGTGCTTTTTCAACTGAGGTCAAACACCAGAAGTGAGTTCAAGCCAAATGAGAGCTCAGGATTCACGTGGCCTGGCCCAGTGCTCACTGCCCTGTGTGAGGCTGTTCTTCTGTCCACCTCAAGTCC
This sequence comes from Astur gentilis, assembly GCF_929443795.1. NCBI lineage: Eukaryota > Metazoa > Chordata > Aves > Accipitriformes > Accipitridae > Astur > Astur gentilis. The sequence goes on along the minus strand of NC_064919.1, from coordinate 84,686,460 downwards.
TGGACCAGCTCTTCCAGAGCCGGAAATCCTGACTTCCAAGAAGGGACAACCATGGAGAAACCAGATGTACAAGGTCTGTAGGACCTACCAGCTACGCTTGTCCCAGGGAAAGACACTGAAGTGTGGTTGTACTTTGCGTGAAGCTCGGTTGAAGAGGTAAAGAGGACCTTGTGGCAGGTTGTTAGATGCCTGGCAGCTGCTCCCCTGCTGTCTAGCTCTGCTCTTCCCCATGTACCTCCTCCACTTAGAGCTTTGCAAAGGTGACAGAAAAGAGCTTCACAATTTGGTATTTTACAGAACTGTGATTAGTGTCCGTTGGCCCACAGACGCCTTTCACAATGAAAAGAGGGGAAAAAATTTATCCCAAACAGTAGGAGAGAGAAAAAAATTGAGACCATTGCTCATCTTCCAGACTTCCCAACTCTGCTAGCTTGCTGTTTACTATCCTTCTTTCATGGCTCAGTGCATCAGGTTTTCCTTGAACTCTTCATTCACTTAGCTAGGTGTGGTCAATGAAGAGTATTGTGCAGCAACCACACAAATAACTGGCTGCTTGCTCTTTCATCTTGGTTTCTTCACTTCTCTATAGTTTATCCTGATTGCCTCCACTGACTTAGTAGGCTTTGTGTCAGACTTGAAACCCGACCATCTGGTAATGATGGTAACGATAGTTATTCTTCCTTTGGGTTGGCTCGTATTCAACTTTTCTTAACTAAAGCACAGGTTTCTGCTGCAATCCAAAGAAGAATTTCCATTTCAGCGTGGTAGAGTACAGCTTGTCTGATCAGCTGTCCTGAACCCACAGAGATTAGTCATGTCCCTCAACCTGCTAAAGTACAGCCTCGTCAGGGGAATGGGTCACCTGTGTGCATGTACAAGGCTGCACAATGTGCTCAAGACAGATGGAAGAGACTTGCTGCCCCAAGCACTCATTTTTTTTAGGACGTCAATAGGTGGAGCTGAAGGAACAACGCAGAACACACAAGTGAATGTACATAAGAGTTTGTTTGCTTTTTTTGGTGTAAGTAGGAAGGGATTGCACTTGTGAAATGACAGAAGTGTAGCTGTATAGTGAAGGGAGGGCGTGAAGGACACAAGACCACTGCAGAGAAAGGTGGAGGAGCATTAGAAAAGGAATGGAAGGCATAGAAATTTTCATCTGAGAGAAAGTATCTCATCTCTGTCTGTAGGCCTCTCCGGAGTATATTCTGCATTTGATTCAACTTCTACACTTACAGCATTAAAAAAACTTTACTTTTCTTGGTAAAGCACCTACAGAATGAATTTTAGCATACAATTTTGCATATCTAGCTTAGATTAGACAAACATTCAAGTGCTTTGAGCATCAGAGGTATCCACCTTGAGATGATCTAGATCTCAGTTAAGGAAGGTCGGGTACACTTAAACTGTGCCTCTGGCTAAATAAATCACTTTGTGAAAGAAGCCTTAGTATTCCATGTAAATAAGGGTTCTCATGTCATGGTTTGCTTAGTCTGCTAATCAAAACATGTAGCTCTGAGCACTTCCCATTTAGTGCAGCTTATGAAAATCAAGCATCATTATTGCTGTCTGATACATTATCACCAGCAGCCATATAATGGGCAAAATGTTCCTGGGTTGGAACGAGTGCAATTTATGATTCTAAATTATTATGTATAAAGAAGGAAAAGTGCAGCTGGATATTCATTAGACGCGTTCAATTCAATGTATTGAAAACAGTAAAGAATATGTTTTAATTAATAAGCCAAGTGCACATGGAATCCGTAAAGAGAGCCCACAGAGCTCTTCAGCCCTCTCATACTTACTGGGAAGTGAAGTGACAAAGCTGCTCCTCTGTCTAGAGGGAGTTAGTCTGCGTTCATGCGCAGACCAGAGTTCTCTTGCTTTGGTTGTCTCTGCTTCATCACCAGCGTTAGCAGATTTTTGCCCTTCAGACCCACCAGAGATACAAAAGACATTGGATGTTTTTATGCGCCTCAGTGTTTGGACTTCCAATTTACAAATCAGTTTCAGGAGGACCATAGCTAGCATATTCCAAAAAGCAGGACCTTTGATCAAATTGTTGTAAGAAAGGGCAATTAAGAATCATTAAAAAGATGTTAAAAATGTGAGCATTGCCTCTCTGCTGCAGTGTTGGAAAGAATGAATAGGAAAAAGCAGGACATCTTGAACAGCTGTGAAGTTCAAGTCCCACGACAACCTTCAAAATCAAAACGGCATCATTGACATTTCCTCTAAGAGTTTGAAAATGTACTGAAGATATCTACCAAAAGATCTATTTCTTGTGAGGTATTCTTAAAAAGACCCAAAATAGAAATGCAGTAGCATGAACAATTAAAGTTACTGTTGGGACTGGAACTTCCATTTTAGCCCAGAATGCTTGTTGCAGAAATTTTTGGCACCTGGCATTAAGCATGTTTGTTAGAAGCCAGAAAGTGAATCACCTTGGAAATTCTGAGCAAAATTTCCATGGCTGTCATTGTGCAAGGGCAAATGAAATGTATTTCCAAATTATAAGGATTTTTTAACGTGATTTTTAACTCACAGCAACTAGCTCAAAATCAACCAATATTTGCATTTTGTAATTTAAGTTGAATCTTGAATTTTCTGATAATTTGTTATGTGAAGGAAAGGCAGGGGGCTTGGTTACAGTATTACGTTATGTATATTCACATTAGCGCTCAGAGCACCTTTGTTAGACGTGCCCTTTCCTCAAAAATTAAAACCAAACTGGGATCTCTCACTGCTAGTGCCCACCAAGTGGGCCTTGATACCCGTGCCCTGTTTAACCTTTTAGGTGTTAAACCGTGCCAAGAGAAGGTCCCAAGCAGAATCTGTGCTACCACAGGCAATTTCATCTGTGAGTATGTACAACCCTGCTTACTCTACGTAGCAACTGTAGTGAGGATTTGGTGACAGCCAAACCACCACCGGTACCCTGGGTGGCTTTTTGCTTAGTGTATAGCTCTTATACCACCCCATCTTCAGGACACGGTTTAGTGGGCATGGTTAATGGTTGGACTTGATGATCTTGAAGGTGTTTTCCAACCTAAATGATTCTGTGATTCTATGATCTTTGCATATATCCTGCAAAGAACTAAATAGGTTGTCATTTGGAGAAGTAATAGCTCTTTACAACATCCTGAAAGCCATCCTTAGAAGTGTCTGGATTCCAGGGTGGATTGAGTGGCTTACTATAGCCTGGATACGTGCACAGCGCTGCAAAGACGCGGCGAGGATCTCCCACCTGGGGTGCTGCCAGGGTGTCCTCCAACGCGCCTGCATGGTCGGTTGTGCTTCCCCTGCGCAATCGAGCAACTGCTTCGAAAGGCAGCTGGCAAGAAACTGTGCCTTCTCTGCAAAGTAGGTGAGTTTCCAGCCTAAATGAAAGTATCTGTCCTTGGAAAGAGGTAACCAGCATACTCAGATGAGGGGCTTTCATGGACAGAAAGGAGTGCACACACACACTCAGGGAGCCTGAACTCACTAGGGGAATATGGGGGGATCTCGTCCTCTTGCAATTGCAGAGTAGAGCCTCTCTACTTTAGCCTGCAGTGTGCTGGGACATGAAGATGGCTCCTGGTCACGTCTTCCTAAACCAAGGAAATACAGGAGCCTGAAATCCTGGAGGGCCACAGAGCAGGAGTGATCAGTAAGTATAAGGTGATGTATGTATATGGCAACATACCAACACCTCGTCTAGGTGTAAGAGAGCTGTGATTAGCCCCAAGGACCCATGATGTAAATGACCCAGTCATTGGAACTACTGTGGGCACTCATGGTGTGGTGGGTCCATCCCCAGCTGGTGAACAGAAAGCAGATCCTTCCTGCTGGGCTTGTAAAAGATCATTCAGAGTCAACACAAAGCCAGACACCTTGATCCCTCTCCCCCTGCTTCTACAAGACACCCAGACCGCGCTCAGAGGAGCTCTGAATTGTAGCTGACCCACACGCTCACCACTCATATTTCAACAGAATAAAACAGAGAAATGCTTGTGTAAGGAGTTTTTTTGCATACATGGTCCAGAAGAGCCACCAGCATAAAAAGTCTTTAAAAGGCTTGTTTTGTTATCGACAGTGTCATCAGTTGATGAGCACTGGAAACTACAGTGTTAATGGAAGAAGTGTCATCTTTGCTAGTATCTTCAACAAAAGATGTTGGTGGGAACGAGTTGTTCCATGAGCAGCAGGATTAATGAAACCATGTTTCTTGTGGATGTGTGTCTCGGGCTTGAACTTTCTGGTTAAACAACAGTGCCAACTTAAGCTTTTCCCATAGTTGTGATATGAATAATGTCTCTCCCCAACATGGATTCTCCAGTGTCTGATAAAGGGTAACTGGAGCCTGTATTATTCTGGCTGGTGCAACTAATCGAGTCCCTGTCTCCTCCCAGGCTGTAAATTTTCATGAAACCTGTACAATTCTAACAGATTTTGTTGAAACAGGTTCAAAAGTTGTCAGGGGGACACAAAGAGATGAGCTGATACACATACAACTTGGATCGTGTAAGTCCTTATTTTCTTTGGAAACCAGGATAGAAATATTCTCCGCAGGCAGATTTTAATGCAGAAAATGGCTATTTATGGAAATCTTTACACTCTTTTCTATCTTATAAAGAGATGCAACTTGGCTTCTCTCCTCTGTATGATTTATGACCTATAGGGGAAGGCGCATTTAAAGGTAACCTGCCAAGGATTTTCAACAATTGTCCCTCTTCCTCCAACAAGTTTTCTAAATTCTTGTGCTTGCTTTTGATGAACAAAAGCTCACCAAAAGGCTTTTACGTTTTCACTTCTAGTATTTTGCTGCTTGTTCTTGCTGCGACTTTTAGTGTAGAATCTTTGAGCTGTTTCACAAAGACCGTGTGAATCAATTCAAGTGCCAGTATTTAAATTTTAACACAGGTTTTCTGAAGACTCAAGTTTAAGCACTGATGTTAAATAAATAGTTAACAAAAGTTGCCCTTTCAGTTACTCTGCTTTTTCTTATCTTACTTTTCTTCATTTTAGTAGACGGTCTGTCATCAGACAGTCCTTCAGCCTAGACAGAAACTATATTGCCAAAGTAAAAATAAAAAAATAAGCTCTTCCAAACCCCCAGTTTTCTTTATGCTAAAGAAAGAAAGAAACACCAATGACGCAAGCTCTTTTTCCCTCTCACAGGTCCTTTTCTTACGTGGAGAAATGGTGGGAGGCTTCGAATATATCAGCCCAAGACAAAGTCTAATCAAAACCTAGTGAGATTTGTTTTTCTCTTTTTGTCTTGTCCACACGAATTGAAGATTCAGAAGTGATGGGTAACACTACTGTTGTGATTTTAAACAGGTCATTCTTCCTGGGAACAGGACCTCAAATCTCCATGTGTCCTAGGTGCATTGCAAAACCCAACTCTACCCTTCATTATTTCTGCTCTTGATTTTCACAGAGTTTAACCAGTTCTTGTTGTGGTCAGTACCAGTGACAAGCAAAGAACTTACAGTGATGAAATCAAAGGAGCCAGCACAAGGTAGTGCTAACAGACTACATCACTTTAACATTATTTTTCAAGGTGAGGGGGATGTAACTACAGCCTTAAAGATCACTCATCACGATAGAAACATTTACCTCTTGGAAAGCCTTTGTGTTATGGCTGTAGTTCAGGGAAACAAGCATTGTTTTTTTGCATAATTCACAATTCTTCAATATCCACTTTAAGCATAGCTGGTTCAAGCAGCACATGGGTTTTCTGATGCGGACGGCAGTGCACAGTACTATTTCTCAGCCTTTTTCACCCACTGGTTCTCATGGTGTCTGTGCACATGGAGAATTCTCAATCAGCAGAAAAAGAGCCGACCTCGTGCTGACCGGTAAGACACTATCATCTGTCAACATGCACTTCTACCCTACGTTGCTCCTTAAAGTTCTGATGGTTTTTTTTTGTTTATTTGATTTTCTCTCTATTCTGTAGTATGTTTTGCACTTGCTATGCTATCTCTCAAAAAGCTACAGCATTACAGCAACCTCTCACTGACTTCTTTTTTTCACACATCCTGTGTTCTTTGGTTCAGGATCGATTTTACACGGCAATTCGGCAGGACAGATGCGGCTGCAGGGGGACCTGTAGGTACCCACAGCTCTGGTGCCTCTCTGTATGTCCTCAATGGTCTTCAGGGTACGAGCCTAAAATTAGAGGATCACCTCCATCAATCTCTCAACGCCTCCAAAGACCGAAGCCGGGTGAGTGTTTGTCCCAGGTCACCGTTATCAGGAGAGGGATGAAGGCAGGGCAGGAGACCTGGGGGTGGAAGAGCTCTGGGAAGTGTCTGAGGTGTAGGCAGAACCTGCAGCTTGGAGTTGCCACCTTCTACTAAAATTTTCCTATGTGCAAAGGCTGCAGGGCCATATCTATTTTTTGTCCTTGTCTTTCCTTCTCCTCCAGCCCCCTTGGAGCAATAACTTGCCCCAGGCGACTGCGTCCTTTGCCTGTGCCGAGAGCTGGTCCGGGCTGCACCACCTGCCCTGGGCTGTTTCCACTCTGCTCTAGCTGCCGAAATCCTGGTAACAGCTCGTGGTGGAGTGATGGGAGCCTGACAGAGGGAATGTGAATAGCTCACTGCTGATTGACAGCCCCTCCGTAGCGTAGTCTGTCAGATTCATTATCCGTACTTCAGAAATCCCTGGAGATCCCATCACCATTTCACAGGGTGCTGTAGAAACATATAACGAAGATCCAGCCTCCTTTCCCCAAGAGGTGGCAATCTATTTCTAAGAGAAGAGGCAGTAGGTGGAATCAGCTTGTGGACGGCAGCGAGGAAAGAAAAAGACTTTGAAGATCTGGGAAATACACAGATGCCACAAAGTCTGGCTGTTTCCCTTTTGCTAATGGTATCAGAGTTTCCGTGGTATCCTCTGAAAGCGGTGGTCTCCAGAAGCGGACCCTCAGCCTGAGTCTTGTCCCCTAACTGGGTGGGTGTACCCCTAACTGGGTGGGTGTACCCCATCCACAAAGTAACAGAGAGCATCATGTTGGACGAAGACCCAGAAATTTGGGTTCCAGTGCTTGAACCTGCAGATGTTCCTTCTGTTGATATAACAATAAGACTAAGATATTTTTTTTTATTGTTATTATTTCCCAAGCAGCTGTCAAAGCGAATTTGAGGAAAGGGACTTTTAAGCGGTGTTTACGTGAGGAATGATTACTCATGGAAAATTCCTTCTCTGAACTTTTCCAATTTCATTAACAAAGGAATGTTTATAAAGCAAAGCCCAGCTCGACACACTGACATTTCTGAGTTTGGAGTTGCTCTTGTAGCAGTTGAAATTGAGTTCATGCGTCAGTTTGAGAGCAAGTATTAGATCTGGGTGGAGCAAGGACCTGCTCGTGGCAATCGTGAGAAAATATTCCTCATGTGGCAATGGGGCAAGTACTAAGAATATGAATGAAGGCATCTGAGATGGTTTGGTGAAAGCAGTTTCTTGCTCAGAACATTGGTTAAAGTCATTATTAGTTGAGCAGAATAAATAATTTTATCCTGGGCAAATGTTTGCAATCTCTAAAAGAGAACTGAATGTCACATTGCTTGTTGTTACTAGTAACTATTCAATGTTCGCCTTGAGGCAGAGGTTTGTTATGTAGAGACAAGATTCCTGACAGACTTCCCAGCCTAAAATTGGATCTTCATTAAAGCCAGGCTAATGTAATCTTTTTTTTCTGTGGTTTGTTTTACCACTTTTTCTGTTGTTTCAGCCAATGCTGAAAACCCCTGCTGTCCCTTCGTCCTACTGAGTTACCCAAAGTCTACCTTGTTCCAAACCCCAACTAGTGATAAGGACAGTCCTATACCATTCATGGTCTCATGCTGTCTATTTTTAAGGGATAGATTGAAGGTTTTCTGTGATAAGGCACCACATGCTACTTTTGGAATTGATCAGCGATTTGAACTTTCAAATCTTCTTTCACTGAAGGATGATGAGAACATTTTGCAAAAATAAGTACTACTATCTCCATTTCGCCGTCGGAAAGCGGAGGGTTGCAGAGCTATCTGAGGCCACACGCTGACGGAGTCAAACTCAGGCACTCTTCCTGGTGCTGCCAAGGGTGACAGCATCTCTTCATTTTTCAGTCTAGGATTACGAGCTATTTCTAGTCCCTACTAGTGACCAGCTGCTAAACCTCATGTCTCCCACAGCATATGCAAACCTAACAAGAACTGGAGAACTATGGGTGATTTTGACCGAGATTTGGTGCAGAAGACACAATACCTGTGATTTCTAGTAGAAAGGACTAACAATTAGGGAAACTTGTGACAGTTGTGAGATTAAGAACATGCAGCAATGCTTTTTGGGCATAGTGCTTGTAGAAAAAAAAACAGGCATGAATCTGTTAGGAAGAAAATCAGATAAATAGGGCTGCAGGGAAAGAAAATTTCTCAATGTCACCTTCCTAAGAGAAACTTCTCAGAAGACCTCAAATATAGCTTCCCTGATGCTAATGCCAGGCAGACAGGAAGCTTGTGCTATGCCACCGAGGTACTCAGCAGTTACGAGGTGTATATTTTAGAAGATCACATAAGGAATTAAGCATGAAGGTGCCATTTAATGATACATTTAAGCACTTGCTTTTTTTTTTAAAGCAGACTCTCTGCTGAGCATTTACTCCTTCGCGTTAATGACAATAATTACATGAAAATCCATTCGGGCTTCTCAAGATGCTGAATTTGCAAACTGGCAATACAAATACTTTAATACTCATTTAAATACACTGTAATTGCACTTGATTCTGAGTAGTGGTGGTTTAAAAACTGTGCCATTTGTAAATACTAGATCTCCCCTTCCCCCGCCCCGTCTCCACTCTAACATGAATCCTTAGCAATGTACAGCGTATCTGGTTGATGTCAGTCTTGATAAATGATTCTGCTGAAAGAGCTGACCATAAAGAATAACATTTTCCATTAAAAATTAATATATTCTCATGCCACAGGTCCTTGTGTAAGAGCAATACAATGGTCTGTATTGTCCATCTGTCAGCAGATCCGTGTCTGATTTGTGGTTTACCTAGGTCCTACAAAGTCCTGAGAAAATTACAGTTTTGATACCTGCCATTGATTAGTAATATTTATATGGTCATTCATTTGCACATTGGCAAGTGATGCTTGCAGTATGGCTAGCTGTAAGGCAGGCTCACAGCATGAAAGAAAGGAAATGACCTTTCCTTATTGAAGGAAAGGACCCAATTTTTGCTGTTTTTCCTTCAGCGCTCGGTTTTCCAAACAGATTTCCAATGGCACTGCAGTGGTTTTGTGTAGGATGGACATGGCTTTCTGCAGTCCTGTGGAGTCCTAGAGAAGCAGAAACTGAGTTATTAAGCCCAGTTCCCCACTACTGCAGGTCCCGAGTCACATCACTCTGCTCAGAAGCTCACTGAGGATCATGTCAAAAGCAGCTTGAGTTTCTCCCCTCTCCTTCCTTTTGCCACGATGGACATCCTAAGACCTAATTTGCTTTGCGTGTACAAATGCTCTCCTCATTTCCAGACTAAATACAGCCTTGGAGACTTTAAATTCCTCCTTTATTTTGGCAATATTGCTCTTTATATTAGTTTTCTGTGTACCTGGTTCTTATGAATATGGATAACTGTTGTGTTCCATATTTTCAAGTTACATTTTTTTGCTTACGTACGCATTGTGTGTGTACATGCATTGTGCCAGACTTTAGGTTGGAACCGTTTAAAAAATGCGTTTTCTTTCTCCTTTGCATTTTAGCTGTTCAGAAAAGTCTAGCAGAATGATTTCTCACCTGTGGAAATGGCTTCATCCAAGTGCTAATACTTTGCAAAAGTTGCATAATATTAGTGAGATTTTGTTTGAGAAGTGTATCAAAGCAAGGTCCAAAAAAAAGTCTATATTGATTTATTTGATGCTTCTCTGTTTTGTTTTTTCCCGGTTTTGTGTTGGATGATAATAACGTGAAAGACAAGAGAATGTGAAGCAGAATATTTCATTTGCTAGGAAGCAATTTTTTCATTATTTTCTGGGAAGCTGTTCACACGTAGAAGGAAGACAGCCACTGAGAAATGATACATTTTGGAACTTGCCTCCTCCAGAAAGAGAAAAGTGAGAGCTACCTATGAGGTCAGGCAAAATATTTTAAGAGGTCTTTGTAATTAATTTCTTTTAAGGGTAAAGTTGATTGTCAGCCTAAGGATACACTATTTTTCATTCTGTTATATTTAGAGATATGGGAGTGAAATAGCTCTTCTTTTTCTTTTTCTTTTTCTTTTTCTTTTTCTTTTTCTTTTTCTTTTTCTTTTTCTTTTTCTTTTTCTTTTTCTTTTTTTTCTTTTTCTATTTTTTTCTTCTTTTTCCTTTTCCTTTCCCTTTTCCTTTTTCCTTTCCCTTTTCCTTTTTCCTTTCCCTTTTCCTTTTTCCTTTCCCTTTTCCTTTTTCCTTTCCCTTTCCCTTCCGATATTGGAGTTGCTGCTTCCGGGGAGCATGACCCATTCAGTTTGATAGTGTCCTGGATTTCTACTCTGCTTGCTTATTTTATATAGGGACAAAACAGAGTTTGGAGAGAGCCTTACTCACACACAGCTAAAGATCCGTCAAATATTTTGTTGGTAGAAAGTGCACTTTCTGAATGATAAAAAGATTTTCCCCAAAATTTCTTATTGTGTGATGCAGTTGAAACCAATCCAGCTTCAAAATTCTGTTTAAGTCCAATCTAGAAAAATCTGTTTCACAATGAAAGTAAGCAAAAATGAATATTGTGCGCAAAATTTTGGCCAACAATCTACCAACCCTTGCACGTATCTCAGTAATTTTGTTGAGGTTCATCTGCCTAACTCAGACATCTAGAAGGGAGATCTGCAAAGGTCACCCCACTCACTGAAGAGCCATTCCAGAGCATAATATCCCCTAAAATAGCCATCTTAGATAGGGGAGACATCATTCTGGTACGCTACAAGACATATTCTTAAATCCTGATTTGCATAACCTTGTGTACCTGCTGTAAATACATCAAATACAAACTATGTGTACACCATCTGTTAATAGATACTGTATTTTTTGCACAGAAACTCCTTCACACGTGGATAGTTGAGTATGTGCACCACACCCCCAGACAAATGCCCAAATATTCATATGCTGCACATTTCCCATTTTTACTTCTTACAGGGAAGGTTCCTGAAAGACTGGTTATTTTAGCAGAATGCAATGCACTAATATGACATGCTGATGCTCCATGCATTGAGAAGAATGAAAGGATCGGTTTTTCAATGAGAACTTTTTAGGTAAACTCACATGCTTGAATGATTAAACCCAAGGATAAAAATATCTTTTACAATGTGTAATTTTTTCCTTTCTCGCAATAACTTTAACACAGGAAGGGGGGAAGGGAGGAAGAGAGAGAAATAAGCTTATATTCTTAACTTTCCTAACCCATATTGCATTCCAGAACTATAAGATGTGGTAAAGACAGGTAAGCAGATTAATTTAGCAGACTTCCAGACTTCTGAGGCAAAAGAGGGAGGCAAGAACATTTTATCATTTCTGACATATGGAGCATGTAGTACTGACTGCAATATGGAATGGATGATCAAAGTCATGTTTTCAATAGATCCTAGGAACATTTTTAGCTTTAAACTCATTAGTAAACTTCAATTTAGGAGCTGAACCCTAAAACCTTAATTTGGACAAAGCGCTCCTACTTGGGAGCAACAGTAACTCACTCACAGGTCAAAATTTAATATAATTCTTGAACCAGGCAGCTCAATGTCTTGGAGAAAACGACTAAAAATACTTCGAAAAATACCTTCAAGGGATGAGGATGAAATTGAGAGCTAAGCACAGAAAAAATAAGAACTAGGGCTTTCAAAGAAAATTGAAGCTTTGGAGAGCCTTCAACTATTTTGATTTATATTTAAACATTTTAGAGATTGGAGCTTTGATTAGCTGAGACCCTCTCCAGTTCCCCTTCAGCTCTGATTTATGGGCAGGCTGAATCTCAGTAAAATGAAAGCTAAATGAGGTGTTCTTTAAAATTACCTTTGAACACTTAAAGAAGGTAAGGAAGAGGGCAACTTGGCTGATGCTGACATGAAGGGGAATGGGATATGAGGGTGAGTGTTTTTAGGAGCTGAAATCTTTTGAATACTGGAGAGGGGGAAGGAGCAGAAAGAACAGAATGTCAGGGGGTTTCTAATTGCTATATGTAATAGCACTAATATATACATCACTTTTGACTGGGAGATGCATTAAGTGGACTTGTTAGCACAAAGCAAGCTGTTTATGCATATATAAGAAGGTTTTTGGGTTTTTTTGGTTTTTTGTTTTGTTTTGTTTTGGTTTGTTTTTTTTTTTTTTGTTGGTTTGGTTTGGTTTGTTTTTGTTTTGGAAGAAAATTTTTCTCAATTTTCTTAAGAAATGGCTTTCTCATTTTGGGGTTTACAATTGATTGTCTTAGCCCACCCAAGGGTATTTTGATAGAAATCTTATAACACCTAGGAAACAGCTCTACGCCTCCAGGTGAAACTGTAGAGGGGTGATTTATGATGAATGACCCCAGCGGCCCATCATCATCCTTAATATTAAAGGTTGATAAAAAATGTCTGTACATCAGACATGTTCACTTCACCTCAGCATGGTCTTCCCAGTCCTCCCCTGTTTTTGTTCTTCAGATTGCCATTCTTTTTACTAGAAGTGATACACACTAAATAACTCGGGCGTTATCAGAAGCCAGCCAGCATTGGATAAAAGTGCCCCTAACAGGCTAAGATTTAAGGCAATATCCAATTCTACAAATGGTCTCAGTCCTGCTCTCCTCACAGCTGCTGGCATAAGAACCATCTCTGCTCAAGGATTTGTCCCTCTCTTGCAAATAACTGTAGTAGGGGTACACATGGGGTCAGTGTCCCACCTCACCAGGCTACTGCAGTTGGCTCATCCTTGCAAGAAAAATCTCAGGTGCGGAGGAAATTGCATGTGACAGTTGTTTGAAAACATGTCTCTTAAATGAAGTAAGGAATTTGACATAAGTAGATGATCCCTGAGAGAGTGGTAGCTGCCAAAATCATGAGTTAGGTCATGACGTTTGTAGAGGATTTTAATATTTTGCAGCTGGAACGTGCATATAACGGCATATTCCCACCCCGCATTCTTGCTGAGTTCGAAGACATGGATACAAATGATTACTGACTGGCTCAAAAACTTCCTTGCAGATATTGTGGATTTGTTTCTTGACAGCCTTTATCATGGCAAGAGGAACTGTTGAGGTATTATGAGTGCAGAAGATTGAGACTGACTGTGGGGGATTGTTTAAGTTTTCCTAGTTAGTTAAACAGCCGTAGGGCATCTTGGATTGGATTCAACTTCATAGCTTGGACATGGATCTCGGTTATCCTCTATTCTTGGCATTGGTCTTTGCTTGCCTGACAGCTCAGTGATGAGAATCCAGGATCTCTGACTATATAAATCTGTTCCTACATAGGTGTCACCTCATTCTGCAGTTGAGTGCTCAGCATTCAAACATTTTCCTTGGGTGTTTCTCACTGACAACTGTTTCTTCCCAGTGGGGAGCAGATGAGCCATGGCAAACCTTTATCACTTCTCTGAGATGATATCAGCTTCCACATCAGTCCTGAAGCCAACTGCACTCTTCTGCACTCAACGGCTTGCATCTTTTTCTGTTTGCCAGAATATGGTCCCGGCAAGGCAGTCTCACCCTTATCAACATGTCACTGTCCCTCGGGACTTGCACCTGGTTGAGTAGTGACCTACTTGTGATATCTCTTGCATTCCTTGTAGGGATTTTGTTCTGGACACATGCAACAATTTTGCTGCTAGTGATGTGGCTGTTCTCAGCCAGTCTGAGAGAATCACTGTGGGCTAAGGAGCATAGTTACTATTTTTGTAACTACTGGCATCAAGTAATAACATAAGTGGTGTTGCCTCTGGAATTAGCCAGATCCCACAGTTTTTCATCTTTCTTCTTGAGACATTTGGCTTCTCTTGTCTCCCTAATCGCTTTCTCATGTGTCAAATCAGGGTTGAGCCTTTCTGACACATAGTAGTCTTTCATTCACAAACCATAATATCGCGCATCGTTTCATCATGCTACCAGCTCTAGAAATGGCAGCTTTGTAGGGGGTCTGCATTGGGACTGGAATGTCAGTGCTCCTCCTCTGTACAATTCCTGGGAGGAAATGAAGGTCTTAAGAAAGACCCCAGAACATCTTGTCTGCCCAAATAAGACAAGTAGTTGAACTGAAGAAGGAGACGCGGTAGAGGAGGAGGATCTGGACAGGCATGCAATATCCAGCCACAGTAGAGGAGACTGTTAACCCTGTTGGCTCTGAATGCCAGGTGCCATGGGAATTTCCTCTGGAAATACCTCAGTAGTGGGGTTGCCCTATGGCTGGTCCCGAAAGTGCTGCAGCCAAGCCCAGGGAGTGTAATGCAAATGGTGATGGGGCTGCTTGCAAATGGCAACACACAGATGCCCCCGTGATGATCACATGAAGAACAGATGTTCCCTGTCTACCACCAGCTATCACACACATAGATTAAATGGATATCTCACTTCTCTAAAACATGGATGGATTATTTCTTTGCAAAGACAGGATAGGCACTAAAAAGATTGCAAAGACAGGATAGAAACCACCAGTTTATGGCTGGAGTGTATGAGCTGAGGGTACTTTATGGTTTAAGTCATCATGCCGTAAGCACTCGTGCAGGATAAATGGGAGAAAAGTAATCTCTAGAAATGGTTCTGAAGCAGTTCAGAGGATTTAAGAAACAAAGTTGGGCACTTCTTTCTCCCTTAGGTCCACAACTGGTCCTATCTAGCTGCAGCCATCCTCACTTAGCTAACACCCATTCAACAAAGAATTGAACTGTTTAAATCCACCCCTGTTCAGCAAAGCACAGAAGCACGTGCTCCATAGTAAATATATACTGAAATCCTTCTCCTAGGAGCATCTTTGCCGACCTGAAGTTCTGCATTTAAATTCTAGCCAAAACTGAACTGATGATAGGGGGTTTTGGCCCATGGATGTCACTCAAAGTGATATCACAGTTTAAATGTGTACAACAACAACAACTGCAATTTAAACATAGGATGTAAATAGCCTAAACTTTGAGGCAGGTGCAAAGTCACTCTTCTTCTTGAACTGTGGAAACCACCTTTGCTGGAGCTTTATTAGGATACCTGACTAGTTTTATGCAGGAATAATCAGAGTGATTTCTAAGGATCTCTATTGTATTCACATTGATTTAACGTAATGGAGGATGTTAACTTGGAAAAAAAGAGATACCTCCTATCTAGTCCCAGATGCAATATCAGATACATGTTGTCTGAAGCTAGAATATCTGAACGTGTGGAATGAGACTGCCATTGGAGCTCGTCTACGTGTCATTGTCTGGATAGCAAGGGACAACATGAGTACGTGAAATGGATGTATGCAAGCACAAAATCTGAACGCTTACAGTTTTTCAAAGGTGCAAAAGTTTAATCAGTGTAAAATTCTGTGAGAATACCAAGTCTAAAAAAGGTAAAAATTGATTCCCACTATTTCTGGAAATATCCTGGAAAACTCACAATTATTTTTAAACAGCTTTATGACTACTGAAGTCCAAGGAAGTCCTGCCACTGATTTCAGTATGAGCAGAAAAGGTGAGTAATTGTGAAAGACTACCCCCTGAATTCAAGTTGTCCAAATGAAGTCAGCACAGTTCAGGTCTTTCCTTTCCCTGACAATCCCTGTCCCAAAAGAAATGACCTCCCGTCGTGTGCTGCATGAGAACAGAATAAGTCAAGGGGCAAGAAGAAGGCAAAATGCTATTTTCAGAGTTCAGCCTATCAAAGATTAAGTGCATGCTTAACATCAGACATTTACACATCAGACTGTGATGGTTACCATCGTCATCAGACTACACCTATAGAGTGAGAACTGCAAATTTAAGATTTCCCAAAAAGTAGTTCATAGACAGCAAACATGTGCGGAGCTATTACTTCTCTTCTGCTATATATTATTACTATATTCTATATGGTATATAATATATATATACACACACTATATATACTGTATTACTATATTCTGACATACACTATGCTGTCGGGGACCTACTGGACTTACAGTTCAGCCCTGAGCTAGAGCAAAGAGCAATGCAAGGCACCCGTCTACTCTATGCAGCATGTCCATCTGCCTTAAAAATCCCAGTTGGAGTACTAGCCACATCTCATTGGCGTGGTTTAAAATGTATGACAAGATAAAAGTCTGATGTGATGGCCTGGGTCATGCTATCATTGTTACATGCCAATTATAATAATAAAATAGCAACAACTAGATGCCATTCAATGGGTGTACTAAGAATAGGTTGACTGAAATGTAATGACTATGTATCATCATTAGAGAGCTGCTGAGTCTCAGAGAATCTCTTCTAATGAACACTTGGATATTAACTAGCAAACGATGACTTTTGCAACTGAGTCCAAAAGATGAACTCATTGATACCATTGGATTATTAAGAGCTTATGTATTGATGTTCAATCATTTTAATAGATTTGCTTTCCTTCTTGTAGAATATGACAATAAAAGTGCTGTGAATAGTAATTTCCTAATAATAACCCTAATAATGCTAATAATACCATAATCTTATTTAATCTAATTTAAATAGACAGCAAAAAGACCTACTTAGAACCACTTGTCTTTTGTTGGTGGAAAGATTCTCATTATGAAAATTAAATTGCTTTCGAACTCCTTTGGCACACTAAAATTAAAGCCACTCACCATTTACAAACTAGGCAGGAGCCCCAAATCTGCAAAATCTTTAGGGAAGCACTAATGCGTTGTGCTTAATAGGAGTGAATTTAAGCATCTGCTTACAGACTTTGCTGAACTGGGCTTTCTCAAGCTTTTGGGCAGAGTCTCAGTTTTAAATGAGATTAATTTTGCATCCACATCAGGACACTCTATTATTATCTGAGTCAATTGAGTTTCCCAATGAAGTCTCTGCAAGTGACTGTAGGAATTAACAAGGCAGGAGAGACAGTGGGCGAAGTTCACGTGGCAAAGATGCAGCTGAAATCAACTGGTAAAGCCTGTCTGGCATACCAAACTCTCAGCATAGAGCAAATTTTCTTGACTCCACATGTACTTTTAATATCCCATATCAGAAAGAAATCCTCTGAGAGCACGTCACCCAAGTATGGACTTGCCTCAGCAGTATTTTGAATAAACTCCATCATCAACTATTTCTAAAAGTTGGATCCACCCTGGAGTTTCAATACTTTTCTACGTGTATAAACACTGGGAAATTTGACAGAGCTAATCCTGTAAAGGAAGAATTAGAAGTGACTCCTTTTTACTGCTAGTCCTGTTTGATCAGTGTGTTATATACATGGTTTTGTATTTCAGTCATATCTTCTGGTGTGCAAACAAAGGCAGGTTTGCCGCGTTTGCGTTGGTATCACTGCAGAGCTGACAAGTCCCTGGGAATAAGAGCTGGACTCTCTCGTGGCTAAAGCTTCACACTGTGAGCGTGCTTCTGGTTGCAGAAATTTTTTATTGGTGGCAACGAGCGAGACAGGAGGACCAAAGTCTGAATTCTGTACTATTTGTGGGGCTGACAGCCAGGCTAAAAATACCTTTCCTGCTTAGCAACACAGAAGAGTGGATGTCATAGGGGTCAGAGAAGCATGGGAGTCAATATGGTCATTTTCTCTGAAAAGTCCCTTTTCAGAATTGAACTGGGAGTTCAAAGCAAGCAGGATGGGCTAGATTCACACGGGAGGGTAAAATGCCATGTTTGCTGCAAAATTGACTGGTGCTGACAGCGATGTCTTGCAGGAGACATCACTGGTGAAGGCTCTGGGGGGATGAAGATGGGACTGGGTGCTCACAGGAGGAGGAGGGAGGAACGGTGGGGGGGTTCCTAAGCTAACTCCGCCCGAAAAAAAGCACTTTTCTCTCCTACCTCAGCTCCTGATGGTTTAGAAATAAGCGGGTTGAAGGGTGCTAAATCCAGAAACAGCAGCAACTGGGGGAGTGTGTGCACTGGTAGTGCTTGGGCTGGTGGGCAGAGTGGGATCCGGCTGTGCCCCTCTGTGCTGGGCGGGGGGAGATGAAATGCTGAGCGGCCCCAGCATAGCCAGCTGGAAACTTTTTACAGTGGGAAAGGAAGGAGCAAAACTACCCTTTTGCTCTAAAAAAAAAATAAATCCTTTTTCAACAAAGTAATTTTGGAAATAGGCAGATGCATTATAAATCCCCACAACGCTACTTCTCTGGAAAACAGTACAGAACATGCAATTTTCTGTCAGAAAGTCGACAGCTTTTTGCTGCTCGCAGCCTTTCGACCCCAGCATTTGTCTGCCCACAAGCCTCAGCATCAAATGAGAAACATGCCCGCGTGCAGGAGAGGACCGCATTGCAGGTACCAAGTTAGATGACCGTGCTGGGGTAAAACCCTGCTCGGAACTGGTCCCCAAAGTCACCGTGGGCAACTCCAAACCTGCTCTGACTTGTGATGCTTGCTCGCCGTGTCAGTGCCCACGGGGAAACGCAGGGTGTGAGGATGCCTCGGGCCATGCCTCAAGTGTATTGGAGCGTGGATGCGGATGGGACCTGTCACCAAAGAGTCCCTCTGTGAGCATCTGCCTCCCCGGATGACTGAAGCAGACCACGGGATGATTGTACTGCTGGGTTTATCCCTGGGTCCGCAGGGATTTAGATATTCCCCCCTTGTCTTTGCTCCCGCAGGGCGTTGCGGAGAGGGGAGCGTGCTCCTTTGGGATGCCCTTGCCACGGAGCGATCGCGGGGAGACAAACAGATTGCTGGGGAGAGAGAGCGTTAAAAATAAAATTAAAGGAAGCCTGCAAATTACAGTAAAGTTGGAGACAGGACTTTCAGAGAGCACAGTTTGTCAGGAAGACAGCTGCTTTTTATAGCATGCCTGGCATGGCTGATGGCAAAGACATTTGACATTTAGCTCTGATTGAGTGGCAGGTGGGGAGAAGGAAGCCAGAGATACTGTAAGCAAATCACTTCAAAAGCAGAATTAGGAAGGGACAGCATTTGGGGAACGTTGTGTAGCTTTGGCTGGACTCCTTGGCTGCTTCACAGTGCTTGAAGGGCTGGATCCGAAGTCTCTTGACATCACTCTCCCATCCTTTCATGGAGAGAAAAAAAGAGCCCCAGAGCTCCAGGAAAATGAGTTTTCTTCCACAGGGGTCTGCTTTCCTTGAGCTGTCAGCACTGCCTGTGTCCAGGTCTCCTTCCCCAACGAGCCAGAGCAGGATTTGGTCCTCAGGGATGGCTGACACAGGCACAAGGATGAAAGACCTCCAAGCTGGCAGTAGTCAAAAAGTAGGAAAAAAAAAAGTAGAAAAACATGGGTACTAACACAGACCCTTCTCCCACTTCTCAAGGTGCCTTTGAACATGCAAAGTGCTGAGTATTACTCTTATGATTAGGAGACGCTTACTCCCGACATGACAGCTTTTACTATTACGCTTGTAATGAGCCCATGGCTTTTGATTGTTACCCCTGAGTTGTTCATACACTGCATTAGATTCCCGCCCAGCACCTAAAATGGGGATAATACACAATGTTGTTTTTCTTGATGTGTTTGATTACTTTCACTCCGTTTCCAGCTCAGCTCTGATCCTGTGACTCATGAGAAATACTGGTCACTGTGCACTAGGGACCACCGCAAAAAACTAGAACTCTCTTATCAACTGCTGCTTATCACATGGACCTACCGATATATTTGTTCCAGACTTCCCTGAGCTCCCTGATTTAATTTACTATTTTTATGAGGTTTTCCTTATCTCCAAATACATTTTCCTCTTACTGATTGTTCAGGATACAGTTGGAAGAAGGAGTTAAGTACATCAGTAATTTCCAGTCATGATTAATTTCATGACTGCCAATTTATTAGTGTTTACACCTTCTGTACAAGAAGGCAAAGTATTTGATACAATAGCTAAATTTCTCCTCAAGCATTTGTCAGGCTGTATTCGTTAGTGCGAGTCTTTCTCTGTCAGTGCAAGGATGAACTATGGGACTCCCTGCCACAGGACGGGAGAGGGGAGGCAGTGTGAGCATGAGTGAGATACTTAATTAGGACTAATGGCATGAGGGATGCCCGTAGGCAAATCTTTTAACCTGCATGTGGCTAAAGTTCCTAGTTTGGAAGATGAAGACAGAGAATGCAAATTGCTCTGAACATTGGATTTGGAAAAGAGAGGGATTTGAGAAAAAAAATAATGATTTGCTCAAGTATTGTATTTTAATTAGGGGAAAATTAAATTGTATTTTTTGTTTTTGTTGTTTTGAACCGAAACACTTTGAATTGTGGACCAGGCCCAAAACAGTTGAGGAAGGATTTTGTTTCAAACTATTTGACTAGGGTGCTATGGTATTTCATGGAAGCTGTGATTTGAATATTCATCATCTCCCGTAGGCAAAACTTCTCCCACCAGGTTTGTGGCATAGATGTTTTTTCTTTTTCTCATCTATCTCAGATTCAAAGTGTTGAAAAATTCCTACTGCAGGCCAGCTGTCTGGAGGCCTATGTGTAATTGTACTCCTGCTTCCAGCAGAGAGAAATCTGTGTAGTGCTAGGCATGATGTGTTGATGTTGAGTTTATACCTTGTCACAGGCTCAGTATGTATTTGTTGGAAAATGCATCTACTTTCCCTATGCTTTTCTTTCCATCTGAGAAGTGGGAAAACTAACTCTGGACAGAAATTTCTTGCTGCATAATTTTCCGGGGTGGGGGTGCAGAGGAGGGATTTCAGTTTTATTATGATTTTCCACCTAACGTCTCATTTTAAATGAATTCAGTCCCCAAAATATTTTGAATATTGTGCCACAGGGAAGTTGCAGTTTACTGCTAAATCTTCTGTAATACATCATGGTTTCTCTTCCTATTGAAGGGAAGCTGAACATTTGGGAAATCTCAGATAGTGAAGTGTTAGGGGAGATGTAGTCTTGGTGGTGAGTCCAGCTTCCAGGTGAGAATGGGACTGCAGGCAGCAAAATTCACCCCTGAGACCTTCACAACAACTCTCCTTTAGTCGAAAATATTTGCCTTTTTGTGATGGTAGTGTTTCTAGTATAAAAGAAATTAAATTTCTCTGGAAAAGAAGCTAGTGTTAATTACAAGTTAGACTACACTAAAGCACCAATTTTCTAATGTAAAGCTACTTCCAGAGAAAATGCATGCATGAAGCTATTGACAGTAATACTTTGCTTATCATTGTCTGTATTCTTATATTGTGAATCCTTCAAGGGAGATGCTTTTCATTTGTGCATCTGTTGACTGACTCTAGGTCTTGCTGTGGTTAAAAAAAAATATTAAAATAAATAAAAAAAAAAGCTCCTTTGCCTGAGATGTACCTGAGAGCAGCCTTTACCCACAACAGGCAGAACATGAATGCAGATTTTAGTTGTTCTCCCTCCTGGGTCCCCTTGAGCTGGTGGAGAGGGCGAGGGTGCCCTGTGCAGGCAATGCCCAGGGAAGCCGGCTGGGTCATTTTGAGGAAGATATTCCCAGGACAATAGGTAGCTTCAGGAACATTGCAAGAAAAGCTCACAAAGCATTTCCTGAGCTTCTACCAGAAATTACTGGCTTGCTGCAGGAATTACTGGGTGAAACCTCCCGCTTGCTGTGATGCTAATGTAGGGACAGATGCTCCCAAGGGTTCCTTCTCAACTAAAGAATCAAAAATCCACTTAATACGGCTGTGCTTAGCTCACTGTTTACTCATAATAAAACATCATTAGAGGGACCTAGCCTTGCATTAGCGTCGGCTTTGTTCTGATGAAATCTGGCTGC
The DNA here is from genome assembly GCF_929443795.1 of Astur gentilis. Classification (NCBI taxonomy): domain Eukaryota; kingdom Metazoa; phylum Chordata; class Aves; order Accipitriformes; family Accipitridae; genus Astur; species Astur gentilis. The sequence continues at coordinate 84,664,643 of NC_064919.1, read as the reverse complement.
GTAAAGAGTATCTCGGAGAGCCGCTCCGGCAGAAAAACCCGTCGCCCAGCGCTGCCAACACGTGCTCTGCTTTACGGGCGAGGTCCTGCCCATGCCTCGGGAGCATTGGGGTTAGCCAACCTCGTAGGCTCAGGGGGATGAATAAATTCACAACCTGCCAGAGAAAGAGCGTATGCTTTTCCTTTTTTCTTTTTTTTGCCCCACTGCGCAGAAAAGCCTGCTGGAGGTTGCAGCCGGTCTGGAAATCTAGGGGCAGTCCTTGCTCCGGGCAGTGTATTGGCCGTGGGGTGCGTTTGTAATGTAGCTAACGTAGCATCCTCTGCGGTGACCCGTCTGGCTTGCTCCTGTTTGGGTAGCGGGATTAGTTCAAGACAGAAGAAATTCACTATTCCCACCTGAGCCGTTCTGGTTGCGCTAGCCTTGGCTTTTTCGCCATCCCCCTCAAAAGCTTTGTTGCTTTAGTTTTTCTCCCTCAGGGGGAAAAGAAAAAAAAAAAAAAAGCAACCAGGAAACCTCTTAGCACGGTTGCAAAATCTTTGTCATGATGATCTTTAATGTTGGTAGAGGTCTGTTTATATTTGTTTTAACTACTTGTGTAGTTTGGCTTAGGTCTGTTAAAAGTAATTAATATTCTAAGTAGAGAAATGCTCACGTAGGACACGATCCAGCTTCTGTTAAAATGAGTGAAACTCATTGATTTAGACAGGTCTTCCGAGAAAAAAGGGGGGAGCCCGAAGTGCCCACGTGCATTCATTAACGATTGTTTCAACTGGAAGGAGTCAAAATAAATCTTGCAAATTGCACATCCAGTTTATTAGACTCGGACAAAATGGTGCGCCTCCATGCAGGGCAGAAAGCAGAAGCTGTTCAGCAGCATCAATAGCTGAACATGGGAAGGGAGGAATGCAGAGAAACTTTACGGCAGATTTCGGCTGGCGGGATGATTTCCCGCATGCGAGACGGAGCGGAGTAACGGCTGTGAGTGGTCAGAGCTGTAGCTTAGTGCCTCATCCCAAAGCGGGCATGGGGAAGGATTAAAACCTGAGTATCGATTGCATAAAGGAGAAAAAGGGATTACATGTTCTAGGGAGGAGCAAAAGAGAAAGCTTTAGGGAGTTCCGTAAACTAAGATTAAAAATTAAACCAATTTTGAAGAGATTTTGGAATACATTTAAATGTGCAAAATGTGTGTCTTAATTACTGTATGTTCTGCTTTGCATACTTTATGTTTAATTTGCCCAATTTTTGGATGTGCTGAGGAGCAGCAGCATCCACTGCTTTTAGCTCAAGTTGAGAGCCATCAATACTGTGAGAATAATTGAGCCCACCGTGGCTGAACTGGAGACATTTGCAGACCAGGGTTCTTGCGCACGTTACTTTACAGATACCTGCAGCATGTTATGAAGTGATCATCCTCAGCTCTCCGTCATCCTAAAGCGACTAGAAACGTGGCCAGACTGACTGGCCACGATCACAGAGATCTAGTAATAAATACTGTGAAGTTTATTTGAGTGTACACACAGGAGATTCTCTGAGGCAATGAAAGGGCTGGACCCAGCACGTCACGTTGCAGCTCCCATCACAAGGAACCCGTTGTTGCAACCTCTTAACAATAACGCTGGTATTTCTTGGGTTGCCTCCATTTTGCCCCTAGACCTTTTTCAGTAAGCCTCGTAGCATGTCTTACGCCAACTGGTGTCTCCCTGGCCACGAGACTTCGTGAGATTCCATGTTAAAGATAATATCACCTAACATACTTCGCTCGGCCAATAACATCACTGTTAAATCTTTAATGGTAAATGTTAAATCTTTTATTTAATGGAGAACTTCCCTTCACCCCTGCCCAAGAATGATACTTCTCCCTCCATGAAGAATGATTGCAAACATTTCTGACAATAATTAATTTTCCATTAATTATTTTCTATTTCTGTACAGTGTGTTCTTTTCATTCTAGCTCTCTAACAAATTTGGCGTTGAGACCCCTTCACCCTTTCCATCTATTCAAGTACAAGGTTCCATTCTTCATTAGGGCTATTTTAAAATCTGCAAAGAACTGTTTTCCAGATGTGGATATGCACAGACAGTAATTGCACTTCATGATCACTTCCAGCTGCCCTAAATGCCTGCCAACAAATTCCCATAAGGAGTGCATGTTTTGTGCTGCAAATCAGGGAGAACATTGTAAAATGATAATGTGTTGCATACTGCAGTACCTACAAGAGTTATGGACTTTGTAACTGAACTAATTGGAATTAGGCTTTACTTTAAAGGTCAAGAAAGTGACAAAGAAATGCAATCTTTGTAAATTAATCTGTTGTGTTGTTTTTGAGTAGTATTGAGTACCTGTTTCTTGGATAACGTTCATTTTTTGTGAATTATATATTTGAATACTCTGCGGATGCCTTGCAATCTTACATATCATGGATATGGCAATCTCATGTTTTGAATTTGGGTTCGTAATCAGACACCACATATACTTTTACCAAGTAAAACATTTGCCTCCTGGAACTGTTCTGGTGTGACCAGAACTTATAGTTATGGATCACATGTTCTTCTGGTGTTAATGGCCTCAATTTCATTGATATCAGTAGAGATAGGTACACACTGCTAGAACTGAATTTGGTCCTGTATTTTTGTTATTTTAACAATGTAATTTTTAAATAGGTGTTTATATAGTTCCAGTGCAGTTTTCTCCCTTTTTACTTACACATCCTTATGATTCTTGGCTGAGATACAGTTTTATGCTAGAAGACCAGCAGAAGACATCACTTACAGCCTCAGAGTGAATAATAACAGCCCAACCAGCATAACAAGTGCTTTAGCAGTCTTCAAAAATAATAACAAAAAAAATTCCTGACACAGGCAGGACAGATTTTAAAAATCTATCATGTAACACCTTGCTCCATTACTCACAAGCCTGTGGACCCAATGAACAAACAACCCCCACCAGCTCTCTGTATAGACTACTCTGCACTCTGTTGCCAAGCTTGACCATGGCCTATATTCCTGGAGATTAAAAATGTAGAGTCACACTTCCAACCATGCTTACCACCTTAGTGTCGTACTCAAAAACTCCGCTTTCCTTTTAGCAGCTGAATTCAGAATTTGGCTTCCTTCCATAGCAATATAAAGTGCGGAGAACAAGAACACTGCCAGAACCCAGAGCAGAAGAGCCCCAACCTGAAAACTCTGGTCAGGTGAGTCCACATTTTTTTGTAAAGAGATATGTATTTTACTTTTTATGCTGAAAGGAGGTTTGCAGAGCTGACCTCTTTGAGGCCTCTCCTTGGACAACCTGGTAGACTTGAACAAAATACCTCCTGAAGTAGATATATGCTGGTGCATCATCAGTCTGGAAAAATGAATGCTTCCTTGCATGCCCACCAAGATCCGGCGGGTCTAATTCAGTCTTACCACATTGCTGTACACACTCGTATGCCTGCGTGCATGAACAGGAATCTCACCTGTAGTTCCTAAGGACACAGTGTAGGTGGTTCCCATGGCTTTTTGTGGAATAGTTCTTTATGCTTGATGATAGCAAATAGTCATTCTTGAGTCAGTTTTGCTGAATTTGCCTGTGATGTTCAACTTTTTCCACCTTACTTTTTTTCTTAGTGAAGATGTGCGTTGCTATCTTGCACAGTTAAGCTTTTGAGTACCGGTTTTCTTTCCTTGATTAGCTTTTCTTTTGCCTTTTCCTTACATGTAGTTCCTATATGCCCTAGAGATCACATGTTGAAAACTACTCCATTGGCTAAGTCTACAGCGATGCGTCCCATGAATGTATAGCTCATAAACTATTTTCTACCAATACTTGAAAGCCTTACCACAGGTTTATTTGAGCTGCAGCTCAGTTCTGGATAGTAACTCACTAACAATTTCTGCGGTCCAGGGTTTTCGCCTCCCGCTAACAAGGAACTGAGCAATGAGTTGGACATCATGGCCAAACCTCACCTATGCTTTTCCCAGGCATTGTGGCTCTGTGTGGATGGTACCTGTCAGCCACTGGCTGTAGAAACAAGCCGTGTGTTGTCAACAGGGAGTCTTGTGATAGTGCAAGGTGCTTTCTGTATCATGTAGGTGTAATGTTTGTGTAGGCTGTCCCCATGATCACTCCTGATGAATATACAGCTGGATACTTTGCTAGCTGAATGAAATGGCTTAGTAATACAATGCAGTTATATATCTTAAGTGTCAGAACTACAATTAGGAAAAAGGTAGGTGAAAATTAGGCTCCTAAATCCTTATTTGCTTCCCTAACAAAAGCTGGTTAGCTTTGTAAACCTGGTGAGCATATGGCAAGCCCTGTCCCTGTAGGAATTACTGGGTGCGAGACGCGTGTGAAAATCATGTCCAAGTAGGAGCCCGTATCTACAATATCCTGTTTTGAAGCCTTGACTTGTTTGTGCATTGGAAGAATGTTCTTGTACCAACAAGGAAGTGACTTCCGTTCTATTATTAGGGTCTCACATTTGGTAAGGGAAAAGTTAGTCTCTTGTTAGCATATAATGTATTAAATATAATGAAAGGATTTAGGAAAATAAGAGGATGATGGGACATGTGTTGTCTGGGTGATTATAATGCCTCTGGATGGGTCTGTGATGCCTCTGGATGGGGGTGTGCGTGTATGTTTGTGTAAGAAGTGCACAAATGTGTAGTGACTTGATGGGAAGGACTCTACTCCCTTTGCAGTTTAGGATGTTGACTGTGACACTTGTAGCTCCATGCTCTGCTCTCGTTCAGGGAAGCAGGCCATGTTCCAATGAGCAAGTGCCGATGGAATGGTATTGCATGGTCTAATGAGAACGGGAGAGAAGATAATTAAGATTTTTCCACAAATGCCTCTGTCTTTGCATGGGATATTTCTATGAGGTATTATTTCAGGCTGATGCAATATCACACCGCCTGTGCACTGAGCTGGCAGGACAGGAGCCATACACTTCTAAGGTTGGTAAGCCTGTTCGAGCACTTTGTTGACTTTGTTATGAGCGCAAGATGGTCACAGTGGATGAGGGGAGGATGTTGCTTGCAGTAGGGGAACTGAGGCAGAGAGACACTCATTGCAGACAGCTGAATAGTATGTGACCCTCCTATAATCTTCTTCAGAATTACCTCCTCTCCTTTGCCTGTTTTGTTGTAAAATACCGCATGAACCCCTCTGCCTGTATTTTATGCACAGACACTTCTCCCTATTTGGTCTACAGATTTTTGATCAACTTTATAGTGGGATAGTTATATAATTTTCTTAAGCTACTTTAGGTACCACACTGAGGGAACCTAAGGGAATTAGTATTGCCTAACTTGGAAGTCTAAAAGGTAGAGGTCTCCATCTGAGCTGTTCATCTTTGGTTCATCTTGATCCATAGTCACTGGTGAAAGAGAGGTTCTGAATCATTAGATTTAAGATTAGAGGTGGAGCTCTTTGGAGTGCTTCCAGTAAGTAGGGTGACCAGCCAGGGTGACTTTTACATTTCAGAGCTGTGAAGCTGAGCACCTACATCCCAAGCTAAGTTTCATAGACAGGAAAAAGTGGAGGATTCCCCCAGCAACTTCTTCAGGACACCAAGAATTGGTGCCTCGGGGTAGGCAGGGTGAGCACCTCCTGTTTGCTGGTGCTGATGCTAAAGCGGCTCCTCCAGCTGTTAAGTCACTGACTAGTGCAGCATCTCTGACAACTTCAGCAAACATTGATCATGGCTGGATGCCTGATTTGGAGCCCAGTGTGATGAACAGGAGGCTTTTGTTTGACTTTCTGTTGGATTTTATGGTAAGCCCTGTTACATAAATAATAGCCTGTCTGCATGTGACATTATCAGCCTGATAATGCAGCTTCAGCAGTCTTTTCTCACAGTAGGTGGAAGTCACTGGCCAGAGCAGCCCTGTAGGCAGCACTTGCCACTTTCTAGACAAAAGAAGGTGCCTTTCTTACCATGGCATTTTTGGTAGGTGGGAAAGCACTTGTAGCTGGGCATGGGAAAAGGAATAACGATCTTTTGTTATAAAGTTTTGTTACAACCACGCCTGTATGTGCTCCCTGGTAAAAATTCATCAACAACATTAATTTATTGTGCCTTCATGAACAATCCTTCATTCACAACCCTCCCACACGCAGACATTCACATGTGACCAAGGTTCATAGCTGAAGATACTTGTTGACGCACAATTCATCAACGGCTTTTTTCAGCTGTAAGCCTTTCTGACGATGGATATTTTTTTACTCTGCTCTCCAGCTGACCTCTACTATCCCGGTGTCTAGCCCAGAATCTCTTGGTTTTCTACTCTCCCTTCTGTTTAAAGGTATTAATTTCTTAAAGTTAAGGCTTATTGAAATTTCAGGAGGAAAGAGTTTCTGCCAAGAAACACAGTTTTGTCAAACCTAATTTTTGGCAAGAGAATGTCAGCTATACGTACGTGCACACACAAAACTTTGCCGGTGAGAAATTCAAAAGGAAAAAATTGTTTTGAGTGATCATTTCAAAACAAGATGAAATACTGTGTTACGGTACAACCTAAACTGCCATTTTTTCTTTTCAATAAAATCCCCCACATTTTAAAAGAAAACATCTCTTTGTTTTGAAACATCAACCTGAGATAATTTTCTTTTTGGGTTTTCTTGGAAACTGCTCAAGCAAGGGCATTTTTTTAAAGCCTACATCCAGGATTTTTCTTTTTTAAATTCCACCCTTTTTTTTGTGGAAAAAAAAGAAAAAAAGTTTTTTGCCTTGCTCTACTTTCAGTTTTCAGACCTGGTCTCAGGATATGCCATACTGTACTTGTATAGAGCTGCTCTTCTCTATAGGGGATTTCCCCATATCTTCTACTCAATTAATGCAACTAATGGCTATAAGGAGAGTATTAGGTTTTTTTTTTACTCTCACCTAAAAAGGCAAGTTAAATGATTTTGTTCCAGTTATGCAGAAGACTGACACAGAAAAAACCCAGAAAAACTTTGTGCCCCTTAGGTGGCCTCAAGAGATGGAGATTTATTACTTGCTCAAGCGCTCTTCATTTTTGCAAAGTGCAGGGTGTCTATGTGAGTGGAAGGACCATTTTCAAGATCTGGTCTTTCCAAGGCTGAGCTTCAAAGTGTGCTGCACCGTCATAGTAATTCCTCTGCTGCCTTTCCACCTCCTCAGCCTGCATTTCTGATCATACTCCCAGCACTGCTCACTGCAGCACTATTGTAGTAGCCTTGCCAATCTGTAGGGCCTCTCCAGGCTCGCTGCCTCCGTCCTTTTCAACTTGCACGCTGCTTCAGAAAACAACTGTTACCCTTTGTAATCAGCCTGTAAGCCCTGAGAGGCTGTTGGTTTTAAAGGGGAGTTTAGACAATGGTGGTGTGGTCTTTTGTGATAAACCAACCTCCAGTCGTAGGTAGAAAAACAGCAAGGCTTTTGTGTTCTCTTGACCTTTCTCCCAAAATAATTAATATCTGTAGGCTGTTGAGCCTATTAAACTCTGTGCCAGCAGAGAGGCTGTTTCATATACTCAGCCCTCTTTTCCCAGCTGGAAAACCAAAAACTGGAGAGACCTAGGGATCCACTCGATAAATGCCTGCAAGACGCTGTATTGCAACAGCCTTCCACAGCGAGGTATGTGAGGCTAATGCCCAAAATAATAGCCCTCTAGCCATGATGAGATTCGTAAAGAAAGCACTTACCACTCTTAAGCCAAAATCAATAGTAAATTTTTTTTCCTTAGCTCAAAAGGACAAAACTATTTGTTTCGCCATCACACCAGCAGGCCATTCCTCGAGATGAGCTGCTTTCATCAAAGGCAGCAGTGCCTGCAGAAACAGAATTAACTTAACTTCACTAGCCTCTAATCATAGAAGGATTAGGTAACTCTATCTGTTCAAAGTGGATAAACAGTTTCAATTGCCTACCATGGTAAGTGGGTCTGTTTTAAATTTAGAAACCTTTCATAGCCTTGGGTAGAGTCTTTCATGTGACCTTGACAGCAGCAAAGTCCGTCTTGAGACCGTGCCCAAGTTTTGATTCTTCCTCGTGGCATGATACTGTTATTGCTGAGAAGTTGGACATCTGTACCAAGTGCTATGTCTCTACTAATGTAAAAAACTACCTATAAAGTCAGTTGGACTGTACGTTTGCCTATTACTCCCTCTGAATCATGGCCTTCTCATGTACACAGATGCCTTCCTGTGTTATTGCCAGGTTTTTCTCTAGGACATTATTTCAGCTGTAACTCTTGCAAGTCTGGTGGTTGTGGCTGAGTCAAAATCACTGCCTGAGGCTCCAGCACAAATCTGCAGAATAGTTCTTGTGGGTGGGATAGAGGTGGAAAAAAAAGGGTGATGGAGATAAGGGACATGTTAGAAATGAGGTAGGGAGCAGCATGGAAGATATAGCTGGAAGCTGGTTTTGATGAACTGAAGCCTTAATACGCTACCTTGTCCTAGCAAGGGCCGTATACTTTTTTTTCACGAGCACAAAGAACACAACTTAGTCTATTGCCTTCACCTGACGTGGGTGCTGTTCAACCCTCCCACTGCCATGTTTTGCAAGGGTGTCTGTACATTTGTTCATTCTGTCTCCATAATCCTCTTTCTTCCTTTCTTCCCGCACTCTGCCCTCACCTAACACTGCTTTGACTTGTCTGTTCCCCAAATCCCTGTTCCCGTTTCAGCACGAATCTCCCTCTGCACAGCTCATGCCAACATAATATTTTTCACATCTCCTCAAATCCCTCTCTTTACCATGCCTTTGCAAGAAATGTTTAATTATCCTGAATATATTGCTGATATTACAGGTCCCAGTATTTTGGGTGTTGTACAAATGTATCTAAGAAATGGCCTTTGCTGAGGACTTTACAATGCAGACAAATAAGATAAATAAAGGATAAGAGGAAGCAATGTTATTACATTCCTGGTTGAGATAAGGAGCTAAGATACTTCCTGATTCAGGAAACAGCTTATATCTCAGGAAGTGGGTGAATACTTGTTTAAGTTCTGTTAGAGTCTGTGGACCCTGAGCATGTATGTAAAACTTATTTAACTGCTTCCTTGACCAACAGCTAGTGAATTATCTCAGGTAACACAGGGGGTACGTGGCTGAGTTGGGAACTCAGTCCACGTTTCCAGTGACCTTGTCAAGTTTCTTCAAGACCACTTTTGGTTTATCTTTTTTCTTCCCCTTGCTTGTATTTTAATAAACTCAGTAAACTATTGCCTCTAGGTGTAAAGACACCCTTGACGTTTCTGTGTTATTCTTGCTATTTTCATTTTTTAAAAAATACAGTATTTTAGATTAAAAGGAAGGAAAAAGTGAAGTTAAGAATAACATCTGCAATCATAAAACCTGCACGGATTTCCATAGTCAAAAAATTTATGACTCAGACAATGGGTTTCAGTTTAAAAATATAAATTATAATCCCACCAGGGATCAATTTCACAGTGCAAAACTACTCTGACACTGCTGTGGGTTTTTATTAAGGAGTTTATAAAAGAAAATCTTAAATAAATACAGCTGGTGCAAGCTACAAGTAGGACTGGCTTGTAGATGACAAAATTACTCAAATAAATAGTCTCAAACATCCCTTCTAGACAGAGTTTGTAATCACGATGGTAGGGGTATTGCACATGGGAATATCAAAAAGAAACTGTGACTAAGGCCAAGGAAAAAGCTGTGGGACATAGTCTAAAGTTTTCAAGGGTCAGTAAAACATGCAGATGACACCAAGCTGAGTGGTGCGGCTGACCCGCTTGAAGGATGAGATGCCATCCAGAGGGACCCGGACAAGCTCGAGAAGTGGGCCCATGTGAACCTTGTGAGGTTCAACAAGGCCAAGTGCAAGGTCCTGCACATGTTTTGGGGCAACCCCCGGTATCGATACAGGCTGGGGGATTGCGAGCAGCTCTGCTGAGAAGGACTGGGGGTACTGGTGGATGAAAAGCTGGACATGAGCCAGTGCTGTGTTCTTGCAGCCCAGAAAGCCAACCGTGTCCTGGGCTGCATCCAAAGAAGCATGACCAGCAGGTTGAGGGAGGGGGTTCTGCCCCTCTACTCTGCTCTGGTGAGACCCCACCTGCAGTACTGCATCCAGTTTTGGGGTCCTCAAAATGAAAAGGACATGGACCTGTTGGAACGAGTCCAGAGGAGGGCCATGAAGATGATCGGGGGGCTGGAGCACCTCTCCTGTGAGGACAGGCTGAGAGAGTTGGGGTTGTTCAGCCTGAGGAAGAGAAGGCTCTTGTAGTGCTAGGACAAGGGGTTATGGTTTTAAACTAAAAGAGGGCAGATTTAGACTAGATATAAGGATAAAGTTTTTTACAATGAGGGTGGTGGAACAGGTTGCCCAGAGAGGGGGTAGGTGCCCCATCCCTGGAAATGTTCCAGGTCAGGTTGGACGGGGCTCTGAGCAACCTGATCTAGTGGAAGATGTCCCTGCTCATGGCAGGGGGGGTTGGACTAGATGACCTTTAAAGGTCCCTTCCAACCCAAACTATTCTATGTTTCTATGTATATACCGTGGCAGAATTTACTACAATCTGGTGCTAATGCATGTATAGTGTTATGTATTGTGTGTTGCAAATAGGGTTCAAATATGTACTTGAGGGCTAGACAGCATATTTTTAACCTTTTTTTTTTTTTTCTGTCAGTGATTATTGGTGTTTTGATGCTTGCTTTCTGCAGAAAAAAATGGTCTTTTCCTTCCAAACCATATGCAGAACCCCAGAAACACTGAGACTAGAACATGCTTTCATGATGGTTTTTCTGTTTCCTTATACTCTTATTTTCCTCTATCACCTACTATTTCACACTGCATCTTGGCCAGAGACTGCCCCAATACAGGTTTCACCATGAAGGGAGCAAAAAGGAATGGGGAAGATATAAGTGAACCAGATATCATGGCCTTTCCAAGAGAATGGGAGCAGGAAAAAACCAAAACTCTCTGTTATAGCTTGCTTTTTTTGGCTGCAATAGTTTTGGGTTTGTCATTTTCCTGAAAAGTCCATATTTTCTACAAAAGCAGTACAAGAAAGACACTGCATCTCCTTGGACATCCCTGTCTGAATTAGCCCTGTGCCTCAAATTTTTGGCTGCTCTGAGACTAATTTGTGTTAAAACCAATTCTTTTGCAGTCACCTGCTCAGCCCTACTAGCTAAATTATTATTCCCTCTTGCAAGTGGAACATTCATGAGTGTCTTTTTGTCTTTTTTCATTGTTGTTTTAATAGGAGCCCTTTTTATATAATAAGCAAACGTACCAACAATTCTAGAAAAGAATAGAAAATATTACAAACAGCGAAATAAAATGCTGGATTCATTAGTCAGGTTCTCACACCTTATTTTCAAACTCATGCTCACTGGTGAACAGAAACAATAGCTTGGGAAAAGCTGTGTGTCAAGATAAAAATGTCCATTTAAAGTTTGCATTCCAGACACTAAATTGTTAAAATGAGTTTCCCAGGAACCACATAAAGACTTCCACATGCAGAAATTACTTAGGTAACAAATGAGAGAACAGTGAGAGTCAGAATATAAACTGTTTATCATCTCCCCTAAAAGCATAAAAAAGGCAAAATCCATATAAATATTTTCAAAAGTGTACTTTCTCAGTGTTGCTCTTCTCATGTCAAAACTTTGTCGCTCTCTAGGGCCTGTAATGGAAAGATCTGAAAGCATTTTCCTGACAGTAATCCCAGACTACCTGTCTGCAGAGATAAAATCATGCCTGAGACACAGCTCACATACCTCTATCCTGAGCTAGGTAAGGCTCTTTTTCCCATCCTGTCCCTATAGATCAGCTGAGTTTAGCGGTGGTGTGGATACTCCACCACTGAAGACCACCCATGGTGTGAAATCCTCCCCAGAATTCAGCGATTTGAAGAATAAGCCTACATTTTATTTTTTTTTTTCCCAAGCCCCTTTGCCAGAGGGATGCAAGTTGGGAAGAGAGCCCGGGAGCCAGTTCTCCATTACCTTGCATGACCCCATACCACATGCATGCTTCCTCATCCAACATACCGTCGACATCAGCACATTTGAAATAGGAGGTCCCTGTAATACGCTTGACTGAGATATAGGTGCGAGTGGAGTCCATGTGCTACAGAAATAATCACCCATTAAACACCCACATCAACCCACAGCTCAGTGAGTCCTCCCACCTCAGTGAAACATCGGGAAGTCCTTGCCCAAAAGTTCAACGTTCATACTCTACAGATAAATTATTTATTACCATGCCCCTATCCCCCACCCCGTGCCGTCGTATTATATTTCATACCATGCTCGCCACAAGCCGTAAGAGGGTTTCGGAGTGTGTGTGTCAAGGCTTAGAGAGGAGCGCTGAATTTTCTAATACTAAAGGGCCCATTTCATGTTATTTATGACCTCACTAGTGTCGAAACAGAGACCCATAAATCGTAAACATAGGCGCACTAATTCTAGCAACAGCAAGTTTTAGTCACATGTAATTAAAACATCCCAAAGTCTTTCAGCTGTAATGTATTTCAAATGACACCACTGGGACGGGGGGAAATGGGAAATGGAGGAATCAGCAGTATTTCAAAGCCACGGCCATTGTTAGTTTTTGGGGCTTTGTACAGCACTGGCAGTGCTGCCAAGTCTGCAGGTTTCTTGATGCTGTTTTCTATGACATATTTTAATGGCAGTGTCATTGATTTCCAGAAACAGCAGGGGCATTTGCTTTGCTAGGATGCCATCATAAACTTCAGGAGATGAATCTGATGTCCACATTGAAAATAATACAAGCAAATTCTGTGATGGCACCTCTGCCGTGGATTAGATACACTAGAGAGGAGAAAATACCCCTTTTCCCTCACTTTTATGCCCAAAAGTGGGCTAAAACTGGGGTCTGAGTCTTCTATGAGGTTTGAGAACGTTTGGGGTCTTTTGCTTTTATCGTGATTTCTTGTACGAACTTAGGATTAGCTGTTTTCTTGCAGTCAGGGAAACAGGGGAAAGGTGACGCATTGTGAAGACAACACGTTTTCAAATGCAGGTAAGGGATTTGTTGTACCTAGCACAGGATTGACCTGTGAAATTCAAGCTATCGTTGTTGCCAATAGGTTGGAAAGACCCACCAAAGTGTACAACAGGGTTCATCACCAAAGTGAACAACAGGGTTCATCACCAAAGTGAACAACAGGGCTCACCAATGTGTAGCTCGTGGCCATCAGAAATCAGAAAAACAAACTGAAGCCAAGAGTGACAGCAATGTGTCATTGCGTGCAATGCGTTATTTGCTCTGCCCAGCAGACCTTTGAGGTTTACAGGTGTGGTGGGAATGTTTGCAACTCGACTGAAGGGGGTGCTCTCAATCTGGACACAAACCCTGTGGATTCAAAGGAATTGTGGAGCCCAGGCCAGCCTGGGTGAGGATCTGGGACATTTTCTCTCTTAGAGAGGATGTTAAGCTTCCACGTTGCAGGGCACAAGCCAGCCCACAACTACCTGGGATTGGAAAACCTCCCCTGTGGGCAGACAACTCTATGGCAGCCTGTTGCAGTTCCTCTGAAGCACCTATTAACAACTGCTTTCAGAAACCAAGGGTTGGCTTGATGGACCATTAGATTGATCCCATGTGACAACTCCTACGCTCTTTTCCAGCCTGGATCCTCAGGCGAGCGATGGTGCTGGCTGTAGATCACAGGAGCGAGCGCTCAGCCAAGCCACGCTGCTCCCAGCAAAACCTCGGAGCAAGCCCTGGACTGGGAGCAGCGCTGGCTTGTTTGAGGCTGGGAACTCGTGCTGGGACCGGCAGTGGGTGCAAGCAAACGGGACCGTGGATCCAGCCCTGTGCAGACCCTGCTCTTGCCAATCTACCTGTCAGGTTGTTTTCTGAGGGATGAATTGCTCAGTTTTCATCAAACTTTCTGCTATTGTCCAATTTTAGTGAGCGTATCAGAGGGAAAAAGTTAGGGAAACAAAATATTAGTAATGACAGGGAGGATGAAGGGAAAATATTAGTTTTGTGGCCAAAGTCCCAGGCATGCAGATTTCCATGCTGACTTGTTTCCTACTCTCCTTCTTTTTCATTATGGTGTCCTTTTCCTCAACCATTCCAGCCTTTCTTATCAGCAGGTAATGAGCAGTGGCTGACACATGCTGTAGGAAATTATCTCTTTAAGGAGGACAAAGTAGATGCAGAACTAACCACTGTGTGGTTGGACTGACTTTGTTTGCCGAATTCAACTTTGATGGTGGAAAGGCAAAGCATTTCTGTGGCAGGTGCTATATTGCTCTATAAAGCACAGTCCCACTGGATCAGATCAATGGTTCATCCAAGGCTTTGGAGGCCAGGCAGGATCTTCTGTGGCAGGAGATGCTACTGGGAAAAATGGAACCAAGTTACTCTGTCGAAGGGAGCATCCCATAGCATGAGCTGAGGGACAGGGAGTGTACAAACGGGATGGTATACGGGGTGGGGTTAGAGGGACGTAGTGCAGGGTCAGGACCCCAGTGGCACCGGACAAGGGAAGAAAAGAGATAGTGCAGAAAGCACCTTGGACATTCTTGTGGTTTTCAGACAAATTTGGGAATTTTGGTCAAAATTCAGATATTTGAGGAGAAAGGAGGCTTTATTATCATTATTTACAGTGATGAGAAGAAGCATCATTTGAATTGGGCTAAAGAGCCTGGCCAGAGTTAGCAGAGGGAGAAAGGGGCTTCTATATTGTAGTGCCTTTATATCCTTGTGATTAATGATGCTATGTGGGCTTCTCTGTGTCTAAATCCTCCTGGAAAAATTTGCAGGGATTGTTTTTTGTGTGTGAGGTGACACTAAGATGTCTTTGGGTGAAATCGCATAGGACAAGGTAAGATGAAGGAGAAGAAGATGTTCTAAGCTCCTGAACTCAGTGGCGGTGGCTGGGATGGAGGCAAATGTTAAGTAAAGCCTTACGGGGATAATGTATAAATTCCTACAGAACTGAAATTTTCCTGAAGTGTGCCTGGTATTGCAGTGCTATCCCTTTGACTGGGCAGAATGATTACATCAGTGCGTTTCAGCTGTATTGCTTTTCCATTGGATGCAATGTCCTCAGCTCCAATTTCTACCTGCAGTTCAGGAATGATGCCTTTTTCTGTGTATGAGGTCTCTGAGTTTGTTATCTATTACAAATTTATCTGGAAATTTTGGGGTCATCCTGTCTTAGATCATTAACGTCAGGAGATAAACCACAGCTCCTTTTAGCCTTCAGTTTCCTTTGCTTCTCCACGTATTCAAGTATCTGTTTACAGAAATGCTGCCAAGGTCTTCTTAGTAGTCAGCATTTTGTGCTTTGGTGTTGATACTGGTGAAGCATCACAGTTACATTTCTCACTTTGAAACCCATCGAAATACAGTGCCAGCTTACAAAAACTGCTAAGAGCAATTTGAGATCCAAAGAGTAGGATTTCTGTGGCCTCAGTTTAGTCATACAAAATGTAGATGTTTTAATGTTGGCTAAGTGTCTTGACTCCTCTTATAGGTAACAGAGAAGCATCTTCTGGTTAATTGTATTATTCATCTTGGACAACTGTCCCACATGCTCTGTGTTGTTCTCTGGACGGTCTTTCTCTACACCTACTACAAGAAGAGCTCATCTAGTTTAGATTAAGCCCCAGCTTTTACATGGTTAAAATTAGGGTGGCATTAAAAATTTGTGGATGCAGGAATTACTTCTATTCTGTGTGTAAAGTACAATGGACATCAGATCAGATAGAGGCAAACACAATTTTTGTTGCTTTTGTATGCTGGAATATATTTGGCAGCAGCTGAAGTTTAAAGATTCTTTAAATATAATATTCATTGCTAAGTTATTGAATTTTCTCAGTGAGGGAAATGAGAAACTTACTTGTTTCTTGACTACCAACTTCACCAGAAGGTAAGAATTTTGTTTCATAAGAAATACTGAGTTTCAGAAATTTTTGGCAATCCTGCATCAGAATGAATTGGACAGATTTCCAAATTTGTCATAACAGTAATGGGTGTAAAAAAAGAACTCAGAGTACCTAGCAGATCCTTAGCCCTGAGGTTTGGGAAGCTTGTGTTCATGTCCATGTGCTAATTCAAGTAGACTTTTTCTCAATGAGAAATATTGATGCCGAAGCTTTCATTCAACAGATCCATTTTATACGCACACACAAGCACCAAAAAAAATGAAACCAACCAACCAAATAAATAAATGCAAGACCTCCGCCCCCCCAAACCCAGTAGTGGAAAAAATAATCACTAACTTAATTTTGTGACTTCAGCTGGTTTGCAGGGTAACTTTTGAAGATCTGGAACCTGATTTTTCTTGTTCTGCAGAAGTGAATTGAGAACCTGGTTCCCAGATTTGTTTGCCCAGAAATTTTGCCACAAAACAAGAGACAGAGTGGGAGGGAGAAGGCACAGAGGCAGAATTCAGTTTCTGAGGCTGAACCTATCTTTATTTAAGATCTGTAGTCTTGCATCTAGCTGCCTATCATTTAGATGCAGAATTAATGTTGGTGCTAAGCAAATCTTTATTCACACACCTACAGTCATTTGCTGATTATAAGATTTTGGTTGTTTTTCTTTGTTGAAAAAATGCGTGTCCCACCGCAGGATGCATTGCTCCTGGAGATGTGCTGATGGGAATGCCTCAGTGCTCCATTTCTCAGTGTCCTTGCTGTAAGGCCTGGAACTCAGGGTGGCAGATGTCTGCTGCTGAGTGCTTGGCTTTTTCTTTTTTTTCCCCTCCTTGTGCTTCATCACTCGATATTTTTAGTTGCTAAATGTTGCAGAGACAGCTTTTTCAATTAGAAAAGTGACAAACTCTGCAAAATGAATTCCAGCACTTGGAGAACATCAGCATCAATCTCCAGTACTTACTGACTTTGCAGGATGGGCTTGTTTTTCCTCAATTGAATGCTTTGACCTATTTGTCTCCAAAAGAAATAAACAAAACAAAACTCCAACCAAGAACATTCCCATCTAATGATGTTTTGGAAAAGGCATGTGTCCAAATAAGTTCCTATGTCCTAAGCAGACCGACATCAGTGGACTTGAATCTCAGTTGGGGTGTGGTAGAAAGAGAGTTAAGAAACTTTGCTATGGATACAGAGGTTTTTCTGAAGGCTGCCAATGCATTTATAATCTGGTGTGTGGCTGGGGAGTCAAACATGTCCAGGTATGATGCATGTCTATGACTTTCTACAAAGCTCCGTGTACCTTATGCATGCTTATTTAATGTCTAGGAATCTGACAGACCATCAGTTTGGTCCTTCTTTAACATTGAACAAAATGGCCAGTATTGGCCTTAATTTAAGGAATCAGAACTAGCAATGCCTACAGGATAGACCTGATAAATGAAAACTGAGATGCAAATAAATGGCCTCATTTCCAGGTACTGCTTTAAATGCTAATGAAAAGGGCTTTGAGAATTTAAGTTATTTAGGTTTCTGCTTAATATGGACTTATATTCTATTTTGGTTTTCTCTTTAGAATATACATGAACTTATAGAGTCTCGGGCAAATCAAAGCAGTGGCAAATCAGAATTATAATACTTGGGCTATTATTTATTATTTGTACTGTAGTGGGTTTAAGAATATCCAGCCATTTACCTAGGAAAAAGTTAAGAGATACCTGTAGTGGAGGAGTCACCTGGTAGTTTAATAGTCCACCTTTTTCACTCTTAAAGTCAACTGATGAGAAGCTGAAATTATACAGGTTTAGGTTAGGAAGAAAAATGGTCAAATTTGTAACCATGAAAGCAGGAACACTTTATGTGAGGCTACCGTGACTTCTCCATCCCTAAAAATATTTGGATTTAGACGGAGATGTTATAACTTAAGTGGGACTTGCAATGGAAGTTACAAAGGTAGTCAAACTAGATGATCATAATGCTCCTCTCTAAGCCCAGGCTCTATATCTATTACTTTTTACTGATAATGAGCATGATATTGTCTAGCTGCAGCATTGGAAAGAGCTGTGAGAATGTACCCCCAGAGGAAGCATGGGCTGAGAACCAAGCACCGCAGAGGTGTTATTACTTAGGAGGCTGACACAGTTAACACAGTCAAAAACCCAAGCTGATTATTCCAAAAGTATATATGAGTTCTGGGCACCTTTTAGCAAGCTGGAGACAAGAGAACCTTTTGGGAGTCCTGGTCGAGACCAGGATGGTTTGCTGCCTTTGCCCAAAGTCCACCAAATCCACCACGTTTCATTTTGTTATGGGTTTGCTTGCAGCAATGCATTGGCTTTAAGACACACATTTTGAGAGACTACAAGGAGGTGGACTCAGGGACCATGGGCACTGCCCTGATGGCCTGTTTGTTGACTCTTGCTGAGTTGTCTCTGAAACGTAGCAACTTCCATGCTGCAGAAAGTCCTGGATTTCAGACTGGGGCATCATAGCTAGATGCTCCAAGAGAAATAGTTGGGTTTCAGTGCCAGGCAAGGAGGAAAACAAAACAAAACACTTAGCTCAGCTCAACTCCACTCAACTGAACTGAACTCAACTCAGCTCAACTCAGTTCAACAACTTCACTCAACACCCCTATGAAACAAAAACGCTGAGCTCCATACTTCCCCACATGGGAGGCTCTGATACAGGTAATGGATGCTGATGTGGTGGTTGTAGCTGGATGCCAGTACATTTTGAAGTCTACCTACACCAAATTGTTTTAGGAAAGTGAACAGGTGACCTGGGTGACAGCCCACACTCCTGATGACTTATCAGGATCTGGGAAGCAATCCAAAACTACCTTCCTCAGGCCAGTTCCCATCACTGCCAGATTTTCAAAAGAATTCCTGATGCTACAAGAAATCAGTGATAGGAGGAGAAAGGTCTGTCAGCAGGGAACATGCAAACACAGACAGGCTCCCCTCTTGATGGACTTTCTTGGAAATGAAAACTTTGCTGTTGTTATTTAGCAATAACTCCATGATGCTAGCAGGGTCCTTGTAGCTATTTCTTAGGCGAAATGTTCTGGGTGGGCAAACTTTGGGGGTTTTAACTTCTGCTCTCAAAAATGAATGCTTTGGTCCATTGTGTCTCCAGCATGCCCTCACCAATGTTCCTGTGGCAGGATCATCCGACCTAACTGCAGGAGCCCCAGGAAACTGCTCTCCCTCTGCAGTCCACAGTAGGGTTGGAGTGCCCATAGGACAGAGAATAGAACAGAATGAGTTCTGACGAGTATGAAGAGGACTCATTATTGAGGTAAATGCACCTTGACAGATCCTATGAGTCTCCCCGTTTCTTTCCCAGTCAAAGAAAAACAGGCTGAGCTGCCAAAGTCTTGCCTTTAACTAAACAGTCAAGAGAGGGATCATACCGCGGTGGTCTTACTGCACAGCAGCATTGCTCAGCCACTGATGTCCTTCTTGCCTTCCGTGGAGCATTTCTGTTTTGAAATACTGCCGGAACAGATGCATGTAATTATTGGGTGAAAGTTAGCTGGTCAGACAATTCCCGTATATTATTCTATATACATGTGATGAATGTACATCTGCTGACTCCTGCCTTGGATGAGAGTCTTTCACAGGAGCAGTGTGGAACTCTGCTGTGTCACCATCACAGGTCCTGCTTAGCCAACACAGCCTGGGTCTGTGATGAGGGAGACCCAGCCAGACACTTAAGAGCCCCGAATCAATAGATGGACAATGAGCTGATTAAGGAAAAACGCTACTGTCTACGCCTTAGGGTAGCACCTAATGCAGCTCTATGAGATTCTGGGATTTTAGATGAATAAACACGTTCTTGTTTCTCAGGAGAAAAGCTACCCAACTGCCTCTCATTCCAGCTGAAATAATGGCAATGCCTGGACTAGGCCAAGGGAAACTGTGTAGCAATAGGTGATGATACTGATGATTATAATAAATCTCAGTTTTGAAATTACTTTTGTTCAGTGAGGGGACTCCTGCTTTTCATTGCCTCACTCCACAGAGAAGGCTGGCTGTTCCTCAGGGCTCTGCGATTCAAATGTGTCTTTGCCTGGTTGGAAGATCTCCCCTCTCACAACCTGACATAACCTTACAGGAGCCCTGCTACAAAACAAAATCAGTTCTTCAGGGGTCATAAATTGGGCTAAAGTTTGAGTACGTCCACAAAATATGCCAAGTAATACTAATACAGGGACACTTCTGTGACACCTTTCATCAGATCAGCCTGATTTTAAGCAGAAAGGACAGGAATATCTTCTGAAAATCAGGTGGCATTTAAATGTTTCAGGTTGAGCAGACAAGAAAGAAAACCATCAACCATCATTAAAAGGCTTGGACTCTGAGAGGGTGGCTTATGCAACTGTAAGGAAGTAGAAAGTGCTATCCCTTTCTTTCTCTGAATACAGCCCTTAATTAAAGGATCAGATTTTTTACATTCTGGAAACACCAGTGTTATGGTGTCCCCAAGAGAAATAATCTCAATGGTTAGATAAGTATCAGTACAAGGCAATCCTTAATGAACTCAGATAAAGTTTATTCTTCAAAATAGTTGCTAGATTTAGTTCTTACGGCCTGATGAATGTAGATGAAAACCCTTTGAGATACAAGGATCCCTAAGTTAAACCTGAATGAACTCAGGTTTTTCTCTGACACCATGGGACAACATTTGACAACATTACCAAGAGAAGAACTTGACTTATAAAGCTGGGAATAAAGATGGAAATGTGGTCTGTTTGACATTTGGAACAAAGCATTTTTCAGCAGTCAGAAGGAGACCCTTCCCTGTCTCCGAAGTTGAAAAAGTAGTTAGGAGAGGATAGATCTCTCCCAGTATGAAAATCGGATGCCTACGGTGGGATTCAGCTTGCACAGTAAAACACTGAAATTGAAGAATTCACCCGTGTACATCTCAGCTCCCATTGCAGTCAGTGACCACCCAGGTAATGCACTGAAGGGATGACAGAAACCAGTTCTGCTCTTCCAGAACACCTACACTTGGTCAGCCGAATCCCTCCCTAGGCTTCATTGACTAAACTCGGAAAGCCTCTGTTGACGGGGAATGTAGACATCCAACTCACACATGGGCACGTATGTACGCACCCTTAAATGTCAGCATCTTCGCCTTGTACCCAAGGGACTTCTCCGACTTTCCTACGTGGAGAGAGAAATGTTCTTCCCTTGGAGGATGGTTCAAAGCTGCCTGCAAGACATCGAGAGCTTTGTATCTCCCTCTCATGTGTTTTTAAAAGAAGGCCATATGCTGATGTAGATTAGACATCTAATTTCTAGAAGTGTAAAGATAGGTGAGTATGCCAAAATAAATCACTGCAGCTCTGACCTGCACAGTCTGCCTCCACTTATATATGATTCAACTGTGGCTGGAAAACTGCATTTGATTAATAGCTCTGTATTGCCAGCAAGTTGTTGAGAAGCAGAATCACTTCATTTTAGTTGCTCTCCTCTGATCAGAAGGCTGGAGGCATGGGTTTATAGGCAGAATTAAAAGAAACATATCTATATGCATACAGTGGAAGAGGCAATTAAGAGGAGTTACGAAAAGCCAAACTTCAAGAGATTGTTAACAAAGAAAGAGAACAGCAATTATTTGGCGTGATACCCAGGGTAAAGCTAGCAGCAAGAGGATTCAATTAAGACAGAGAAAATGTGAAATTTGGGCAGACCTTACAGGAAAATTTTCCGAGAAAGAGACCTGTGGGGGTATGGAATAATTTGAAATCCCTGAAAAGGAAGGTTTTAAGCCAGTCGAAACAGAGCATCAGCAAATATTCTGGCAATAACTCTCATAAGAGCAAGAAAATTGCTTGGATGGTCTAACCGGTTTCTCCTCTACCTAAATTCTGTCATTTTGAATTCTGCTTCCTGATGTGTGATGGCTTCTACAGTATAAATCCCTTTAATAATGACTAGGATATTGCGGTTCATTTATCTTTGGTGGGTCAGTTATTACTTTTCTGCAGTAAATGGCCATGCACTATGACAAACACACAAAAATCAACCCTACCCACAAACACACCTGCCTTGGCTCTTACTGCGCAGTCGCAATAATAGCCCATCTAGACTCAGCATTACCTCCAGGCCAGACCTAGCCCTAGCTGAGGCTCAGGGTATAATGGTATCCTAAATTTATACAGATGGGACACTGCAGGAGATGCTGTCTTTGCTTGTTTAATTTTTTTCTAGCGTCTGATCATGAGGGAGCAAAAGTTGTTGATGTGTTGTCTGCTTGCTGAGTGCTTGGCCCCTAAAAAGCCATTTACGCGTCTATTGTGCTAGTAGGCATTGGGATGCTTGAAAGTGGCTGTGTCAGCAGAGAGCCTCTGTTGGAAAATTGGTAAAGATATTCTCAGGGAATGAGAAAATCAAGCCAGAGATGCAGGTGAAATATAATTCTTAACAATGAGATTTGCTGTGCAGCAGTTGCAATATGAATGGGGGACTTTCTAGTATCCCCCAATTAACATTACTTGGAAGTAAAGACGTGGAGTTGTGGGGGAGCTTGTTTATGCATCTGGGTCCATTTCAGCAAATATTTTATGCAAAAAAGGCACAAGTTTTGAAAGTGTTTCACACTGAAAAGCTTTTCCACATGAAATATTTCATTTCAGGAAATGCCAAAGCAATTCAAGTCAGTATTTTTTTAAGGAATATTTTGACTTTTGTTTCAAAACATTTTTTTAATTTAAAAATTGACTACAGTGAGAAGGAGAAAAAAAAGAAGGTTAAATAAAAAAAAATCCCTAAATACTCTCAGGACGTAAGAAGATATTTATTATTGGAGTGAACAAATTCCTTCAAGTTGACCCCAAATGAAGTTGTTTATTATGCTTTTTTTTGCCTAGCTGCAAATCCTGAGCATATTTTCTAGTAGACCTGCCCAGGATTTTCTCTTGGGTTTCTTTTAGGCCACTGAAAAGAAAAAAAAAAAATAGAAAAAAAAATCCATCTCTGCTGTGGAATGTATTGCAGGGAGCAGTCGTGCCCTGGTTGGAGATGACACTGCATTTCTCTCTTATCTCTGTGACTAACTTTCAGACATCGAAATTGCCTTCTAACATATGGAAGGTGTATGGACAGGATTTTTTGTACAAGCCAAACTGCAGCAGATGGGTGACAAATACAGCACTCTGTCTTTGATTTAGCAAAAATAATCTACTTCACCTTCATGGAGACTGCATGGTTTTTCCATGAACTTTCTATGCAGGCTTACTTCTCTAAGGGCTCTGGTTATATTTAAAATAATTTCTAACTTGATTATGCTATTTTTTGTTCAGTCAGGGAGAATCTCATATATTTGATGCCCATTTCCTCTCCCTTGACCAGCCCTGTGACGTTTCATTCATTTGCAGCACTAGAGTCATTCCAAATCCTAATTTCATGGCATGGTTTGTTTTCTCTTTACTGAGGCTGTTCTCACACCCAAGTGGCCAAACAAAATGCTTTTCAAGTTGGGTGGGAAAAAGGAAAAAAAAAAAGAGGAAAAATAAAAGAACATGACACTCAGATTTATCCACCGGTGTTGGGAAGTGGACATCATGCAAGGGTCCAACGCTGAAGAGATGCTTTCTCCGTGTCTCAAATGAGGACATGTGGGACACAAGGGGAAGAGCAAGGCTGATCCCATCCCCACTGACTCTTGTCCTGCTCTGTCCCTAGGCCAGCCGGTGCTGGTAGCACTGCAGACCCAACCCATTTTGCAAAATGAGCTTTTTCTGCTGTGGTGCCCCGTGTGCTTTATAGGTCTACTCTCTCCCACACCAGTAAATGCTCTTACTCTTAAGGCTCCGTGGTGGTGCAGACCCCTTGGGCGACGTTGCAACATCAGGACCAGCCAACATTGTGTTCTTGGTTTGGCTATAAGTGCAGGGAGTTGGGACAATCTGGTTCTTTTTTGTCCTGGTTACGGTACAGTGAGTTAGGACAATTAGGCACTCCCTAACCGTACCTGGAACTCCTGCTGCCTGTATGGTGGCCTGCCCTGGAAGGTGCCAGAATTACCTGGCAAGAATTGCGGCCAGAATGGAAATATACTGACCAAAGTCAATCATCTCACGACCCTATAGATAGCGATCCTAAGTGAGACCCTTTGAGCTCTCAGGGATCGCAGCAGCCCGTGACCCAGTATCTCCCCCTGAGTTGGGACACCTCTCAGGGTAGATTTTGCAAGGATTTCCAAGATCATCCACTGATAGATGCTGACGAAGAAGAAGGGGTCAAAGATCAACTGCTGGCACATGCTGATGAAGGAGAATAGTGAGCAATTCACTACAATTAGGTTTCGCGAAGTTTCAAAGAACATTTGGTACCAATCATTTACTATGGTTGGCAAAGAGAGAAAAATCTTGATCGTAGCTTAAGCTCTCTTTATATGTGTGTATGCACAATTTAATTTAGGAAACTCCATAGTGTTGATTATAGGAAATTTTTAAAAATCACTCTGGTAATTGGCTGATTATTAAGTATTGTTAAAAATCATATGACCTAATCTTGTGATTTACCGTGATAGTTCTAATAAATCTTGAACTGCTGCTACCTCAAAGTTGTTTAGGATCCATAATCGCTCATTCCCCCACAAATTGGGGTAGTAACTCAACGAGACGTTTTCCTTACCCTTTGTATCCCTTCCATTAGGCATAAACCATTGACCAAGTCTGGGACTAAGATTGGATCTAGCTGCACCTAAGCTCCATCAGGAGCTTTTAGAAAGCAAGGGGGCCCACTCTGAACCTCCTGACTCAATGGGAAGTTCTCCCTTACCCATTTGCATCTCTGGTCTCTGTGTAGGTCATTCTAAATCCATTCTAACTCAATTTCCCTTTGTATGTTTCTTCCATGTAGTAAGTAATAGACTTAACTTTGTTAAGTCGCACTTTTACAAATTCACATTAAAATCACTTCTGCTAATACCTTATGGTGATTCTTTAAGTGATCTAAATGACTCATTCGTGACAGGCTCATCGGTGTAACCACACATGTTCCTTTGCAGAGCAAGGACAGCTAGCCTCAGCTCTGCCTTTGAGGAGTCAAACTAGGCTCTTACTAAGCACAGTGAGGTTTTTTTTTCTTTTTTTTTTTTTTTTTTTTTTTTTTTTTTAATTATCTTTGATAGGCTAAGCTGAAGGAGCAGGCAGAGTGGACTGCAGCTCTGCTCTGTACACCAGGTGGCCTCAGTGGTATGTGCTTCAGTCCTGATGATCTCAAGGTGCAACTGTCACTACTGCTGATACCATTTTTGTTTGCCGTGATATGAGCATGCTTACAGTACAGTGAAACAGAGCCAAGAATCATGCAACAGGAAAAAAAAAAAAAAGAGAAGATAGAACACATGCATGGATGGGATTGATATCACAAGGCATCTGTTAAACACACATAATCAATTGCCTGTTTATATGAAACAGCTCTGCAGACAATGAATACTGCTGCGTTGTAGCTACCTGGAGGAAAAGAGTTGTTATCCTCTTGTCTTAGAATAAAGTCCTTTAAAAATAAAAGCCTCAGCTGCAGTCAAGCATTTTGCATGTTGCCATGTAACAATTTATTCATTAAAGAAGAGATGCAGGAACCGACAGATTACTGATAAAACTGGCTGCATGGGAAATTGCATCGAGTCTCAGTGAGAGGTTGATTGTTCGCATGGAGGGAAGCTGCTGGTGGAATTTCTCATCTCACTGAACTGATTTAATATGTACACAGAGGAGGAGTAGACTGATGAAATCTGCTGGTGACATGAAGTTAGAGGACACTACCAATGCAATAGAAAATTGTAAGTCATAGAAATTTGGCAAGGTTCAGTAGTACAAAATGTAGGTTGTCCACCTATGGTGGCAGTCTAAATGTAAATTTCTATGGAGTTCTTACTCACCATGAGTTCTCTTTACTGTTAGTAGTGACGAAAGCACTTTAAACATACTATCC
Source organism: Astur gentilis (assembly GCF_929443795.1). Lineage (NCBI taxonomy): Eukaryota > Metazoa > Chordata > Aves > Accipitriformes > Accipitridae > Astur > Astur gentilis. The sequence continues at coordinate 84,638,833 of NC_064919.1, read as the reverse complement.
ATGTCTTCCTAAAATAGATACCTAGGATACAGCTAAAGGACTTTACACTAAGCATAGCTAGCACTCACTCTTGAAGGTAAGGACTCCATAAGACGTCTGGGTCAGCCACAGATGCATGAACTGTACTCATCTACCTATTGCAAAATGAATCACATCTGGCTTTAGAGGAAAATAATAAAATTTCTGCAAGTTGGTGCCATCCATTGGAAGGGATGAAGGAAGGGCGGCTTGTGATCTTCAGGCATGGAGACCTCTGATCTGTCACTACATGGGGAAAAGCCAAAAAATGAGAAGGTAAACTATGATCCTGGGATTGTTCAGTTGATGTGTTTCCTGTATTGAAAGTCTTGATATGACACAGAAATGAATGGTGCCTGGATTTCCAACAGGAGCGAGTGCTAAGAGTGGCTATGATGATCAGGCAGTGACCATCACTTCAAACGAGACAGAGGTAGTTTGGTCAGCTGGCACATGGATGGCTTGTTGGCTCGAGACCCAGTTCCAAATGAACTGGTAGATGTAATAAAAACAAAGTGTGTTTGGAAAGCCTGAGTGGGATGCATCAGCCTGGACAACCTTGATGGAGAGAACTGTCTCTCACCAGGCATTCACTGCTGGACCACAAGAGCCTGAAAGAGTGGGAAAAGGAAAGCAAGACAAGGCAAGGCTGTGGGGCTTTCCAGTTGCAGTCCAAGGTCTCTTTAAGAAGATTAGCCTTCAGGCTGCGAACGACCCTTCACATTGTCTCTTTTCTCAGCATTATCAAAGCTGGTGCCATGTTTTCACTCTTTTTTTTTGAGCTGTCTCCCCAGATACCATCCTAGCTGCATCTCTCCTTAGCATTGCTTCTTCCCTTGCCATGGCTACAGTGACCCTGTCAAACAATGTCCCACACCCCAAGCTTTTCCCAGTCCCTGTAGGCTTTGCCAAGGATTACTAAAAAAGCTTCCAACCCCCTGCTCTGACAGCGTGGGGATTAACCGGGCCCAGCTCTGAGGAATCAGAGGAGCCATCAGGACTGCAACTGCTTGCCAGGGTGGAGTGATACAAGATTGGAGAGACAGAAAAATCACAGAAAGACCTGAGAGAGGGAGGGAATGAGGAACTAAAAAGATCAGCACCTAGAATTAAACTACCAGTCAACAGAGGTTAATTGCAAGGGGAAGCAAGTCAGGGCTATGCAATACCTGTCATACGCTGTTACAGCAGGAGGAAAACTCTACTTTTAGGAACTTGTTAGTGGTCAAATAAGTTGGTTAAAGCACATGAAACAATTTGAAACTCTGTGTGCCTAGCTCCACTCTTCTTTGCACACTGCCCAAAGGGTGACATGATAAAGGACAGATGGACAGACCACCTTAGGACATCCCTCACTCACCCCTCATTTGTGACCGGGAGCCGTGTAAGCCACCAAAGAGCAAGTGGTTGGCTTCTAATGGGATAAGGTTCAAGAAGGGTTTGGCAAGAGATGAATTAATTTAATGTGTCTTATAAGAAAGCAGTGGACTGTAGGAAAGGAAAGGCATGGTTTGGGGATGGCAAAGTTACGCAGGGAAGGCAGTGAGGTACGTTGGTGAGTTTAAGTACAGCCATGGAGTTGAAGAGTTAGACCAGAGACCGTGGCAAAGGGCTGATAAGGACACCCCGAGTCAGATACTAGTCTATAGGGAGAAATATTTTTCATTATTGTAAACAAAGACTTTTTTTCTCCTACAATGCTTAATTGATCTCTGGAACTGACTACTATAAAGTATTACTGGGCATGCAATTTAGCAGGAGGAAGATATAGTTGGGAATACTCTGAGTTATCTCACAGAGGATAGATGTGTAATGGAAATACAATGTAATGTAAACTCATACTTTAGGGTATACAATCATTAACTGCTGACAGGCTTATATGGCAAAATTAGTCCATAGTTGCTCAAAGGGGATTCTTGTGTCTTCCTCTGAGGAACTCTTGGAGGAAGGATACTGGATTAAAAGCATTGCTAATTGGATCCAGCTCCGGTCTTCCTATATCTTAGCAAATCTTTTCCGTTTCTGACTCATATGGTATAGAAAAAAATCATATCTCCTGCAGGTTATATGCATTTCAATATGAACAGAAGTTTAATTTCTATGAATGGCATTCTTGGGAAAAGGAAAAAGACCCAAACAAAAGCAGGAAGCTGTAGTGTACTGGCTGTTTTGCAGGCTAGCCTACCTGCAAGCAGCTAATGGAAGTGCAGTGGTTGATAGTCAATAAACATCTCCCACAAAAACACTGCCTTAATTATAGGCCCCCTGAGACTTTGTCCACTGAGGCCTATTTGACTATGTAGCGTATGGCCAGATTTACAGAAGACAGAATTGCTTTTTCCTCCCCTTTTTTTTTTTTTTAATTTATTTGAAAATCTGTAATTAAAGACTATAAACCCCAGCATACAAGGTAATATTAAGGGAACTGAGTTAGAGACCAACACATCTCAAGGTCTGTAGGGCATCCGACTTCTCTGAGGGTGTTAGGTGCCCATTAGGTGCTGTTCAGTGGTACCTAGGCTTTTAGGTCCCTCAGATAGTACACATTCACAGCAAAGATGAAGAGAACAGCATTTGATTAACCTTTGGGATTCCTATGGTTTAAGGAAAGAAAGTAGGCTCTCGAGACCTCAGCTGGTACCTTTGACGAGAGCTCCTGAATTCTGTGGCTGTGCCAATAAATAGTGGTAGTAAAATGTCTGAAGAGGAGAAGAATAATTATTCTTCAGGATGGTAGGAACATATGATGGAATTCCCCATCCTCTGATAAACATATCTACAAACAAGTGATCAAATTGAAATACTTTTGGTTCATAAGCAGCTAATCTGCAAAGAAATCTCTCCCTTGTTCCTTCCATCGCCTTCACAACATTATTTTCATTTCTATCTAGATTTGTTTGCTTGTTAGTCTGTGGCCTCCCCCTGAGGATATAACTGCAGATGGATGAATTATTTTATTTTATTAAATATTATTCTTGGCTTTTTGGAGATGTTTTTTGTTTTTGCTTTAGTGATTATTCCTCCTGGTGTTATTTCAGTTTTCAATTACAACTTGTGTGTGTATGTGTCTGGTAGACTACCATTTTGTAAATGGGTGTATGCACTTATTGTTAATTGATTCCCCAAATAAACCCAAATGCTTGCATTGAAATCATGTATTATATTTCTTGCATGCCACTGAGCTGGATGCCTTCCAGTTTGGCATCTATTGCTGCTCTGGAGGTGGGCATCTTTCTCTCCCTCCCGTTACCCCTGGAGTGAACAGAGATGCTCATGTTAATTTTCTCTGCCGACCTCGTAGCACTGGCTAATGTCTCTGAATAAAGGTGGCCAAAGCTGCACTGCTAAGTGTGTATTTAGCCATCCAGATAAATGTTTGGGTTTTTTTTTTTTTAAAAAACAGGTGCTGAACTGTCAGGAGCCCCAACAGGCTTCAGCGAGGGTTTTCTTCCCTAAAGTCAGGCCATTATGAAGGATATTTTTTCAAAAGCAGCCCTTGTTGGCCTATATCTGCTCCCACCAAAACCACCGTCTGCTTGAGAGCTAGCTCAGAAATGAGAATTAATCCACAATTGGTCCTTTAGCCAGTTTTTGCAGTCCCATATTTTTTCAGGCTTTAGCTAGAAAACACAGCTGAAGTCCCTCATGGTGGGACTGTGTACTTCAGCAGCAGGTTTCAGCAGGTCATCTAGTTCCCCTTTATGCCAAAGAAGAAAGATAATCCCCTTTCAACTGTGATTCATCCCACATATTACAGACATCTATCTTAGGAGAAGATGAATCATTTCCTGGAGGTGCTTCTCTCTCTGTCTCTCTCTCCGTTTAGGAAACCTAGAAAAAAGCTTCAGCAAGACTATGAATTGTAGACAGCTAAAATGGGGGAGATGAATCCCACTGTGCACCGAGGATCAATGACTGCTGATTCACCGAATTCTAACTTTCAAATGCTGTCAGCATTTCTGTTTTCACAGCAAAAGTCTTTTTGTTTGGGATTTTCTACTGGTAACTAGTTACTGTCATTTTTAACACAGACCTGAAAAAAAACCATTAAACTGGCCCACTGTGCTGGTAGCCTTATGGCCATCTGTGTTGGGGTTCAGTTGCTCAATCACAAGCACCTTAGTGTTGTTTTAGACACTGAGGGGTTTCATGTCTGGTCTCCAGATGCCAAAATCAGTCAAGTCTCCCATAAGGCTTTGTGTCTGCCGGCCCCAGGAGGATAACTCAAATACAAGCCTATCGTTGGATCAAGCCCCTGGTAAAATGCCTTCGAATAAAACGAAGCAGAAGCTGGAAAGGTTGCATGTCCTGCCCAGGGCTGGATACCCATTAGCCGTTGGGTGCCAACGGGTGCTTCATGTTGTTGCCTTCCACCCTGGTCAGGTTACTCTTCAGATATTTGCCTTCTGATGGCCATTTGTGAAAATCAGGTTATGTTTCCTGCGTACAGATTCAAAAGCAAAGTTCATCTCGCTAGAAACACTCTTCCACACTAATATTTAGCCAGTGGGAAGAGTGGAAACCGTCCAAGGCATAAGTGTTTGGGGCTCACCTGCACTGAAGAAACCTGAGCGAGCTCCTACCATGGGGTACGTCTTGACCGCACGGCTCCTGCCCTCGTGCAAAGGCAGCATCTGAGGTCCTGGAAGCAGAGTCATGCAGTGGCCTGGGCTGAGCAGCCTGCTAATTAGCCTGGCCTTTCAGCGGGATTAATTATGACTGAGCTGATACAGCACAAATGCTTTTGGCTGCAGTACTAGCTTGGTTGGGACCTCTGCGTGGTGTTGTATTATATATTGCAGTCAAGGCCAGAGTCAGCAAGGAAAATGTTTTGATGGTGATTGCATAATTGTGTGTGTTGATGACAGTGGCTAAACAACTGGAAATGAGTATGAAAAGCACATGTAGCAGCTTGCTGGAAATAAACTACTCATCTCTGTGAAACTCTTCCTGGTTTAGGAAGTGTGATTTTACTCCATGGAGTATAATAATGTCCCCTAAGCACCTGAGAACCCCTAGAATGATTTAAAAGCTGGTAGTTCTTCATACCAAAGTACAGCACAGCATCCAAAGATTACTGAGCCTTAATACAAAGTCAAAGAGCATCTTTAAGACATCTCAGTATCACTTGGTTATCTACTGCCAAAGTTGAAACCATCATCTTTTACCATCAGGCTGAGCGTGGGAATGTTATAGACTTGGAGTCACATAAACACTAAAAAACCCAGGATCCTACAAGAAGTTGAGAAAGGAGGTAATTTATCTTACTCCAGTACTGATCATTCCTCAGCCACAAAACGCAATACAGAAATGTTAAGCATTCCGGTGTTGCTCACTGTGCTCAAGTTTTCTGACGTGATCATCTGGAGTGGAGCTGGTGCCCTTCTGAATGATACTTTCTCCGCAGGTGAGACAGCAGTTAAGGATGGCTGCATCATTAAAGCCCAACTATCTATTTAGTCTCCAATCCTGCCTCTAAAGGACAGTTAGAAGAAATAATTTTTAAAAGTTGCAGCTAGGAGTTTAACACCGCCCAACATGAGAGATCTCTTCATAGTCCCCACACCTGTATGATAGTGACACTAATTATATCATATGGGGAGATGAACCTAATCTGAGTTGTGTTTTTCCCTAGAACTCCTCCTTATTTAGTGACTTTCGGGTTTTCTGGCCATATCCATACAGTCAGGTTCAAGAAGTCATCCTGCTACTCTGTCCTTGCTCCGGACTCTCATGAACCGGGTCCAACATCCCAAAATAGCCCCCGCTGTAAAGCCAGCTCACATCCCGCCAGTGTTGGTGGGATGATGCATAACTGTCTGCAGAGACTGGCAGATAATCTTCAGGGCAGACCTTAAGCAGTCCCCCAGGATTTATTCTAGTGTCCACATCCGACACCAAAATAAGAAACCTGGTGCAAAACCACAGTCATGTTGAGCTCTATCTAGTTTCGTAGTTGGCAGACATAAGCGTTTGCTACATGCCAGTTTCAGGAGCATTTTTGTAGTCAGACTTTGTGTACCCTTTTCCTTTTGAATACTAGTAAAGGTCACATTGGTCTTGGCTACTCATTTATTTCCTTTCTCTCATTGAATTTTTAACAATAGCAGGCATTAGTCCAAAGCTCTGGGCTCCTCTACATTGCATTAAAATTCACCATGTCATTTTCTTTCAGTAAATATATTCAAATGGCCTGCCTTCAAAACCATAAATGACTCACCATACAATCAATCATAATTGCAGGACCCTGAATTTCTTCTCTACATGTTGCCCTCTAATGCCCAGAAGGAACACATGATGTAACTCTTACCAAAAACTGGTCGGGGAAAAGAAATTATGTGTGATCATTTCTGTTCTCTAAGGAAAACTTGCTAAGTTAAATACAGGACCAGTTTGGGCTGGAAAGTGAGACAGTTATATGTAAATTTTGTTACCACTCAGAGCTCTGAGAGTTAGTGTACTTAAGAAAACTTATCTCTCTAATCAATTATTAAGTTTCAAAATGGAACATGTGCTTCTCTCTTGCTCATTTCCCATAAACCTCCCCCACAATATTAAACATACATATTCACATGCTAAAAGTCTGCTCATTAAAACACTACATGGTCAAAGCTTCCAATCAGATAGAAATGATCAAGGCATCCTCTTGTAGGATATAAAGGGTTATGCTGAGGAAACAAAGTAAAAGGAATGGCTAATTAGAAGTTATCCAAAAGATTTTTTAATTGTAATCTCATTTTCCTCACAACGCTGTGCAGTTAAGAAAAAAAAAAAAAAAAAAAAAAAAAAGATTAGAAATCTGATTAGTCCTGATAGATAACAGTGAAACTACTGCCTTCCCCCTGTGCTCTTGGTAAGGTCAGGCATAGGTTTATCACTAAATCACTGATATGAGAGGTAGAAGAGATCTATTAGGAAATCCTGGCTTCTCTTTATAAGTGTAGAATTGTTCCCTCCAACATACTTTCTGAGGCCCTGTCCAGCCGAGCATTTAATGTCTCAAAACAGCGAGGCTCCAGCCACTTCCCTTGAGAGAGAATTTTATTACCTAATAGATCTCAGCGTGAGGGTCTGAGTTCCAAACTAAATTTTATTTTTTGTGTTTCTAGAGAGTTACTCTGTTTTGGGAAAGGCTGCCTTAAACCCCTTGCCACTTTTCCTGTGTTAAATCCACCCTGTGTTCATACATCTTTGAACCGAACGTTCAGCTCCCGGTTTACTGACTTTGCTACTTGAATCCATGCGCTCGTCCTCAAGGCTGATTTAAGTTACTATCAACTTTATTTAACTTACTGGTGCTTGATGGGTATGTTCAATGGAATGGTTAAACTCCCAGTGGTCAACACTGTTCTACGGAAAAGCTTGCAAGAAATCAGCAACAAATATTGTTAGACATGAAGAAATATGTGGAGATTGTATCTGTAGATCCCAGCTGTAGATATTCCTGAGGATAAAATAAACAAGTGCGATACATATCAACTTTCCCCTCTGCCTTTTTCATACATTATTTGTCTTCTTTGGGTCTCATCCAAAGACCTCTGAACTAAATGGAAAACTTTCACTGACTTCAATAAGCTTTGGGTCAACCCCTCAAGGGCAGCAATTGTGTCTTCCCAAAGTGTGTGGTCATGATTCGGTGAGATACTTAAGCACGCAACTGCCTTCGGTATTAGAATTATCATCTCAGGGCCTGTGGTGAGATTTTTCATACACTAAATAAGAATGTGCTTAACCACCCTGCTGATTCTTCATATTTAATACAGAGTGGGCCCTATGGAATGCCAAATGTCATATTTTTAATACTATGGATTTTATCTATATCAGACGTGTTGAAGCTAAATTTTGTATGACAATAATTCAAAACACAAAGCCAATTACTCTGCCGGTATGATCTCGTGTATTTACACTGCTCAAAAATCTGTCCCTTGACTTTATAACAGCTTGCTTATACAAGTTTCTTTCACTAACCTGTCTCAGAACATCATACGAAAGCAAAATCAGATAGAAATATAAACTTCATAACAGATGATGTATGTGGAGTAAATCCAGGGAAAACGTTTTTGATAGAACAATTTTATGTTTTAAATGAAGGCTCACTGAAACTGGAATATTTTGTAGGGACGTGACTATTTCAATGACATTTTCTATGGGAAAATGTCTCAGCAAATTGCTTTGATTTTCTTATTTGTGCCACTAATGTAGAAATGATTAGTTTTGATGAAACAAAAAATGCATTTTTGAGTTTAGCATGTTGTTTTGTTTTGACTTATAGCATCTACTGATTTTATCATGTAGTTTAATATAGTTTATTATATGCAATATTTAATTACAGTGTTTTTCAACATTATAACAATGAGGCATTTCTACTTTTCCAAAATAGCACATCAATACTTCTCCATGTGGATTTTCAGAATTCCTGTGCTCTGATAGTTTCTCTTTAAAAGTTTCAATTTTTTTCTCCAGTTCAACGGACAAACATGGTCTCAGCTTGTTCACAGCACTCACAAAAGTTTGAATTTCTGGACACTTGTAGTACCAAATCAATTATATGTATTTGCTGGTTTAAACAGCCGCAGATAAAGCCAACTACATTTAAATTTGTGTACATTAGGTCCAGATCCTCAGCCATGTCCAGCAACAATCTGATCCAATGCCTTCCTTTGCCATGCATATCCTCATGACTGACTCTGAATCTGCAGTTTCAATCATGAGTTAAAATTCTATGAAAACTACAAGAATTTTAGAAAAAATATGCTAAGTCAGCAGTATTACATTTTACGCATGGATATGAATAATCATAGTAAACTACAGGCAAAGGAAAATCCAGCTACCTGAAGCTCCTGGCTGGAGACCGGCTGCTCCTCATCCTGCACCACTTGTTCACCCCAAAACCTGGTGGTTGTAGCACCAGAGTCATTAGAAATCCTGCTCCGGGATTCCACATTGTAGTGCACGGTAGTGAGCCACACATGGCCACGTTTTGTTTATGACAGATGGCTCTTCCCAAAAATATGATGTGTGAGATTGTGCTGACTTGGACAGTTCTGCATAAACTGTGGAGGATTGACAGGGTGTAATATACTTTTTCTGTTTACTTAAAGTCTAGAAGAGAATGGGCCAAACCCAGCGAAGAACAGCCTGTTTCAAAGATATTACGGCTGGAAAATGTTGTTTCTCACAGAGATCATCTCTCTATAATAAGCTTCATGGTGATCCTGTATGGTGGGGGAAAAACTATGCAGATTGGGAAAAGAGTCAATCACATGATTTTCATTTGTGTGTTATCACGGAAATGTCTGTGAGAGGAAAAGGGAACTTCTGCTCGTCTCCACGGCTCAGCACAAAGCCAGCATAGCTCGAAACAAGCTACTTCATGGCCTAGAAACTACTCATGGGAGCCGCGTGATTTTCAAATGTAAGAAGAAGAATTCGTCAGTGATGAACAGGCACCCTCAGAGAGGCTGAGTTGATGGACAATTTGCAAAAGTCATCTGGGAATTGGACCAAACAAAACACACATGCAACCTTGCTTGAATGACAGCTTGGAAGAGCCATGCTGAATTTCCCAGCAAGCTGAGAAGCTGTAGCTCACACATGGGGTTTGCTCTACCTTTCTTTTTTTTTCTAAACTTTGTTGAATGTTTGCAAAATGGAGCATGCATGCATAATATGGGGTTAACCAAAACTCTTTTCCTAAAGCCCGAGGATTATAATTCATCAGGAGATATTGGGGATATTCTTATGGCCCTCAGTCAGTATAGATTAGTATAGGTCTGGTGAGGTTAATGTGGCTGAACTGATTTGTGCCAGGCAAAGATCAAGTTCTGTTTTAAATGTTTTACTGAAAAAGGAGAAATTAATTGTTTTGCCCCAGATTTTTCCAGATGTTCTGGACTGGAACCTCCTACTGAAATGGGATCCCTCCTCCCCTTTGGCTTTTCAGATTACACAGCAGACAGACAGACAGACAGTGCAGAGGACATTTTGGTTGCGGCTTCTATTTTTGTCACTTCCTCTGAACTGTGTAAACCTCCCATGACTAAAATGTCTTTCTTTGGCACTGGGGAATCACATCTATTGGGATGATATAACCAGAGTTGCGTGGGAATCATTTTTTTCCTCAACTAAGAAATTGATATTAAAAAACCTACTATTACATTCCAAATTGAGGTCTTTGGAAAAGTTCATGGGAAATAGGAGACACCTATCCTCAAAACAGCCAGTTACCTCACTCTTAGATTATAACGTGGGACTTCACAGAATTTCAAAGCCCGTGATTTTAGGTGCTTGGGAGGAGCCTCCTATTCTGTAGCTGTCACATTGATTGGAAATGCCTCTTGAGAAAAAAAATCTAAACCATATGCGCTCCTCTGAACAATTTTGTTTCTATCAAACTAACATTTGTTGATGACAAAACGTTTTGTTCCAAAAATTCCTCTGGTGATAAGAATTTACTAAGTAAAGTTTGCCTAACCTTTTTGGAGCCCTTGACTGAAAAACCATGGCTTGAAAGCAGCTGAAATCTGCCTGCTTAAAGAGGACGATGCCTTTCCCTCTGCAATTAGTATGGCTGACTCCTGCACGGAAAAACACTTCCAAATTTCCTCACCGGTCTCACCAGGTTTTTCTCTCAGACTGTGTAATCCCATGATTACATGGTGATGTTGATGTAACGTGACATGGTATGTCAGTAGAATTTCTAACAACTTATTTTGTAGCAGTGAAGGAAGAACCCAGCAGCTTGCGTGCTTAAACTGAAGTAGAATTAAGTAAAAGAAGGAAATCTGTTAATCACTACTGAAGTCTGCTCGCAGGTAACTGGCAGCCTTTTCTGGAAGTTTCAGCTAGTGCTTTTGTGCACAAAATGCTTGACAATCCGCCGATGTACTCAATAGATATCTCTGCCAGTCCATTCAGTAGATATCTGTATTTAGCAATATTTCAGGAGGATGCTTGACTGGTTGACAAAAGGTCCTCCAGTGTCAACCTTGTGTATGAGCACACAGATCAAATCCTTAAGCTGGTTTTGACAAACCCTCGGATATTTCCTCACCTGGGGCTCAGAGCCCTGTCGGCCTTTCCGTGCACCTCTCAGAAGTGATTGCCTTTTGATTAAAAATGGTAGGGGTGGGTATGGTGGTCTCGCAGACAATATTTACATCTCTGTTGTTACAGTCTCTCCTCAAAATGGGGAATGTGTTTCCCTGCCTTGAAATTTCAAAACTTTGCTAAAGATTTTACCCTTCAGTCAAGAAAATACATATTTCTCTCTTTCTTTGCATGGGAATGCAATTTAGCTGGAATCCTATTAGAACAACAAAAAACCACTCCAAATTGCATAAGAATAAGCCCCTCCCTACCCTTTCTAAGAGAAAGGTTAAATCAGTATAAGGCTCAACAAAAGCTCAGGGAAGATTTTGAATGTTGTACAACACTGTTGAGCCACAGATGAACATCTCTGAACACTACCTGATCACAGAGGGAGTGCTGAATCCAGAGTAGGAAGAACAGCTTTTGTGAAATGTCAGCTGGTAATAACGCACCGTGGTATATCAGGGAACACTGAAAAAGAGGTAAACACCTACGGAGCTGGGGTAGCAGAGATTCAGTTGTGCAAAATTAATCTATAATAAGTACCTAAAAACCTTATATAGGCTTGATTTTAAACTCCTTTGCAAATAGTATAAGGCAGAGCTACTCAAACTACACAGTTTTGATCGAGATCATGTAGGGTTTTTTGGGAGTAGACTTCTTGCTCTTCTCTCAAGAAGCAGAGGGGATGTGGTAACTCAGCTCTGCACCATGAAGGCGTATGGAAGAATTTGCATGAGCTGGCATGCTCTTACACCTCCCAGAGGTGAAATGCTTCTTGCTGAGTGGATACTTTGGCAATTGAAGCCCTCTCACTGGAAAAGCCATTTGAGCATCTCCAACTATGAAACCACGATGGTTATTCTTCACTTATGTCCTATAATGCTCCACCACAAACAGACATAGGAAGACAATACTTAGGAGTCAGTGTTTAGCCGTTATAGGTGTGAATTATCTTAAGTGTGGTCATCCAAGCTTATTTTTCTAAGGTCATTTACATAGGTGGCAATAAAATCTCATCTGCGAATTTATCTAAACTTCTTAAAAAAATTCAGAAAGAATTAATCTACAAGGAAACGACATCCTGATTTAGAACACTCAAAACGAAATGTAGCAGTCTGAGCTGTGATTTTTAGAAGTGTTAAATGTGTATGATTTTCAGATGAAATCAAGAGGAACAGGAGGGTGTTGTTTAGCCACAGTTTCACACCTTCGTCTCTAGTGAATGCTCACTTTGCTGGTCTAGTCTACACTGGTCTTGAAAGACAGCTGCTGCTCTCTGACGACTCTTTGGAGTAGAAGTGATGCATGTTTTAGTCTTCACCCTGCACTGGCCAGAGGAACCAAATTCACCTTCAAGTTGTAATGGCCTGAGAGCAAGTGAGCTGTGCTGCCATAAATGCCTGTGTGAATACCCTTTTCCTGAGACTTAAAACGTCTCTTCATATACGGCATGGTCTCAGTGCATACATCTCGGTGAGTTACCCCATCTCAGGTGAGGCAAAAGCGATCATCAACTTTTACAATATACCCCTGTACCAAAGGCATGGGTAGCTCTGTAGCTCCCAACTCTTTTTATAACTAGTACATATAGACACTTGTAAGGCAGAATTCAACTGACCTGCTTTAGATGCCTACTGCAGAAAAGATGAATCATGTCCCAGAAGTGTTATTGCTTTCCAACACCTTTTTGGGGAGTCTAGAGAACTAGCTCAGATGTAGGCATCTATTTTGTTGCTGTCTAAAGTTAGGCAGGATTAGTTCATTCCAATGGAATTTAAGATATGATACTGTGAGTCTGAGCCCACGCTGCCCTTGGCCGCATGATTGTTAGATAAAAATAACAATATACAAGCGCAGTGGTCAAAGGCAATGCAGACAAACAGACTCAGTCTCAACTCAGCTATTAACACAGCTATATAACCTGTGGGACCGGCTGACTCCTTCCAGACAGCTCAAAACGCAGCCAGGAACCCTGAAGGCTTCATTATCAAATTAGCAAAAGCTTTGACATGCTCCTGAGAAAGGCTGTCTTTGTTGGCCACCAGACTGCTAATCCACAAAATCTGGTGAATAACTGGCTTGACATACCATTAGTATGTTTTATTAATTCGTCACAGATCATTATTAGTTTAACAATAAAAATTAGAAATGGATAAATGTGCTGTAGTCAAATTTGGAATTTGTCCTACAGCTTCTGCAATGTCCATGCCTTAAGCACAGTCTTAAGAAGACTGTAAAAAGCAGTCCCCCTATTTTTGTAAGAAGTGTGGTTTTTCTTTTCCCAGAAAGTTAGTGATATTCACCTTGGATTAACCCAGAGAGAAGCAGGACACATTAATGCCTACATGAATAGTGACCACTTGCGTATTGTGGATGCTGTTGCATACAGAAATCCAGTAAGTAAGATAAACAAAGACAGAGAAAGCATCCAGTTATCAAGAAGGTATTCCTAAGGATGAAGGACCACAGCCGTAGATGAGGTCTAGGTCTGTTATAAGTTTGCTTTTCTCTTTATTTTCCCTGAGCTGGTGTGTGACGTAGATTCATCTTTATCTTCATTTCCCTACAAACATTTTTTGTCTCTGCATATGAATTGTTGTTTTCTCTTGCAGTCAGATGTCACCACCTCCAAATGTATCGCTGAAGAAAATTTTTTGTTCATATTAAAAGACAGCAATAGAAGGAGAAAGTGAGGAGATTTTGCAAAAGATACAAAGAAGTTAATGATTGTAGAGTCTTGAGCCTAAAAGGGGAATACAACATCCACCGAGCAATGTGATGTGTCTTTCTTGCTGAAATGCCTTTTCACCAGTGTAAAAATTTCAGCTGGTTTCAGTCAAGGACTGAGGAAGTACGTGCTCTAGTTACCCCAGAAGGTGTTTTTCTGGGGACATTTAATTAGAACTGCAATACATTTAACCTCAGTCTTGCCCTACTTGAACGCTCGTCCTCCTACATGCTGCAGAGTTGGTGGTGAGGAGCCTGTCCTGAAAGGGTGAAAGTTTTTCACTCCTCTCTCTCCCGTCACTTAGACAGAATGGATCTGAAATAAGATGTCTCCAGGTAAATGCCTGCAGATCCCTGGGCAAAGAAGATCACCACACTCAGAGAAAGGGGACCAGGAACAGATGTTGATGCTGTTTTGTGAGTTTGGCTCTTTGTTCTCTGAGCTTCTGGTAGAACCATCTGAAAACGGTCTGGCTGAAACAGCATCTTTGGGGGATATCTCTGTTTTGTTGAGAAAAAGTGAGCAGCTTTATTTTGTTTATAGCTCTGTTACTTTTAGTCTGTGTTTTCTGCTTTTCCAGCCAAACTGAAGAATTAATTCCTTGTCCGGCCCAACTGATATCCACAGAATGGAGGAAAGGAAGATAAATGAAAAGGAGAATAAAAGAGAGAGAAAGAATTGTACTCCTACGGGAGAAATTTCCGTGGAGAGTCTCATGACTTGTTTATGCTGATGCATACAGACCGACTGAATGTCCCTTTCATGAGCAGCCCCAGACCTAAAATGTAATTTGGTTCAGAGAAGCGCAGGCTTTCAGGGCAGGAGCTTGCTTGGGTCTGGGGGCCATCCAGTCACGGTAGGCCATAGCTAAGCTTGAGCCATCAAACCTATTTTAAATGCATCTGAAATGCTGGTTAAATGGGGAGACTGCATTAGGGCCTCAGTTGGGGTCTCGACTCTCCTGGCTCAGGTAGTCATAGAACCCCTTTTCTGGGTATGCTCAAGGGCAAAATATCCCTTTGGGTCTTTCTTTCTGTTCTGCTTGCAGAGGGGGACCATTCATCTGAAATCACGGTGAAGTCACAGATATTCCTATCAGCTGCAGTTTTCCCTAAAATCTGTGGAGATAAATTTTGGGGAAAAATGAAATGAGCCACTTAAAGCTCAATCTTTTCCTGCATCGTGAGCATCAACTTCACAGAAAAACAGATACCAGGTAAATTTTAACCAAACCGCACTCTTGAGTGATGTCTTTTTGAATACAACTCATAAATATGACAGTCAAAATCGGAGACTTGACACTTGAGGCACTGTCTTCATTTGACACTGCCTTCATTCGATGAATGTTTGGCCTATTGGAGAGAACAGAGCTAACGGTCTTGTTAGGAGCTTGATTAACAACCAGCTTTAATGCTTGGCCAAGCTGCCATGTAGCATGGCAATCATTCCATGCCTCTGTACTTACTACATGACCCTAGCAATAAAAACACTGCTAACTGCCAAGAGCTGCTAAAAAAGAAATAACCTTGAAATGGGGAAGCTGAGACAGTGGCATGGGATTTTAGCACCATTCTGCTAATGAATCTCCCCCAAACTTGTTGCCATCATCTATTCAGCAGGTCTGAAACCTGCTGACTCAGAATCCGAACTGTGGCAAGTACTTAAAACCTGTGGTGGGGCTGGAAAATCAGTCTGGATACCACTTCCTGAAGGTTTAGATCGCTTTGATTCTCCTTTTCTTTTTTTTTCTTTTTTTCAGGACCCTTGACTGCCTGCAGTGAAAATAAGTTACTCTGCTCCCAGAAGACTGGTTTGGAGCAAACCAAGAATAAATGTGGTGGAGAGCTGAGACTGGTGCGTGCTATGGGCTGCACTTTACAATCCTATGGACAGTGTGCGTCACAGAGCCAGGACTCACTCCTGATGAGGGTAAGAAAGCTTGGAAAAAACACCTAAAATCTTTTTTCTCCTCCCTGCTGCACGCCCTCGGTGTACCATCAGAACTGAGTTTCTTGTCCTGGCTTCAGTGCTCTGCCTCATGCTGGGAACCATCATAAACCCATTACCTCTCAGTGCAGTTCAAATAAACCATGTACCGACCCAGACTTTACTTTGCACAGACACCTATAAATTCCTCTGATGATGCAAAAAATGCCCAGGTAACCTCTAATGACTGACAGCTTAGCAGTCTGGGCTTTCTGCTCTTCTGAGAGATGGCCTCTCCAGTGGCATCCGTGTGGGCACTGGTTCAATACTGACTCAGGTGGAAGAGATCCAGCAACCGAAACACCAGTGCCAGCATCTGCCATCTACCTACTCATAAAGTTTATCCAGGCTTAGCTGGGGAGGTCTGCTGGGTACCTCCCCCCCCGCATGACAGACCTGTCAGAGCACTCCTAGAGCTATTTCCCCAGGAAAATAACTTTCAAGACTAAAATACTGGAATAATGGTTGAAACCTTTGATCTGCTCCAGAAACAGTAGTTTCCTTTTCAGTTCTCGTACACTGTTGAGAATTAAGCTCTTTAAGCTTTCGTTTGTTTGTTAAACACAGGATGGACTATTACATTCTTCTCTGGAGACGCTTTTACTTAGAGTTACAGATTGTGGAGAGATACTCTACTACAAACCAACCGTGAAAGGTTATTGTCCCTATCTCCCAGCAATAAATGAATTCCATAAATTGCAATTAATGATGCAATTGGGGAGTCTAGTTAAATGAGTGGCAGTCCTCCAAACACTTTGGCTTTTACTTTAAGAAAGGGCAGAGGTGTTCTCTATTTTGGCAGTGCTTGTATGCCTCCTTGTGCCAAGAAAGGCCCACTGAAGCTGGAGAGACATTGCCTGCAACAAAGCTGTAATGGCTTAGCATAGCAAACTATCATATATTTTGTAAGAGCTCTGCTCAGTATCCATTAAATCAGGCCCAAGAGACAGGGGTAGCGTTAGTCACCAACAGCTAACTGAGACCTAAATTGTACCTGTACTGAGTGCAAATTTAGATTTGAAATTGTGCTGCTAACTTGCTATAAGCTGCTTATCTTTGCAGGGTTCAAAGTTGGGCTGGTGTAAGAAATAAGGGCAATTCTCTGTTCCATAGTTCAAAACAAGTTTATTGTGGGGAAGGGAGTCTAAGGACAGGCTGCCTTTCACTCCTCATTTAACATTGCCTGATGCAGCTCGTTTTGTCCTGATTATCTGACAGCGAAAGCCTCACATGACTCCCCAAATCCTTATTAAATTGGCAGTGTCTCAGTCCTGTAGCTCTCCTGGTCCAGAAAAAAAAAAAAAAAAGATTTTTAAAGCATCAGAGAGATGTCATCAGTTCAACCAAGTCTGAGTTCGCTGAGAATTTGAAACGGTGGGTCTGTGCTGCACTTTTGGGCATTCATTTCAATAAATGACATCAGATTTGCACTGTAAAATCAAAAGTTGATGAAGATCGGACAGATATTAGAATATCTGCAAACTATGCAGAGTTTGCTTGTTTTTAATGGTGATGTCAGGACATGGCAGTTTGAGAGTCCAGGCGGAAAAATTTGGCTATAAAAGTCAAGGAAATCTCATGTAAAGAATTCTGGTTTCATATGAAAAGCTGCATCTATTTTCCCAGCTAAGCTATTTCTGAAGGATACAAAAAGAGACAGATGGTGTAAGGAAAGAGGAGCTTGTTTAAAAAAAAATAAGTGAAATCCACTAATGCACATGTGTGTGTGTTATTAGTGCTGAAAAAACTTTTACCCCCAAGAGTCTAAATTCATTTATGAAAAAATGAAGATATCCAAGCAGATCTGTATGTATCCAATCCAGATGACTTTTTTCCTCTCAGAAAATGATAATTAACCATATTTTTCTGGATATGTAAAGCTCTGGACCTGCCCTGCCCTCCTTCCAATTTTACCTCACTTCACCAAACTCAAAAACCACCTTGTTGCTGTGCCCAGCATGAGCAAAGGCAGGGACCTCCTTGTTACACACAAGGTCTATCTATCCAAGCTGTGCAACCAAACTCTTCCCTCTACCAGAATGCTTTTTCAGGTCAGGTTTTTGTGGTTTTTTTTGGTTTTGTTTTTTTGTTTGTTTTTGTTTTGGTTGGGGGTTTTTTTGGTTTTGTTTTGTTTGTTTGTTGTGTTGGTTTGTTTTTTTTTTTTTTTTTTTTTTTTAAAGCTGTTTTGACTGGTGCTCAACTAGGCAGAAATGTCAGCTGGGTTTTGGAAAATAGCTCACCTGCTCAAGTTTATAATCCTTTGTATATCATGTACCAGTTTTGTAACTGAATTGGCTCCTGGGGGATGTGGGCTATATTGCTCCAGTGGGGCTGTGCGCGATTGCTGCAGGTGAGGACCTGACTCCTTCCAACAGCTGCTGCCATTATGTACTCAAATAACACGGCAGCCTTTACATTGCTTTGTTTGCACATTTTTGGTATTAAAGTATAAAGAACCCCCACCCAGCTGTGTTTGTCTTTCTTTTTTTAATGTTTCCTTTCCTCCAGTTTTCTCCTTGAAGTATTTGCCACCTCTTCTTTTTTTCCCAGTGCACGTATCCTTCTGATTAATTTATGCGCATAGGGCAGTTCTGCTTTCTCTTGACCTTTTTTTTCCCCCTTTTTTCCTCTCTGGCTGCTATTTCTACCCTTTCCTCCTCTCCCACCCTATTTCTGCTCACCACCCTGTGAGCATCACCAGGCCTATCAACACCGTTGATGCAAAAGAAAAGGCATAGAGGACTAGAGGAGCAGCAACGGGTCTTGGGGAATGTAGCTTGCTGGCCAATATCCAACTGCCAGGTGAACCGTGAACTGACTGTAAAAAATACTTCCCACCTACAGGCTTCTGCTACTCCTTATAGGAAGATGCTCACTGCTGGTTGGCTTGTAACGTTGGTGTACGGTGTTTGCTCTACGGGACAAAACTCCCCAGAAAGCTCACGAGTGGTCCCATGGACAGGTACATGTGGCCAGCCCAAAGTTTGCTTTATTAGTTTTAAGATGCTACGGGGACGATTCGGTGCCGACCATGCCTGGAGGTGCTGTGCAGAGGCCCACAGAGAGGTTTTTGATTTGGGGGGGCGGGGAGGGGAAGCATCAGGGAAGCTGAGCCTCCAGCACAGCGTTTCTGTTGCTTCCTTTTTGCATTATGTCTGGCCGTGGTTACACGAGAAGCGCAGAAAAAGCACCCTTCAGACACGGGCTGTGCAAGGGCTGAGGTTGGGAGCTGGGCTTTCTTTTGTTTATTGTATTTTTTATTTTTTTTTATTTTTTTTTGTGTGTGTGTGTGCGTGTGCAGCGCTGGAATCATTGCCACAGGCTGGGTGGAGCCAGCTCATGGAGAATATCCAGCTCAGGGTGAGACTGTAGTTTATGTCTTCCTTTCGTAGTCCACTTTCCTTGATTGTTCCTGAATTGAAGTGTTTTCCAAGTGAAAGCTGGATTACGCCCCCCCCCCAGCTGCCTGCAAAACTTGGCAGCTGGGCTGGGGAGGAAGGTGGGGGGACAAAGCAGTTGCTTTTGATGTTTTCCTTGCAGTGCTTCTTTGGTGGTTAAATTTCAACAAATCATCTCCTCGGTCCGCTGACCACTGTTCCCAGTAGATGTATGAAAGTGGGCAGGGTCTTTTTGGGCTACATAGTGCCGACTCTTCCCATGGCGCAGGATTTATGGAATATCACAAAGCACTCAGAAGAGACAAAAATGTTTTCTTATAGAAAGCACAAAGATGGGACTGGGGTGCCTATTGCCTGATATAAAAGATATAGGAATTGTGCTTTCTGATTCTGCTTTCAGGATCCTGGATAGGCTGAAAGTCTAATGAAAGTGGTACTTTTGAGACCTGTACGTTTCCATTTGTGTGTTTTGGTTATCTTTTCTAAGTCACAAACGACTTGCTTAGACTATGAAAACATCAACTACAGGTAGGAGACCTTTCTGAAGGATCAGAAAAGGTCTTTTCTAGCTGATGGTAGCAAAATGGCTGTTTCCTCAAAGTTAAAGGGTACGCTTTCAACCGTACAGTTATTGTTAAAAAATAAATAGGGAGCCCTCACAGGTTCAAAGATATGTCCGCACTACGGTCAAAGGTGGGATGGTACCTTGTGTGGGAATAATGGGATTGGCTTGACGTTGAAAACATTGCTACCACTGCGATTTAGTTGAATCCACATGAATCAATTGCTTAGGGGTTCAGCCAGCATTTTGGGCAAAAGGTGAGCTTGCTGTCTGCTCTACTGCTACTCAAACGAGATAATTTGAAGCGGTGGGTGCATTTACATGAGCTGCAATTACAGCTCATTTGCAGTGCAGTCATGCAAAGAGTTACCTGCATTGTTCAAGGCTGCATCTTCTGAGATGTGCTAGTTACCATGATGTGAAGCAGACATAAACTCACTCGGGCATAGCAACTTTGGGCATCACCAAAATAGCGCACCACTGAGTCTGAACTGACAGGTTTGAAACATTCCTCTTGTCCAATGTCAAGTGCTTCTTCTGAGCAGTGAGAACAAGGATTCTTTAAGGACAAAATTTCAACGTAGAAACAGAAGAACTGGGGTATTTACACTGTAGAAAGAGCAGAGCACATGACTGAGAGCACCTTGAAAAATTAACTCTCTCAAAAGGTGGCTCATATTTTAAGGTACCCTAATATTTCCGAAATTTCAGTATAAGAAATTTGAAGCAGAGTGAAGTTGGCACAAAAGAAACAATACTGATACTATTTTAGAGCCTGACTTGGTGCACGCAATAGCCTCCAGCATGACACAAAGGGCACAAAAATGTAAAAATAAAATAAAGACTAGATGAGAAATTTATGGCTCAGATGATTAATGAGGGGCGCCAAACCCTTCTTTCTTTTTAAAGACATATCAAATTGACAGCAACCAAATCTTATGATCTGAGATAACTAGGACAGTGCGTAGTGCTCGGAGAGAGCTTTCTCCACAGTGGTGTACCTGCTGAGTAGAGATTTTCAGTAGCCAACACTATCACCCTGACACCTCTGCCATGCAATAAATATACCGCAGATTCATAGCCCTGCTTTGTTGAGCTAGATGCAAGAATCACCGGGTGAAATGTATGGTCTGCGCTGGGCAGCAGGTCAGACTTAGGTGATCCCGTTGGTCTCTTCTGACCTTAAACCCCATGAATCATAGCAGAGTGATGAACACTTCCTGCATAAAGAACCAATCCAGAACCAGAAGAAAGACAGCTATGGAGCAGAATGAGATCTGGAAGGCTGTATGGGAACTCAGGTGGTCTCTTTTCAAAAAGGAAGGTAGTGTGCAGCAAGCCCAGGAGCAGGAGGGAGGATTTACAGCCCAGGAGCTCCCGTGTGCTGCCTTGGTGCAGCTGGTTGGTGCACACCAAATGGGCTGTAGCTACCTCTGCTGTCATAAAGCAGGAAGGCCAGAGCCTGGGAAAAGTTGGAGGGGCTTCAAGTATGATTTTTCAAGTACCTAAATCCAAAATAACGATGCTGATTCAGCTGTTATTTAGCCCCACATTTCAGCGGTACCTCAGGTTTTTATGCTTAATTTTTCCAGATGCCTGAAGTTTTTTCTCACTCCCAATAAATTTCCAGAAATCAACAATGACTTTGGTTTTCTCCCCTGAGAAGCATGAGCCAATGGGTTTTCTCAGATTACCTCCAAGGCCAGGGTTTTTGACATTTGCCATTTTTTAAAACACCAGAAGGGAGACCCTTCACTCATACAACAGCACTCATGGACAAAGGGGATATCCACACCCAACCCTTTCCCTCCATGAGGGTGTCAAATCCCTCTTTTTGGCCTCGCAGGAAACTGCTGTAACCACTAGTCTGTAAAGTGGTGTAGGAAAGAATTCAAGATTCATGGTCAGAAGGAGCGAGCTCACTTCCAGCAGCAGCGTACGAGAGGAGCTGGATCTGCTGTCAAGGCTAGAAGAAATTGGAGTTTTACAAGAAAACCGCTGAGAATGGCCAAGCAGAAGTGGAGGATTTAGGCAGAGATTGTGTTACTCTTCATACAAACAGTATAGTCGCTCTTGGAAGGCAATAGGTTAGTGTTGGATCTCATCTGTATTCAAAGCACAGTAAGTGGCCTTTTGTCTTCTAAAACAGATTTTCTTTTTTTTAAAACCATAGAAAAATACAGAAAGACACCAAATCAAAGGCCCCATTTAAAATAAGGATCATTAAAATGCAATATTTGCTATTCAGGTTTGGCTGTGACAGTAAGCTGGAATCTATCTTATCTGCCTCAAATATAGAATTTTGTTTCCTGTTGAAGTCCAAAGATGGCCCTCTTTTTCAAATAACCATCCATTTGTACAATAAACCAAATCACAATGTCAGCACTGAGCATCTCTCAAAATTCTTCTTTTATGAATGGTTGCTGTTTTCATAAATCTTTCCCCAGCCCTGATCAGATCCCAGGAATTCCCCCCAGAAGTCAATAAGAATTTTTCCTATAATATTCACAGGTCTTGACTGAAATGCCTCAGAAAAAGGGAGTTGCTGGATGAACTAAAGAACTAAGAAAGTGCAGTTTCTTCTGGATTTGCTTCCTCTTTTCCTTCCACCCCACTGGGATAACCTCAGCTTTCTGAGCTCTTTCTGTCCACCAGGTGCTGCCGAGGGGATGCAAACTCCGTGTACATCCCCAATTCCTGTCCTCGTGGACACTACCTGATCCTTCCTCTGAGTCTCAATTAGCAAAAAACAGCACTTGTGGCTCTCAGAAATCCATATGCTGATTAGTGACCAGTAGTCTCAAGCATAAAGGCCAGCTGGCAGCTAAAATTGAACAGAAAAGCTACTGATTTTCATGAAAAACACTGGAATTTAATATCATTGAGACCTCTAGCCTTCTGTCAAAGTTGATCAGTGGGTTTACAGGTTATTGAAAGAGACTGGCAGATGGCTGGACAGGCACAAAGCATGATCACACAAGCCCTGTTTTCTCAGGCTAAAGACCATGATTAACTTTTGAAAAACAAAATTCAACGTACCTGGATTAATCTTATCTCCAACAGTGATTTATAAGCAACTTACAGAATAACGTGCAGCATGAGTTATGTACTGGTGATGCACATCTAGAAACTTTTCCAGCATTGCGAACTTCTAAAGTTCTGTTTTTGATAGCATCCTCCTCCACACAGCAGCAAATTCAAGTCAGCTAAAGAGATAAGCAGCTTATCTATTTTTAAGTTGCTTTTCTTTCCTCTTTCCTGCAGCTACTTCATCAGTTAGAAAGCTCATGGAAAAAGGGCATTCCTAGGAGACATTTGCTAACTGAGAGAAGGAAAGAGCAAAATGCAAACACAGCTGATCCTCAGTGAATTGAAACTTCCCCCAAATACTGTCACAAATAGATACATGTACTTCGAGCTTTGCTTCTTGGGATTCTTCTTTCTTATGCATCATATGCTCATTATCTTACCAGTCAGCCTGCAACATTTGATTTGGCATTTTTCCTGCTTCTGGCTTGTAAATTTGCATCAGAGAAGAGATAGGGCAAAATTATTAATGAAAATGTATCCACAGGTGTCTTTCCAAAGGAAGAGAGCAGAACTAGCGTACGAAACAGATCCCCCTTTCAGGTTTCCTTTTAAGACATTTACATTAAGCTCTGAACCCCACTAATTTGCATAGGCAAGAGGATAAAAGCAGTAACAAACAGCTCGGCTGGTTCTGAATTTCCCCCCCAGACAGAATTATATGTCTGTTGTTCCTTTCTGTGTGTGTTTGTCTCAGGAAGCAGGCAGCACGGCGTTCACTCGCTGCTCTTGATTCTTTTCAGTGGCACCCCAAGTTACGCCCAGCAAAAAAAGTGGATTCCCCAGTGCGCTGAGACACGGTGGGTGGGATTTCTCTGAGCAAAAGTGTCTAGAGCTGAGCTACTGCAGAGAAAGGGGGACTTCACCAGCAGTAAAGGCCTGAAATGAGATGAATTGTGTCCTAACGAGAGCTATTTAGCCCAGCGGACGTTTGCGCTGATGAAGCCCCCATCACGACCACCGGGCGCTGGAGCAACGAGGAGGAACTGAGGAGGAGATATCAGCAATGTCACAAGCTGTTGAGAGGGAACGAAGGAGGAAGGATGAGCTTTTTTTCCCTCTTGATGTGTATGTACGTGCCTGTCTTATCCTGCAGCTAGACTAAATTAGTCTTAGTTGCTCAATAAATGGGAGGCATCACACAGCAGTAAATCTGGAAGATGGATGTGAACAGGGGAGGATGCGCAAGAAGAGCAGCTCAAAGCGGTTGTGTTGCTTGAGGAAAAAGTGCATTGCTTTTCACAGTCAGTTCGGAGGTCCCTTTTCACCAGGCAGTGACAACACGCAGGACAAGAACTAGGCTGATTTGCACGTCTAACTTCAGTAAATATAGCAAAAAAGGGTGGGTAGATGTTAGATGTTCAGTGCTCTTCAGGTAATGAAATGAGGGCTCACCGGTCTGTCTGCAGTGCCCTGCTTCTGAAAGCTCGATGTATGCATGTGCGTAGCAGGAATGAGTCAATTATTTTTTGGTCTGTCACAGAGTTAGCCTACGATATACAGAGAAATATTCATTGTCCAGTGCTCTGTTAGGCCCGTTTTCTCCAATTTCCTGTTTGGATGGTTATTCTTTACTTTCCGACCAAAAGATTTACTTCAGTTTTTATCTGCTACAATTTGCTACTTATGACTAAGCAAAACTTTTCATCAAAGGCATATTTTTTTCTTAAAGAGGCAAATTGACTGAACTTCTGCCCTGAACAAAGAATCAAGCAAATGGACAGAAAAACACCTTTGACTGAGAAACTGAAAATGTCAACTGCAAGTTCAATCGCTTTTTTTTTTTGCCATTCTTAGCTGAGCGTTTCCACTTTCGAGCATCTTTTTTTCTCATTTTCAGCTACGAACAATGAGGAATCCTTGGCTTTTAGGTTTTTTTCTACTCAAAACATGCTGACCAACTCTTGCAACCAACCTATGACTTCAAAACAACCCAATTCTAATGTAATTTACATGAGTCCAATATCACCCAGATGCTCCTGTCAATTCAATGAACTTTGTCCTGCATTTCACCAGAATACTTATGAACCATATTGGGTACAGCAGAGCTGTTAATGAAACTGGAACAGTATAATTACAACACACTCATCCTTGAAGATGCAGGCAGATGTGGGGAAGTGTACTCCATTTGTCTCATTGAAACACCATTGCAAATTACCTCCGCGCTAACTACATTTAAATAGGAAATAAAGGGGAAAAAAAAAATCTTCCTTGATAATGACAAGACAAGAATATCCATAAAAAGGAAATAGAGATGACATACTTCTTCGCCCGTGACATACATTTTTTACATGGCTTAGGGGCTTTGCTTCCTGAGAGTTTATGTCGTCAACTGTCAGGGCCCTTCCATGCATGATTTATGTATGCATAATAAAGACATTGTGGTTGAGGAACTGATCTGTGATTTCCAACAGCTTTGAAACTAACAGTAATAAAATATACAGCATATGAATAATATAGGGTTTAGTTAAAAAACATCAAGATCTGAAAAATGGGAGGCATATTTATTTTCCATTGCTTCATCTGCTCATCTTTTTTAAGGCAAATTGAATGACAGCTGTTAAGGGAGACAGGCCAAAGATTTCCAATCCAGGGGCCAGGCTGTGCACTGTGCATTGCTTGTGTCCCCTCGCTCCCATTGCGGATCCCAGGCACTCCGTGAGAGAGCAATTGGTAGTACAAACCCAGCGCAAGTCATCTCAGATCAGATTAGGACAGGACAGACCGTGAAGCTCTTGGAGCACGCATTGAAATAAATTCTGCCTAAAATTTCACGAGACTTCCTATACCTTTTGCAGCAATGCTCATGTCCTAGTAACACTGACTACTAGTATTATTTTGCAAGAGTGTCGAGAGGCCGTCAGCAGAGATCACTGCGGGCATACTCACACCATGCAATTATGAGCAGTGCCATTGATGGCTCTCAGTCCAGGGAGTCTTGCTGAAATACATCTCATCCAGCTCATTAG
Organism: Astur gentilis; assembly: GCF_929443795.1. Taxonomy (NCBI): domain Eukaryota; kingdom Metazoa; phylum Chordata; class Aves; order Accipitriformes; family Accipitridae; genus Astur; species Astur gentilis. The sequence goes on along the minus strand of NC_064919.1, from coordinate 84,612,991 downwards.
CCTGCACGTATTCCTGCCTTGCACAGACAACAGGGCTGGGTTTTAGAGGTGGTTTTCTTGGTGCTGCTCTCGGCTGCTTGCAGCACGGGACAAATGCACTGGAAGAAGCCGTATGCCTTCTGAAAATCTCACTAATTCAGAGGCTAGATGAAAGAAGCCTTTTTATTTTATATGATAAAAATCAAGATACAGAAACTCAGTGATTTGGATAGAATCACATAGGAAATCTGTGCTAACCAGTCCCTAATTCCTGTGTTCTTGTCCATCCCTGTGAAATTATCCATTTTATACTAATAGAGCTTTCTTGGGTGTCTAGGGGAATTTTACTGGTGCTGTGCTGCAGTCACATTTCAAAATTTGCCCCTGTTCAGGTTAATGAAATGAAATGGAGGATTAGATCATGCTTAATGACAACAAGAACATGGCAAAGGTGCAAAACCCTTCAGGAGTTATCTCCAAATCTACATTAAAGTTCTCATTTGGCTCCGTAAGTAGGGAAAGCGGACAGAGGTCCTTCATAGCCTCAGAACCTATTTTAATTATCCCCTCCCTGGATAATTATTAACGGGGGAGGAGAGAACTGCCTCCAAGTGTAAATGCTAATGGGTTCCCCTGAGAGCACGAGCCCAGAACATCAAGGAACATATGATGGGCTAACAGCCTCTCCAACACATTGCTGCTGGCTCGGAGGGGGGATGCCGCAGCTGAGATGCCGACGATATTCCTCAATGACTTGAAGACTAAACTGCACGTCTTTATAACAGCAAAGCTGTTCCTCCACTGAAATATTCAAGGGGCAAGGAAATTGTGTAGCTAAAACTTGGGCTTTTGACACAGTCAAATGCTGTCAGAGCGAATAAGGAAGGGAAGGTAGAAAGGGGATTTGAAGGAGGTGGGAGCCATGTCCTCACCACTGGTAGGGTGCTGCTTTTTAGTAACAGCTCTCCAAGTGATTTCAAAAGTGGAAGGAGGCCTCACGACAAACCAAAGAAGGGAAACCAGTTCATGCTTGCACCATGTCAAGGGGATGACGAGGCTTGTTAGTAAAAATAAAAGCCCAGACACTTGTGGGACTCGACGTGCATCTGTACCCCAAAAAAGTCAGGTCCTGAGATGTTATCTCAGGTCTAGCGCATCAGGGCTTTGTTAGACCATTAACTACGGATATTATTTGAAATTACCCACCTCCCTCTTAGGTGATCCAGGTGCCAGATGAAAAGCACATTTGAAGAGGCTGTGATGAGCAGGCACTGATTGTGTTAAAAGTGATGTTTTTCTCCAGAGCCTTGAAAACAATTCTGCTGTGCTTAGAGGGAATTTAGCACATAAGTGCCAGTGCAGAAGATGGAGTCAGAGAAAGTGATTCTTGCACTTTCTCAGGTGTTTTCCCCTGGGGTCGTCCCTCCAGCAGAAAACAGTCTGTGGAAAAGCCTTTTCATGGAGGTGACATCAGAATATAAGAACACTGTTTCTTTGGTAGCCAGTTTGCTCTGAAAGTAACTTAAAATGGAATTTCACAGTTGTTGTTCCTCCCAAATTTTATGCATTGACTTCACAAGACTCTTTTTTTCAACCTCTCCCAACTTATCCCTAAATCTGAGAGCTGGCTGGAGTTCAGCCCAGCTCAAACCCAGCCTAGCGAGGTTGATCCCACCCTCATCGTTCAGCCCCTTTCCCACCGTAGGACCTCCTGGAGGTCCCCATGAAGTCAGGACCAAAGCTCAAGGCAGTATTTGGGAGTAGATTGTCCCGTGGCCACCTCACACGAACGTTGGGTCGTTCGAAGGCACGTGAGAACAGAGCGGTCGATGTGGTGACAGACGGGCACACGAAAACTTAGGAGAATTACCCCAGATTGGTTTGCAGGCATATTTATCACCATTTGGGTCACATCATCTTCTCTGTATTTTATACGGGGGGGATGGTTTGGGTTCTCCCCCATGACCAAGCCTGCGGGGGTGTCTATAAAACACCATTATTTCTACATTAAGACTACAAAGAAGGCTTCTATGGGCTGTCTAGAGGAGGACTAGTAAGGCTGAATGCCCTTAGAGGCTTTCTGAACAGGACAAAAGCTGGTGCACTGTTTTCTAGGACCTGTCTACATATGGACCCTTTGGAGGTTGGTAGAGAGAATAACCAAGCTAGCTCCAGAACCAGCAGCTGCATCTTGGCTAATTAGTGCCCTGGGGTTAATTAGTCTGCTCATATCACCATATTGCCCTGACTGTCATGCTTTCAGGGTCCAAAGCTGGTGTCTTGGCATGGTGGAGACAGGGCTGTCCTGGCCCTGAAACAGTAAAAAAACTGCTGGTAGGCAGCAGGTAAGAGGAGAGGGAGGTGTGCCGGTGCTGAGGACTCATGGTCAGAATTGGACCATGCCATCGTGACCCCCGTCCCCAAATCACACAAGACTAATTTAGGCGATGTTGCATCTCCTGTGCTGCTGTTCTCCATAACAAAGACATAATGCTACAGCTTTCTCCCCCTCTGTCTTCCGCAGCTGTCACCACCTCATGCCAATAGTCCAACATTAGGAGTGTTTTGAGCTAAAAAGCTCTGCTCGGATGATCATGCTTATCTCAGCTGAAAGGCTTTCAAAGCCCAGCTTAGCCAAAATATGTGTGATACACACCATGAGTCCAATCACCCCCCTTATAGCCGTCTATGAAGAGTTGTTTTTTAAAACCAAGCTTTTCCATTATTGTTTTCTTCCATTCTTGTTTCAGCTCACTAAACATTAACCACCATGACCTACTGCATAAACCCAAACCATATTAAACAGATTAGGTTTATAGCCAAATCCTAACACCCTATTTGGGGAATGGCTACAATGTCTGGCTGTTTCTATAGTTCTGTGGGTTGGGGGTTTTTTTGGACAAAGTAAATCTTTTTACTTGACTGAAACATTTTGGATGTGTGTAACGCCACACTGCTAAAGCAAAACGCATAGACAGAACCAATCCATTTATTTAAGAACAGTACTAAAAAATAAAACAAACATAAGCCCCAAACCTACGTGCAATGTATATCCAAAATTTGTAAAAGGAACCGACAAGTTTTTATGAACTAGCTTATATATATGCCTGTATTTACATTTTATTCTCATGGATTGTATTTATGTCAGAACATAGGAAATGGCCTCTACCTTTCAATTTGCATTGTGGCTCAACATAATCACATGCTTTCCCATGGATAAGAACCCACTACTCCTAACAGAGCTGGCAGCAAGCTGATATAGAAGAGAACATTGCTGAATATCACAGTTTTAGTTTTCAAAGGAAAAGGCAAGGGAAGGCAAGGGGAAAAAAAGCCACATAGAATGATATCAGCTGACAAAAGGATAAATGACAGGTCTGAAAATTCAGATAAATCATCATCAACTAGGGGCATTCTGAGCAGTGTCTCCACAGAATCAGTCCTATGCTTCAGGCTACCAGATGTATTCATCAGTAATCTAGAATTAGATATAAAGTCACCACTGACAGAATTTGCAGCTGATGAAGATTGGTAGAAGTATAAATAACTGCAGGGACAGTGTAAGCAAGATCACTGGTGAAGCTTGGCTTATTCAAGCAAAACATGTTTTAATGCAGCCAAATGCAATGCAGTCCACGCGGAAACACAGAATGCATATTTGTTCTGATCACATAGTTACAAAATTTCATACGTTGGAAAGGGACAACCTTCCTGCAGGCAAGGAATGTGAGGGATGTTTATACGGGAGAGGTCATGGTGGGTGAGTAACTCAACCTGAGCTTCATGTTGTGCTGAGACACTCAGCATTCCTGGTTGTTCCAGGACACGAAGCGATGCCTGACTGGAGAGGGATGACTGCTGCGAAGGGCCGGAGGGAGGTCCCAGCAGAGGGGGCTGACCTTGGTCCGAGGGGAAGCTTTCAGCCTCCCATCATCAGGAGTAGTGCTGTGTTGTTCTCCAGGCAAGAGCTGGGAAACGAGAACTAAGGAGCTCAAGCCAAAGAAGCTGTGCCTTCATAGCAATACCTCTGAAAGTATTTTAATTTTGACTAAATGATATAGTCAGCAAACGAGGAACGTGATATAAATATGACATGATGAATTCCTAAATGGGTGAGTATGAATGATTTTGCTTAGAAGATACAGATGACGCCATTTACAAAGAATTGAAGTCTCTGCTATATGTAATACCAAGAAGCCCAGCCTGCATGGAACTGAGTTTTACTTAAGTGCCTGTGATCCAGAAACCAAATTTTCAGCAAAGATCTTGGAGCAGACAGAAACCTCTGACCATGAGTTCAGGGCAGGAGGTCTCCACTAATAGCTGAACATTAATTTAAATCTAGATAAGGCAAGCAAATCTACCTAACTTGTTATTAGTGGCCATGCTTATTACACTCTCCTGCTTATGCAAGACCCTGATTCATTTCTTGTTTCTGACACATCCCACTTCTGACTTCTTTCCACCTGTGTTTCCCTTACTGGCACTTGTCACCTGAAGGCACAACTCACATACTACAGAATAGTTACTTCTATTACTGTCTGCAGAGTCAGGATGCATCTAAATCTATAGGTATTTATCCCTATGTATATATGCTATATGTACTGCATAAATACTCCATATACTGTACTTCAGGGCCTTTAGTGTTAAAAGTCACAGTTCATTCTTATATGCATATTCCCACTTCACTAGAATCTGATTGCAGCCCTGCACCTGCATACAAAATCAGGGTGAGTGAAATGGTAATACTGCACGCATCCCCGTTTGCTTGCTTTCAAGAATGAAAAGAGGAAAAAAAAAAAAAAAAAAGGAAAAATCTCAGAAAAGAGCCAGACAAGGGCACGAGAAAATTCCTGAGAACAAGAGACTTTTCAAACTCATCCTGCTTACTTGGACAAGGAGAAGATGGAGAGGTAATTTGACTACTGGAGAAATATTTGTGTGGAGAGAAGAACCCATGTGGAAAAAGGCTCTTTAATCAGACAGAGGAAAGCACGAGAGGGACCAGTGTGATTTAGAATGAGATTAACTTTTTGCTGAGGAGGATTACAAGCCAGAACAAACTGCTAAGGAAAGTGGAGGGTTCTCCATTTCACCCTTCCTGCAAATCAAAGCTGGCTGTCTCTCTGGAAGAAAATTTTCACTGAACATCAATTACTGGGATCAATCTTGGGGGCAGCTGGGTGAAACATAATAACCTGTGACATAGGTGATCTAAGCAAGATGATCCTTCGGCCTTAAAATCCCTGCATCTTAGGGATGGTGAAGAACAGAGCCCTATATAGCAATGGAAACATAACTAGAGTGTAAATACCGGAGGGACAGAGCAATTAGGTCCAAGCAGCTAGGACAAGGAGTGCCATATCACTCGTTTTTACACCTAAATGTCAGCTGGATGTTAAGTGGACGTTTTGGGACCACGAGGGTGGCAGAAAGACTTTGCACACGGAGTAGATGCACATAAGCCTTACTGCATTACTGGGCTCCTTTTATGATCTCTCCTTTCCATACTTTGAGCTCTGGGGAAGGAATGTGCTCTGCCCAAGGAGAAATTCCATTAAGCAAGGACAAGGTGCTGTGCAGGTACCTTGCAGCACTGGTAATTCCCTTTCAGCTCAGTTTGTGTCTTGCTGTGTTTTTGTCATGAGGATGTGGTATTTCATGAGTGGAAGAAGCTATTTTACCATGCCTTCTCTCAGCTCATGGTTTATTGCAAATATTGATGTTTTACGACACGGATGTTTTATTGTTGAATTTTCTGCTAGGCTGTTACTCGATTTCAGTAATGAATTCCAGCCTGCTTACTTATTTATTTACTTATTTTAAAGAGAGCTAACAAGTTTCACAAGAATTATGTGTCATAGGGAGGTATCTTAGCTAATTCAAAGAAGTAAATTGCAAGAGCAGGAAACCTCAGCATGCGAATTGGATTTTCTAAGACACACACAAAGTGCAATATGTTCTCATTGTGGTAGAGGTCTCTACTGACATAAAGAACTGCTGCACCAGGCAATGCGCGGAGGCAACGCCGTGCAAGACAGTTCCCATCCCATGGAGACTGCAGCAGGTCAACTAGCTGGGCTGACAGCTGGAGCTGCAAGATATTAATAAATAGCTTTCATTGGTAAACAAAAAAGTGGTTTATAAGGAAGGTAAACAATCCTGTTTTAGGAAACTGAGGCACAGAGCAAGGTGTGTTGCTATTCCTGAGGTCTTTTACTAGACTAGTGGCTTTTGCAACAAAACAGGGCAGGCTTCTGTGAGAAAAAAATGAAGTCCCACACAATCCCTAGCAGAAAAAGTCTCTTTTGTCCCAAAGCAGGGAAATCCCTCCTCGTCTGCAGCTGGCTGCGTGGACCACACACCCCTGAAATGTATGGTGCAATCACTAAACACAAGATTCACATTTTCCTCCTATTTAAAATATATCCAGAAGGCTTTTTTGATCCCAGATCTTGATCTGGAAACTAAATTTTGAGATGTGACCTATCAAAGTTGTCAGTGAGCAGGAGAGGGAGATCCCTCGCCAGCCTGCTAGAAAAAGTTTTAGAGAAACATAACATTCATTGTCTTGAATATTGATGAATTTCACTCCTTCCAAGTTAGATTTCTTATCAGAATGCCAGTCCTTCATTATTATTCATGCTTATTTCTCACTGGGACAACTTTCCTACCGCCCTGGCTATGTGAGGGTTAATGTGTAAATGACTGCTGGATGTACTGCATAAGCAAATTCTTATCCTAAATGCTAAATTACCTTCCTCACTTGGAACCTTTCTGAACTTCGTAACTAAAAAGGGAGGAAAAGAAAACAGAAAAGAAGAGGCCACAGAAATCCTAAACTCTAGGGGTTTTTAATTCTTTGTTGCAATGTACCAAAAGTATGCCTGAACTAGAGGAATTTTTAGTGAGAGAAAACACTGCTGATATTTTTTGGAGAATAGTTGACCTTTCTTCTTGCAAGATGAAGGTCAAACGATGTGCAGGGCAACACTTCCTTCTCCATCCATCACCAGACATTGAGCTCCCAGGAACATCTCTGCTTCTAGAACTTCTCAGAGCTCAAACATGGAAACCAAATCCTGCTACAACTCCAACACTCCAGCTCTTTCTGGACACGGAGCTTCACGTAACCCCAAACTTACATCCCTGCAGCATGATTTCCCTGTCAGAGCTTTCTCACACACTGAAAAAGCCTTGAACGACTAGCTATGACAGCACCACCTCCTAAAATATGTCATATTTATTGTCTTTCTTGACTCCACACTGCATGTTCCCCACTTGTACAAGTGAGCATTCGTACTGGGTTGCCAAAGCAGCGGCAGCAGCCTCCAGTATCGTACTTCTGACATTGGCCAATGCTAGATATCCTCCAGATGGTAAAAAATAATCTTCACAGACCTTGGAGGCACTGATGTGGTACCGTACCAGCTGACACCAGCTGTTGATTACCTAAACCTTGTAATTTTTATTTTCGTTAATGTGCATCAGCTGCACAGCTTACTGTCACGACATATACAATTGTCTAATCTCTGCATTCTCCTCCAAATCAGGAAATTTTCTCAATACCATTCTATGATGCTACAAATTAATTATATCAGACATTAGGATATTTGTTTTGTCCTTTAAAACGCATTCACAGAAGCACTCAGAGGATTACATAAGGTATAGATGAACAATTTCATTTAGAAGTATCATTCCTGTATGTATATTTGTGAAAGGTCTTTTATTTATTCAGTTAAATCAAGAAAAATAATCATCTATCTTAATTTTTATCTTCAGAAGCGGTATAATATATGCCAAATCAAACATGTAACTCATCCATCTTTAATAGCTTTCTTTGTGCCATATAACTGCACAGCAGCTGCTTTGTCAAATGACCAAGAAATTAGAGTTTGGCAAAACAGTGGTTTTCATCAGCATATGACCTTAAGATAACATTTACATTTCAGGAGATGCTGTTCCAGTCAGAACAGAACTGCAGGGCAAACTCACATCTCTGGATACTCATGGAGGCATCCGACAGAAAAGCTAATAAACGCACTAGATTAGTACAGTTTTATTTTCCATAAATCTGGGGCACGTTCAGCAATGTCAAACTTGTTCCCGTGCGTTTAAATGAATAAATAAACCCAAGCTTACTCTGAAGCTCAGAAGTGAGGTGGAATTCATTTAGCTCATTACCATTTAAATGATAGATGGACAGGGTAAAGTCTTTTCTTTTGAGGCAGGGGACGGACAATGTGGAGACGAGAGCAGTGGTATTACATAGACGTGGGCTCCCAGGCTTCGATGATTGGATTCAGATGTTTCCAAGGAAATTATTTGCTCTAAAAGAGCTCTTTGGTTACTAACAGGTATAGCAATCATATTTAAAATGTTTTTACTCACAGTCAGGCTCCTATAGCTTCAGTCACACAGGATTTACTGGAGGGTTTATCCTTGGGCTGCTCTGTTGAGCGCAGGGAATTCAGGTGGGTGTTTTCAGAAGGTTAGGCTGCCAAGACATACAAAGTAAAAAACAACATGTTTAGAGGAGAAATATTTTGCTTTTACCATTTTGGCTATAATTTATTTCCTGCTTTTGCAGTAGGTCATTATTTGCCTCTCCTAAATTGCAGAGAAATTCAAAGGGGAGAGAGGTAACAGGTAGGGTTTTTGTTTGTTCATTTATTGCGTGAGAAAAGGAGGTACCTGGGTAGCTGAGAACTAGAAGGTAAGAGCTTCACACCAAGCCCAGGATGAGTGAGAAAGAAACATTTCACTATTTTGTAAATTAATTCAGTTCTCATCAGCCAAGTTCCCTTGAAAAGAAGGAATAAAATGATAACTTATTTGTGTTTGTCTTATTTAAAAGAGAAAAAAAAGGCACCCCAAACCAGAGGAGAGAATAGGATATTTCCCGTGTGACACTTATGCTGTGAAATCACAAGCGACTTGCTTGATTTCTGGTTTTCTTGTAACCTTGAAGCTCAAGGTAAATCCACCAAAAGTTTCCTGAGCACCCACAGGTCTCTTCTCACCAGTTTCCAGGGAGCTAACAGCGACTGAGTGACTCGAGTCGGAGCTATGGATAACTTGCGTGTCTGCGGGGCTGCGACAATATTTTGATCCCAATATCAGACACAAGTGGTGGCATGGGGAACAGGATGGAGATAGTTGTGGGAACAGGTCACACATCTTATAACTCTTCTTCATCATAATTTTTCTTCCTATCAACAGAGCTCCTTAACAAATTGTCACACATGGGCGGTATTTTCCTCAATCCAGCCATGGTTAGTGGCCTTCTGAGTGATGACAAATTCTGCGTCAGCCCTGCCAGACCCTAGGACAAGCCTTTACCTATTCTTCACATCTGCAGCCTGGTGTTCTGCCTAGACCTGTTTTTTTTCTGCAGACCTCCTTCTTGCTGGGTGTTTCGCATCCCCCCTTGCACTACAGATCACACAGCTGAACATGCTCTGAGCTCCTTAGGGAGAACACAGCCTCTCCTCCCTCCCAGATTTCTCTTTCTGCAGCAACTAGGAAAAATGCGAATAAGCAGCTTTCTTTTTTTGCTGCCCAGCAACAACTCTTGCATGACCATAACCTACAATAAAAAAACGTACCAGATGCAATCCATCACAGCGTCCTGTATTCCTGGACATCCATGCAGCTTTGTCTCAAAACATGCAGGATCCAAACCCATAAATGATGCTCTGCTTACACATACAGCTCAGCACCAGATTTGAGCTTAAAATTGAAACAACCATTTGCACAAAGAGGGAAACTATATGCTGGAAAGGGAAGGTATATGGGTATCATTGCTACTGGTGTAGCTCTTGCAAAGTAACTGGTGACGTTGGGTGCCTCAGCTCTGGGACTACCAACATGCCAGGTCTGCAAGGGACTCTGCAGAATACGGAATACTTGATGTTTTGAGGAGTTGGGCTGTACAAAGGTGCTCAAGAAGAAGCACCTGAAAATCAGTGGAGTGGAAGTCAGTACTACTGTAGATTTCTTTTTTTTGTGCTGGTTTTGGGAGTGTCTTTTGTACTGTGTGTGAGAAATCCAAAGCTTTCTCATTTTAGACCCAACAATATAAGAAATTTTAAGAAAAGATGGAGAGGCAGAAGGGAGGTTTAGGACAGTGGAAACAATAGGATGATCCTTCATTTCCTTTCTTTGGTGAAACAAATAATGACAGCGTGAGCAGTAAGCAGGAATTTGGATGAAAAAGGGTGAGTGACTTGTCATCCTGCATGCCGGAGGTGTTATGTGAGCACATGGTAGCACTGGTGGATCTGCACAAGTGACTCTGGGGAATTCGATGCAAAAATGGCACTAAAGCAGAATCACTGGGGGTGATTTAGTATCTCAGGTAGGTTGGGTGTGTCAGCAGAAACCAGCTTGGGAGAATGTCCTATCTGGAAGAGGACCAGAGCAGGAGGGGCTGCAGGGTAGGTTGATGGTGCTTGTCTGGATGGTCTTGCAGAGAGGAACCTGCCAAAGAATTGTGGGGAAAGGACACACACACACACACACACACACGCATACACTTTTTCTCCGAAAGAATTTAGAAAAGAAAACAGTCGCACGTGACTTTTTGCTGTCTCAGGGGTCTACTCTATGCCAGACTTGCCTGCTGCAGCAGAGTGTAACTCAAGTGTCACTAAACTGAGTCCCCCTTTCTTGACATTAAGGGAGCTCCGAGAGGGGCACTTTCTCTGAAGGGCTGTAAGTTGTTGGTTTTTTTCCTCTTTCTTGGCCTGGGACAACCTAAATTTGTTCACACGAGCAGAATGCAGTGCAAACTGCATTGCTTTTGGAAAGGATTTAAGTGGGTGAGCCTCAGATTTCCACTGAGGAGGGAAGTTTTCTGAGAGTAGTTTATTTATGAGCAAGTTTGTAAGCGGCTTGCCTATATGTGGACTGATGTGTTGGCATTTCCTCTCTTTCTTCTCCCCCCAATTTAGGATTCTACAGCAGGTCCCTTTAATACGCACAAATAAAATGAGATGAAAAAAAGTATTAAAAATGTAGCTGAAGATTGGAGGAGGCAGAAAGAGAAGGGAGGGGAGAGACTTTTGCTTCTACAACACCAAAGAATGAAAACATCTGTGTCCAGCTGACTCACTTTCATAAAGATGCACTAGTCCTTAATCAAACCCATCCAGGGGATCTTGCCTGAGCTGCGGGGTTTATATCATTATATAGCAGGCTCATGGGCAGCTATTCACTGGCCAGGTAGCTAAAAGAACTGAGGGATTTGCTTGTGTGTGACATTTTTTATTTTATTTTAAGGAGCTAGGCTGCATTTGAAAAACACAAATTCCATTTCTCCACTGTCGACAATTGCAGTCGTTCCCATTGGATGCTTTGTTGCTCCAGGTTTGAATCTCAGCCACGGTGTTATTGCCCTGCGTCCACCTTTCAATTGCTGTCGATCCACCACCCGTCCCCCCGATTCCCTGGCAGAGCAGCCTGGAGTTAAGCAGGCATGCTGCACCTCACCTGCTGCAAGCGTTTTTATTTTTGTTGGCTTGGGAAAAGCTGTTGGTCTCAGTTTCTTTTAAAATATTTTGTGCTAAAGAGAGGAAATGAAGCTGAGCTGCAGAGCCTGGGGGCTCCATTCACTGCTAAGCTTAACTTCTTCAGGTCAGCTGCCAACAGCTACCAACAGTGTGTCTTCCAGCATCTGGTGTTGGAGGGTGATTTGGTAAAGCCCATGAGTTGCCCTCCTGATTTCAGTGAGACTATTCAAATAATTTACATGCCTCTGTTGTAAATGGAGGTGACAAATGGAAACAAAATGAATTATAGAGGTGTTTTCCTTTTTACATGTTGCCCACAGGAGTGAATGACTTTGTTGATGGTGACAGGACCTCCGGCCACAATATATAGTTTCTTAATGTATATTTATTAAAAAAAACCCCCAGTTGTTTAATTTCCAAGGAATAAACAAATGGGTTTCCAGACATCTTAAATTTAAAGTTTGTTCTCGTATATTTACCAGGGACCACACTCAGACTAGGATTACTCTAAGCAGCACGTGGAAAGTGTAATTGAATAGCATATTACAAGCTGAGGTCTGGCAATGCTTTTCAAGTTAACTTGAGCAGAGAGCACCAGTTTTTGTGGCCAGCAGACCAGCATCTCATCACCACCTCTTGCACCCAGCGCATATCCACAGGAGGATCAAATGGAGGCTACCTCCAGAAAAAATTCAAACTTGCATCCTGGGCACAAAATAAAATGCCTAAAGTGCTTTTCTGCCTTGTCTAGAATGTTCTCTGTGTAAACCCATACTTTACCTCTGAACATGCTGTTGAATCTTAATAGTCGGAAGGATCTTCATACAGAAGTGCAGTTTTAAGGGCAGCCATCAATTCCCAAACATTGCAGATGGAGCGCTGGTGGTTGGACATCATTTGAACGGCCCTAAATTACCCTCTGGCTCTCAGAAACATCCTTATTGCTTAGAGTGGCAAATTGCTTCAACAGCTTTGGGAGCTTATCAGTAAAAATGTGGCAGGACAAGGGCAAACCAACAAGCGACCCCAGGGTAGTCCAGTTATCCTCTGGAGAGCACTGCACACATGCTCTTCCTCATGCGAGTCTAGGAGCAGGTCATCTCACGTTTTCCTCAGGACTGGTTACGTATAAGAAGAGATACCGCAGAGTGGGTGACATGCCATAAATGCACTGTTGCTTAGTTCATGGTGATGTGTTCATCTGCCCTCGTCTACAGTAACTTCGGGGCTATGAGAGATAGAAGCTGCTGCAATGCTAACCTTACAGGGAATTTGCCTTCTTTTCTGTAAAAAAAAAATATGCCCTGTAATGTGTGGCTCTGGAAAGTCCTCTGACATGCGCATCTTCTTTCATATGAATGATACGGATTTTGTATCCCAGTTTGTGTGGCTTTTCTGCTGGTAATCTGGGGAAGCACCCCTTGGCTTTCTCATTCTGCTAAGAGTTTGTGAGCGGTGGAGGAAGGGGAGAAAGGTCTTGTGAAAGAATAAAATCTGATCTGGAAATGATTGAGACCTGTTAAGCACAGAGGCTTGCGAAGCCATTTTTAGACCTCTGCTTTATAAATATAGTCCTTGCCACCCACACCTGCTCTACCAATAAAGTATCATCTGAGAGATGTCACTCTCTGACATTGAGTGTCACATACAGAAGCAGGCCAAGCATTCGCCAAGCTGAGTGTGTTCTCTAGGGGGAGGAATATAGCTACAGATTATATGACCTGGATAACATTTGACAGGATTATGCCTCCATACATGTTTGCTCAGCACCTTATGCATCGAAGCTCTCCCAGTCTGGAGCCACAGGACATTACTGTAACCCAAGTATTATTTATGTTGGCAACTGAGAGATAGATCACGGGTGAAAAAAGACAAAAAGAAGCATTGCTAGTGAATGAATTTGGGTGTTATGTCCTTTATAGCATCAAACATCTTAATATTAATAGAGGCTGTACTGACCTAAACACGCAGCAGAGAGATTCTGTCCCAGAAGCTTTATTTTCCATAGAGAACTTGATTTTCACAGCTCACACATACTTTTATACATTTTCGTGACTCAGACGTGCTCTTTTCTGCATGACAACTCCACTTCAGTGAGTGATGGAAGGATTTTCTTCCAGGAGAGGAGAGGTGGCAGAATTGCAGTGCCCCTACCTAGCAGGACACACAACTGCGGTGAAGGAACAACTGTTCACCTTTTTAACCCATTCCCCTCTTTCCATTCCCAAGTGGACTTAGAACTGGGCTTGGCCCTCACAGTTTGGGATTGCTTAGGGCAGGCTTGATATTTCGGCCGGACTTTAACCATTGCCTGACCCACCTCTACCGACATCTGCTCAAGTGGGGAACCCAGCACCCGCCTGGAAATTCCCACGCGGAGCTCGTGGGCTGTGGTCACTGCTGGTATTCGCCAGCAGCACCGAAGCTGACCCCTGCGTGTAGTTCTGAGGTGGGTGAGCACGCGGAGGAAGCGACGCATCTGAGGTCTCGGTTGCTGAAATCACTGCCTGGCCGTGTCACCACCACCTACCCCCGTCAGCCACTGGCTGGACCTGGATATATTAAGGGCACTGCTTTCCACTCCCAGTTTTCATACGGTGCAGTTGTGGCTCTCCCTGTTTTTCAAAGCATCTCAGCTTAGCTACCGAACGGTGGCCACGCAGCGTCTTTGTCCTTCCTTTTGCTGTCCCCCCTCTCCTTTCCAAGCACCTGCAGTGGCTTTCAGCATGCATTCATTCTCGCTCTATGTTCAAATTGCTATTTCCCATCAGATGTATGGCACGAAGGTATTGAATTCCCACCCTTCCCTCAGAGCACTGACTCTGCTCTCACAGAAGCACCGGTTTTATTATAACAGAGCTCAGCATTTAAGCTTCATCCTTAGATTCGTCTGTCTTAAACCAGAAGATGTTAAAAATATTGGCGATGGTGAAGCAGCGAGTGTAACCTCCAAATCTCCCCTGTTCAGATCAGATGTAGCCTTCCTGCTGTAATCATTCCTCTCTCCCCCTCCTCCCCTCCCTTCTCTCTCTTTTTGGATATGTGTTTCTCTCTGACTGTGATTCTGCAGTGGCAGAAAGGGGTCAATCTATCTGTAAAAGATGGACTCAGCCAAGCTTTTCTAGCTCTTTCCTGCTGATGGCAATTATCCGGAGGTTGGCAGCGGTCCCAGAAACCTGCAGTTCCTGCAGTCCTGCTGCTGTGGGCTTGCTCCACAAAGCCAGCATCCTAAGAGGATCACTTGGTGTGATGCCCAGGAAATGACAAACAGAAAAGGTCACACGTACTCCAAAAAGATATACTGCTCGGCAAATTTAATTGACATTGTGCAGCTTTTCAAAACGTCCCTGCAGACATTCCAGCATTTAACAGATGCAAGCAAAGAACAGCAAAATAACAGGGCTTTAGAGAAAGGGCAGAAAAAATACACTCTGTCCCCCCGAAAGAATTTTTTCATACCCTGGTAATATCCTTTCACATGCTCTATTGGATCAGGATAATTTTTTGTTACCCCTGGTCTGGCAAGTGAAATCTGCCATCCCATCCCCCAGCCTCCCTTCCTTCCCTCACGCACACACTGCTGCTTTTTAAATCATTGAGCTTTCATTACACAGGATAACTGTCCTTTTTTTTTTTTTTCTTCCTTGCATGTTTCTCTGTTAAAATATTGTATGAGGAACCAGCTCCCCGTCAAGCCAGTGCTCTCTGGAGGTTCACCGTTGCGTCCTGTGTAATCTAGCCAGAGGGAAAAATGCTGTCTGCATCAATGGGTGCTTTCTTTAAAGAAAAGAAACAGGAGATCTGCGGAAATTTAAGAAGGTGTCTGATATCTAACGCTATTAGCAAGAGGTGGTGGGAAAACAGGAGTGGCCAGAGTGAATCTAGGATGAAGGCAGGTGGTCCTGGTTTAGCAGGGACTGTGCTCAGCAAGGGCTCAGCTCTTCAGGTTTTTTATTTCAGCCTCCTTTTGCTAAGAACAAATTTAAAATCAATTTGATTTTGTGGTTTTGTTTTTAATGTCCCACAATTAAATGGAAAAGAGTGGCAAAAAAAACCCAAAAAACCAGTATGAATACTGAAGATGAAGCAGACGTGACACAACAGATCTGAATGCTTGGTTCATTCACATCCATGCAATTTGGGATCAAAGGCACCATCTTCCCTGTGTAGCTGGGACCATGCAATCACCATGATTTAGATGGCCGTGATAGTAAAGAAGCAAGGTTTGAGTCCATTGGGAGCCTTGAATCTTCACATCATGAGTCCCAGTAAATGTGTCAGCTGGACTGCTGTAGAGAGAAGTGATTGATATTTCCAAAGCTTTCACAAGCTGCTATCCATACAGAGGGCCAAAACTGTCCACTTGCATAGATGGTGTAAAGTACCCAGTGCATTAGGCAAAACACTTCAGGACTGTACAAAGCAAACACAAAAATCCAGGTGGGGTTTTCTCTGGTTACTATATTTAAGAAGTATTAACTACCATATCTAGACCGTGAGCGTATACACGGATAGCATCTGTGAAACCCAGTCACTTATTTGCCAGAATATGGCTAGACTTTAGTCAAGGGATCTTACAACTGTAGTTTCAACATACAGTCAGTGGGACAAATCTTTTTTATTTAGCCAGAGAGCAGTATAACCAGAGATTTTACAGGGCGTAACAGCAGTACAACAGCAGCCAGCAGAAAACAGGGAAGATGGACAAGTGAAAGCCATTTTGCTTTGAAATACTGCTTTTGAATAATTTAACATATGGCTGGAAGTGTCAAAGTACCCTCTGAACAACACCTAGCTCTACCAGCCGTAAAAGGTGGGCAAACATGATTCGGCTTTTCTCGTAGCAGGCAAAACATCGTTGTGGTTACTGTTGGGACCAGAACCCAAGACTTGTACTCAAATAGAGGGGACTGGATAGTGACAGATCCATTTCAAGACAACTTTCTCAATTTCAGTATTTTTCTGCTTTAAAGGAAGGTCCCGTTGGGAAGAAAACATGAGATTCGACTTCTTCAGCATGGAGGTGGCAACTTTCTGAAGGAAATCTGGACCTTATAGTTTAAGGAGACATGGTGGCCTGTAGCTAAAACACAGATATGGGACCAATTTTCAGGACTTTATTCTTTCTGGTTCTGAACAGGATTTGTCCATTCTTCATCCACCTCTGTGCCAGGGCAAAAATTCAAAGCCCACAGTTCTAAACCTCATGTCGGTGCCTACACCAAACCATGCAGAGTGGGAGAAGCATTAGCTCTTCCTTTCTAATTTTTTCTATATATATATTCTATATATATTTTTCTATATATATTATATATAGAAAATATCTAACAGTTTTCAGCTCTGACAAAGTTTCTTTAGGTTCAAAATGTTCTGACTGTCAAGAAATGTGTGAACAAATATGAGCTTTAACTTACATTGTGTTATAAAAGGATTTTGACTTCCTCTTGGACAAGACAATTCTAGTCTAAAGAACTTGCTATCAGAAATAGTTAACTTTTTCCTACGGAAAATGTTTCCAAGAAAGGGTTTTTGCTCTTGACAAAATCAGTGTGTATTAAGTGACTCATAACTGTGTAATATTAATGTCTGGTTTCATAACACACTCTCCTGTTACACTGGACTTCACAGAAGCAACACAATAAAATTCAGAAGTTGATCTCCTCTGTACTGCAGACTTCTGTTGACACAATTATATTGGCCAGGAGAGGCAAGAGGTGAGATCTCTGGCCAAAGAGCAGCATCAAGAAAAGCCTGATTGTAAAAAAAAAAAAAGATGCAGAAGCCAAAACTGAGCTTTTACCATATCACTGCTTTCACTTCAGGATGGATGGGGCAGAGGAGGAAAGCTACGCTTTCCCCCCAAATAGCCTAAGCTTTTGGTTTTCTCTTCTGGGGTGGGGGGAAGAGCTCTAAAGCATCTTGAGATTTTAAAGACAAAATGTTTTCTGAATTAAAGCTTGATTTAGCTCTTCTGTCTCAAAAAGCAAAAGCTCCAATCCTTTAGACCACAGGAAACTTGCCAGCTGTGGAAATATTAAGGCTTTTACTGTATGCAAGTGAGCTGTTCTGACTCCATCTGCTAAAATGGTAAATTTTCACATATGCTTGTTTTGACTGATACCCAATCCTAAGTACTTTGTAAGGCAGTTACACATGCAGGCCTGGTAAAAAATGTTCAGCTCTTGCCAACTCAGGAAGACGATCGGTTCGTTAGAGAAAAGTGACAGGATAGGTCTTCATGACTTAACTGGAGAGAGACGATGTTTGTAAACCACTGCCTTGTTTTGTCAGCAAAAATGTAATTAAAAACAAGAAGATACTGTAGCATTTCTGGTCATCGTGGGAAAATAGGGGAAATGGCTAAAGGAAAGCATATGCATTCTGATGAAGTTCTCTTGGTTTATGGACTACTAATTTTCTGCAAGTCAATGTTGGGTTGATTTTATAAATCTTGCCATTAGGCTTTCCTGTGTTCATCTCATATAGCTAATAAGTGACTGGAAATCTCAGTAGATTAAAACTTCAGGAAACATACAAAAGCTCACTTTGAAGCCACTCCTTTCTTCTCATGGAGCATTTAGAACTAGAATAAAAAAAATAATTCTAAGAATAAATCCCTGTGGTGTATCAGTGTGAAATATTGTCAGTGGAAACTCAAAGATTGTGTAGTCTCAGGAGAAAGGAGAGAACACAATTTAATTAAAGCTTCTTATTTTAATTGCAAAATTGTATCATTCTTTAGTTCAATCTTTGCTAGGAAAAAAAAGCATAAACTGAATTATGGCCAAGTATGATGGATGCTTCTTGCTATTACACAACTGTTTAGGAGGGAATCGTGGAATCTTGCAGTAATTTTGTGGAAGGGACCTCTGGAGGTCACCTAATCCCACCCTCCCCTCAGAGCAGGAAGCACCACATAATCCTATTTCCAATCAAAACTGTGGGGAAATCAGGGCAGGAAGGAGGTCATGATCTGACTTCCAGACAGCCTGCCTGCCTATGCATTTTATTCTCCCAGTTTTCAGCACAGAATGTGAACAGCTTCCACGGAGAACCAGCGACATCAGCAAAGTCCCTAACAGATTTCACAGGGTCTCCAGATTTTCCATCTTCTTGAAATAAAAGTTCTGGAAGGGGTGAGGGTATTTTTCCTCTTTTTTTTTTTTTTTTTTTAATTTATATATTTTTGAACGATCTGATCAGCATCCTCTTATCTTGTTGCTGGGAGTGGAGAAATAAGTCCAGGTGCCAGCTTTATACACCTAATGATGAGAGTCACTTTTTAGATGAAAGCTTTATATTGCATCCTTAGGAGAGGGAAAACCTCAATCTACCCACTCTTTTTAATGTGTATCTTGCTGCCCTCGATCAAGAAATGCTTTTCCCTCAGTCCTCACATGCTCAGCTCAGTTATTTAAAATATGGTTGTAAGCTCATTAAAGACAAGAAGGGTCAGGATTTTGGTTTTATGTTTTGCTTGAAAGACTTGGACATTCCAGCCTGCACAGATCTTTCTAAAATAATTCTGAGACTTCTGTCAGTTTTGATTTATAACAACATATGTCAGATTTAATTACACCATCACTCTATCCATTCATCACCAATGTTGTTCTCTGCGATGCTCTTCACCAAGTCTCCAAGGGACACAGTGACCTGAACTTCTTTCACCAGTGAACAGCAGGATTAGATGTCCCTATGCCAGCAGACCTGCACTGTGGATATATTCTTTATATGTAAATCTAACACGGCCTTAGCACCTTTGAGCTGCATTGGGGGAGTGCATCAATTTCACTGAATACTAGCTCTAAGATCTTTGAACCGTGCTACATTATCCAGTACTAGACAATTTATGGGCTTCTAACTTGGTTTTATGCAAAAAAACCCAAACAAACAAACCCCCTGAACTTTTTCTTTCCCTTAATTATCAGGAAGGAGGTTTTAATCAGTGCCAAAGCACTGTTTTCTGATGAAAAGTAGAGGAGATATAGGTATAATTTTAGAACTACTCTGTTGCTTCAGATCAGCGCTTGCTGGAGTAACCAAACTCATCAAATCTGAGCTCGCTTTTCTGATGCTTTGAATTTATAGTCGAAATACAATGTTGATGTTTATTTTTTGTTTTAGTTAGTTTGGTTTGATCTCTCCTCAGCTTTAAATTTCCTTACAGTCATAAATCCAAATAACTGTCAGGCTATCATGACAGCAGGTTCATCACTGAGCAGAGACTGAAGATCAAATACAGAATTTAATTAGCATTGGACAACATTTGTGGGAGGGCAAAATCTTCCTAAAATAATTCATTTTTTTCTTCTGAAACATTAAATTCTCTTGAGAGAGAGGCCAGAATTGAGGCTCTAAAGAATTGAATCCTAAATAGCATTTTGGACCCTGGACAAATTTCAGGTAGCTTAATCCCAGGTAGGCATCATACAGTATCACAAATTTATAGAATAGTTCAGGTTGGAAGGGGACCTCTGAAGGTCATCTGGTCCAACCTCCTGCTCAGAGCAAGTTACGCTTCAAAGTTAGATCTAGTTCTGAAAATCTCTGAGGCAGGAGATCTCCACAACCTGCTTCCAGGTATAAACACTCTCCAAGTGAAAAAAGTTTCCTTATACCCAGTGGGTATTATTTCCTTTGCTGTATCTGGTGATCCCCTCTGAGAAGAGCCTGGGTCTGTCATACCTGTGAATACTCTTTAGTAGTCAAAGGCTGTAATTAGATCCCACCTTAGTCTTTCCCTTTCTAAGCACTTGTGTTTGCATCTTTTCATGCAAACTACAAAGTCCCCAGAAACAAGAGGAGAAAGTTGGGTTCCTTAGGTATGGCTTTTCATATTTTTTTTGGTTTGGTTTGGTTTTGGGTTTTTTCCCCCCAGTATTAAAATGCCTTTGGGCAATACATTGAAATAACTGACCTAAATTTCCTCTTCTGAACCATCTGAATTCTTCTTTCTTTTATGCAAAGAAAAACAGGAAGGTCAGGGATCACTGTATATGGTAACTCTGTCCACCCTTAGAGATATGACAAAGTCTAGATAAAAGGCACAGGAAAAAGTACAATTCTTGTTTCTTGTACAAAGAAAGAGTTGAACTCATACTTTCACATCCTGGTTGTCAGAAATAGATGATGTTTGCAATGACAATCATCAACTGCATAGGCAGATGTGTAACTGTATGACCTTATGGCTTTGTAGATAGTAGAGGCATTTAGTCCATCCCATGAAACCTTTCAATATTAAAGAGCTTCACCATCTAGTTCTGGGGCACATGCAAAGATGAAACCCAAGAATAAACCATGAACTATGTACATTTATGCAAAAAACTAGAAACAGAAAAACTTGCATAAATGGAAAGGCAAGAAATTCAAACTCAAGGAAAGGCTGGAATTCTGGCACCAGGCTATGGAACTCCTCACCAAAGATGTCATCGGGGCCAAGAAATTAGTAAGATCTGCACAAATAACAGGAATATCCAGAATGATCATAGATAATGTTAACAAAACCTTTGTGAAATGGATGTAAGACTTCATGTTTCAGGGTTTAGACCAATCTGTAACTGTTATGATTTAGGATGAAACATTCACTGAGAACAGATTACCCAACATCTGCCTTCTGCAGGCTTAGTACACATTCCTTGGAGGCATCTGGCCTGGATTGCTGCTGGAGACTGGATACACACTAGCTAGTCCATGTGTCTGATCTAGTCTGGCACTTCCTACTTCATTCTGGCTCTTTTTTTTTCTTTTTTTTTTTTTTTTTTTTTTTCCCTCCCCCTTTTACCAGAGTAAAACATTACCAGAGAAAAGAAAGTTGCTTTTCCTGCAGTGTTCCCCTTGTCCCTGAACACCTGATTTTACGTACAGAATGGTGGAGACAAACAGAAAATAAACCTGTCCTGCACCGTGATGTCTCTGGAGCTAGAATCCTCCAGGACAACTGGCCGTTGCCATGTTCCTCCTCTGTATCATCCGTTCTGCTCACTAGGTAGCCATGCATTCTGAAATAATGCATTTACCCCTTTTCCCTGTGCACCCCATGCAGTCTATCCCCATTGGCTTGCCTAGCTGCCTTGATTTCCCTACCTGCGATGAAAAGTTCAGCTCCTGGGTTTCAAACCTCCAGGGTACTCGCTTGGAGAGAAAGATGTGAGCACCCATAACGTCATTCCTTTTCATACTGTATGACCCAGCACTCCCTTACTTTGTCTTTGTTTCTTGTAGGCTGCACAAAGCTCTGGGATAGATCACAGCTTCATTGTGCGTGCACATTATTCTCACTCAACCTTCAGTACTATGTTAATTTTAGTACTCCCTGCTGTGGATTTAAATCACTGGGACAATTTCACTTGCCATGTAACTCGAACTAAGTCTGTTAGAGAGCAGAATAGATTAATTGAGTATACTATTTTTATATCTTAAAGATCATTGTTCTTTTAAATATCACATGAGTTCTAAATATGTAACTGAAGATGATTGATATGTCTATTTTCCATACAGTATAACACAACTTAATGGAGTCGTAAGATTTCTGCCAACACATTATAGGATTTGGAATCTAAGTAACTCTTAGATTACTGGCATCCATGTCTCCTACCACAAGTGATCACATACTGTGGTGGCAGCTGTGATATAAATCACAAGAGTATCTCTCTCTATCTGTCATTGCTATAACTAGGTTCCAGGACAAGGAAAAAGGAATCTCTCCGCAAGCAGGTGAAATCCGCAGCACTTATACCCAGACGTTTCAGGCCCAACAGTTTAATTGCAGTGGCGATATTATACCACACAATAATTTGTTCAGAACTGAGAAAATACTTATGTTTTGCTTTTGAAGACATTCTGCAGTACTAGCTCTGTCCACATCCCTCTCTGGCTGGTAGAGGCTAACTCTGTGCCGGAGCTATACGACTGAGTTAACTCTTCACCATCAGTTCTACTAGACACTGATTACATTCAGGAGGATGGTGCATCTAAAGTTTGAGACTTTTAGGTAACCTGAAGTGTTAGACAACCTTATTCCTTCAGATACTTTTGGTGCTACAGTAGGATGGTTCTTCCACCAGTAGGTGGGTGTAGTACAACTCAAAGGATTTCTCAAAAGAGAGGTGACCAGTCTCTACTGATTCAGACCAGGTTCATTCAGGTTTCAGCAGCAGCATTGCAGATGGCTGATGCTCATGGTTACTACTAAACTTCTTTTTTCTTGAACTGATCATTATTCACCTTCAGTGAGGGAACTAGTCTTATGTGGAAAAAATACATGGTGAAAAGCTATAGGAAATTCCCTTAAAGAGCAAAGGCATCACCTTTTGGTTCTACCACTCTACAAATGTTAACACATAATCTAAAGCTCGACATTTACAAATTTCAGTCCAAGTTAAGGGCTCAAATCTAGCAGCACTAGTGAAATACCTCTAGTCTTCACCCCCTTCAAGGTTGACAGCATGAGACTCTCCGGTTCTTGGAGAAGTAGAGATCAAACCTCCAAAGAAGAACTATCAGTACCGCTTGCTTTTACTCCCACCACCGTGACATGTCTTCTGCTCCCCTCTCTGCTCGGTGAAGAGTGTTCCTGAGGACAGACCACATCCCTGCCCACAACCCAGTGAGTAAGAGCACTACAGGGGGGCCCTTACCCAAAGTGCTTCAAACTCTCGCCGAATTGCCAACAAATCCTGTGGGAGGAGAGGAGTCACTCCAGAGAACATGAAGGTTATTTGAAAAGGATTCGGATGTTGATTTTGACAGAAGGAAAAGCGCTTGTCTCTGACTCATCTTAAATTGCAGACGGCAATTATAAGAATGGTTTAGCTACATTGTGCACTATATTCTGCTGGGAATGAAGCACTCTTCTTATTGTGATCTTGATACCATCTGAGTCATTAGAAATGGTTGCCATGGATGAACCCATTTCAGGCCTCAAAATACAAATATCTCTGGATGAAGTGGCTGTGAGTATTTCTCCAGTTATTTCATATTTGGATTCAATAGCTGAAATTAATTATGAAACCCTCTACACATATTAAGACAGAACTGTAAAATGCTGATAAGATGCCAAAATGAAGGCAAGGGGATTTAAAGGTCATTCTGTCTGTCTTTTTCTATCTGGTGAGGTTTTTAGACTGAGCTAATTACCGTAGTACCTGAACACTTAATAGGCTGTGCAGAAGTTGGTAGTGATCTAGTGATAGGCTGAGTACACGGTCACATTTATAAGGGCTCCAAACATCTTCAATGCTCAGGTGAAAGCAGGGCAAATAGCTCCAGTCCACATTGGACTGGAAGATCCATGTTTAATTTCTAAAACAAACGATCTGTTGAGAGTTTTCTCCCCTTACTCGTTATCATCTCCATTTAGACTGTGAACTCAGGAGAGAAAGAGCAAGTCTAAGAGTGCACTGAGCACAGCCAATACAGTTGGGTCTCTGGGAAGTACTGTAATATAGCAAATAATTCATATCCATGCTCCCCGAGCCAGAGAAGCTGAGGATCACCGATGCAAGCACATCAGCAGGCTTTGGGCTTGAGAAAGAAGGGCTAAATTCTCCTGCTTTTTTGTGTCTTTATTCATTCACCTTCTTTCATTCTATAAAGAAGAGATAAAGCCTTAGAACCTAAGTTAGCTTTGGTATAAAAAGAGAAAAAAAAAATTGAAAGAAACAACTGAAAGGGAAAATCAACTAATTAGTAGATTTTTTCCATCTTGAGTTGTAACTACAAGTACAGTAATAGCAGCATGATACTCAGCAGCAATCTAATTTATAGAAATAGGTTCTCAGAAGTTTTGAAATGTAATGTTTTGATGCTTTTATTCATCAAAAAGGATTATGAGTTTAATAGCTGGCCACAAGCCTGTAACACTTATTTTATTCTAAACTCAGACGAGGAAACATTTATCTTTGTTTCTTTCTTGTCTTTTGACATGAGATGCCATCCTCATTTGACAGCAGTGTATGGGTTTATGTGATACTTTGGGGGATTTTCTCAAAAAAAATTCTTGAGGAGTTGTCTACAGATCCCCAGCTCAAAAAGTCAGTCCTATTAGCACCTGTTTATTTATTCATATGACTGACTATTTAATTATAAGGCTGTTTGAATTGCACTGTAGGGGGCAAGGAGATGTCATTTTAAAATCAACAAATGCTTTCTTCACTGTATGCCATGGCACACACTTTTATTTTTGCTATGGTCCTCCCTCTATTACTCTTCATTAGGCTTCATATTGTAGCATCTTCAATGTTCTCTGGGCTAGTCCACACTGATTTATATGTACCTCAGAATTTGACCCAAGTAGTAGTTATATTTTGAGACATGCATTGACACAGATGCAAAACAATATTAAACTAATCCTCTTTGTTGCAATTACAAATCTCATAGCATAAAGCTTTGGGCAAGAATATTAGAAAGTAAAAGGAAATATATAAAACCCAGCCAAGAACCCATTCCACACAAGTGGCTTAGCCATATTCTTATTGACTTCAGTGGTATAAGATCAGGACCAGAGTGTATCTAATACATACAGGCAGGGCTCATTGTTTCAGTCCTATTCCCATGTTTTTGTAAGAAATCCTGTTCAAACATTTCTTTATGAAACAGGAGACTCATGGTTTTAGCAGTTTGCTCTCCTATGAGCACATGACCTATAACCCTGGCAGTTCGGTAGATTATTTCAAATGAAATAGGGAAGCCATTGTAATTAATCATTTGCAATAACTAAAACCAGTGATTGGCTGAAGATCTTGATTATTTCTACACTGACTCTACTTATTTGGGAACTGAACTTTGCAATAATTACTATTATCTGTTGAAAAGACTTATCCTTCCTGTGTTATTCATAGTCTTATTCACTATGAATTTTTCCTACTTTTATAACCAGTACCTGTTGCCTCCAAGAGGAGGAAGATTTTCACAGGGAAGAGAAGGCCTAACACAATAATTCTCTTCTTTTTTTTTTTTTTTTTCCTTTTTTTTTTTTTTTTTTTTGATTGGGACAAAAATCCCCAGCATATTTCTTTAGAAGGAAATCTTAGACTTTATGTATTCAACGCATTGTGTGAGCTTTGGGTCATGAATGGCTTATTTCCATTAAAAGTAATGGTGTTATTCCTGGCGATGTGAGCTTGCGTGATTTTGCTCACAAGTCGAGATCTGCCTATACATATAAATCAGCCCCTGCAGTTTCAGGAGAACAGAGGAAGAGGAGGCACAGCTCATCTCTAACTTCTAAGCCATACCGGCAATTTACTTTTGCACTCTCCACCGCTGAGATTTCCATTGTTGTTTTAGTTCTATTGAACTCAGGATTAAATTGAAGGAAGCAATTTTGAAACCTGGCCTTGGGGGCCTCAAAGGCAAGGTTGTGGGGAGAGCAGCTCATGAATAGACTGCAGGCTGGGGTCTGCCGGGAAATGCATACCTGCCACAGAAAAACACGATTAGCGCTGGCTCAACAAGCCTCATTTGCAACATGTCTGGGAACCCCTCCTCGCCCTCTACTAATCAGGGCTTAACTTATGAAGGGGCGAAAGCAGCCTCCGCTCACTGCATTCCTCTGGTTTTATTTTTCATTTTAAGAAACTCCAAATACAAACCT
Source organism: Astur gentilis (assembly GCF_929443795.1). Taxonomy (NCBI): domain Eukaryota; kingdom Metazoa; phylum Chordata; class Aves; order Accipitriformes; family Accipitridae; genus Astur; species Astur gentilis. The sequence goes on along the minus strand of NC_064919.1, from coordinate 84,586,906 downwards.
TCCCCGGTGCCAGGACGGACAGAGTCCGTCCTTACGCAAAGGATGGATCTAACCTGCTGTCTTCACCACTGCTTGAAACAGCCTAGGGCTGCGAAGAAAGTGTAGCGTTTGGCTTTTTGCCCAGAAAATAAGACCCTCCGAAAGGTCACACGCGTGCATGCACGCACACACACACTCGCAGGGAGGTCTCATGGGAAAAGGAGATGGAGAAAAAATACTCTTTTCTGCAAGGTTAATTGACTATAAGGTGAACTTCATCTGAGGACAGCCCCTTGTGCTGAATGCCTCCGTTTGTGATTTGGTTGGAGGGGAAGAGATGATGCACTCAAAATAACCATGCAGCGGGAAGGAGCACAACACACGGGAGAGCTGATTTTAATAACCTGGCCCTAACGAACAGCAGGCAGGTCTCAGTACCCACTGCAGCTTTCCTTTGCAGCAGTACTGGGCACGTCACACCCTCTGCTGACATCAGCAAGGACTGCTAAGTGCTGGGCACCTTTGAAAATGAGAATCCACGTGTAGGTGGTGAAATATGGACCTGGGGGCTCTAATTCAAGATTCTCAGTCAAGTTCTTCCAAAGTATTTGGAAACCCAACTCCCACTGATGTTCAATGAAACCCTTGGTAGCCTCGAAGATCCCAGTGCTCAACTTTAATGGGGCGAAAATTATGCTGGTGTGATTACATCACAGTATTAAATCAGTCACGGGCCCTAGGTAGGTTTTAGGAGAGGTGGTTCACATGTACCCATTAGTTTACGGTTTAAAGACACCGAGAGGAAGTCTGAAAGCTTATCTTTCCATAATGCCTTTTTGATGTAGCTCAGTATCCTTTTTTGTTTGAAATGTGACACATCGGTGCACTGATTTCATTAACAGCCACTTGCTTTCCCTGACTTCTCTCCTTTACCTGACAAAGCAGCAGAGAACGTGTCTGGCTGCTTTTATACCATAAGCAAAAGGAAGAATTACAGGGAAGGGTTCAGCATGGCAAATGACCTCACGGGGTGTGAGCCAGGTTTGGGTCCAAAGCCTCATTACGTTGTGGATGAAGATCTGTTCCCAGCGTAATGCACACCTCCTAATACAGGATCTTGGCCCAATGTTATGCTAACCCAACTATGGGATTTCCAGATCAAAGCAGGGTCTTGTTCACACGTTCTGGGAAGAGCAAGACCGGGTATACATATCCTTACAGTTTTATATGGAAGCTGTTGGTAATGGGTCAACGCTGGTGACGCTGAGTCAATACTTGACTACTAAAGTCTTTTGACCATCGGGAAAATTAGCATCACAGAGATGGGCTGTTGCAAAAAGCCAGGCTCTAAGAGGAAGCACTAAAGATTCGTATTCAGCGTCAGAGAACAATGATTAATTGTTATTTATGATACAGGAGTACCTGGAGATCCCAGCTGGAATCAGGGCCTTGTTTTGCTGGCTCTTCTCCACTTCCCCTCTCCTGCTTCTCACAAAATACACCTTCCAGTAGTATCAAAGCACTACTGAGAATACATTGTTTTATGGCCAAAACGTAATCCTTCAGGAAACCGATCCTGGCCACTGTCTTATCAACCACATATCATTTGCCTTGATTTCAGGTTTCATCCTATCTACAGATATATTAACAAGTTGCAAGGTCCAGTAATTATAACCCGGAAAAAGTCCAACAAACCTCTTTGCTTCTAAAGGGTGGGGGAAGAAGAAAAGAAATGGAAAAAGCATCAGCTCAAAATATGTCCTCTAAGGACCACATTAAAATTTATAGATTAAAAAAAATATATCATGTTTCAAAATGAAGCCAAATCAGCAGTTTTGGCCTTGCTTCTCTAAGCAGAAAGGCTTTGCTGTCTGACTTCTCCTTGGCTGCCTTTCTAGGCCTGCAATTCATAGCTGCATTGAAGCGGAGCAGGTCCAATAATGCCATTTGTTTTCCACTTTAAAAAAAAAAAAAAAAAAAAAAAAAAAACAAAGAAAAGAAAAAAGAGAAAGAGGGACATATAAATGGATCATAGAAGAAGGGGGCCATTAGCAGACATTTAGTCTGACCATGGCTAGAAGTGCAGATGGTTCAGAGGAACACAGCCAACTTGGCGTTTATATAAGCTATCTTGTATCTCCCTCTTTTTTTCCTGCACTGGCACTCAGATTGATTAAGAGGTCAAATAAAGGCTGCTTCAGTGTGAGAGTGTGCATGATATATGACAAAAAATTCTGTCTCACACTTAAAGGCTTTCTAAACAGCATAAAAGACAAATCAATGTATAAACTAATTCTCAGCCTGTTTAAGGCTTTTCTTCCTGAAAGCCGTATGGACCTCTCTCTCTTTTTTTTTTCCCTTTTCTTTTTTCCCCCCAAATAACCTAATGACAAATATTTAGAGAAGTGAAGAAAACCAGGCAAAGCAGTGGAATGTGAACGCAAAGAGGTAGAATAGGAAGGTTATTTTTAATAAAGCAGGTGAAAATTACTATAAATATACCTGATTTATTCAATAGACACAATAAAAATTCAACAAATGTCTTTTCTGAAGGGTAAGGAAGAAAAGCAAATCCCAAAGCGTGAAGGTCTTCTTAACTGACTGCTTCCCATGTGGCAACCTACCTCCTGCACTGTCTAGCCTTTTGGCTCAGGAGTTTCTTGTACGCTTTGCAAAAGAGAAAATATCGGCTCTGTGAAAGACTACAGAAATATCTTCTACAGTAACAAAAGTAATGATCTTTATATGAATTAAAGCACCTGGGATTTTGATCCATGACGGTGTTTAGACATCTGTCTTTCAGTTTCTTTAGGGATACAAGATGACTGAACACCTAACGGGTACCTAAATCAGGCTCCTTACGAAGAAACCCTCTCAAGACCTAGCTGGTGACCTGCTTGACTCTTTGAAACTTACTGGACGTAGATCTTCTCCACTGAACTTCGGGCACCTTAAAGCAGTTCAGCATCTGAAAGTCAGGCAAAGCTAGGAGCTTTATTAAAGGCAGAACCCCAGCGCTAAGCACATCTAAAGATTTGGGTCTGAACCGAAGCTCAGGCTGCGGTAGCTCGAGCAGGCTGACTGAAGTCCTGCCTGCACTTTTAATGCTTAATTATCCCAGGTGTCACAGGGATGGATACATAGAAAACAGATGGAGAGGTATTCCTGAGCATCTAAAGATAAGCACATCAGTTAGACCAGGTTCTGTAGGTCTTGTTTGAATAGTTAATCACAGGAACACAGAGATGAAGAGAACCACATGGGTCACTGAGCCCAGGTCTGTGATATTTTCTCATTATGATTTACAACCTGGATAGTATCAAGAGCATGCCAGGTGCTTCATATAGTCAAACAGTCTGACAAGCTGGTATTTATTTTGGAGCCAAAGGAGGCCTGCCTGCTTTATGAATCAAGGCTGTTGTTATTTTTTATTTTGAGGCTGGGAGGTTGCTAATCATTTTGTTTACACTGTACTTTGTGGGGTGATATTTTTGCTCACCACCATTACTGTTGATTCTGCATCATATCCTAGTACTTTAATTTAAGAACCACGATTGTTAAAGCTTTCTTCATAACTCTACTGAGTTAAGTAAATATGTGTCATATGTGCTTAAGCCCAGACATATACATACCCCAAATTTGTACACGATTTAAATATATGTATGCATATAGTATAAAAACTTCTTAAAAATCTAACTGAATGGGGATTGCCCCATTACCTGAAGCAACTGAGTGTTACTTTTCCAGACATAAAATAAGATGATAGATATATCTTTTGTAGCTGGGATTATTAATGCAGTTTAAAGACTTTGAATATCAAGAAAAGAATTAATGGCAGCCTGAAGTTAAAGTTGATAACCAAAATTCTTATTTACCAAATGTGAGTTTACATGACAAAACCACATTGTTATGTCTGCTTTAAGGAAAAGTCAGTCACAGTTTGAGATACTGGTATAAGTTTCTTTATAAATATCCCAGAGGAAGCAAGTGTAGATGATTTTAGAAACATTTATTGGACTGTAGAAAGTGAACATTATTGAATAGGTCAATGTTTTTGAAAGGTGTTCATATAGAACACTACTGAAAGATTCAGAAATGATCAGTCGATATTTTAAGCTTGCTACTGACAGAAGTGACATCTGATAAAGATAGGGATAAACATACCAATAAAAGATGTTATCTACACTATACCATCCATTTATTTGTTTGAGTTGGGAACAATCAGATTATTGACTATTAGTAGTTTTGTAACCCTTGGTAAATTATTTATGAATGTGCCCTTAATAAAAAGTTTTTATCCATATGATTTGCATATGAAAAGTTCCCTCTGATAGATAAAGTGGCCAACATGTTCACTGGGCAATTTTTTCTAGTAATGAAATGTCTTTGAAATCTGGCTGTGAGTAACAAATTTAAACCAGTGAAAAACACTTTGTAGGCACCAACATGAAAAGATCAGCTAGAATTCTGAAAATGCGCACAGAATGGAAAAAAAAAAAAGGCCTGGTAGGGTGTTTCTTACAGCAGGAGTGTTTTCGGGAGTACTTACAGATAGCCTGTGTAAGAAGATGTAACAGGAAGCATTTAAAGGTAATTTGACTTAGGTACTAAACACTGTCGCAACTTTTTCACTAGAAAAGTCAAACATAAAATGCAAAGCCATCTGAGAAAACCCTTAAAAATAATCCTCAAACATACAGCTGAAAACAGAAGTTCAGACATGTAAGCAGAAACGAATTTGCCAGACAATAAATTACAATAATGTGCCAAAGTATGACAGTAGATAGGCACGGCAGGCATCTGTAACACATAAATACACAAGTGAGCTGGACACAAGCTATTGTGCCAAGAATTCCAGTGCGTGAGGACGCTTTATTACAAGAAACAGAATCCAAAAGACGTACAGAAAGCTCCAGAGATTCCTGTTAAACCTCCCACCAAGACCGGTAAAGATCTGTTATGGTGGGACAGGCTACTTAATGGATTATTACTTAGCTTTTTAGCAATACAGAAGTATTCAGCGCATTAAGCGATGATGTACTACTAGCTTGTAAATGACAGATTGTTCATTACAGGACTTCAGAGAACTTAATAATCATGATAATGGACCTCAAGTCACAAGTGTCTCTTGTATATCACTTTTTCACTTTTATAGACAAGTATAAACTTATCACATCAAACACTTGTACTACACAGTCAAGTGGGAGAATCAATTAAGCTGAAAGGGTTCGCAGTGAAAACTGAAGGAAAAGTTTCCCCAGCACGCTGCCCTGCCTTTGTCAGCCCTTCAGAGCTGGGGGAGGAAGAGCACAACCCAATATCTGACAAGCTTTTTGAGCTAAAGGCAATTAACTTTGAAGCAGCTATGTAAGCCTTTTGTCATAAAATATCTCAATCTATTACACTAAAGTAATAACAACAAAAAAAAATGCCATGGAAAAAAATAGCAGAAAAAAGCTGATCTCTTTAGAGAACTGACCCTAGCCATCCTAGGGATTACTTATATGGTGTAACAAAAACCCTATTTTCTAAGGACAATCAGAGTGATTGCCATCCATTGCCACATCTTCATTGCCCTTTTCTCCCACTACAGTGGAGTGAAAAACAATCCCCATTTCTAAGTAGTCACAATTATTCTAATTATTCCTAAAGAATCGTCGGAGGAAATGAAAGGAACATCATAGACTGAAACACCAAAAACTATTACTAAGACTTTGAGAAGGTCTCCATAAAGATGCCACAAAAGTTCTTCTGGGATGCAACCATAGAAGTTCTTCAAGGATGCAAATAACATGATGACTGATATGAAGATGTCCAGCCTTACCGCAAAAGCACCAAGAGTGAGCAACTCTGCCACTTTCCCTAGTGATCACTTCCAGTATCCAATTTTAACTTCTAGGCACTAGGTCTTGGCATGTACGTGTCCACAAGACTGGAAGGCTTCTCACAGCATAGATCTTTTCCATGTGTCACTGCCTATAAAGTGATTGAAGGACCTTCTCACTGTTAAGAAGGAACTCAGAAGACTGAGTTCCTAAATCTCTGCAGTGCACTGTCTCGATGCACACATCGATATAGATAGCTTATAGTTATCTGGGACAGCATATTTAAAATACAGTGATGGGCAAGTTATGATAGGGGAGTTCTATGGAGACAATTTGGGGACTTTCATTTAACTTATGACAAAGTAACTGAGGAGCTATTCAGAGTATTGCTAAAATTCTGGTTTGGTAGTATGGTATGCCAACTTATTTTTTACTTCATACTTGTTAAAGGAAAATAGGTTAAAATATGATTGTGTACTATTTTAAACCCATATAGTTTTGAAGGTAAGAAAATGCTCTATGCCTTAGACAGACAGAGATCTTTTTGCATTAAAGAAACTCTATTCCAGTCTTTTTTGCTGTGCTGTAATTTTCTGATATAGGAAGAAAGCACAAATGTTTAATACGTTTGGAAAACCTTTCTTCCTAGTAAACTTTGGAGTTTCTTTCCAGAACTCTTGGGACATGGGCCCAAATTCAGCCTGCCTGATTTTAAGTATTTATGTCATCCTCCTCGTTCTTCAGGCTCTGGGTTTTGTTCCTACGCTGGAGAGAGCATGTTGAGTGCATCTAGAAAGCAATGTGTTTCAGCTAAATCACCTTTTCACCTGTTTCTTGATGATGTGGAAACATGTGGGACAGGCAGGTGGAACACATTCAGAGCAGAACACACATGCTGTTGTCTTTCATATGGCAAATACTGTCCTTTACAGGTACATCGAAGAGCCAAGGTTCTTCCACCAACATTAGAATAGAAACTGGAAGTTTTATTAAAACTGAAAAACTGCAGCATTTTGTAGAACAAAAAAAAACTAGCCCAGAAAGTAAAATAACTTTCCACATTAAACTTCAATTGTTTGGACAAACTTGATGACAGGAAAGCTAGATTTATTTATTTTTTTCCCCACAGAGAAAGAATATCTCCAAAAATCATTATTATTAATTACATGATCCTGCTAGAACTTGATTGTAGCCTGTCGAACGAGGAGGAAAATAAATACCTTTATTAGTGGATGTATTTAGTAACAGTGAATATCAAAATTGTCAGCTTGGCTTTCTAGACCCAATGGCATACAGTAAACGAAGTAGTCACCATCACAGAGAGCTCCCTTGGCTTCCTACGCCCCATGGTGTTACTTAGAGACTCCTGGACCAACTTCAGACTTGCTGTCTTTAAACAATTTAATCAGTGGCAAAGTTTTAGGGTCTTCCAGGAATGTAAAAGGGCAGCTGGTATTGCCAATCTGCTTGTTTATCCTCCTGCTATTAAATTCATTATATTCTAATGAATTCATTTTAAGCTGGAATTGTTCAGTAGCTCTACTGTTGTTACTGTCAATGTAAGTCAATACTATTCTCCTTTGAAGACTCCAATGTCTAATTTACTTGCTACCAGCGCTCTGAGTTTATGTATAGGTTGAGACTGTCAAATGCTGGAGAGACACACTTGCAACCTAAATTTTATTGAGTCCAGAGTAAAAAAAATCATCATACATAAACAGAGCTTAGACTGCCAGTGTAATGTAGTCTCTGGTAACAATATTCTGACTTCTCCTCTTCTTAACAACCAGGGGGAAGAACTAAATGGTAAGGAAAATCCACCAAGTAGTGCAAGCAATTATATCTATTTTTCTGAAGATAATTAATCTGTTATAACAATACAGGAAGGCTACCATCCCTGCTTGTAAACAAAGGCTGAGGTTATTTTATAAAACAGTGAAGCCACCCATTGCTGTTGTCCATCATTTATTACTTGCCTAATAAATACTTCAATTACATTTAATAAATAATGTATTCAAGCTCAGTGAAGTGATAATTCTTTAAATTAATTATTAAATTCATGCAAAAGGTTTTATTGCAAGTACTACTAAAGGAAATTTCTGCCTTTAATCTAAAGTGATTATTCATTATGTGCAGTAAAGGCTCCATTTGCATATTATTAGTGAAGTAACCTTTAGCCTTCCTGGCAACAATAAAGATGCATCTCAATGTTGCTGTGCATTAACGTTCTTGGTTAGCCTTCCAAAACTAAAGTGACAATAAACAATATGTAATAAAGTCTTTGTTTATGGCTTTCTACCAGCTGTTTTTTGATATCTCAAATATACTACAATGACAAAATGTCCAGTAAATGTATTACAGCAAGTTGTTAAAAGGTGTTGCCTGCAGATCGTTAGTTGATGGGAAACAGTAAAAGTGGAACCAATTAATGCCCTAGAGGTCTGAGTAGTAAATTCATCTCAAAAAGATTTTTTCAAAGCCCTCTCTTTGATGGCCTCCCATGCGCTGAGCTACCCCGTACTTGCTGCTCTCCTTGCCTGCTACCCAGCAGAGCCTCTGGGAGTTAGCCATGCTCTTTGGCAGGGCTCACTTCCCCAGATGGCAGATTTTTTTCTGTCTTGAGCCACTCTCAGCACTAATATAAAGAGTTTCCAACACCATCCTCGTGTACCTGTGCTAACCTTCCTGGCAAGCTGAGGAGGAACTTGCCAGGGAGGGAAGTCCCACTGACTTTCAGTGAGAGAAACCAGAGCAGCTTCTCTTTCTGTCTTTCTTTTTCCATTTCTCTTTGTCCTTCTCTCTCCACAGAAATCCTTAAAGCAGAAATGATCCAGATTAGTGAGTGCAGAGGACCTGGTTCAGTGCTGTGAAGATTACCAGCTCGCAACTGGAAAGATCTTTCCCATGGAAAAGCCCTTCTCCTGCAATATGGTATTGTCCTGGAGCTGAGCTGGCAAACTGGTGCTAGTGGAGCAATAATTACCACTGATTCACAATGCTGCTTGAAATCAATCTCGAAATGTCAAGCCTGAGCGGCTTCTATTAGTACATCTAGCCAGGAGATGACTGCACCGGTCGGATTCTCCAGGTCTTGGTCCCTCTGCCCTTCATCCTTGGATGCTTCTAAGGCCTGTCTGCTGGGACCTTGGATATGTGTGTACTCAGGGACTGACCTGTTTTGCAAGGGAACGCTGGCCTGATCACCCCTGGGATGTTTTTCCTTCCAGAGATGCCACTTCATAGCGTAGTGCCATGACCGATGCTTAGATCTCAGCCAGACACGTAACCGGTGCAGGTAACACCATCCAAGCACGTGGTGAGCAATGAGGAACGTAGGCAGGAGTAGAGAGCACAATCCATCCCCGAGATAAACAGAGGCATTGAGCACCTCTTACAACACCTGAAGCTAGAGTCTGCATTAAGTGGTCTGCCTTCTCTGGGTGATGGAAATCTAGGCTGCATATAGGTCCTCAAAAAGCTTTAACTTGAGTCCTGGGGGAACCAATGATCCAAAAAAAAGGAGGCACTAATTACAATGATTAAATTATTATCGTGTTTCCTCTCCTACAAGTCTATAGTCTCAACATAGTGAGGTTTCTAATGGATATTCTCAATATTGTGCTTTCGTTTAGCCCTCTGCTTTTAAGCTGTTTAAAAAAAAAGATAGTCTCCAGAAAGACAGGACTGAAGTGAAACATTAACTTGACCACAGGCTCCTTTTACCAACATGCCAGGTGAAAAGACTGGTTTTCTTCAGACTGTGTCCCTTGCCTTTTCTTTTTCTAGCTTCCACTACAGGCCAAGTACAGGTTCTTTTACCTGCCAGGTATTTGGAAGTAAGATTTCTGAAAAAATAAAGTCACCTAATGCATCCCAATTAGAAGCTCATTATTTTAAAGATGTTATTCTGTATTTAGTAAATCCACACAAAGCATGCACTGTTTCCCATTGCTTAACTAAGACGTCAGGTGGGATTTTTTCCCACCAAATGTCAAGTGTATAAGTTTTGTTGTCTGTTTGTGGTCAGTAAAGAAAAGCACCTCCAAAAGGCAATGCAATGTATGCGAAGATGTATAGCTGGGATAAGCAGGAGACTTTTCCCACTGCAGTGGCCAAGCTCTATAGAGGGACCCCAGCGCTTTATGATGGAGTGTCTCAGACCACTGAAGTTAATCAGGATGAGTCCTGCCCATTGTAAAATCCAAGCAAAAAAAAAAAAAAAAAAAAAATACAATTTTTACATTATCGTGCTTCAGCAGATCAAGAAAAATCATGGGAAAGCATCAGGATGATGATTAACCTGTTAATGCCCAGGACGGGAAAACAGCTTGCCCTACATGAACATTTTACCCTGTGTCAGTTGCCACGAGTTTGGTAAGATGCAGCTCCCCTTCCTTTCTCACGAAGCAAGACCCGTTTCGCTCTTTAGCCAGCTTTTTGTCCCAGATTTGGAGGCTGCAGAAAGAAGCTGCCAGACTGTGTTATCTCCCTTTCCAGACCTGATTCCAAATTAAAGGCATCTTCATTGACAAGTTACACACTAATTTGTACAAAAAATGCGATATATATCAACTCTCTATAGACCCTGCTTGGAGATAAGAATGAATTCAGCATTTTATGGAGCCAGGCTCCCTTCCCCCATCCTGCTCGTATTCACATCTCTAACACAGAGACCTCTGGTTCACCTTTGAATCACTTATGTTCTCTTCACTATAGCAATCAGCTCAGTCCTACATAAAGTGTAAAGTGCTGACATTTTCAAGCAGCCTAATGTTTCTTGCAGTCATCTAGCAGCCTTTCAAATGCAGAATCCTAGATGCCCTTGCTTTCCTTAATCAGCTGGCAGTGAAAAAGAAAAATGGAATAAAAAGACCTCATATATCCTCTTGTCCCCGCCCCCTGCAATCTGCCGTCCGTCCAAACTAATCCCCGCTCCATCCCTCCCATTATACAGATGCGGTGAGATCTCTGAACACAAATATTGTAAACCTCAACATAACTCCACCGATTCACACTAAGGGAAATAAATTTAATTCACTCAGCTTCTCATCATCTTACAGCTCCTTTAGGACTAATCATCTGTGTTAACTTTCTCTGGAGTCTTTCTAATGTCTAAGTGCCGCCGACTATTTTGTAGCCGAAATACGTGTGGCAAGAGAACAAATTGCCCCACAGTGGATTTCTTTTCTACAACAGTGGTTTTACTATTAAAGAGAAAAGAATCAGGTTTGGAGTGGTGTTGGTTTAAGACTTGGATGGCAGGTTATGTGGCTGACTATAACAGCTTCGTGCAGGAATTTGTAGTCAATTTTTCTGTCTTGAAAAAAATGTACAGTATTTAAGCATCCAGATAAACTTTTATATCTATTCAAGAGCCACAATGATCCCTTTGTTTTCAAGGAGGACGATCTTTTTCTCAGCATCCCAGTTTCTTGGATTACCAAATTTTAAAAGCTAACTGGCTTGTTTGTGCAGATCTGTAATAAATACAGTCTTCAGTAGCAGGTCTTGAACGCTGATAAAAGGATACTCCTAATGCCTGACTTCAAGCCTGACTGAAATGTGCTTTTTAGCGATGTTACACAACATAGACACATTTTTGTTCAAGGCTGTGGATTCAAATTCTTGCTCTTCCACAAATTTACTATGTAATTCTGAGTAAGGACTTTCTATCTTTAAAATACTGCTGACCATATATATTTTTTTTTTCTTTACTGTCTGCTTAACATTCTCTGAGGGGCAGGGGTTGTTAGCATGTGTTTACATCAGGCTGTGAATTGCACACTGCAGAAATCAGAAGAATTTATTTTCCTGTTTGTTGCTTCTCCATACCCACTTTGGCTTGCTTTCCCTTGACCTCTCTCACTACCCTTTTTGATCTTAAGGGCCTCAATCACCATGGAGAGTTGAGCTCCTGGGATTAATCCTCGTCCTCTGGCCTTTTCAATCCTGTTCATTCCTTGGTGGCAAGTGCCACTTAGACCTTTCTCTGTGATATGCCACCAACAGTATTCAGTCTATATGGCAAACCCAGAACTTGCCACCTACCCATTTAGCTTCTTTCCTTCTCACTTTTCCTCCTGGTTTCTAGGCCCTAAGGGAAATACATCTCTAATGGACATTTATCTGGTCTGATTATAGACTTCTGCTCTGAATTCCCTCACTTTTTCTGCTGAGTTTGCATGGAATCTGGGGAGATGAACCTCCTACTCTGGGCTAAATTCAGATGTGGTAAGTAACACCTCATGGGGTATCATCAGTTTTCAAACAGACCGAGCTGAAAAAAGAGAATTTCCTTCGCTAGAAATCTGATACTTCCTGTTTGTTTTCACACAGGGACCTTCCAAAGTTTTTAAGGAAGACAAACCCAAAAGCTATGCTAAGACCAACGCAAAAGAGGTGCTTGCCTGCAGTAAATGAGGCTACACCTCTGCCTTGCAGGGTGGAAAGGGCTGCCGAGTTCTGTGCAGAGATAGGACCTGGGTGTAACACCAATTTCCTCTCCAGCTCTTTTACTTTTGATGGAGGGAGCACTTTTCCACAGACCCTTCCATTCTGGAAATGAAGCAGCAAAGACTGGGAACAGCCCCATCAAGGTCAGCTGCTTTCAGAGGGACATAGCTGGAGAGAAGCAATGTTTACCCCCAGTTCTCCATCACTCCCCAGTTGCCCCAGTTTTTTTTTTTTTTTGCTTCCCTTACTTCAGTTTTGATTCAATACTTATTTTGTGGACCAAAAATGGACTCCAGATATTGTAGCAGTGGCTTCTTCCAGTTCATCACATAGCTACTATGTACTGGTCTTGATCAGGTTTTTCCTTTCACAACAGAAAATCCATTCGGGGGTTGAAGAAATTTTGAAAACTGAAAAGCCTCAGTTTTAGAAAATAGCGTTTTTCTTTGGAAGTCACAAAATTCCCAACTAATTCTCACTACAGAGTCAGGTTGCCAGGGCCAGCAGGAGCTAAGCCTGGAACCCCAAGCATGGTTCTCACTGTTTGTTCCTTCACTTTAGAGGAAAAGTTGCAAAAGCAGACCAAGAGTTTGAGTTTTCAGACAGCAAACTACAAAGCTGTGGCTACTGGCATCATGTATGCCTTTCATACTTCAGCCAGTAATCATTCTCCTTATATCTTCAATTAGGAGAAGAAAGAGGGATGAAAATCATGACTAAGATAGGAGGGTAAAATGAGAATCAACTATTTGGCTCAGGCACAGAAAAGATGTCTACATTGTGAAAGGCACATGGTAGAAGAAGTAGAGTTTGTTCTTTCTTCTTCTCCCAGTGCAGCTCTACAGCTTTATCCTTTTCCTTCTGCAATATCCAGATGATGCAAGTGCTGCTATAGATGCTATTTCAGCTTTTTATAATTTTAGACACACAGATTACCTCCCCAGCACCCTTGTATTGCTGAGTGTTTAAAAAAAAAAAAAAAAAAAAAAAAAGGTTTAAAAATTGTACTTTCCACTCATTAGGCTCAATCTATTTCAGTAGAAAGACTGAGTGGAAGAAGAAAGGCACCTATGATTGCATGGCACAGTTCATATACTTAGGGTGGAGGATTATATTTTGCTAAGCCTTCCAGGAAAATAAACCCCAGATAAACAAGAATGTTTTATGGAGGTATAAGGCTCTTTTGTCACCAATCAATGATAGTTTGGCTTGCTTTGATTTCTTCACTGCCTGTCTCCATCTTCAGCTGGATGTATCATTCTGAGTAGTGTTGCTTTTTTTGGCATCTTTGTCTATTGATTTAGCTAAATTAGTAGCACATCCACCAGAATGTCTGGCTTCCCCTCATATTTTTACTTGTTTTGCTGTTAAAATTGTGTCTCATGTTTGATGGATCTGTTCTAAGGTGATGGAAAGAAAAGAAAGGTGAAAACAAAAATGTGCGGATTAAACTGGTTTGGAGGAACTATTGAGGTGTGAGGAAGAACCAGAGAGAAGTCAGGAACCGTATTTTGCGTGAGGAAATACTTCCAAGTGCATGCCACCAGCTGCTCTCTCAGGTATTTCTTTGTTTTGATTTGCAGCTATTTGAAGGTATTTAGCCAGAATTTGCTTTCCAAGTGGGAGAAGTAGAGAGTGAGGCAGCCCATCTAATTTCCGAATCATCATCAGAGCTGGAGGGCCTGTTCTCTCCCTGTCTCCGTTAACTAAGAGGAGCCTACAGTGGCTGCACTCCTAGTTTTGGCTCAGCTTAGTGGCTAAGGCTGTCTGGAAGGCATCCCAGATTATGTTCTCTTTTCCATCTTCTTCCATTTGTACTTAAATGAACATAGTTCCTGCAACTGTACAAGCAGGATCACGAATGAGTTAAATGTGCTGAAAATGAGGTGTGAAAGGGACATACTGAAAGTCCTGTTGAGCGTCATTATCATTAGGAACTCAAATAGGTAGAACATGGCTAATTACACCAACCCGTCCTCAGCCTTCAAGCTGTCTGGAAATTGGTATTGAGGGTGAGGAGTTTCTTGGAGACATGAAAAAACAAAGGCCCGTATCAAATATCCTTCCTTTAGCCTGTCCTTTATTCTTTCTCAGTAATTTTCTGCCTACCGGGGGGGGGCACTGGCTCCTGCACTCCTATCCCACAGTCCAAAATCTCATGTTCAGCCACTTTGACACAGACCTGCATACTTTCAGTGATTAGGATATTAATATTTCATTGCTGAGACCATAGGTCTCAGCTGATAGCATTTATGCCACTTGGTAAGGGAGGAGCCTGGGAACTGCTCAGTAGCTTGGGGAGATTTTGCCAACCCTGAGGGGGCAGGACATGAAACAGGAGGACGAGCTGTGTACTTAAGCTGGTCAAGTATTTTCCAGAAGAAGGGTTCTCCATTGGAAAATGTTGATTCAAGATCACTAAATGTGCCTTGGGAACGTTTTGATTTCACTGGACATTTTCATTTGCATCAGATGGGACTGAAGGTGAAATGTAGGCTCCAGGGAATTACTAAGTCACGGACCCTGCAAGCAACCAAGGTCTTTGAGACCCAGGTATAAGGAGTAAGCATGAATGTACAGCAAAAATGTTCTCTGCACCCAGTAGGACTAGCTCTCTACTGTATAATAGCCTGCAAGAGAGCAAAAACCACTCTACCATCTCCAGATATGGCACTTAAAAAATCCTGCTGTTGGGATAAATCAATATCAGCTAAGTTACCATTAGTAATATTAGCAACCATAACCTTTTTCATTTCTGGCACTTCTGGCAAGAGTTCATTACATCAATTTAAAGCAAAAGTTAGTGGAATGATAGAGTAGTGGCTCGGTTTCTATTAAAGTCCTCTTTGTCTTGTAGCACTGATGGAGTTCATATGGATCGCTAACATTGCTGCAAAATATGAGAGATTATTATGAATAGGGCATCAAATGATAGAAAATACCAGTTAGAATAATTACATTATCATATTTTTATATGGAAATTATTTTCCAGGCAAATGTCGCCTGTTTGGAGAAGTTGAAAACAACTCTGAATACAGCCTTCTGTATGTCACAGAACAAAACAATTTTAAAGTTTAAACCCCATTATTTTAGAAGAGCTATTTGTTTCAAGTAGGTGGCAATTTTCTTCCCCTCCCCCAGCCCACAGATTTCAGTAGCTATTCACCTCTCACAATTTTCATCTAGCCTGTTCTTTAGAAACCAATTGCAACCTTTAAAGTAGTCATCTATTTCCAATGGAAATCTTCACATCCTGCTCTTTAAGCTGCTTTTTCAAACTCTTAATAAATTGCCTCAGCTTGTAGAGTTAGTAATGACACTAAATAGTGGAGGGCTTTCATGAAATGTTCTGAACCTCAATTCTCCTCTTACCCTTTCTTTTGTCCAGTGCTCCTTGCATTTTTGCAGAATTTCAACAATTGTGCATTCAAGAGGAACAGATGCCTTTATTCTCCCGCAACAGAATTTGGGAAATTTGCCAGATAAATGGGGATGAAGAGGGACATGTAAACAGGGTCAGCTGAAGTAGAATTGGATCTCGAAAGAGCAGTAAATACTTAGCTCTCACAAAGTACTTTTCTTGGCAAGAATAATCTCTTCAGGGGGAGAAAGAAGAAATCAGAAGGTGACTTTAAGTTGCTGAACTTACCTCCTGCTGCTGCTTTACAATCAGTGTCTGCAGTGAATTGGGAGGTTTTGAAAGCTAGGTAGGGTATCACAACACTGCCGGGTGCTCTGTAGGCACACTCCTTGTAGAAGTGCTGGAGATGAGAGGTGGCCTCAAAAAGGATAAGAGATCAGGATTCGTAAACTCTTGAGTCTGCCCAAGTGCCTGGCTGAGACTCTGGAGCTGCTGGCTGAGAAATGTGTCGGGCTGATGTGGCTCAGGGAATTACTGGCTTCCTTGATGGAGAGCCCCCAACACTGATAAAGAAGGGACAATTCCTCAGGCTGCGTTTGGTTGCAGGTTTCTGCAACCCTAGTGCCCGTAAAACGGCATAGAATGGACACTTAGAAATGCACTATCAGATGAGGGGAATTTGTACTGGGATGACTGTATCCTGGATCATAAGGATATCAGGTCACCACAAAAGCAGCAGGTCTCCTGAAAAAAACCCGTTGTGGTCATAGCAGGTCCTCAAGCGCATATAGGTACTCAATGTCGTCACTAAGAGGGTAAATGAAATCCTGAACATCTAAGCAGGGAAATTATCGAATACAGCAGGGAAGCACTGTTTCTTGGTGTGTTATGAAAGCGTTGGTAGAAGATGGTATCCCAGTGCTGGTTTCCACATTTCAAAAGGGGATGTGGGGGAATCAGAAAGCATTCAGAAAAAAATTGCAAGCATGATTTCGAGTAGGAAAAGCCTGTCTCACCGTGAGAGATTTAAAAAGTTCAATCTATTGAGTTTACCCAGGAGTAGATTAAGGGGTGAATTGATCATAATCTACAAGTACATATGTTGGGAAGAGATTTTAGGAAGCAGACAATTCTTTAATTAGTAGAGCAAAGCTTAATGAGATTTGGTAGTTTGAAGCAAAGCTGTTGTGAACTCAGAGTAGGAATGTGGTGTACGTTTTTTGACTGTGAAGATAATTAACCATTGAAGCAGTTTAACTGGGTATATGGAAGACTCTCCATCACCTGAAAATGAGCTAAAGATAAACTATTATTTAAACTCAATTAAGTGCTTGGTGCAGACATAGCTAGCAAGGTTTTGTGGTCTGGTGTTATGCACATCAGATTAGATGGCTATGATGGTCTCTTCTAAATTATAATTCTTCATTAATCATTTCTGTATCAAAGGGATACTTCTTTAGAAAGGGCAGGATTTACTCTGAAGGCTGCAATTAAGAACACTATATTATCACATATTTAATTCTACTGGAACATAAATGAGCTATAAAATTTAAAAGGCTTTAAGAAATAAAACACTGCACTTGTCAGGGTTTGCTATTTCTACCCTGAATAATCAATGTTCACAGATTCATCCTCCCAGTTTTTAGTCATCATTAGCCATCTAACCTTACTACAGAACTTCATCTTCAGGAACAATAGTATGGGAAAACATCCTTCTTTTCCTTTGCTATGCTCTGGGATTGAAGCCCCATCCCCTCTGACCTGAGGGAACAGAAGGACTGTTGGAAAGCAAGGCAAGGTAATTAGGCTATGGTCTGGTTTTGTTTGTTTGTTTTGTTGTTTTAAAGCAGCCTTTTGAAGAACCTAATGAGTAACATAGAGGAATAACAACATTGCCGTCTTCCATGCCAACTTGTCCATAAAGGTGCTAGTCACCTGACTGATAAAATACATTGAGAAAAACCTCACTTGATCACAGGAGAGATTAAAAAACTAAAATGCATGCTGTTGCCAGATCATTAGTGATATGAAGAAGAAAAGGAATTCTTGTATGTGAGCTCTGCATCACTGCCTGTAAATGTATAGAGCTGAGGAGAAGCAAATCAGAAGATTACAAACCAATGCACATCCATGGGTGATGGAGACGCTCATCCTCACCCAGGATCCTGCAGGGCACAAGAAGCCACTGAGATCAGCAGAAGTAAGTAGATGCAGAGACTTGTACTTCTGAAATATAAACCTGTACTTGCTAAAGGAATTACTCAACAGCTTGAGAAGTCTCCTGTCATTCAAGCGATATTGGAGTGAGGCATGAAAGAGATTGTGGGTTTATTGTTTCCTACACCAAGGAATATGCTTTTCGATATCAAGTCAACCCACCACCAAATCTACCCTAACTTCAGAGCATTCAGTACTTGTGTAGGTTTTTCCATGCAAGATGAATGGAATCTAATGGAAATATGCAGGTGTTTTGGTCACTCTCAGGCACCTCCCTGCAAATACTCTTTCCCCTAATATTGCCCCAAGAGAAGTGGAGTATAGAAAAGGTATGAAGCTTTAAGAAGTTCTTGCAAGTAATTCTTGTATTAGCAGAACAGTGGGTCTCACTGCAGTACCAAAAACCTGAAAGGTCTGCATGAACAAATAAGTGCCACAGACTGCTTTCAAACCTGCTGAAATTCTTTGAACCTATCAAAAAATGTTGAATTAAAGTGAGATACTGTGTTTTAACAAAATGAAGGAGTCCATATACAGAAATGTAGACTTTCAAAAGGTTATGCAGATTTAAAAAATAGATTCCCTATACCAAAAGTGAAGGTATTTGGATCAACAATATTTTAAAATCAACTTGCATGCTCCAATTATGACCAGTTAAAATGTGAGATGAGCAGCAGACAAATGAAGAAAGTAATGAAATGAAAGCTGATATGTTCAGTGTGTTTTTTGCTTTAGAAGGTGAAATACACTTATAAAGTTTGTTTTTCATAAAGAGAAGGCTTAAGGAGAACCTCCACCTACACCACAGTGGAAACAACCTAGTGCCTTCAGACTCATGGAGCGTATAATTTCCCTTGGTTTAGGATATTTGCCTTAGGTAGTTTGGTCTCTAAGACAATATGCAGACATTATTTTTTTTTTTCCTAGGCAGCTTTGCAAACCTTTGTCTCTGAGCTCTTTGTATTTGTTGTGGTTTTGACCTCCTGCAGTGGGTTGAACTTCTGTCTGGAACAGACAGAGTCAATGGGCCACAAAACCAATGTGCAAAACCATATGGGGCTTGTGTGGCTAAATGAGTCAGTACCCTAAAGTCTGCTTAGCACCGCACTTGGAGTGAAGGCAAAGTTTTCCCCCCTGAGTTTATGAAAACAGGTTCCCATGAGGTCTTACAAAAAACTGTGGCATGTTCTTGATCCCCACTGGGCAACTGAGAGCAAATAAACCAACACCTGATTTTTCTAAGACAGATAATTATCATAAATTAACTCACAGTCACAAATCTACAGCTGAACAGGGCCATGGGTGACCCATGGGCTCTGGAGGTTTCCTCTGGCTCCGAGACATGAGTCTCATACTCCACCCTTTGTAAGGTTAGTAAGATAGAGGCTCATAAATCTAAACCATCCTCAGATGAGAATTTATCTCCTTATCCGGGAGTGAAACAAACCTACAGCTTGAAGATTTATGGTAACGCTGTTATTTGCCTTCCTTAATTTCAGCACTTTTCACATTCTTGTGGTACAGCTCCTCTGAGAAACTCTTTCATTTTCAAGATAATGGTAAAAAAAGAGATTATATTCTACCCACCTCCACCCCCAACCCCACAAACCCACAAGGAAACCAGTCTTCCAGTCCACATGATTCAGTCTTGATAAATCAGTGTTTCCAATGGGAAATAAATTGGTTACTTGACAAGTTCCCAACTGGTTCTAACAAGAACTGGCAAAGGTCACAATACAATGAAACCTTGCTTTCTGTTAAAGCATTTCCCCTTCCACTGAGGTACCTCTGGGCGCCTATTCTTGCCTTTCAGTTGTTCTTCCGCCTGCTGACATCAAAACCTCCCCTAAGGAAACACCTGCCTGAGCTGGGAAAGGCAGCGGGAACTTTCTCATGGTGCTATGGGAGAGTTTGAGCAGGGAAGGAGATCTGAGGTCTTTTCATCAGTTTTTGGATTTTTTTAATTCCTCCCCCTGCCCTGTTCTGGGACCAAGGTCTTGGAAGACAAAGCTCCTGGCTTGAATTATTTTGTAACTCGTCTGTAGCTGCCAGCAGTAAAAACTCAATGGTCATCCTCACCCAAGAGGCATCTGTAAGGGATGCAAGGAAATTAGCAAGGAAGTGAGTCACAGAGTGGACACATCTGTCAGCCTCTTATCTTCCATAAGGACCATCACAAAATCAGCTCGATCTTGTGCTGTGCAGTGTATCCACATACGTACAGGATGAGACAGGCTGTTCCAAGAAGGTAGTTAATGATGGTCAAGATAAACAAGTGCGACCCTCCCAAATTATTACAGTTTCTCTAAGGCGCAAAGGATGGTGAAGTGGCAAATTTCCACTGAAATTTGATGGAAGCCAGACACTAATTTTTATTCATCCTTTTGAAATTCTCCCTGGTCTTTGAGATACTTGTGGACATGATTATTCTTTCCTGTTTATGAGGGGAAACTTGAAAGCTAATTCACTGATGAGGGTAGGAATATAAGAGAGAACACTGAAGTCATTAAGGAGAGGAAAGAGATCGTTTAGGCTACAGCCTATATATGTCTATGCATACATGTGTTGCACATTGCGGGAAATAGCAGATTTTTTAGCATGTCAGATGCTAAAATGAAACATAAGGAAGGAGTTTTTACAGAGTACACCAACAAATTGTGGACCTTGTGGCCATGGGGTATGGTGAACGCTAGAATATAAAGTGACCAAACCACTTGTGCTTTTACCTAGTCCTCCAATTTCTTTCATTGCAGAAGCACAGTTTGGGCTGAAGAACTGGTTTGTTTTCAGTATCGTAATACATTGCTTTATGGGGAAAGCAGCAAAATAGTTTGTTTTCTACTTAATTACTGTAATGATAGCTGGTTTTGAGACACAATTGAGAACTAAATCTTGTTGTTTGAAGACCTTTAGAGAGAGGACTGTCCATGGTCTGCTTTCCCACCTCTATACTAGGCTGTTGGATAGAAAATAAACAACCAAGCTCGCCCAACACGATGCATCCATCTAGCAAGCATTTGCAGTACTGATTTCTCCATGGCTAGGAAGCTGACCTGCAAGGCTCTCACATCTGCTACTGCTCAGCAGAAGAGCAGCAATGTATCAGTTATCTTGCCATCAGCTACGCTTTGACCTTGCTGATGACTTTCCAGATGGATGTTTTGTCAGTTCAGACTCTGGTACATACTTTTCTGGAAGATTTTGCTTCCAGCCTTGTCCTTTTTCCTGAAAACTGTGTCTTGTGTCTAACACAAGGAAAATTCCAATACTTTGCATAGGTTCTTTGATAATTTTGGCAGAAGAACTAATGATTCTTTTACACGCTTAAACTGAGAATATGCACAGCGTGACCTCCAGTAAAATCAGTTTTCCATCAAGCAACTGAACTCTGAAGATAAAGTTACCAGCTCAGGCTCAGCATCCTTCTTTGCTCTCTATTCATCTCTCCCCAGCCCTGTTTTTTTCTGTTAGTCTCTTCTACATGCTCTTCTAGGTGATTCTCTCTGTTTCTGCAGTACTCTCATTTAGTCATGAAAGGGTCAGGTTCTTTAGTTTTTGCTGGTGAAATTCTCTGAAGGTTAGTGAGGTGACACCAACATAACTGGTATCACAAGGTGACCATAATGCTCTTTCCCAAGCTCAGCATAAGCCCATGTCAGAGCTATGCTTTCTTCAATATCTCACTTCTACTCCATGTGGCATCTTCCCTATCTGAAAATAGCTCCTAACTGAGCTATGCCTTCACAAGAGTGGATGGAGACAGAATCTTGTAAGTTTAGTAATAAACTAGAAAATGGTTATGTCTTCCAAGGACTTGGGATCATTTGAGAAAGTGTAGAGGTCCAGCTAATAGCTCAGATTGGAAAGTAATATTTTTTAAAGAAGTCTTTTCATTCAATTTGTTAGTTTAACTAGAAATTTGTAGTTATTGATAAATCTTACTACAAATAAAATGTCTAGAAAATAAGGCATAGGTTGATTTACTTTAGTGCAGAGAAATAACTTTAAGTAAACACTTCTTACTCCTAAATCTCAGCTTGCTTTCTCAGTATAAAACTTTTCCTTAAAATTCAGTCACTGTCCAAGCATTTCAATATGATGGAGTTCTTATGATGCATTCTACTTATTAGCATTTCTTGATTTTGAATCTTCTGTACAATTTTAATTATGCATTTTTAGTTTTTCTTCCCGACATAGCACCTATTCAAACCCATTTTCTTAAAAGAAGCTGCCAGAAACTGCTAGAGAACTATCTTTCATACAGTTTCTTTAGAGCTTCAGTTGTCAATGCAAACAACCAGTTTTCAAGAAGGATGTGATGATGCAACACATGAACTGTAAAACAATCCAGAAAAAGGTGACATTGTAAAAATCCAGTAATTTTTAAATTTGGCTAAGAATTGCAGCATAAATTTTCCTGGAAAAATAGCAGTGCTCCTTGCTTTACAGAAAAAAATCAATATAATTTCATCTCTATTTGCGCTCCTGTGGTCAGCACTTTTAATGATCTTTGCAAAGACAACTGGAGAAAACCTTGACAATTCTGGGAGTTTTTCAAGTCCTAAATTCTGCACAACTCTGAGGGCTGCTGACTTCTTGGTAACCCTGTGGGCTGATGATGGGTCGTGACAGATAAGTCATGTAGGAGCCCCAAAGAATATGTTTCCACGTGTTGACCTACAGAGTCCAACCTTGGTGCATGATGCTTAAGAAATTTCAAAGCCTTTGTGAAAGTACCATATTTAACCTGTATTTAACAACCGTCAACTGGTCATAAACCTGATCTAATTCTCTAGTTAACTCAAGAGTCTTGTCGCTATCTGAAAATCACCTCAGTAATATCAGCAAAGTATTGATTCATCTGAGTGTAAAAAAAATACCTCAACCCATCTCCTCCAGAAAGAACTGACTTTCCATGCTTAGACTAGGGCCTGGATTTGCTGGTATTGGAATTTCACATGTGCATTTTGGGAGTTTTTATCTGATAATAGAGGAAAGCCATGCAGCTGTCCAATGTTATGGCATTTCTTTAATTTGTACTGGGAGTAGAAAGTGGATCTCTTTCATGTCTAGATGCTACTCATCACTATCAGAAAAATACCATCAGTATTAGCCTAATTGCTATTCTCATCAAAAAGGCCACAGGGACAAAATTGCTGCTAGTGGTTTGCCTTGCCATTTGTGCACAAAAAGTACACTTTCCTTATTTCTTTCTGAGATATACTTGACCAGACGGGATAGGTAGGAATTCTGTTGCCAAATAAAATTATTAGGGTTGTTTCCTAATATTTAAAGAAAAAAAATACATTTTTAAAGAAAATATATTATTGCATGACTTACTGGTTGTGAAATTGCAATAACTGCTGTAGACATAGCTAGACAGGCAGAGAAGACCTGCATTCTGCTGTCTTTCCCATATGACATAGCCTGAAGTTTCATATAAACATTTTATAACTCAACCATCTAAACTGTAGTTTTCCCTTCAGTTTTCCACAGAGCAGAAACCCTCTTTTCCAGCTGAGTCTCCTGTTTAAGCCACAGATACCTTACAGTCCTCTTAGGCACAGTTTCTGAAGAAACAAGGTGCATGTGCAATTACTACTGCTTTAGAAACACTCCTTCATCAGCTCTGGTGAATGTATTCAACAGATAAAGAACCCAACTCCAGTGATTCCGTGTGTGAACAGCTCCTTCGTCTGTTGTTAGAACCAAAGGGTGATGAAAAGGCAAAGAAAAATGAGAAGCTACTGCAGACGACTCATCTCTTCTACCAGAAGCTAGAACAGTATAACAAACCAAAGGTGTCTGATGCGTAGCTGACCACGGGTGGATTCATCTTCAACCTCGAGCATTATGTACATTAATTGTATCTTTCTGACTACCGCACACACAATAAGAGTGGGAACTCGGAAATCAGCATCCTTATCAAATCAAATAATTAGATGAAGAAAGTGTGAACCCTTTCCAGTAGGAAAGCTTCTGACAGTAAACTGCTGGTTTTGTTTCAGTCTTAATGGCTGGAAAAATTTTGTCATTTTTTCTCTACAGATATCAATTTCCTTAAAAAATAGAACCTATCTTTGGTGACACTAGCTGATATTTGTTCTTCCTCCAAATCTGGTTACCAATAAAGACAATTTTCAGTATTGCAAAGGAAGGAGTGTATGAAAGATGAAGGTCCCCGAAGAAAGCAAGTTGTGTTTGTGTATCTAATTCCCCTAAGGTCTGTGCAAATCATAAACAGAGAATTTAACAAGGATTCATGTAGGGTGTAGAAGAAAAATAAAACTACTCCAAAAGATCCATGCATTTGTATAGGAAATCCAATCTAATTATTCAGCCAGTGGTTTGTGAGTAGTGGTGAGGAGGAAAGCACTCTTCCTAAGGAAATCACAAAGTTAGCATTTAATGTTCACAAATTGTATCCAGAAATGTACATCCCAGGAGATGTAAAATCTAGAGAGAGGTCTATGTGGTAAATCTGTGAGATTAAATCATCTAATCTGACATTCTGCATAATGAAAGGCGGAAAATACCACCTCATTATGCCTAGATTAAGACAAATAACTTGTGCTTAACCAAAACATTTCCAGCAAAGCACTTGATCTTGATTTAGAGTCATCCAGCAAAAATACATCTGACTGAATATTCCCATCTGCAATGCGTATGTCTACATCTCAACTAGTCACCCTGTTCTCCCTTGAAAGTTATGGCTAAAAGTAGGTATTTATAGGGAAAAGTGCATCTCATCCTGCAGTAAACATTTAAAAGAGGTTAAAGAAATGGTGCCTATTTCCTAATACTGCCCATTTCAAGCCAACAGTAGTATTTCTAACAAGTCCAGCAAGTTTTGATTTGGGTGTGGTGGTTATGAGAACCTACAGTACAATGAACCATCATTTAGAAAAACAGGTGGGGCAAGACCATACATAATTTCAACTAATTCTACCTGTTAGAGAAAGAAAGAGAGAACATTGCCGATATTTGCTTACTCTGCTGTTGCTATTTTGTAAAGTCACTTACAAAGCTCTTTTCTGATTCTGGCGTTTAAGTCAATGTGGTTAAAAAAGGCGCTATAGTAGCATTAAATATGACGGCTACACTAGAGGTGGAAGCTTTCTGAAAATTCCTATACATACAGCCTAAGATATTATTTCTTCTGGAACAAAAATAATAATATTCCTACTCATAAGCATGAGCTGGATTTTACCTATGATGTAACTATTGTATAAAAATTACTGGAGTAATTTACACAGATCACTAATCCCTCACACATACTAATCTTTCCCCCTGAAACTATAAATTAGAAACATAGTTAAATTCTTGTATTTTCTTTAAAATGTGGGTGCACAGGGAGGAGTTTAAATGCATAAGAAAGCCTTTCAACTGGTGTATTGAAGGACCAGGTGTGCAGCCTGCAAATTTCCACTAAAAATATAACTAAAAGTGGGTGTGAAGAATTAGACTGTGGCTCTGGCTTTAGAAGTTCCTTTAAAAAAAAAAAAAAAAAAAAGAAAGAGGAAAAGTAAGCTTTATTTCCCACAAATGATTCGATAGTTAAAATTCACATTTCATTTACAGCGCTATAATATGTTATATGCACACACAGACACAGCCTGTCATTTTACATATGGGTTTTGTGAGGTTACAATGGCAATAAAAAACACAACCCACAGTTTTCCTGAAAAGGGAGCAGTGCTGCTTGCAAAGTTTTCCTCTCAATGAGCACCACAGTCGTGAAGAACGGTGCTTGGATTATGTCGTATCGATGGTTAATTTCAAATCTAGCAGTTGATTAACTTTGACTCATAGCATAAAAGGCCACGACCAATTATTATTCAGAAAAAAAATCCTGCTGTTTAGCCAAAGACCGTACCGAGCAATCCCGTACTTGATGTGCTTGTGATAAACGTTCACATGACAAGGTTATTTGGTGTACAGCGGCTGGAGGGGTTGTCATAGCAACCTGCGCACGATGCCCATAAATCTGATGTGTAGTTATCCTTGCTGTGTATGCAAAAAAACACAAAGCCAACTCAAGCAGTTTAATTTACAGCATTGACTGTCTCAAAAAAAAAAAAAAAAAAAGAGGAATAATGAATTCTAAGGTAATAGACTTCTTCGGATTATATTCCTTCACAAGGAGAGTACTCCAAGAGCTGAGACAACCTCTTCAAAGCCAAAAAGACTTTTAAGATAATCATTATGGTAGGAAGTGCAGGTCATCATTAATACCGAGAAAGAAAAAAAAGAGCTCTCTTGAAAATCTCTGCTCAAGTATATTGATTGTTTTCTGTTATTCATGTAAACGGCTGACTGTGAGTGAAAAAAACCCCAAACACCCTCTTTTTTTATTTTGCTTTTGTTTTCCAAAAATGATGAGATGAAACCTTGAATCACCTGTCAAGTAAGCCGTAACAAAATGGCCTTCTCTCCATAAAACATCACCAGGATAAGAAGGCTCTATCTTACTCCACAGTCCTGTCTCATTCAAATACAGGATAAAAATGAAGAGAAAGGTAAAAAGACCTCTCATTTCTGATGGGCAAAAAAGGTTGGTCTGGAGATGCTAAAGCCAGTAGATGAAGAAGCAGGAGACCGGGGCTTTTTAGGAACCAAGTCATCAAAACCTTCTCTTTGGCCAAGTTGCTTAAATTATGTGCCCTGTATAGCAGTGATGCCTTATTTTCATTCTCAAGAATAATGAAGATTTCAGAGTAAAACCACTTGCAGAGAGTAAGTGAGGAGCTCTGGACTGTCCCCACCAGCACTGGGGAGAGCCCTGGTGGAAATCCTCCCTTGCTGGTGCCCCTCTAACCCATACAAGGCTGCAGCCACGTGAAATACATGGGCACCAAGTAGCAACAGCAACAACTTTGTCTTGTATCTACACCTACACTGCTGCAAACCACATACCTGTGTAATGGGGTGTGATGAGTGCCAAATGCCTCCAAAGCATTTGGGATTCTCCTCTGGATGATGCAGATATTTATTATTACTTCCAGATGCATAATTATTAATGAGTCAAGGATCCTGGGCATAACCAAACCAAGAAGTTCCCAGGTGCAGAACAAGAGGGAATACTGTTCAGGATCACCTTCCTGCTCCAATGGCCAGGCATTTCGCAAGGAGCTGCTTCAATAAAGACAGAAAATATTTCTAAATATGCAAAAGATTTCCCCAAAGTCTTCTAGTGTATTAGACTGACATGTTAGAATATATCATTTATCTCCGAGAGACTACTGCAGCTATTTTCATCTAGAACTGCTGTTCTGTGACCTCTTGTTGTAGAAATAAATATTTATCTATCTATACATAAACTCAAAAGTATAGTGTAAATTACAAAAGGAGGAAATAAAGGCACAACCGTACTGATGACAAATGGGGTGTCCTGACATAGATACCTCTGGAAAGTGATTCATCCCAGCCTCAGAGGGGTGCTCAACACAGTCAGATGATCACTCTCTGGAAAAACATATTTCTGTCGGTTGGCATGCAGGGATGCTGGGATGACTACCTCAAACTTAGATATTGAAAGATCTAAAGAGGAGTAATCTAAGCTCAACATAGGTGTCTACAGTGCAGATGTCTACAGGAGAGCTAGTTAACTAGTATCCCACTATGCTCAGGGAGACTTATGCAAGGCAGTTAATAGTCATTAGGGCAAAATTAATTTCATCCTTGAGTTGACTCTTAACTTGCAGTTAGATTAATCACTTCCTAATTTCCATTTACTGCTTTGACTAGATTTTTTTTTGATAATAGAAGTCTAGATTACTAGTTCATGTCTAGTCCCTTTTAATGTGGATTCCTAAAGCTCGGTAAAATTGACCTCTCATGAAAATCCTTTCTTTTCTCACTCAGCATTGAATCCTCAGTGACATCTATGCCTCGCATATTCCTTCCTCCAGGTAACTGCTTTCTCAAGGATTCCTTCTTCCAAATAAAAAAATCGGTTTGCAACGCTACCCTTTAAAATGCCAAGTTGCTGCTGTGCCCTGTTTTTAGTGAAACAGGGTGTTCCCACAGGGACTATCAGCTTATACTAAGAAAACCTGCTAGTTTGCCACTACCAACAACTTTTAGAGAAAGAACCACAAAGTCTCAGCGCGTGTGGTCTCACACAGCGTAATAAAATGTGTCCCCAGGAGCGTGATCCAGCTTTGGTTAACTTCATACAACCACCGCATAAGTGGCAAAACCCAAGCTGGTCATCCCGGATTCCCTTTGTAGTCAGCGGGGGAGGGGGGGGGGAAGGGTGGGTGGATGGAAGAAAAAAAACACTTTTGGGGCACGATTCATCTGACTGATTTTAGATCTATTTCAGGATGAAATGAATCACATCCTGAAAGATCTCTCCAGGGAGCCCGGAGTGACTAACGCAGAAGTAAACACCTACATGACAGACATGGGCAAAAGAAAATGGATTCAACGCACAGCGTGCCGCAGCAACCTCATGGAAGATGAACACGATTTTTGCCTGTCCTTAGAGCCTAATGACACAGCAATCAAGTGAGCGACTGCTCACTTCCAGATAGGTTTTATGCAGAACACAGAGTGCAGTGGTCAAGCTCTTCTGGGTTTTTTGTCTCCCGAGAAGCTGAAAAAATATAATGTGAATTGGTGCGTCCTGCACAGAACCCGTAGGACTTGGGCTGCTGCATCTTCTGAAGGGTTTCTGCTGAAACGAGTAGCAGCTATTTTGTTACTCTGTCTTTTCCTGCCTCTTGAGGGAAAAATAAATGCTTGGTATGTGGTGGTGGGGACCCCTGAAGCAAGGGGAAGCGAGAAGAAAGCTCTGTGGTTTCTCACATCCTTTATTTCTGCCTGGCAAAAAGGGGGAAACGGCCTGGTTGTGTGACCGGAGGGCATTTGTTTTGAAAACGGCTCTGCTGTGAAACTGCCAGGCAGCCGAAAAGAGGTTTTTCAAGCCGGCGATCCCTCTTCATGTCGAGGGGGCTGGGAGTGGAGCTGCTGTGGTCAGATTTCACTCTCCGCGCTCGGCGCAGAGGTCTCATGCTTTAAACCCCGAAGACCGAGGATGCTGGTGCTTGCCGAAATTCTTCTCTCTGCTGGACGCGCAGAAATGAAAGGTGAGCTTAAAGAGAAGCCCACAGGAGGCCACTGAGGGAAGACGTTAGCAAGAAACATCTTTCTTTCACTTTCTGGCCAAAGACTATTGACTACATCGGTCCATATTTCATCATCAAAGGGTAGCTCGGAAAAAGCTACAGATGAAGGAAAGAAGCATGTTAAATTTAACATGAGGCATGTTAAAAAACTACCAGATGAATAAGACAAGCATCTTAAAACAATAAAATACAGGATGTCTGGACCAACAGCACATACCACTGGAGTTCTCCAAGTTCCTGTTTGGTGATTTGAAAATATCAATGATTTATAGGTTTGACTTTTTTTTTTTTTTAATAAGACATTAAAGTTTATTACCTCACTTCACAATTATTTTCAATAATTCTAGAATAAAGCAAGCTAAGGAAAAACCCAGAGCTACTCTCCTTCAGTGAAATGTTGGGGGAACTAAAAAAAAAGATTGGAGGCAACCAGCTTTTCATACCATTTTCATAAAATATCTGAAAAAATACAATCAGATGGCAGCTTCTCTCTTGTTTTTTTTTTTTATGAGCCACTGATATATGCAGAGGAGAATGTAAATCTACCAGTCACTGGGACCATGACACAAATGTGAAACTGATGTTAGAAATAAAACTGCGAGAAAGGTCTGTTTTGGGCAAGCACCAGTGTTTGTAATGGTCAGACATCTCCGTGTAATCCTTTCCATTAAGGAGGATAGCTATATCTTGGTTGATACCCTAGTGGCACCCAGTCAAAGGAAATGTAATTGCTTTCAGTAGGCCCATTTTTTTTTACCTCTTTATGTTTGGGTATACTCCCTCTAATCTGAAAAGCCTTCAACTACATGTTCTGCAAACTCAACACCAGCTACAGGCACACGGATGGATTAACCTTTCCCAAGTCAAGCTGTCCTGACTTTAAAAAGCTGCAAACAGATGTCCCAGTCTCCAAAAGAGCTTTGGCTTGGCCCCAGGAATGGCAAATTTACCCCCTGGATGAGACAGGGGCAATTTTCCCATGCGTTTGCTGCCTGACTTTTAACGCCTCTGCTGCTCGTTTCTCACGCTCCTGGACTCACAGACAGAGGTTTGTGCCCAGCTGCCACCGTGCAACACGCTCCGGGTTTATGCCTCGAGCTTTGCCTCTCTGCTCATGTGTGCATAGCCTCAGGGATTGCTTTGACTGTGACCGAACTGCACCCTTCCCTGGGTTGGATTAGACTATTGCACACACACACACACACACAAAAAAAAAAAAAAAAAAAAAAGCGACGGAAAATACAGGGAAATAGTTTTTTGTCCAGTCGTTCATTGAATCGTGATGTGAATGGTGCAGAGAAGTGGCATTACACAAAATGCCGTGGGCTTGTCAATGATCATAAATAGGAAAGCTCTCTAAATGATGCCGCTTCTGTCAAAACAACGCTCATTACCAGTCTCCTGTTGAACCGTAGAATCGAGGTGAAAAAATCCAAATATTGAATCATATGGGTAATTTTTTTTTCCCAGCATTTTGATGTTACCCATCCGTATAATAACCAGGTCCAGTTTGTGAATTAGTGATTATTATCTAAGTGAAAATGGCTACAGGCACAACAGGGAAAGTCATGAAATGGAAAACAAACAAGCAAAGTAAAACTGAAAATCTATTGACTGATCGATGAGGGGCACGCGTTTCTTCAGGAAAACAAAGGAGGATTTAAGTCCATAAATAAGACTGCAGCCAAATAAGAGAGCTTTGCAGAGGGTAGCTGAGGAAACAGGAGTTCTCGTCACCCCAAGTGCTTCACCCCATCAGACAGATTCCAGGAGAACGGCTCCGTGCCCCTTGACTCCCACCGCAACTTTCATTTGCTTCTGTGGGGTGTGCGCCTTTTTGACAGCTACTTCCCATGGGCGAACGAGTTCTTTCATGAGATGAGGGAGAAAGCAAGAGTTAAGCTCACGCTAACTCTCGTCTTCGCACTGGAAGCTGCATGGGATCACACCACTTAGCACAGCGGGGGAATAGGATCACCAGGAAAACCCTCAACCAAAGCTCTGTCAAAGTGACAGTCAAACAAGACAGACATGAATCTGACTGCCACCTTCACAGCGAGGGCACTTGTTTAGCCTGAATCTGACAAGATAAAATTAAACTGCACCCAGCTAATAAATCTTAAAGAAGCTTATTTTTTTATTATTTTTTATTTTTTTATTTTTTAATAAATGATGCCTTGGGCAAGGATGAGTAGTCCAGAAGGAAAAAGGTTTATAATTTTTTTTTTTTTTTTTAAATTCTATAATCCACCTTATCTGCTGTGTTTCCTAAATTATTGCTGTCTCTGAAATATTCAGATCTGGGTTGGTTACATAAGCCCCAGTCCCGATGAGTTGTACTCAGCTAGTTGGGGAAATGAAACAGGAATGTGCAACTTCCAGGGCCATTAAAGCTAAACAACTCAGCTTTGATTTCTAAACGCTCAGAGTCACTTATTGGTTCAAGAGCATTAAAAAAATAAAATAATAAAAATTGTGTTAAATCTTGATTTGGAAGAAATCACAGTCTGCTTCTGGACATCCTAGCCTGGATTCATCTCACCTAACTTCAGTTCTCAGAGTATGTGTCTCTCTAAATGGAAAGGTTCAATTTATTTCCAACAAATTATTCACTCGGGGTTGGTTATTACTATTCTACTGAGTGCAAGTCTGAAAAGTTTGAATGATATTCCTTAATGGATGGAAATAAGCAATTGAAAATGTTTGATGAGTATCAAGGGAAATTTCACAGGGGTAAGAAGTGCATCCTGGGATGCAGTTTTTCCTGACAGGCATAAAGTTGGGTAACATTTCTTGGTCTGTCTCCCAGCTAGGTTAGATAAAGTGCTAGGAAATGCAGTTAAAGGAATAATACTTGAGCAACCTGTAGATTACTGGCCTTGAATAACTTTATGAGTATTTTAGAATCTATAATTTTACCAGTACCTCAGCGATGCCTCTTTCAATCATATTTCAGCCTGAAGTCACAGGATACTTGAGTATAACGAGGATAAAACCGACCAAAAGTCATTTGCTTTGCTTTATTCTTGCACACCATGAAAGAAAGAGCAGTTCAGAAACAGCTCTGACATGACTCTTCCAATAACACCGTATCGTCGCTAGAAAACCTTAGCCCGAAAAAGACTTAAGATTGTTCCTTGGACAGACTTAATAACCCTGCTGATTCTGACCCTCAGGAACACACGGTGACAAAAGATCTGTCAGATATATTGGGCCATAGTTGCTGAATGCCTTAAAAATAAGCAATAAAAGCTTGAAATCAATAGAGAATTTTACGGGGACTTGGTGTAAAGATTGTAAAATAGGAGTGATGTGTTCACCTACGTGCTGATGCTTTTTTAGAGATGTGCTCTACCCTGTGCATGTGGCTGTGGCTGCCATTAATGTTAATGGGAGTCACACGTTAGAGGTTAGAGAGAGGTCAAGGGACAGGAGGACTTGTGTACCCTGAGTTGGATTTGGAACCCAATTGCACAGGTGTAAATGCAGCTGTGAACTCACTTTTCCATATTTGTGCCTGTGTGAAGGTGATCAGGTTTTGTCTAGCCACTAAAAAATGTTATAGTATATTAGATATACATTTTCTGTGTTTGGTTTAGATTTATTGCACCAGGTAACAATTTTATATGATCTATAATAACTGTATGAAGCACGCCTTTGTTTGTATTTGTATATGCATATATGCCTTTTAATGTTTATTATAGATGTATTTTACAATTTTACCCTTTGATATCTATTGATACAGTTTTTCTTTATTTCCCATATGGGTATGAATGTGTGTACAGTTCCAGCTCTTTTTTACTGATTCATTCGGAGATGTTTTTTTGGAGCTGCATGCTCATTAGACACACAGGCTCATATTATGATGCCCTCAGTTGGCAAGATGTTCCACTGGGCTTTACTTCCAAGGGAAGGTTAAAAGTGCCCTTGGCTTTGTTACTCTTCCAGATATGACTCTGTAGACCTCATTTGGAGGAGCCTGTTCTGTTATTGCATCTGTAATATCTTTGTGTGCAGGCTGTGGGGTTTGCAAAGTTGCAGACCTCCTTGCTGCACCCAGGTCATACTGTGGGTCAAGGGGTACCATTCCCTTATTACACTGGAGGTTAGAGCAGGTTCTTTGTCCCACAGAATTAAGGGAGATTATTCCCATTATACTATGTAGTAAAAAAAGCAGATCTATTCCAAAGATATTTGCCGGTGAGTGTGAAGTTAGAATAAATCTAATTGTACAAAACGAATGCCTTCATCATATGCAAAAATTATTCTTCCCAGTTCAAAATTGCCTATGCCTGGTTACAAAACGCCCATTTGAAACATCAACTTGTTATCCCTTGTAAATAAATTAATCAAGCAATAGCACCACAACGGGCAATACTGTGAAAGAGAAGCCAGAGAAATGTGTCCTTCCATACTGAAGCAGAGACTGTACAGTTCATGTAATAAATCAGCAGGGGAAGAGCAACGCAGAATCCGGTAAGCAGTGAACGGCGCTGTGTATCCTCTCTACTCCTGCACAGACAGTCTTTTGAGGAAAACCAGTGTGTCCTCTCCTATGGATAAATGCTTTCTTTTGTGGCCTGTAAAGACAGTTTCTGCTGAAGGAAAGGCACCTTCACCTTTCAGAGTACTCCTGCAAGGGGAGCCAGGTACGTCGCAGTGCAAAATAATAATTAAAAATACCTTTCGCTCTGTAGTCCCTTTAGAAATTACAAGGGCTCCGGCATTTTATGAAGACGAGTCAGTCCTATGAAGACTGAAAGCTCTTTGGGGAAGCGACTGGCTTCTTTTGAACTTGTGATGCAACCCAGCAAAAGGATGCTCTGTGCTCACTGGAGGGGTTTCAGTCCTGTAACAAAACCAGAGACTACGACACCTAGACACTTGCGGCCGCCTTTTCCTTGTTTTCTTTTCTGATGCCCTCACTCATGACAAGGCTCTGTACAAATCACAGCTAGCACAGAGCTGATTTGCAGAGGAAAATCCCTAGGCTGTGTTTATTTCAGCTGATTTTATTCATTTATGTGTTTATCGTCTCTTGCATCCCATTAAGGTCTTTCAGGTCAGATGCACACAGCATTTTATAAAGATCAGAAAAATCAGCTTCACTCACTCCACTTTGGACGGTGAGGAGCTGCTAGGTTTGCTTTACACATAACAGCATCAGGCAAAGAAAAAGGTTTTCCATAAAGCTATAGCAGTTGTGGTGTTAGATCCCCATGTATCCCGACTACTCTAATTTTAAGCTTGTACTCTTAGTCAGGAGCAGAATCCAAGCTCTGGCTTTCAAACACTCTCACTAAAGAAAATGTAACAGGTGCTGTTGAGCAAAGAGGTTTTCACCATCATGAATGACACTGTTTTAAACAGGTCAGGAATCTAAACTACTTCTAGAACTGGAAAAAACCCACATATTGAGCCAAAGAGTCTATAGGGTCTACCTGGACCTCCACAGTCTACAAGAAGCATTTTTGTATGTTAATGGGATGGTCTGTATGTCAAGAGTGGCAGACATGCCTGCACACAACTCTTGCTTCATTCTGTTGCTGGATAGAATAAAAGATGCTTTTATTCGGGGGAAACATGAGCAGTCTAAAGGAAACTCTTGCCACTGAAGTATTTTTGGGCCTGGGATTACCATACAGGGTTCTGCTCACATCTCTAAATGGATTCTCCCTGGGAAACAGGAGGTTACAAAAGCAGATGTCTGCTAGACACAATTGCCTATTTCCCCCCAAGTGGCAAAGTCACTCAATTTGCTGAGTGAGGAAAGCACTACAGCACAATATATAATATCTGAAGGCATTCGTTTCAGGACACAGCATTCTTTCATTATCCACTCACAGCCTTCAGCATTTCTTCAGACACACATTATTAAACCACAGCTAATTATTAAATATTTAACAAAGACTTTACAGTACATTGACTGCGGCTACCAAGGTAGGCACAGCCATACAGATTGATTTCTCTGTGTCTGGAGCTCCGTATACATCAAACGGCACGGATGCTTTGAAATTTCAAATCACAAGGCCAAGTTTGGATGGTTGGTAGCGCTCAAAAGGAAGTGATTTCCTTGTCCCACAAATATTTTTATGTTATTGAACAACAAAATAATCCCAAACAGAGACAAAATCTTGGAATTAAAAAAACAAACAAACAAAAAAACACCTTCAAAGTGAAAAAATCTCTCTCTCTGGTTCAGTCAAAAAATTCTCTTAGATAAATATGAAATACTTGGCCATCTTAATCTATTACTATAATGTAATTTAATTTTTAAAAGATAATTTTCTTTCAAATGGAAATATTTTCATTTTTTAAATTTTAAAGGAAAGTGCCTTGAAATTTTGAGGAAAAGAAGAACAATTTAGCTAAAGTCAATCTCATTTGGTGGTAAGTTTTGCTAGCATGACCTTTCAAACTTTGGAGTTGGCAGCTCGGTGTTTACATTTCAGCTTTAAAGACCTTTGTTTGAATCCAATTTACTTGTCATGTAGAATAAATGTTGGGACTTCTATTTAATCCTTTCACAGATATTTCTGCACACAGATTAATGAATTTTAAAGCCATTATGATCATCTAGTCTGACCTCCTGCATAACAAGAGTCATAAAATGTCACCCAGCAATTCTTGCATCAAGCCCAATCATCTGTGGTTGAGCTAAAGCCATCACGCCGTGTAGCATGACTTTCAGCATCTCCAGAGGAGCTGAACGGCAGCAAGAATCACAGTTTAGCAAAGATGATTTTTGTGGCAGAGAGGAGTATTGGCCAGTTAGAGTTGCTAAGGTTCCATAGACTACAAAAAGTACAAAATTAGCTTTTTGACGTCTTCGGAAAAAGCCAAAGGAGAAGGCTGCTCTGCATGTTTTTGGGGTGGTCCTTATTTATTAAGCTCAGGGATCAGCATTCTCAGGCACATGCTGTTAGCACTATTGCAACAGGATTCCAATCTCGTCCTCAAAATTTTGATCCACGTTCCAGGAATGTGGGCTGGTGAGGGCAATAGCATCGAGTATGACTGGCAAGACCTGTGGCCCACTGCTTTGGTTCTTTTGGCACTCATTCAGGAACAGATAAAGCCAGCCACAGATGCTCGGAGCAGGGAGAAAGGCTGTCAGAAGCTTTGGAAAACTTTTTTTCTCCTTCCTACCCACCATCATCATTTAGGGCAAAACGATCCCCAGAGAGATTTTATCTTACGGAAAAACAGGAAGGAAGTAAAATAAGGGTTTCAGAGGGGAGTGAAGAGAGTCAAATAGTTATTTTGATGGATTTATCATTTAATTTCTCCTTCCGTTGGGATGCCATGTTTCTTTGAGGGATTTTTATACACAAATGTGGTCGTTCTGGCCGTTCTTTGAGAATCATAAAATTGATACATGTGATTATCTACCTTTTTACCTTTTGAAGAAGCTGAGCAAATATTGCAGTAATTGACCTTGATGAATATTATTGGTTGCTTTCCTCCCAAGTGCAGAATTACAGCGCTGAGATTGCAGGGGGAGAGTATTTTCTTTCCCAGGGCCCAGGGCCAGTCTAGGCTTTCTCATACTTCACCAACACATTGCAGCTGCACAGCCGCCTTGCTCCTCCATCAAGAACCCACTGAAGGTACAAACGGGTTAATTAAGAGACTCACCTAAGTTTTTTTAACAAAGCAGCCATAGAGATGGGGTTAGATACTTGGGATGTTGGCTCCTCTGTCTGGTTTTTAGAAGTAGAGGTGGCTGGAAGTGCTCGACAGACTAGCCATTCTGTGAAAAATTGGGAACAAAGCAACATTTTCTCAGCTGGAATGTTCTTGCTCTTGTTAAACTTCTGTCAGGAAAGTTTTATCAAGGCCAAACTGCTTTTTTCCTAGTCAAAATGAGAATCAGATGATTTTGATTCAGATGAAACAGGGACTCAGATACTACGTAGGCTTTGGTACACCAAGGGGTGCATCTGTTGATGGAGATTTATGAAATTCACCTGGGTTTCTCTGAAACCGCTATGGTTTTTTTAGAGAAATTGTGAATGAAAAAATTATTACTTTTTTTTTATTTTGAAAAATGCTGCAGAACAGCAATCTTATTTCCCCCTGAGCTTTGGGTAAGCTCAATGATCCTGTTCCTGCTTTCAGTCAACATTTCTCAGAATCATTGCAGTCTATGGGCTTCAGCCGAGCAACATGACCTTTCCTCAAAGAAATTCCAGCACCATTTCCGTTAAGACCAATTGGAAGTGTACCTATGCATAAAAGGGGTTGCTTCGAACTCATTGTGATCAATGGAAAGACTACCACTGATCGTGGCAGGGCTACATCGTGCCCTGTATAGAGACAGTATAGGGACGTACGGTCTGCAGAGTCTGTTTGCAATGAAGTCAGTGGGAGTTTTACTTCAGTACAGCCCAGTATTGATTCACTGGATGGCAAAATCATCAGATCAAATGTCTCTGCTCCCCATAAATTATCCAAAGCAGAGAAAAAAAATGACCTCACTGGTAATTATGGGAAACTTGCAACACATTTTCTTAAAATTGGGTTCCCTTGGGATAGACTTTGAGGAAGACTACACGTGAGATGCCCTTTAAGTAAAGAGGGGGAGATTTTTTCTGTGACACTCAGCAAGCAAATAAGAAAAAACACAGAAAGAGAGCCCAATAAAAATGTTTATAATTAGTGTGCTTAACAGGGCTTAGAAAACTGATTTCCTCAGGAAAAAAAGCTCTTCCTTTTCCTTCCCTTCCTTGTTAATTGCATACAGAGCATTTTGTCTTTCCTTCTTCCTCCTATATTCTGAAAATAATTAGGAAGACAAATCTGCAGATTGGAAGACTTTTTATGGACAGAGTAATCTTAGAAGGAGATTAAATGATTGAAACTTGTGGGGGGACTATGTAAGTCATCAAGCATACCTCATTTTTCTCAATAAGGCAGAGTCAAAGAAGATCTGTGCTAGAATCAGGACTTGCATTAAGTGATATTTTAGAAATGTACTTTTTTAAAGAAAATGAATAATTCCCATTTTACAGCTGCTGATCTGACTGCTGCAGAGAGTTGGAATAATTTCTGCCAACACTCACTGCCTAGTTTGGTTTGGGCGAGTCACACCTATAACAAGTGTTTTGGGGCTTGTATGTAACCTGCTGGCTCTTGTTAAACTGCATTTCAGCCTTTGATGTATGTGAAACAATATTGCCAGTCCCCCTTACCACACAAATCATAAGGCTGACTAATAAAAATACAAAGATTGTGTATATAATAATGAGCTCCCAAAGGGTGGAAAGAAGGCTCTTTCACACTGAGCTGCACACAGGCACGTATTAATGTAGTTTGATTTGATCACTGGAAAATTGTGTCCTGTAATTACTAAGCA
This sequence comes from Astur gentilis, assembly GCF_929443795.1. Lineage (NCBI taxonomy): Eukaryota > Metazoa > Chordata > Aves > Accipitriformes > Accipitridae > Astur > Astur gentilis. The sequence goes on along the minus strand of NC_064919.1, from coordinate 84,548,581 downwards.
AACACGAGGTGGAATGACAGGGAAATGCAATGAAATGGGGCTTTGAGGTGGAAGACCAATTTTCAGAAAGTGCAGTTGGGAAGGAACACATACGAATTCTGCGCAACTGCCTTGAAATACAAGGGACCCATTGATTTAAAAATGAACTGTATGATCACTTAGTGCTGCAGGACCTGCATGGGGCAGTATAGACTAAGAATTATTGTGAAAGAACTGGATATTGGGCATCTGGGTTGTCATACAGTAGGCACAACTTTTGGAAAACATCAGCTTTTCTGAATGGCTCCCCTTCGGCATCCAAAATTATTGATTTTTATTTTTATTTAAATTATATTCTCTTTCAATTTCAATAATCTATTTACTGGATAATAACAACACTGTCTCCCTGTATTGGATGTTACGACAACTTGCAGACTAAATTGATACAGGGTCCTTCAGTATATTCACAAATAACAAGACCTAATCTCCTACATAATGATATCAATCATTAGATATTAAGTTTCAATGTTAGTATTCATTAGTCTTTGCAAATGAGGAAATGTATTTGCAACGTGGAGAGCTGCTTGCCCCAAATCATTCCACAGCCTAGGTGTCGAACTCTGTTAGAACTTGGCTTCCCTGGTTCCCAGACCAGGACTCTTGCATCTACAGTGTACTACCCAAGTGCAATGCACATCTTTCCCTTAGGAAGCTACCCAAATTTGAATTGTTCTGAAGACTCCCTTGGTGATGCTTAAAAAATTCCAGTCAACCTTGCAGATTGCATGTCCTGCGAGTAAGAAATGGAAGGATGTATTCAAATACCGGTAAACCTTACATTTCTTGCCTTCCCTGACAGCTTATACTGCACGATGTAAGGACAACTTGGCAAAGTTGGTGCTTTCAGCTTTGTTTCATTTCCTGCATTTGAATGCTTTAATATGGCAATAGGCGTAGTTGGGCAGTATGATTAAGAAGAGTTAAATGCAAGGCCGGTGTATTGACAACATGTGTACTGATGATAAAAGAGGGTGAGCACCGATCACTTTACCCGTTCGAATCCCACTCCGAAGGCCAAATCTATCCGTGTGCAAGTAGATTTTCAAAGTTACCATTAACATGGAGAATGGTGTGCTCCTAGCAGCACTTGTGAACTCACTACAGGCGTTACTAATGGATTAGTGTCCTGACTCAGCTTCTCCGCAGTCCTCTAATACACAGTAATTGCTGATGTTCAGAGCGTTCGAGTGGTAGTCTGACACATGCTGCAAACTCACAAGAAGTGAGAGTCGCAGTAAAGCTTCTTGAGAAGAGAAACGAACAATTAATTTTCAGCAAACAATAAAAATAGAGGAAAAATTAAAGATGTAGGGATCCTAATAACGATGATGTGGACTGGTGGTGCCTTTATTAGTCTCCTTTGTGTTCTCGCTTGAAACATTTATCATCGCTGAACTAGCTGATTATTCTCTTTTAATTACCTCATATGGAATAATTAAATAAAATGAAGACAATAATCTTTTATAGATGGTTATGAAGAGGAACATTTTTTCTCAGGGAACTGAATACAGATTTCTTTCCCCTCCCCTTTACCTCCCAAGACTGTAGAAATCTAATGTATTCAGCGCTACAGCATAAAGAGAGCTCCTGAATTCTCTGAATTATTTATTTTTAATAGTTAACCATCATTTAAAAGCCTCACCTGGATGACCTATGATTGAAGATCAAGCCTCATTGAGCACAGTGTTTTGTTCTGATGACACATTTCCAGACAATTTCCTGTGTGTTATATGAGAAGCTGAAAATGCTGCAAACTGCTGGTATTTAAAAGGGCCATACCACCCTGCTGAGATTTCCCAGGCACCCGGAGCTGTTGATCTGTCCCTCTCTGCGTAAGGCCGCACGCCGCACCGTTTTGAGGGCATAGGACAAGAATATAGTGAGATTGCTTTGAGGTTACCCTTGATGAGATGACGCTTTCCATCGCAGCGGCACTTCGTAGCGTCTTGGCTTCTCCATGGCCACGGCTCATACCCCAAGCCTACATGAGCACACAGGTCAGAGAGAGGCCAAGACACTTGGATGAAAATGTTCAACAGCTGGGTATGGAGAAGCAGGAGCGTGAAACTGGCTGCCAACTTGGCTTTCCCTTATCAACGTGAGGTGAAGACCATTTTTTTGATTGTACCTTCTTGCTTTGCCCCAGCTAAGTTCCCTAGCACAGGCAGAGATCCGTCAGGTTAGGAAGAAATAGATGTGATCTACGAGCACGTGAAGTACGGATACATTCATGCTTCATATCATTCGAGAAAAAAATCTATGGAATAAGTTGCAGTCAAGTTGAGTCTTTAAAATAATGACAGGTAATCTAGTCCACATTGCAAGGTGAAGCTTGTGGCAACATGCAGGGCAGAGAGAAGGAAGTGTACGAGAGAACAGTAAGGGTGGAACTCATTCCTCTACTTTGTAGATAGTTGAGCATGTTTCTACCTATAGTCAATGAACAAAAATTAGTATTTCAAAGGCGGGGGACACACATTTCACCGCCTGACATAGGGCATATGAATCATCCTCCCCTGCTCGTGAGCTGCTACAGCTCAGCCCACATCTTACAAACGTCCTTGCAAGAGGCGATGGTGAGGTTGTCAGCAGGCAGATGGGTTGAGAATGGTAACCTATATTTCGTACTACACAGATCTGAACAACCACCAATATTTTTGCCTTTTTTGTTCCTGCTGAGTTGCTGGAGATGAGAAGACTAGCTGGGTCTCCTGCTGACTACAGTGGACCAAATTCTTTTGCAACAAACCCTCCAAGTGCCCTGTTGAAGGGAACATAACTGCTTCCCTGGAAGATGCTTGTTCCAGCAGGCAATGGGAAGGGCCTGCAGTGAACTGTGGCTTTTCTCAAGCTTTTAGCAGCCTTTTCTCCTGTGTAATCACAATCCCAAATGCAATCTTGATATTAGCTGAACTTCAAATCTAAGTTATAAATGGGATTTTTTTGAGAGGAAAGATGATCCTCCGGGTAAGGTGCTTTTGACTTAGTGGTATTCCTAAGAGTAAGAGACTTTCTGAATCTGGAAAAGCAATTATTATTAATAACACAGTTCTAATACTTTCCTTTTCAAGATTTGTTTACCCATCACCATTGTTTGATCATAAATATACCCATTTTACAGCTTAATGAAAAGAACTCTTTTATGGCTTCAACTGAACAGATCTGGGGAATGTATTTTTCTTCGGAGGGGCCTGTGCTATTGAATGTCTAATCTGGGCTGTGTCACCCTGCACATCTGAACACACAGACACTCAAGATCAGACTCAATGTTGTTATTTCTTAAATTAGTTCACGGCCACACGGAAACATTTAACCCACCAATGTTTCCCTTTAGCCACCTGCCCTAATTCCAGCACAACACTGTTGCCCTGTGGTCTAAGTCCTGGCTCATTCTCAGTCCAGCTGAACAGCAAACTCTCTTAGAAAATTTGGTTCTCACAGGGCTTCCAGCGTCATAACCTACTACAGGAAAAGACCATCATTTTGACTGTGCTTTACAGATGTCAAATCCTTCACGAGACTCAGTTTAAACTTTAGGCTCAATGTCAAAAATAATAAAAAAAAACTGGCTGTAATTACCTCCTGGAGTTAGCTTGCAATAAATTAAAGCAAAATAAAAAAAATCCACCCCACATTTTAAAGGAATTTTGACTTTCTGCCTAGATATATATTTTTTCACTTCTTGCTTGGAAACTTAAAGAAGGGAATAATTAATGAAAACCTATTGCTAGAAAAGACATGGTTTTCGGATCATGTTTGTTTTCATATCTTAAAGGAGCTTGCTGTATCTTAACATAGTTTTAATTCATAAAAAAAAAAAAAAAAAACAACAGAAAAAAACCAAGACAGATTAGAAATGTAGATCAGATGAGGGAAGATATAAAATAATTTTTATTTTGACCCAATATTATTGACTACCCTCCTGCATGCCTCATTTTTTCTTGTTGGCTGCTGTAATAGTTTAGTATTTTTATAGTATGCATTATTATAATTAAAGGGGTGTATATTTTTATGGATGAAATACCCTTCTTGCAGCCATTGCCAGAGACTGTTAGTAAAATGCAAATTAAATGCTAGCTTCTGGAATGGTAAAACATTTTGGTTTCTTTCCCTCCTCCAGCATACTATAATTTTTACTTTTGCACCTTTTCCCTTCTCAGGTGCAACAGGAAACAAAAGGTCTGTGATGCCTCGAGGACAGCAGATTGTGTGGGATTTGGGACCTTTTCAGAAGTTGGAAATATGAGCCCAGATGTCTTGCTTAAATTTTCAAACTGGAAAAAACTGTTTGCTTGGGAAAAAACATCACTACATTTAGGTGTTTATCAAACACAAAACCTGAATTTCCAGGCTATAAGCAGGTAGGGCTTTCAATCCACTCTTGAGACTGGGCATTTGTCCTCTGATGAAGATTCGACTGTGCAATTCACTGAACCAACAACATCAATGGCAACACTGCTTCTTAAATTGCCTGTTTCCAAAAGCAATCTTATCTATTTTGCCCCTAATTCATGCTTCTCCATCCTGTTGTAGCATCCTGGCTACACTGGAGTTGAGAGGACTCTGTTGCTCTAATGCTTACCATGGGAGCGGGAGGTAACTGGGTGTTGGTGTCCATCCTGGTGAGGAAACCTGGAGCTCTGCCTTCTGCAAATAGACCCTGTTACCCTTCGACAGTGATCTTTGCCTGTAGGATGGACTTTGCCCCTCCTCTGATGCCTGACTGGCTATACTACGTGGGTTTCGATCGCTCGTGACTTTCTTGTTTCCTGGACTTTGGCTTGATCCTGGACCATAAGTCTTGTCCAGATGTTAAGTTTGATCCAGTCTTTGGTCTTTCTGGGGTTTGCTTCCTGGTTTTAAGTATAGCACATAATTTATTGGGTGTCTCAGACTAAACTCAGACTAGCTTCTGTGAAACTACTCTACATTCGCGTTATGTATGTATACAACAATACACCAACCCAAGTACTTTGCATGAAGTTTCCTTTCAGTAAAAAATGAGAGTCTAACTTTAATCTAGAGTATCTGTGTCAGATCAGTCAGTCCCTGTTATGGGATTACCACTTGAAACTCAAGATAGCAACTTTTCAGATTAAATCGTGAATTAATTATTCTATCTTTATCTCTAGGAAAAGAAATTGCTATTCTCTTAAGTCAAAGACCTTGGATCCCCTACTACAAATGCTTGTATTTTTCAATTTCAATCTATATAAGACACATGAAGCACAGTGTGCAAAATATATATCAAATTTTGCCAACTTTTTTTTTTATTTGTCAGTGTGAAAAAGTAACTCTGTGTGCGAGAACTAATTGCTGCCAGAAACTCACTTTATGGAAGTGATCAAAATGAGTAATTCTTTGAGTCTAATGGATTTACTTCAAGAGGGAAGCAAAAGGAGCCAAGAAAGAAGCATGTAGAGAGTTTTCCAAGGATTTAAGGTCAAGTAAGACACCATCTTTCAGAAGTCTAATGAATGACAAGTAAGAAATCAAGACTTTCCGACACAGGAAAAAGTCACACTTTTACTGTAAGTGAGGATGCTAAAAAGAGAGTATCATGATGGAAGTGAACCAATATTTTTTAATGCATATAACAGAGTCATTTTGTTACCCCAACACAGAGAAACCCGTGTAAAGTCAGCGTAACTACTGGTGAAATTAAGATGATAATTGTGAATTTTTTTCACATCTTTCCCCCCATTAAACGCATTTTAAAGTGCTCTTTAAATGCTTTATAAACGGTGAATGAAATGGTGGCGTATTTTAGGGTGCTGGATGTTGGAAGGTGGGTGACTGCAGAGCCAGGTATATTTAATCACACCATCCCCACAGACTCCTGCTCCCCAATCATTACACTGATCTGTCCCTCCTGTCATCCTAAAGCATGACCCAAGATGAGAAGAGAGTTCCAGTTTTGCATGACCAAAAAAGGGGAGTAGAGGAAGGAGGGGAGCAAAGGGGTAAAACCTGGATTTTCCCACTGTTGGATCATTGGTCATGAGATTTAAGTGAACAGGGGTGGGGTTGCCCACCCGATGCTTGTCCACTGCATAAGTTGAACTTATCACTTCCACCTCTTTCTTCTGTGTTCCCTGTTCAGACTGATCATTGTTCAGGACAGACAACATCTAACCGTGTACGTGGCCAGTGCCTAACACATCGTGCCATCAGTCTTACAGGGCCAACCAGGTGGTAGTGCAGTCAATATTTTTTTGGACCCTCCGTGTAATCACCCAGCTGTGCTACAGAAGCAAAGCAACACCGTGGCTTTTCCAAATTCAGTGTTTTGTGATGTTCTCCTAACAAGTGACTTGCTGGTTTCAGGTAGTCAGCTGTGATCACCTGAGGAGAAAGGCTTATAAATTAACTCCATCACTAAGGAGGGAAAGTGGTGGCTGGGTCAGAAGGCAATGGAATTAGAACTGGTACTGTGTCTCTGAGATCACAACCATAGTGAATCATAAAACGGAAAGCCATTGAGAAACAAAAACTCTTCGAGAAGAGAGATGGAATTCAGCATGGTTTGGGCAAAGAAAGAGTCTCTAAATACAGCCCAGTTGTCCAAAAAGTGGAAGATATACTGGTCAGTTTGTTCACCATCCTCTGGTATGAAACATATAGAACTTTTCCTGACTCCGTCTTCCTCAAATTTTATGTCTCCTAATACCCCACTAAATCCAATGAACTTGTATCGTAGTAAAAATGTATTTGTAGTAAATTCTACTCAGTCTAATAACTGTCACTAAGCTTGCAAAACCTTAATTTATGGATTTCGCTTTCTTGGCCAATGTAGATATGTGGCTTAACTAACCTTAAAGAGTTGCAAAAATCTCACTATCAGACATTCCTACGATCTACTAGGATCCTACGATCCTACGATCACTATCAGGCCATTCCTACGATCTAGTACCAAATGTTTGTGGCAAAAGACAGGCAATTCAAATAAAAATAATAGTAACACTTTAAGAATGCATGTTTAAAAACAATCTCACCAAGCTATGCAGTAAAAGTCAAAGGAGAATCACAGTCACAGCTTTTATATCTGCACAGATCACCTGTCCTTTCTAGTCCTTTTCCCCACAGGGACAGGGATGTCTTTTGAATCCGTAGACTCCAAACAACATGTGACAAGAAATTCGAATCTACCAGCATGGAGAGAGAGAGAGATGCTTATTTCCATTTCTAAAAAATGTATAAGATTCAGAGGCTACACAGGGATGAATTTAGAGGAGACAGGTCAAAAGGTCCAAACTTCCTCCTCCAGCACTGCTGTAAGTGGCCTGCACACTTCTACATGGCCAGACGTGGCTGTGCATTACTTTGCAGCATTTCCTAGCCAAGCCATTGGCGTCGCAGAGGTATCTGCTTCTGTGTTGTCTCAAGTTTTTAAAGGTTATATGTCTAGAAATAGCATTTTCTCACTTTCCTTTACTGGATCACCTTCAAGAGTCACTTGAACATGTGCTATCGAATGAATTATTCACTTCTGCCGTTGTGGATGTTAATGGTGCTTTAGTCTTGAGATCTCTGCTCCTCGCACATGGTAATTTTGCCTCTTGATGGCTAAAATGCCTTTTGTCTAGCCCAACTTAATAGGATCAGCTCAGAAATATTGAGGAGAAATGTAATGGTTTGAGATGCATAGAAGACTAAGTGACCAAATAATCCTGTTTGGATATAAGGTCTACAAAACTAACAGAACAAAATGGATAACTTTATTTCTATCAGTTAGAAAAGTTCTGTCTATTCACCTGTGAAAATCTGTTCTTGCCTGACGCAGCAATCCTTTTTCTGCATGGCTTGAATTTTGTTGGCACTAATCAAGCTTTTATGGTGAACTATTTGAAGGCAAATGAAGTTTAAAGATACTGTAATGTCTCATTCCAGGATGGATCTTTATGATTAGAAGAATAAATTATCCCAAGCATCCCCACATGCTGCAAGTTTATCATGCCTGTTTAACATGTCTGAAGAGATTTCACAGTGCAGACATTTTGCAGCTTCTTTTTTCATCTCAAAGAGAAAGAATTACAATATGCTCATGTTCCTGCCATCCAATTACTTCTGCTTTGCTTTGGCCCCCATGATTTGCTGATAAAGTGGGCTGGAGAAGATCTAGGTGAAATATGGGGAGTTGATTTTTCATCAAGCATTTAGGATTTTGGTGGCAATGACCAGAGTGTTCCTGAACTAACACAGAGCTAACCAAAACCTAAGCATGAGGCTCACTGGGGACAAGAAAGCAGAATGTGAAACAGCTGACAAAATCACTGATTCTTTAAGACTCGCAGCCAACGGTGGAGACTACCCCTGTTAGAGGAGAAGAAATCAGACCATCCTCCACTCCTCAATCTTTAGGAGGTGTTTCATTGGTTTTGCTAGAAATCATTCTACCGGAGAAGTGCAATATTGAGGCAAGAGTAGACCTTGTAGGGGTCTTTTCTTTCACATACTCATGTCCTCTCACAGCAACAAGGCACATTTCCACCACAGCCCCACTGATGAGCATGTGCGTCTTTTGGAAAACCAGCCAGAGCACCAAGGAGTGAGATTGATTTCAATATCCCCCTTCTTTACTCAGGAAAAGGAGCTCCTGGGCTCCGCATGGATCAGCCACTGCACGACCACCTCCCCTGTTAGGCTGAGGAGACCGAATACGCGAGCCATTGCTCCCTGACTATTTGTGCCAGCTACGTACTGGGAGAACCTGACTGGGAGAGCTGGCTTGAACCTCAGCCATGCATCTTCAGGCAGTGCTTTATAACTGTCTGAAAGTATCTGATGCAGCACCATCAGCCCTGGCTTGGACGGGGCTACTAAAGTGTGCAGGAGTTTACATGTGTGCGCTGGTAAGTGCAGGATTTTGATCTTGTCCTGAAAATGTTAAATTTTCTCACCTGGTTTCAGATCCATCCTCAAGTCTAATGCTCCACAGCAATGAATTCCACAGGCAGACTGCACTGTAGGGTATTTCCTTTATTTGTTTTAAATTTACCTACCATTTATTTTAACATATGAGCCCCAGTTCTCATATTACTGTGGAGTGTAAAGAGAAGGAATGATCAGCTTTTCTTATACCATTCATCATCTTAAATAGGCCAATTAAGCCCGTGTAATTATCCTTCTTTCCAAGTTAAATAATCCAAGTCTTTGCAGCTTCTCATATGGAAAGTCCATCATGCCTCTAAACCATTGAAAATTATATGGTGCTAATTTAAAACATGGCCACTTGTAACATGTGTATCTATGTCTATTTCTACTGACGCTACGATTGTCAGCTAATTAAACATGTGTAACACAGAAAACACAACTCCAGCATTTTGTTCCCACATCCACTAACGAAGGGGCAGTGAGTTCTGGGATGGAATGGCAATTTGTAGGCGCTGAAGATGGTCTGGCACCTTCCGGAGGGCTAGGAGCCACGGAAGCTTCCAAAATTGTTGAATATGTTTCACTCCCTGACCTCTAGAGACAGGGATTTCTTTGGCTATGTCCACACTGTCCTGTCCCCCCCGCCGGAATTTCCCATCGCACTGATTCAGTCCCAGATAGAGGAAACTTCAGTTATTACTGAAGTCCAAATAACGTCTAGGGTCCCCAGCTGAGATCAAGGCTCCGTTGTGCTCGCAATGGCATGAACATGTACTTACAGACAGTCCCTGCCCTAAAGGGCTTATAGTCTAAATAGAAGAGACAGATAAAGGGTGAGAGAGAAAATACATGTGGAGTGACTTGCGCAGCTGCTGGGACAGCTGCTCTCGGAGGGAGCCGGGAACAGGACCCAGTTTGGAGGGGCTGGGGCCAGCACATTAGCTACTGGGCTGTCCTGCTTCATGTTTTCTTGTGGAAAATGACATTTTAACCACCGCATCTTGAAAGCACCTGGTCAGGGAGAGCCTAGGGGACAGAGAAGTTAAAATACAAACAATTACTTGGCAGCTCGGCACCCTGTTGCAGATAGAGCCAGCACAATAGTTTTAGAGAAGACCTGATGTGGGAAAGGGCACACTGAAAGAAATGTGATGTCTCCTGTGGTCGCAGGTCATCGATTTCTGTTAAACACTCAGAATTCAGGTGGCATGAAAGCTTTGGCAAACTTCTGAGCAAATGAGCACTAGTAGTAACTCATTTCGCACCAAAATTAAAAGAGGTCTTTGACTCAAAAATCTCAGGGATGTTTAAATTTGGAACCAGATTTTAGTGTGTCTTTGCAGTCCAGTGCGGGGAGCTATCTGGTCCTGTGTGTTGTATGAGCTATCACAGCATCTCACAGTTCCCATGCAATGTTGACTAATAAATGAAAGGAAATAGATGGAAGCCTGTAAGTGAGGAGCTTTCACTGCCAAGGACATACACAACTTCGCTCCCTGTAGTCTTTCCTTGGCAGACTAATGTCTCTGCTAAGAGCTGGTGAAAGCTGTCTGGGAGTCTGTGGCCTTGCCCACATTGAATATTCAGGTATTTTTGCCAGTTTGAGATGCGTCTCCCATGCAGTTTCATAAGCAGTAGTAAAATCTTACTCTACTTCAGGCTGCTAAATTTGATGGGATTTCCTACTTAGGAAGGTACTGGTCATCCATATAAGCAGCATTTTACTTGCTTTCCCTACAGCAGAGTGCCAGCCTGGAATTTAAGACAGCCCAGCTCCTCAGTGTCCCAGGCAGACCTCCTCACGTGGGGATCCACACTGGGCAGGCAAGACCTGCCAGGGTGCTTCCTAGGATTACCTGATGCTTTTCAGTCATTCCTCATTTGAGGTATCTTTCCTGGCTGACTGAATTTCCGAGGGACAGAGCAGTGCAAGAGCCGTAGGGTTTGCTGTGATCTCTGCAGAAGATTCCCTCTTCTGACACTCTTTTTCCACCCTCTTGCTTGCAGCTACTTCAAGAGACAGACTTCTCCCTCCCATCCTCTTTGAGATGGAAATGACTGATCTAGCTCGTACTTGATTTTTTTTTTTTTTCAGTAGGTAGTATGGTTTTCTGCTTGTGTGCACTGCCTGGGTCTCTGCTTCATGCTCTGCACCCTGAGCACCTGTACAGCAAACCTGGGAGCCTCACAGCTTTAGCATTAGCCACTTTATTGCCAGTGGCACAGGAGGAGCATCTTCCACGCACAACGGCACTTATCTGAAAGCAGGTACACAGCCCATAAGACTTTACAATAACATGCACGTCAGATTTTACAACCCTTCATGCCTACAGATAGACGCATATTAGATTTGGGACCCAATTTTCCTCAGGACTGTGTTACAACCTTCCTCCTACAACCTTCAATCTTCTCTCAGTGTATTTCCCTCCTCCTCTTTAAATCATAGCTAAAAAAATCTCTTACAAATCCTAGTTTCTCAGTCTGGGCAAAACCTCTATATAACTAGCCTCAGGCAAAAGGAGTCAACACCTTATGGAGATAGCCCTGACATATTCATATGATTTTTTGGGATGCTCTCAAATTACTTTAGCGTGTATGTTTTCTTTCATCTCAAATTTGATCCAATGACCTGGGTGCACCAGGACCCGTGTTTATTGCTTCTAGCCACTGAAGTACCCTCTACAGTCACAGGAGAGAGAAGGACACTTCTCAATGGCGACTCGGTCCATCTTAGATCTCATCCACGCTCCAGAGGAGCCATATTCCCCTACCCTCATTATCTAGCAAGGAATCCAAGACTGATATGCTCCTAACACAGAGGCCTATGCTTGGTAGCTGAAGTTGGGTGAAACGATGCCAGCCTTGGGAAGGATCCTACGAGGGTGGCTTTGTTCCATTGCTGCTATACTACAGGGCCCTCTCCTAGCAGAGACAATGTGAAAGCCCTCAGAAGCCAGTATCCTGCCAACGTAGTTGTGAAAACCTCATCGAACAGCATAGCTGTGTCTACAGTAGGATTTTATTGGCAAAGATACATTGGCTGGGTACATCTGATTTTTTTCGTGCTCTTCGCCAAAGCAGCTATGCCAGCAACTTCTCATAGCATAGACTTCACGGCAAGAAGCCCATCATAAATGCACTCACAGAGGCACGCAGAGTGGTCATTAAAAAAGATGTTCCCCAGTTCTCTGCTAAGTTCTTGTTGGCCGCAGATATGTAGCAAAGTTAAAAATAAATAAATGAACCAATCTGCCAGCCACTTAATGCGAGTCAACAGCTGTCTCTTTGTGCTAGTAGGAACTCCAATCAGAGGTCATGATGTAAATTAATTTTAACAGCACCCAGTGTTCTCCCCGATGAATATGATTCTTTTGGGTCAATCCTGGGTCACATAAGAGTGAAGAGAAAATGCTTTCACTAACTTCATTTCTTGGGATCAACTCACTCCAGAGATACTCCTTGCCAGAATTATGTGACTGCTTCACAGAACAAGATACTTTCCCTGGGTTAATCATTTAAAGATTTAATTCTCAGCTTATAAAAATAGTTCACACCGTAATCGAGAGTATTTTCAGGGTTTATCCTCTTCCTCTTTTTAAACTGATTTTCAATTCACTGTTACTCAATGTCGCTTCTGCTATTCATGGAGCACAGCCAAGTGAAACCGGGACCCGCTATGCTGCTGATTTACACTATAGAACCATTATTAGCTGAGTTCTGCATTGGCATTCCAGGCATTCCAGCGTGCAGCTAGCCTCCTGTGTATTTATTCATTCAAAATAATGACAGGGCCAGCGAAAGACGCCGGAGTGACAGCCCCGTGGAGCGAAGAGGTCCTTCACTAAGCCATGGAGTAGGAACGGCAGAGCCGACGTGCGCCATCCCCTCCCCGCACCTCCCGCACCCTCCTTGGTCCTAATCTGAAGGCTGTTTGCACCTTGCGGAGTTAAAGTACACGGCAGAGCGCTCGCAAGGCCTAGTTAGTTTTTGACGAGATGTGCAACAACGGTGCCATTTCTGCTCTCGCCGTTGGTGGTCTTTCATCATTCTTAAGCTAAAGAGTTCCCTGGCACAACTACACTCATCAGATGGCCCTATTTCTTGAATTGCTAGGGCAAACACACAAAAAAAACCCCCTCAACCTCCAAACAATTTAGGACCCTAGGACGACTTCTCAGGAGTGACCTGGCCATGTAATTCACAGCTCCAGGTTACCATTAGGGTAGATCTGAGGTCTCTAAACGGTGCAGCTATTTGGCCCGGTGCCCAGAGCACACTGCTCCCTCTTCTTCTTTCAGTCCTTTCCCTCCCATTCTTTTGTAAGAAGGAAGCACCACGATAGATCATTAACGTTATGAAAAATGTGCTCTCGGAGACAAGCCGGGTGTAGCAGGGAGGCAATTAAAATGTTCCATTGTGCTAAGTGCTGTGCAAACACTGAAACAATGGTCCCTGGCGTGGGGATCTCACCACTGAGCCGCCGCAGACAATAGCAGCCATTCACACCACCTATTATAGACTATTTGGTGTATCCATTTTAGGTGTGAGTCATAGCCTAAGTTTTCTGTAGAGGCCAAGAAATAGATGCTTCCAGGGAGTGACTCAGAGCACCTAAGCTAGATGGCAAAAAGTCATATGGTATTAATATCCCCGGTCAGTACACGGAGCAGAATGAGGGAGAATAACCACCTTTCGCCTAATGGACCGCTCTCCCCAAGCTCCCTCTGTTGCCAACAGAAGGAGAAAGGCTTCTGCACACAAAATGATTCAGAGGGTCCAAGTCGAGCTCTCCCTCCTCCTGATGGAAACCATTTCTCTTTACTGACAGCAGAGGGGAGAGTCTGGGGACAGTAAGTTCATTAGGCTAAAATAACCTCTTGTAACACCCTTTTAGCTAGCAGGAAAAGCAGCACGCAGCTGCCTAACTTTGTCAGGTTGCCCGCTAAATTTATTGATGGATATAAATTGGCCAAAAAATCGGGGGAAAGGGGAGAATCCGTTTACAGGAAAATGAACATCTTTCCACATCTCAGCCAAACACACTCAAGAGCAATAATGAAAACCACACAGCTTCTCAATAAATCTGACATCTCCTCTCAGACGCCTCTGTGATTCCCATTTAAAGCAGGACACCGCGAAGCCCCAGCCACCACAGTGCTGGGCTCATTAGAGTGAAGCTGGTCTGTGCCTTCGGTCCGGCTGCGGCGCAGATGCCCATGCAGAAGATTTCCCAAAGTTTGTGCCGAGTGCCTGCCCTCCCAGGTCACACACCTCCGAGGAAGGCAGCACCTCTTGCCTACAGCGGTTAGAAGAAGCCACCGGGCTTGGGGCTGCAGGGATCACCTCCCAAAACGCAAGGGCAGCTTGCGCATCACAAACTGAGTTTTCTTCTACGGCACCCCTAACGCTGGTCGAACGGTACCTACTTCTTTCCCATCAGCTTTAGTCAATTGATGCTTGGGAAGCGCTCGGAGGCACTCCGATTAAATGTGCTAATGGAAGAGCAAAGTGTTATAAAAGCACGCGGCGCGACTGCCGCCACACGCTTCCCCTCCCTCTCCCCGGCGAGCTGCCGTGCGTGGATGCTGCTCCACCATGACCTTCTACGGTGGTGCCGTGGCAGCCTATTTCTTCACGGGGGCATTTGGGCTGACAATGCGAAGCTCCTTTTTCCCACATAATTGAAAGGAATTTCTGATTATGCACAGGGATGTCAGCAGTGCAAGGAGCTTGGACGCCTTCCAGCCGCAGCCGGATCCAATGACAGTGCTGCGATTTCTCCTTTTTTGGCACTCTACTTGTGAACTTTCTGCTCCCTTCTGGGAGTGATTTCTCAAGATAATACGCTGCTGCTCCAGCTTCTCTCTGATGGCCTAGATTTATAGCTTCTGCAAGGCGTGAGAGGGGAAGGGGTGTGGGAGAGGCAGGGAGGATGAAAGCGGAGAGGGAAATTATTTTTTGGTTGGGGTTTTATTATTTTGGTCCCACTCCGCTGCAGTGACTGTCTCCAGGCTTTGCACAAAAATAGTTTGTCATTTCCATCTCTGTAACGCTCTTTACTGCCTGCAGTAAAAGGTTGAAAGTACACACGTGTTTTTCTGGCCTCTCTTTAGTCCAGCCCCTGTGAATATATGGTACAAAGTGAGCACTACATTTATCTCTGACCTTTTCACCATGTCTTGCATCTGTTAACTGAAAAAAGCAGAAGATGTCCCCAGCCTCCTCTCCCACAGAGCAGATGATACTGGTGACTTGATTTACTTTATCTCTATCAGTCCCCACTTGCCTCAAATCTTTCCAAATGTCTAATTTATCTAAAGCCTTCATTGCTCTAGCTACACTGGGGAAAAACAAAACAACCGCCCCAAAAACCCCAGCCACTGATTTTCAGGGAGAAATATTTAAAAATTCCAGATGCTGTGCTCAGAAATTTAGTAACACCGTAATTAACTAGGACAAAAATTTCTCTCTCTGGATGTGCTAAACAGCTGACTATCCTCTTTCCCCAGCGATTTCAGGCTATCGAAGATGTTTCCGTAACATCAGAACTGTATTATCCAAGTATTGCAAGCCTCTCTCATAGCACCTCCAGGAAGGTGGGACAGTGCTGCCATCCCCATTTGACAGGTGGGGAATGGGGAACTGAGCCACAGAATTTATCTAAGACAGGCCAGGTGGGTTATCTTTTGAATATACCTGTTCCTCCCTGCTGCTTATAAAGGTAGGTCGTTGACGTTTTATAAAATTACATCCATAATCCTGTATGGCTGCAATCAGCTGAGATGAATACCACTCTTTGAGACTCAGCAAGGTCACCCAGAAAGTGAAACGAGCCTTTGTATTTTACAAATGACCTGGTGAATAATATGTGCGTCCCCTTCTGAAGTGTTAGGTCCTGAAACGTTCAGATGGCATCGCTGGGAAAGGCAGGGGGGTGCTGAGCAGCTCCTGGGCTTGGTCTTGGGCTGACTACCTGGGTGTTTCAGTTCTTCAGGTTGCATCTAAAAAGGGAAATAGCGCAGAGAAATCTGCCTGTGCTCAGCTGCACCACATTTCTCATCATCTTGGATAGTCAAATTGCCAGTGCTGAGTGCTCATTTCTAGGGGTTGTGGCTCAAATCCTCCCTCTCCAAGAAGAATACATCAGGAGACTGACTTGAAAAAACTTGCAGTTTATCTTGTTCCTGTTTATCTTTTGCTGGTTGCATCTGCAGGAGTCTCAAACTTCCCCTCACTAGAAGCTTTTTAAAATTACTGCTGGGAATCTCAGGTAACCCAATTCCAGGTACCGAGGCCTAAGGAAAAACTTTTGCATATGGAGGGATGCAAAAATCAAAAGGTGACTGGGAGGGTAGACATAGCACTTTCTCATGGGGACTGCAGGAAAGCATCCTAAAGGTCAGGACTGGAAAACGTTTGCACAACTCTTTCCTGATGCTTTGCGTATTTCAGCACAAACCCACATGCTGGGGCTGTAACGATACACCCTAATTAAGCACCACTGAGAATCAGATCGGACTTGCATTCAAAGCAGAAATGAAGTTGACCGCTTGGTGCTCCCCAAGCCTGGGTCCTTGGGCAGAGGCTGTGATTGAAATGACCTTATATACAATCAGTCACAGGAGTCAAACTCCTCCTCAGCGAGGATTCATCCGGGGCGATGGGAAGCCTTTCGCTTCCTCTCTGAAATCAGAGTCACAAAGGCGTGCCGACTGGTTGAGGAAATTATATTTTATTCAACTTATCAGCATGTGAAAGATAACGGAAATGAGCTGCAGAACCAAGTCGCAATCTCTTCTGTGACGGTGATTGCGGAGGGGGAGAAGAAATACCGGAGCAGGGCAGGTATTATGGACTGCCGGCAGGTCCCGTGCCACCACAGACCTTTTACGTGGCCTTGCAAGGATGCTCGGAGCTGCGTGCAGGTGGTACGGCAGTCCCCATCCCTAACTCACAGAAAGCAAAAAGCCGTTCGGACGATGCGCCTTCCGCCGCTGGCAAACAGTCTTGAGGAAAACAGCAGCCACAAGGCCTGGATTAGGCAAATCACCGAGTGCTCATGGTTCACGTTGAGCGTCGTGGTGGCCTTGCTCTGCTGATGGCATATGGATCAGGAGCAAGGCGGGTAGTGTCTTGAACTGGGAAGCCATAGAAGTCTGGATGCTTAAGGCAGGCTCCCATAGCAGGAAGCTTAACGTAGTTTTAAGCGCTGTGCTCTTCATTTCCTTATCAAATGGGGTTAACAGCAGCATCTGGTAGCAGAAGAGGGATGTCAAGGCAGGTGGCAAAAGCTGCGGCGTGTTCAGAGCCCGTGGCCGTGGAGATCGCATACGGTCCTGTCCGGCTTTGCTACCCACGAGCCGTGTAAAGGGCAGGTTGTGTCCCAGGAATGGGAATTCCCCCTCAGGGTGCTTTTGTGCAGGAATGTAGGCAAAAAAAGAGAGCAAAGCTGACATGGCCGTGAAGCCACATGACATTTCTGGCTGTAATGATGCCTTTGCCATCCAGGGGGTATTCCCTCTTCTCCCCCTGAGCGAGTAAGAAGAGACCACACACCTGAAGTGGGAAACCCAAAAGTTAGGCTCAAGCTTAGTGTGGTCAGAGACAAAATATTTACTAGCTTGGTAGTAAACTTTGTACTGGCAAGTAATACTAATAAAAAGTGGTTTTGATGTATGCAATACTTATTGGTATATGTATTAAAACATGTGGTGGAATCTGGGGGCATAATAAATCGGCTGCTTTAGTTAAACCCAGAAGACGAGTGGCTGGTGGTTATGCTGGAGAAGAGGATAGGAGCAGAGCGAGGGTACCCACTTAACTGCTTCACTGCTGGACACGGCCACAAAAAGAGCCTTTTTACATGAAGGTACAAGGCCCCTGAACTAATGGTGTTTTCCAATAATGCAGTTTTCCTCCACTCTCCTGCAGACAAGACACCTCCCCTGGCCCAGAACATTTTCACTGCTATTTTATCACCAGACCTAATTTGATTTAACTAGCCTGGCCCAGCTCTTTCGCGTGCTCACAGATTAGGAAGTCCTGGTGATTACATGGACAGTGTTCATAAAATTCAATGTATCATGCAATTTGTAAGCAGGAAAAGATCAACACAATTTTATTTACTCCACACTACTGCAGGTTTGATTCCAGTCCAGCTCCCTGGGAAAAGGAAGATGAAGGCAGTCTGTGCAGGACATTGCTGATGTTCATGCTCCTTCTGTTCTACTGTCAACACCTTTTTAAAATATTTTCTCCCTCCCTTTGCACTTGGATACTGGAGACAAGCATTTGTATCTCCTCTGAAAGGTGTATTCAAGTGTGCTTTTTTCCCTATGTAAGGGACTCCTCCAGTTACTTGTATGTTTGAAGGGGAAAATCTTCTTGATGTGTAGTTTAAGAGAACAGGGTAAAAGATTGTTCTTATTTGTATGTTTATATGGATTTGGAACATTTAGCATTCATAACCAAGAAGTTCAGAATTGTCCTAGAGAAAGGTGATGGCAGAGGGAACAGATAAAAATTTTCTTGCTGTCTGCATGAGCAAGGCTCTCATTAAATTCATAAGAAATAGCAACTGTGCTTCTCCATTTAATTTGCTTTTGCAGGAATGAAATGCACTCATTTTCCCCTATGCAAACTTGTTTGAAGAGCTTAGAGATCCTGGGGCCTGATCAGTGCCTATGCGGTACGGGGTTCAGTATATAACCCCACGAATGGTGCCTTCATTCGTTTAGGAACTCGTTCCTGATAAACATCGTCACTCCAGATTAGGCTAAATACAGCACTCTGCCTTCCCTTAGCAGGACTCATTGCTAACAATCGTATGTTAGATGAAGTAGCCTGGGGGTTCTTTATATTTAACATCAAAGCAGGGCAAAACAAATGCAATTACAGTCCAATAATGAAATTTGTATCTGTTGTAAATGTCCTTAGCTACATAGCAGAAAATCCAGATACAGATGAACTAAAAACAGCTCCAAAATGAGTGGTGAGGGAAAGTTGCAATTTCTTTTTAATTTATGGGGAAAGAGATAGCAGACAGTATATAAACCTCACAAAATGTTTACTTTTTTGTTTAAGCTGCGGAGTAAAAATAACTTTCCATTCATCATGTGAGTGACTGTACAGTATGAGGCCAACTGGTAAGCTGCTCTCAGTCCCAAGCAATGTGATGGTTTTGAATTCAGAGGCAGGGAAAGGGGATCTTCAGTGCTGTGCCTTGAACTAACGGCCAGCAAAGACCTAGTGCAAGACCACTCCTCATTTGGCCAAGATAATGCTTATCCAACCTAAGAAGAGCAGTTGGGAGTGGAGAAGTGACTTTACTCCTCCTTAGAAACAAGCACTTGTTCATTAGCGTTTCCTGTACCACCTTTGGAAATCAACTCTCAGCCTTTTTACAGAGTCGCAGAGCAAGAGCCCAAGAAGCTGGGAACAGGTTATCGTGTTTCCTAATCATGAATGTACAGTGAGCAAGCAGAAAATTAACAATAAATGCAGTCAGGACTCCAGCAAATTAATTCTCCATGATTTTGAATGAATCTCCTTTTGTCTGGGTCAGGACTGGTGGTGTTTCCCTAAGGGACTTTATGCACCATCCACATTTTTTGTATCTTAACTACGCTTATTTTAATATACCAACTGCTTCCTCTTTCTGCTGTGCAGTGGCAATTGTTTTAATTTAATGACCAGGCTTCTGTTCCCTTGCTTTTATTGAGTAATGTTGCAGTTTCAGGAGGGCTCCTTGAAGCAGAAGAAGTGAATATAAGTGCAGCCATTAATGTGAATAACCAGACCAGAACATGTCCCTGAGACTGCTGGACTGAAAATACATCTTTTGCTAGCTAAAAAATAGAAAAGGCTCTTGAACAAAACTCAGCTGAGGTGCAAACCCAGTTGTTTCCACCAAGTCCTGCAGTGGGGAGAGCCAGACTCTGAAGTTTTCCCTAGATGAGACACAGGGTAGAGGAATACTGCTGAGCTCCCCAGTGAGAAAATGTCGAGAGTCCTCACTCTAGCGGGTCCTGTGGCTCTGCAGACCGCCTGAATCACAAGGTCATGGCATGGTAAGTTAGTTACATCTTCTTTAAAACTAGCTAAACATATTTTAAATAATGCGCTCCACGAATGAGAAAGTATTTTCCACTGAGGTAGGTTGCATCATATCGGCTCTCTGAAGATTAAGGTTTACTGCTTGTTAATGCCACTTGCCAAGGACACGTTTTATTGCCTTTGTGTTACTGTATGTCAGTCAGGAATAAATCTCTGTAGAGCTTCTATCTCGCTCTTCAGCCACACGTAACCTCATTTATATTCAACAAACTTTCCTTGCCTTCTCTCTCCCTTGCCTCCCGCCCCCTCTTCCTTCGAAGAAGGCATTTCAATGAATCTGTGCGGGCACAATTTAGGACTGAAATGGAGATCTCTATTCAGGGGCTGAACAAATTCTCACCAGCTTCCTTAGACGTAGGGCTAAGCTCCTCGGTTCCCTTCGCCCCTTTGTCTGCGAGTTTTTCGGGGCCAGACTGCCAAGTTCAAGCGAGGCTCCGATCTCTCCTCTTTCACAGGCCTCCTGATTAGTGGCTTTCTTTTTCCAAGACTATAGATACAATTATTAGAAATTCCTTTTTTTGTGAACACATTGAATGAAGGTATGAATGGAGATGCTAAGACGAAGAAAGTGAGAAGCTTAATATAACTTCGGCTTCTGTAGTTAATTAGATTTGGATGGCTTCAGAGGAGCAGCTGTATTTTTTTTTTTTTTTAATTGAAGTTACATAAAGGGCTATTCAAGGTATTTTGGGTGGGGAGGGGAGACTGTATAAAATAAAGAAGCTGTGAGATGGGTCTTGGAAATACACCCTCTCGCCCTCTTCCTTTTTGGGAAACAGTTGTGGGGAGAGTAAGAAGAGAAAAAGAAAAAATGTCCCATCACCAAAGGGAATAATAGAATCACTGGCGCTACTGCTAATACCCTGTGTCTAAGGCACAGTAAGCAAAATGCATATGCAAACAGGAAGATTTCTTTTTTCGTTCAGAGATAATCTGAAATGCACAAGTCCGAAATGCCTTCCTTTGCACATCCACAACACTGGATCTCAAACTTTAAAAGGACATTGCCAAGATAAAGATCACATTCAGCATTTAAAACATTTCAAGAAACCATGGCCCTTCCTATCTGCCTGAAATCTTCAAGTTGCTAAAAGAAGGCACGGATTTTGAAACCCAAGTGACGTCGCAGCAGTTATGCTCTGTGTTTATTCTTCACCCTGCCCAGTGAAGGAAATGAGTCTGGTCAGCTCTGCCTGCTGTTTCATGTCATGCCAGTTTTCTCTTGCACCACACACACTGCAGCTGCCTCTGCAATCCCAGACCTGCCCAGAAGCTCAGCCTTAATTGAATTTTTAAATACATAAAGAGATGGACAGTAGCATTAGGTTTTGCAACCTGGTGGGTTTTTTTTTTTCTTTCCCCTTAATCTACATGTTAATCCCAAGGCACTTTAGGAAAGTGGCTCTCTTTCACCAAGGGTGTTTCGGGAGCTAAATCCTCAGCTCATGCAGACAGATATCCATTGACTGCAATTGTGCTGATTTGTCCTCAGCTAAGCATGCAAGCCTGGGAGAGGGTGTCCGTCACTTCAGTCACACCAACACACTGCACCGATTTCAGGGTGGTGACTACAGGATCACATTGATTAGATTGCTAAATCAATCAGCGTATGTGAGCCTTCTCGCCTAGGTTATCGATAGGGTGAATCTGGAAGGAAAATTCTGCCCTTGGTATCCCACTGTACTATTTATAGAGGTGGAAGGATGTGGAAACAAACAAAAAAAGAATTCAGCTATTTGCCGCTATCTAAATTTTTGCAGTTCAGCAAGAAATGCCACTTACAAAATCCCTGTTTCCTAAGTTGGAATTCTCTGATGTCTAATAGTACACATACGCTCAGTGATATTCTTCTCTCAAAGAGAGGCAGTACTTTGGGCTTTAGCCCCCTAACCAAGTGAATGTTTTCTTAGAAAACTGTAGGAGGGCATCTCTGAGGTCTTCACTTCTTTATCAATATTCTTTTTAAATTGACTGATGTGTTGGGAGGGAGGCGATTTGTCAGCACAGCCTATCAGTCTCATTTCTTTCTCTTTCTCCTCTATTTGGAGGTGAAATAGAAGTTTTTATGAACTTAAAATTATTAAAAAGGCAAAAAATAAGCTCAGTTTCCCAAAATGTCTGCAATGATTTGTTTAGGGGGAAAAAAAGTTGTTAGCATGGTATGAGGCTTTGAATTGTTATTTTTTTGAATTCAAAAAATGTTATGGAAATGTTGAAATGAAAAATTACTTTAAACTGAAATAAGAAAACATTTAATAAAACATTTCAGACTTCTGAGTGATTTTTGTCAAATTTGTTAACACATTCTTAAGACGTTGTGAAAACAGGAAAAAAAAAGTGTGAAAATTTTTCCAGATACTTCATATTGGATTCAACTATACCAACCTTTTGTCAGTTCAGAACAGTATAAATACCATCTTTCCTTATGACACTTGAGAAGGAAAAAAAAAAAAAAAAAAAAAGGAAAAAGCTTGATTTGCCCTGTGGATTTAATGGTTGGAGGAAAGGTGTAGGTGCCTAGACTAACAATGAGCAGCGCTGGTGGGTTTGCAAGAATTCTGGCATGAACTTCTGGGTTCAAGACTGAGTGGATGGTTTAAGAGTAAGAAAAAGCTGCCAGAAAATATATGCGGTATCATTCTCAGGAGACAGGGTAGCAGTACCAAGGAATGGAGTTTGTGGCATTTGGTTTCTGGTTTAGAGACCAACTTCCAGTTGCTAAAGCAAGCAAGCCACCTCCAGCACAGTCATGATGCAGAGATGTTTTCTTTTACTGTAAACATCTTAGCTTCGTTACTAGAGATTCCAAGCTCTATAAAGTCTGAAAATCAAAATAAATTAACGTGCCTGGAGTTCATCACTGCCACAACTAAGCCGCTCCCACTACGCAAGATAAATCTTTTTCAACGAGCTTAGCTGCCTCTAAGTTGTTGTGCAATTCTACCCAAAAAACATTTCTCATTTTGCTGTTGACCTGTACCTTTCTATTAACTGGTCTCTCAGAATAAAGGTATGTGTTCTTATTAAGGAGTGTCTGCTGCTGGGAAGAGGAGGAAGGAGAGACAAAGGATGAGGTTATGGTTATTAGGAACCAACTGGATCGCCCATATGCAAGGGTTGAAAAAAATTTTGGCTAAAAAAAATTGATGGAACTTAAAGTATTGGTATATGGCATAAACCAGATCATTTGAAGGAAACAGAAACATGGCAGAAAAGCTGTCACTGGAGTATTTAAGAAGGTACTGGGAAATAAGCAAAAGTCAGCACTGACCAGCAAAAGGAAATGGGTGGTGGGAGCAGAAAGGTTTATCAATAACTTGTTGGAAAAATTACTAGCAACTTTTTCCTGTGCCTTCAATAGATAAGCTCAGTAGCAATTCTGGTCCAAATATCTGTGCCTAGAATTTAAATTCACTCTTTAAATATTTGTATAGTGACTTAAAAATTCCCTTTCTGTAAATATTCCCAACAGGATAAGGTGGATATTGAAATGTTTGCACACAAAAGGTGTAGTCACCGTGAAGGCAAATCCATTAAAAAAGTGTTGAGCAAATATTCAGAGGAAATGAGAATAAAATGAATGAAAAAGGCTTTAAGGGGGTTTGGAAAAGAGGCAGGTGAAGTCATTGTGATAGTGCCATGTCAGATTAGTGCTCTGAAAGGGCTGTAGAGTTCAAAGTAGTTAAGACATTATTTACTCCTGCAATAAAACAAGTATTATTTTTACTCACGTTAATCAGTAGACTTGTAAACCCATTAGAGAACGTAGTCCACATATAATAGGAAGGAGAAAAATCAATGTAGAATGGTAAACTAGTAACAATGAGTGAAACTAAACGAGTTTTCTGCGATTTCCTACCTTTTCAAATTGCATTACTTATTAGAATAAACCCTTCAGGGAGCTTGCTGTAGACCTGACTGAAATACCATAGAACAAATTGGTAACTAAACAGGGCATCAAAATAAAAGAGTAACTCAATAATATAATCCTTTATCCAGAGGTCCTAACTACTAATCTGACTCTATCACTGGGCTGTCTGATTTGATACGTTTTTTCTAAGGGTATTCAGATTCAATTACCTTGATTGGAGAATTACATGGCACTCATCTGGAAGTAAATCTACTGCAGTCTACACAGCCTTAGGAAGCAGCTGCCATGCTCTCAGACATCAAGTTGCCAAAAGCCTGTGGTCAGAAGATGGCTAAGAAGGAAACTAGTAGGCTTCAAAAATGTCTAGGAAGTGTTCAAGTTAATTATATCCATGACCTCCAAGAAATGGTCTCCAGACTGGGTCAGTGTTTAAAATGGCAGGAAGGACTTGAAGGAGCCCTTGTGAAACAGTCGCGGTTGGTGGGAGCTACCGTAACCGCTGCATTGTCCGGATGCAGAAAGGGCTGAGTTTTATTGATGTTCACATTACGGATGTACTGGGAAGCTGAGACGGGGAAGAAAGCTTCATTAGCTTGGGAAGTGTAAGGTCCTGATTAGCCTCTCTGCTTTGAAGCACTTGGGGCCAAGCCTTCATCCCTACTATGGTTTCCTTAATGTTCAGTGGAAAGGCAAAGTTGCATCCAGAAAGGATCTTAGGTCACCTCACGTAAGTGCCTATAGTTTGGTCGGGAAAAATTTAGAACTAGGAGATAGTAAAGACCTCGCTAGCATTATAAAACCACAGTGCAGCTAACAAATTGAAATAAGCTACGTTTTTACATCTACAAACCTGTATGTTTCAATAACTCATGAATGAATAACACCCTATGCACACACAAACACTGCTGTTTTAAAGAATGAGGAACATGTTTTGCAGCATCAGAAAAGGATGAGCTGTGTAACATTGTTATCTTGGATTTATAATAGTTCTGTGTCCTCTTGTTTCTATTCAATCAGAACATTTAGCACTGCCATTGTCTTAAGAAAATCCCCTTTACCAAGCAAAAAATACTTTGGATATATTAAGTAATAATGAAATCCAGTTATTGTGATTGTAAGCATGTATCTTAAATTAAATGGAAGTCTCCCTTCAAACCTGGGTTTATTGACCGTTCTCAGCACAGAGCTGGCTAATGCTCTCTGTCTATCCCTAATACTTTCGAGATGATTTTCTCTGACTTGTATTCCAAAAAAGAAGTCAGATGAGAATAACTCCTGCTCTTGTCACTGTAAACATAATCCATAACTGTGCACGTGAGTCACTGGGTCACGACAACATGATCGTGACTCTGTATGAAGAACAGGTTTGAGGATCTTCACTGATTGCTCATTTGTTTGTTTGAGGAAAACATCGTATTCACCTTCTGCACTATAGGAAAGACAGGAAGAGCCAAGATGTGTGATAGTGGGATGACCTGAGCCTGCACAGAAGCAGAAAAGGTAAAATAGAGTTCTTGCTTCCAGAAAGAGTTCAGCATTGACCAACCTGTAATCCAGCCAAGACCATGACGTGGTCTTCAGAAAGTTATGAGAGGGGAAAAAATCATAACATGGTAATGGAGGGACACCTTCATCAGGGTTGAGCCACTTAATCCAGATTCTTATGTTCAAGATAAATAACGAGCTATCAAAAATACATAGGACACAACTCCTCCATGCCCCTCCATGCCAGCTCCTCCAGTTCTACAATACAGTCCAGATATACAGTGCATAAAGTTTAGCAGAATAACATTGATATAAGAAATATGAACCATCTTACAAAAATTGATGTGCATGATGGTGGGACAAGCCTATGAATACAAATAGAGAAAATTAGTGCTTTCCCCATCTTTCCAGAGAACCAGGGGTGGAAAATGAATCCCCCCTCCCCCCCCCCCCCACCTCCCCCCCCCCCCCAAAAAAAGTGCTAACAGGAAAAGGAAAGAGTCCTTGCTACCTCCCAGAAACATAAAAATGTTGATAGGACAGTGTAGATGGCAGATTTCAGTGAAACACAGACATTATTCTGGAGAAATCACTTATATTGCTTTTGGTTACGGATTTTTACCTGACCCACATAAAAGTAGTGCTCAGAGAGCCTAGATGTGATAATGGTGGCTCTGACCCTTAGAAGGACACTAAAAAATGGTCTTCAGAGAATTCCCTTTCATTTTACCAGTATACTAAGGCAATAGATATGGGATTAGATTAAACCAAAACCAGAAAATCCTTTGAAGATCACCCCATCACCTTTCCAATGCAGAATCAGTTGGTGCATTTTCAAAATTCTTCTTTCCACTCACTTTACCAGGAGAACCAAGGCTTTCTCCAACAGAGCTTCCTTTGGAGTCTATTCAAGGTTTTGAATGAGGTTTTCATTACGATTTTCCTCCCTAATATTTTCCATTGCTTAATTTCATCCCATTATACCTAATTACACTCCCCTGAGCAACTTGAAACTATTCTTATCCTTCCCTTCAGATACTTACAGACAATTATCTTGTTCCCTATCCCTATTTGCCAAGTTACAGTTATTTAGTTGTTTTAACCTTCTGTTCCATTAGCTTGACTTTCCTGTTATCCAAAGACTATACAGTACCTTACTTAATAGGAAAGAAAGATTTGGAATGACTCATATTATTGTAAGCATAATGGGTTAGGTTTGCAAAATATTTGTCTCCTCTTTGCAATCATAGTCAGAAGTATTCCATCACATTTGAAACTCCTAGTTCCTTGCATTCTGTGGATGGTTATCAAAAAGATTTGACCTTTTAAAAATTTCATAATTGATGTACTAGTGTGCTGCTGCTGAGTATTATTGACTTCAAGGATTTATTAGCTTTCTTCTTCCATTACGTTACTAAATAGCTACCTTATTGTTCCACACTGGTGATGTCATCTAAGGATTCTTGACCAAGACTTTGGAATATCAATCAAGGAAGAGACTATCTGAGGTTAACTGTAAGACCAGACTTACTGGATGACTTCTGTAACTAAATAGTTGTGGCACAGCTATCCAGACTACTGGATTTCAAACATTTCTGAAGTTCTCCCAAAGAGAAAATTTTACAAAAGAGAGGGAATAATAGTTTGGTAGAGTCAATGTGAACTAAATCACTGAGTTTTGCGTCAGTACAAATGTTCTGTTCTGTTCAGATTTGTGGGTTTTAGCAATAACAAAACCCTGCTCAATTAAGCCTCGACTCATCTCACCTAAAGGCAGCCGTGTAGAAGATAAGCATAGAGACTAACCTAGTTCCTCCACCGGCATCTCTAGAAAGTGATGTATTTCACCTGTCTTTGATGTTGATCTTGGTGTATAACATGCTCCTAGAACACATTTTCACAATCCACCAGTAACACAAAACCAGAAAATACTTCAGACACAAGCAGCTTTGGAAACAACTCACTAGACTGTAATGCTCTCAAAAAAACCAAGGTATTTTATGAGCCGTGGCATTAACAAAGTCTTTTTCCTTATCTATCTGGGTGGCTTATTCTTCTAGTTTCCTCTCCTTTCCCTCACTCCACCAACTGCTAGGTACCCAGGCTGGATAGATACCTACTCACACAGCACAGTCTTTTTCTCTCCGTGACTATTGGATCTCCTCCTCTAGCCAGTTGCTGATCTCATGTACCTCTTGGGAATGTAGTATCACCAGGATATTACAGGCGAGTTATAAACCCATCTTCAAAATGGAGCGAAACAGGCCAAGAGATCCCAGAGTTATTAAGTGCAGAACACAGACGGACAAATGATAGTATGTTCACAGAAGCCTTTTTCCCTTTAGAAACTCAGCTGAAGAAAGAATAAACCCTTTAGACAGAATTAAATATATTTTTTTTTAATTTTATTTTATCAGGGACTTGCTATCATTTTCCCCCTTGATGCCATGAAAATTGAGAAACTGGGAATCCAATTACAAAGGCGAGATAAAAGGGAATGATAGTGAAGAATTTTAATTGGATGGAAAAGACATGGAATGCATGTTCACTAGATACATGCTTCAAAAGCTTTAGCACTACAAGTGTACAGGCTGGGGTCACTGTAGAAAGGGATATAAGGTGACTTAAACACAGAAATAGTGAACCACGGCTCTGGTTTTCAATCAATAGGGCCAGCGAGAGCTGCTGGACCTCTGGTGCAATTGATTACTTGCAGAGGTAGTAAACAGTGTTACTGACATTTAGAATGTGGCCAAACCAAAATTGCTCATCTCTTTTGTCAGCTTTATTTAAAACGTGAAAGCCCTCAGCAGCAAGTACCAAGGATTTGGTAACCTTTTATTTCCAAGGTTTACTATAAGGAAAAGGACATGTTGTTTGGGGCTGTGTTCTGAAGAGATCTTACTGTTGTTTTGGTTTTTTTAATTATTTTTACTTCTGTAAGCTGCTGTAGTAGAGAAAAAAAGGACATAGTCTGCTCTTTCATGTACAGCATGGTGACCCAAAATCTTCTTGATACTTTAAATGAGAAAAGTCCGAGTTGTTTGGCTTGAAATATGATTTGAACTTTGCAGAACTTTCCTGCTAAGCATGGCAAGTAGCAGTCATTCAAGCCCTGCTAAGGTAAGCAAAACTGGTTTGCATGCAGGAAGTCTCAAAATTTAAATCCAGCTGAGCCTGAGCATTCCTCAAAACAGTTTGGTAAACTTTATCTTGTGGTATCTCCAGACCCAGGGGATGCTGGCATTTAAATTACAGTGCAAACCCGATGGCAAAACTCCCACTGATTTCAAAGATGTCGGGATTTCACTCCTCAGAATGAGATCATCTATCAAACCGCCTTGTTCAGCCCCTGTGAATACAGGAGCGTGCCACCTCATGTATCCAACTACAATTCAGGCTGAGGTGTGTGGTTTTAATCTCTTTCTTTGAGAGAGCAGCCCAGCATCTGACAAGACTTTGGAGTTAGGATATATACCGTGAATTAAATTTCGTTGCTGCTGGGCCCTGTTTGTGGGGAAACTATTTACCTTTTAAATGATGCACTTTCTCAGACCTGTCACTGTAAAGCAGACCCACACCTGACTCTATAGCTTCTGTTAATGGACCTGAAGAAGTTTTATTGGAAGGACTGCAGGAAAACAGAAACAGCCACCCCAGGTTTGATGGTCCATCCAGTGAAGTTGATGCTAGATCTTCCAAGGAAAAGATATAAACATGCCCATAATGGATACTATAAAGATCCTGCCCACAGCAGAAGCGTTCCCCCAATCCATACATCTGCAATGCAGACAATGAAATCTCCTTCTCTTACAAGGGAAACATGAAGGTACCTCCTGTCCTTCCTTCTCAGACATCCTTCAGGAAGGACAGACAACCCTGCCTGCACAGACTGAGAAAGAGTCACATCTTTAAAGCGCAAAACAGGCTGGGGTTTACACAAATGAACCTCTACTTGTAGTTGTTGATCCCAAAAACCATTGCCATATTGTGTTTAGCTGCTGCCTCATTCTTTGCCGTTAGTGACACTTAAAGGCGTGCACTGGTTTTTGCACTGTGAAGGTGAACTCTGAATCTTGTCTCGTATCCATTGCACGTGTACAAGTCTGTGCACCCGTACAGACACAGAGACAGTTCTTATATGCCTAGGCTTAATGGGGTAGCAGCCATAACCTGGACCTAATAAAAATACAGATAACACACATTAAACTGCTGCAGTAATCCCGAGATCAGTGGTGACGCAAGCTGGCAAGTCTATTTGAGTCTGGAAGAGGACAGCCATGTTTTTACAGTGTTCTGGCCTAACAGTGGAAGCCTGGTGCTGCCTCACCTGTCCTGCCTCCACATATAACCTCTATGAAGCCAAAAGGTGAATACCCATCTTTCTACGTCCCAATGACGTAGCAATGCACTGTGCTGGACTCAGTGAACTAGCACACACCATCTCTGCACTCGTAGCATGACCAATTCGTAACCTGCTTGACCTGTTACGGCACACTAAAGAGCTGACTGCATTGCTTTTTAGGAAGAGCTTTATTCTCCTCCACTGTCTGAAAGGTCAAACATCTTTCACCTTCACAAATAATTGGTAATACTAAGACATGCTGGAGAACTGATTTTTTTCTGTGCAATTTGAAATGACGTTTATCATAGAATCATAGAATGGTTTGGGTTGGAAGGGACCTTAAAGATCATCTCATTCCACCCCAACTGCCATGGGCAGGGACACCTTCCACTAGACCAAGTTTCTCCAAGCCCCATCCAACCTGACCCTGAACATTTCCAGGGATGGGGCATCCACAACTTCTCTGGGCAACCTGTTCCAGTGCCTCACTACCCTCTCAGTAAAGAACTTCTTCCTTAAATCTAACCTAAATCTACCCTCTTTCAGTTTAAATCCATTACCCTTTGTCCTATCACTACAGGCATTGCAAAAATCCCTCCCCAGCTTTCCTGTAGGTCCCCTTTAGGTACTGGAAGGCTGCTGTAGGGCCCCTCCTCGTCTCCCCTGCTTGTCCTTCCTAAAGAGCCTGTATCCTTCCATTCCAACGCTCCAGTCAGAGGAGCCATCCCACCATGTTTCTGCGATGCCAGTAAGATCACAGCCCTGCAGGCGTGCGCACGTCTCTAACTCCTCTTGTTTATTCCCCATTCTAGTGTGTTTGCACAGAGGCATTGAGGTTGGGCGCCCAGTGAAGCTGACTGAGTGGCTGGAATTCCTTTGTGCTGCTCTTCAGGTGCTCTCCTGCTGAGCTGTGATCCCTTTCCAGGCTCTGGGCATCTATTGCTGGCCCTGGCATCAAACTGGTCAGAGTGGGATGGATTGAGGTTCTGGGTGGAAGCCGTTGGCCACCATGAGGGTGGATGGTGGAGACCCCCCCAGCCGGAGCTGCGGCCTTTGGTCTCGGGCAAGTGGCCACCCTTCTGCCTTGAGGATCAGGTGGGATGAGCATCCTTGGCTTGAGCAGATGGTCACAGTACCCGGCTGCTGGGTTATGTGGACTTCAAATCTCTCCACTAGGGCAGTGGAGAAAGGGAAAAGAGAAATAAAATAACTGAAATGGTCACTGATTTATTTTGACCTCAAGTTCTAATTAAAAATGCCATGTAAATATAGAAAACTTCAGGTAATTTTTGGAAATCAGTGCTTGTACAGGAGCCTCAGTGTATACCAGAGGGACTGAAGATGAAAAAAGAATTATATCTCTATTCCTGTCTCTGATTTATATCTGTGTTTGTATCTACATCTTCTCTATATCAAAGTCTCCAAACCGTCTCCTTTGCCACTCTAAGGATATTTATAATACCTTCAACATAAACTTTTATATAGACCAAGTATTTCCAAGTAAAATTTTATTTTTTTGTAATTATTGTAAACTGATTTGATTGTCCATCAGCAGAATTGTAGGGAGACATATTGACACCTGTACCTTTCAATAGCACCCCTCCTTCTCCACCCTAAAGGCTGTTCCAGCTAGCAAGCTCTTTCCCTTTCCAGTAGGTAATTACAGACACTATTTCCCCCACCTCTAAAGACCTGCAATCCCTCTTTCTGGAAACCAGCTATAAGCGTTACGTAAATATATATAACTCTGTTCAATTATTTTCTTGCCCTTCCCATGCTACGGATCTATCTACTAGTAACTTCTGTTAAATTACACACCCTCCTTATCTTGAAAGAATCAGGCACAGTCTGTCTGAAAACAAACTTGATTATAAGGCAGCAATAACAGATGGCAGCAAGTCAAAGAACATTATAGATGTCATTTGCCAAAAGAATTTTCTTACAGCTTGTGGACACTGAGTTATTGACACAGACTTTGGGGTTTTTTTGGGTGCCTGGCTTTTTTTGCAATGTTGTTTTCATTATAGTATTATGATGGTAACGTTTTCTACAGGCTGTCATTACAGTTTGCTCTGTAGCTCTTCCTGGAGGTTCCTTTTGGGACCTGAGTATGAAAGACATATAGGTGAGATAATTAATTTCAGAAATCTTTAGATATTGACTATGGACTGACTGAGCTAATCATCAAAAAGTCCCTTTGGATACAGTTGAGAGGAAATCACCACGAAATGGTGATTCAGCTGACCTAGCTTAGGTAGCTAACTTAGGCTAGAATGGCTTTTTCCTTCAAGTACTCGTTTCCCCCCATTGATTTTAAAGGAAATCTAGACAACTAATTCAGACAAAGAACCACTAAAGACAACTATCATTTTGTGAGAATAAACCTACCCAAAAGACAGACAGTGATCCTCAAGAAATCATTCAAAAAGGACTACAAACAGAAGGACATAAGAGGTTTTGCATACTTAGAGTGAGATGGTTCTGAGCTGTATATTTAGCCATAGAAACAGTAAAAATTACCTATTAGTAAGCACAGCAATTTTTTTGCAGATGTCACAGCAGGGAGAATTTTAAGAAAACAATGGTGGAGGTAAGGAGAGCAGTTTCTGAGGATGTTTTCAAGGAATGCCTTCCATGCACTGTGGGAACAGGAGATAAAAATTATCTTGTTTGTGAAATTTAATAAAGAATGTCATAACTCTGGCACTGGAAATAGGAGGGAGTAGGGAATGACCATACTGATTATATACAAGAAAGTATTTGCACGATGGAGATATAACATAAAAAGTCTTAGAATTTTGTGCTGAAGCAATGGAATGGGAGAACCTTTGGAAAGATACATGACTGGAATCCACATTTTCAAAACAATGAGCAAACAAAATGGTCTCTGCTGGAGCCTAGGAAAAGCACATGCTTGATTTTCTTTTGCTTTTGCATTCTGCAAGGCTTTATAGCACTTATCTGTCTCACTTTCCTAACCAGCAACTGTGTATGTGTTACATGCAGTTCTCAGCTTACTCTAATAGCTGGTGATGGACTCTTATATGTATTTAAAGGCTGAAGATTATTCAGTAAAGTCATTGGAGCTTTTCTTCACGGTACCCTGCAGATCCCTCTCCATTTTTTGGGGAAGCATTGGTGGAACAGAAGACTATCTGGATCTTTGCAGCTCAGTCAGTTGTTCATCTTCTAACTGATACCATCAGGCTGGCACCAACAACTAAAGGAGTTGACTGCCACACCTACTGTCTAGCTGAAATTTCCCTTGCTGCATTTTTAGCCCACGATTACTTTCTTTGTGCATGGGGGCATGAAGAACAAATAATTTTTTTTTCTTTGCAGCAGTCTTTAATGTATCTCAGGATTGTTATACCTTCAGTCTTCTTTTCTCCAAGCCAAGCAACCCCTTTTTTTTCAACTCTCCTTTGTAGACTGTGCTTTCAAGACCTCTAATCATTCTTCCTGATCTTCTCTGAACTGTCTTCAATTAGGCCACATCTCTCTTGATGTTTACTGAACAAAGTCACCTGGATCTGCTGAATTTGAAGTAAACACAACTAGTGGTGCGAAGCTGTGCTGGAGCGCAAGAGGCAAAGATTGTGGTTCAGAACAAGACAATTATGTTAATAACTTCTTATCCTCAGTCCATGTGTGTTCTTGGGAGTTGTCAGCTGAGCCCTAAGGAATGCTGAGCCATTGGTATTCACCATCTTTATTCAAATTAAACCACATAAATAAAAAGTGCCAACAGACAACAGCCTTTGAAGATACTGAATCTCTAACGCATATTGCTTTTCATTGCTGTGCTTTATTTTCACTTAAATAATAATGAGATTTTGGAGAGGAGATAAGGCTGGGGGGCACACCTAAACCTGCACCTGGGAAGTGCTGCTGATTCTGGGCATTGCAGTCTGTGGGCCTTGGTTATCCACCAGCTCTACTTGCTTTGAGCAGCCCGACATCTGCAGTTACTGGGGACCTGTATGTACCAAGCTAAAAAGTTGCACAAGTAGTCACGCGTTGGGAAGAGTATCTATGTTTTCTAAATAAACTCTACTTTCTGGATTTCCCAACTTTCCAGCATCTCTCCAGCTTTTTAGGTTGCTCACTTCCTTTCAGCAACAGCTTGTGTCTTCATGCTCCCTTTTCATTCCTCTCCACGGTAGTCAGGTTCACAACCACTCTCCCAGTACTGCTCATGCACAAAATGGCGCATCCATCCCCTCTGCATGTTTGCTGGTTTGCACCGTTCTTGTACAACACAAACTTCCCACCCCACAGTTTATACCTTCTATCTTTCTATTCTCTGCTTCTTCACCAAATGTCCCCTCCAAGGAAAAATTGCACCCAAACACCTGGTAAAACCAGTCCTGACTCAATTTAACCTAAGCTCCATTCTCCAAAAGTCCCACTTTCAGTACCTGACATGCTTTTGTACCTCTCCATTGCCAATCTCGCTTCCCAAACTCTTAGTGGGAAGAACTTTTCGGGACTCTGCATTGCACAGTGTTGGAGCTCAAAGTCTTCCCTTTGATCTCAGAAGACCTGGAGCCTCCCCTCTCTCCCTGCAGTTCCCTTCCACCACACCTTAGCTTCACAACATTTTGAGAGAAAAAGTAAAATGCGGAAGAGAGAGAAAAAGGTAAAGTGGAATTTCCCCTGTTCCCTCGGGATATACTCTATGCCTCTCCCTTTCTCCCTAAATTATGTCTGCCAGCCCCAGAACCGATCTCCTAACATTATGTCATCTCCATATATGACGGTAAATAAAGCAGTGCAAAAGCCTTGGGTGTCAGAAGGAAAAAGCATATTAACTACCTAAAGAAAGATCCTGAACGAAAGCAAAGCCATGACTTCTTGCAGCATAAGGATTAGCTACCACAGAATATACTACTGAAGGTACATTATTGCTTCTATCAATATCTTAATAGCCTGATGGATGTGGTAAATATTTACAGCAATCCAGTAAGGTGGGGAATTCTGTATTATCAGAAATTAAAGCAGCTGCTATTTCAGTTTTGAGGAAAACGAACTAACTTTGTCTTTCTATTGAAAAATGACTTGTGTATTTGGGCCTTCATTGGAGTATACGTCAGTGCAGCTTTTTCTGTCTGCTTTCTGGCTCTGGCTCGATGTAGTACTAGGAGCAGCTCTGCAGGTTGAGGCCAACTCATTACACTGATCCTAGCCCTAAATCAAAGCAATCACCTGCGTGGAGCTCCAAGTCAGCTCCATTCACTCCTTCCCAGGGTCATATTGCTAGACCTCTAGTAAGAATTGCAGAGCGGTTCGGTGTCCTCAGTGCAACGAGAAGTTTTCACCTCCTCTCCTTAAGCCAACGTGGGACCCCATCAGTCCTTCTTTTCAGTCTCACGGGGCCAGGCAGAGAGCCACCGCAAACTCATCCCGTGGCGGAGTCATGCAGCAGGGATTGCTACATCCCATGAGAGAGCGGAGAAAACACAGCCTGGTGAGATAACTCTAATCAGCTAACAGCCCTGACTAGAACAGGGAGCAAAACATGTCGGCTGTCACTTACGATAGCATGCACTGTCCGATTTCATTCAGTTGGGCTACTTTTAATACTCATCTCCTTTCCTATTTAAGCATAGGTGATTCTTAATCAACTTTTCCTAACATGTCATTCTCAATTGTACTCACTGTCTGCATTATCCAGTCCAGATATTTTGGGGAAAGGACATGTTAGAACAAACATCTTTCCAGTTACGCATAAATGGGGCCATTAGGAACGCATACACCTTACAAAGTGTAGTTGCTTGAGTATATGCCTCTGGCATGCCTGATTTTCTTTTAGTATTTCCTTGTGTGTAGAAGACTGAGACCTCAAATTGTACAGACAAATGAACACCTCGATTCATGAATTTTATTTTTCTTCCCAACTCTTTCATTCTAGAAAGGTCATTGAGGAAGGCTCCGTATTTTATTTTGGTCAAAATTTTGGTATATATTCCTCTTTCAAGAAAAAACCTCAGAGCCCCACACTTTCTCCATTTTAGTCCCAGTTTTCAGAACTACATTCTCCATTAACTTCAGGGTTTTTTTGATATGATAATTGAGTGAGTACTTGCACTTAACAGACAACACAGAAAATAGTGTATCAAGGCTTGATCTTTCTTGAGTCATATCACAGATACATCAGGTTCTGTCTTGTCCAAGAACATCACCTCACCCTTTCTAATTTGGCTCAATTCCTTACTGTGCCTATCCATGCCAGCAACATTCTTTAGGTTTTCTCTCTATTGTTTCAATTCTATATTCACACAGAATGCAACATAAAATGATCTGTACAAAGTAGAGATCAGCCTGAATTATGAGGTTTGAGTCCGGTTCCCAGGAATATTCATGTCTGGGAGAACCAAATCTGGGGAATAAAGGCTTTTCTATGTAATAATTCTTGCAGTAAATGGTACAAGCTCCTTAAGACCCGCCACTTGTTGTACTGACTCTACTAAAGTGACACTGGAAAAGCTCTTCTTTAGCTAAATCACACCTATAAGGCCTTTTCACTGAGACAGCAACACCACTTGAATCAGAGCTGACCTACATGAGAATAACAAAGCAGATAAGGAAAATAAGTTTTTTTGAAAAAAAAAAAAAGAAAAGGGGGGGGGGGGGAGGGGAACCAGGTTGCTCCAGGAACAGGAAGAAGAAGGGAAAAGGAAGATTTGAATAGGATGGAGAAGTCCTAAAGAACTGGGATTCCCGTTTCTGCTGTGATGAGGAAGGGATCATAGTGATGGAGGCAGTTGCTGCCCCACATTACCCAGCTCCAACCCTCTCCTCTTTCTCCATGGAGGAAGCAGCAGGGTCTAAAATAGGCAGTTGAGCCACAACTGGTTTGCTCCTTTTCCCTGTTTCTTAGGAATCTCAACTCCACGGTGGTTGCCTGCCTTTCCTGTGCCCTGACATGGACATTGTGTCCAGCAATAAATTATTTTCTGTGAGCCTGCACCAGAAGACCCTCTGCAACAAAACCAAAGCACAGCCCTGAGATCCCATTTCTGCCAAAAAGCCATCAAACTGAGGTCCCCTGGAAGGTTTTTAGTCGACTATAGGTTGGTTAAAATCCAAGAAAAAATAAAAAAGTGCTTTCTAGTGCTCTAGCCGTAGTTTTCTTGGAGTGACAATGCATTACTGTAGGTTGCTACTCCATTTTCATCCTCTGCAAAAATGAGGTCTCTCATAATTAGTGTCTGGAAAGATAGCAGGTGTCCATGGCTGGATTTTTTTTTTTTTTTTTCTTCCTTCTCTTTTTTCTTTTGTAGCATAAAGGTGAGTTAACAACACTGTCTGTTCTGCTGAACTCAAGCTAGATCCAGCTAAACTTCAATTCATCCCAGCAGCAAACTGTTTATTAAAGACCTGTCAAATGTCGATATTCTGTGGATCATCACAGGAGCTGACAGTGTGACAAAGGCTTGAAATCCAGTGCATATCACTGGAGGATGCCATTAAAATGAAAGTGAGACCAAAACCTCGCAGCTGTCACTCATTATCTAGGACATTCTCACACAGTAGATCTCATACAGTTCCCTTTATCTAACATGGATCTCCTAACTTCCCCATTTTCGCTGTAACGAAAGAGCTTTCAAACAAAAACATTTTGAAACAAAAAAAAAATATGCATAAATCTTTATTAAAGATGTGCATTTCTACTCCATTTGGAGTTCTCCTGCACGTCCAGTTAATCACTGTATCTCTGTTTTTTGGTCACCTGCTGCTTATTTTATAGGCTGTTATGTTTTACAGCTTGAAAAGAAGAATAAATAGGAATGACTGAATTTCAACCATTCAAACAGAGCTTTTACAAGAAAAATTGTCCTCAGCCACTTGCCCTTATCTCAGACCAAGCCTGAACATAACTTTGTTCCAGTTCAAATGAGACAGGCTAATAATGTTTCTGTCCTCATTATTTTGGGGGTTTTCTCCCATTTTTCCAGTTCTGGTTCTGACTAGGAATTTAATGGCTGTGATAGCTAGATCAAGGCTGTATCAGTGCTGTCAGTGGACATCTCTTAGTCATGACAAAAAGCTGGGTTTAACTGTATTGACCAAAGGTAGGAAATACTCAAAGCCTCATAAACTCATTCTGAAAATGCTTGATATCCAGTCTGTCAGAGCAATTTTACACCCATTTAGCTCCATCAACATCAGAGACACTACGCCAGAGCAAAACCAATGTAGTGTTGACTCAGCCTTCTATAATTTTTAAGTCATTCTTGATTTACTTTAGGCTACAGTATATTTAATTGCCTCTTGTCTTCACTCCTGAACCCAGGGCTCAGGGAACCCTTTTCATTACAAAACAAGTGGCCAAAGGAAGATCCAAATACAAGACAAAATCTACAGCATAATTACTTGACTGTGATCTCATCATATGTCCTACGTAATTATGAAACGGTTCCACTTTTTTATACCTATAATTGCTACAAATTCATATTAAATGGAAGGTCATCCATATTAGCACAGCTTTTGGATTTATTACACTATTCTGTCACTGCTTTGATGTTTAAGATTTTGACAAATATCTTTGGTATAAAAAAACATATTAAAGGTAATTATGTCATTTACACATGGATTTTTGTGATTAAAGAATTTTATTTTTAGATTCTCAGTGCACAACTTACCTTACACTGTAATTATTCTAAAGTTTTATTTTGCATTAACATATACACAACTGCTACAAAAATCGTCAGAATAATTCTAGTACGACTGCAGGTTAAATTCTGTTCCATTAAGAACACAGAGTTAATAATGCCAGTCATATAGTTAAACTTAGGGGTAATTATACACATTTCAAAATATATTCTAA
This sequence comes from Astur gentilis, assembly GCF_929443795.1. Lineage (NCBI taxonomy): Eukaryota > Metazoa > Chordata > Aves > Accipitriformes > Accipitridae > Astur > Astur gentilis. The sequence goes on along the minus strand of NC_064919.1, from coordinate 84,510,019 downwards.
GTGTAATTACAGTGGAACTGCAGTAAAACTGCTATGCAATGAAAAACACTCTATTACCCAGCATACCTGAGGCAGGTGGAAACTTAACTAAAGCAGATGACTCAGTATTTAAGCCAGGTACTTGGAAAGTTTTTCAGGGACATGTCAGTTAATAAAGAACAGCAAAAATACAGGGATTTTTTTTTTTTTTAATCTTTGATAAATTACAGTTAAGTCTAATAACACACAGTAGTAACAAAAAGTCCATGACACTGACAGTACAAAAAAGTGTTAGAAAACTAGGCTATTCAGACCAAAGGTTTTGATTTTGGCCTCCATTTCTAAATGTGGTTAGCATTTGAAATAGGTAGCAGTTTTGGGGACTGATTAGACAGCAGTTATTTAGACTGGAGAAAGAAAAAGAGGATGGTATGAGAAAAGCCTGTGTAATACTGCCCAGAAGATGAAGAGCCCACTAGAAAGATGCCTGGAAAGATGGAAACCGTCCTGCGTGCCTCCTGCTTCTGCTTAGGAAAATGAGGCATATTTTTACACATTCTTTATGACTAAAAAGGGTGGCACTCGTGCATTACTTGACTATAGTAGCAATACTACCTCCTGACAGAACAACCCCGGAGGCCCCGAATACTGATTAATTGCTCATGACATAAGAAGTCATGTTAGTATCAGCAGCAGGATCCGGTTCCCAGGGAGAGAAATTGCAAACTGGTAATTCTTCTTGATCCAAGCTGGAAAAAATAACGGAAACGATCACACAGATCAGATAATCTGAAACAAGAACCAAAATAAGGGCCAAAGATGAAACAACAAGGCTTTAAAAGAGTTTCTGGAAATGTCCCTGAAAAAGCTTAGAGGTGAGCTGTGTTTGGAGAGAAAAAAAGTATTTGCTAGGACAAAAGCTACAAAAAGTCCAGTAAGACCCAGAACCTCTCTGGTAAAACTCCCGTCCTAGCCTGGCAAGGCTGATCATGGAGGTGTAAGCTGTGCTTAAGCCTAGCAGAGGATGAAGAAAGTTATGGCCTGATCTGGGATTTGCTACCCGAGATGTGCTGCAGCAGGGATTCAGGGAGATGAAAACATCAGCTTCCGAAAGAAATAAAAGGCATGCAGACCAGCACGTCTGGATGAGTCAGTGGATGAGGAACAGGGCCAGTTGGAAGATTTGGTAAGACTGGGCACATTTATCTTCCACATTGTCTGTAACCAACAGAGAACTGGAACAGAAAGGCTGGATTATCCCAGCTCGAGTAACACAGAAGCCAATTATTTTTGAGGGAAAAAAATCCCTGGGAGTTCTTGCTTCTGTTTAATTTCATAGTCCAAGTGAAAAACATGGAGACTAGATAAAAAGCATGTGAGGGAGAGAGGGAAGGGACAGGGGCATTTTCAGGCAGCCAACTTGATTAGCTCATCTTCAGTGGCAGGGCAGCACCGTATCCCCAGGAAAGAAACTGCGTTATCCAAATCGGGTAGGAGCTCTTTGTTTGGCATCTGATGGCAAAGACTCATCTCAGCTTGCCGGAGCACACCCAAGGAGACCCCACCTGAACCTGCAAAGAGCATGTGGAGACTAGTCCTCCTGGCAGGCCCAAACACTAGATCCCACATGACGGTTGAAAGAAGACACAGCTCTACTGGAGGTGGCAATTTAAGATCAGCAAAACAAGGCCTGGGACTGCAGTGGAGACTGCTGAATTTACCAAAGATCCTGGAGAGTTCCTTGGTGCAGTCTATCCAAAGAAGAAGAAGAAGGAGAAGAAGAAGAAGAAGGAGAAGAAGGAGAAGAAGGAGAAGAAGGAGAAGAATAAGAAGGAGAAGAAGAAGGAGAAGGAGAAGGAGAAGAAGAAGAAGAAGAAGAAGAAGAAGAAGAAGAAGAAGAAGAAGAAGAAGAAGAAGAAGAAGGGGCTATTTGCAATGGAAATGGGTCACCGTAATTCATGGTGACACGTGGAGACATGGCTCAGGTGTGTTGGGTAAGGAGATTTAACGTGGCTCATGAAAACTGTGGTAGACTGACAGGAGGAACTTTGGTCTATAAACGAGGGAAATGGGCAACTGGAAAAAGAAAATTTGCAGGAACAATTTAATTAAATACTGACACAACCAAAAGAGAGTTTGATAAATCCAAGGCTGGGCAGGACAGAGCCTCACTGTTGCCCGGTGAGCACCACCCAGCTGCTTGTGTGAACTTGCAGATCACCAGCTGGACATATGATTTGGGGGTAGAAGGCTCTGTGTTCAAATGCGGGCAGTGCAAAACCGGTCACGGAATTTTGCTAATAAATACAAAAATCTATGAAGGACACAAGAATAACCAGCCAAACTGCAAGAGTTGATTTTCATGTGATTCTAGAGAAAACGGAGCCCAAACCCGTCACAGATGGAGACAGTGACAGGAGGGCAGGAAAAGACAGGGGAAAACTTAGATGCTGGAATACATTCAGAAGCCTGTCCACATCAGCAAATACTCAGTTTGATTTCAGTTTTGGTAGTAACTGTGTCATAAACATCAGAAGTGGCCAACAGATTCAATCTTTAAAAAAGTCCTTTAAAGAAGCCAGTTAAGTAAAATATGATTTCTAAGTATTTAGGAATAAAAATAATAATTGTAATAATAAAACAAGAGTATGTCCTAAAACCATTCTGAATTCAATTCCAGAGCTGTAATCTTGGACTCAGTGAAAATATGGATGACGCTGATCAGGCTGGAGATTGGCACAGCAGCATGCATCGAGCAGCTACTCCATCATGTCACAGTATGAAAAAAAAGACTGAACAAGTCACTGGGGAAAGATATCAACATAGTATGAATTAGCCTTCAATCAGTCCCAGAATCTCACCATATTTTTGGCTAAAATACATAGCAGAAACAGATTTTCTTTGGAAGACAGAGGATGAAGTGCTAAATTCTGCTTTGTTTTCAGAATAGATGTTGACCAGGATGCTATAGTTGGCCCAATCTCTGTGTGAAAATATGCGCAGGGATGTGGAACGGGAACCTAAACCAAGGTGAGGAGTACTGTCGCAGCAGGATGAGGCTTGAGGTCATTTAAAACGAGATTAGAGTGAAGCACACTGCAACTTCCCAAGTGGCCCATCACAAAGTCCCTTGGTGACCACAACATAGCTGCAGCAGCTGGGTGAGAAGAGGAAATTCTTTGGGGGTTGAATGTCGTTTAGCTCAGAGTTGAACCCTGGTGACTGCTTCTGCCTTACCTTCCCCTGCTCCAAAACTTTCAATCACGCTCACAGACAGCAATGCAAAGGGACTGGAGTCCGACAGACCTGGCATGATGGTGCCATATTAAGAAAAGTTTCCAAAGAAAAGATCTTGGGGAAAAAAAACCCCTTGCCCAAAAGGTAGTTCTGGTTGTGGTTGAATCTGTAAGAGATTTTCACCATGGGCTGCAAGACAACATAGCGGTGCTTGGATCAGGCCAAAGTTTCTTGCACTGGCTCTTTTAATACAGAAATCCCAGGGAAACTTGCCAGGTGGTTGGAAAAATTGCCTTGTTTTGATTTCATGGTCATATTGAGGCCTGGGTGTGAAAACATAGTAAGGCTGATGCTCTTCCAGATGGTGTTATTGGGAAACTAATTGCAAACATTGTCTCAGGCAGGAGTAGGAGGAACTAGTTACTCCAGAGAAGGCACCTGCTTGGGAAAAATTGAGTGTTTCTTCTTTTTCCTTTTTTTCCTTCTTTTTACTAGTCTGTCTAGTTTGAGAAAGTACAGTGAGGTTGCAGAAAAAGACTCTAGGAAAGGATTCCCAGAAACATATCTTGGGGTCAAAATGGAGTGGGTAGAAAATAATTTGAAAAAAAATTGATGATCCAGAACCACAGTATTCCCTGCATGCCACTACTCGATGCACGTGCAAGCTCTCACCCTGACCTGAAGATCCAGAAAATGAGACACTCAAAGAGCAACACACTGGAGACTGTGTGTGAGAAGTAGAGTCTAGGAGAGCTTTCTGGATTACTGAGAAGTCCCTGGCAGGGAGGTGGATGCCCTACAGACCCCTGTATCCCATTCTAATCATCTCTGCTTTATCTCGAGGACACCGTGAAGTCTGCCCACTGGTGAGTCTTGTGCTGGCACGTGCCGGACAACCTCAGACTCAGGTGATAGTGACAACTCCTGAGTGCCGTGGTATAATATCTCTACGCCGGGTGTGCAAACAGCAGGCAAAATGCAGTAGTGTATATTAATTTCCTTACATGCATTATTCCTGGCTAGGTGGAAAGAGTGAGATACGAATCTGTTCAGGCAAAATCTGCTTGTGCAGTTTGCCTCTGGAACAGGTATAGAGGCTCCCATCTGCAATGGTGAAGGAAAAGCTTATCACTGAATCTCAGTTAAATAATTATTTATTTTTTTTCCAGGTTGTACATCTAATGTTTAATTACTTATCAAATTCTTGCCAAGGTGGAGGTATCTCAGATTGAAGAAGAGAGTTTAATTTCAGTATCCATTTTGTTCATCTTCCCAGTACCCAATTCCTTCCCGTGAAGGATGTTTTTCAGTTTGGAGTTTTAAGTCTCGAGACTTCCTTCTGTAACACAATTAAACAACTTCTTTTTATTGAAAGTATTTCTCTCCTTTAATTTTGCTGATTTTTTTTTTTTAACAAATAAACTATAAACACTTTTTTCAATTTCTTTTCCTCCCGTTTTGTTTTAACGAAACCTCAGCTTTTCAGTTGCTGCTGAAAACCAAGTAATTTCTTCTGGTTTTCAATCCAAGTTTTTCATTAAAACCTTCTAATTTTCCTATCATTCTCAGGCTTCATTTCATATTGTAACTTTAAAACTTTTCTAAGTAATTGCACAGTTTTGGTGTGGGTGCTAGAAAAGTCTCACAAACTCATGCCTCATTCACATACACCAGATCCCCAGGTTCACCCATGCTCTAAAGGCAGAGTGAAGTCTTTCCCAGGCTCCTAAAATTGGGGTCCCTTCAGCATCTCTCAAAACACACATTCCTCCAAGCTGTAGGAGAATGTCTTAGAGGCCGGTGTAATTGGCAGAAGACAAAACAGCACTGTTTTGGGCATGCAGCAGAAAGCATGTAGGCATTAAAACAACTCAGCATGGCTAGCATTAATTTACTATACTGTTTATGATTAAAGCAAACCTGTCCAAACAGTTAGTCAGACGGAGCTGAGTTTGCACAGCTTTGTCTAGATGTCTTGTCTTATTTAGGATCTGGACCTCTGGGAAGCAGGAATGTCGAGGCAAAGGTGCGTTATGATACACAAGTAGAGAGCAGATAAATTTGTCGGCGCTGGGTGGACAGTGACAAAACGCTGGTTAAAACTCTCCAAGCCCTGCTGCTTTTGCAACGGGCATTGTATTAAATTCGAGTTTTACGCCAGCCTTGTCTTGTAGCTGTTCAAGAGCCCTGGTCTACGGTGGGGAGAGGAACTTTCCAGTAGGCTGAAGGAGTACAGGTGGTTGAGTTTACCAGCTCTCCAAGTGGTTTTCATTTCTTTTTCCTTCCTGAGATAGTTAAACGCACATTCCTCAGCTGTGTAAAAACAAATGGCCTACTCTCCCACTTCGGGTGGATTTCAAATGAAAGCCAGGCTTAATTAGAGCTTTTGAAAGCTTAAGAGTTAATACGCGCCCATTAAATGCTAACCACCGATCATTTACTGTCCGTTTGCTAGCAATAAGGAGCCGTCGGCGCTCGCGGGCATGCCGACGTGAGATGCGGGGCTGCGTTAGCGGGGACCGTCTCAGGACGAAGGATCACACGCGTGGCACCGTGCCCGGCTTGGGAGGGCAGGCAGAGGCCAGGGAAAGAAGGAGAAGATGTTTGACCTTTCGGAGCTTGGAGAAACGTCTCCAGCTCAGCAACACCAGGAGGGTAAGCTTGTTTCTCCGTTGGGTCTGAGCTTGCCGGGAGGTGGAGGGAGGCATTGGGTCTGAGCGGCCGAGAGCAGACCAGCACAGCTCGGCATTTTGCTGGCCAACTCTTCAGCTCCCAAAGTCAACGGCGTGACGGTGACGTCTACCTGACGAGGCTTACGGGATGAATCCCTACAGTTGTCCCTGTGCAGGAAACACCGCAAGAATTATCGTTCCTGCTTTATAGGTTCGGGAAGCCGGGGATTAAATGAGTTGTCAAAGGCCACACAGAGAGCCTGTGGCAAAGCAGACGGTACGTCGTGAGCCCTCTCTGCTCTCAGAGGCAGCTCGCAGACCACACTGTGTTTTAAAGGCAGCCATTCAACAACCCTGTGGCTTGTATATATGTTTAAATGGAAGACAAATTGCAGCATTTTTGTCTTTATTTGCACTAGTAACATCTGTCCAGACTTCTAAGCCTGCACAATGACTGATGAGTAGTTCAGTCAAGATCTCTAGCAGACAAAATAGACATGCGACACACAGGGAGTTATATGTTTAGCTTCCCTGCAAAAATCTCACTGACAGTCTTGCAATAAATATATAATTTTATGGCCTATTTCTCAATCATATTCTGCTACATAATATCATGCTAAGAACTGCTAGCTACCTTGCCAATGGAAATATGTTGCTGGCAAGCAGTAAGTCTCTCCAGATCTGCTCAAGGAGTCATAACTGTAACAATATAAGCAAATAGATCATCAGCATATTCCTTTCTGCATTTTTTTCTCTTTCTCTTTCCTTTCCTCCTTCTTTCCCCTCATTTTCCCCTCTCGCTTTCCTCCATCTCCCCTTGTCCCCCGTCCCTCCCCCTCACTCACTCCTCCATTAGTGTTTAGAAGATTTCACAGTTTTCTCCCAACCCTGGAAAGAATGTAAGTCGATGCTGCTGATTGCCTTTGAAAACATTTGGAACAAATTATCTCTACTTTTGGAATCTGAATAAAGGAATGCGAGCCTCACTGGAGAAATATGAAATACAGGGTGGGATTCAGAGAAGGTCTGTAGCTTTTTTTTTTTACTCTTTCTTTTAAAAAAAGAAAATAATGCACTTTTTCTTTATTTTTTTTTCCCTTCTTTTTATTACTTCAGGTTGGAAAATATTTCATCTGGGAAAAGTGAAGAGGCAAGCGTAGTGTTTTTTTGTGAAGTGGCATCTTCATCAGCTCTTTCAAAGGTGAAAATGATGATTGGCATGAGTCAATTGTTAGCATGAACTCCGTGAACCCAGTGGGCTTGATGAAGAAATGAAGCAGATCTTGGATTCTCTTTTTTTTCTCTGGTGAGGGATGATTTGGGTCACTAATGTCTCCTTTTCCTGCCTTATTCTGCGTTTGGATAACTTGCCTCAGTTTCCCTGCCTGCAGGCTGCTGCCACACTGTGGTGCTGTGGAGTTGCCATCAGTAAAGCAAGAGAGATCTCCTGAGGAAAGGTGCTGTGTAAATTTAGGACAAGTCACACATTTCCAGATTCAGACTTTCCTACGTGTAGGAGTATTTGTATCCAAGAATTTATTTTGTCTCGTTGCAGAAAATGGTGCCAACCACAAAGTTCGGTTCCAAATCATGATACAAATGGCTCCAATTTGGTGGAAGAAATTGTGAGCTAGGACTTTTTTTTTTCTTCTTTTTTTTTTTTTCCTTTTTTGTTTGTTTTATTTTGTTTTGATTTGGGTTCACATCATGTCTAGTATAAATGCAAAAAGCCTTATAACTGAAAGATGGACACCTTTGCACTTCTTGAAGCCTCAAACTAGAAAGCAGGTCAAAAGCCGAATGGCTGAAGTTGTGTTGTGCACGGGCTAATATTTTGGGGCTGCTGACCCACAGACACGTCTGTGAGCACAGCAGCAGGAGGTGCAGGTGAGAAGGCAAACACCAGCCTTCGCAAAATCAGTAACTAGCTGGTCCACAGACACTTTTTTTCATTTTAGGAACATTAGGTGCTTTTGCTCTTGAGGCTTAATCAGGACCAAATGAGGACAGAAGCTTGTCCTGGGGAGGACCAGCCATCAGACCCAATGTTGTTGGTTGCCGTGTGGCCACCATGGGCAACTGAACCATGGCCTGACAGCTCTGGGCTTAGCCCTTCCCTGGAGAAACTAATAAACTGGGGAAGAGTGTCTCACAGGGGTTTTCAACAACTAGCTACACTGAGCTTCTGCTGAGTTTGGAAAAAATGGAAAGTACCAATGACCAAGACATTTTCCCATTTGTCTTCCGCTTTTCTGGAGACTCTCCAGAGGAGCTGAAACCTATCCGCACTAAAAAGCTGATGTGGCTACCGAGTTCAACCTGGTAAGCAGAACTGAATATAAATTGCTCTGAAGATCAAATAAACTTTTTAAAAAGATCAGATGAAAACTAGTTTCTAAGCTTTGGACTTTTTGTTTTGTTTCCTTGACTCATAAAGCTTTGGTGAATCCTGCCCTTAAGTACCAGAGACGGCAATAGATGCCAAAGCCCTGGCAGGTTTGAATCTGTTCACTTAAACCCTGTGGGTGTGAATTTGATTCCTTCCAATGATTGTTTTGGAATGATTTAGTCACATTGTTTTGACCTACTTTCCCTAGTTGCAAATTCCATCCGAGCTGGTTATTGTTTATACAAAAGGACTGTGAAGGCTATTTTATACATTGGTATATTATTTCTGATAAATTTACTAAATAAGCTAAGGAAAAAAAAAAAAAAAGAAACAAAAAAGAAAACAGGAAAAAGTAATTTTAGGCAAAAACCAGATGCAACTCTGTCCAAACTCTGGCAAAAGTCCCAATGCAGAGAAAAGGGTTGAGAGAGTGATTCCAGCAGGTTTGGTCCTCAGCATTTTATAAGATAGGATATGAGAAAGCAACTGGGAGAGAATTCATTCTGGGCTGAAGAAAAGAAGATGGCTCAGAGGACAAGATAAAGTCCTCCACGCCTTGTGTCAAGTCACAGGCTGAAGGGTTGCGAGGTGGCCGGGAGCTGAAGGAAGGTCCTCTACGAGGGTTTTGGAGACCGTCACCTGGCAGACCCCTGCCAGATAACGGGCAGTAAATTACGGGCAGTGGGGCCATGGGGTATTTTCTGGAGACCCTCTCCTGGTTGAGCTGACAGGCAGTTTGGGCTCGTTGGCGCTACTGGATAGCAATAATAGAGATGATTGGATTCCTGCTTCCTGGAGAGAGAACATACCCTACAGAGCTGGGGAGAGATAGAAATCAGGAAGATCATAAAAGATGGGAAGGCAACAGTTGAGGCGGGGAGTCATTAAAGAGAAGTTAATGCTGTGAGTGGGAGGTAGTCTAAGAAAATATATTAGAAGCTGAAATGTAAACTTGAAGGGCAAATCTAGCCCTTTCCATCTATGATTTTCAAAACAGTCCTAGGGAGTGAAGTGCCACACATTTTTACAGGAAGCTTGACATCTAGTAGCTTTTTATACCTCTGGTAATCAACCTCTTCATATCTGACAGCTGGACTCGGAGCAAGTACTCTTCTCCTAGTGTTTGCTAACACCTTGGAACACCACCATCACTAAGAAAAACACAAACCAGCCTCTTGCCAGTGAAATCAGAAATGATCATTAAGACCATCAGGTTCCCACTTCCTATGTAACACAAGCAGGAAAACATCTCTGTGTTAAGTCAGTTTTGAACTGAAGCACAGAAAAAATAAAAAATTGAGTGTAAATATGTCTCTAACACCAGATCTCCTAGACTTTAGGAAATCCGTATAAGCATATAGCTCCACTCAGCTTAAAAGCTTACAGCAATGAAATATTACCAATAAAACATCATCAATAGACTTTCACATACAGTAATTGGAATGCGAAAGGTATTTAATCTTCAAGCATAGCATACATCATGGCTGAAGCCTGGAAAACTCTGAGAATAACAGCTTTTATATCCCTGTGCGTTTTCTGCATTTTAGTTCTGTGCAAGACAAAGAAAACATCTGTAGGGAAACTATCAATTCTGTGGCAAAGGTTACAGATTAAACTGCTGCTCTGTAAATATGTATATACATCTAAGATGTATACATTATTCTGAAAGGAAGTCAGTCATCCAGACATTGATTTTCCTGCAAGAAATATAATTCACTGATGCACAGTTGCTGTAATTTAACAAGCACTATTTGCTCTTCACGTACATGGATTTTTTGCATTCAAAGGATATGGTTTGCTAATAAGTTTGTGCATATGTGTTGCAGAAGAGGGAAATCTTTACCTAGGAATCTTTATCTCCACTGAATGCTACCTTTCAGCTAATGAGATTGCTGTCACCTAAATTTTCATTGTTTTAAGAGCAAGTGGCTGCCGACAGTTTCCTTTCAAGCTTGAATGATGAAAGGAAAACACCACGCTGCCTCATCTGGCTAGCTTGCTGAGAGCTAATGAGCCTGAGGCTGCACCCATCTTTGCTATACTAGTGTGACCTTATGTCTGCTAATGCACAGGGAAGGAGTGAAAAATGTACTGCTAGTTCCCTCCAACAGTTCCCTGGGGACATGCTGAATGTGCCAAACAATTTAGTAAATATATATCAAGTTACTGTGTTGAAACATACTCCAATGTATTGCGACCCTGCGTATCTCAATCAAAAGATCATATTTTATTTTTGCTTATCTTCCCCACCCTGTGTTGAACATTTGATAATTCCTCTTTAAAAAGGAAATCTTTTCTTGCTAAATTTTAAACGTTGCACAAAAATTTTCACTTGGTGCTTAGTTTTGCAATAGACTACCCGAAATTTTTCACCGTTTTGTTGTTGTTGTTTGTTTTTTTGGGTTCTTTTTTTTTTTCCTACCAGGTAAATAGAAGGTTATGTGAGATTAGACAGTGCAGGTTTGAAGGCTGCTTTGCTGTTAGCAACTGAAAGCATGGAGTAGCATGGACCATGCATCTCAAAAAGATTTTCCATGCATAGTCAATAGAAAATATTTCATGTCTTCCCCTTGGTGGAATATCTTTTCTCTTTGTGCTTGGTTTCCATAAATATTGCTGGAAACCAGCTTTACTGGATTTTAAGATCAAACTTTAATTTGCAAACTTTACACTCAAATATGCAGTTTGAAATTCTCCCTGTACGGTAGTTATTTGCTGAAGCCATCTAATAAGGAATGGAAATGCCACCAAGCAGTATGTGTGTGTGTGTGTATATATAAAAATAGCTCTGTGAAATTGAAATATTCACAATGGATAATGAAGACTATAGAAGCTCAAGAGATTTTTAATGAAAAACTATTAATTATGTTAAGTCAATTAAATAATGTTAGTTTCCCAATGAAAGTTAGAGCAAAACGTATAAATCTAAACGTATCAAGTAAGTTACTAGTAATTACTTACTTTCACAGCTCTAGGACTTGCTATCTGCTGGGATACAGTTCAGGGCTTTGATCTGGCCAGTGATCTTTGTGAGCTATGGTAGTAGGTTTGCCTTTTATCTAATAAAGCCTTCTTGTGCCTTGGTATTCTTGGCAACACCTGGAAAGCACAGCCTAGACTGACAAGTATCTCTGTTCATGTAAATGGGAAGCATGGAGCAAAAGTGGACACTAAAAAAAAAGGAGTTTTAACCTCTGGCAGGAAATAGTCATCAATTCTGAATATTTTGGGGTCATCTGGTCAAAAAGAGGATGGGTAAATTGGGCTGTGACAACTGCCCCAGATCTTTTCCTGATCAACTCAGTCTTGCATCTTCTGGTAGCATTAATGCTAGCTGTGATAAATGAAGAGCTTCGCTTTCATACCTCACCAGATATCTGTATCACCCATTTATTCCATTATAAAGTCAAACACAAACTTTTCAAAAAATACCTGTCAGGCTGGCCGTAAAGCAGAACAAAGTTCTGAGGTGGTGACTCCTCTAAATATACCCAGTCTATTCCTCTGTGGTATGAGGATGTCCTTAACACATCACAGAATGACTGCCTTGTCCCAGGAGATAACTAACTTAGATTTTCTTCATAAGATACTGTTGGGCAAAAAGTCCCAAGGCAGGCTCTGCTCACTTCTAGCAACCTTGGAGCACGCAGACGGTAAACCTTTTCAAGATGTTACTTACTCCAAAAGACCTTATCAGCTGTTGGCAGCAGCACCCTCTGTAGTCTGTCAATTTATGAGGTTTACAGATCTTGGGATGTAGAAACAGGATAGACATTTTCAGCTATTCCACCCAGCCCACAGCTCCCCTCCGCATGCTCTTCAATCAAATTTCTGCGACCTCAAGAAAACAAATTTCTACCATTTCCCTTGAGGACGGTCTTGGCAACCGAAGAGGTGCTTATCTTTTGGGAAGTCACTCCCTACCCTGAAAGAAATGAGCTTTGCAAAAGGCAGTCCTGATCCCAAACCAAGCATGGGGAGAAGCCACTGATTTCCTAGTTTCAAGGGCAGAGGATGCCAGGAGGGAAGAAGAAGCTATTGACCCCCCATGGCACTAGACGGACCGTGTTTGCCCCCCAAATGCCGCAGCGCTTGCCGGGGCCGTCTCTGCCGAGCTGCTCAGCTCCAGGAGGATGCTCTGCAAGGAGGCAGATCGGAACACAGACCTCCTGCCCCGTGCCTCCGTCTCCGTGCTTTTTAGCCGGCTGTTTTGTTTTGTTTCGCAGTTGCCAAACGGTGCTTTTTCCTCTGCCGTTGGAACAGTAGAAGCGCTGGCTGGTTGGCACGGGAGCTGCTTTTCCCTCCCATTAAGCCTGTCTGAGTTATTATTGCATTGCAGTCACCCAGTCCCTTTTGCTTTCTGTGGTATCAGCATTTCTCTGCAAAAGCCGTTGCAGTGCACTATAACGCTGTGGATGTGCTTTATAAGCCCTGAGACTCAAATAACAGGAGCAATGTTTTCTTCTCTGTGGTCTCTGCCTTCATTGTAAATAAGTATTAGGTCTGAAAATGGAAACTTATGTTTGATTTCCTTTATTTGCCTCCATCTACACCTTCCTGAACTGCTGCAGTAAATCCTTCATACTAATTATTATCCTTTAAGTTTCATAGAACAGCAAATGCTTACACACTGCTTAGTGCACAGAGATGCAGCGTGGCTTTCATCCAAAAGCTACAATCAAACCAGGACAAGATTAAGTATATTCAAGGCAAACACACCCACAATCTAATCAAGACAAAAGAAGAAATCCTGGCTCCGTTTGAGTCAATGGGAGTTTTGCCACTGACTTCAGTGAGGTTAGGATTTCACCCAAGATAAACAAGTATGAGACAAGACAAAATAAAATAGTTTAGAAGTGGGAAGGTTTGGGGATGACTCATGGGAGAATAAGGGAAGGGATATTTACTTCCTGGGGGGAATGAAGATGAGGCAAAAAAGAAATATGAATATTTATATTTGGCTGAGTGGGGTGAAGGAAAAGTGAGGGGTCCCGGCGCGGAACCTGCACTTTTCTGACAGCTACAGGGAGGTCACCGAGACGTGCCTGCGTGGCTGGCCCCCCTGGCACCCTGCTGACGAGGGGTCAACACCATGGCCCAATAGTCAATGTGACAAATGGCTTCGGCAAAAACTCACCAACTACATTTTTCCCTCATTGCAATTGTTCCCTCCTGCTAGAAGTTCTGGAAGGTTCTTTACCAGGCTTTATTTTCCATTTTTGGACACCTGAAGAGCAATAATGAATATGCCAATACTAAAAGAACCTCATTTGATTAAAAAATAATAGACATAAAATGTTTTTGAAGAAAAAAAAGTGTGGTTTTTTCTAATGTGTTCAGCTTAGCATGAAAAGCTTTAATTTTTTTTATCCTTTTTTTCAGCAGCAAAACCATTTCACCTGTTGGTTTTTTTAGGGGGTGGGTATCTTGGTGATACAGTGTGAGTATATATTTTATAAAGCCTGGAAGAGAACAGGATCTTTCACTCTTGGTCTTGCTTTCAATAGAAAGTGAAAAGGTGCTGGGTCTTGTCTACCCTCAGCCTCGTGGTCCTTGCCACTCGCCGGACCACTCACTGGGAAGAGGAACTACCACTGGTTCATAAGTGAGCGCATGGGTACCTCCACCATTTGGGCTTTCTTTTTTTTGCCGTGGTGAAATAGTGCTTAAAGTGGATAAACTGTTATGGCAATCTCAGGAAGAAGTAGCTTTGTGGAGGTTGCCATCCCTCTGCAAGGAAAGCTGTACTACTCCAGAAAATGATCCTCCAAGATGCCAGCTCTGAATTACCTTCTGCAGGACTTTGCTGCTACTTGTTGTTGCAGTCAGCAGCCCAAAGTCCAGCCGGAGGCCGGTCACTAGTGGTGTACCCCTGGGGTACAGGGGTACCTATGCTGGGGCCAATACTATTTAATATTTTCATCGACGAACTGGACAATGGGACTCAGCAAGTCTGGAGAAGGTATTAAACTGGGAGGCTGGTACACTGGGTGGGTGTGCTGCTACTCAGAGGGACATGGACAACCTGGAGAAATGGGTCCACAGGAATCCAATGAAGCTTAGTAAGGGGAAATGTCGATTCCTGACCCTGGGAAGGAACAACTCCAGGCACTCCATCCTGGGAGATGCTCAAAATCTGAGTGGACACAGCCCTGAGCAGCCTGCTCTGGCTGACCACACTTGAGCAGGAGATTGGACAAGATGAGCTCCGGAGGTCCTGTCCAACCTCAGCTGTTCTGGGATTGTGTGTGTTCTTTACAGGACAGAGCAAAGATTTTAGCCAAAGTAGGCTAAAGTTAGTCTTTGGAGGTACCTGACATGTCCGTGTCTAAGTCTTTTGAGTTTGGATAAATAAGAAATTCCTTCCCCTGATCCTCTCACTTTCTGTGGAGGGAATTTGACATCTGCAAGTTACTCAGGGGTGTTGCCTTTCTGATATCCCATGCACACATACAGACAAGAGCATCTCTGACCAGCCCGTGCCAACTTCAGTACAACTCTACCTCAGCTGCAGTTGACAGAGGTTTCTTCACACATTTGACTGGGAATGACACTGAGCATTAGAGAAATTGGTGTGGCTGAATCACCTTACAAAACTAAAGATGCTGACAGTTTATGATGCCTATAATGATGGTGGCTTCTATTAAAATATTATTCATGAACCACCTCTTACCACCTTTGTTTGCTATACTGTTGAGTAGCAACTTATTAAACTCTTGATCACAGTTTCTTGAGAGACCTGAAGACAGCAAAGAGGGGGAGAGAACATTTTGGCTCAGTCACAAAGAGTCACTGTCCTCAAGGCTACTTAGTGCTGCTTCAGGGCTGCAGAGATGCTGACAGGGAAACTCCGCTGCTTCTCTGCTCTGCCCTGAATCCCTGTTAAAGGGAGAACAGATCTGAAATCCATTTTCCCTTTGCTAAAAGGAACCACTAAGGAGCACTTAAGACACAGTGTAAGAACAGAGCACAGGCAGTGCAATTTTTTCTACTGATAGTCCTATCCAGCCAGTAATAAGCAGTAGAGAGACCTCCTCCTTGAATTTTGTCCGATTTCTTTCAACCTCCGTAACATCTTGTGGCTATGAGTTCCCCTGGAACTGCAGGGGAGCGGGAGCCAAATGCATTCTTGCAGTGCCCTTATCTCTCTTATCTGGCTTCTGCAACAACCCCTCTGGGCATAAATAAGATCAGCTTCAAAGCAGCAAGAGGATGAAGAGGGATCTAGACTAGCCCAGGCAGAGAGTGCGAGCTTGGTAACAAGTGCTTGAAAATAGCATAACTGCATCTGTCCTTGCAGCAGAAGTACAGAAGAAACCAAAGACAGCAGTCCAAGAAGAGGTCTAAAGACAGCAGAAAACACAACAAACTGGTATACAGGGAAGGTATTTTTTGTGCTTTTCCATTCTTTCTAATTGCCTTTCTTTCAAATGTCCCTGTATGGGCACACATATTGCTTTGCAGTGAGGGTAAAGAAAATTTGTGGTGAGACTTTGTTGATGTCCTAGCCCCAAAAGTTCCCAAAGAATTCTTGCTTTCACATAGATTTCACCCTGCTCCCCAAAATATCACATTCCAGACTTTTCTTGCTGTAAGTCTGTATCTGGTTATCTGTTACTGGAACCGCAATGTGGCCATGGAACCCAGACTCATCCTCGGCCTGGAGGCCCGCCAAAGTCTCCAAATCTTTTACAACTAGTGTTTCAGTGATGTTATTTAGTCACCTAATCAAAAAGTAAATAATATACGCAATTTCAGGACTTCAAAGATTCTGTCTCCCATGGTGGGATGCAAACGAAACCACAGTTTTCGTAATGACGGTGATAGCTGACGGTAGCTATTTGGTAAAAGAAGCTTTGACTGACTCACACAGAACATGCTTCCTAGAAGTTAGACCTATTAAAAAACCAGGCTAAATGGTGTGAATGAAGCAAGATTCAGAGGTCAAATAGTGAGGGTAGACATAGTTGTTCTTGTTACAAAAACCGAGGGTTTAACCCACAAAGCTATCTATCTGCTGGGATGGGAACAGAAGTTGTACTTGGGGTAAAACTAAAAAAAAAGCAAAGGAAGCTGATGAAAAGGTTCCCCAACACCCTAAGTAAGCCATATTACATAGTTCGTTCCAAGACTACCTTATCTGGTTTCTTAAGCAATTGATTCATTCAGATAAAATGAAATCAAGCAAGAGTTGGTGTTTCTAAATTAATTTGGAAATGTTACACTAATTAATTAGTATTTTATATCACGATGAAAATTAAATGAGAATTCTATGGAGTCAGCAATGCTTTCCCCCGTTACCTGAAGGAACAAGGAACAAAACCTGAATGCTGATTCCAGCTTTCACTGACTATAAACTGCTTTAGAAATTAAAGATGTGGAAACCGTTTTGAGCAACAACTGGCAGTTGTGCCCTGAATGACAAAATAAAACAGTCTACTTAATGCAGTGAGAGGTTCAAGAAAGAGAGAGATGACCAATCCATTTCCAGATAAGATCCATAAGCAATGGATTAAAAAAAAATAAATGCTAAAATACTGGAGGGACATTCTGGAAAACGTGAATTGACGAAACAAGCTTGTTGCATCAACAGCAGTGAGTCTGAAAGCAGGACAAATAAGAATAGACAAACAAGAATGATAACAAGAAAGGCGTGGAGGTAGAAAAGCCTAAGCACAGCACAGAAGAATGAGACACCTCCCATCCCCCAAATGGATTTGAAGTAATTATTGAAATGGACCAGCTGCTTAGGAAGCAGATGCGAAACATCTTGTGAATCTTGGTGCATTTAATAGTTACTTTGAATTACAGATGCAAACAGCTGATATTAGAGAGCATTCCTAGTTCAGTCCTCTATTACCACCTTTTCTACTAACAATCATTTCAATCAGCTTAGTTAGGCTGAGTAGAAGTATATAAACATTTTCATGAAAGCTCCAAACTAAGCAACATGTTTCTGGCTTTCTCCCCAAACTGAAGCTTGAGATCATTTTGTCAAGAAATCTTTTAGAGAACTGTTAGGAGGAAAACTTCTCTTTCTGGAAGACCTTACAGCTTGCAAAAAAAGCCATGTGCAAAGTCCTCCCTCCAATGGAGAACCTCCATTCTTTGAGGCAAGGACAATAATACACTTACTACTTTTGTAGGCACATGCAATGATCAGGCAATCCTCATTTGGGATCATCCCTGCTTGACCAGCTCTGAGCTATCTCTACTGTATGCTCACATGTTGTGATGAAGTTATATTTTTGTTACGGTAGATGCCACAAAGAACTGGCATAGTAGGTGGCAACACTGAGATGGGAAAGGCAGTATGAGCTCAGGACACATCCAACAGAAGGTTGATTCATTCCCTGACAGACCGGAGCAAACCAGATAACTGTATTCTCAACTACAGCATCAAAGTCTATGTTTAGGCATTGAAAAAGCTGGGGATAGCTTAGCATAACTGGGAAATACAAGATTATCCCCCTGGAATTATCTAAGCAGGATTGCTCTGCTTATACAAAGTGGTTTCTGTATGGTTAAGCACATTGTCTGGTCCTGTTATTAATGCCTCCCCCTTCTAAGCTTGCTAAGCCCCAGTGGGATGCAAGGTAGTCAGTGGCGACAAGCACTGGGACCACAACGTGAGACTCATAACGAAGCTCCTGGACTGCCACCAGACCTAACTTACTGCGTCATGTGTATGCATTCGCTTAGTGCATCCATCTTGTGATGGAAAATGAGAGCAAAGCCACTTGGTGTGTTGATCGGTAGCCACTTTAGAATAGAGTAGAATAGAATAGAACAGAACAGAATAGAATAGAATAGAATAGAGTATTTTAGTTGGAAGGGACCTACAGTGATCATCTAGTCCAACTGCTTATGCTGTGCTAACCCTGTTGCTTGCAGTTTGTGAATGCCCATGTGGCAGTTTTGTGGCTGTGCGTATAGATACAGAAGCCCGCGTACTTGAAAAACGCATCTTTAAAAAGCAGAACAGAACCCAAATTCTGACACGCCAAAACAATTGGGTTGCATCCCATCCTGTTTCATGCTGTACTGACGTTTTCCTTTCGGAGGCCACTCAAACACATACCAGCTGCTAACCTGCCTACTGTCCAAAGATGGGCCAATTTACTGGTCTCTGGTACTTTGTATAATTATTCGCACCTGTGAAAGGTCACTGTAAAAATACGGCACATCAGAGCCGCGCTGTTTAACACCCACTGTGTACAAATGTAAATGGCTAGCCACTGCAGAAAGCAACTGAGAATAGATCCAATATGCTATGCTAATTAAATGTCTGACCAGGCATAACTAGAGGAAAACCAGAGGAAAAGGAGGACTCAGTTTCTTATTTGTTAACACAAACATTCACACAATTTTTGTGGTCACAAAGCATATTTGCACTTTCTATAATACCAGAAATAAGCAGAACAACAACAAAAGTTACTGGAATTGCCAATGACTTCATCATCTATATCAGAAAGACAACACTTCTCATGATGTTCTGTAAAGAACAAGCTTTTTTGCCATTGCAGGAAACAACATCTTAAATAAATTATGTTCCCATGTGCCAATGTGAAGGTTGTAGCAAAAGCTCAGTGTTTGGATGGTTTGGAAACCTCTCTGATAAAGATGTGTTCATGAAAGAGCAGATTGTGCCAGACTGTTCCAACAGCTTCTTGGTTTTTTTAGGCAAAGGTAGCCGATTTTCTAGACAAAGGAGATGTGAAAAGCCTCATTTGCTTAGGATGCTTTTACAACATTTGATAAAGTGCTACCTGAGACACAATCGAGCTACCTGGTGAAGGTAGAGAATTCTAGAGGCAATCGTTGGGTGGGCGAGGGTGTGGCTAAAGAGCAGACAGCAAGAGGTAGCACTGAAAGGTGAATTATTATTCTGGAGGGATACAACATTCTTGGACTTCACTTTGTTTTTCTGCTTATGCTGGCAGAGGGCACCATCTTTCACCATTAATACAGAGGAATGTCAGAAGGTGGTACCTATATGGCATGAGCTTGGAAACTTGATTGAGAATATCATATCATTCAACAGCACGGTGCAAAATCATGAATCCTGAGGGCAAGTATCTCAATATTTTGATATTCTGATAATTTGAGAGCTCATCTTTTGGAACGATTGAGGAGGACATGGCCTAGAGGCACTAGCTGATCACAAGCTGAAGTCGTGGAATAACAAATATGATCTAATAGTTTGCAAAAGGCAGAGTTTTTTCTAGTGGAGAAAATGAAGTGTTACTGGTGAGAAGTCCTCTGAAGACGTCTTCAAGAGACATGAAGCAAGTGCGCAAGAAATTATAGTATAATAATACAAAGGAATTCTTGCAACTGTAAGGCAAAACTCAACCATTTTTAAGATGTTTCCTTCATGAAGTAAAGGGAAGTTTGGTGAGTTTATGGAGTGGGTTATATGAGATAGCTGAAGTAGTCAAGGTTAAACTCAGTGGTCCAGCAGATCTGTAGGCACATACCAATCTCAATTTCCAAGTTACTTGTAGCTCTTTATGAGTGTTATTTCTTGTATAAATGTCATTTTTTAGCTTCGATACCCTCCTCTTTTTCACCTAATGCTTACCCCAGTCCCCTTCACTTCAGGAGGCTACAACGCTACACTCTTTTAGAGCATTTACCTGGTCAGATGGACAAAAAGCAGGGTGACTTCACCCACACTGTGCAAGTCACCTTGGGGCAGAGCTGTGCCATCCCCTTCAGCATCTCTACACCATCAGCTGTTAATACGACCTGAGGACATCTAGACTGGAGGTGATTCACTTCTGTGAAGCTTGAAGCATCTGCTCATTCAGTTAGACCCTCTACACAAGCGTTGCCTTTCATTTAGAAGCCAAAGAGTGGAATAACTGAAGATACCACTGAGCTAGGGGCTGTGCAAACACATGCCCAGAGAAAATGTGGTAAAAGCCAATGACCATCAAACGTTTGTATCAGGCAAAAATCATACTTTCTTGGGAGCTCTCTCATCAAGTCTAGAGAGCTGGTGACATGCACACTTTTTATCATTTATGAGCTGCAGACTGTTCGTCATGGCTTCCCAGAGAAACCATAATGTGCCAGGCATAAGTCTGAATTCCTCGCTCTCAAATATCAAACCAGAACGTACCAGTGGTGCAGACAGAGGGGAATTACTCAGAAAGAACAGGGCTAGAGGGATCGGCAAGAAAGAAGCATTTGACAATTCATCCTGTTACACTTTCAATGATTTTGCAGAATCAGATTCTATCTGTCCCAGTTCTGCTCTAATTTTTCTTTGATTCTCTTGCAGTCAATATTTCTGTATTCTTATTAGTCTAGCAAAAGTTAGTGTAAGCTGCAAATTTCACTTGTACTTTGAAATATCAAAATATCTTCTTTCTTAGCTGAAGCAAATTCTTTTACCTTGTAATTTCAGTTTATTTCACAATTTGGCTGCCTATAGCCAATTACACAATTGCTCTTCTAACCAGCCTGGTTATAGAGAGCCAGAATGCTTTTAAAAAAAAAATAAAAATTGCTTCATGTTAATCCCTTTGCAGGATTACAGATTAACCCAAAATCAGTTGAGATAAGGGAATGACACACCAGGTACTAAATATTCCCATAATCTCAGACTTTCTTCAGATTAAGTAGTTTTGAATTTGCTGCTTATTTTCCAGATCATCAGTTTTAATTTTAATCTCTTCATCATTACAGACTATGGCCAGCATGAAATCTTAACAACTGTGGAAGCTTTTTAAATCCAGCACACAAACCTCCCCACTTATGGGCATTCAGAAAGAAAGCTTTTTTAACTGTTTGTGTCCACATCGGTAACCAGCTCCTGAAATAGTGCTTTGGAAAGTGCTTTGAGATCTCTGGATGTAAAGAAATCCCATTCTCAAATCCGGTAAATATATGAACCCATAGTTTATTTGAAATGCTTCCTCTGCTGTTTTCTGTAAGAGAAACCCTGCACCTTGAGAAGTAATGAAGACATTTCACTGGTCAGGAGGCACCACTGTTAGTGAACGTGCCCAAACCTGATAACATAAACAGGGAAAAGGAGAGAAATTTTCTTGCGTCATTTGAACCCATCAGTCCTGAAAGTGAGACATTCGTTGATAAGGCCAAAATAGCCAGTTCAACCAGATTAGCAAAGTTTCTATGACCACTCAGCTTTCTTCCAAGAAACATTTTTCTGTCTGAAGGCCATCAGTTTCAGAAACCTATAAACTATGTTCCATTAGACTATTCTATAAGGATAGTCTTAATGAGAAAAGTGTTGGTCACACAGCAATATTAAGAATGTTAATTTCTGTAGACTTCTTTGTAGTGATTAGGTCTGCGAGTGCAATTTAAATCAGCTGAAAAAATACTTTATTAATGCTAAGAAATATCAGCTTTAGCAAAGACAGAAACACTGTATCAACATCCTGACTAGAATAAAATTTTTGGACCAGGGCTCAAGAAATGCAGAATGAGACAATGCTTTTTTTCCTTTCAGAATTAACATTTTTTGCCCAAATCTATTGGTTTTATTCAAGTTTGTCAAACAGTGCAGGGACGAGGTTAACTTCACCAAGAGCAACCGTAAGCAACAGGAGTGGTCTTCCATCACCTTGCGGCCAAGGGCTGGGATATTTACCTACACTGTGAAAAGTCCAATTCAATTTCCTTTTCTGCTGCTGACGATTTGAACTTGCATATCCCAGGTCAGCGAATTAATTAGGATGCTCTGTGGGTTGCCTGGTGGCGAGACGCTTGGTCCCTCCTCCACACTCTCCAGCTTTCCGCCGCGGGTGCTGTTTTATGTTGTATAAATAGTTAATCACAGGCGCTGGGACTGGCTCAGGAGAGCTCCGGCTTGCAGACAGCATTGAACTGCCAGGGCACGGAGTCATTCAGCCTCTCCCTGGCTCAGTTCATCTATTGAAATACAGCACAAAGGTTCCAGCAGACGAGACGATGAAAGGCCAGCCCTCCGCATACCCCGCAACCTCTGATTAGGACATTCACTGCAAATGTAGGAGTCGTTCATCCAAATCCTTGCTTTGAACTTTTTCCCCTCTCTTTTCAGAAGGCTCTCACATTCTCCGTCCCTCGGTTTTCCACCCCTTGTGGGAAAACTATGAGGTGGCCAGAGCCTACAATGCTGGAGGCTTTAGAAATGTTTAAATTGTGTAGGAATAACGCAGAAAGCAAAACGAGGGCATGGTGTAGCTCGTTACATCCCACGGAAAGGTGATCCCTCCGGGGTTGGACGGGCAGTCGTTGCACAGCCACGCAGACCAGTCCCATGTGGAACAAACACAACATGTCACAGGATCCCCCCGTCGTTTTGTAGAGTGGTTATATGTTGCGAGTGCTCTGCAAATTGACTCCGACAAGAAGGATAATAATAACACGCCATCCACTACACCATCTGGCCTTTCTTACCAAAAATATCTTAATCAACTATTAGAGATATTTAATATGCATCACAACAAGAATTATTTGTGGGTATTAAACGGTGGCTGAAACCAAACACAGAGAAAGAACATGCACCCGTAGTCTTAGCTGGGGTGGAGTACTGGAGCAGAGTCATTAAAGGTATGCTGACTTGTGCCGGCTGAGCATACGGCCCATCATATTTAGAAACACAGTATTAAGAGTGGTTATGCTCTGAAACTTAATAAAATTACAAATTGGAATATCTCTAGCGAAATTAATGATCCAAAATATTACAGTCAAGTAGAAGTCAGCCTTGTCTTGAATTTTGAAGGTCATTTGGAGTCATAAAAATACAGTTTTATGCTTTAGAGCTTTAAAACAATAATAAAGCAAAGGGGACATTTGAGAGCAAGGGGAAGAAAGAGTCATCTATCCCCCCCCCCCCCCCCCCCCCATATTGCAATTAATTTGCTGAAAAAACCCTATGGAGAACCACCTCCCTTAAAAAACAACCCACAAAACCAAAACCCTAGTGACATTCAGAATAAGCTGGTAGCCACTATTTCTTTTAACTTGTTCTTGTGACTGGGAAGAAGAGGTACAAAAAAAAAAGACCCTATGGAGAAGGTGTCTCAGCTCAGACATTAGATGTCGCCTGGTTGCCAACCTGACATCCTTCTTTCCTCCTGCAAACCCATAATAGGAACCAGACAAATGGTGGATTTAGGGAAAAATCAGGAGGAAAAAAGAAAATAGCTTGAGTCAAGCCAAAGCAAAGTACTTTGGCTTAATTAGTGGAATGAAAAAAAAAAACCAACCAAACAAACACCAAACCCAACAAGCTCCCCAAGGAGACAAAAGGGTTTGGGGAAAAAATATTTATTCGGATTCAAGTTGTTTTTTATGGTTTTAGAGAAATATTGTTTCAGATTATCTTCCCTTTCCCTGATTGTGTCAGCACCTTAATTTTTCTTTTTTTTTTTTAAAAGGAAAGCAGGTTGTTTTTGAATCAACTGATTTTAATAAAAAGATCTTCTAGCTTTTAAAACTAATCTCTCATTTTACAGCTTTGGAAAGATATTTTTTTTTAACTTAAAAAAATTCCTTCATTGTCTTCTACCAAAAGCATATGTTGTATTGGACTAAATTTTCAGATAATTACTTATCTCAGAGAAATATTTTATCCAACTCTACCCAGGACCAGCAGAGGGTGGAGATATTACTGAGTCCCTAGAGAGAAGTAAAAAGAAAGTTGAGGAATAAACTACTGAAAAAAAGAGAAATTATCCCAAATGAGAGAAGAAATTTGTTTCTTGGAGGAGGAGGATACAAGTGAATTATACAAGAGCTGATCTAATGCTCTTGGCCAAAAATATTTGGCAAGCCAGTCACAGATTAAAAATCCCTGCACTAGGAATGCCTTATTCCTTGGTCCAAGTCATACATGGCAGAGATTAAACATGTACCTCGTATGCCTAATTTTCCACATGTAATGTGGGAATAACGAATGCTACCTTGATGCCTTGAGAGTTTAGAGATACATACGGAAGTATAGGGTGAAAACCTAATCTAACTGAAATCCATAGCAGAATTTCCTTTGACCTGGGGTTCTTCTCTTCTATTCCTGTCATTGGTCCTCTAGTTTCTTCTTCACCCATAGGAACGAGATTTCAGAGAGGAAAAATTAGAGGACGTGTCTGGTTTTGTCACCTCTATGATACAGTCATGTAGCCCATCCTCATCATATCAGGCCTTGTACACAAACACGTCCCTCAAAGACCTCACAACTCCCACCAACAAAGTGATGACTAGAGAAAAGGAGATATTTGCTCTGTAGTTTCCAAATGCTGTGGTTGACCTGCTCCCTTCTGGAAGTAAGTTCAGGCTTAGGCATTTGCCAAGAAAGCTTTCTCCTTGGCCCACAAAAGTCTGGCTTTCAACTAGAGATAGCAATATTTTTTTCAGGCTTCTTTTTTTCCTCTCTCTCTAGTGGAAAGAGCATTAGTATAATTAAATTTTTAGAAGGGACAATATTAACAAAAATGAAGAAGGTAAAACTAAGTCAACACAAGGTAATGTTCGAGCTGACCTGTGCTAAAGTATCATTTTGAAATTTTCAGTCCATGAAACTATCCCTAGATTGACTTTTTATCTTCATTTTTGCAGGAAAAAAATGCTTTTATATTCACATTTTCATGGGAGAGGAAAATTGTTTTCCATGCAGCTGTATACTTCAAGTTGACAGCTGCATTTTTCACGGATATGAGCACTCAGGCTGAGGTTGTCACTCAAGCAGCTTGAGCTGATCCTATGCAGGGTTTTGGAAATGACCAGAGCTACCTTGAAATTGTCCTGAAGAGAGAAGAGCCCCAGGACAACAAACATGTCAGGGCCAGGTTGCCATGCAGACCATTTACTCTGTTCCAACCCCAAAAGAGCTTTATATCACTAGTTTTATATTTCCTGCATGCAACAAGACAGAATTCATGAAGTCCAAAGTATTAATAGAAACTTGTGCTGTTGGTCCATTGCAGGAGGCAGCACTGGAACCCTCTTCTCCTGGGGGGTATGGTTGTCCACTACTCCAAATCTTACAAGTGTCAAAGTCAGAATGAAAACTGCCTTAGAGCTCTGGAAAGATGAGTTATAATCTCATGTCAACCCATGTGTGAAGGTAGGGCTGGCACAAGGATTTCCATCCTTATAGGTTGTGGATCGTTTTCCCCAGTGTCCAATTTTGAGAGCTCAATTTAAATCTGCTTGAGGTATGAAGACACCTATGGGCTTGTTTGGGTTTTTTTTAATAAGAAAAAAAACCAAACCAAACAAAACCAACAAGCTTGGCTTGTTGAGTCAATGACACCTAAGAGGCAATCGATAGAATTTGCGTTCACAGCAAAATAAAGCAGGGTCTCTCTGGGGAAAGGGGAAACTTGCTTTCTCTCTTGATATATTCTTATGGAGCTCAGACTTACATCTCTTCAACATCATGTCTGCATAATTAGTGCTTCAGTTTGGGTTTTTCTAAAGTGGAAAAGCAAACCCCCAAATCTTGTGCACCCTGTGAAGCTGAAGGCAAGAAATGTGAGTCAGCCATGGAGTTGCAAGGCATTATAAGTAACCTACACGTGTAACTTGCTCTCTTTCAAATACCTCATCAATCTGGAAGCTACACTCCCCATATGCCTCTTCTGCCAATTCGTTTTAACTGTCAAAGAGGTTGTTTTGAAAGGACTCGAGTGACAGCTCAGAAATCCATCTTGGTGGATTGGCAGGGCCTGGGAACTGTGTCTCTGAACTGTACAGAGGTCAGCCATTTAATTTCGTACGGGTTCCCATGATTTATACATGCTCCAGCTCTCGATACAGAACAGACTGTAATGCCTGTCCAGGAATTTCTCCCTTCTGTATAGCGTGCACAATTACAAAGCACAATGGCAGTGCTAAAATAGATCAATATGCTATTCTTATTCTTATATCAAAAGGGGCAGCAGGTAGGTGTCTTGTGAACACAAAATCTGATAAAAGGGCTTGCCTTGTCTGACGGTCGCTGGACCCCTCTCTGGCTGGTGGTTTGAGCAGCATTAATGGGCACAGGTAAAATCAGCCATTGGTACAGGCAAAGAACCTCATCTGGTAAGAGGTACAAGGGAAAAGGAGGGAATACACAAAGAATTTCTTGTGAGCAATAGCAGTGCTTTATAACACTAAAATGTTTCAAGATATTCAAGTATGCTTATTTTCTGGACAAAGACGGGATATTTTAGAAAGACACAGAGGAAGTGGTTTGCCCAGCTCATGCAGTTTCAAAGGAAGGAACAAAAATTTCTGCGTTACCCGCCCTGCCTCGCTCCACGCAGTGTGATACCTTTGTCATTCCTACGTTTGCGTCACCCATCCAACATACTCAGTCATAGGAACAGTCAGGAGAATTCAAAGGTAGCCTGCAAAGTTAACCTGGAAATACCATGAAAACAAAAAACTTGTCCAGGAGTTGCCAAGAAATTTACATTTGAGATCTGCAGAACGACTCCATCCCAGAAATGCTCAGACATTTGAGAAATTTTGGGAGAGAGAGGGGAATGGGTGCTTTCATTTTTTTCCTTCCTGTTGCCTTTTTGCTTACTCCCATAAACTGTGATCTCATGTGCTGGTATATCTTAAGTCCTGAGGACTACCCAGTGCATCCTGTACTACATCTTGCAGAGTAGAGCACCAGACTGAAAACATCTCACCAGCACCATCTCTGTAAACCTCATACGTCGTCTGTCTTTCTGTGCTGCACATAATTGCAGCTCTGGTAGCATCAGCCTCCTGGCATGAGTCCATACGTTGAGCGATTATTCTCTTCAATCCAGACTGATAGAAGGCTTCATGCCTTGGCAAAATGACTAAGCTATCTATATATCTCTGCTCTTTTTATGGCTTGGAAAGTTAAACTGCTTTCTGTCTTATTTGCCTTTGAGAAATTTGCAAAATAAAAGGCAACAATATAAATGGAACCAATATGTTGAGGTTCACCATCACCAACCAGTTGATTTCACAAGCAACTCCCTATTCTCCCTATTATTGGCAGACCTTTTTTTTTTGCACGTGTCTAGCTTGCCCTGTTGTTTGGTAGTGATGGAAGAGGAGAATCCAGGAATATAAAAATACATTCTCTTTTCTAAAAGACCTGCCGGTAATTGTAGCGGAGCAAGGACAAATGAGCCAGCTGAGACAGTAGTTACCTTCTGACACAGCTGAGTCATGTACCAATTGCTAAAGGCAAACCTTTCCTTGGCTTTCCCTTAAGCTGTTAGTGATTTGGATGCTCCATCTGAATTTCCTGCTGGTCAAAGTAACCTAGCCAGCAAAGGCCCAAACATCTCACAGTAACTGCGCAAGCCGGCTGATAGATCACAAATACAGTTTCATCAATCTCAAGTGGCCTTCTTGCACCATTCCTTGTTCCTTCACTGTCTTTGTGCTGACAGCCCAGGACTTCGGAAGGATATACGGCTCTTGGTGAGCACTCTCCTGGCATGTCCATTGACAACCTGAAACTAGCACAGGACGATGAGACCATTCTTAATTTTTCTCCTAGTATCTAAGCATCACTAGCCAGTAAGGACTAACCAGCAGCGAGCCCAGATCCCTATCAAATGCTGGTGCATTCATTTTCATTACACCCAAATAACTGTTCTCCATAGCTGATACTGTGACACTGGAGAACGAAGGAAGACTTGTGCCTCTGTGTCCTATTTAATCTCTCTCACGGGGGTAGGCTACTGGCATATTCATTGCAAACAGCACCTGCACCAAAAGGTGGTGCTCTGGGTAAATGGCTCTTCATGTCATGGTTGCTGGTTGGGATGTTGTGAAGCCTTTGTGGCTTTGTACTGTTCTTGTGCACCCTCTAAATTCATGAACTATGACAATAGCAACAGTCAGCAAATGCCACCACACGTTTACATTATGTTTATGAAAAGCCATAGCCATTTTCTTCTCTTTCAGTTCCAAACATTTCCTTTTCCCATTTGTAGGTGGTCTAAGTACAGATTTATATGAGTTTTAACAATCCAAGAACATCTGTAAAAGGTTTATGACATGCTTGGAAACAGAGGAAAGGAGAAGCCTGAAAAATAAAGACTTCTCAATACCATTTCAGGATACCCTATATTTCATCAGAGCCTCCTGAGCTTCTTCGGAGAGGTTTAGCAGATCAGCCACCTCACACCAGAATGTATCCCAGCATGGAGGAATATTCCTGAAAACTAAACTTATTCCTGTGCACGGTGTCAGATCCAAAGTGATAGGCAGAAAACTTCCTTCCTCTGCGTTTTTGGTGCAGATGCAGGTGATTTTTCTTTGAAGAAATCGACTTCAAGGCAAAGAACAAAGTTGAGCTGGGCAGCGTCCCATTTTCCTCAGCCTGTGCCAAGCACACTGATTCCTGGCTATCTCTGGAGCTGGGATGCGATTGTAAACCAAAAGAATAACTCTGGAGTGAGGTACGCCTAATATGCCATTTCATATACTACCTCACCAGCGTGGTCAGTAAAATATAGAAGAAGCTACCTTTCTTCTAGTTCATGTACCCTCAGTGGAGGAGTGCAATATAAAAGTGTCCTGCCTACATAGATTTACATACAGGTGGCAGACGGTTTGCTATTTCATAAGCAGCAGCTGAATACTGTATTTCCCACAAATTTCAGCTGGACAGGCAGCTTTCATACTGCATGCGAGTAATGGAGGTGGAATAAGCGACGCCTGTCTGTTTTTCCTGCATTCCCAGTGTAGCATGCCTCGTTGCAGCGTTGCAGAAACAGCTCTGCGGCATGTCACAAGCAATATGCAATCCTTTCACCAAAATGCCACAGGCTATAAAATCCTTTTCTCAGTCTCATAAAAGGAATGAAAGAGGCCTCCACTGCCTTTTGTGAATGGCAGCCTCCCATCAAGTGCAGAGACTGGGGACAGGCCAGAAGATGCTTCTCACTTTGTACTTCTCAACATAGGTAAAATGAAGTCAATGAAGCCAATTTACTCTTTTTGACAATCCTGAACTTAAAGCAGCAGAGGTAAATGCAAGATTGTGTTCGATACAAATTTATGAGCTTCTTCACAGAGAGGCATTTTGTACTCAAAATTTGAGAAAGTAATCCACAGCAAACAGCCAAGGAGTAGAATGAAATATATAAAGCAGGATTATTCAGCAGCTGTCAATTTGACTTTTGTTTATGGAACCAATATCTTATAGGAATTACCCAAATCCACAGAGTTCATGATTATTATTAATGGCATTAAGCATTGCATACTGTACATTGCAGATTGTAAAACTGGCACTTTGCCAACCAGTTACCTACTGGAACACTCATTAGAACACAGGATTAATTCACTTCCTTGGAAAAGAGCTCAGGCAAGTGAGTTTTCAGACAGCAGGATAAAAAAGAAATGGATCGCATTAAACAAAATATTCTTGTTTGTCCAAAGCAAGCATCTTTTTGGATTCCTTTGGATTCCTGCAACTGAAAAGTGAAGGAAAATGTGGTTTGGGGTTCAGTCTGGTTTGGGAGGGAGCCTACAAACTGTCATGAAAACACTACATCACAGCAAAGCTCCAGTCTTCTTTCTTTCTCTCTTTAAGCTATATTATAGATTTCGTGTTCATGAAAGGAGATTAAAGATGAAGACAAAGGGCTGTCTTGAAGCCTCCAATCCCACAGAAGGCAAAGAAAATAAAATCCCTTATTATTATTCACTCCACCTTTCTCAAAACCTGTGGAGTCTGGCTCACAACTTTTGAATGTTTGGGGTCGGGACTAAATAGCCTGTGGATAGGCAGAAACTGAGTCCGCACAGAGCTGACACAGAAACCCAGAACCAGAAACAAGGGCCAGCCTTGTCGGTGCTTCAGGGTGCTGCTGGCTCACACAGAGGAGAGACTTCTTGCATCTTACGCTTTCCCCTCCCCTGCTCAGCCGGTGCCAACTTCCAGGGTTTTTCCAGCAAAACCGGACAATGAAGTACGTTAAATGACAACGATACGACGCCGTCTCTCCACCCCGTCCAAGTGGGATCAGTCTCCTTGTAATACCGTTCTTGCAGCCAAGTGCTGAGTATCTCCAAGGAAGAGCTTTAAGCCAACAAGGTGGCAAAGTGGCTTAAACCCACCTCTCGGTGGGCTAAGAGGCTGCACAATGTCTATTCTCATTAAGGAACTCATTAAGCAGCGGTAATTTGCACAGGGGCCCTCAGTTTCATTGCTTTTGCGCTTCCAACATCCCTTTGCCTCTGATGCCTGCCCCGTCTACCTCTGCATGTGGGAGTCGTGTTTTCCTATGTGCCTCTGCAAAGCGCCTAGCTCTCTGCCGGTGACTCGGTCTGTAATACACGGTGACCTTTAGGCCAGCAGAATCATCAGCGCAGCCACGGTTTTATTTGCATTAATGTTAAATAGTGTGTACAAAAGCAAAAGGAAGCCTGCATATAATATCTTTCTTTTTTTTTTTTCCAAAAGGTTAAATTAGTATACACGGTATGGAATCTCCACGGTTTTCACTCTTTCTGCTACAGAGCTTGAACTTTAGTCTTTTGGTCCAAAGGGAGAAAAATCAATAGTATCATACTGATACACAAGAAACTTTATTAAAGTAGCCATGGGCATCTCCGCAACCTTACCCTATCAAGCTGGCTTGCTAATTGGTTTGCAACAGTGTGGCTGCCATGAAAATTACCCAGGTCTGTCTTGCGAAAATCTGGCTCTATCAGCATCAAGAACACAAACAGCCAGGGAAGCGGTCAAAGGTCGCTTCCTAGTTGTTGGGAACGGAAAATGAAGCTTGTTAACATTCTGCTGCTGCTTCTTCTAGGGAGAAAAAACCACATCAGTGCTGCAGGGAGCTGTCCTCTGGAGGATTGAACAAAGATGATCAAGCTTCTCTCTGCTCACTTCCACTCACCCATCAGGCTTTCATTGACAGGGAAGCCTAAAAAAACCTGCCAGAAGTGTCATTTCATACCTGCCTGAAGTCTTTAGTTTGGAGTGCTTCCCTTATTTGTCCATCACGACATAGTGTCTCTCCCTTTTAGACATTGTCTCTCCTCTTTGCTGCGCCCTGGTTTGTCGCTGTGCTAAACCAAAGCCAAATGCAAAATGGCCTGAACAAACACCAGCGTATCTGGGCAAGAATGAATTAAAACGTTGTAAAGCTTTTGCAAGAAATGCCAATTATAGATAGAAGAGAGAAGAGCTACAGTCTCCAAATCCCCCCTGCCACCGAGCTCCAATCCAGAAAGCAAGAAAGGCTTTGGCTGGCTGCAGGAGTTTACAGTTACGTCTCTAAGGCAGAAATGTGACTTGAAGGATGATGTTGCCTGAGTGAATCTATGCCAGCAAGGAGCTGTGGCGGATCCCAAGGCATCCGTGTAAGGAGCAGCCGCTTCTGAGTGCGTTCAGTTCACATCAGGTGTGTTAGCTACGCTGAGTTGCCCCCTCGTTTGCACCAGAGTTTTTCACAGGATTCTCTGATGGGAAAAAAAGCCCCTGACATTGTACTCAATTCATCTGAAAAGCCAGATGGACAGCAGAAGATGCTCAAGCCTACTTTTTTTTTTAATTCCAGTTCTTCAATTCAGGATGTGAACCGAAAAATAAATAAATCGGTTTTACCCAGTAATGATGACAAGGAACTTCAGCAGCCAGACACTGCACAAGCAGTGAATATGGGGCTGTCCTTGTCTCCAAGAATTTGAGACCTAAGTAGGAGTTTTCTGTTACATGTCCAGTCTTCCATAATGAAAACTTCATTAGGACCAGCCACAACTCAGACATAAACTGTTGTCCATGGCCTAAAGCACATCCAATGCGATTTCAAACACACAGAAGACAAATATGGTTTACAGCCACTTTTGGGTCAGGTAAGTGCCTATTCGATCTCCTCACCGTTATCCTAACGATGGGGTCTCGATAGTTTGGAGACCTTCCTTGTTTGTGTGAGGATGTAGGCACCAGGGACTGCTAGGATCTCCCTCCCATGACAGCAGATTTGGAGCGTGGCCGTTCATAGGAGCTCTCTGTAAACCACATATCCCCCCCCCCCAACAAGTTCTCAAGGTTAAACTGCCTTTAGGGCTGATGTGTGGCCTTCCTGTACCAAAAGATCTAGCTCATGGTCTTAAATTGAGCTAACTGCTTGCGTTGGTATAGGACCCTAAAAACTAACTCAGAAATTTCTGCCTGTGTTGTTGTTGTTGCTGCTGCTAAAAAAGTAAGGTAGAAAATTGGTCACAGAAAGCATATGGAGGATTCATGGAAGGAATAATGCCAAAATTGCACCTTTATTTTGTTCACAGTTTATTATGAAGAGTTTTTTTAATTTCTCCAGCTAGGTCTCTGGGGATGCTTTCAGCTTTTCCATATTGCAATGGAAGGAAGCTAATTTAGGGATCAGCCATGCAAGATCTTCTATCTTGGCCGTTCCAATATATTAAACTTCTAAGGGGTCAGTGGAGTAGGAAAAAAACCCCACACAACTAAGAATGTGTGAAATCTGGCTTCATGCACTAGGGTTGAAAGAAATGCAGTATTTCAACATGTAGTTTGATGCATAATCTTATTCCTTAATATGGAGTGGTTGTGTCAAAATGTGAGAGTCTCATCTGCTTGTCCTATTCACTTTTCCATTAACCTGCTCACACCAATAGATCATGTTAAATTTTCAGAAGGAAGAAGAAAGATGAATTTTCTGTCATCATCAAAAAAATAATTCTGTTTCAAAGTGAAAAAGCAGATTTTTTTTTCCAAGTGGAATGGAGGACACTGGACAGGAAAACAAATTGATTCAGAAAGCCATTGAACTCTATGAATAGCTCAAATCTTTTCAAAGTGGTAATGATTTGCAATATTTTGTTATTATGCTACCAGAGTCTGCTAAAATATCTCTTCCTCCACCTCACAGACAGATGCACACACTTTAAATACAATATTAAAGATACCCTTGACTAGTAAAGATCCTGTCAAAGTATGCTAATCAAATCCAGCTTTGATTTCATGCTTACTTTTCTGCTCATCCCAATTGTAAAGCTAAGCTGTAATTAATACATAAGAGGCTGGTGATTATACAGTATTAGGCTGAACATATAGAGTGAACATACAGTATTAGTTTGCATTTCAATAGATCAGACACTGTAAAGAAATAAGATCAACTCACAAGGTCTGGTATTAACAGGTTGCTAACTTATCTCGGTGACAATCTCGAGCTCTTGCATTGATCAGCTACCGGTGACATCTTTTGCACGTGCGTATGTGTCTGCTTACACGCGTACGTGCAGCCAAAATAGCTACTCTTTCCCTTTTAATATTTTTGAAATTTAATTTTAAGCTACGTCACCCAGGGAACCATTAGTATTTCTCTGGGAATGGGCCTAACAGGTGACTGCCATGACAGATACGATGTGCCTCCAGCAAGCAGACCTGCGAGCTGTGCTCCCTCCCTCCCCGCCTGCTCAGGGACAGCCCACGAGAAGGACAGAAGACATAAAGGAATGAACATCGCAGCATTAGCCGGCACCCTACTGCCAGAGGGTATGTAAAAACTAGAGGTGTCCCTTCAGACAGCTTGTCAAAGACCTGCTAAGGTCTTCTTTGTTTCCCCCTGCCAGCAGGAAAAAAAAAAAAAAAAGCTTTCTGTTGTCTGAAATACTTAGAACTAGAAGAAAGGACGTAAGACTCCAAGAAAAGTCCTGGGATTCATCACTCGGCTTTAGAGCATAGGAAATCACACTAACTGTGATAAATAGTGAAAAAGCTAAGATGAGGAAAAAGTAGCCCCCCATGATCCTGAACCTACTTGTAGTTTCTCTGGAGTAAATCCGGAGCTATTGTAGAAAAGAAACAACAGAGGTCCAGCCCTTCAAAGTCAACTTGACACCATAAAAGTTGAAGCAGTTGGTCCTTTGAACAGTGCTATGCCGCAAAACATTTTTTATTTTAAAAAAATATAAAAAGACGAGGAAAGGAAGGTTCAGCTAGAAAGACAGCTTTATTCTGCATGCAGGAACCAATTGCGTTTTGCTGCAGAACCGCCCAAGAGCGATCCTCCTGCGTCGAGCCCAGCCGCGCCATGGCTGTGCCATGCCATTTCCCCGCGCCGGAACGAGATCATATGTGAAAGCCTAAATTATGCAAATGAAAAGGCTCCACTAATACTGTTGAAATATTCCTGGAGTGTACACTTGACAACCTCAAAGTACATTTCACACCACTAATGACTTCATCACTAACACAATTGTCATGAGTCAAGCAGTTTCCATAGCAACGCCCTAGTACAGCTGTTTACCCATATAAAGTACTGCACCTACTTAGTTACATATACAGACAGATCACTAGATTCCTAGGTACTGAAATTGAAATAATTCAATTTTCAGTGTCTCTCTTTATAAAGTGATTCTGCCAGCTATAGGTATTAGCATATCAATGTGACTTTGACAGGGTCTGCTGCAAAAGACATATTTTGCAGGCACTTCATGTCAATTAGAGCCCTAACTGTTTCATGGAATAATCATTCCTGCCAGATTAAGGTCAGGCTGCAAGGTAATTTAATTGGTGCCATTATATCTAGGGGGAAAAAATGCTCTAATAAAGTGCACACACTGTAGCTGCCAGTGAGGATGTGCTATGCGACATGAAAGGGATTGCCTTCCTAAAGTGTATGGGCAAACCGTTTAGAGAGAAAGAAATAAGATGGAAACAACTTCAGATGCTTTGTTTCCAACAAAATTCCAGTGTGGTTGACCAAGGGGGGAATTTTATTTCACTTGAAGTGGTGCTATTCACAAGGGAGGAAGCACTGAAGAAAAATAAATAAGAATAGGGGGAAAAAAAATCCCCTCACTTTATGTACATCTGCTTATCTCCTGTGGAATGATAAACACTTTAATTAAAAATCTGCAGAAATCAAAACAAAGTCTCTTTTTCCCAGGGCTCTGATGGCTGGGATGTAGCGAGACGGGCGGGAATCTCCCTGGCCTTCCCCTGGAGAGCAGGACCGGCAGGATTACTCTTCCCTCCTGCGGAAACTTTCGGCCAACAGCTTGTTTCATGAGGAGCATTAAGTTCAGTTTCCTATGGAGTCAGGTAGATATCCCCTAACTTTCACCCAACTATCCATAATCCAGCTTCTCATACTTTTCCAGTGGTCCCCTTCCCCCTGCAAGAGCCAGATCCAGTTAAAGAGGCATGATGTGACCATGTGGGCGCAGGAATGCCAACTGCATAGTCATTGGGGTCTGCTTTCTTCTGCCCTGAAAACGGCAATGATTTAGACCTTTTTTATTTCTCCAGGTCTTGATATCCACCATTATTTTTTTTTCAAAATTTTATTTTCCTCAAAGCACATATGTTTTTTCTCTTTTGTCCAAAGCCAAAGTTTTCAGGAGACTGACAGATGGACAGTGCAGAGACTTCTCAATATGATAAGCTTCTAACATAGGAAGATGATGAGAAAATAGGATTCTTAGCTCTGTATCCACATCCCATGATGACTTACCTAATGACAACCACCTTACAACAACCGTCACCATTTTGAACTAACCCTCCTTCTTGGCAAAACAGAGCACTGGGGAAAGTATCTGCCTTGCAAACTGGTAACTCCTTATAGAGTTGGCCATGCTCAGCATTGTGGTCATAACCACACTCTAAATACCAGTATAGCAAAGTTTAAGTTAACTGAAGAATATACAATGTTTATGAAAGGCTCAAGGCCAGATTTTCAGTTGATGGAAACTCTCATTTTCACAGGCTTCGTCTAGGCTGCAGTCATTTAAATAAAGTTGAGGATATTAATAAAATCCTGTGACAGGTTCAAGAATAACAGAGAAAAGTTTAGATTCTATAAAACCCAAAGTGTTTACAATGTGTTTGTAAGGACTCTGCAAACTGAAGCTTTTATGTAGCACTATTTATTTATTTTTTTGCACAGAAATAAGCATATTCCTAAACTGCAATTTCAGACTGCATCCCTAGAATACTTGTTTTTATGACTTTACCATGAAATAAAACATTGTGTGCTTAGAGTCACGCTTATTACATTGTGATGTGAAAACTGATCATGATCAACTTAAGCTCAAAAAACAGAGATGAGAAATAAAGTTGTCTTATTTTTTTGAATGAAAAAAGATATGATATATAACAGGAAATTCTGCCAAACTAGAACAATTTTGCAAAACTGAAGCAATGGAAAAAGATCAGATTCTGAGCCCTTTGAGTTTCCCTATGAATATTTCAATAGACTCTATTCATTATTACTATTTCCTTTTACTATCCACTCAGGCTTACAGTGGAACTATTTAAAAAAGATATAGGAAAGATTTTTTGCTGCTATGAATATTGCATAAACTAACTGAATTAAGGTCAAGCAAAGGTAGATTATAAATGGAAATGAAAGTTTTTGTCATTATTATTTTCCTTTAAATATGTCTGCTAGAACATTTTGGTTCAGCATTCCATTCAAATGCATTTGATCAGCCATAAATTATCCATTAAAAACTTCATTAATGACATTACAAATGTAGTCTAGCTTCTATCATTTGGTTCGGCCTTGGTCATGAATGCAGGAACAGGGACAGTGGGGTGAAAGAGAGCTCTGGATCTGAGGGGTCAGCAGCTGAAAGAATTTCTAAGCCATTAAACCATTTTTTTTTACAGAGTGAAAGGCTTCACATTTTGGGGTGATAGATATTGCAGCCACAAAACAACAAATCATAGAATCATAGAATCATTTAGGTTAGAAAAGACTTTTAAGATCATCAGGTCCAACCGTTAACCTAACACTGCCAAGCCTACCACTAAACCGCGTCCCTATGTGCTACGTCTACACGTCTTTTAAATACCTCTGAGGATGGTGACTCCACCACGTCACTGGGCAGCCTGGTCCAATGCTTGACAACCCTTTCGGTGAAGAAATTTTTCCTGATATCAAATCTGAACCACCCCTGGCACAACTTGAGGGCATTTCCTCTCATCCTATCACTTGTTACTGGGGAGCAGAGACTGACCCCCACCTTACTCCAACCTCCTTTCAGGTAGTTGTAGAGAGCGATCAGGTCTCCCCTCAGCCTCCTTTTCTCCAGGCTAAACAACCCCAGTTCCCTCAGCTGCTCCTCACAGGACTTGTGCTCCAGACCCTTCACCAGCTTCATTGCCCTTCTCTGGACACGCTCCAGCACCTCAAGGTCTGTCTTGTACTGAGGGACCCAAAAATGAAGACAGGATTTGAGGTGCAGCCTCACCAGCGCGGAGTAGAGGGGGACGATCCCTTCCCTACTCCTGCTGGCCACACTATTTCTGACACAAGCCACGATGCCGTTGGCCTTCTTGGCCACCTGGGCACACTGCTGGCTCATATTCAGCCGGCTGTCGACCAACACCCCCAGGTCCTTTTCCACCAGGCAGCTTTCCAGCCACTCTTCCCCAAGCCTGTAGCGCTGCGTGGGGTTGTTGTGAGCCAAGTGCAGGACCTGGCACTTGGCCTTGTTGAATTGCATACAATTGGCCTCAGCCCATCGATCCAGCCTGTCCAGACCCCTCTGCAGACCCTTCCTACCCTCGAGCAGATCCACGCTCTCACCCAACCTGGTGTTATCTGCAAACTTACTGAGGGTCCCATCAATCCCCTCATCCAGATCATTGATAAAGATATTAAACAGAACTGGCCTCAGTACTGAGCCCTGGGGAACACAACTTGTGACCGCCCACCAACTGGATTTAACTCCATTGACCTCCACTTGTTGGGCTTGGCCATCCAGCCAGTTTTTTACCCAGCGAAGAGTACACCCATCCAAGCCATGAGCAGCCAGTTTCTCCAGGAGCATGCTGTGGGAAACAGTGTCTAAGGCTTTACTAAAGTCTAGGTAGACAATATCTACAGCCTTTCACTCATTCACTAAGTGGTTCACCTTGTCATAGAAAGATACCACGTTATTCAAGCAGGACCTGCCTTTCATAAACCCATGCTGACTGGGCCTGGTTGCCTGGTTGTCCTGTACGTGCTGTGTGATGGCACTCAAGATGATCTGCTCCATACCTTCCCCGGCACTGCGGTCAGGTGTATCAGCATACAGACCAAACTTTGTATTGGTGTACACTTAGGTTATGCGTGCAAAACTGTAGCAGATCTCTAAAGAAAGCAACTTAAAAGAGCAAGTTTTAGTGAGAGCAAGCATAAATTTAGAAACTTGAGTCTACTTTAGTTGTGCTTATAAGGGGTCCCCCTTGCTTTCTTTCACTCCCTTCTAACTCAAAAAGCCAAAGAAGATGGAGGCAGTACACAGTCCATACAATTCCCTGATAAGGACACACACATACAGGTGTCCCGTTAGACTTCTTTATAGTTAATGGAGATACAGGGCATTTTTCAGCTCACTTGCATTAGAGTCCAACCCAGCTGGAGGTGACTAACTCTGTAGGCTCTAGCGACTGCATCAGCCAGACCTCCAGCCTCCTGTAGTGCCTAGTGCCATTTGAGGTGACCCAGGATAGCTAAGAGATCCTCACCAAGCTGGCAGATGTAATGTGGGACCAATAAGAAAACCATACTCTTCTGAAGTGGTAGCTGGAGGCCAGATGGGAAGGGCATCTCAAATGTATATGAACAGGCAATTTAATTAAGACCCTGGTGATATAGTGGAAGTTTAGATAGATAAGTCTTCACAGGCTTTAAGGCATTCCTGGTGAAAGCAAAATACTGTCTTTCCTCTGGCCAGAGCTATATACAGAACAGAGTATAAATATGTACAGAAATAGAAGGATGACGAGTCTCACATGTTTTCTACCTGCCTCTCAACACAGACACTATGGACTGTGTAGGTTTAATAAAGTTCTGCACATGAAGACTAGATACAAAATCCCCACTAGATAACCAGTTACACTATCAATAATTTGAAAATGTAAGATGCTTTCTCATAGGAACGTTAAGTTTTGCATTCTAGAAAATGCAAGATGAGTTGAAACTTGTATGATCACCGCTCTATCCGTGTGGTCATAGATCCTTCTGTTGTAACAGGAGGGAAGCAAAGACCAAACCTATTCAACAAGCATCTTTGCTTTGAACTCACAGGACTGACCTGTTGCTTTTCCCTTGCCTGGAAGAGAGAGGGATTCACTGTTAAAACATCAGGCATGGCATCAACAGCGGTGAAGCAGTGAAGCGAGCTGTCTGCTGTGGTCTGGGTGTTGAGGTCCTGCTCCTTTCATGGGCATTTGGTCCACATCTATAACACAACTGTGTTCATGAATGTCTTTGCAACCATCACTTGACCAGGTTGAGAACATCACTCCGGGCACGATCCGTGGCATGTGGAAAACATCCTGCTATTCAGCAGATCTTCATGAGGAGCTCTGAGCTACCGTGCATATAAACTGCAGCCGCGCTGTGACTTCAGCTCCTATTTGCAATATTACACTTGTTATGATACCTACAGCTACGTCCAGGCATCTGCCTGGGGCTGGAGGAGATGACCAGCGTTTTGATGAGTTGTTAGATTTGTGCACATATGCAGTAGTAAGGCCACTCACATTGTACAGGAGCCCCTGAGGCCTGGGAAGTGGCTGGCTGAGGATGTGGGAGGTAGCGGTGGGCAAACAGATTGATTTTCTGCTTGCTTTATGAAGTATTAGTCCCTTTTCTCTCTCTCTTTTTTTTTTTTTTTCCTCCAATAATCCCCTCCTCTTCAGTTCCTTGTGATAGGAATTAACTTGTTCCCCAAGTCCATAGAAAGCGGGGGTCAATAGAAGTGATTTAAGGAC
This sequence comes from Astur gentilis, assembly GCF_929443795.1. Taxonomy (NCBI): domain Eukaryota; kingdom Metazoa; phylum Chordata; class Aves; order Accipitriformes; family Accipitridae; genus Astur; species Astur gentilis. Next base: position 84,470,043 of record NC_064919.1, on the reverse strand, counting down.
CAGGACAACATCTAGACTGGAGGAGGAATAACTCTTTTGTTTCCTTTTTAATTATTTTTATTTTTTACTTTTGAAAGACGAGAAAAACTAGAGATGGAAAGTTTTCACATTTGTGAAAACATTTTCTTTCAAAGGTTTTTAGACAACAAATAAACTAAACAGATGACAAAAGCTGATGAAAACTGGGAAAATATTGTCATAAACAGACATTTCCAAAATACATTTCCATCTGGCTGAAAGCCACTTGCATTCTTTTTTCTAATCTTGTTTTGAATGAAATCACTTTTAGCAAAGCTCTCAACAGATCTGGAAATACCCTTCTGATGCTAAAGCCTGACTGCTTAATTGCCATTAGCTTTCTCTTTGTCAGGTGAAGCAAATCAGATGAGTTTGGCCAGGGACACCCATTCTGCCATGAGAAGGCCCTTTAAGCAGCAGGCAACATTTTTTGGCTATACTGTGTTTACAGCCCGCAGCATCCTTAGTTAGCCAGCAAAGAAACCCATTATCAGAAAAAGATAAATTCCTGACTTCAAGTTTGGAATGTTTGCACACAGCTGCTACGATGCATAGAGGAGAGAAAGCAGCTCAGAGCATGTGCAAAGGAAGAATATATTAAGTTATATTCAAGGGAATAAACCTGACAAAGGATTTTATGCCTGATTTTATTATTTTTTTTTTACAAAAGGAAGACAACTTGCAAATGTATATCTCTGGAAAGAGGAGGCGGTAATGAACAAGGACAGTGCATTTCCCAGTAGGTGATGAGTAAGCCGAGGGATAGCTGCAGGATGCCATGATGTACTCTGCTGTCACAAAGATTTTACACATAGGCTGGACAACCTGTTCAATAAATCAACATGCATCTATCATATTTTTTTTTTCCCAGGTATCTGTTTGGAAACTCACAGCCACATTATAATGCATGCACAGTGTTTGTTAACTTGGCATACCCTTTTCATCATTTCCAATGCTATGCTATCTCTTGGGGGTGAATCATCATTATGTAACATAGCACACACGGTACCATGTGATGATCCCTGTCCTTGCTGGGAAAAGAACAAAAAGAAACCAAAAAAACACAGAAGAGTATTAACACAAAAGTACACACATATCCTAGCAATCAGGAACAAGTTAGACTGGCTACCGGCTATGTTTTCCTCACCTCTCAAAAACACTTATTGGTTTCAGAGGGAAATGTTCTTGCCTAACTGATACAGACTCTGGTCTCTAGGGTAATTAATGGGAATTTTTTTTTTTTTTTTTTTTTTTTGAATCAGATCTTGCTTTGAAAGGTGGAATTCCAGCTAACTTTAGTAGTCAGAGTGGAGCCTTGCATTAAGCTCTTGCTCATCCTTGTCCTACTTTCCTAAGTACTGTACTGGTCCGGCTCAGGACACAAAACAAATTGAATTTTTGAGATCAAAAGGCTGATGTAAAGCTGGAGGAGATCCACTTGATGATCACAAAATAAAAGAGTGAGTCTGTTGCATAGGAAGTTATTAATTCACCTAAACAAAACTTTAGAAAGTGGCTAAAGCAAAATAACAGCAACTTGGGCTATGCCCAGCCCAGATCACACACTGCACTGGGAATGGAAAGCATCAAGGAAATGCTTAGTTATGAGCAGAAGTTTCCATTATCACTGCCTCTAACAACGGGCATCTCCACTATCCCTGTAAAATGTAGCCTATGGCCAAATTGTATTGGAAAGTCTATGACTGGGAGAGAAGGGTCAGGGTTTATCTCAGATGCTCAGCAAGGGATATGCCCAACTGTAAGTGAATGATTTCTTCATTTGGAAAAACAGATTCAGTCAGGCACCACGAGCATCTTCTCACAAACTGTGCCGTGAGTTCAGTTTTCAGGAAATAATGTAACCTGCAATGGTTTCCTGACCACGACAAATGGAAACCACCAAGACTACCACTGCCACAGACAGCCACGGCTCAAGTAAAATTGTCCCTCAGAGCCTAGTCCTGCCCAAGATAGGAGCATCACTGGAAGATGACAGCATTTGCACTGCAGATATGAAATAGCCTCCTATGTCATAAAACTGGCTCTCCCAGGTTTGGAAAGGAAAAGAAGAAAAAAAAAAAAACCACCCCTCAAGTCCTCCTGCTCTTCAAATTCAAATTTCCTCGAGAATTTTCAGAAGATTTGATTTTTTCCATAGACATTTCAGGAACTTTTCACAAGCAACAACTTGCCTCTGTCTTGCTGTTTGACATTTTATTTTGCAGGTAGAAGAATCAAGCTGCTAACAGCCAAAGAACAGTATAAATTACCATCAGAAAGGAAGAATTGGAAAAGGCTAATATACCTACTTTTTGAAAAATTGTCTTGATTTTCACCAGAATGCACTATTATATATGACACTCTGAAAAACAGGGATAAGGCAGAAAAGTACCTTGCTTCTCTGATTTACTAAGCCATCATAGGAGTACATAGGTATTTAAATCTATATCGAATTAAGATTTATTTGGGTAATTGTCATTCTAATTTTGTCCGTAGTTTACAGTTAAAAATCCTTTCGCAGAGACTCTTTCTCCTAACAGTTATATCAAAACATCACTGTGTATTAATACAAGGCATGGACTCTGATGGGAGTTTTATCTGTCAAGAATGTCATCCTTCTAGTCCACAATTCACCATGTATACAATAGGGAAAAGGAGAAAAAAAGTACCTGCCAAGCATTCACAACATACTTTCAGATCGTAGCAGTAACACTTAGGTTTGAAAGAATATTGGAGTAGGGTATTACAATATGTCCAAATCCTTCTAGATTGCAATGTCTCATATTAAGAAAACAAAAGAAAAAAAAATAATATGCCATGTTTCAGTAGATCACTTTCTGTCAACATAACATGTTGACTTATGGAGCAAGAAGATAAGTTAACGTGTCAGGCACGGGGAGAGTGAAGTAATGAGCCACATGCTGGGATCCAAGTTAAAAGGAATGTATACAAATGCATTGGGCATACATAACAAGATGACCAAATTGGATGCATAGTGTGTGTGCTCATGGATACATTTAGAAAAATGACTCGGAATTAAACACAGACAGTGCCCAGAAATGAGAGAGAAAATAAATATAGAGGAGTGCTCGGAGGTTGGAGGGGACCATGTGGTAGCAGGGCAGCATTTGCAGGGGTCTGACAGACAGAAAGAGGGGTTTACCCTGCCTGCTGGGAGAGAAATAGTAATTTAGCATCACTGGTGCTCTAGAGGGAGTTTCAGAGGTTCAGTCAGGAATTACTTTATTTCATCTTCAAGAAGAAATCTGAAGCATTCTAAACTATCTGAGCATGACTTCAGTGTAATTATGAAAGATGAAATTCAAACCTTTTTATAAAAGGTCCATCAATTCCAGAAGGTTTTTTTCTTTCTTTCTTTCTTTCTTTCTCTTTCTTTCTTTCTTTTTAAATGATGAGATTGATTTAGTTTTATCTGATTTGATTTTCTAGGTTCTGTGTATGAAAAGGCAGGCGATGGCGATCTATTTTATATACAGTCTGTTGTCTGATTTTTTTTTTCCTGAAGGTAGATTAAACCACACATTTTTTAGAAAGATACCTAGTCTTGCCTTAAAGATTGCAAATAAAAGGGAATCTACCATGTTGGCTGATGAGCAGATCCAATGTACTGCAACTGCCACTAGTAGAAAATTGGGTGTAATTTCAAGTTCGAATTTCTCTTAGCTCTTGGACATTCTCACACTTGTGTCTGGAAAATTAAAATACCCATTTCTGCCCAGTCCCCTGCTATACAAGTTTTCCATATAACAGCAGCCATGCACAATGCTCAAATCATATGGAGGTGGGTTTTTTTCCCCAAATACAAATTGATAATACTTGCCTTCCATCTGCAGAAACTTTTCTTTTTCTTACTCCATTTTATTTCAAGCAACCACAAGAAATTTAGTAGCCTTTCTACCAATGCTAAGTAATGAACAGAGTTGAATGACTGTTTCTTTGAATGAGTACATTTGTCAGGAAAAAACCCCCCAAACCAAAACAATAACAAAACACAGTTCCAGAGGGATGTGAGTTATTCGTGAAGTGTGGTCAAAATCAGTGTAAGTCTTTGTGGCCAAAAGAACTGAAAGAACATTTGGGAATATCTAATATCTTATGCTGACATTTCCTGAAGAAAAGATTGTCATTTTTGTTTCCAAGTGTCATTTTGTCTGGAAATTTGAAAAATGCTTGTTATTCCTATAATTGTAACACATTGATAATATTAAATATTTTAAATGATATGTCCCTTTTGGTATTTTCTGAGACCATCTTTGTTCAAATATCACACCAAAATCCCACACTGAGGTAGTTGTCGCCTTGTATTTCCTACGTTTGAGATTAATTTTCAGTTGCTTTTATTTTTCACTGCAGTGTTCTCTATCTTATAAATTTGATCCATAGCTTCTGTTGATGGGTGTTGCACATTTTGTTTGGTTTATGAACTTTATTAGATTTTGAACCTTTAGTCAGGCAATTCCAAACACTCGTTACTGCACTCATTACTGGTCATTTAAAAACCATTGTGGCATCTTCAGGTTTTACTGGCAAAGATTTATCTCATTGATACAAATGCTGAAGGGAGCTGGATTAAGACCCTAATCCCTTGGAGACTGCATTAGCAACAACTCAACTCATTGATTTCTCCCCATTAAAAACTCTGTTTCAAGACCTGTCAGGCAGGGAGTTTTAATCCATCTAATGTGTGCCCTGTTAATTCCATATAATGTAGGGGTTTTTAATCTAAATGTCATGTGGTACTAAATCAAATTCATTGGAGAAATCCAAGTATATTATGTCAACAGCATTGTCTTTATCAACCAGACCTGTAATGTTGTCAAAAAAAATATAACGCGGTTGTTTGACAAGACCTACTTTCCATGCAAACATGTTGACTAGCATTAATTATATTTTTAGCCTCTAATTCTTTGTTGACAGAGTCCTGAATTAACTGTTCCAATAGTTTGGCCAGACTGACATCTGACTAACCAGTTTACTGAGTCATCTCTTCTGCTCTGTTCAAATGCTGGGATTTTACTGGCAGTCATCCAATCTTCAGGAAATTTCCTCAACTTTCCAAAAACTTGTTAAAAGCCAGTTTGGAAGACAATCACCTAGTTCCTTTTAGATCTCTGGACATCAGATATATATGTCTGATTATTTAACAGTGACTCATGTTTTCCTTTAAAACAGATGGCCATCACTCTATTCTATTCACTGCTTTATCCTGAAGGATACCTTTTCTGCTTCACGTCACTCACAGGACAGAACTACACATTTTAATAGGTATTTTTATACTTAAAGCATTTTTAACCTATCCTAGAAAAAACTTCCTGGCATCATTGTATGCACATTTAGTAACGAATGGCAGAGACCAAGGGGGTTTTGTCCTTAATACATTTTATCACTGCATTTTGTGTATTTTCATGTAAGTTAACCTTTCCATTCTATGTTGATTTCGCACCTCCTTTTAACACATATCTCAAACATATATTTTAGAAGTGACCTGATTATGAAAATAATTCTCAAAATAGATGACATTCATCTATTCATCAGCAAGGTGGAGAACAGGTTTCTTTCCTTTGCCTCTTGGTTTGTGGCTCTAGCTGCTAAACTTTATTACATCTTCATCAAACTTGAACAATTAGATTGGAAATGGTCATATACTTCTTTACTCACAAAGAAAACACAGACTTCTCAGGCAACAGTCCCTAATTGGGACAGTGGTTTTGGACCTCATTATTATTCTTCAGAAACCCCTAACCCTTAAAGTCTATCTGTAATAGAGCAGGGCATTGAATTCACATGTCCAAAGTTTTCAACCACTTCACCAACACTTCTCAATAAAGTTTTCTAATTCTTTCTTGAAGAACACTCCAAGAATTTGTATTTCACCATTACTGTTAGTATGACTACTGTACTAGGGAACAAGAACATAATGAAAATTGTATTATTTGGGGGGGTGAGGAAACACAAAACCTGATGCCATCATGGTCACAGCTCTCATACTGAAGAGGAAATGGTTGTCAGGGGTCAATTTGCACATTATTGTTGAAGTGCTTGAGGAAAGGGAGGATTTGGCCCTGCGCCAGTATTTTTGTGATCAAACCAATATGCTCAAGTTTGTATGGTTAATTAAGAAAAAATATGTTTACTCTTTCTATACTGGAAGGAAGAGGAGTCTTTCAAAGAGACAAACTGGAGTAAGTCAAGTCTCTGTGAGCTTTGGTGAGTAAGGGTACACCAGATAATGGAAAAACACCCAGAGCGACACAGGTCTCTTACTTTCTGTTTCTGACCCTGAGACAATATCTGTGGAGCCATCACAGGTCTCATACTCCCTGGTCTTGAAAATGTTTTGTTCCCACTTGCTTATAAGGAGCCATGGATGATTGCGCCTTTAAAAAGCTGTCCCTCCTGTTTCCTACCTAGCACGCTGCACTGTCCTGAACTTTATCTATGACGTTTACAAATTAAAAAGCAGAAGAATTCAAGTCCAACTTGAGATGATGGAAAAAATACAGTATCTAATTAATGAAACTATACTCCTTGATATTATGAACCACAGTGAGCTTACAAAGTGTTTGTTGTTTGTAACACGGTGAAGAGGCAAAGACCTGAGGAGTGGGACGGATAACTTGTTTGAAATGACAGAAACCAAAACATAAAAAATGAAGAGGACTCTGGAAAAGTCAACACAGATGCACATGGAACGGATGGACTAAATCTTGGAAGCTTGAATCTTAACCCAAGCCTTGAGTACAAGAACACTGGTTCTCCTTCAATATTCTGCAAAAATAATTCTGAATCCAACCCTTTTGCGAAGTTTGAAACCATTTATACTCAAGATCAATGAAGTGCCAATTTTATCTTTTGTCCTCTCACAAAGATCAGTCCAGAACGTACACTTATAATGAATATAGAAATAACAAATGTACTCTACAGAACACGTTTTGACTAGCAGTTCATGACTGCCTTCAACAACTTTTATATTGCTTTTTACAATGGTGCCATACCTTTAAAAGAGGTAAAAGTGCCCAGAGCCTGGTTAGAGAGAATGAAGGTGAGAAATATGTTCCTACATCCCTTCTATTTTCATTCTCCTTTTCCTACAGTTATGAGCAAACTCCTCTCCAGACCATTTCTGTAGATTACTTCTATTTATTCTTTTGTTCCTGTTTCCAAGAATACATCTTCAGAGTCAATTTGAGCTTCAATACATGGCAATTACTAAAGAAATAAAATACTATTACCCCCCATCTTCAAGCATTTTGGCCACATTCTTCCTGGCTTTTCTATTTTCAATATCTAAAGTGCAGCACTCCTTCAGTGCCCTTGAAAAAGTACTTGTTACATTACTGGATGCATTATTCCTTAGAAGAAGGGTAAAAAAATATCATCTTTCAATTTATGAATCATTCTTATCTTTACTCTTCACCTTTAGTTCTCTTTCTGCTTCCTCCTCTTACGGTCTTCTAAATTATTTCTGGACAAATACAATGTCACTAAGTTGGAACACTTCATGTTGCTACTACTTTTATCAATGTTTTAACTCCTGCCATCTTTAGGCAGTGCAGCCTCATTCTTTTGGCACCCAATAACCTCATTTTATTCTCCAGAAACCTATTTTTCCTTTTTTTTTCTCACCCACTGCAGAACTGCTGATTTATTTTTATTTATTTATTTATTTATTTATTTTTGTATGCCATTGCTTTGGCTCAAATGTGTTTCTGGACTAAGGTACATGGGCTCTTACCAGAGGTCCAGAGTTCTCTGGCTCTGATTTCCTCAAAAGCTGTATCACAGAAATGAAACCAAAGGACAACATTCACAAGGGACTCTCTTATCTACGTAAGTAATGAGTGTCAGGGATGCTTGTAGAATTAAAGAGTAAAGCAGCATTATAATGTGCTCTAAAGAAGGCAAAGAACTATTGATGGAGCAAGGATCAAATACTTCTTCCTAATCACTCTGTCCAAAATCAGTTATGAGCGTAATTAATATCACTACTTATGGCAGGGGAAGAAGATTAATTCTCTCTGATCAAAGAAAATAACAAACTTGCAAACATCCATTCTGCGAAATAAATCAACATCAATTGCATTTGATCCCATTTTACACATTGTTTTACATCCGTAATTTGACACATTACCAAGCATGAGCAATAGCCATGCACTTAACAGGGCTGCAGCGGCAAAGTTAAAATGCAGTCGTACCTTTTAGCAACAGACATTTCCAACCTACTAATATAGACCAGCCCTACCAGGCAAGGTGGATGAATATTGTCAGATGAATACTGAAATACATGGAGATAGGAAGGTTACGAACCAAGACAAGAGGTGAGGGCAAACGTACTTGACTTCACAGTCTGGGTGGGCAAACAGTTACCTCAAATCACAGCACCTGAGAAACCTCTGCAACAAGACGTGCTGCAGTTCCCCATCCAGCATCACATATAAAATGTGCAAGCTGACTTCCCCGAGGGGGACGCGTACACCAAAACAATGAGAAATCAGTCACCCAGAGCAGTCACACAGACAAGATAGAATAGCCGGGCAGCTCTTCAGTAATATTCTGTGTTTTTATAGCATTTTTCCACTTTGGAGAGCTCTCCTAAATGTTAACCAGAACCACATGGCTGGCAAGTCACAGTTATGTGAGCCACAGGAACCCCCACAAAAGCACCACCACCTCTGTTGTATTCTCTGCAGCACGATAAGGTTTCTCAGCATTGCCTGAAGCTACGTCGACTCCAAACCGTGTCTTCAGAAGGAGCTTGCAGGAGGCAGGATACAGGTACATTACACAATGGTTATGAGCCGATGTTTCTGGTTTCCTGAGCGGTTTGTTGCTACTATACAAATTCAGAGGTGGATTTTAAGTCTGATACGTCTATTCCAAAAGTTGGAACGTACTTAAGGTATTTGTGAACCACACGTGGCTGCCCTCGGAGCGACACGACTCTCAGCAGTACAAGGACAGTGTTTCTGTCTACATTTATTCCAACGTATTCCACCACATAGAGCGGGTGGTGTTTTGCCCTCCAGCCTTAAAGCCGTTGATGCTGGCCTGTGAAAGAGCTTAGGTACCATGAGGACAGTAAATATCCATAAATCTGCATATATTCTCCAAAACCGTGTGCTATGGAGCTCCTAGTACCCATCAGTCTTACAACTGTATTACACAGCGGACTATTCCCCAACAGGAGTGTTGGAAAGTTCAGTCGCAAGGAAGGACAATACAACAAATCCCCATTTTACAGGGGAAACGGAGGCACAAAGAAGCCAACAGCTAGAAGGTCAACTGTAAGAGGACTTCTGAATGTCTTTGGGGATCCACATTGAACTGATTTACCCACAATCACTCCAAAAAATTCATGGTAGCAAAGCGGGCCTCCCAAACCGGGGGGTGGGGGGGTGGGAAGAATAGTGCCAGGATATGGAAGCAGGGAATTGCACTTCATTTTCCCATTTTTCAACCTTATTTCTCACCTGATTTCAAATATACATTTTAACAGCTTTTTGGCAGTTTTAGGTGGGGAAGGAATTAAGAATACTGGAAGAGGAAAGGAACGAGAACAAAATAAATTAAATGGTGAGCACTGACCATATGACACTTTCTTTAAACCTCAGGCTCCTGTTCATCTTTGCTGAAAGATGATTCTGTCATGTGCAAAATTAACGCCTTAGAATTTTACTGGATTTCTAGTGAATTTTATCATATTTTCCTTGATTTGAACAAGCACCTTCTCCGAGTACTGGCTTGCAGACTGATACAATGCTCAGAAAAGAAAGAAGCTGGAAAACTGTCTGGAAAACTACCTTGAGGAATACCTCGTGGCAAGGCGCCTCAAATGTATATCTTAAATTAACATGTAGGTTCCTACGATATGTTATAAAGAGCTTTGGGACACGGGTATAAGATTTAGTGTATATTATTGTTACCATTAGCATAGGTGATGAGCACTTAGGTACAGAACACGCATATATACATATATGCCTGTATACACATAAGGCAGTACGAGTGCCGTAAGACATATTGCATGTAGTAAAGCTGAGTCTGGAACCCAGAAGACTTTAGCTCAGTGTTTGGGAAGAAATCGAGTCGCTGTGATCCATCTGTCCCTCTGTGAACGTACGGGAGAGGAAGGTGGTGAGGTGACAGTCGTGCTAGTGATGCTATTGCAGGAATTTCCTTATATATATATGTGTGTGCACATATATACGTGTGTCTATGGCTGAAACCACAAGTATTTGAAATGTTCTCGGAGGAAGGCAGTCTTAGACCTGTGGAACGTCTGTGGTAAAAATGAAATAACCATAACGTGACCACTGCAGAAGATAAGTCTCTGATCCTGAAGAGAGAAGTGGTTGCTACAGTACTCCTAGATAAGAAGCGAGCAGTAAAAATGACCTGGCTAAGAAATGTAGAGGATAGATATTTAAGGATACTAACTCTGTGTAAATTGATGGTTGGACTGAGCAGGTTGGCAAATTAAGGGTCAGGGCTGAACACCCTGAAGCTCTGCAGCTATGTGCTCTCAACACAGTTCTCATCTCACCTGGATTTCCACTGAGAAGAGCACCTGACAGTGGAGCTACTCCTGATTTACACCATCAGGACAGTGCTTGTAGTCTCCTGCCTGTAAATGACAAAGCTGTCAGCAAAGCCTTGCCCAGCGCTATTTCCAGGTGAAGCTAGGGAGGATTTTGTCTTAATAAGAAGGGTAGCTGAGTTTTAAAACCTTTCCTTGAAGAAAGCAGCTAGGGAAAAATCTGGCCACTTTAGGTTTTTTTAAGAAAAAAAAAGACAAAAAGAAGATCATCAAGGCTTGTGTATCTATGTATGTGCGAGAGAAAGCATTGGTGAGAGAGCGAGCTGTGCGAGGGGAGACCATTTGCTCAAATCGGATAGCATTACTAATACATAACGACTCTGCCAGCAAGGCACTGCACAGCTGGAATTAATCTGAGAGAATGTGTGTTGCTGCATAGACAAGCGCAGAAAACTTTCCCCGTGTGAAGGCAGCGTGAAGCCCTGCCCTGTGGCTTGGAAGCACTTCATCAGGCCCTGACAGCACAGACATCTTCTTTAGACCATCGGTTTGGGGGGGGAATTGTACTCCACCCTGCTCAGATGAACACCCAGGAGAGACTTTTTGTTTTATTTCATGGTATTTTGCAGATCACAACTCTCTCTCCCCTCCCTGATTTTTTTTTTTTTTTTAATTTTTTTTTTTTTCCTTAATTGTGCGGTTAGTTTTGTTCTTCTCTTGCCTTATTGCATCGGCTCTGAACCCAATTGAAAAACTGCCATGGCTTATTTACACTGAACAGCTATTCAGGCCAAAAGCAGCTGCTCCATTTAGCCAAGCACCTCTGTGTTACCCGGTTTCTCTGCTTGTTATAAGAAGTTGCTTTCTTTTAAATGCACACTCTGAAAAGAGGTAGCATTGAAATGTAGGCAGCAGATGATGGTTCTCTCTGAAAGGGGGTTTTGAAAACTCGGTGAGCCCGGGGTCATTATTAGTAAACGATTGCCCAGTAAAAGACAAGTCTATCCAGAAGTGCAGTACAACCACAGCTGATGTTAAGCAGCCTCATGCATAAGTGTGGTTCCTGCCTCCAAGCCCCTCTTTGCTCCAGTCTGGACCTGGGAGGTTTCTGATTTGCATCAGTAAGTGATATACCCCCATGCTTTCAGCTTGCCAGTGTGACCTAGTCTCCTTTTGTCATGTAGCAGAGCTCCCTTCCTACACAAACACAGCCATAAGGAATTAAGGGAAATAAGAAAAATGTTTTGAAAGGGAAATAATGTGGGTTTAGGGCAGAAAATGAGACAAAATGCACTTTTGCAGGGAAAAAAGTATGACTTTGATGGGAAAGTTTTGTCCTGGTTTTGAGTGAAAGCAAAAGTAGGCATGCTCATACGCGCACACATAGAGCTTTAGCTTGCAAACATTGATTTAATGTTCATTTCACCCCTAATTATCCTCCTAATAGCTATCGAAAGTCTCACATAGTCACCAAATTGAAAATAAGTTCCTGTGCACCACTTCCAATTACTGCAGGAATTATGGCTTTATTGCCATTATTTACTTTCCCCAGCTATAATGTATGCCTGGCCTTGAATTACCCCGCCGTAGGAGCCAGCGACTCCAGCATGTTTTGTGAAATGATTTTCTTGATTTTCACTTCCCTCCAGCTCTTCTTCCCATTCTGACTCCCCAGCTTCACCCCCTAAGTATTGCTCCCGCATTTAATGCCGCTCCTCCTTCAAATTCCACTCTGAGAAGCATTTTTTCCTGATCTCTGTAGAATTTTCTTCCCTTTCTTTTAGACTTCCCCCCCCCCAAGATCCTGGCCTAATTCTTTGGTCCCTGGATGCCCAGCCAAAGATTTCCCAAGCCTCAGGAGTTTCCCTCAGGTAGTATATATCTAACATAGCTACCTCTAAAAAAAACTTGCTCCTATTTGTCTGGATCGGGACTGTGCCAGGTCTGTCACAGATGGAGAAGGACTAGTGGGCAAGCCAGAAGTTGTCTGTAGGAGCCAGCAGAAATTCACTGCCACTGACCACCACACGCACTTCAGTGAGATAACCAAGCTGAACTGTGGAACTGGCGTTTGGGCTAATGCATAATTTGTGTTTGACGGACACACGCCTTCCAGAAACGCGTCCAGTTGTGATCTACAGGCTAAGGGTTGGGGCAGTCAGTGCTTCATTTGTTAGTTTGACTTTCCTGACTGAAAGACCAGCAAATAAACAAGGAAATGAGAGTTTAAAAAAAACCCAAAACCAAAAGAAATCAACAACTCTGTGCCTAATTTCTCATTTAAATTTGTCTGGCATCAGCTTCTAGGCTTGTTAAACCTTTCTCATTGTTTTTTAAGAGTTTTGGTATTTTCTTCCTCTGAAGGTACTCAATTGACTCTCAATGGTCTTTTTGATAAATTAAGCAGATTGTATTCCCAAAGTGTCTGACTAGGAGGCATTTTTGCCAGCTCTTAAATAACCGTGTGACTTTCTTCTGCAATTGCAGCTTTTCAACGTGCAGTTTTTCACTTTAAGACATAGGTGTCTGATCTGGATACGGTTTTGCTGTATAAACACGTAAATCACGAGCTAACAGGGAAGAGAGAAGACCTTTCCCACCAAGGTAGTCCATACCTTCATGGGTATTTGTCTTCACAACTTATTCTCATCTTTCCTAAGAGCTATCTCATGCCCTGTTTGATGGCTTCTGTAACTCTTATCCATTGACAATAAACCCAGGGTTCAACCTGCCTCACCTTTGGGCTGCAAACCAAGGTTTGTTACCTCTTTAATAACAAGGGATAGACTCAGATAAAAGGACATTCAGCATTTTCGGGTACCCACTTCTTTCTCCACTGATTACAGAAGAAGCTTTAGGTGTCTATTTTTCCCCTGGGTGTACCAATTAGATGTCTATCGTACGGTGGATTTTTCATTCTAGTCTAAACGTGTTTCTGGGCTGATCACCTAATCCAGGTTTCTCGTGCTATTAGTGAGCACAATATCAAACAATTGGTATTGCAATGCCAAACACATGTTTCTTAATCATGAGAAGCTTAAGGAGAACAAGCTGATTAAACTTTGCTTCAACACCCGTTACATTTCACATAATACAGCCACTATCAAGTATGCAGTTAGTGTGTGTGGTTTTATTGCAGTGTAGATATAACTGTAAAGGAGTCTCCTTGCTAAGACTGGTTATTGTAGGACAGGGAGACTGCAGGACATGATTTATGCAGGGCTAGATGGCTACACAGTCACCCTAGAAGAGAACTGCTACTGTCTATCTTCTTTCACATGGCACTTCTGAGTAATGGTTTTCTACGCATAAATGCCCCAAAGTTTTTAAAGGCCATGGGATGGAGAGGAATGGTTAATAACAGTAATTCATAAAGGCTATGTTTGCATGTCACCATTTATCAGAAGTCTCCAAATGGTAACTGAAGTCTCTGAATGGGATCTGAAATGAGGAGATTTTAAAGGACTTTAGCCAAAAGTTTCATCACGGACTTAAGGATTTGCGGTATTTCACTTTCAGAAGCACGCTCAAAAGTTCCAGAGATTTTTTCAGCAATATGAATCACTAGTCATTTCTGGAAGTCCTATACTGATCTCTTCTTGCCCATAAATAGCACATCATATCACCACACCTACTGATTCTCTTGGGAAGATGAGACTGACTTTCAGAGATGCCTGAAGGCTTCTTTTTGTGCTTTTTCATGGGTTTTTTGTTCCCATGCTTTATGTTCCGTTGCAACAAATACAGCAAAAAACTTAAGCTTTTCTTTAAAAGCATCTATATATGTATAGGCACGTATGCAAAAGAGAGAACTAGTACAGAGAGTGCTCTACTCCTGAAATGCAGCCACACAGTAGGTGGACTGTGGCCACTAACTAGAAGTTAATAGCACTGCATGCAATAATTGAAACTAGCAAGTCAGAAAAAAAAATGATATGGTTTAGAACTGCAAGAAGAGAACTTCTTTGGAGGTTTCATAGAGGTTGTATTACTTGTTCTCTCTATTCAAAGCTGACTACTTTGAGGATGCTTCACCACAGTCAGTAAACCCTTCCCTTGGGTTACACATTCATTGCTAGGGTAACATTCCTGCAGGTACAACGGCTTCTCTAGATTTACCATAGATATGCTTTAGAAAACCAGGTCTTGCATCACCTCCGCACTGTGCTTTTTGTTTCTTGGGGAGTGGGATTTAGTAACTCGAACGATACTGTGCTTATGCAAAGCAATATGTAAGTGCTTTGAGATAAACCACACAACCACCAGTTAGAAATCAAAGCTGTTCTCTACAAACACACATCTGTTTGCAATGGTTTCTTTCCTTCATCCTCCTTCCCTGACATCCCCCTCCCATTGGCTGGTTCATCCCCAAAGTACAGAAAGTTGGTTTTGTGGGAAACATACTGATTTAATTTCTTACCTGTGAAATCAAAGCTTATAATGAATCAGCTGCAAGCAGTGCTCCCTGGCAAACAACATCCCTGCCAAACACAAGATTCAGCCAGAAATCAAATTTCTAGGTGTTACTGTTTACTAAGAAAAATCATCAGATCATTTTTATTCCCCAAAGATTCTATAAAGCCTCAGTTTGATTTCTATTTAATAAAAATAAGATGGTGGGGGGCAAAGGGAAATAATTCAAATCTCCTAATGCTGTTTGGGCTTACTGGCTTTGAACGGAATTGATTTCATATTATGGATTTCCATCTTTGCCGTTCACTTGATACAATACATTAGGAACCAAACACTAGGTAGTAATTTAACCATACTGTTAAGCACATTTTTAGTAGGCAAGGGGCCAAATAACATTTTGTCAGCTAGTTTTAAAGACGACTTTTATGTAATTAAATGTGACCAGTTTGTCCAAGCCACATTCAGATGCCCAAATTCAAGTTTCATCTTTTTAGATATATAAAGGATTTTTACCATTGCTATTACTATTTCCTACCCTAAGCTTCTTACAGTCGTTAAGTGTACGCTTTTCTAATCTGACACCACCTCTAAAGAGCATTGAAGAATTATTCTCCCTATTTTTCTCTGTAGGAAAAAAAAACTCAGACAGGTTGAAGCCCAGATCCTCAAGACCATTTTGATAGTTAAATCTCTTCGTTTTCAAGGGAAATCTTAGAAGGTTGAGGAGTTGGGTCCAGGTGTTTTGTGCAATCATAGAGGAAATGTGTGATGGGGAAGTAGCTGATCTATAAGTATTTCCCAGCCTCAGGATGATCCTTTTCTTGACTGTTGAATAATCTTTTTCTCTAAGGACCAAAATCACAATGGAGGGAAGTACTTTTTTTTTTTTTTTTTTTCCTAAGTGAGAAATAGCCATATACCTTTGATTTGGAAGTTCAGGAATGGAAAAAGCAAATATCAAATGTTCTTAAGATTCTTTCAGGTCTCCTTTTAATGTGCAGAGGAGGAGTTTGTGGACGGTGGAAGGCAAGAGAAGGCATTGTTTTTCCAGGGCTATGACTTTCCTTCCAGACTTAGGTCCAGTGCTCTTTAGTCAAAAGTACCATAAAAGTAATCTGCGGGACTAAGGAGCAACAGAAATAGTTTAATTATCATATATTTCATGTATTCCTAACACCGATGTAACCACTTATATTTTCTCATGGATGCCCTTTGGAAGACGTCTAGAAATCTTGCAAAAGTTTTGAAGTTCATGGATTTGGAGCCACCTGCCCTTTTTGGCATAGTAAGGCCAAGCAATAATTCCCAGGAATTAGCTGCTCAGCCTCTCCAGTGGCGGAGGCGCTCTCCGCTATGTCAGGACAGATGTGCAAACACAGAGCGTGCACGTAGGTAACTTGGAGGGAAAGAGTAGGTGGAACATAAATCCAGATCTCAAGGACTTCAGATCCTTTAAGGACTACTTCTACGGCTCTCATAAGCAATGCAAGAAATAGCCACGGTTTAATGGCTAGACTAAGGGATCCTATAAGGCTGTATATACTCGGCAGGCTCCTTCTCAAACCGTTCATCTCTTTGTATTGCCTGTTAACGGCAGAATCCTTCCTCATCGGCTCAATCCCACGAAGTCTTATGTATGTGCTTAACTTTCTGAACTCTGAGCAGTCCCACTGACTTCAGCATAGCTGCCCCCAGTGCAAAATTAAGTGTAGACATAAATCATTGCAGGATTGAGCCTTGAGTACAGCGTGGTGAATAGTTCTCTTCAGGAAAGCATTTATTTCCTGAAGGCACCATTTCAGCTTAAAGTTTTCACATATTTGTGTTATACTTAGTGAGTCAGTTGGGAAGCAGCGTTGAAGGACAACTGGAAATGCCCAAAATACAAATTACTAAGTAGAATATTTTAAATCTGGGGACATACACCCTCAAAGGAGTTTAAATGCCACAATGATCTCTAAGAAAGAAGTGTCAAAGAAATTTGTACTTTTCCATCTCAGCCCAAATGAGCAGGGTAATCATCTGGGAATAAGGGGATTGGAGTTTAAATTTCCTCTTTTCTTGAAAGTATGATCTTGAATTTAAGTCTCCAACATCTTTAGAAAATGATGTCTTAAACCGTGGACTGTGGAATCTGGAAAGGATGCACAAGGCCAGGTTTGTGAACCCAGTCCTCTGGTGATTTTAGTGCTCCCTTCCAAATATTAAATATATGTTAGAAGTAACCACTTTAAAAAAAAACAAAAAAAACAAAAACACAACACAACCCCCCCCCCCCCCCCCCAAAACCCCCACAAACAAACAAACAAGAAACAAAACAAAAAGGAAAAAAAGTCATATTTCCAGAGTGATTAAAGGTAATGTCATGGCGTTCTACTTAATCACATTTTGTGCTGTGGCTGAAGCAAACAATAAGAAATTATTCCCAAAGATCTAGCTATGATAGTGGTGACTCACAAACAAGACTTTAAGGTACTCCCAGTGTCTAAATATTAAATATTTATTATAGTTCTATAAAATTTTACATTCATTATACTGCTTGCTTGTTTTGCCAGTCCTCAAGGGACTGAGAAGATTCTGTATTTCCTTCTCCTTTCCAGCATATCAAACCTTCTTTCATAATACCCCTATTAAACCATACGTCTCCCCAGTTTCCCGTAGACTGTCACTGAGTCATATTGGTATCAGTGCAGAAACTCCAGCTGAGCCTCGCTGACGTCAGTCAGAAAAAAAGATGGAAAAAAAAATTGCCAAACCCCAGAATTCTTAAAAATACTGCAGTTAGCAAGACCGTCCTTAGTCCGGTCACTCATGTTGAATCGCAACTTCCTTTCTGCGTTTGCATGTTGATTGTCAATGCTTTCTTATCTGTCTGTATAGCATCATGCATATTGCCAGCATGACACAAATAAACGAGCTAATGAATAAATAATAGCAATCAATAGAAACAAACATAGAATTGACTGGCCTCCTCATTGTTCTGACTGAATGAGATGCCAAAAGTAATCAAGCAGCATAAATTATAAAATATAAGTTCATCATTAGAAAGTCATTGTTTCAATATTTTAAGAAACCTGCAGTGTGAATAAGGTAATGTGGTGGCTATAAAACATTTAGATAGGTTTTTTGCTTTCAGAAAATGCCTATCTCTGCTCCCACTGAAGTCAACAATAAACCTCCTGGTGCAGGATGCCTTCCAAAATCTTCCAAAATGGCTTCTACAAAATAAAGTGTTTGCAATTTTTTTTACCTAGAGAAATTCTCCTCTAAGGGGTTGGTGTGTCACAGAAAACCAGTTTAACCCAGTTTGCCAAGTACCTGTGGACTTAAGAGACATGTAGTCGTCAACAGAGACTTTCCGCATGTGGATAAATGGTGAAGTTCTCCTATGGAAGTAGTTATTATTGTAATAATATTGAAATAACTGGTTTTAGCAAATGCATTACTTCTTCTCTAGGTGCCTTTAAGCATTCCCACCCCTCTTGAATCTTTAGCTGTCTTTTGTTCCTTTATATGGAGAAGTCCAGAAGTCCTATTTCCATTTGCGATGCTTGCCACAAACCAGATTTAATTCAATGATACAGGTACTTCTCACAGCTTCTTTGTGTTCTTCCTATCTCTAATGACCCATTGGCCATATATTTACATGCAAGGAGAAACCCCATTGAGAGCCACAATAGCTGTGAAAGAATTTTGCAGCATCCAACACCAAGGAACCATGATGTCCAGCCTTACCATAAAACAGATACATTAAAAAAAACCAACCCAAAGCAACAAAATACCCAAACACAAAAGCACTGCATGAGTAATAACAACAATCACCTGTAAAGCGGACGGGTGCCTTGCAACTCCTCTTTCCCACCAGATGCCAGATTGTGTTTTATTAGACAAAGAAGGCTCCAGCAGACAAAACCCCAAAGATTACAAGGGGCTATGTTGCACCCATGTGTAATTGTTCTATAGTGCCATATGATAATTTGCAATATGTGTATATTGAAATAATACCATGGGGTATTTTTCTCTAGTAGAATGCATATCTATTGTTAAGTAACTGATGACAAAGGCTGGCACATTATTAAAGGCTGGACTGAGTTCAGAATTTAATATTCCCCTCGCATTTGAAGCAATTTTCAATGTCCACAACTGTCATCTAACATTGTTTCCAAGTTGCAATTCAGTGGGAGAAAAATAGCTATCCATGTAGGGCTTCACAGTGACACATCTGTTATGTTATTTATCTTAAGTGTGAAGACAGGAATGAACCAACTTCCAGACTCATAATTCAGAACCTAACATAATAGAAATTAAAGGGAGAAAAGAAAGGGACAGCATCTTTGTGTGAATGTAGGTTAATGGAATATCATGTGAAACTGCTTTTGCCAGAATTACTCTCCCCAGTTCCTTCCAACTGTACTTATCGTGATGTAAATCAGGAGGAACTTCATTAAGTGAATTGAATCATGTTGGCCCAAATGGCTGTAAAACAGATCTGAATGAGGCACAATATCCCTGCAAGGGGTCCATCGCGTGAAGCCTTTCCATGATTAAAATGATGGGACAAAAGGGGACAAATACTCAAACCTTTCAGACCTGAAACGTGTCTCTCCTCCAAGGCAGCTCCCCAACACTCTATTTTTTAAAAACATTTCCCCCTTTGCACTTCAGTATTTTGGGGCTTGCCCCACCCAACCCTCACCAGGACTCGCAGCACAAAATTTCATGGAACTTCCAAACATTTCCTGTGGAGCAAAAAACCAAACTTTCTGAACTCTACTTTGCTTCGGGGCATCTAATCTTGAAAGTTATGTGTGCTGTTAAAAATTGGCTTTCAAATCATGGAACTAGGCCTTCAGGGATACTTTCTTTCTCTTCTTTTTCTTTTTTTTTTTTTTCCTTTTTTTTTTTTTTTTTTTTTTCTCTTCAGAAGAAGTTTCATGGCTGCAGAGCCTCAAGCCAAAAGAAATAGTTGTACAGGCAAGTTTTCTACGCTGAATCCTAGAGAACAAGAGGCATGCTGGGGTGCTTGCTAGGGGCTACCTCGCCCTCCCGCATTCACATGCCTCCCACAAGACTCCACGTAGCTGATATGAAAATGAGTACATGAACTCCTGGGTGAACTTTTAAATTGGCCCTGCTTCTTCCTCTCACCTTGGCTGTTTCAGACACGTTCTTCTTGTTCGAGGATGACTTTGCAGCTCTTTTTCACCCTTCTAAAGTCAAATTACATAAATACATGAAAATGAGTCAGCTGGAAAGGCACAAAACCTCCCCAGTAACAACAGTTACCAGAGTCTGATGGTCCCAAAGCATTAGTTATCACTGCTTCTGTGCTGGGATTATGCTTTTTTCATCTAACTGGGATTTAGCAATGGCCTTTTTCATAATTTGTCGATATTTTGGGGAATAAGGTGGTCACCAGTCATTGCAGTTCCCAAAAAGCATTCTTCTCAGTAACAAGAACATTCCCATTATCAAACAGTGGCTTCACTGTACATAGTCCAACAACACTGTTTGGCTCCTAACTGATAAATATTTAGAAAATACAGTTCTTATCCCCAAATTAACAAATCACTACTTTTTCTTGGTAATCTGTTATATGTGAGAGAGATAGGGCTTTGCTTCTGCTCTTGTTAGAAGACACTATTCTGTCACAGAAGACACTACACATATCTAGAATATTCTCTTTCCTACATTTTAGGGCCAAAAGGGATCACTATTCTTCCCTAGTCTGACCTCCTGCATAAAAAAAAAAAGGCCTTGAAATTTTGCATTGTGAGCCCTGAAGGAGAAATGCTTAAATTAAGCATTTCACACACCAAACAGGCTGTTAGATAGAAGACTTCTACTTTGGCAGTACTATTATTATTTATTGTATATTACAGCACTGCCCCCAGTTGTGCCTTCGTAATAAAAGACAGATTCCCTTCTCCTCTCCCTTCCTGACTTTGAGAAATTGCAAACAAAGGCACTGACCATGCCAAGCTTCACACCCAGGGCAAATCTCACACACTGCAAGCGTTTCCTCTGAAATCCACGTCTGTGCACAGACCAATGCAGACGCGGATGATGCCGTAGTTATGTGCCTGTGCCCATACAAGCACAACGGTAGGGTCGGTGGGAGGATTTAAGTACTTGCTCGTGTCTGTGGATACGATTTTTAAAGTCATAGAATTCACAAATTATTTCGTTTCCTGAAAGTTAAACAAGGGATATCCCCTGGTTAGAAGAGATTGTAGCCAGTTCATGCCTCCACTGAACTGGATACTGGAAGGCAAGTGAGATGTTGCTTCGTGTTTCCCTATCCCAATATCCCACAGGGACAGGAGAGAAACTATTTCATACTCTGAGGTGTCCTGGCACAATGCAGATACATTTCTTGCCCCAAAATCACCCGCTAGCAGCAGAACAACAGGGAAATGCATGTCTCCCCCTCCCAGGGTCATGCTGTTTGCGTGGTGGTCTGTCCTGCGTGAGTGAACAGAAGTACAACTATGCCATTTTCTCCTGTGTACTGATCTCTCTGTTTAGTTTACCTACACACGAGGTTTTTCAAATGCACTTAACGGGTATTAACTTGTAGTTCCTTACAAATCTCCAGTCAGATTGCTGAGCAATTATACGCATACTTTCCGTTTTCAGAAACTCAGACAGAGACTCCAAGGACTAAATCAACCTAAGGTGCAGAAATTTGTTCTACCACAACTAATTATCCAATGAAAACTCTCAGTCCAGCAATATATCTGAAAATAGAGTGCTCGGAAAGCCAACCTAGCATTTCAGTCTATTTATAATATAAACCTTCACTATAGCCAATGTTGTTAAGAGGTTTTTATAGTATATAGCATGAAGTTTTGGTCTTTAATTACTCCTTTAATCTTTGCTGGGCTTGTTCCTGAGAACAAGTTACACTCCTGCCTTTTACAGGATAAACAGCTTCCAGGAATGCATCAGACTGCCGCAGGGGTCAGAGAGTGCATTTATTGAACACCGCTCTATTCCAGCCTAAATCCTGACTGATCTGTTTTTGCTTAGTGAAGTGTAATTAATATAACTAGTTAACAAATGACCACCCAAAATTTTTGATCCCCTCCCCCCCCCCGAGTAAGAGATTTTACACAAGTCTTCATTTGTTTCATGTGGCTGTTCTTCCACCTGGAAGGGTCAGCTGTTTGCAGGGATGTTAAATCCCTATATGTTAATATAAGGATTATGTTAAATATATGTTAATATAGGAGTTCTGGTAAGTCAAAAAAATGTACTGATGTTGTCCGTCTATGTTGTCTGATGGATGGCTAATAGGACTACAGCATTTTTCTGTTTTGTTACACTTTCAGATCATATCCAGGGGTCAAGATGGCACTTTAACTCCTGGTACAAACTGACAGGATGTTCTCAAAAGCAAAATATTTTCCCTACTGTCCTGCAGTATGACAGGGAGCCACCGGAGATGTTTTTTTCAAAATGACACGCCATGTTCCCAACTCCTGGAAACACTGTGGAGGAACAGCCCTACCGTTTTCTGGATACCCTTGAAACATGTCTTGAGGTGCAAGATAATGGGAGAATGACCCCTTGTTGCAATTATAGATCTCTCCTGTAAGAACAGAAGTCTTTTATTCACCAGATATCCCCAAACCATCCTTAAGAGAAGATAAACATTAAAGGAAAAAGGCATATATACTACTGTACATTTTTGACATTTGATTCAGAAACAGATACCACAGGTGACAATCGTCTACATCTTTGCTCCATCCACCTCGGCTTCCATTCTCAAACAAAGCGTGCACAATTTCCTTCACGGGAGACGATCCTGATCTGGAAATATATCCCCTTGCAGACCTAACCTTTCCTTGGGATTCAAATTAAAAACTCTCCTACTTGAGGAGAATTTCTCAGGACCTCAGAAACGCAAACGACTCTTGAGCACGGCAAATTAGAGATACCTCCTTACCCACAACGTAATTGTTGGAAATTCATTCACCCGTTGGAAGGAAAGAAGGTTTTTCTTGCCAGAAAGAGATTCAACCATTCGTACATAACTTTTGTTTTCCCCAAATCTCTATTTCATATATACTGATGGCTGACCTGTATTCATGCATTCAAGTGAGACTTCATGCATGTGGTTAGTTCTTAATTCTTGGACAAGGTTCTTGGACACAACTGTAGCTGGATAAGGATTTGACAGCTTTCTGGAGTGCTAACTTCATCCTGTTTTGACCAACATCTGCCTGTTGTAAAGTTATTGTGCAACACTGGAGAGTTACTGATTGGTCACCAAAGGCATATGGACCACATCGGTTCCCAACATTAAATAGGATTAAGATTTTAAATGGTGCACGGTCCCTGTATTGATTTTCTGGAACATGCTAAATTTCATAGAAAGAGAAAAAAGGAAGAGTTGTGAAGAAGTAATAAGAGGTTCTCACCAAGAGGTGGCATATGATAGAAAGAAGGAAGGTAGGACTGAGGAGAACTTTGTGACATTACTCCATAAGAAGCTGTGGACTACAGCTGAAGGACTTTTGAATGTGACTAGGAAAGTAAGAAGAAAAGGAAAACAAGAAAGTGTGTCTGAGGAAATAAAGGCAGAAATGTAAGGCAAGGAAGGATATTCACAGAAGTATATGTTAATAGTTGAATTGATTGGCTTAATAGTAGCGAAAGCAAAAACTGCTAAACCATGAGGATGAGGAGACCAGACTTACTAATGCAATGATTCTCTAGTGGTATTCCTAGGACTACACAAAGCCACAAGAGTCCTCGAAGCGTATGGCAAATGGTCTGTGCAACTGCACTAAAGAATAAAACACATTAAGTTTATCTCATACAGCTGCACAAGTTGCCTGTGATCAGCTTATTTGAACTGCTGGGGGTGACTGAGCTCGTGAATGATTTGTATGTTTGTTCAAATGGGGTTTTAACCTCAAGGAGAGCCTTCTCTGCAAAGCTATCTGAATTGTTGTTTTCAATACTTTGTGTAGCTGCTTTTATTCTCAAAAATTGTTCACAAGCTAATACTGATTTCTGAAAAGTGATTTTTTTCATAAACAGTCACTAATCAACTTTGACAAAGAGTTTCTGGACTATTCATCAATTCATGAATGGCACCTACTCACCACGAAATGTGCATTATGTGTCTTTTTACTTCAGTCATACGGTATTGCTTCTGTCCCCGGACTGGTTACTTAAAATGTAACTAGTGACTGGATGACTAAAGTATAATGGCCAATCTTGAATCATGAATGATATGTAAATATTTGGAAAAAAATTCATTTGGGGAACACAAGGGACCTGAAAACAGATTCAGCAGCAGACTGCAGTCATTCATATACTCATGAATAACCTTATGAGACCTGAGGACCAGAGAAGTAAATCCACATATTAATTTGTGCCTAACTTCATTTTGGTATTTCAAGGGCTCCAATCTAACCAGAGGGAGAGCAGAATTTTACATGACAGGGTCATTAGAAAAAAACGCATAAACAGCCTTTGAAACAGAGATGAACACACAGATCTATCTCCTTTCCAAAGCAAGCATCCACCGTGCTAGATCCGAGAGCTCTATAGTCAGTTGATGTCTCTTTCAGACTTCAAAAAAATCTTGGATTATTTTCTCAGCAGCTTCTACAAAAAAGTGATAAATTTATAATCTGGGTTCTGCTGAGCTCCCTGTAGGAGCCATGTCTATTTTGAATCTGTTGAGGTAAAGTGAACTCAAACCCAGGCTTCACATGGAGCCACCTGCTCCAACAACTAGGAATTCTTCATTTATAAAGGATGTGCAACATCAACAACTTTTCCTCCTTTCCCTATCTTTTAAAGACTAGCTACAGAAAGAAAGGACTCAGGCAGGAGAAAGCATTACTGTACTTTAGAACACCTGTGGAAAGAGAAAATTAGTTGCAGGGAAGGTTGGTTGTTTTTTGTTTTGTTTTTTTTTTTTATCCTGAAAAAGTCATTGATGGATTTCAGGCTTATCCAACATAAGCCAGCAGCCCAGATAATATTTTCAGAGTTGAAAATTTGACTCTGCTCTGAGGAAAGGCACAACTCGGTATAATTGAGCAGGTTCTATCAAAACAAAGTGATACAGTCAGGGATACAGCCAACGTTCAGCAGACTGCAAATTCTCTCTCTGTCTGGACACCTATGGGACATGATGGTACACAGAAGCAGATCTTTAAAAATCAAAGTCCTACCAAGGAGGAGCAATTGAGATCCACAATATGCAGTCATCTGTTGGGTCATTTCCAAAGCTTTTCTTTGTCTCATCAGAGGCAACTGAGGGTTAAATGCTAACTTTCTTATCAAATTGTGAAATACAAAAAAAACCAACCCGCTCATGACAGCTCTGTTGGGGCCAAACTTCCCCAGGGTTGTCATGATAAGATTATGATAAGGATATCTAAAAAAGAAATATTCTAAACTAATGAGATTAAACAGTGTGAGATCATCCATTGATGAATATATCCTGTGACCAAGAACAACGTAATGGGATTAATGATGAGGATTTTTGATCTTAATAAGATGTGGGCTGATGCCTGAAAGAAAGTTCAGTGGTCACAGCAACTGCGGTGAGTCCCACGTGTAAAGACAACATAATAACGCTTAATTAGCAAAATGCCTTCTTGTGAAGAGAAGCCTTTGCTATCATTTTACGGGAAAGCTCTACAGAATTTAGTGTACAACTATAATCTTCCTATCAATTATTATTTTTACTTTCTGACTGGTTCGTCTAAATGTAATGGAAACACTGTCTCCACAACAAAGCTTTTTATATAGCTAAGGCATCCTCCCAAGTAAGCTTATTTGCTACTGGATATAATATGTAGAGCTTTTAAAGAGGCGGATTTTTGTTACACGCTCCCTTTGGCCACAGGGATGCTTTTTCCCATGGTCTCACATCAGCATGTCATGGGCTTTTTCCTCTTACTTTGCGAGCTTAGTTTGGAAACTGTAAGGCTTAGGTCTTATGAGGACTTTGGACGGTCTCATTTAGCCTACCTTGGTGAGACTGACACACACTTTGTCACCTGGGGACATTTCCAGGAGAAATTCCTTGGGAAACTCCTAAAGGCTGTGTGTTACAGAGAGGTCCGTCGTGATCAGGGCTATGCTGGTCTCGGAGTGAAATTCATCTCACCTAGACATGATCTGGTTGCCCTAGGTCCTCTTGGTGGTTAGTGACGAGAAATAGGGTATTCTGTAGAAATTAGCTTCACCAACATCAGAAGATTAATTTAGGATTAAATGAATCATCTTTAAAAACATTCCTCTTTCTCATGACAAAGTGAAAACAGAGGGACTAGTTCAAGAGCCAACTGTACTTATTCAGATGATAATGAAGTACTGTTCTGTATTATGACTTGCCTCTTTTTCCCCAGTATGTGAGGTAGACTTGATCAATGTGATTGCTGTTGTTAGTGAAACTACAGGGGTTTTATTGGAAAAAAAAACCCAACAAACAAAACTTTAGATTTCTGATTGCAAAATCTTTTTTGGGTCTCTTTGTGAAATGAGGCACTC
Source organism: Astur gentilis (assembly GCF_929443795.1). Classification (NCBI taxonomy): domain Eukaryota; kingdom Metazoa; phylum Chordata; class Aves; order Accipitriformes; family Accipitridae; genus Astur; species Astur gentilis. The sequence continues at coordinate 84,443,531 of NC_064919.1, read as the reverse complement.
TCACAAAAGCTCCTTATTTGGTAAGAAAGTAACTAACTCTTTTGGGTTCAGGAAAAGAACAATTGAGCAAAATTTTATTAACTTACCGTAGCTCTAAAATAGTCTTATAAATATTGGCCAACTGAACTCAGAGACATCCTGTAACATACTTCTCCTATTTTTATATACGGGGAAACACAGACATCAAAAGATGACATTGTGAGCACTGTGAAATAATTGGTAATAATTATTAAAAAGTTCTCCTATGGGGGCTCATCAGTTAGAAGTCCATTGACATTGAAAAATATAACTACGTACTCTCCAAAAGCAGGACAAGAGACTCCTAAAAGACGTGGTTTTAATGGAACTCATTCGGCAAAAAGGCACAGTTACAAGTACCAGTCAGAGAGCGCGTATAACTACATAGACAGTAAAAGGAAAAAAAAAATCTTGGCAAGTATGTGCTTTGAAGTTTTCCACATAACTACGCTTTCATAAAGAGAGGCCACGCACAGACTCTGTTGAACGCAAATGGCTTGTCTGAAACAACTCACGTACAGAGAGCTTTCAGGGAGTATGTTTGACTGTTTTCAAGATTATATTTATGTTTCTGTTCCTCGCATGTGCTTAAACCTCCACATCTTTTTTTATTGGCTTTGCTTGATTTAGACCAAACCCAGTTCTTCAAATAATTAACATTTTTATAACTCAAAAATCCTGTATAGGTACTTGTTTGCAGCTGAATTTCAGCCTAATCATATCTAAAATAATCTTAATAATAATCCAAAAGTATTTGCCAACTCTATCATCCATTAACTTTTTATGGTATGCAAACACTTCATGTTTTACTGACATATTCCGAAAACATGTACAGAGGGACTAACTAGGCATGGGAGCAAGGGAGTTATCCTTAATTTGTAATTTCCTGTTATTGTAAATTATACCTGCTCTGCATCTTTATGGCCTCCTTCCATCTTGAAATGTTACTATGTTACTTTTCTGTTTAACTTATGCACCTTGAATGTTGTAAAAACTACCGTAAAAGTCAATAAAAATGCAATAACATTGTGTCAATCAAAAGCAATGGAGCAATCTCTATTGAGCAAACAATTGGAAAGCTACAACTAAAATTCAATTGCACCATGTTGCAATTGATTAAAGATATGAATCAGAAAATTAAAAGTTTTTTTCCAGTTTTAGTTATTACCAGTCGCTTAATTTATAGAGCAGTTACTTTGATCCTATCTAGAGCCCTGTAAAGAGACTACCAGTACAAGCAGCGATACTGTCTTGTGTTGCTTCCATTAATATGGATTACCCATGATCATCCTAAATGCACAATCACTCAGCAGATGTTGCCACAATATAAGTCTGCTTCTATTCTGTTTATGTGATTACTCAGGTAAGAATTTCCTTTTTTTTTTTTTTTTTTTCTTTAATCAGGAAGAAGAAAACAGTTGTACTAAAGATCCATCCAGCTCAGTATCCATACCTGACAGTACCCTGCAGCAAAGCCCCAGGGAAGAGTAGGATAACAAGGGAAGCCTAAAGTCATCCTTCCCCAATATAAGCTTAGTGATGAGGCTCAGGGACCAGTTGACCCAGTGCTGCACATCTTTTAACAGTCTTCCCTGGACTTTTTTTCCCTTGCACTTGCTTAATCACTTCTTGAACCCAGTCTAGATTACGTGGGAGCTTTCAAGCAAATAACCTGGGGAGGGGTTGTGCTGATTTCAGCCTCTATTGTAACTTCACGTTTGAAGATAAAATTTCTCACAGGACCACTGGACTGGATCAAAAGTTGAGCAGAGAGGAAGCCATTGCCTCACCGATGGGACGGGGACATCTAAGAAAAGAGATTGGGTAGTTTCAAGGCCAGCGCGGGTATTTTTTTCTGCTGCATCCAATTTTGGTATATGACTGGGAGTAAAATAGCTTCTTCAAGAATCCAGACACTCTTTTGGTAAATATGGCAATTTGATTCTAAGCTCGTTTTACGCACAGCAGATAAATAAGCAATCATAAACTATGTCATCATAAATAAAAGCCTTATGAGCTCGGGCAATGAAAGCCAATCAATAGAGGACACTCATCCCCAGTGAAAGCAACAGCTAATGCTCTGCGGTTCCTGGTGGATACTCTGTCATTGTATTTTTAAAACCACAAGGAATTCCCTGTGTCATCAGCAATGACCACTTTATTGCTGGTGAATTAGGAAATGAGCAGAGCTAAAGGTGCATTTGAATTCCACGGACTCATTCCTTTAGCCCATCTTCCAATGTAGGAAATCACCTGGTTATCTCATGGGCTTGGACAGGTTCAGAGAAAGAAAAACAGGCTCTTCCTTGAGTTTCAACTTACTCATGATACCAGTGTATGGTCTTTTCCTGCTCCTCTGAATACAGCAAGGCAAATTAAGGTTGATTACTAGTGAAAAACAAAGGACTGAGCTGATCAACTGTCACACATTTATGTCTATTCCTCACATTCTTTCAGTCAAAAAAATCCAAACCCAAAACAAAACTTCTTCAATTATTGCAGAAGTGTTACACTTCCTAACATTTCCTAGCTCGAATCTATCTCTTTTTTAAAGAGCAAAAGTCTCTATTTCAAAGATCTATTCAATTTTTATGAGACAAGTTTTTTGAAAATGAATGGGTCCAACTTGAAATTAATAGTTTTATTTATGTCTAAAAAAGCTATTTTATTCACCTTGGAAAGCCATATACCCCCCGATCCCTACCCCCCACATTTTTTATATCATGGAGTATTTTTAATGAATCAGAAGTTTTAGCAAACTGAAAACTATGCTAATTTTGCATTTCCACTATTTATCCCGTGATGAACGCTATGCTGACTACCATCAGATGCATTAAATCAGACTCATTTAGTGTAAAATGTGATCAAAATTCATTTAAACAATGCAATTTCTTTTGAAAGTATTAAATGGGAGAAGAACAACAATTTCAAATCATTAATTTCTCTCTTGCTTAATGAATTATTGATTTGTGCTTTCCTTTTGAACGATAGTGCTCCGATGTGATAAACATTGATTTGAACGTTTATACAAATATTGTATATCACCAGCATGTTATGGCAACAGATTAATACATACCAAGATAGACCTGAAGGGATGGAATAACCCCAAAACAACACTTAGGTGCCACAACTGTGTGCATGTATGTTGAAGGTGCATATGTAAAATATCAAATGGAAATGAAAGCAATACATCCAAGAGCATGATAAGGATGCAGAGTTATAGAAAGAGTACATTTGGGTTAACACTGAACGGGGCACCTTGGAAATGAAAAAAATAATTACTTTCTATTACTAGTAATTCTTCTAACTTGACATTTCTTGCAACCACAAGTGCAGAGCTGTCACAGGTTTAAAGGGAGAGCTCTCTTACACCCTGCTTATGTTCAGGAGCTTTAGCGTCATGCACAGCTATTCACACCAATGGGGACTACACAGTCAAAAGACAAAAGAAAAGTGCTGAGAGCAGTAAACACATAGATAATCCTGTCCACCAAACAATTTTGCATTTCCTTTATGCACCATTTATTTCAGACAAAAAAGCTGCTGAGAGATTTACGTCAAAGTGATTTCCACAGCTCAGCTGCTCAAGGCTGGGGAGATGATTGAAGCGCTGAGCTATACTTTCCCGGGGACCTGCGTATACCCCTCTCCTGCCATGCCTGGGGGTGGGAGATCTCACATGCTCTCCCTCAGACAAATTCGTTTCTAGCATCAGCTAGGTGGGTTTTGGCAGCCTAGATGTGGGGAAAAAGCCTGTGGTTACACAGAGATGGAGGGAAAATTCTCTTTCCTTTTTCCCTTGGACAGTAGTAGGAGCCCAGCACTGGTTGTTCTTCCTTTGGGCTGTAACGCCCAAAGTGGGCAGGCCGGGAAGGTGTTCCACCATCCTTCTCCCGAGCCCTCCACAAAGAAGGGAGCACCCCTCTCACATCAATGGGGTAGAAAGCAATGCTCAGCACACAGGCAGGACCAAAGTAGCCAGATCTTTCATAACACAACCCAAAACATCCATATCCCATTCAAAAACACTCTTGCTTGTCATGCAAAAAATCCTCAAATGCGTATGGCTGCCCTGGGACAACAAGTGCTCATGCTGTCATATACATTCACAGCAAATTAGACTAATGACCTGTAACTATTACCCACCAGGGCTACATTGAGATTTTGCCTAGATGGCTACAAAGGGTGAGGAATAAATATCACTAACCAGATCCACGCACTCAAGCTCAGACCAACAGATGCAAATCGGGGCCAGGGAGACGTGGAAGCTGGGCTCCTTCTCTCTCTAACATCGGAACCAGCATGCCCAGTTGCAGTTGAGGAGGTGTTACCGTTTATCCTGCTGAAGGCCAACAACAGGGTATGATCCCTTAGAGTAGGAAACAATCCAGCTTTCACGTGAGCATCACCTCATAGGCAACATTGGCCAGCTTACTATAAAACCCTGGCTCAATGATGTACCTGTAGCTAGAACCTAACATGAGGTTAATCAGGCTAGGCAAGGTATACAAATAAAGATATTCAAATAAATTTGTCTAACGATCCATATCACACTTTTTTTTTCCCCCATACACGTGCTTTTGTGCGTGGCCCCACTCTTTTAAAGTGCCTCTCCAGACTCGATACTCAGTAGAATGAGATGCACTGAAATTTTTGCATGAGACTGTTTCCCAGGAGTAGGTGGTTAATTCAGAGTTGAAACCTTAGCTGCTTCTAGTCTCACCAGAATCAGGTATCATATTTCTATCACTCAATAAAAATGAGTTCTCCATTCCCAGGAAATATTTCTAGTATTAATTTAGAGAATGAATCACTTTTTTGTGGTTATCAGTATAAAACCTCAAACAGTCCATTTAAAACCTATTAGCAAGCATAAGAAGGCTAAAGAAGGCATAATTCATGTAATTTTTTCTTCTCTTTCCACATATTTAACAGTGTTTTGGAACATGATCCATAACATACACAGGTCTGATTGTCCGGAGGCAGACCAACATCCTGCACCCATGGTCTTGCAAACAGAGTGGGAAAATGAAACTTGAGACTTCAGTTTACAAATAGCTGGGAAAAAAATAGATCGCAGGGTTGAAAACTTGTAATCATTATGGCATTTGCATTATGACAAATTAAAAACTGGTATTCTAGGTTACGAACAGTGCTATAAAGCTGGTATTCTACACTGTGTATTGCAAGCTCATTTAAAATGTACTCTTCCATGACATGATGAGAACACAAATTATAATTAGGAAAGTAACCCAAGCAGAAAATTAGTCTGGAAGACTAGTCTGAGTGTGCTTCTGCAGACAAAGCCATCCTGTGTCTTAACTTTAGTATCTCAGTATAGGGAGAGATTGATGCAGAAGATAAAGACAAGGACAGATATGGCTTTCTGGGGGGGATGGGGTGGGGGAAAAGGCTTTGCTAGTATGATCTGTAGTGTTTGAGTCATGCAAACATGCACAAAGAGAAACCCCACCAGATTCCATCTTTGCAGAGTTACTCACAGCACAAGCTGTTACAGCTGCGACGTACAGGTCTATACCTGGATTTTTATTCCCATAATCTTATTCAGAGACCAAAAAATCCACATTTATGAGCACAGATAAGGGTCTGCTGACCCCACCCTGAACCCAGAGCCTCCTTGCACAAGTAAACGTACCCAACATTTGTAATGAACAAAGGGTTAGTTATGAAGGTAGCGATCTGAGAAAAAATGTGGTTCTAAATTTCATTCTGAAACAAATGGACCAGAAAAAGAAAAAAAGTTGAAAAGTACTTGCTACCACTAAATGACAAACCAAATAAATGATCTTGAGAAACTTATAAGCAAGACACATATCTGAAAACATTTGCATTTAAGGTTTTCTATTCTAGAAAATTTTTGGTGGGGTTTAAAAGCCAAATCATTCTGACCATTTGGTATCTCTGTATTTCATCTAGAGAGACTGGAAAAAATCCACCGATTGGACAATTATACCTACTTTTCTTTAAGGTGTCTTCTTGTGGAAAGAGGACCAGCAAAATAAACAGTTGTTACATTGCACTCAAAGGAAAGGATCATCATTTTCTAGGAAATCTTATTTGCTTTTTCTGTAAGACTTGGTTTTCTTGAGGTAACCAATACTATTTCTTTGCAAGGGCATCGATGACTTACAGTTTTATCCTTATTGAGAAAAAGATAAAAAGGAAAACAAAAAACCTATTGAGGCAAGGAGCTATATCAACAGTTGCCACGAAAAAAAAAAAAAAGAATTATGCTCTGCTATAAAGGACCAGATTTTGGCAAACAAAATGCAATATTTGGCAATTCTGAAGTTAGGTGCCTACCTAAAATACAGGATTTTAACAAAGGACAACTAAGACGTGAGTGTCCTTATTTTCTCCAGGGGCGGCCTGCGTCCATGTGCATGCAGCACCGGTCAAGACTTCAGCAAAACAGGCATTTTTAGAAGGGTGTCTAAAAACATTACCAGGTTACAGAAGAACACGTAACAGCCCCTGTACACCGAGTCCAGCTCTTCTCAGTTACCATCCGTGATTTGGTGAATTTATCACAATTGCTGCAGGTGTTACCCAAAATATGTACCCTGAACATGTCTTTGATCTCAAGTGTAACTGCATAATCCAGAAATTTGGTGTATCCCACCATTGGCTTTTCCCTGACTGTGTGCTGTTGTCCTGAACCCTTTTGGCTCCCCTGTCACACCTGCCTCTGACAGTACGGAGTAGAAACTTGAAAATCACCCTCTGAGCACAGTTTTTACCCTGGATATTTTCAATACCCATTTTTAGTTCCTTTTTGGTGGAACTAAACAAAACAAGAGGAACGGAGGCTGTAAGTGAGAGCAGAAACATTGCTAGGATAGAGTTGCCCTCCTGGTTTTTGTGGGATAAACATTGCTTGACGTTTAGGGCAACATATAAAGACTTCAAAACACATTCAACCTGACACAGCCTTAGACCCAAATCCATCATCCTGACTCTGCAAGAACCCAAATTATCTACAGCAGCTCCTGCTGGTCACTGAGGCTGTGCCACGTTTATCTAATCAGTACATTTTATTTGTATCTCCTACTCACAGGCTAGTCGGAGCATCTCACTTCAGTGATGAAATGGTCTGGAGATTCAGCTGGTGGTTGGTGACAGGGATAAGAAATCCAAATCAGGAAAAAGCTCCGGGAAGACTTGCTGGGACCTAAATGAAAGAGTATACTGATTAGGGATAGTTACTCATCTCATTTTAAATCTGGGGTGGATTAAGTTTATTTATTTCACATTAGTTCATATGCAAATTTAAAAATTTTTGTACTGTGTCTCATGTGTCTAAGAGCTTGGGAAAATGGATTTATAATTTCACATACGATGCGTGGTTTGAGACAGGGTGAATACGTGACTTTAAATCCATCCCTGGTCAGAACCTTCCCTGGGAGCACTTCAATATTGTGCTTCTGTTCGTTTGGAGGTGATTTAAAACCATGTCTGGAGTAAGCATGTGTTTATGAATTGTTGTTCAGGGTACAGATATTTCCTGAATCAGGCTGTAGAAGAACCCAAAGGTTTCCAAACCCAAAAGTTTCCAAAACCAAAAGCAAAAATTAAAGTAATAGCTTATTATTGAAAAGCACATAAACACCTTTGCAGCCAAAACTCCCCTTTTAAACTTCATCATTGAGACATGTGTTGCGAATTTGCAGTGCCCATTTTGAAAACTTTCAGGCCTAGTATTTTTTTTGTTTGTTTTCAAAATGTCAAAAACATTTATAAAATGGAGGCACTTTCTGTAAAGAAAAAAATTGGGAAAGGAACGCTAATTTGTTTTTACTGCTTGTCAGAGCCTTCACGTGGGTTTTAGTTTTGATGGAAAGAAAACAATACACAATCATTGAAAACAAAAGCAGCAATGATGATGTACAAGGTTTGGGCAACTGAAAGTTTTCTTTTTGATTACTGATTCCTGATTTTTCATTCCTCCCCTATATATTTTCAGAGAAATGCCTTCTGGAACATAGCTATATATTATAAGCTAATTTAATTTTAAACCTCTGGTTTGGTGACATTTATGGGATATTTAACACTTTCCAAAACTGTGACGGTATTTATATTCCTGGATATAGTTTTAGGAACCTAATTTCAAGTTTAAAAATACTGACTCATAGGCTTCTAGAGATGTGTGAGAAATGTCCTTTAGAACATGCATAAGATGACAAGAATAAAGGTGTTGGGCTAAAAAACTTGGTCAGAGAAATAAAAACCCACCAGGAAAGCTGTTAATCTGCTCATGTAAAATTGCGCGGAGCAGCCTGCAACCTCCTTATGTAAAAAGACATCTTGGGCTGTACAAAGACGTTCTGAGCTGGAACTCAGTAAGCCCAGCTTAATAAGTCCTCAGTAAGTCCAACTTGAGGATGCACATGCTAGGGTGTAGCCAACAGGAGGGGAAACTTGGTTATTAACATTTTATTGTTGAACTAGGCAATAACACTTCCCGAAAGTTCAGTATTTCTATTTACTGGAGTTCCCCAAGTCCAAGAAGCAGGATATGTATTCCCTGTGAAAAGGATTTTCTACGTTGGCAGTTTTCAGAATACCTGGTGCTTGTCGTACAGGTGATAACACAATATCTGGTTTTATACTAAACAAAAAAAAAAAAAACAAACAAAAATACTTTCAGTATTAATTATAGTGGTTGCAAGTAAAAAAATTAAAATTACTGAAAGAGCAGCCCTTACAATTATGTTAGCAGAGGGCAAGGCAGTCCCAAAGCTCTTCCTTGTCAACAGATATCTCATGACCTGAACTTCTTTTCAGGATTTTAGAAATTATTGGGTTAGTCAGTAGTTTCCTGAAAGCTTGGGGGGAAAAAAAAAAAAAATAAAAAAATTGCACTACAAATTTTTTTTTGGTGAATTTTCCATTACTTGGTTAGATTGAAGAAATTAGAAACGTTCTGCTTTCCTGGGGCTTTTCAGCACCTCCTCCTTTCCACCCTCCTACAGATTAAAAATGGTACGATATAGCAAGGCTGCCCAGAAGAAAGAATATGCAGAAACACATCTTAGAGCCTCAGGCTTTCAAACTCCAAAAGACAGGGATGAAAGCTCCAGACGTGCGTGCAGCCATGCTGTTAGAAGGTGTAGCCCCAAGATTACATGTAATGTCCAGTTGAGAAATTTCCCTTAAATTTGAAACTCAGCCTGCTCCCTTGCTGCCTAACTCCTCCAGTTTTAATTAATGACTCCGTTATGTACCTGCATTGCAATGTAAGACCCTGCTCAGGCAGTATGCAGGAGCACTGTGAAGGAGCCCTCTAGACAAACGAGAACTGTGATTATTCTTTTCATGTTAAGCCTTTAAAAAAATACGTGGACATATAGAGATGTCATTGCAGACTTCTTAAGTGAAATCTGTACCTACATTAGTGCTCTTCAGCAGCTGAAATAGGTTGAAAAGGACTAAGTTTAGAAAAATCTTAGGTTCATTTCTGTCTTTAGAGTATACCCTTTCCTGTCTGACCTCTAAATACAGTTCCCGCAGCACTTTGTCCATGAGGACCGTTCCGTAGTCCCAGTGATTGGCCCAAAGGCCAAGATCCTATCTGTGGATATAGGCGTTACCCTTTAATTGTGATGCCCTTAATAATTTGCTATGCCCTTAATAATTTGTTTTAATTTTTGGTCAGCCCTGAACTGGTCAGGCAGTTGGACTAGATGATCATTGTAGGTTCCTTCCAACTGAAATATCCTAATTGCTAGCCCCAGACTCAGATTGGTAACTTATTAAAATCTTCCTTTCACTGATGTATGGAAACAACTCTTGCTCCGGAGCTCCTTGCCTTGGAGGACAGCTAAGGGAACACAGCTTTAAGAGCTAGACGTTGTGAGGATGGGGGTGAGGTACCCCAGCCTGATCCCAGAGGTTTTCTTGACCTCCACCTGATATTTTCCCTTATCTCCATCTCCTGTACTGACATATAGATCTTGCTACATCATTTCTCTCCCCGACCACTATCGGTAGACTTCTTCTATTTACTGATTGCCTTATCTCTGCTACAGCCTCATTAACTCAATACACCCTGCAAGTTGTCGTTCTCCCCTAGTCCCACAAGGATTTCTCAAGACAGTACGTGCCAATACAATGTCCAGGTGTGGCTGAAATGGCCCAGAGATAGAGGATAAGATTAGTTCTCTGGTCTGCGACACAATATTATATCAAGCTGCATTATTCAAAAGCAAATTCCCTTTTGCTTTACTGCACGGCAACATTTGATTGCTTAAAGCTAAGCCATTTCTTCCGAAGGAAAGGGAGGGAAGCATATCTGTAAATTGTTTTACACTGCTGGTTTGCTAATCACCATTGTGAATCAGACACTACAGCAGATAAAGGCTTTTAACTTAAGCTGAAACCCAAAGCATCGTGACCGCGGCCGTAACAGCCGCCTCTCCTGTGCGGAGAGGGGAGGTAGGAGAAGCTGTAGCACCATTCGTGGCTGGAGTGCCACAGATCAATGTCAACTGAACGACCAAATACTTCCTTTCCAGTCTTTTTTTGCTTCCTGCTTCTTTTTTATTATAATTTTATTTTTATCTGGTTATGCGGGTGCAAAAGCCAAACAAAGAAAACATCCTTACTGAAATGTAAAAGGAGAGAGAGAAGAGTGAAAAGAAAGAGGGGGAATATTTCTAGGGCTGGTTTGTAAAACACTGGTTCCAGCGTGTCGCAAATCTACTGGTGTCCCTTTAAGAATACTCTTACCTTGGTTTATAAAAGCTAACGGCATTAAAAATACAGTAATTAACATGTTCATAATGTAAATGCTAATCATTTAACATGTCAAGCATCTTCATCCCCTACTGAATCGATATGAATTATTAAAACAGACTCTTTAAGACCTTTAAAATCAACTCTCAAAGCATGCACTAAACAACCACACCGTTGGCATACGGGAGCACCAAGTTACAAATTCATGTGTTAGACTGTCTGACACACTCGTTCTCTTTGATGGGAAAAAACAAAGCCAAAAAACCTCCCCTCAAAATCTTATATTCAGAACTGCATAATCTGCATGCATAAGTGAAAAGATTATTTTTTTCTCAGAGATTTTTCTAATTTTTTTTTTTTAAATGTAAACCTTATAGAGAGAACAAAAGAAAAAAGAAAAATAATCTGTTAAGGTTACAGAATAAGTTTTTCCACAACAAAGTTTTGTGAAAATCCACAATGCTCTTGAAGCATTCAGTATATAAAGTTAATAAAAAATAAATCTAATAAAGTACAAGTTAAAGTTCCAAGTTTTAAAACAGATTTTGTCAAGATTGTTATTGGTCATGAAGAAAGCTGCATATGCATTTGGAAATTTATTTTAAATATAAATAAAGACTAGTTCTTAAAATACAGGTTATTCCCAAGTTTACTGCAGAATAGGCAAGAAAAACATATTTTCAAACATCTGTAAAATAGAGATGGAATTATTAGATGGATGGATCTTACCTCACAGCGAGCTTACGACGCTTCGAGAGACACAAAGTCTCTTTTGCATATGTATATATGTATGTAGAGACAGCCAAATGTCTGCATCAGATGGCTGTTTCCTGGTCAACCCATTGAAAGAAGATGGCAGATATGATTATTTTTTTTGTTGTTGTTACAGATACAAAATAAATGAAGTTTTGCAATCGAGTACAAAACCCATCACAGAAACAGTGGGTCTCAAATACTTTCCTATCAAATTGCACAATGCTTGTGTTAACATCTTGTTCTACTTGACCAATCAGATAACGGTCTGGATGTTAATAGACCAGAGGTTGTTCTTGCTTTGGGAAAATCTTTGAAGCCCACAAAAATAATGGATAAGCAGTTTTCACAATGCTATGGTACTTCACTACAGCCAGACCAGCTTTTCAGTAGAAGAAGGAGAGCACAACCCCCCTACAGTGCGTACAGCTGGATTAATTTATACCAGCTGGGAATTTAGCCCTCATTTTCTATAACTTGATCCACCTGATCTCAGGTATAAGTTGAAGTTCTACCTGGGCAATGCTAAATCCCTTCTTTATTGTGAGAAAGGAGGAAACTCATTTCAGAGAGGTTAAAATTTTACAAAGTTTGTGTACTCAGGAATAATTTATGAGGGGTTATATGTCTGATAGGAGATAAGAGCTCATGTACCTTGCTTTCCTAGCATGAAAAATAGGTCTTAACCTCCTACCACCCCCCTCCAAAAAAAAAAAAGGAAGAAAAACCAACTAGGAAAAAGTTCAGCACACTGCCTCAGATGCTTTGAGATTAGCACAAATTACAGTGAAAGGGCAAACAGAAGATGGAGAGTTCCATATCTGGGGCAAAACAAGTCAACTGCAGTTAGGGAGGCTTTTCATGCCTGTCAAAAGGAAAAGAAGCCACTTTATATTTGAGGGACATGTCCTGCTGCCAGTCCCTTGTGACTTTATAGCAAAAGCTTCTTTTTGCAACAGGATATCAAAGAAATGTGAGAGATCGGAGCACGGTTTAGTGTTTTCGAACTCGTCTAATGAAAAGCATTACCTCCAAACCACTCTTGGTAAGCTCTTAAACCATTCTGGCTACATTTTTATTATTTCGAGAACTCAGAAGTATCATTACACCAAGACCTTTGAACTCCTATTTGAATTTCCCAAACTGTTAAGGCTACATAGTAACCAGATCGATGTGGGCACTTGATGCTCTAATACCTCCCTCTGAAGATAAACTCAAGACAGACTTTGAAGTTCTGTGAAAGGTGGGAGAGCTGAAACAAAAATCTTGATAGGTTTCCCTAGCTTATCCTCTCATGACCTGAATGTGAGATAACTGTTCCTTCCTTTAAAAAAACAAAACCGAAACAACAAACAAACAAACCAAAAACAAACAAAAAAACCCAGACCCCCCAAAAACCCAAACAAAACCCCAAACCTTACACACCTGCAACAAATGTTCCTAAAGTCAGAGATTCAGGTCAAAAGTTTGACATAAGAGCAAACGGAATTAAAATGCAATTAGCTTTTATGGGATATTATTTGTATTGCTCTTTCACAACACAAAGCACATAGAAGAGCAAGCATTAGGCTACAAGTTTACCCAAGTAGTTAGGGAAAATACATAAAAGCAAGAAACCGAACACCACAAGGAAAGATTGGGGGGAAATGTGAACCTCCTTGGCTGCAAGCAGTGCCAAGAAGTATGCCCAAATGAGATTTTTCCTTTTTTTTTTTCACTGATGGGATAGGACAACTGTTGAGGAGAGATGAGGTGAGGCTGAAGCCATGAAGAAGGGGAAGGAAGAAGAGAGGCAAAGAGGGGACATGTTACAGTTGAAGAGGATGCTCTTTGGAGGTGATGGCTGAGTTGGTCACTGTGTTAAATATAACCAAATAGTATGATCCTTAAACCACTCCAGGACTGTAATTACGTGATGGAAATAACAGTCCTGAATGAGAGGGCTAGTGTAGAAAGCCCTCAGTGCGGGTAAAACACAGATGTTGGAAAAAAGAATCTTCTATAATGCATTACAAATCCTCACAAAATAGGAGACCCCAGAGCCTGTCGGTATAAAACTGATCAATAGTTAAGTGGGGTATGTGAGAATAAATAGGAAAGGGTGGTACAATGGATTCATTTGCTCTAAGACTCCTGATACTATGAATTCTTGAGCCGCCCAGGAACTTACATCACAATAATGTTGCCTTGTACTAGATGATTTGCTACGATTTAATCTTGCAGAGATGTAAATGGACACAGCAATATCAGAATGTAGTAAAAGGATTATCATCTGGAAAAGCTTACATTAATGGCATGAAAAGCAGACAGGATAGAAAGCAAGCAGATACAATAGGGTTGTGATGAGATTACTTGATCATGCATAACTCCAAACTGAGTGTCTTTAATATAAGGAATTATTCTTTAGGGAAAGAAGCACTGAGCAACAGAACATATTGTTCATTTAATGTCCATAATTTTTTCCCCTAAGATCTGGGGTTTAAAATTATATCTTTCTATTCTATAACAACGGTAATTTGCTTATTACCACCTGAGGAAATTGGTGATGAAGCACAGCCCTTAAGTATGCATGGCTATAATTTAAGCAAATACAGTATCAAGGCAAGGTATTAATATACAAGCCAGCTTGGTAATGTCCAAGTTTAGATTTTTGTGCTATGCAAAGAAGGAATCAGGGGAAAAAAATAAATAAAATCTAGACTTTGCCTTATGCCTTGCTGTCAGCTTTGAGTATCTACTGACTTAGCAGAGGTATGGCCAGTAGTTAGTCATTTCTGTAGAAAGGTACGGTGAGTGACATTTCTATTAGGGATGCAGACATGGTGAACTATACAGTATCTGCAGTGACAAACTGTCTGCTGAGAAGAAAAACCATGTGGTTGTCAGGCATATCCGATCTTTTAATTGCACATATGCACACAGAAGAAGGGGTTAAAAGAAGGGGTTTCTCCAACAGAGAATGACTCCAGTAAGATTAGACTTGCAAACCTCTGTAGATCTGTCCATTTTAGGGTATGAAGACAAATTTTAAAAGATTAATTAACACAATGGTCTGGTATTCTTAGAGATGAGAAGTTAAAAAGAGGGACAGGGAAAGCAAGTGAAGTCACACAGCAGCTCATTTAGAAGACCAGAAAAAAAGCGAAGGCCAACATCCTTCAAAGCTGCCACAGACCTGAAGTCAAGATTAGCACACTGGAGGAACTCAGAAGTTTGTAAATTGGGCTTTCAGGTGGCTTATTTCTGGCTACGGCAGAACTTTTGACCTCATCTACTTTGGAATCTGTCGTCAGCCAAAGGAGACCTGTCATCTCTGAAAATCAACCTAACTTTATTCCCTGCTTCTCTTCGAGATCCTGTGCACAAGTCTGACTTACAGCAGCTATGACTGACTTCCCAAGGCAGACACACAGAAAACTTGAATTCAAGCTGAAAACCTCTTCTGATTCTTCTACTACACTGAACAAAATAATCAAAACTGTCATCCCACCTGTTAGTTTTCTATGCAAAATAGATAGTAATCATGTATGCCATGTCAGTGAAGGTGCTAGGTCATTAATGTTGGGATGGATGGACATAGAAAGAAGTACATATTGCAGCAGAGCTCTGTGTCTCAGAGGTCCACCTTTCCTGGAAAAGGTCTCATCAAACTTCATCATCCCCATGAGCTGTGATGGTCCCTCTTCCAGCACGTGACATGAAAGACCAGACGCGTTCCTGCATCTGATGCTGTCTAGGCTATGGCAAAAGGTAGGGACAGGATCTTTCTATCATCCCTCCTGCCTGATGAAAGGGAAGAAGCTTATGTCATTTTGGAACAATGCTGCATGCTGCTGCTATAGAGGTTGGGACTGAAGGACTGCCAGAGCAGTGACTGCATTTACATATTGTGAAAAGGGAGATGGGGAGAAATATCTGCTTGAGTAGAAAGAGAGGGAATCATTCTTACCTGAACCTACGCTTGGGTGGGATTCCTTATGTCCCTTCCCTGACATCAGTGATTTTAGATCTTCTCTATATGAAAAGAAGGCTCAAATCCTTCCTGAGCTCCTTGACTCTTTCCAGCCCATCATAGCCACTCCATGTATCCAGATTGTCACCAGCAAGAGTTTAGTCCTAAGTCCTGCAGGAGGACCGGTCTGTAGAGCTCACACGGCTCCTCTCAGATCCAGTCTAACAAGGAGTCAAGGGTACCAATCCATAACAAGTTGCAAGATGTGCTCCAGAGAGCAGAAGGGCTCGGGGACAGTTTTCAGTACAGATTCGCAGTCCTTTAGGACTTTTGCACGCATGATCTGAATACTCTGAACTACTTGGCTGTTATGACCTTAATCTTATCCAAATCCACCCCAGCAGGGTCTATAGCTGCGGCTGGAAGGGTTATGCTGGATGGAATAGGGGAAGGCAAGTCAGATGAGTCACACTGAGGTTAGAAACCTGGTTGTGGTACCTCCATACATTGGAGCCAGTTGATGCCAGGGAAAAACAAGAAAACACACACATCTCTTTCTTTCATGCCCATTTTTTCTTGGCCGAACGCAGTGGCAGTGCAAGACCTTGGTGATAAGGTTGCAGGAAGCAGAGGAAATCACAGGTTTTTCAATTTTATAGACTATCAGCAGGCAGAGTGGCAGCTCAAAACTGGAAGAAATGTACCACGCTGACACTCATATGCCTCCTGTGAGCCGGCCTCCTTTATTCTGTATAAAACAAATGTTCATTGTGGGATCAGTCGGCAGGGCAAGGAGACATTAAATACCTCCTCCTGCTTCCCAGCAACACCAGTCCCACAATGAGGGACCATCTTGAAATCATTGTTCCTGCAAGGAAAATACTTCATGCATCTCCCAGTGCTCATCTTTTTTGCTGTGGAAACACTGTTATTTGAAGAAGAGGAGACTGCTTTAGACAATTTGCTCTGCTCTTACTGTGACAGAGTTTTATCTACCTGTCTTGCTATTTTTCATGCAAGTTTTCTGGCTGCCCTGTGTCTAAATTCACAGAGCTTAACATAAGCCTCACAGCTAGGAAATAGCCAAAATGTGAGAATACAAAGTTATTGGATCTCTGACTTCAACCAGCTTCACTGTGGCTCTCCGCACCTTGCAATTTCACTTCCATCACCAAAATCCTTCGCTGAAATATGAACCCTAAAGACACGGAGCATCACATTGTAACAGAAAAACACTGTGCTTTTCTGGGAGCCACCCATGAGTGAGCATTTCAGTGTTTCACTTCTGCATGATTTTTCAGCTGAAAATATTAGGTAAAATAGTATCACTATATTCAGGCTGCAAAAATGCCTCCCACAAAAAATTTCCAAAATTTTCTTTAATCTTCCCTGAGGAATTTTTTTTTTTTTTTTTTCAAAATTAAAAAACCTTTCTTTTCCATGTGAAGCATCAATATAAATATTATCTCCATATGAGACATTGGTACAAATGAAATGCGTATAGGGATTGAAATAGGCTTTGCTAAAACATGGTGATGAGCTAAATTCCATCAGCTGTCTGCAGTTTTCTGGAAAAGCTCTATTTTATTTTGGTGTTCAGATAAATATCTGTTTTTCCTTTACTTCTCATTTAGCCTCCCGTAGTCCCAATACAACATACATGAAGGGACAGATGATTCCAAGGAACAAAATCTTTAGGACTTCACCTGCCCTAAGCCAAACAACTCGTCGACTGGTTTTAACCAAAGACTTCTTGAGAGCTAAAACTCTCGGTCCGCAGTTTGCTCTAATCTGGCTGGTTTCTATCTCGGCTGGGATGTGGCGTGGCTGGAAGTCTGGCACCAGCAGGGTTTTATTTTCTGCTCAGCCTCCAGCAAAATTCTTCTTGATTATTTTAACAGTTTTGACTTCGGCGACTGGCATATTATTTTTGACTCTAAGGGAGGATGGACAGTTTATAGCAGAGGGCCCTGGGGGACCTGGATTTGGAACTTTGCTATATCACAGGCATTTGTTATGTGGATACTACTATGACGGCCAGCTTCCCTCTGCCTACATCTTCTGTCTGTAAAACAGGAGGCATGCAGCTATCATCATTAAGCTGGAGAAGAGCTATCAATTAGAGCAAGAGCTGGCAGTCACGAAATCCATACAACCACCACATTTTTTTCTATTTGCCATTCTGTTTCCGTGTCCACTACCTATAGAGGCTCCTGAGAAAAACAGGAATGCAGCTGTCTTCTCGCTGCAAGTGAGATCATTCAGTTTGGTAGGCAAAAGAAATAAACAGCTGAGAGAGCGCTGAAGTGGAGGTTATGTTTCCTTTGGAGCTGCTGTTTATAATGTGCATGCTGCAGAAGATGCTTATTTACTCCCCTCAGAATAGCTCCTGCACTCAGAGCGATTTTTGTTGTGCTGCTCTTACGGTCCTCAGAGAACAGCAGGGAGTATCCTTTTTTTTTTCACACAAACCTTTGAGAAGCCACTTGAGATTCAGGCCTTCCTTAACAGAGCCCCTCTCTGCCTCTTGGGAGCAGGAGGACCTGTACCACCACCTCCCTCTTCCTGAAGTCTGCAATTTTGATTAATTAAGAAAATCTTTTTTTATTTTTTTATTTTTTTTATTAGAAAGTAACCATATGGCTTCCTTCTGGTAGGAAGTGCAGATAATAGATAAGTGGCTTCAGACAGCAATATAACATACAACAGTTCATGCACAACCTTCACTATGTTTCATCCTGCCCTCCACCTCCCTAAAGGTTTTTTATGTCTAAGTATACGCAGCTATTGAGACACAAACATCTCTGCAGTTACTTTCTGCTCTAACCTGTACCTCTATGGAGACCACCAGGGCATACCAGAAACACTGTTGTGTTGGTCTTTCATTTAACGTACTTGCTGTAAATTAAACCGATAAAAATATAGGGTCAAAAAGAATCTTTCACAGGTATGAGTGGTTGCGGCAACTACTTGGTAGGTCTGTGGAAAGAGATGGACTAGACCATCTTGGGAAGTCTTGTGTCATCTTGCTTCCTTTAAGTAACATGTTGCTCTGCGTCTAGGCTTAATTTCCCTGGAAACAATACCACCAGGCGATCAGGGCACTTCCTAATTTGAGTATCAAATTTCTGGACTAAGGAGATAGTTTACTAGCTGATGTTGGTAACCTTGTTAGCAAGACTTTACAGGACTTTGAAAGAATGACTTGACTTACCACAAATACTTCCTCTTGTAACATAAGAATCTTTCGGTCTAGACACAGAAGTGGCAAAGGATATATTGTGCTAGCACATGTAGGAGAGTGCAAGCTCGGCACATAAACACAGGTTTCCCGCTGCCTGTCTGGCATTCATGAATCCGGTTAATTTGTTAGACATTAGAGAAGAAGACTGCTGAGAAGATTCCCCCATGCATTGCTAAAAAAGAATAATCTCCTCAGCAACGTAGCCTGAATGGGAGGCAAACAGACTGCAAAAGTTAGTCCTGATTTCGCTGTCCTTTGCCTGCTGAATGCTAAATTAGGGAGAACAGCTCCATTAAAAAAAAAAAGAAAAAAAAAAAGGAGGAAGAGGTCTTGCCTTGCCCTACAGTTATAACTATGGTACAACTGGGTATCGGGAGTGTGCCTCTGAGCACCCAAAATGCACTTTGCCATGAATACCTTGCCTTGTCCTGGAGCTCCCCAGCCTGTCTTTGAGTAGGTGAGACAAAGGACTCGTCCGAGATGATGGACTGACTTGGGACAAGGTGGTTGTCTGAACTCTTACCTTTCACAACAAAGTGTTTGACTAATTGGTGCAGCAGCTCTCCAAGTGGGGATTTTAGGTGGTCCTAAGAGATACCGCAGCTCAAGGAGCCCCTGCTGTGCCCACATCAATTCACAGACACTATCTGGATGCAACTTGGACAGACACTTGTAAATTGTCGCTAGAGATTGTTCCTACAGATACAGAAATTGTCACATAGTAGTCTTTGGCACATAGTCTGGAGACGTAGCGTGCGTAGTTTAAGCAAATTAACAGCCATGGATCTGGTGTGGTCATGTAGGACCATGGGCTGGCTGGGTGTGAGGACTGAGCAGAGCAGCAGTTTACTGACCAAACTGCTCAGCAGGGTCATCATTCCTGTGACTATCAGAGTAACTCTTACAAGCACGAGTAGTTCTTTCCTTTTTCTGTTAGAAAGCGGCATGCCGCCAAACTCCTTTATCCGACCTCAGATCACTTCATCCAGAATGGTTTTGGCTTAGAGATCGCAGGCACTATTTTCTGCATAGTGCTTAGAAAACAGGAAAGAAGTGTGAAGACCTACCAGACAATTACCCTGCTAAGCTTGTGAGACAAGCCCTTAAGACTAATGTTATTTGCAAAGTTCTATGGGAGTATGCACGAATTACCTGAAGCATCCTGTAGGTTTGAGAGGTTCTGGTTAATCTGATGGGAGAGGCAAGTGCACACACGTGTGTGTATGTGTGCACACAGTGAGAGATAATAAGAATATATGAGTAAAAAGAGAGAAGGGAGATTCTTTTTCCTGAAAAAGCAGCCTCAGAATTTGCTTAGTGCAGTGCTATTCTGGCCCAGAGCAGCTGCAGAAGATGAATTCACTGAAAAAGTCATGTTTTTTTCTCCTTGACCTGGAACCTTTCAAAAGTGTTTGGGAAATGCCATGAAGGAATTTGCCCGCATGGAGCTTTCCAAAAAGTGAAACAAGAGATGCTTCACGCTCTCATGTGAAAAAAGCTTATTATATCTGCTCTAGGGGGGAAGGAACATGTAACACATACACTCCTGCAGGAGATGAAATTCATTTTAATTAATGGAGACCTCAAAAATCAGTTACAAAAGACATTAATCAACTAACCAGCTTTCTGTGGTGTTGATTTTACCCACTAGCCCATGCTCCTTAATAACTCAATTTCGTATGTGTAACATTTAACAGTAGGGACGATATCAGGACTCAAGTTAGAAAACTGCTGTCAATAGAAGGTGCTGGACCCTGTCATTAAATCAAAGCGTTGGTTACCTATCTATTACCCAGAGGTTGCTAAAGGATGATTTTTTGGCAGGGAAATAGAAGTAAAATAAATAAACTGCCAGAACTGACTTTCTTCCTTTCATGGTTTGTGTTAATTTATGGAAGCATGATGGAATTAATGGAAATGTGGCTGCGACACGACACCCTGCTTCTATGTCAGAAACAGGTAGCCTGCAATATAACATACCTATGAAAATTTCACTTAGTTTAAGAACAAGGAATAATCTGAGTATCAGAACTCATTAATTCCAACTGCCAAAGTGTTTGTCTCCTGCACATCGGGTTAAATAATACTGAACACTGAATGAATCCCTTACCAGACACTGGAGAATCCACACAATCCCCTTTACTGAGAAAAGGCCTGTTTGCTGTCTTGGGTTTAGAGTATTTCTGATTCTCCCATACATTTTTTTTTATTTGTTAATAATTCTTTTAAGTCCGAATGTTTAATTTGTTGAATTCTTTCTCTTTGGGGCAATATTAGTCAGGCACCTTCCACCACTCAGCCACTTCTTTCCAAGAATGCTGTGAGGCCTGGGTAGCTCTGACAGCACCGCTCCTCTGTCCCATCTGCAGCTGATGAATGGATCCAGCAGTTATTAAGTGGGACTGCCAGACACAATGATCATCCAAGCCTCGTTTCCTGAAGAAACCAGGCTAAAAATTGTTCGGTAATTATCACTAATTGGCCAGGATGCATCCCCAGTGTTCAATGAGGAATATTTACTCTGATATTTATGTTCATCTTTTTTTTTTTTTTTTTCCTTTCAACACTAAAACAATCTTTTGTCCTTACCTCACACCTTCCGAGTCATTCTTCCAAAGAACTGCCTCCCTAAAGCAGCCAACCAGGGCACTTCTCTGTCCAGATTCCTTGAACATAGCTACTAGGAGTCTTTTTAACAAACAAGATGATCTTGGATAAGATAAAGATAACTCATGGATAGTTTGGGTAACTATCAGCCTCTGGCAATAATAGAACTATTTCCTTAGGTAGTCAAAATAAGCAGGTAACTGAGGCTTCTAACAACTCCAACAAAAGTGATCCAATGAACTTGGATCACAAAGCCACCAGAACCTGGACGTGGAATTGGCTTATCTTTCCTTGAGCAAGCTGAAACCATCCACCCAAAGCTTTGGAGTCTCTTATGCTATGTTTTACTAGACCATGGAAAAGAACAAGGGGTTTAGATAGAAACACCTCTAATTTACTGGAATGGAAAGCAGCAAGCCCCACTCTGCTCTTAGGAAACACTCTCTGAATAAATATAATACTGAATCCAAATGAAGGCATCACCACTCTGCAGAGCGTAATCCAAGCGTATTTAGATGCCTATTTCCCACTGAGAGTCAAGCCTGGTCGCCAGGACTGCCGCTCGTGGATCGCAGAATCAGTTATAAACTTTCTGTGTATATTTGTACATTTAAGTATGCTCAAATTACTGTGTACAAGGTGAAATTCAGTTGCAGCTAAACAGCTAACAGCAGCTCCATGATTCTGTGCATCGTCACTGTTTCACAGAGTAAAAAAAAAAAAAAAAAGAAAAACAAAAAAGGTTTTGCAATTGCAAGTTGTAAAATAAATATCTTCAGAAAGGAATCTTCTTAAAATTTGAAAGGGAACAGAATGAAATCTCCCAGGCCAGTCATTTATATTAAATTTGGAGATGGCCATACATCTACGGGTGGGGAGGAGCAGGAAAGAGGGATGGTTATTCTGTGAATGCAGGTGGAGTGGGAAGCACTGCTGTACATGTACATCTCAATTCTGTAAAATGGGTTTCGACAGTGCTCTGTGCGATAAACCGTGATGTTTGCATTAGGCCATAGTTTAACAGCTACTGACACATAAGGATGTCACGCTACAAGGAGAATGACATCACAGTGTGGCTTGATTGCATTACAAATGACCTCAGTAGGACCCTAAAAGTGGTTCTCTGATATTCTATTAAATAAACGTAAAGAACAATAAAGACTAAAGGGTTATTTCCTTGGGGAAAGTGAGGGGGTTAAAGGTGTTTACTAGTGAAGGAGAGGGGAGAGAGACCAGAATAGTCTCTTCCGAAAGGACTGCTCCAGGGCTGCAACACTTCATCGCAGTCAAACCGAATTGGCCAGGGCTGCAAAGACCATGTGGGAGAGATTTTTAATAAAAAAAAAAATTATATTTTTTCATCTTGCAAAGGAGAGCACATGGCATGGATTTAATGTGGTAAAAGAGCAAGGTATCAGTGAAAAATTGCTTTTTGTGAGTGACTGTTTCAGTCGTTCTGTTGGTTATAAGGCTAATGTTTTCAGGAGAGGATTCCTGGCTATCACAAAACTATACTTAATCTTATGCTCTTGACTTCAGCCTAGCTCAAAGCAACAAAAAATGCTGAATAGAGAAAAGAAATACACATTTTAAGTGTAATTTTATCATTTCTATATTTCTTTATTTCTAAAAAGATAGAGTCCAACAAGTAACCTATTATTTTCTTTGAGAGACTTGGCTTGTGACATTTTCATATAACTCAAAATTTTCAACATCTGTCTCTAATTAAGAAGCATTTTTCTACTAGGAACAACGATTACTGTGTCTGAAAGTGCTGTTACATAGATATGATTCATATCTCCCTCCTAAGAAGCTCGTCTTATGTCCTGAAATTCGAGATTTGTAAATCCTTTAGCTAAACATTTATATCTGCTACTTAGCCCTTGATTGTGCAGGTGCTTAAATTTGCAGTGTTTTGCTGAGGTTGATCTGTAAATGCATAACAGACGTGTAAGTGTTTTGCAAGTCTGGGAACTTTCTGTCAAGGCCTTTCCAGTTCCAGGTAATGTATTGAATTCTGTCTCCTGTGCAATACATTTTACAGTAAAAAATGCCCCATGTGAAAAATTAACTTCCTGCACTGACTGCCAACCGCTTTCCTCAAATTATAAAATAAGCAAAGAAAGATGCCTGATTGAAAACAAAAAAAAAAAAAAAAAAAGGAAAAATGGTTGTCTAAATTTTACATTTAAATAAGCATTAAGGCATATTTGGTTTTTTGGTTTGGGGTTTTGTTGTCAGCTAATAAAAAGAACCTTTTCCTATATTATACACTGTGGAAGACTGTATCAGGAATATAATCTAGGCTGTATTTATTTCTGCATACAATTCTCTGAGGTGAATTTATTTAGAGATTAAGATGACCTCTTCCCTGACAATTCCGTGCTGCTTGCCAAATGTTTGATGGGAGAATGATACACGACAGTGCCGTGTCCTTCCCTCACATACAATAATACGTAATAGCTGTATACAACCTTGGAAAGGACACTGTTGTGCTTCAAATACATATCTGCACTACTCTAATTAAAAAGAAAGGCAACTAAATTATTGGTATGGTTTAGCACAGACAACAGTGCAGCACACAGAAAGGATTAAAAAAAAAATAAATGTAAAAGTCGCTTATATATCTATTAAATATAGAAAGCAAAGGGGAAAGCCACCGCTGGTATGGCCAAGAGTCCTCTGTTTAACTCTGAGGGCTGAGCAGGCTTTGTGCATCAATTTTTCTCCTATTTTAGTACACGACAAATATATACAGTGTGGAACTCCAAGTCAGGTTAGATTTATCATGTATTTCTTCTCTCATTTGGGAGCAGACAGGTTCGATGGAGAGACTTGGGAGGAACTGTGTTCCCTCACACCTGCATATCTACCAACGCCATATCAACTTACAGCAGCAAGCCTTGAAGCTTAGCAGAGGTTCACTGATAAGGAACTTCTTTTTCCTTAGTTGTGGCTTATTTTGTGATGATTAAACCATCGTACCCTAGAGACATGGTGGAAAATGCAAACCCCAGTCTCTTACTGTTTCTCAATGAGTTGCTTACATTTAAACCAGATTAAGAAAGAATAACTCTGATGAGCACATTAAAATCAGGGGAAAATAGTAATATTTGGCATTGCTGAAAAAGAATTGCCAGCAACCTCTTATATCTATGGCTTAATATGACCAAGTGCATTTTTCTTCTGAACCAAATGCAATTACATTTTATCAGTGTGGTATTATCTAGCAGAGGCAAAGCATAACACTTACATTGGTATTTGGCTTTTTTGTCCTAAGCTACTGTCTCTTCCCATTCATCTCTGCTTTGTAGGTGGGTGAAATCACTATTGAGTTCTCTCCGAACAGACAAATCTGTGTCATGGCTGTGTGGCGATGCTGGGTGCCCAAGGGGTGTGTGAATTAATGGACTCAGTTGCAGAGTCTGACCCATTTCTGATCATTTCTATGGGGAGTATTGAAAAAAGCTAGTACTATGGAAAAGAGACATCAAAATATTTTCATACAAGGAGATTGAATTGTGCTCTGTGAACCCGGGAGAATTTGGGATCTTCTCAGCTGACAGAACTTCCTATCTTTGGAGCTTGAAAGGATTGTGAGTTGGTTTGAATTTGGGGTAGTATTTTTTTTTCTTTTTTTGTCAAATATTTGAACATTTTCAAAATACCCTTTTGGACACTTGCAAAAGAAAATATTTGGAATTTTATTAACCTATATTTTTGCTTTGAAATTTGAATACATTTGTACTTAAAGAACAACATAAGAAAAGGTCAAATTTTAGAGCTGTTGAAACAAAATTCTTCATTTGAGGTGTACTGAGGTATTTTTTATTTCAGTTTACAAACGTATTTGAGGTTTTGAGTTTTCATCTCTCGCTGGGATGAAAATGATGAAGAAAATAGCATTCATGCAGTTTCTTACCACCTCTATGCATGACACATTACTGCAAATTAATTCACCTGAAGTATTCATGCTTTATAGAAAACAAAGGTGTTTTTTTCATGAAAGGTTTTCTCTTGTACAGCTATTTTTTCCCCTCTGGCATACATTCCTTCACTCCCTTCTCCCTCAAGCCTGATAGATAGCAAACGTGTTGTCCTCCAGGACTTTCAATATGGCACATGCTCTTAAGAGAACTCAAGTAAGGTATGGCTTAAAAGAGGAGAAGAATTGTTTCATTTGTGGTGTTTTCTAGTTTTACGATCTTGCTGTAAGTTTAGGCCTGCCTTCTTTGTCCATTTGATTATTTTTTAAACATATTAGAAAAAGAGAGAGAAAGAGGTACCACTGGGTATTGCTTTATAATCTAAACAACATAATAGTATTTAATATGGGAAGTTACAAAGGAATAAATCACGCCTCTAGAATATTAATGTCGAAGAGGAATGCCATAGAAGCATTTTAGGGCTGGCTACATCTGATGCAGATTCAGAGGTGAATTTTGTATCTGTAGCCATTGTTAAAAAAGAGCAGATCTTGCCAAGATTTTTTGACATACTTAGCGTCAAACTTTGAAAGTCATCCCGTTGATTTACATCAAACTAATCATTTAGGTAAAACTAAGAGACGTGGTGGCAAGCACCAGTCATGAAAATTAGGCCCTCTCCCATAGGAGAATGAAGCTGAAAGGTAGAAATCTTGACTATAAAAGTAGTTGATGACATTTTAAGCTCAGTGACTTCCCTGCACTTATTTAACTGTGACCGTTTCAATGTGACCATGCTCTAATATGATTATGGTCATTTATGTTGGTCTGATGCACTTGCGAAGAGTCAAAGCGTCTTCAGTGCTGTTCTCTTTTGGCCTCTGCCACGTGCTGACCCACATCAAAGCCTTGAACACGGGTGCCAAAAGCTCCAGACGCGATAAAGGGTATGTGGAAAATATGCAAATCATCCTCAGGAAGAAATTTCCATTTCTGTACCAGTAGTTTTCACTTTAATCCTTTTGCCTTGAAGATTTCATTTCCTTGGAAGAAGGGGGAGGAAGGGGATGGATAATCGCTCTCTAGTTCCATTTCTGTTGTTGCAGGGCCCTGATACTGAGATCCCATTTCTCAAGCTTTATTGACTTTGATAAAAGCCTTTGACTTGCTGAACTTGCTCTCACTTTAGGTACAGCTATAGAATTATGGATTTCTTGACAAAATAATTAATCTTTCTCTTTCTTGCTCTCTCTTCAGGTATGTCTGGGAACCCAATAAGCTCGCTTATAACATGTTTTTATGCAACTTCTACCTAAAAACAGTAACTTTTTTTGTCTCGTAAACTTCCAGCAGAAATGGCCAAGATGACCTCTGCCTTGCCGTGCAAGATGCAAGAAGCTGTCACAAGTTCTGCCGTTGTACAAGTCGCTCTGACTAACATCCTTGCAAGAGAGCTCAACAATGAGGCTAAGAAACAGATGGACAGCTGGAATGAAATCTCTCTATTGATAAAACAGCTAAATGGAGAGGGACACATTACCCTGTGTGCTCTGTAACAGTACCACTGTTACTTTATTTAGGGAACGACAATATAAATTCAATTCAGCGTTGAATTGTGAGATATAGTCAGACTGTTTCTCCACAACTTCAGGGCTGTATTTGATGACCATAGTATAACTGGACTTGGAAAGAAAGTAATACATTATGACCTTAATGTATTTATTATTTTCTTTATTGTATTTTGAAAATCTGTTGGGACAGAATACTTTATATTCTGGATATAACCATCTTTAGGCAGAAAAAAAAAATGTACTGTAGTTGGAGAATTGTGTAGTCATTTTAAAAACTTGGAAACTGGAGCCGAATTTCTTGACTCACATGGGAAATCTGTGGTAAAACCAAGACATTTATATCTTGGTTAAATTCTATGACTCAGACATTTAAGGAAGCTACCACAATTTAACAAGTTTCTGTGGGTCAGCGGAGCTGTGGTTATTGTCTGTGTGTACATTTTCAGCCCACATGCAATGGAAGATAATTCAAGTTATCTTAACGCTCTTCATTGCAGTCTAAGTCGAGATAGAGGATCCCACACCGGCAGCAGACTAAGAGCATACACAAGCCACGGCAAACTGGTTTGCTGTTTGTCCCTTTACCAGGTACCCCCAAGGGAGAGCTCCTAACCTCTCAAAGCAGGGAAAGAATATCCTGATGGCTGCTGAGCCACCTGCAAAATAAAATATAAACTGATATTGCAATAATAGTGAAGTGATAAGAGTGTTCAGCAGTCTTTCTGGGTCGGTGTTCATGTTTTCCAGGCACGAACACGCTGGCCTTCAGAACTTGCAACAACTCCCTTTCCCTCCCCTTATACACACATGGGAAGACATTAGATATATGATGATATTATTGGTAAGTTCTCTCTTTTTTCGCACTGAAGTTCTGAATAACATCACAAAAATTAGATTCAGGAATTCCAGAGAAGGAAATATCAATGGAAATGAATGATACGAATACAATGGGTTTACCTCTGAGTCCAGAGTTTCCCTTTTCACAAGGATCCAAATTTCAGTGCTTCAGGTGCCAAGGTTATTGATCACTATTAATCTCTTAAGTCCATCTGTTCCTCATAAGTGCACAAGCAGGAAAACAAGGACCCAGCATCCATCACTATTAGTGAAGGAGATAAGCTGTACCATGCTAACGAAATCAGAATATTGCAGGCTTTTGCTGAGGAACCAATTTCCCAGTCTTTGTCTCTCTAGCACGCAGCCATCATTTTCGATGCCACATCAGACTGCCAAATCCAGCCACATCAGATCGTCTTCCCTCTCCACCCTCAGATGCACCTTTAGGGAGAACAAACCACAGTAAATGCTTCGACCTACACTGCCTGATCCCTTCCTCATCACTTTTTATCTACCAAAATGTCTTCTGTTTATTTATTCATTTATTTCTCTCCTGAGCCCCTTTGGAGATTTGTGGTTGACGATGATTTGTTTGATGCAAAAAACCTTTGCAATGGGATTCTGGAGCAAATTTCATGTCACCAAGAGTATGAAAGGATGGAATGAAATCAGTCCTAAAAGGAGCCAAAGGCTGCTGCGGAAAGTAAAATTCCAGCTTTCTATTATATAGCTATAAAGTTATAATAAGAAAACAGAATTAAACCAATGAACAAAAAAATGTACTTTTGAAGAAGACTTAAAAAATAAAGCAAGGACTTAACAGTAGTTTTTATAACCTAAACATAATAGTTAACTCTACTGAAGATTTATTTGGGAGTTTTAACCTTTTCACTAACATTACGAATGACTGGATTGTACATTGACTCTGAACCAGATAAAATACATAGTGATCTTATTCGTATTGGACACAATAACTTTTGCAGCACAGATATTATCCTCACCGCAATGACAGAACTTTATGTTTATTTCAAATTCTGGGTATAAGCAGACACTTATAGGTCCTTATATGTGCAAACATCAGAAAGTAACTATCTAGGAGAGGAACAACTTTTAACTAACCCAGTGGCCACTCCTTGTTCTGGCATAATAAATGCATACGAAAAATGTCCCATAAACTATTCTTGTGATATAATCCTCATGCTTGCCATAAGATTTTTAATCCCACTGTAGAGCTAGCCACTTCCCAAGCTGTACGGAGCTCCCAGTTCTGTATTCATACCCTATCTCTCTGGCTCTTTCTGATGGCCCATGATTGATGGGTCTGATGCAACAACAGAGTTGACTTGTCAGATCTTCACTCAGTAATAAAAAACAGTTAGTAAGGAATTATGTGTCATAACATACCTTCCTGTGTCCTAAGCAGTGGACATAAGCCTTGTGTTCGCCTTACTTGCCGTAGGTATTTCAAATGCTTGTGATGCCTTTGAACTACCACTAATTCATGGTCAGACACTCCTCCTGCAGACTTTGCTGCAGCATAATCATTCCTAGGGCAGAGCTGTGGCAGGCAGACAAGGGGCACCAATATCCAAACCCACTAGACTGAGATTTACCAAACACAGAATGTCAAAGTCCTAATTTCAGAGCTTTTCCCTGACCGACCGTCATATTAAAATGATAACACTGGGAAAAGATCATAACATCCTAACAATTACATTTAAAATGCATATTAAGTTTACTATCAATTTAGGTGTGTGATTGTGCATACATAAATAATAAAGTGATAATGAAGTACCAGATCATTTCAATACATTGTAACTTCAGATTTAAGACACAGCTCTCCAAAGTTTGGAGGGTTGTTTTTTTCTTTCCTAAGTGTCAAAGACTTGTCCAGTGTACCGTGCAGTAGGGTTAAGTGTGAATTTTTCCTGTGGCAGGAAGATACCTCCTGGATGGGGTGGTATTGTAGTCTTTTCAGGTAATTTGAAGTCACCGGAAAACTACTGTTCTTTTAATGTCTTGTTCATAATGTCTCATAGGAAAGTGCATTTCATTAGTTTGTACTCCCCATGGTTTTGTCTTGGGTTTGGTGGGAATGAACTAATTGGAGGCTTGGATGAAATAATTGTACTGCTCATTACCATGTTAGAAGGTTGAGTTTTTATCTGTTCAAGACATTTAACTTGCTTCACAATGTGTGTGTGGCTTGTCCTGGGGAAATAAGTCGATCCTAACAAAATCTCCAGCTATAGGTATGGAAAAGTCTCTACAATCCAATATTGAGTGTTGGACCAGGCTTCTGTTAAAGACTTCTGCGAGTTTCTTTACGAGCAGCTTAGCAATTTGATCTGTCAAGCTGATGGCTCAAGTATGGAGATGATGTGATGTGACTGAATTCCCACTCTCATATAAATAACATAGCTCTCTGCCAGTAAACTGGGATTGAAGTCTAAAATTAAATAGTTTGGGATGCTTTGGTTTCTGAAGTACTACACTGCTTGCCTTACAGTATCCCAGTAGTAATGTCTAGCAGTTCATCTATTTCCCAGATGTCTGAGTATTAGTCTACTTTGAATAACTTGGAATGAAATGGTCCCTTCCCTGCCCTGCTTCTGTTCATCTTCTGGGGAGGCTTTGTAATTTAGGCATGTCTTCTTTTCTTGCTCTGTTTTTGCCCATGCGTCACCCATGCTAACCAGGTCTCTTGTGTCCTTGGCAACATTTAGCCAGGATACTGGTTTTGTAGACTCCTGTTTTGTATTCAAGAGATAGCCTCTGCTTTCAGTGATCAGAGCGTTATAATTCACTGACTCTATCTGAAATGGTACTGTGTATGCTTTATTCACATATCACGATGCTTCCAGCGTTTCTGAGAGTTGACTTGGCCTTCTTCTGTGTGACTGTCAACTCTAACAGAATTGTACATCAACAGCTGGATATATTTCTTGGTAGATAATCATCAAATCTTTCACACACAAGCCAGCTTGGCTGAGGATTTCCATATCTTTTCATGTTTTCTTTAGTTTCCTCCAGTTGAGAATCTCGTATGCTAGTTTATTTTCATATTTCAATGTGCAGAGTTTTCTGGATGAGAAACCAACTTTTTACATCTCATTTCATTACATGTGATACTGCAGGCTCAGTAGCATTCATTGAACTCACGCTGAAAATGGGGTTTAGCCATTTTCATTTCAAATGGTTCCCCTTCCCCGAAAAGAGCACACCTTCTTTGTGTCATGCACAGTAACATCCATATAAGTCTTACCAGATGTCCCTCGGAGGCAATGATACCGTGTGCCTCTTCTCCATATCAGCTTCTCAGCTCGGATAGCTGGCCAGCAGTTTTTTTGAGACACAGATTAGCTGAATCAAGTAACCATTTTATGGACCACCTTTATCCAGTTGGCATATCAAGAATTCAAAGACATTTGAGAAGCTTAGAAGATGCTTACTTTATCAACCCTAACAGTAATATAATTTTAATATATTTCTGAGAAGATATTTGCTATAACAATTCTAAATTTTAGGAAGCACTGGAAGCCATTGGAGCAGATGAAGTGTTCTATCTATCATTCCTCAACCAGTTACATCCTCATCTTAATTTTGTTTGTATTAAATTTCAAATGTATTCGGTGACTCGTTCTTGCAAACAGATGGGGTTGTGATTGTGACCTGCCACAGCTTCTGTCACGCTGCCTCTGTGGGCTATGCAAGGATGTAGGTGGATTTACATACATACATAAGTGCTAAGCTAGAGACAGTGATGAGTGATTCAGAGCAACTCCCAGCCAGGGCTTCTAGTGCCTGTTTTCCTGTGCAGTCGTGGAAAGAAGCAGGAATCAACCTGTTGTATGAGCCTAACTGAGGTATGGCAATATTTCTCTGGTAAAGGTAAGGGAGTATTAATGTCATTACATTGCCAAAGACTTTGAGGAGGACCTATCTGCAATACTGGGTATAGCTTTACAACACTAACACTGCTCATGTAAGCGTGCATTTGCTTCTTGGACCCTCTGGCAACGCTTGTCAGTGAGATGATATCCCATTATTACCTCCAGACAAAAGAAGGTAAAGAGACTAAGAGCTAAAACATACCCCCAAGGAGAGCTTTAGAAAAAGAAAATGGAAATGGATCCTGAATCCACAAAGCCAAGGCTAGTCCCAAACAAGTCAGGGCACAGAAAATGAAAACAAAAACCTCAACCTGTGCCTGCTTAAATTTGCAAATAAGCAGGTCTAACTTGTGGTGCACAAGAACGAGCTGTAAAAGGAAGACATTTGCTCTGAGAAACTGAAGAGGTGTGCAAGCACAGAGAGGAAACGGAGCTGACAAATTCAATACCACAGTCTAAAAGAGTTGAGCAGTCAGGGAATGGCGGGGTCAGTACTGTTTCTGAATAAGGACAAGGTTATAGGTTTGCTATACTATCCTGGAAAAGTGAAAATTTTGAAGAGCTTGTGCTTACGAATGAAGTAAAATCATTGGCAGTTGAAAAGCTGAGTGGCATAGGAAGAAGTGGAAAGAGTAACCAGCTTGGGGCAACTCAAAGGAGAGAGAACAGCTCCCAGATGGAGAAGATTTAATTTAGGTGTTCATATGAAGGTGCATACATGTGAGTTAGGTGCCTGAGCAATCAGTACCTTAAACTAAAGTCAATGGAGAGGGAGTCAATACGGTCAATAGAGGCTGGTGTAAGATTCAGCTCATCATATGGCTGCACTGGTTGCCTGAACAGTCTCTATTCAGCCTGGCGTACTGGCGAGAGGCTTGATTCAGTTACCAAAACACTGGCCTTCTGTGCCATCTGGGATGCCCTGTATTATTTGAGACATGCCCTGGGGCTGGCAGATATGACCCAGGACCTATGGGAGATACATGCTCCTCTAGATCAAAAATTAGAGGCTATGTTATATTCTAGAAAATCTCATGTATCTGGTACCTACATTTCGTCAACTGAATTGGGCTTTGGTTTGTACAGAGATCACAGATACTTATCTCACTCGTACACCTAAATGTAGGTGTCTCAATCTGTGAACTGAATGCCATCTTGAATAATCAATTATAATGACATTAATTTGAACTCTGGACTTCTCATGCAAGTGGGACTTGTACAAGTAGGAACATACAGAGATTTAAGCCTCCCAACAGGATGCCTTTCTTATCAACTAGTGTGTGAGTCATAGAGCAGAGTACAAGAGATAGAGCAGAACAAAGACAATGTGTGAGGTGTATATATCTGTGGCTTTGGAAAATAGAATTTGCATTTATACTGCCTGATTTATTTATTTAGAAAGGAATTGTGAGATATGGGCACTCAAGGAGACAGAAGAAGGTAGGCAAGAACTAAATAATTAAGACAACCCAAAAATCAGGAGAAGGGAAAATGCTCAGATTGGTTTGATAAAAAAAAAAAAAAAAGGAAAAAAACCCAAACAAAAAAAAAGACAGGAAATCATTGTCTGCTCCTTTACCTATCAAAATATTCTTTAGAGGGAAGAAGTCATATTTTCTATGAGACAATTTCAGATTTGCTGTAAAAGTTTGATTTTCTATAAGAAAACTAAAATAAGGAAAAATGAAAATTACAATATTTTCAGAACACTTATGATGTTTCTTTCTCCCTGTACAGGTCATTTATTGAAGATTATTTCCACAAAATTAAAGATGACAATTGTGTGTATGGGGGGGGGGGGGGGTGGTGGTGGTGTCCTATGCTGATTTGGGGAACTCCCCTCCTCTCTATAAGAATTAAAACTAAGGAGCTTGGTCTTGCAAAAAAAGGCCTTTTCTATTTCTCAGACAGCTTTACTGGTCAGTAATGTCATTCTGTTTTGCCAATGCTGTCATATGGCAACAAGTGAAGCTTGATTTATATTTATAATTATTATGTTGGGGAAGGACTGGTTAGATTCCCCAGTTCATAATGTTCCCTACCTGTGACATGTCCTGTCCCTTTGGCTTCTCTACAGCAGTTTTGAACGGGTTATTTTTAGTCTTATTATTTCTTGCTGCCTGTGCTTTCAAGTTTCCCTCTGACTTTAATTAAAGTGTCCTTAGGCTTGTTCATGTAAAAAGCTAACAAGTTCACCCAGTCAAGATCTCTCCTAATTACAATGCAAAGTAGGAGTTCAAGTGAGGAGAACATCAAACAGTTTTTATGTGACATATGAGAGCTTGACACTGTATTTTGACAGGCCTGTTGTAGAATACATGATGCCACTAAAATACATTTTAAAAGTAATATCCCAGCTTACACATCAGCCACCAAACAAGCCAATGGTGTAGAGAGCAAGCTGTACAACATGCTGTATAGAGCAAAAGACAGTGTTTGGCGTCTTAGATGTGTTATATAAACAGCGGTAAGATCCAAAATTCGATGGCTTTCGGGTTTGCTTCTTACGTGTGATGGCGTTTCCAGATGAACCAAATCTATAGGTTAGTTCTTCAGATCTACGTGCCTACAACGTAGCTGCCTGATGAAAGATTTAGCAGTGGACCTTCACCTTTAACAAACACGACCTGCCATAGCGTGAGCTAAACGGTGCAGCCTTTCTAGGCAGGAGCAGAGGGCAACCACGTTTTCTGTAGATGTGACAGATCACTAGAAGCTGTAGGTCCCATACTGCAGGTGCTTAGAAAGCCAGGCTGTGAACCCAGCGTACGCCTTCCTCTTAGGCTGCAGCTCATCCACTCTAGGCTGAGACTAATCATGCCAAGAGGCTTCATTTTTTTCCCACTGCTTGCAAGAGGAGCCAAAGGTGACTGGCTTAGATGTCAGCGCTGCAAGCCTCTTCACTTAGTCACATGAACCCCACCAGTGTACCCGTCTCTCCATATTTGCTATGTCCTCTCTTAAAATTTTAGCTCTCCAGGTAAGCGTATAGTATGTTAACTAGTTGAGGAAGAAGACAAGCTGGGACTGGGAGAAGGGAAGAAGGGAGGGTGGATATGATTAGTGTGTATTATCAGAGCCAAAACAAACAGGCAGTTTTTACTGAGAGCTCTTCTCTTTCCCCAGAACATTTGTTGCTGTTGCTAAAATTGGAATTTTCTTGGAAAAGACACTGTTTGGTTGAGGTCTTGAGCTATTGCAAATAAGATCAAGAAACAACACAAGACGTGCGAAGAAAACGTCAGTGAAAAGTATGAGAGGTTAATTTCCTGACCTTCAGCTCTAGTCGTAACTCACCATCGTCAGCAATGCCGTGAGCACCCTGCAGTCAGAGCTGACACTAGGATAGCAGGAATGGGTGAGTCAAGTCCTGTGGGCGTGCGGATGACTGTACAGGACTCCTGCATGACAAGCAGCTTTTATTTCACTGTTCACGGTGCCACTCAGCACTCAGCAGTGACCTCTTCAGTTGCAAGATCAATACACTGAATGAGAAGAGGTGGAGAAAGGAGGAATGCAAGAGAGAGAAAGACCAGAAATGCATAGAGGAACAGGGAAGGGAAGGGAAGGAATGGGGTCTACAATGTGAAAAGAGCACTAAGGGGTTTTTTAATAGTTGCACAGTCAATCACACACCTTTTTGGTCAAGGGTGACACTTCTGGGAGATTCTCACAGCACCTCAGCTCCAATTTCTGCATTCCACTGTCAACATGAATGCAGTGTTAACAACAGAATTATTTCATACAGCGTATTGCAAGCTTAAATATTTAAAGCAGCCTAACTGCAGAGCATCTGAACTGCAAAACAGCCACTTATCTGAGCAAAACTTAGGGCTGAACAGCAGAGGTATTCTGCGTTGCCTCACAACTCAGGCCAAAAGGAGGCAACAGCCACCAAATTTTGCTTTCTGCTCATCTCCAGCTGAGAAAAGCAACAATTTCCTTAGAATTGAATGCAAGTACAAACTATGCTTGGAGGCAAAATAATGTGCAGACTAGAAACATAGTGTCTCATATCTTAGAACATCTTAGGCATCCATTATTAGAGCTGCATTTACCTAAACGTATTTCAGCGTGAATTGTCTTGTAAGGAGTGTATGTAGACAGCGTTGTAGTTATTGTAACAGCCACAGGGCCTCCCTGGATGGCATAGCACAACATACTGTACTTAATGTTGACACTGTTCAGTGAAACAATTATTACAATCAATTTGACTTCTAATGCGACTTCTCTTGTAAATCTCTGGGTCATTAACCTTAACAACATCAATGTACTGTCAGTATCCAATTTCACCAAATTAGTGTCCGAGGTAATAGGAGAAGGAATGTATTAATGTGTTATTGGTGACTAATAAAGACAGCAACCCTCTAATGTGCTATGAAGAACAGCTGAAGCATGCAAGGGAAGAGGAAGCAGACAAAGTCAGGGCAACAGATACATCTGGTGGTATATGTCAGGTCATCAAATTAGGTGTTAAACAGCTTAACCTCTTTATCACAGACTCAGAGTGACCAGGGATGGGGCTGGGTCCACGGCATATGACAAACGAGCAATGCATTTCATTTTGGGCTGGGCAAAAAAGCCTGTCTTCACAAAGTAGCGCTCCGTGTTCCAGCAGTTGAAGAGCAGCATCACGTAAAATCGTGTGGTTGTATTAGAAAGAAGGGGAAAATACTCCTAATAATGAAAGTGTGTAAATTTTTTTAGCCCCCATCGCGCCCCATAATGTAGCTTGCACTTCAGAGAACTCAGGTTATGCTGGGCTGATATAAATAGGCCTTTGCATCAGTGCCATCCAGTTTATCTTCCAGCTGGCAAGCTCTAAGTGACGTTTTCTGATATTGTTTAAGACGGCTCTTTACTGAGACGATAGGTGTCACAGCCCATCACGTCCACCACCGCGAAGGGAACGCTGAGTGCTCACAACCCAGCAGAAAGGGTGCACCGAGGCTCCGGAGGGAGCAACCCAGGGAGTGCTGGAAATCCCACTGACATCCAAGCGTCAGGAGAAGCGCCGTGTTTGAAGTTGACTCCTGCCAGCTTGCATTAGTGGAGAATGGTGGGGGGGGGGGACCATGGCATGACACGGGCAGGATTTGGATCCCCTTTAATGCCCTGCAACGTTAGTCTTTACCTGTAATTACTGAAGGGGCAGAACATTCCTTTTCCAAGAAAAGCTGTATTCAGGTGGTTGATATAGCATAGAACAACGCTTCAACAGACACCGCGCAATAATAATCAAGAAAAGCTACAGTAACATTTTTTTCATCCCACATTCCCCAAAATCTTTATAGGTTATAAACCAAAATTACCAATTCAACACCAAAACAGAAATCCTTTAAAATCAACCTCTCAGAGGAGTAGAAAGAGACATTAGTGAATTAGTGACAAGTTTAATCATGAAGGCAACATTTCTTGAACAAATAGATTAGGTACTTCATTTAGGGATTGGCAGGATCGCCGAGTTAATACCTTTTCCTATAGAAAAAGTGCTATAGGATTTTGAATTTATCCTATAATTAGTTTTTTTTCCTTAGGGCTGAAAAACATCATTCTGTGCTCTGCTTCGGCATGGTCCCTGATGCTTAATTTCTATTCTGCAAATCTATACACACAGGTAAAGAAAATCAATAATGATAAAGTAATCCCTATATTTTGGCAAAGCAGATACTACATGTATAAAACTGCAAACAAAAAACTTCAGCAAGCTTGATATTACTGAGAACTTTTGTCCTGCACAGCTGATCAAACCCTATGGTTATTTATTTGCTAAAAATTCCAATTTTCTCCCATCATGAAAACCTGATGAAACGTGTAATTGAAAACTCATAATGAATGAAATTTTAACCACGTCTACTGTCTAAAAAATGCCTCAAAAACTCTGCTGTGATAGCCTGATACCAAACCTATCAAATTGTTTCCAATACTATTGATGGATTCTGGATGAAGCTTTTGTACATGGTCAAGCTTACCATTAGTCTTATCAAATGAGATTAGTTTTACCTAACTTCAGCCACCTAACAGGTTAGGTGTCTAAACTGAGATAGCTAAATGATCATCCTCTATAACCAATAGTTTGAGATAAATCCCCGGGGTAGGGGTAGGGGGGGAAGGAAAGAAGGGATTGTTGTTACCTGAGGTAGGTAAATAGCCTGGGAGAAAGAACCAGCGTTTGCTGGTATCTCTCTGTATTGATGGAAGAAGGAACTAAGATGAATAGTTCAAAGCTGATTAAATCTTTGGCTTTTGTATGTCTAAATACAGCTGTGAGACGAGTCATACTTCTTCTGATCAAATAGCTTGTGAGGTGGGGCAGTGGCATGTCATGGAGTGCTCCGGTGACAGGCAGAAAAAAGTATTTGTACCTAATTAAAAAAATTATAGAAAGGGGAATAAAAGGTGGGACTTACTTTCTTGTTTTACTGTGTTGCCATGGGTTATCATTTTGATTTTCTCCCTTTCCTGGATGCCAAAGTAGCATGGACTTTACCTTATCTTCATCTTTCTTTCCTTGCCTTTTTTAATGCTACAAGAACACGGAGTTTGACACTTGTATTGTTTTGCCTTGGGCTGTGTCTGCAAGAGAAAATGGAGGCAATAGCTCTACTTTCAGCAACGGGTAGCCTAAGAACTTTTTTTATTCAGGAGGATCTGATGAGGGAGGAAGTTTTTATTTCTCCAGGCCATTTCCATGGCATGAATTATGAATATCATGGAAATGTGGCTATTACGCATTTGAGAACATGTTACTGCATAAGACCCACAAGTGAGGAGGGGGGAGATGGAGGATGATACTCGGGTTTAAATTATGTGAAGAAACAGAGTGAATTTTCAGCATGTGTGCAGATTATCATTTTGGTTTGTATTCCTATCATTTAAACAAACAATGCTGTTTCTTTTAATAAAAATATACCAGACATTTTATATATGGATTAATTGGCATGCCAGATGCCATAAATAATACCTAATATTTGATAGCACTTTCCTTGAATGTAATAGTTTATGAACATTGGGTGGCATTGTCTCTTGAGATTCAGCCTCCTTGCATCACTCAGGAGCTGCAAAAAGACCTGAAACCATTAAAACCAGCCAAATAATGCAAACCAGCAGATTCCCATATACCAGTCTAAACTGGCATAAACCAACACTGCTGTTGAAAGAGGTAGCCACATCTCCCCTCATTTTTTCCTACCCAGGCCGTACAATCCAGCCAACAAAAACCCAAGCGTTGAATGGATTAGTTTTAATCAGCTCCCTTAACCTGTTGGGCGTGTGGTTGCACAATGCTTGTGTTGGCCTATGGAAGGAGGTGCCATGGGGACAGAGGAGGATGAGGCTTACTCTTTAATTGCTGTATTAGCTTGAAGTTGAACACGCAACTATGGCCGAAGATCATATCACCTTCAGAGAGAGATCCACCAATAGTGGGCACTACACTTCCACCTCTATCGTATGGGTTGTGCATGGGGAAGCAGCTGTAACTGAGCGTTTCCATCGTGTATATTGGCCAAGTATCTGCGAGTTTGTTGTCTGTTCAGCAGAGAAGTGGACTCTCCCAGTACTGAATCTTCAAGGCCAAGAAGGGCTGCTTTACTGAAAGAACTACATTAGTCAACACAAATTATTGGACTCCATGAGGCAGTAACTGAATACATTTTTTATTGCCTGCGTTATGCCAGAGGTCAGACTCAATGAGATAATCCTCCTTTATGGCCTTAAAGTGTATAAAAACAGATAAAATTAATCTAGAGGACACTCTTGTGTCTGTAGATACCTAGCAAGATATCTGCTCTATCTGACTTTTGGTATTTGGGGTCATTTTAATTCACGGGCTCTTATTTCTCTTCCATTATTGGATTTTCTGTCCTTGCAGCTTCCAGCCTTTATGGGCTCATAGGCAGAAGTAGTGAGTGAGTAATGTGAGCAGCATCTTTCTTTCCTCTCCTTGCCAACCTGGACCACAGCCACAGTCTCCTTAGTTTTAAGGGGTTTTAATTTTCTATGGCCATGAGGAAAATCAGAACATCTCCTGGGCAGAATAGAGTCTGCAACTCACTCGTCAGAGGCCATTGCTCTAATATATGGCTTTTCTGGAAGAAGGGTCACATGTTGGTGTCAAGCCTATCTTTCCTTTCCTGGACTAATAAGGAGGAGGATTTTTTATCTCCTTCATGGTTTAAAGAAGGAGAAGTCTGAAGGGTCAGTTCTGAGACAACGACAGTGTCCCTGGAAAAAGGTTGAGGACCAGTGCCGTGATACTTTTCATGTTATTTCTCTTTCTACCCAGAAGAAAACTTGTTTAGTCATAACGTGTATTCTTTTTTAATGTAGACTGAATGGGACATTTTGTTGTATACTTGTGCCTCATCATAGTAGCGTGCCAATAATAATGCTTCCTGACAGGTATTAGTGAATTTTTCTTTCCAGCTCCCAGGAGACATGAACAAGTGCTATTCTTGGTTTTTTGGATGGAAATCAAGGAATAAGTGTCTTGCCTCCTAATACACAGTAAGTCAGTCACAGAGTTGGGAACCAAACATACGTGAACTTGACTCCCTGTCTGGATCTGTAATCAAAGCACCAACTGTCAGTAAATTAAAATCTTAATAATACCAATATATGTGAAAAACATACATGTCTGAAGACGGATGAAGCAAAATCTATCTGGAAGTTTCTACAATACTTTCCTTTTTCTTTTTTTTTTTTTCTTTGTTAAAATTTTAAATCTTTCCACCAGAAATGCATGACCATTTCCTAAGTACAAAAAGAAATGTGGACAGTCAAAGAATACCAACTCATGGAAACAAACGGGAGGGGAGTCTTGGCTCTCAATTACACAGATCCTTTGTCACAGCTCAAGTGTGTTCTTTTGGCCTGCAAGTGAGATGGTTTTCTTACTCAGTCAGGCACTGGCAGAGTTTTTATCTTCATCACTTTAATGGAGCATGTCCATTACTCGATGAGTTAATTTCAGAAAGGGGGCCAAGTTTGGAAGGATTAACTGCCAGCTAAAGAAACAAAGCTTTCATGATCTCCTGCCTATCTTGCTCGGGGGGGAAATTGATGCAGCTTTCTATGTGTGTGCTCATTTCCAAGTGCCTTCATGAGACATGGCGTGACAAAGGCTGCCAAGTGTTTAGCACAATAAATGGAACCACATTTTAAACACAATAAAAACCTAATGAAACCAGCCTCTTTTAAAGCCACCCACCTTTAACACAACACATTAGAGGCTTTGTAATAGAAAAGCAAAAGGAAACAATAAAAGACATTTCTTTATATTAAACCCCCCCCCCCCCCAACCCTCTATATAGGCGTACAAACACAGGACCCTTAGCGGAAATAAAAAGACCAGAAGATTTAAAATTATTGCTTAAAAGACAGCAGTGGCAGAAGAAGAGGTGCGCTCAAAGGAAACAGTCTCCATGGTGGAGCTGAAGATTTTAGGGAAGGAGCAGGCAACACCTGAAGGTGAGCTGTACCCCTAGAAGAAATGTGGAGACTCAGATTGGTGATCACCACATTGGGCACTGAAGCCAATATTAAATGCTTACGAGGCTTTATTTTCATCAAGAAGTCAGACAAACCTTCTCCCTCAGGCCACGGTTTGGACTAGTCCAGCCTAGCCTAGCAAAGGAGATGGCTGAAGACCAGGGAGAAAAAGAAATGGTCATGTATTTCTGGTGGCAAGATCATTCCACCATTTCTGTGACTGTAAGGACGATACGGAGATGCTGTCTTCTTCCAGAATGCACAAATTTCTTCTCTCCCAACAGAGCCTGGTGTACGGACAGGGTAAGAGGTGAGGGACGTGAGAGAAGAAGCAGGAGGGGAATGTGCCCTTGAAGGGGGCTTTTCTGAGAGTATTTGGGGTCTCTGGGTGGCACATCCTTGGCTTTAGCACAGCTGTGCTGCCTAGTTATTGGGCAGAGCCCAGAGGAGCAGCACTCCTGATGCTCATAGTTTTCCCCCAGAATGAGGGCCGGGAAGTTCCCAAGAGCTGTGGTAGAGTAGAAAAATTAAACAGTTTCAGTATGTGTTTTCCTCCAGGTAGAATTGCCTGATCTCCAATTCAAGATGCTAGAAATGTTAAAACTGAGGACTGGTACACATATTATTGGGAGGTTTTTTAATGTTACTGGTTCAGACAGCAACAAAGACATTTCAGTTCTCTGAAAGCAAGTGGTTTTCAGCTTAAATGTATATATAGGTGTTTATTTAGAAGAAGATAAGATTGATACACTTCTCTGGTCTTACCTTGAGCTAAAGGGGAAGGAGGGATCCTGCTGGGAGCCATACATTTGTCTTTATCTTTTACTAGTGAAAGGTTTCCCAGGGAAACTTATAAACAATTTTGTAAGTTAAAATGGCTCCAGTGCATCTCTAACATAACACTGATGGCCCAGAATGGAGAGCTATAAATGGCTTCTCCCTTTCTTCCACCTGTCCAAAAAAAGTGCAGAGAAGCATGAGGCACCTCTAAAAGCTTTGAAACTTATGTGGCTTCTAAAAAGTAATATTTCTCTAGAATATGGCACAGAATTGCATGGTGTAGAAATGGCTTCATGTATTCATAGCATAGAAATGGAAAAGGTTTTAAAGCTGCCTTCCCTACACCTCACTCCCAGTGGGTACAAGAAGGCAAATCAGGCCAGTGGATGTACTCTGGCAGTCTCCTCTCCCTTGATAATTTCTTTTTAATAGTGGCTTTGGAGCTCAGAAAGCAGAAGAAAGTCTTGCTCCATTTGGGTGTCATTCAAGTTTTTCTTTGTATCATATGCAAAAAATATTAGTCAAATAAAATGTAAGCCTATCTGACTCCTAAGCAGAAGATATGATGATGATATTATCTGCTTCTTTTCTTTTCTTTTTTTTTTTTCTTTTTCTTTTATGGTGACCTTTTTTTGTGTGGCCTGAGGGAAATAGTGAGTAGTTAGCTCTCCACAGAAGCTTGTGATACATCAAAAGTTCCCAGACTGACACGGAGCTTCAGTCACATTCCTTTTGGTTTAGTGACAATGACATTTTTTGTTGTTGTTGAGGTAGCTTTAGCTTTATTCTTTTCAGAAGAACCAATTTCTTGGAAAGGAGTGGATTGAATATAAATCAGTGTCCTGAAGCAGCCTGCAAATTTTCCAGACATCTAGTCTGACACTTTTAGGTCCCCGGGTGTCATCTCTAAGGAGAAAACTAGCAGTAAAGATGCCTGCAGTTTGTAAACAATGGCAAGAAGAACATCCTGACAGGAGGCTGTAATGTGGTCTTTTTTCTCTTAGTTATTTACTTGCTGAAGAGTGAGATTTTTTCCTCCGGCCCCTTCCATGACAGAAGGATCCCGCTCTCTGCGCTGCAATAGCATTCAACACTTGCCATTTCCACAGAGATCTGCCTCCACGAAGGGTGCAAAGAGAAGCCCTTGGGGCTGCTGCCTTGGCACGCTCCCCTGCAAGTGGGACCCACAGAGACGTAGCCCCACGTAAC
Source organism: Astur gentilis (assembly GCF_929443795.1). Taxonomy (NCBI): domain Eukaryota; kingdom Metazoa; phylum Chordata; class Aves; order Accipitriformes; family Accipitridae; genus Astur; species Astur gentilis. The sequence continues at coordinate 84,400,494 of NC_064919.1, read as the reverse complement.
ACGATTTGGCAGTTCCCACACCATTTCAAGGGAGCAGCAGCGTTACACCTCAGGGTCTCCAAATCGCAAAGGAGATAAGACACTTTTCCAACCTGTGGTTAACGTAAGGCATCCACGAATGATCTAGTCCGAGCCAGAAAGTAAAGAAGTCAGGACAGTGACGGTTTCATTGAAAAAACCCAAGGGTAGAGACTTTTCCTCAACGCTGGAGACAGTCGTGTGTGTGGCCTTGCTGTTTGCCAGGGAGATCCCAGCACTGACTATGCCGTGTAATTCTGCCTCCAGAAGATAGAGGAGGGCAATATCCAGTCTGTGCCCTCAGCTGGAAGAGGTATGGATGCAAAGACACAATCTGATATATCACTAACCGTGAAATGTGCTTGTTTTCAAAGAATAAGGAGGGTTTGCGAGTTGCTGAATGAGCCATTCCTTCAGCTTTCAGCCACTATCTTTAACTAGCTTTAACAGACCATGGAGTTTGCTTACAAATATTTCAACATAAGGCTTTTCAGTTGTTATGAAATGAGTCAAATGTGACTAGATAGAGCCAGCTGTCATGCAAGCTTCTCCCCATACTTTTGCCAGGCTGTCGCTATGTGCAGTACCTATATACCACCATATAGCATGTAGGCTGTTACAGCTTTGTATAACAAGGCTGAAGATACGAGCTGGCTCGGAATGTCTTTAGTCTTGAGGCTCATATATAAGGTCCCAAATATAGGAGATGCAAATTAATTGCCACCTTAAAGAAGACATGTTGTGCTGATAAATAGATGGCATTACTAACAGCTCCGGAATATCCCTTTACTGTTTCTGTAATAAATGTGTGTGATCAGAGGGTGAGTTTGGTTAATGGAATCAAACATGCACATTCTCTGAGGCTAAGAAATTACATTGCCTCATATCACTTTGAAGACTTTTTACAGACCTGTTCATTTAAGGAACCTCACCAGCAACTATGTGGGGTGATCAGCAAAGGGCAACCCCATCAGCCCCAAACCTGGACTTCCTTTAATGGATCTTATTTTTAATGGTTTCTTCTCCTCCGTTTGTTTCTGAGACTGTAAATTCAGGTTCCATCTATGCTTAAAAACACCATGAAAGGACCTTTATTTTAAGGTGAAAAAGAGATTAGTAGAAACACAATTTTTTTACTTTTAGGCTGTCACCACCAGTCTCACTAACTAGTGAAACAGGATAAACACAGTGGTGAGGGAAGGCAGTACTTTCCACTTTCTGAAAGGAGGAGATCTGGTAGTCAGACAGCTTGCTGTTATATTTAGATTTTACTCTCAAAGGTCAATTAATATTTTCTGCCTTTTCTGACCAAAATAAAGCAATAGTCCTTTCAAGAGGCATCCCTGAGATCTCCCTGAAGGCCCTTAGGAGAAGCTGGGCCACTTGGCTGTATGTGAGAACACGGAGGGTGACACTAGTGTCATACCAGAGCTGGTACACGTAGCTCAAGGTCAGAAGAGGTCTGCCCATCCTCTGCCCTCCAGCCTGCTTCACGTGACTGTCCCCAGTTGTTACCAGGGCTATGTTACCACTACCTGATGACCGTGAGATGGTTCTGAAGTGAAAAATGCTCAGGAGAAGTTTGGTTTTCTCCGTTCCTCTCTCATTGGGCAGGTGTCACGTTCCAAAAACCAGCACCAAGAGCTGACCCATCACCTGCCTGCCTTTGCACAAGAGGCCAGAGGAAAAGGGATGTGGAGACCAAGTGATTATCTCCCACGGAAGGGTTAGGGGCATTTTGGTTGGGGGCCGGCAAAGCCAGGCAGGCTGGTGAGAGTCAGCGTGGTTTTTGCCTCTGATCAGTCCCTGCACGTTCTTTGGGTAAACTCGGGACTTCAAGGTCCAGAGCTGCCAGTGGAGCATCTTTCATCAGCACAGAAAAGAATCCCCTCGCTTCCCTCACCTGCCACTTCCCAAAGAACCTCTGAAAGCTGCTGAAACTTTTAGAACAGCTTCCTGCTTGATCCTGAACACTGGCGATATACTTTATACACTGTTCAGGTAGAGTGGGCCAAATCGCCTGCTGGTGTAAACCAGAGGCAACATTTTACATTGCATTACATTTACGTTAACCTCTGTGAACGCGCCCCAACAGGAGACTTGGCCCTTTAGCCTCAGGAGCTTTTAAAGAACACACATTAAGGAAAATAAAATAAGACAACAGCGACATGAAAGTGCACGCAGACTTGCAGATTTCAAATTCTTTCTTACCCCAAACAGAGCACAAAAGGAAAGATAAATGGCATTTTGTTGCAAGCAGAGAGCAGATGATAAAAGTATAGGGTTCGTGATCTAATGTGAGAAAATGTTTATTTTCTTTGCCTGGGGAAAAGAAAATAAGGTGAATCCAGCTAACTAACAACTCAGCCGTTTTTTTTCTATACTCAGTTGCCCCCACCTGATTGCATTATGGCAAGACTGGCTCACATCAGGGAAACTATTTGTTCCCTGGTACAGCTTCACGGCAGGAGGGCAGGTTGAAGATGTTGTTGTTGTTTTCTTTTCTTCTCCTCTAAGGTGCCTCCTTCTGGTGTACCAGCTTGGTGCTGCTCTTTTTGTGTATGTGGGATTTCATGTCCCTGCTCTGCGCTCCATGTTGGATGTCTCTAATGAGATCGTTTGGACTTGGATTTCCGTTGGCAGTGGTGACCCCCAAGTACAAAGGTCTGAAGGAAAAATAGGATTGCTGAATCTTGTTGCTTTTTTTTTCTTTCTTTCTTTCTTTTTTTTTTTTTTTTTTTTGAGGAAAGAAGGATTAGGGAAAAAAAGACAAAAAGGAAATAAATTTATTTTCATGTGAAATTGAACCCTTGGCTTAACTGAAGTCTTCAAGAGTTTGGGAGGTGGTTTATTTTAGAAATCAGAACTGGACTTTTCACTTAGTCATTAGAATGAAGTCATGGCATTTCTTTCTATTCCACATTTTATACTGCTTTTTTCCCCTTCTTCCCTCTTCGATCCATAAGAAATTTCTCTTTGGAGACGTAGCTGGGGAAATGAACTGCCCCAGGCCTCTCTAATGAGCAGTGGGACATTCCCCCCATCCATCCGTCATCCCCCCATTAGTCTTGCTTTGGTTCCAGGCCCGTTAAAAAGCTTCTGTAAGTCAGTACTGACTAATGTCAGTCTGGTTAGTCCTTGAACATAATATATTGAGGAGTGAATAGAGGTCTCATCCTGGTTCCTAGCTGACAATGAACCTATCCTTGAAGAGGAGGTGGTAATTAGCTTCTCTGCTGGCATCCTTAGAAGAAGAAGTAGGGATTGATTGGGCTCTGTAGCCCAAACTGCCTACTTGCCACTAAAAGAAAGATCAGCGTATTGTTTCAGAATAATGTAAGAAAGGCTGGTGCTGCTCCCATTCAGACAGTATGGAGTGAGATGGATCTTGCGCGGTGTAAGCGAGCGATGGTCCATTGAAGAGAAATTCAATGGGTGATCTTGTCTGGTACAAAGGTTTGTTTCAACTCATGAATTATAGATAAGGCTCACTCATTTGATCACCATTTCATCCTCCTCTCTGAAAGTCCCTCACCCAGCCACACCATGGGGAGAGAACACACTGCCGAGACTACGTGCAGTTTTGTGTGGCTCGTCCCCGTTCCCGTCCCCAGCCCGAGGGTAGCGGCTCTCCCAGGCTCCCACCTTGCAGAGCGAGTCCCTCACCATCAGCATGTGCGTTGAGTACAACTATATTTCAAGGAGCCCAGGATGAAATGGCTGCAGTGCCAGTTTGGCACTTTTCATGAGCAATAAAATCACCACAAAATTTAAATATGCAATGTACTAGTGATCAAAAAGGTTTGTTTCTTAGTAAAATTCTACTTTTCTTGTTGTACCTAATAAAACTCCTAGCTTTTCCCCCCAAAATAGTTGTAGGTACTATTTCTTTCTTGTCAGCTAGCAATCACAGCTAGAACTACAGTATTGCTGGGAAATAGTATAAACCACTGCTTAACATCCAAAAGCTTGGCTGGCTTCAGCCTGTTTTCTGCACAGCAGGCCCGACTTTAATATCTCATCTTAACAGAGAACAATTTCTCTGGGAAAAGCAATAATCACACAATTTGCTTACTGTGCCTCTGTATAGTTGCAGGCTCTCAATGGGAAAGGAGGCAAGTCATTTGGATTTCTATTTTAATTGGATGCAGCGCTGAAAAAATAGACATTGCTGAAACCTTCAGATGTGTTCATCTTATTTTGGGTTACGGACCAACTTCTGTGTGCTCAGAGACACCTCACGTTAATGATTAAACTTCTCAAATGGGTAATATGGGAAAGGAGAGAAAATCTGCTTTTTCCTTCGAAAATCCTTTGCGAAACCCAAATCCCAGAGGTAAAAGTGGGAAGGCAGGAATGCCAACAAGGCAACATACATGTCACGCTGGTAACCCAAAACATCTTGTCATGTGCCAAAGGGTCTCTCTGACAAGGTAGCTGGGGTGACTGCCTGTATTGGCATTCCAGGTTGTTGCTGATTGGGATGGTGTAAATTAAACCTTTCTGCCTCTTTCTAAGACTCTAACCCCTCGGTCCATGGCACTGGACTGAGTCCTTCGGTGATGACCCAGGAGATCTTTCTCCATCCCAATCCTCTCCCCAAAATGCCCGTGCTACAAATCCCACTTCCATTCCGACAGCTCACTACCATGCTGGTGATTATATACTTTCAAGATGCTTTGAGCACAGCAGAGAAACAGAAATATTACAGAAAATCAGCCCTGGGAGCACACGACTGATCAGCTGGCTATTGTCTGCAGCGTTCATGCCGTGGATGGCATCTCATTGCTTTCGCCGGTGGGACCAGCTGGCTGCGGCTCCTGTGACCACAGAGGGTTGGAGACCCTCGCAGGGGACATCATTCAAAGGTACAGCCCGGGGATGGAGGAGGGGACACCCATTGCGGCAGAAAGATTGGGAGTAAGAGATGTTGTTAAGGTAATTACTGTGAAAAAAAAAAAACCTTACTGCATGCTAAAATCCTGACTTTTGTCTTATCACTCACTCTCTCTTTTTAACATGTGAATTTAATGCTGCTGTAAAGTGCCTGAGTGGCCGCTCTGGGGAGCGATGATCTCCGTCCCTTGGACAGAAGGAGGAAACCGCACAAACTTTCTTCCACGCGAGCCTGCAAAGGTGTTTCAGCTCCAGCAGTGCTCAGGAGTGGCGGGGAGGAGAGTCCCTTCCAAGTAAAGAGCCCAGAGAAATCCCACAGCCGTTCCAGACACACGGCGCAAGACCTCTGGAGGAGATACTGCAACTCCTTGACATCGCCGAGCCGGCAGAGCAGCCGAGCGGTTAAGCACGAGTTAAAGCCCAAACTAATTTCAGTGCACGGTTAGCTGCTTTGCCAAGTCAGGAATAACAAGCCGGTCACGTTTCACACCCCTGGTTTGGACGTGCGGCTGAGCAGCGCTGGCTGAACCGAGCCTTGCAGGGAGGTTTAACAAGGACCGCTCCGCACCCGCACACCTTCGCTGTTCCTGGACGGCTCGTTTCACGCTGGTGTTAATTCTACCGGCGTGAAAACTGGCTGAATTCAGAGGTAAACCAGGAGGCTGATGCGTTTCTCTTTCCAAAATGGCTTGCCACTGCGGTCCAGGGGGTGCAAGAGCCGGGCTGGATGGCGGTTTCTGTTGTCCTGGAGATACGGCGTTATCATTCTGCTACCGGCTTCGCCCCATCAGGCTCCGTCAGCATCACTCACTGCCACCCTCCCGTGCCCCTCCGCATGTCTCAGGCTGTCTCTTTGAATTTTTTCCTCGAGACTGCTTGGTTTTCCTCCAGGCAGCGGCTGGGAAACGCTGACTGCTCAGACCTGAGCGAGAGCCCCATGCTGAGCGCTGAAGAGCCACATGCGGTTCGGCAGCCGTAGCCTTGGACTCCGCGCCGGCAAGCAGCGGCGCAGGCCAGGGCCGGCACATGGTTCGCATCAAATTGCTGTGTTTTATTTTCCTGAGTTATTTTTATTAATGGCTGTTTCTAAATAGACTTCCTGAGCTGTGTTCACAATGCACTTGCTAGTGTAAACTCCAGCGTGTTCGCACCTCCAGCTGGTTACACGGATACTGCATTTCTATGCCTTCGCTGTCCCTGAATCTGATTTTTGCCAAGTGGAAGCTTGCACTTATTTTGAATTTCCACCAGAACCAGTGAGGAGTTGTATGAAGCCAGGAAGAAGCCCACAAATGGTGTCACAGGAACATAGTGTTAAGAACACTAGAACCTAATTTAGATAAAGTTTTGTTTCTTATGCAAACCTGTTTTTATAAAATGAAGTTATTTCCCTCAGCTGGAATAGATGCCTTATTTTTGTGCTGCATTTTGTTTATTTTTTCTGGTCGAAATAAATGAATTTCTCCTTAGATGCTTCTTACACCTCATGGAGCCACTTCTTTACTTTCCCATTGGGATATAGGGGTTGAGTTATTTCAGAGCAGCGGTCAGCCTTAATTAAGGATAGTCCCATTTCCTTTGGACACGAGGAAGTAGGTTTTAACTTTTCTGTATAGCTAGGCCCTTCTTTTAACTGACTTAAGGAGAAGGCTGAAAAATCAGCGATAATGGGTTAAATCCACAGCTAATAGAGATGAATGCAGTTGACTGTTACAATTGGATGTTATCACACATGGCCCAAGTAACTTGCAGCCCTGAAATTAATGGTGAACTAAGGTATGATTTTATGATGTCTGACATTTTTGAACTTTATAGATTGCAGTCCATGTAAATCTAATGTCGGAGGAGCGTTCTCATCTAGTCCATAGAGCAGCGGCTCATCGAATGCTGATTAGTATTCTGCTTGTTTCCAGCTTCTAAGGTTGTTTTAAGGAAAACTAAAACACTTGTTATAGCTTTTTAATGGTACTTTCTGCTGGAAGCATTTATAGCAGTTGGCACAGAGACATCCCAGGGACTGAGGAAGAAAGAAGTGGCTAGCAGATTTGTAATGCACAGCGAAAGTGCCTGTATAGCAATTTATGTGCTTGTTTGTGGTTTGCTCCCTACATTTCAGGATCCTTATTCTGGATAATAAAGTCCTTAGAACAAACTGGGAAAATTGCACTAGACATTTTTTTTTATCACTATTATTGTTCTGTAGTCATAAATTTCAAGGCGAAGTAGAACGATGGGGTTCATCTGCTTCCTGCTTACCATGGGCTGTGAGGAGTTACTCAGTAATTCTTACATCAAGCTCTAAATTCTGCTGTCAAAACCTTCACAAAATAACCAAAAGCAGAGGAAAATCTCCTTCATCCTGGGCAAGGTATTCCAGTAGTTAATTACCTATATGTGCTGTGGGTGAAGACTGACCTTTGTAAATAGTGAGGATGTTGTTATAGGCAAATTTTTAACTTCACTTTCCCATTCATTTATTACAGAGTCTTTTGAAGAGGAATTTCATGTTAATTTGGTCTTGCGTAAATTTAATGCTTGGGGAAAATAACAAGTTAATAGCACTGATTTCTTCCAGGCGTACGATGAAAATGGATTTGCAACATTAACTATGCAGCTAATGTGCAGTGTTTTAGAAATATGCTTCATTTACTATTAAACTGAATTTTTAGTGGCAGAGGTGAGCATGAAGTTAGAGCTGAGTGGGACAGCATGTAAAAGAAAAGTCTTAAACCATCATCTGCTAGCCATGACTGCTGTTCCACACTACACACCCAAGGCAAGAGCCAGACGCAATCATCATCAGGAAGAGAAGGGCCAAGAGCAGTTTTTAAAAGCAGCTGAGAGGGAAATTGTTATACAAATAGGCGAAGGATATTGTGGAAAAAAGCACAGAACAAAAAGAAAATTGGAACCAAGAAAAGTATCTGAAATAAACAACAGTCCCCTTGGAAGTAGGAAGGTGAAGGATTTGGAAATTACTAAGGTAGCATGCGCTATTCATGCTGAAGTAAAAGGCTGTTGACTTTTTCTACCATCAGATAGCTGTTTTTATTGTCCATGGAAATGAATCCACACCACATCTCTGCCTAGATGACTAGCTCGGATGAGGTCTGATAGATATGCTAATCTGCATCGCAAAAGCGAAGGATGTGGCATTCAGACGCGGCCACTTCTGTTTCCTCAGTCCAAATGAACAAGTACCTAATCACAAGGGTTGGTTAGTAGGACTATGTTTAGACTGAAAATGAATTTATAAATCAGAGCCCTTTGGAAATTCCCCGTAACTTACTCTCTACTGAAATTTCGTGTTGCTAGAAAAATCAGTTTATTGTTGGAAAATACACAGGTGCCATATCAAGAAATGCACAATCTGAGAAAAGCAGTTTACAAATCCATATGCTGTATTTGGGTATTGGGTGAACCACTAATTATCCTCCAACAATGCCTACTAGCAGATGCCTAAGGAAAAAGTGTAGGAAAACCCCCATTCAGCTTCCTAAGGTACTTTTTGAGCCAAACATAGGATTGAGATCAGTTTGTCTAATAGCTACCAATGGACCAAGAAAAAAAGAATAAATATTTAGAATGATTTCTTTGAAAATAGCTTCCTTTACACACCTATAAATTAATGTCTTTGGGTTGTCTATGGCAAAGAATGAACCACATGAAACTGATTCAACATTACATCAAATCCTATGCCCAATATATATTTTTGAATATTAAGCAGGGGACACCAAATAATAAGACCAGATGAACTAAGCAGGGAGGTTAAGGAAAGTAACAAGTAAAATAGATGAATAAGAGATACATCTTAGAGAAAGAAGCACATAAACCAAATCTTCTGGAGAAGATATACAACAGAACTGGTCAGGAAGAGACATGGCTGATCACATAAAAGATTTCTTAGAAGACAAGGTTTTCTCAGAACTCATTTAGATGTGTTAAACCGTAAACTTAATGCCAACTTTGCCATACATTTCACTATGAGGGTAGGAAAATGTTCCAATAAAAATCATTCCAGACATCCTTGAAACAGCCATGTCAGTCTATAATTGTGTCAAAGCTGCTAATCCTGAAGTGAAATGGATAGAAATGACTTATCTTCCAAAGGCTGACTCTATCTGTGAGACCTAGACTGTGTCTACCCTTAGCCACCATGACACACTGGTATATGACAGGTATGAGGTGTGGTTATACCTTTGACACTAACATGACACTTTCTAAAGCCAACTAAGGGTGTAAAGACCAAGCAAAACTTCTGTGCTATGAGTGAACTGAAAATTTATCAATGTTTTATTGCCAGTGAAGTTCTGCAGGGATATGCCCAGTATTGAAATGTTTTAATTAATGACCTGAATTATAGAAGAGTAGGTTTGCCTATTGAACTTGCAAGTGATGTGAAGTTGAAAAGAAATGGAGGATGCAAGCCTCCCTGAGGTTTTGAATTCAAGCTGATCTTGTAAAAACTCATGTGATGACCTGAAGGAAAAGGATACACTTCAGCCAAAAGAATAGGGAACAACTATGTAAAAAAAAGTAATCTGTAAAATTTCAGGATGGGCAATGACTGGTCCAGTCCTGCAGAAATTATCTGTCATAGCAAATACCAAGCAAAACCATTATTGGTGATAAAAACCCCACTACCTTATTGGGATGCATAAATAGAAGAAAAAAACATATCTAATAAGCATTATTGAAACTTTGGCTGGACAATTTTGTTCTGTTTTGAGCACCACAAATGGAGGAAGTTGGGAATCAAGTGGAGGCTGGAAGGAATTCAGGAGAGGGTAACAGAAATTATCTGAGGTGTAGAGTTTGGAGCAGCTGGGATAAATTGAAACAACTGAAGTTAGTTAATGTATAAAAAGACCAGTAGAGATCATAACCATTTTCAAGAACATAAAAAATACTGTGTTAGGAGGAAGAAGCAAAGTAAGAGCTGTTGTCCTTGTTTCCTAGGTGTGGGATGAGTAATAATGGGCTGCAATTGCAGCAGGATTTTTGAAGGTCTAATAGTATTAGGGGAATTATTATTGTATTATATTACCTAGGGATGTTGTGAAAGTCTTCAGTAAGAAATTAGGCAAACATCTGCATGAATGACATAATTGTTTAAGGCATGGGAATGGACTAGGCAGTCTTTCTGTGATGCTTTTTTTACCTTCAACTCTGTAATTATAATGGCGAAATGGGAAATCAGGCACTCTATAAGAGATAAACCTTTCAGCGGAAGTTAACAATTTCTGTGAGTCATTAGATCAAAGCTGGATATCGTACAGCGTAGAAGCTGAATATGATCCAGGACTCTATGCATATAGCTTGTCACCCTACTATATTTTAGGGATGTGACGTGGTTATGGAACAAAAGTAGTGCATACATTAATAGGAGAGACAAGAAAGGTGACAGAAAATCTTGTTTGGTCTTCAAAAAGGAAAAGGTTTCCTATAAAAAAGCATATTCAAACTCTCTAGAGTTTATGAATCAGTTGCTGAACTATAGCAGTGCTGTGAACCTGCCCATTGTCATGTTCTTAATTGAACCAATAGCTGAAAAAGTGGCAATAGTGGCAAGTAATCATAAAGATTTTTTTTCCTGTACTTCTAGTTTTTTCAAGGGAAACAAGAGTTCCATAAGGTCGAATCTCCCACAAAACTACTTTTGTTGAGGAAATGTAGCAAGACCATTTGTCAACATTGAGAATGCTCATTTTGGCTGAACCTAAATTACCTAGGGAGCCAAAAAATGATGAATTTACAGATGGTTGATGTCAAGGCAAGTTGCCACATTCTTTTCCCTGGCCTTTTCTACAGGAACAAAACAATATTGAATTGATACCTTGCACACCTTTTCTCTCCTTTCCTCAATGCATCTAACAAATAACAGGCAAAGAAAATAGCATATGGTCAATATAACTAAATAATCAGTGTATGTGATTTGCAATCCAGCATATGCACATTTGCCATTATAAAAGGGGTTTTTTAATAGTCATTTTTAGAGATGATATGTTTTGTTTATGTATGATTAATTAAAAAATAATTATCCTCAGCTAGGAGAATGAGAAACGATAAACGGGCCATAAAATCTAAACAAACACAGAGGCTGTTGCCGGTTCTTTAAATCATAGCTAAGTATATTTACTGCAGTGGTAGAAGACATACTGAACCAGCCACAACAGATAGTCAAGGTAAGGTAACAAGTATAACAGCAAATAATAGCAACATCCTAAACTACCTCATTTCTAGGTTTGGTGGATCTTGCAATAACATGAAACATAAACTAACTTAAATTTTATCATACAAACTTGTAAGAAAAAGGTCTTTCTCTCCCCAGCCTGACTGCATAGGAAACAATCAGCGGATGTTCACCACTTGTGCCTACTGAGGAAAATCTCCTGGACTAATCGACTCTGATTGCACGCTTACACCGCATTTCTTTATGTACTTACATATCAACATGCTCTACAAGGAAACGTCTTATCCCCCAACTTGGAGAATCTTTGTTCACTGAAATTGATGGAAATCTTAAAATTGGAAAAGAAGCAGAAAGTAATGTAACCCTATCATGTGAAAGCATTAGAACAGTGACATAACACCACACAGTTGCTTGCTCACTCTCTCCACGATGGGATAAGGGAGAGAATCGGAAGAGTAAAAGTGACACAACTCATGGGTTGAGACAAAGACAGTTAAACACGTAAAGCAAAAGCTGTGCACACAAGCAAAGCAAACCAAGGAATTCATTCCCCACTTCCCACGGGCAGGCAGGTGTTCAGCCATTTCCAGGACAGCAGGGCTCCAGCACGTGCAATGGTTACTTGGGAAGACAAACGGCATCACTCTGAACGTCCCCCCCTTCCTTCTTTATCCCCCAGCTTTATATCCTGAGCATGACGTCCTATGGTCTGGAATATCCCTTGGGTCAGTCGGGGTCAGCTGTCCCGGCTGTGTCCCCTCCCAACTCCTTGTGCCCTCCCAGCCTGTTCGCTGGTGGAGTGGGGTGAGAAGCAGAAAAGACCTCGACTCTGTGTAAGACCTGCTCAACGATAATGAAAACATCCCTGAATTATCAACACTGTTTTCAGCACAAGTCCAAAACACAGCCCCATACCACCTACTATGAAGAAAATGAACCCTATCCCAACCCAAACCAGCACACTTATTTAGATCACAAAAGCCTTTGGAATCATCCTCTACAAGTAATATATATGCATCGACAGGACTCAGTAGATAATAAGGACAGTCATAAATGGCCAGAATGTGAATTATGATATAGAGACTATCACAGTGTACTGTCATAAGTCAGTCCATTCCATCCAATGGTATTTCTAGATAAAGCGGAGCTTCAAGTGTGATGTTCCAGTGAGATTTTGGGAATCTGAATTCCTTTTTTTATACAATGTCTGTTTTCTGTCTTGTATACTGGACATGTGTGAGTGCATGTGTGTACACATATCTCTTTTTCACTGGAGGGAACAGTTTTTACAGTCATGGGTGAGAAGATTTGTGTCCCAAAGATCATTTTAATCTTTAGATTCAGTTTCCATTATGAGAAAAAGCTACTCCTTCTAAGTCCAGAAACTGACGGGAGACCCTCTCATGAAAACCAAGTGCATTATTCCTATGAGCCCTCATCCTTCCTCCTTTCTCATAGTAGCTTAAGAAAAAGCAAGCAAAAAGAAAAGAAAAAACACAAACCAAACAAAAAACCACCCACCCTGCCAGAAAAATACCTCACAAGGTGTGAGTGAAGGTCTACATACAGCCAACAGCTATAATGGCAGGCACGCTTCATGAGCTGTGTTTATAACTTGTTTTGAATTTGGCCAAGCACACAAAATACCTCTTTTCTAAAGAAAAGTCAGATAAAACCTCCATGCAGTATCAATTTACTGGTGGTCCCTCTTCTCAGGGTTGTGGCAATAAAGAAGAGCTTTGCTGAAGGGTCATCTGTTGAGTATGCTTCAAGCATGTGAGGTGTCCAGCAGTCCCTTCTTTCCCTCACTTTCTATCTTTCCCAGTGCAACCAGCAAGCTATTTATAGGCAGAAAGCAGGGAGTGGTTTAGGTATGTGTTGTAAAAGTGATTAGTTTCCCCTAGAAATTAATGAATAATTGTAGTGCTGAATTCATATGTATAGACTGTAGAAGACAGCAACGTGTCAGACCTACTTGGGTTTGAAGAACAGCCAAGGACAGTGAATACCCAAATTCTACATCACTGTCCTGCTTTTGGGGAAGATGTTGCACTGAGGCTGTAGATCAGATGTGTCCTATAATCAATGAGAACCATAAGCAATTCGGATCACTGAGATTCTAAATGAGCATCCAGAGGAGCTTCTTTCCAGTCCATGCAGCTCCCAGGCCAACTTAGCTCTTTAATTGAATGCCCCAGTACCTAGAGTTAAGGAGAAATCAAGACTGCTACTATTGGTACTACTACTGGTAGTTTAACATGATAACTCCCTAATATTAAATAGGGCCAAATTTTTTTCCTTTTTAAGGACTAGGGATATCATTTGCTCTTAAATGGATTTTCCATAGGATATTATTATGAATAATATTTTACTTAGAACATACATTGAAAATATACATGCATATCTAATACAATATGAAGGATGAATTGAGTACCCAAAAATATAAAAATTAAAGAAGTCCCATTACTGAAAAAAGATCAGGAACAAAGAGGAAAATAAACCAGTTTTAGAGACCACCATACACTGCAACACAAGTAGGACACACGGAAGAGGAGGTATTAGTACTTGGCATGATAAGGAATGAAGTGAGCTGGCTTCCATGAGAAACATCAAACCTTGCACAGAGATCAGTTTTACTCATGACAGCTATTATCCATGACTTACGGAATTAGCCGTGTTCTCAGTTTTCAATATTTAGGCCTCATCTTCCAGCTGGTCACTTTTCAGCTTCTCTTATTGATCCTGCTGGGATGTGAAACTTATTACAGCCACAAGCAAAGTAACTACCCTTATTCCCCAGAACTTCACAGTCGAGTTCTGTGGACAATCCTTTGTTACCCTCTTTTGCCCCAGACATGCAATATTCTGAAAATGCCACTTCTCCCTTCAAATCCAAACTCGGGTATCTTTATTCAGCCCACTTTATCAAACTTCTTTCCACCTCTGATTTTAACTAATAAAGCAGTGTCTCAGTGTTCCGCATCCCTACAATGCAGTTTTTCTCCTAAAACTATAGCTGAACATTTCTTCTTTCTGCTCCACTCTTCCGAAAGCTCAGAGTATCAAGATGAACCAATAAAGACCCGATGAACAGCACAGTTCAGCTGATCTTCCAGCATGAATGCCCGTATATACACTTTTGAGTGGGGGGCATGCAGCCTGGATAGGCACAGAGTAGACACAGAACTGCTCAGAAAGACAAATGTTGCTGCTTAGTTCTCCCCTCTCCAGTTTTAATGCCTTGCCCTCAAACCTCAGTCTTCTTATCTGCTTTTACAGCTTCTCACATTGCCCCTGTCAGTTCCACTGAATAAATGATGTCATCCTTGTCTGCTTGAATGTTTACTTCTTTCTGCACTGCCCTTGGCACAGAATACTCTTCCCAAAACTAATCCATCCTGAAAACCATTTTTCTTTTCCTTCCGATCTACCCTCAAGACCCGCAGTAAAATGGCAGCTGCAAATGGCTAAGCAGATGCTAAGAATGTAAAAGCTTTTTAAAGTATCTGCCTCCTGAAGCCAACTCCGCAATCTCAAAGTGAGCACCTAAACTCCCAACACAGGCAAGGGAAGACCCGGGCAACTCGAGATACGACTGACTGCGAAAAGCGGAGCGGGGAGATGATTAGCGTTAGCCTGCTGAACAGGCAGCTTTCAAACCTGCTAAGGGCTGGTGCGTGTCTGAAAAAAAACCCACAAAACCCACAACAGTCTTTAGTTATCTTAGTCGGAGCTTCAGGGGCACACTGCCCACTGCTCTCTGATCAAAGCCCAGAGCTTCCAGTGGAAAGACGCCAAGAAAACTGTTTGCCTTTAGAATGGAAGGAAGCGGTAACAGCAGCTGCACCTGATGCCATGTGTTTGTACACCAGCTCGCTGGCTACGCTCTTCCACCAGGAAAGAGAAATCACAGTCTCGCACTCGGTTTCTTGACATGCCGGAGAACATCCAAGCCTCTACGTGCTTTGAAAGCACGCGGTAGGCGAAACTTGCTCTGACAGACATCTGCTCTAACAGATATGTAACGAAACCAGCACCCCAAAAACCCCACTAAAACAAACCAGGGAGAGAAAGAGCTTACCTGTGAATGTAGATGGAGCCTGACCAGCCAGGGTGGGGATGTGCTGAAACCCAGTGTTGCAAATCTGTGGAGCTTCTAAAATGGAAGGAAACCATTAGATGGTTAGGGTGAGGTGATGGCTTGGAAGGGTGGACCTTGCCAAGGACTTAGGACTACTCCAGATTTTCTCCAGGTTTATATAATTTGTCCTGTGGAAAAGTGGAGAAGGTAACCTAGGTTTCTAGCATCCCATTTCCTAAGGTTTTCTCTTCTAAAATGCAGCTACTTGGTATTTCTAAGTAAGTTTAGCACTGCTGTTTGGAGGACTATATATTTATACATTGTCCAGTATGATGAGACTGTAAACTAAGTGTTTTGGGAAGGACTAATTCAAATTATGCAGCTGATAACAGAGAAATGAAGAAAAGCTATGAATGTGGAGCAAACCCCCCCATCTTCTCTGAGTGCTTGTTCTTTCTTTATGAGCTCTGTTGTACTTTGTGATTCTGTGCAAGGTTCTGAGTGTGCTCTTCACTTGACGCGGCATAAGCCAAACAAAGAGCTATTTAACAGGCATTTTCTCTTTATCTTCTTACTAACATATACCAAAAAAATCACCAAATGAGCCATTCAAATAAAGTATACTCCTTCCCTTTAATTGAATTTACTGGTTTCAGTATAATTGCAGATTCCGCACCGTTACTTAATTTCAGGATTTAATGAATGTTGTCAGATCTCCTTAAAGGATACACGAGGCTGATGAACTGGCTTCTGGTTTGCTTGTGCCATGTAGTCTTAAATTTCATTTAACCAAAAAAAAGGTTAAGCCCTCTTTCTTCCCTTGACCTATATGACACATCTCTGAACATCTCTGTGTGCTACACCTGTAGGAAAATGTTCCCCTGTGTACACAGGCCCCTTTTACACCTTCAGGGTCATTGCTAGCCTCTAATTCTTCCTTGCAATTTCGCTTCATCTTGCACAGAAGCAGAAGAAAATAGACTCTACAAGGATTTGGCTAGTGCATTGTCTCCAGGTATATCTACCTGATTGGGATGTCATCCAGGTCTGTTGATCTTGATGTGGCAGATATATCACAGTAGCTAGCCCCGCACAGAGGCATTTCATGATTTATCAGTGCAATTGTTCAGAGGCTCCCTTCTTCCCCCAAATTATCGTACCTCCATTGTGCTGATTCATGGCCTAAGGTTTGGGTGGTGATAAGGGCACCTGATATATGAAAACTCACAGTACTGCTGCACAGGACAGAAATGAATGTACTATTGAATGTGATAATCAGAGTAATTAACAGAGGTTAATAAAATATTTCAGAGACCTATTTTTGAGCTATACCATGGGGCCATTCTCTATGTTGAAAAGGACATCGTATTATCACTCTAGCTTTAAACATTAAAGAAATGTTTGTAAAAAGCTTCTAGGTGTCCCGATGATAATTCAGTCTTGACTCACTACCACCTGTGTGACAAACTTAGCCAGCTACTGTCACAGAAAATAGTTACAAATTTTACTTTCACCTTCCCTCTACAACCATGAACATCCCTCATTTTTCCTTCAAAAATCAAGAAAGAAAGAAAGTATTCTCAAAGGTCATAAATTATTCCCTCAAATAGCATTATGTTTCTTCCTATAAAAATGTTACCAAAAATCTAACCTGCTTATAGAAATGGAAGAACCTAATGAGATAAAACTGGGATCAACTGTAGCAAATAAATGCCTTTCTTTAAGCAACTCGAACAGAACTTGTGGGCCAGAATGAGGGAATAACCAATTGCTCTTGCTTTGCAGCATATTTCAGGAATAGTAAAGAGAACTGATTTAAACAAGAAATTAGAGCTGGTAAAAGGGATGAAAAGGAGGGGAAGGAATGTTGATAAGACTGGATATGTGGAATAAACATAAGCAAGAGATAAGGAGTGAAAATAAGAGTATTGGAGAACAATGGCACACTACAAAGGTATATTTCTATCATGGCACTCTACTTCTAGGTCCAATTTAGTCTTAAAGATAAACCATGAGAGAAGGTGCAACTCTAAATCTGCTTGTAGGTTATACATGTGTGTTTGTTGAACAATAAAGATCAAAAATCTCCAAACCGGTGTCAACCCAAATACGCCTTGGTGTAGAGACATTAGTTTAGATAACAACAATACAACCACACTGCATGACTCTGTTCCTTAGGTGGCGTAATTAAATGCATAATTATGCCATTTCTGATTTCAGAGCCAGCTCTCTTGATGCATAGCCTGTGGTGATTTCATGAAGCTCTCTATGCAGATAACTAGATGATACTGGACATACTTGATGTCCATTGCATGGGAATTATTTAAAACTGATAGAAAATCAGAACCTTTTCACTAACAGTTCAGAAATTTAGCAGGCAGAGCTTATTACCATAGTGAGCCTTTACTATAACATTTAAAGAGGTTAACAAACATCTAAGGGAGTTTGAGGGAAAACGGGGATTTATGTGTCCCTTAGTCAGCCTATCAAAACCAGAAGCAGTTTTGCAGCAGAACAAGCACCAGTTTGCTGTGTGGTTTCCATTTCGTCACATACTCATAGTTACTTAACAAATTGAACCAACTACAAAATAACTTAGAAGTAAGGACACCTTGTTTTAGTGAGTTAATGTCAATGAATTAAAAAATCATCTACAGTAACTATTTTTGCTTTTGTTAAAGAGCATGTGCATTTTCCCTTCAGTTATTTCCCAAATGGAATATATTTGAGAATCGTAGGAAATCAGAAGGAAGATCTACAGACAGGTATGGATAAAGAGAAAGAGAATAAAAAATACTCACCAGAACCCTCTTGTTATCTAAAACATCTTCCCCCTCCTGTTGTAATCACAAACATGCAACCCAGTACTTCTAGCAATACTCAATGTGTTGGATGCTATCACCTTATCTTTTTTTCATGGAAGCAGTGGAAAGATGTGTTTTCTGAGTCAATATCTGAGCCTCTTCTGATACACTTTGGTAAAGATTTAAAAAGAACCTTTTTGGATAAAAGGAGTGCTGATTGCCTCTGTCTCTTATTGTTAGCTGCCAATCTGTACAGACCACTGCTCAAGGTATTTCCCTGCCAGAGAATTTGTTTAAATTTAAAAATCAACTTTAGCTATGATGCTGAGCTCCCAAGTTGATGCTGATGAACTATTTTGATATTGCCACTATATCATTCAGGTATGATGTATGATGCATTTGCATTGAATTTCTCCAAGCTGTGTTCTAATTGGAGCAACAACCCTGTCTCTGGCTACAAAATGAAGATTTTGCTTTTCTTGCATCATGGATTTTCCCATGATTACATATCCCTCTCTCATCAGCGACAGGTCTTTTCTCGGGAAGACTCCTGCCATGAACATTCCTTGGAAGGATCTTTGTATGGCTTTGCAAGCAGAATGCAGTTAGCCATTTTTTTCACATAGAGCCAAACCACTTTGGGGACTGCGTTTAGCGCCTCTGGCAGTCACGATTTATCCAATGCAAGATCTAAAAGTGTTGTTTTGGGTAAAGTACACTGCAGCTGCTGTATAGGAAGCTTCCAGGTGGCAGGTTATTCTTTTGTTACCTAAGAAAGGGAGCAGAAATCTCTCTTCTCTTGGTCTCGATTTTGTACCTGAAAGTTGCTCTAAAATTTGCCAGTAAAGTAATGTAACAGGAATAAAGACCACGGAGCCATTCAGGAACTTGAAACTGTGTACTCGTTGTGTACTATGTCACTGATATACAGTGTCAACAATGCTGGGGTGTTTCATCCTCTTGATTGTATTTCTGCTGCTTCTGACCTGCTGCCTCTCTTCTCCAGTTAGAATATAATCTTATCCAGGAGCTTAACTGATTGTCTCCTACCACAGCAGTACCTTAGGGTTGAGTGGGATCACAGAATAATAATGAAATAAATCTAATTAATTCAGAAGATCTGACGGGTTTTCACATATTTTGGCTACCCTGGTGTCTCAGCTGAGTGAATGTACTTTCTCTTATCAGATCTTGAGCCTGAGCAGTTCCAGCTGTTTCTCTAAAGCTTGAAAGAGAGACTACTTGGAGATCCCATGCAGAAACAGAAAATAGGAATAAACCACAGAACCGTGATGAAACAGACAGAAAATGTGAGGTGACAGAGATGGGACTGCAACGGACGAGTCCATGTGGTCCCGTATCTGTATCGCTTTTCCAGTGCTGTTGGTTTTCATCCTCCTCCACCAAAGAATAACACATTGCGGTGTCACTGCATGAGAAACAACTCTCTATGCCTTGTTTGACCTGGGGTCCCATTTTCTGCTTTTGCAACAGTCCTCTAGCAAGAGATTAACACTGTGGTTGGCAGCTGGATACTGTGTGGTTGGCATCCAGCTGGGTGTCATTCCAGAATTTCCTCCTCCCCTCTCTCAACCCTTCTGATGTATTAGAGTCTGGGTGCTCATTCCAAATCATCAGACCATGTCATTTAACAATGTTTGGCAAGTTTTATTTATTAAATATTTTCCAACAAAAGCCTGTAAGGCAAGAGAAAAGTAAAGCATAAAATACATTTGACTTAATTGGCAGCAGCAGACTGCATGCGTCAGAAGGAATTAACCTCCAATAACGCAGGAAACACAATGTACTAGTTTGATATGGTCTTTCAAAGCTACCACTTCCTGGAACAGAGGCAGAAACACAGGTTGGCTAAGCCTGGAAAACACCATTGGATATATATACATACAGTAACTCTCAAAAGATCCCACACATGCACATCTTAGAAACCTAGCAAGAAGGAATTCAGGATTCTCTTGCCATGTCAACGATTTCATACTCTTTTTTTTTTCCCCTTCAATGTTTGGATCCAAGGCAGATGGAGCACAACGTTTATGCTTCACCTCCAGTGATTCACCCACAACATCTCTGCCCAGTCTATGATCTGAATATCAAAGCAGTCAGACCAGAGAGCTATCATTTTTGGGACACCCTTATCAGTGAAGATATAAATAAATGACTCATCCAAAGCTACATAGCTAGTATCTTCAGAAACCCTCCAAATGCGAACAGACGTGCTGGAAAACTATTTATAGAAAGCTGAAAAAGAAAGGATTTCATGTTATTTTTGTGAGGTAATGAAGGACGGACAGAAACATATGGCTGCAGTAAAGAAGGACAAAGAAACCCTTGCCCTGGTTTAAAGATTCATTTTCACTTTGCTGTGTAAATGACATGGCCTCATTTTTCATGGTTAAATGAAATAAAGAAAGAAGCTGACTTGGAGAGAATGCCCTGTCATGAAAGTCTTGATAAGGATGTTCTCTTGTACAAATTGCACTTGTCCTGCAAGGAATTCACAGCCTTTTGGTAATGTTAACAAATAGTCCTTCAATGTATGCAACCACTACTCATGGTAAACTGAGGCCTGGGGCTAGGAACACCTTGTGACATTGTCTAAACCAGGAGTTGATCAATTCTTATTTCGACTCAATAAAATAATTAAACTTCAGTTTGGCCAACTGGGACTAGGTTTTGGAATTGGAAGTCGGGTAAACGTTCGTTCTTGTAACAGCAATTAATCATCTACTTAAACTTGAAGTGTTTAAATCGTATTGATGTCAGTGGGACTAAACCAAAGCTTAAATGCAAGTTCTTATTTGTATTACATCCCAAATTTCCATAACTGTGTGCTAATGTGATTTTTCTGAGTTGAGATGACAGCGATTCAGACTCAGAGAGGCCACGCCTCCTTGCTCCCCCCTTTTTTCAGGAAGAAAAAGCAAAGTCATTCTTGGCTGATAGGATCTGGTCCGTCAGGGTCACCCTGGCCATTCTGGAGATAACATTTTGGTGAACAACCATTTGAAAAGAAAGGAAAAAGAAACCTTCTCACGGTATCCCGAGCAAAAACCTAACAGCTGGCTTTAAGGCAGATGCTTCATTTTTATTTTATTCACACTTTTACAAAAATCACCAAGATCCACGTTTTGGAAAGTTTGTCTGTAATAGGCCCCTTAACTAACTCCATGGTCTTTTCTTAAAATATTCAGAAAACACAGACCTATGTGTGGCACTTCAAAATGGAAGCACCTGAGAGCACTGTACAATTTGAACGATACGGGCCTCACGTTCTCAGTGTTTCAGTTGCGTCCTCTAGCAAATGGAATTACACAATGGCTTGTTCTTAGGCACAAAGCACCTTGCGCCCCCCTGAAAAAGTTGCTGAGACACACATCACATCGAAGTATTTGACCGTTGGATACTTGGGGTAGATGTTCAATCAGCATAAATTGTCCCTGAGAAGCTATGGGATCAACAGCACCTAAACATTATTATAGTATCTTTGAAATAAATTAAGCTAAGTCCCTTTATATGAGAGAGGGCATCTCCTTGAAGTGCCATCTTTGTAAGCAGACTTCTGTACAACTGCTGTCTTTATTGTCAGACCTTTGTTGTCGGTTGCTGATCCTTGACCAGGATTTTTGGAAACTGTAAGTGTTAGTAATTCAAGCAAAGAAAGTTTTATTTCTTGCAGTAACTGTCTATTTATCTGCAGTTTAAAGAGAGAGAATTGAGGACTAATGGTCACTAACTATGCCTTGATGGTAGCTGTTTAATGAGGATAAATGATGAGCGCTGTGTCAGCTTAGAAAGCAGCAATAAAGTCCCAGTAAGCAAGCAGGCTGCCTCTTCTATCTTCTGTCGCAAGATCCATTTTTATACTCTCTCCATGACCTAAATCTTCATATCCTCCAGCCTCTGCCTCTCCCTCCCTTCAATGAATGTCCTTTTGTATTTCTGAACTCATCGCTTTCCCTTCAAGGGGAAGCTTTTTTTTTTTTTTTGCTGTCTTCTAGAAAACTAAGCCGTGCCCTCCTTTGTCATTATCTTCATTGCAGCTCTGCCACATCATCATTTGCTTCCTTCAGAGATCACTTTTCATCCCTTTTCTAATTGTGTTCTTGCCATGCTCTGAAAATGCTCACCCGCAGATGCTCCTCATGTGCTCTCTTCCTTGCCTTTACCTTGCAGAGGCTTTCACAGTTTGCCCTTTTTAGCTAATTTTCTGCTTGATATACTTGTTCTTGGAGTATATAAACAGAATATCAGGCAAGGCAAGCAGAAGACACTCAGAGCTATCTGAGTCCACAAATAGTATTGTGGCATGCTAAATCAGGGTGTTGCAGCAGGGAATTTTGTTCCCTTGGAGTCGATGACGAAAATTCTATTGATTCAACTGGAGGGTTATTTACCAATAATATTTGTGGGGTAGTTTAAGAACTGCGAGATATGAGCATGTGTGGGAGTAGAACGGAGATAGGCAAGAAATGTGTCATGCCTTTTCAAAGATGTTCAAGGCCAATCAAACAATTATACCTGTGGGTTTTTTTCCCCTCTTCTGGAGCAGGTCATCTGGCAAAGGACGGAATGATGATAGGGGCCTCGTTCCATGCTTTGCATCTCTGACTGGGGGAGATCCAGAAGGGGATAAATCCCACCAGGTGAACAGATGCCATACAAGCTACATCTGTTTCAAGCACTGCAGAAGAAACACTGGGCTTCCTATATGTTTGATTTATGCAGGGCTGATGTACTCCATGATACCTAGGACCTGGAGAATTTTTTCAGAATTTTTCTGAAGTGCAACAGAGTCCCAAGAAGTAGACATTGATACTTAAATATTTTCCTGATACATAGAAAACTATGTCTCATCTTTTTCCCAAGAACTTTCCACTTCCTTTACCCTCTTCTTTCTACCACAGCTCTTACAAAACCATTGTGACCTGGCTACTGGTGTTGCTGAACCAGTTTTCCAAACATCTGATTTTTAACAGAGGTCCATATTCTCAATATGACACTTCTTACAGGCAACAAACAGTAGTAGTTTGTATTACATCATATTACTAGTGGCACTCCAAAGCCACTCTGGGATGAATAGTTTCCATAAGGGAAATGAAAACAGATCTTTTGCTCCTGCAAACTGCTTTAACGCATTTGAAACTGATAGTGCTGATCTGCATAAGCTGAGAATGTGAACCAGTAGGTCCTGCTCTGTGTTACAGAAAAAGTTAATTGTCATAATGAAATGACCTATGATTGCACCAACATTCTGTTAAACTCCTCTTACAACTCCTGTGGTGCTTTCACATCAGTTATTGCTGCAGCTCACAGTTAAAAAATGCATAGATTGTTCGATATGCCACACTTCACTGTGATTTCTATACTTTCCATTAGCTCTGAAACCTCTGTGTTAGTGTACTAGTGATGTGATTCATTAATTGCCCATAAAAGGCCAAACATATATTTTTTAGACTGACATCTATGCTTCCCTTTGCTTTCTAGAGCTTGCCAGATGGTATGTACTGAAGGACTTTGAGTAGGGTCCCGTCATTGATCCCCTCAAAATCACTGGAAAACTTTTCTACTTAGTAACAGTAGAATTATTATGTGCATGCTTGGTGTTACAGAATAGCAATTAATGCTGTCATGAGCTCACACGACTTGCATACAAGCTGCAGGCATCTCCACCAATTAAACGTTCCTTGACACAAAATAAATTCAAAATACAAGACAGCTCTGGAGTCTGGTGGGAAATGGTACCATGAGGGAGAGCAAGGCCAAGGTCGAGGCTTGTCTCTGCCAGCTGAGGATGAGTTAAGGTCATCGCGGTCAGCTTCCTTATCCGAGGGGACACGAACAACCTCCACTATCAAAAGTGAATTAGGATAATACTTTGTCCCAAGGGATAGTACTCAAGTCCTTATCCATACCTTGAGGGTGGAGTGTGAAATTCCCTAAGTTCAAGGAGGATGACCAAAGGAGGTTTGAACAGAGCTTCACTACTTCTGTGAGCAAAGGATGCTCACATAAAAAGAAGGATAATCAGAAAAGAACATTATTTCTGATGACAGTTGTTTTGAACACGCTTGGTGCTTTCATTATTTTCAGTTACTTCAGGGTACAGATTAATAATGAAAGTATTCAAAGAAAATTTGGAAAACACTGAACTCACACAAAATGAGATAAGAGAACAATATCTCATTAAACAGAGTACCTAAAAAAAATGTTACAACCTACCAGAGCTTGTGAATTTCCTAAACTTTGTTTCTAAGACTTCCCAAGGTCTTTTCTCAGAGGTGCTTTAACCCATCGGAGCAGACAAAGCTGGAGTAGTTACCAGGGTTGAAATAGAGAGATCCTAGCAAGAGCCTGACTTTACTCTGAGAAAGCAGATGAGGGTGCTGACCAAAGACTCCTCCCCACCCAGGAGGAGACTGGCGAGGAGCATGGTGCTCTGACGATGTACATGGTGAAAAAAAGAGATCAGAGGCAAGAAAACATGAAAACCTCACAGACGGAGTCCCCCATGCCCCCAGCCCCTTCCGATGACAGAAACCCAACATCCCCAACGGCTGCTCTCCCAGTCTTGCTCCATCATGCCTGCGAGGTGACGCCACGAAAGTTCAGCAGCGCTGGGTGGCGGTGGGAGGTAAATCTCAGAAAAGAGCTGGCGGGAGGGGAGATCAGTCCTGAGATACTGCAGCAGCAAGCACGAAACTTGACAGTTCACAGACGCTTCCAAGGGAGTCTTACCGCAGGCCTTTTACAAAAACGTGGTTAGAGTTGGAGACCAGTGGCTTACACATCACAGAGCCCGATAAAAACAGTGAGCGAAGATGTCAGCGCTTTTGCAAACTGTTGTCAAAAGCTGGGGCTGTGCATATGTTAAAGAGAGAAAGAGGAGAAAGAAAAAAACCCCATCACATTTGAGACCTTTGGAGCAGCTCTACTCCAGTAACATAAAGCAACAGCCGTGCAAACGGCAGTCACGAGTGGTCATCTTTGCGGTTGGATGGGTTGGTGCCACCAAGCCAACCCATCCTGCAAAGTTTCAGAAAGGAAGAACATGACAGGACACTAAGTTATCTCTCCCGCCTGACCATCGCTGCCTTCTCCATGGAACAAGATATAATTTCCACACGCAGGTTGCCGAGCCGTTGGGGAAGGTGGTGGCTCCTCTCTGAGGAGGAAAAAGATGAAAATCCGATGTTGCTGCAGAGGACCTTGTGGCTGTTGAGGCTGACTGCAATAATGGCAGCTGACCACTCGCAGCAGCGACTTGGAAAAGAAATTTTAAAACCAGGCTACAACCAACTCCTGGTCCCATAGGCACAGCATGAGAGGTCACAGAATGGAAAACACCCCTTGGTCTACAGCCCTTCATCTCCGATGCTCGGGGAGGAGAAGGTTGGCTCCCATCACCCCCTCGTCCATAACCCAGCCCCTGGGACTCCCTTCTCCGCAGGGACCCGGAGGGGGACACTCCATCTGCTTCGGGAGAAAAAAATCCCACCTGGGTGGGGAGTACTACTGTCCTGGTGCCTGGGGACACAATTAGGACCAAAGATGTTTCTGTTCATTTGGTGATACGCACAGCTTCAAAGTGTGAATCCCGCTTTTGTCCACGGGGCCCGTGGTACAGTCCATTTTTAACTTTTAAGGATATTCTGGGAAAAATAAAAAAAAAAGAAATAAAGAAAAAAGAACAGAACCAAAGCATGTTTTTCTCCATTACCATAAAGAGGGCTTGTGAATGCATGGTATTAGTATCCCAAAAGCTATTAAACTCCTTAGTGATGGGAAACAGATGGAAAATAAGACAAAAGAATTCACAACTCATGTTAGACTGAATTGAATTCCTTTAATTTCACACAATGAATAACATATGAATAGGATTAACTTTTTTTTTTCTTTTTTTTTTTTAGTTAAGTGCTCTATACTGTGCTAACCTGATTTGGTAGCGAAAAGACTGAGCTTTGTTTTAGAAAAAAATGTTTAAAAACCAACATCTAAGATCATGAAGGAGCATGACATTAAAGCATGCCAGATGTATCTAAGCCTCAAAGAACATCAAGTCCATATCCATTTTTAAATGTACAAAAATGCTTCATGAATAAAAACTGTTACAAAAAGAACATTTCAAACAATGTACAAGTTTTTTTTCTTGCCTCTATATTCAATAAAATACAAATACATTTTTTTGCTCTAAAATATGTTTACATACAATCAAAGTAGAACATGCAAATTACACTTTAAAAAAGGCTTTTAAAAACCACTTATGAATACAAACTAAAAATTAGCCAGCACGACTTATAGAACAATCTTGTGCCCCATTCGTTTGATTTTTTTTAATTTTTTTTTGAAATACAGTATATACATATTTAACACTTCATGTGCATTTATTATTTAAGAAATAGCTTAAAAAAATAAAGAAAAAGAAAAGTAAAACAAACCAACATGGGATTGAACTGCTTCCCCATGTTGTCCAATTGGCAGCTCTTTTCATGTTTTTACATTTTTTTTTCTTTTTCTTTTTTTTTCTACGTAGTGTTTTATACAACCTAGGCAGGCATCTTAAGGAGATCTCAAATATGTGTCCTTTGTTGAAATGTGCTTCTAATTATCTCAGAACTGCTGCACCCCAGTTTTTGGATGATATGGAAGGAAGAGGCATTGCAAGGGCATGATGTTTGTTTTCTCAATTCAGAAAACCATCTTGTTTTATTTTGGTTTTTTTTTTCTTTTCCTGTCTTTTTTTGTTGTTCTTTTTACTCTTCAGGATGCTACTTAAATGTGCTTAAGTGCAGTCCTGAATCAGGGCCTGTGAAAATAAGAGTTGGGGAAATCCTCGTGTATGGAACAGCGATTCCTGTTTATTCGTCGTATTGCTGTAGCGCTCAGAAGCCCCAGTGACGAACCAGCACCTCATTGTACCAGACGCTACCCAAAAAATGTAACAACACAAACAGAATATTCTACACGAATGGTCCAAAGCATTGCTGTCAAGTGGAGAGTCATGGGCCATGCTGTAGGATACCCTAGTAGCTGATGACTATTATCACTTTTTTTTTCTTTTTTTTTTTTTTTTTTTTTTTTTGACAGTTACCCAAAAACATGCAAGGTGCTTCACAGAAAATCTAATATTGAAGGGCTCAAGAAACTGGCAGTATGAAGCTCTTGGAGACACAAGTGGTTGTTTTTTATTCCTCTCTCCTCGCACGCTTTTCCCCATTCCTGGTTTTACGCTGGGTTGAGGAATATAAGACCCACGGAGAGGATGCAAACCCATGGCCTCATTTCATATGGCTCACAGCCATGTGATTTTGTTTTGCGTTTTTTATTGAAGCATGCTAAGATGTGTGTTAATCTGTGACACAGCGGAGGTGTTTGAAAGGTCTTTTTGGTCTTAATAAGCAAAAGGGCTTTCACCCCAGTTTTATACAGTTCTTGGAAATGTGTGGAGAGAATTTAGAGAGTTCCTCAGTAAATCTTCCTAGTGGTAGGGGAAAAAAAAAAAAAATCAAAAAGCTCATTACTAGAATATTGTTGGGTAATAAACTGCAGGAGTGGGATTTTAGCCTTAAGCCCTAAAACTAAATCCTTTATGATCTGCATGTAGTACATCGCCTTATAATATTATTCTGTCAGCAACTTGCTTATCATATTTATAGACTATGCAACATGCAGAACACAAATTCTGAGTGCCATCTAACAGTATTTTCAGCCTGCTTTCATACAAATTAACAAGCTAATCTTCCTGCCAGCCAGGACCGGCTGCACCGGGCTGTTGTTTGGACAAACAGCCAACGCTACCTGCTCTACCAGCACTGTCTTGCAACAAAAAACCAAACCTTGGGTGTCTGGATAGAGCCCATCCTATGCTGACAGCTTGCAGCTACCAAGTCTTGAATGCTACCCTTAGTTTCTCTAGGCCCAAAGGACCTCTTAATTTTTTTGCTCAGTGAGGGTATATGGGGTCGTCCCCTCTGAGTGGATGCTTTTCTTAAGCCCTCTGCCTCTAGCAGCGTTTTGGGTAGCACTTTTTGGAAAGAGAAGAGCATTTTTTTTTTTCCCCAAAGCTTAGAGGCATGGGAGGCAGCAGCCTTTCAGTGATTTTTCCCTGGGGTGGTTGCAGCCCAGTGCATCCAGAAAGGTCCAGCCCAAATCCAGCCCTTATGGGCACTCCGTAAGGTCTGACACTTCTTGAAGCCACGGTGGGTGTTCAAGTGACAGAATTTGGTCCTTTCAGACCTTTGCTCCACTCACTACCCAGTGAAATGTCCTTCAGTGCTAATGAAGAGATCACTGAAGATAAAACTAAGGATAAGTTGTTGTCTGGCTTAGTTTCAGCTTATAGGCTACCTGGAATACCAAACTTACAGTTTTTCTTGCTTTTTAAGCAACACTATCACCTACTTTCAGGCCCAAAGGAGAGAGAGAAAAAAAAAGATTTCTGAATCCACTAAACCTCAGTCCAATGCTTTTTAAGGAAGAAGGGAGGAGCTCGGGGAGGCTTAAGCATTTTTTTTTTTTTTCTTTCTGCAGGCCTACAACTTCAGTCAATAACACTGAGCTAATTCAAGAGAACTGAAAGGCAAAATTGGTTGTAACAGAATGAGCAACCGGCCAGTTTATTTCTAAGCTGCATTAATTGGAAAACAAAAAGCACAGATGAGTATGATGAATGATGCAAAACAAATTGGAAACAAAATTCTGTGATCCCTCTTATCAGTTTTAAGGAGATAGGATCTCAAGATTTGTTCCAGCCTTTAAAAATAAAATAAAAAAATCCCTTCTCCCAGCCCCCCAACCCAATCCAAACCCCAAATGCATTCGGTTTTAATAAGCTAAGGTGCTATCACAGAAGAAAAATCAGTCTCTAAAAATAATGAGCTGTATGTTTACAGTGTCCCTTTAACACCATAGTCTTGATATGATTTTTGTAAATAAATAACAGAATAGCAACACAATCATTTTTTTGTGGGGACTTTTTGTTAGGTTTGTTGTTTGTTTGTTTGTTTTTAGTGTCGTGCTATTTGAAGTTTCCTTGGCAATAAGCCAGTTCAAAGATTTCTCAAAAAAGGGAAAAGCAGTTGGCTTGTTAATCATTAAATAATTCCAATCCCCTCTCCCTTGCTGGAATTTTCCCTCCCCCCTCCCATTTTAATATCCATCTTGCCATGCCAGGTGTTGAGTGTACTGAAGGACTTTAAAAAGAAATGAAATAAAGTTGAAAGTACCTATTTCAAATTTCAACAACTGACCTCTTTTTTAAAAGCATTGTTACTGCAATGGAAGAGTTTCACGTTCAGTCTTTGTTTTAGTTAAACATTTTAATTGGGCTGTGGAAATGGAGCTTGGGTATTTTACCCAAGTTAAATCAATGGCTAACGTACAACTCGAATGAGAAATGTACAATTTGAACTGACCATTTAAAGAGACGATTTGTCACACACAGTTTGCATCCATGCAGACTGAGAGCTTTATAATTACATTATGTACAAAAAAAAAATTTTTTTTAGTTTATTAAGGCAACCACAACTTGGAGAACATGTCCAAAGTGGCATTAATACAATTGCAGTGGTGATACCCTTTGAACATTTTTATTTTTATTTTCAGATAAGAACACTTATTCCTTTTCTTTTTTAAGAAATAATTGCCAAGAAAGAACCTATTTTCCATAGGGTTTTTTTCTCTATTTTTTTAAAACAATCTACTTTATCTATTTTCTTTAAAAGAACATATCAAGGCATTGCTACCCAATGCAAATTATTCAGATCCTGGGTTTCCCATCAATTTCACTGGGAATTGCAGGTGGTAAGAACTGGTAGGTTTGGGCCCTGTCTTTTTACTCTATTTTTCTGTCCTATTTTTTTTTCTTTTATCTTTTTTATAATCTTTTTTTGGTGATTTTGTCCATGTTTATTATAATTCTATTCCCCAGAAGTGTCTTGCTGTTCTCTATTCACATGTACCGAGCATCAAAACAACTTGGTTGACGGATGACCCCTTTTTCACATGCCACTGAAAATGCCAAGTTGCTTCATAGAAATGTGCTATCATAACTGAATATCCATGTACACCTTATTTTAAATTCTGTGATATTCCGTTGTTCCTTGGGATAGCACTCGGAATGAGTGTGCACGCGTGTAAGGCTCTACTTTTCTATTGCCTATATTGCAGCTAGTTGTAACTAGGCAAGTAAATGAGAAAGAAATATATAGTTCTAGCAGGAGTCAGGCATTTTGGGTTATGCTGCCCCAAAGCCTGGTAGGTCTATAAAACTGGGAAAAAAAAAAATAAATTCAAACAGATTATAACCAAGATCACAGTTGAGAAACTTACACTATTTTTTTGTTGGGTTTTTTTTTGTTTCTTTTTTTTCTTTTTTACAGTGATTTCTACTATGGTATTGTTACTCTTAGTTTCACCTGGCCCGCCAAACAGAATCGGAGTCGAGCATGCAGCCCTAGTGACAATGTTCAGCTCTCTGCGAGGACGACCTCCCGCCTCCGGGTACGGTATGAGAACAGCAATGCTGAGATGCTGATTAGTTTTGGAAACTCTGCAAAGTAGATGCTCTCCCCAATTTTGACACACACCCCCCGCCCCCCTTACCCCCCCCCCCCAACCTTTCCCGCACCCTCTCCCCCTCTTTCCTGGGGGGGGCTGGGGCCAAAGCGATGAAGAGGAAGATGCGAACCCCGGCTGGCACAGCTCTACACGACGGGTTCCGGCCGCCGAAGGGACGAGTGAGTCTGGTGCTGCCGCGGGGGCGAAGCGGACCACGCGCCTCCAGTCCCTCAGTCCCGGTGTGCCCCACTACCGGCACCCGACGTCCGATGAGGTGCGTTGGCCTTAGGGAAGGCCTTCGCTTTCGCTCCCTCTGCCTTTCCGGTGCCTCTTCACTTTCACGTCCTCCTCTTCCTCCTGTGGGGACTTGCTTTTCCTTTTTCCGACCCGGGGGGTCCGGGGCGGAGGGAGAGGGGGTGGAGGGGGGGGAGGAGGGAGAGGAGGCGGCGGGGGTGGCGTCTCTCGAGCCATGTGTATAACAGCCTCGATGGTGGCCATGATTGTATCTTGAGTGGCTGCTTGCTCCAATATCAAAGGGTTGAGTGTCGGTCTCTGACCTCTTTTGCTGGGAAGGTCAATGCATTTTTCCAGAACGGGCATTTGGTCTCTGGAGTCTTCGTCGAAGGAAAGGGGTTGCTTCCGAGGACGCCCCCTCCGCTTCTTGACGAAGTTATTGCCTGTCTTTGATTGTCTCTGCAGCCGCTTGGCTTTCAGGATCTTGTTCACGTGATCCAGGTTCTTCTTTGTGGACAGGATCTTGGTATAGTTGCACATCTTGCGCACCTCGCACTGGATTGCTTCAATTTCACGGCGCTTGAACCTTTTTTTCAGTGGTGGGCTGGCTGTTGGGAGACAAGGAGAGAAACGGGGTAGGTCAAGCAACAGTGAATGGAAACTCTCCTTTGCCTGCTTTCAGCGTCACGAACTCTAGATGCTCACAAGCCCAGTAGGCTCAATATGACTATTGAAGAAGTGATGGCTGTGAGAAAGGGCTCTGCATAGAAAAACGACTTAAAAAAAAGCTAAAAGATCATTTATTACAGTTCCAGAAGAATTGCTGTTACCTCCATTTTTACAGTCCTAGATGAAAACACAACTTTGACTATTAAGCAGTCTTCAGAGATTTCTCTCCTTCTATCCTCTCTTCTAAAGGAGCAAAGCTTTTCTACAGCAATGTTTTACCGTGGGTTTGCTTCATTCTCATTTCTCAACCTCTAGTGGGAGGAAAGGAAGGGCTGCTTAGCATAGCTGTCGTGTTGGGCCACTCTAACTATTAAACTTTCTATACCCCAAACATATACTGCCGATGTCTTCATCCCGCCCTTTAATTCTTGCCAGGTAGTATGAAAAGGGTTTGTTACTGAAACCAGTGGGCACAGACAAGCTGTGTGATTCACTTCTCCTGTGGCAAACCCATTACCCCTGCCTGGCTTTCTTTACTATCATCTCCGCAGATACTAGCTGAAACTACTCAGTCATACAATTGACTTTAATGGCCCCTGAAGTAGGGTTACTCCTGGTTCAGATCACTTACTTTAGATCTGAATGAAGTCCAAAGTAGTTAAGTCTCTTGCCAAGGTCACGTTGTGAGTCATTGTCAGAGCTGGAAAGAGTACCCAGCATTTCTTGGCTCCTGGTCCTTTGCTTAGGACACGAGACCTTGCTAGTTTTTCTTAAATTGTCTCATTGTCCTTTACTGACCATGGCATCTGCTCAGAGTTCAGGATTTGCACACAGATTAAAAGTAACTACCCCTTTGCGGGAGAAACAGAATGTATTAATTCTGCTATTGCAATAACTGGTGCTCCCTTTCACTCCTGACATATCCGTTCTGCGCTGCTGGAAAAGAAATGATGGAGTACAGAATTTCTTTTCAGTAAAGAATAAAACATCCCGCTAAATTAACCTCAGCCCACATCTACTTGCAAACTTAATTTACACCTGACTGTCAAGCAGTCATTTGGGTTTGAAATCCTTGAAGTTTCCAGAGCAGCCAAGATTTCGAGAAAGGTTCATTTGGGGGTTATCACTCCCTTCATGGCTAACAGGCTAATCTTCTAGCAGTAGTTTAAATAAAGTTGCTATTGTAGCGTTTTCTGTAGATAACCAGGAGCCGTCAAGTGGTAGAATCTCCTCTTGCTCGCTATGGGCTGTGACAGATTCAGCATACAAACCTCACTCACTGGCCTCCCCTCTTGGAGGACATAAATTATTGGCTCTTATACCACCATGTTGCTTGGATTCAGCGAAGAGCTTGCGTAAACAAACCCAAGTTACAATGCAAGAAGTAGGAGTGAGTCATAAACAAAACACAGACATATGCTCTCTTATAAATAAAGACCTGGATGGCCAACTTCCCAAAGTCTGGTTTTCATTAATTACAAAACAAAATACATTTTCCATATGTAACCCACTCCCCACACCAAAAAGAAAAATAAAACCCACTTGTAGTTTGTGATTCACAGAGGACAAAAGAAAACAAGAATGCAGTCATTTTGGTACCAAAGAAAAAGGAAATGAAATAGCTAAGTTGCTCAGGAGAAGCTAATTAGTTGCACAAAATTCCTCTCAAGTAGGTCACCCCTAAAAAGTGTGGATGCAAGAGCCCTAAGGACAAGTGGCAGTGAGCTATTTCTCAGCCATCTGATCAAAAAAAGGTTAAATCTCTGTCACACGAAATGATTACTCTCATCTGGCCTCACTGGTGATTGACATATATAGCCCCAAAATTTCCAGCCCTAAGCATTTGACTCTGAGTCCCTCCCAGGTCCTGAGAGCAGCTTCAGGTCAAAAGATTTAAGAAATCAAACACTTGGCACACTCATATTTGGTGTCCACATTTTGCCTTTTATTGCTATTGTCAGGGCACATTTTCAAGACTTTTTTTTTTTTAAATTCCCATATTGAAAATTCCCATATAGAAGATGCAATTTATTATTTTTTTCCAGAAAGTAAAGCTGAAAATTTTCAGTTGATGATGGAAAACTTGAAGATGGGAAATTTAGCAGAAATACAGGAAAAATTGCAAGGTTCATGGTGAAATCAGGAGATTTGGCATTGCTCTCAACTTTCATTGGAAAGAAAGTAAGCCAAAGGACAGGAAACAAATTTGAAATGAAGCATTAGCCAAGTATCTGCAAAGATTTTATGTGTTTACTGAAATTTATCTGTAGTCGTTTTTTTCTGCAGGTTAGTATTACCACCCCATCGCAGTCAATGGAGATCTGGTCTGTATAGTTGGTAGAGGATGACCTCCATTTCTAAAATGGGAACTCAATGCAATTGAAGGTGACCATGGACATCTTCTGACACCCTGATACTGGGTAAGGAAGGGGCAGGTCTCCTGTCCATCCTGCCAAATCGAACGGGTGCCTTCAGCACCCAAGAGATCCAGGTCACCCAGGCTGAGTGTCCTAAGTGGAGCCTGATGGTGAGTAGACAGTGCCTGAGTGGAGCAAAGGTAGGCATCTGCTTTCTGCCAAACTGCCTAGTTCTCCAAAATTAACTGATATGCAGACAATTGTCGGTAGATACCTACACTTACATGTAAATCGATGAGCTGTACACCACTCTTGGTGTCTTCCGTCACGTCATTTAGATATTTTTTTTCCCTCCTAAAACTTTGTAAGTTGACAGTCCGTTTCCTTTTAGACTGAAACTCATTTTCTCATTTAGAAAAAAACCACTTCTGTGCTGTTGTATGCTGGCTTACTGCACTAATTTTTCTTGTATAAATGCTTTGGGGTGTTTATGACTTTCTCAGGAAGCTTGTTAGAAGCTACTAATAACGCTTTTTCTTTTCTTCCTAGCAAGCCTCTGAACTTGCAAGCTCCAGAAAGTATTTGAATTGTGCTACATAGTCTGCCAATAGTCAGAATGCATGTACTGAATAAGTAATATGCTTTCAAGTCAGGCTTTTTAAAGGAGATATTAGGAAACCCAATATTATTTTGCCTATTAAGAGTCAGGGACATCTGATTCTACATTTGGTGTAGGGAGACTATGCGGAAAAGAGTCTGATGGGTCTGCAGGGGGAAGATTTGATGAGGTGTGCATATGACAAAATATCAGGCAGATCTGCCAAAATAAACCACTATTAAAGTGAGAGCCATTAGGTGTTATCAACTCATCTGGAAGCTCTTGGTGAGCAATCTTTGATATAAAATAGTTTCCTATATTGCCATGTGATATACTGCTCTGTTGAAAACCAAAGCTGAGTACTAATCTTTTCCAGTTTATCCAGACAGACCCTGCCCAACCCTGGACCCAAGTTGGTCTGTGTTGTTTTTAGGCTTTGCTGTTCTCTACCTGCACATACTTTGCTGTTTGCACGTGGAAATCTTGCACTGGGAGGAAGACCTTCGTCTTACTCTATCTGGTGGAATTCGTCTAGAAGGGGTTGAAGAGGAGGCGGGGCATAGTAACACTACGTCTGCACGCAGGCATAGGAAAAAGGGAATATGCTCCTACAGAGGTGATACAATGTGGTGGCAACCTCCAGGTGCTGGGGATGCATGGGGGGACGCCTTTTTGCCTGGGCACAGTTATGTCCTTACACCTCCCCAGGCTGTATGGCCACGTGCCACCTCCGTGAAAGCCTGAAGCTATTTGGCAAAACCTAGCCCAAAGTGAAGAGAAACTAGAAACACTTGACACAGCACAGGCACTTGTACTTTTCCTTCATCCTTTTCCCACTCTCCAAGCAAACTCACCTAGCTGCCCCAAACAAGCAAGAACCAACATTAGCCTTAAAACACAGCTTTACACATTTAAAACAAGGCACATAGAGGCCCGGTGTTTCTCCCCTCCCCGGGGTACACAGATGCAGTGAGGCTCTGTCTCACAAAGACAAATTGAAATGGCCGCAGGCCATGCTGGGAAGTCATGCAGGATTGGTATGACGCTGGAAATAGCTTCTGAGGCAAAGAGAGAAATCTCTACCAAAAATATACATTTCCAAGGGTAGCTTAGAGCAGGCTGGAGGACCCACTCCAGCACAGCAGTACTGAACAAGGAGGTAAGCCCAGGTAGATCAGACTCCTTGGAAGTTCTCCATCGGTCCCCTAACTTTATCCTGAATGGCTTTGTTATGTCTGCAGCTCTAAAATCCTTCTTACTGCCTGTCATTCTCCATCCCTTCAGAGTTGCCCCAGGCCACTTGCAAGAACATGGCACAGAGAAGACTGTTTGCTCAACAGCTGGGCTCAGTTTGTCGACTTGGTTTGACTGGAGGAATTTTCAAAGAGCTCCCTATTAATTACAGGAAACCCATAGCACTGTCCTGTTTTCCCATTAACACAGTTTCTTTCAGTTTTCAACTAAATTATTTCAACATCTGGGCTACAGATAAACCAACAATTTAATTAGACTTCTGAAAATGGAAAGAATGAACTATGCAGTCAAGCATACACTTTCATCTTGAAACTGATCATAAAATATTTGTGTGCTTTCATTCTCCGCTGCATTAAAAATCTGTCCTCAGTTTATATATAGGAAAGTATTAAAGGCTAAACAGAGAATCCTGATTTTTTAATATAAAAATTTATCTTTACAGGGGCTACTTTACAGAATGGAACCCTTGTTTTCACTATTTATTCAGGAAATGAGAGGAAAATCAAAAGGAGTGCACTGAAACAGCACTTTCAATTGAATAATTAAATATGTAATCATTCCATAACTCAGTAATACAAATGCATTTTTTGTGAATGTGGAATCAAAGGTTTGACAAGACTATGAAACTCCTAATGGCTGCATGTAGGGTAATGTACTGTGGGTTCCCCATTCACTGGAAATTAAGACACAATGCAAGATTAACTTCTCTATCCATGCCCAAGAAAAGGCATGATGATGCCTGAATGACTTGGCTCAATTTCTGACTGTATAAAGTTATTACCTTTCTGATCGGATTCAAAATAGAAGCACAAAATATAAGTTGATTGAAAAACATGTTATTCTGACTTATTTACTCTGATATATTTTAAATCACTGTTCATTGCCCCAGACAATTTCGCATTTGCAAGACAGAATATTATGCTAAAATCACTGAAGTATGCAGAAAGAAATCTCAGCTGCTCCTTAGCTATTCACTGTGTATTCGGCATGTTCATGCTACAGGGATAGGAACGTTCAAATAAATGAACAACGGGGCTGAGAAAGGAACCCAAGAGTCTTGCTTCAGAGTCCCCCGCTAGACCATACGGGCTGGTGCTACTTGTGTCCTCATTATTGCACAAGTAGTGGTATGTGAATAAAATAGATTTGATATGCCAAGATATGATCATGATAAGAATGTGTTAGAAAAATTACAGCCTGATTATCACATCAGATATGCACGTTTGCAGCTACTTCTGCAATCAGGAAGAACAGTACTAGCACATATTGTTCAGTGCAGTGCCAGAAGGAAGAAGATGGGGAAGAAATAGAGGGGATGGAGGGAAACATTACCTGCTTCAGATGCTGCTGATGAAGGTAGGAGAGATAATACTGGAGTCGGCATTGCAACACTGTCAACAGCTGCTGGTTTCCTTCTGGTCATCATGTTACAGGCAGAACTTTCCATTTTACCATGAAGTGAAGTCTGGTCTGCTTTTAAGTGGGGACCTGCAATTCCTGGGGAAGGAAACAACATTTGGATGAACATTGATAAAGTAACATGTCTGGGGAATATCTGGAAAACAGTAGTCAGTTGCTGTCCCTGCTACCCTGATATAATTCCATATTTCCCTGTGTATGTTCCTGTAATACGCTCTTGATACTAGCAAGGATCAACATTGTTATTTGTTTTTGATAATTTTGCTTAAGGTTGTACCATTGCTGATCTCTATAAACAGTGGGAAACCAACATAATAATTCCAAATTACTACTTCTTCTTCTCCAAGCAAACACACACCCTGATACATGTATAAAGACAGACATGCTTCATATCTCTATTTAGTGGGATTGTCTATTTGTCATTCCCTGGGTAGTTTATTCTCCACAGATACTTATGTGCTTCTCTTCTATAATGACCAGACTCAGTGGGTGTTTCATGTGAGTATGGAGCAGGCAACAGGAAGAGCCACAATATGCAATTCCCTATTTAAAGCACATTACACTTTTTTTTTAGGAATTCCCTTCCTCATGAAAATTTACCTTACAACTCATCAAAGAGATGCCTGTTTAAAAAAGCACTTTGTCATACATTTTTCTACCTAAGGATTACAAGGCAGAATAAATGAGTGGTAGAAATATAACAAAGAAATCAAATATTCCAGAAAATAAAAGTTATGCACTCAGGGCTCGTAGATTCCTACTTTAAAATGTTTCTCAAACTCTCTTATGATTTGAACCCATTTTGTTTGCTTGTAAATGTGTCAAATTTAAACTGCTAGGATTGAAATTTTATGTATTAGATCTCTACTTAATACACCTGAATGTGTATCCACCCATTCATATGTAACATTTGTATGAGTTCGTGTGTGTGTGTACACATATTGCATATATATCTATAAGATTATGAATTTACCAAGTGGAAAGGCAGCTAAAATGCCTCAGTCACTTTTTACAATAAGACTTGGATTTTTTTTTGGCCATTTTAGAAAACTCCTAGCAGTTGCTGTTTTGTAAAAATCCAGTACCCCTGCTCTCATGAGACTGGAGCAAAAGTCTGCTAGGTTGAGGACTTTGTGTTGTGTCTTTGCCAGCTTATGAAAATCTCTCCCAGACTCTGTGATGCTGGGCTTCAACATAGCCAGGACAGCCATTCATTTTTCAAAGGCAATCCTCCACAAATTCCTTCTCTCAGCTCTCCCAGCCTTTCCTTATAGGAGAGATGCTCCAGACCCTTAATCATCTTTGTGGCCTTTCCTTGGACTGTCTCCCATATGTCCATGTCTCTATTGTACTGAGGAGCCCAGAATTGAACACAGTGTTCCACATGTGGCCTCACCAGTGCTGAATCAAGGGGAAGGATCACCTCCCTTGATACAGTGGCAACACTTCTCCTAATGTAGCCCAGGAAGCTGTTGGCCTTTTTTGCTGCAAGGGCACGTTGCTGGATCATGGTCACCTTGGTGTCCACCAGGACTCCCAGGGCCTTTTCTGCCGAGCTGCTTTGCAGCTGGTCAGCCCCCAACAGGTACTGGTATGTGGGGTTATTCCTCTCCAGGTGCAGGACTTTGCACTTGCCCTTGTTGAACTTCATGAGGTTCTTGTCAGCCCATTTTTCCAACCTGTTGAGGTTCCTCTAGATGACAGCATGACCCTCTGGTGTATCAACCTCTCCTCCCAGTTCTGTATCTTCTCCAGATTTGTTGAGGGTGTGTTCTACCCCATCACTCTGGTCATTAATTAACGTGTTAAATATTTTTGGCCCCCTTATCAAACGCTGGCATGCACCACTAATGACTGGCCTCTAGCTGGACTTTGTGACACTGATCACAACATTTTCAGCCCAGCAGTTCAGCCAGTTTTTAGTCCATCGTAGCGTACATTTATCTAGTCTGTATTTCGTCATTTTGTCTATGAAGAGGTTATAGAAGACAATGCCAAAAGTCTTGCTAAAGTCAAGATAAGCAACATCAGATTGGTCAGGCATGATTTCCCCTTGTGAGAGACTGAAAGAGTTAATGTCTCAAACATTGTGGTGGGGCAAGTTCTGCTTAACGACTAACTGGATAACAAGGAACTCTGCTTAGCAAGGAACCCCAGGTGAAAAGAAGCAGATCAGCACCCATCAGGAGGGGGAGGGTGTGCTGGAGGGTGCACAACTCACCATGCAGGGAAAGGGAAGTTCCTCCCCAAAAGACCCCCAAGCCCAAAGGCTCACAAACCCTTCATGACACCTAATTAGCTTAATGCCCGCCCAAAGGAGGGGCAAGGATGATAAAAGGACACAAACTGAAGCCCCATGGGTACAAGCCCACTGGATCAGGACCCCTTGGCTGACTGGACCAACGCTGGACCCAGGACTGGTGAAATCTTTCTCCTCTCTCTTTCCCTTTTCCTTTTCCATAATCCCTACACCTCATCTCTTTAGACATAAACCGTTGACCAAGTCTGGGACTAAGAGCGGATCCAGCTGCCCCTGGGCTCCTCCCTGAGAAGTCTAGAAAGTGAGGGGGTCTGCTCTGAACCTCATGACTCAATGGGAGGGCTCTCCTTATTGTCTTCCCTCAACTGATTCCCAGATAAGCAAGGCCTGTAAAATATGTTTGGTGATGCATGGTTAGCACATGTTACACAGCTTACTGACAATATTTTCATGCCAATTTCTGTTGTGAGCATACCAATTTTTGTTGTGAGCATACCAATTTTGGTGGTGAGCATGCCAATTCCTGTTGCGAGCAAATAAAAGTTGAGTTTTGTGAGTTGAAGGATCCCTGGTGTTGTTTCACCTTAATCCTAACCTGGGAATCAGCAAACCTGAGTCATCATCCTGAGAAACTGGGATGTGATACCCCTTCATAAATCTATGCCAACTACTCCTGATCACCTTCTTCTCCTTCATATGTTTGAAAATGTTTTCCAGGATTATTTGCTCCATCACCTTCCCAGGGACTGAGATGAGGCTGATCAGCCTACTGCTCCTTGGTCTTTTTTGCATCTTTTGCCACCAGGGTCCCTGTTCCACTCAGCAGTGGGCCCACATTTTCCGTAGGCTGCTTTTTTGCTGCTTATGTACCTGTAGAAACATTTCTTGTCACCCTTCTGCCCTTGCTCGATTCAACTCCAGGGAGGCTTTGGCTTCCTAAGCCCATCCTTGCATATTTGGACATTGTCTCTGTAGTTGGGTCACCTGTTGCTGCTTCCACCTGTTTGTTGGTTCCTTTTAAATTCTGACATTACTCAGGAGCTCCTTTGTCATTCATGCAAGTCTGCTACCTTCGCTTCATTTGATTTGCCACTTAGATTTAGTTTGGTATGTGTCCACAATATCCCTGATCCAAGCCCCAGGCCGGCAGCAAACCTCCCTGGATTGCAGGTCAGGTCAGCAGATGGGGGCCTTTATCCCCTGCAGCAGTGTGACCCCACTGCTACCCCTGGCTGCACCTGGATAGCACCTGGTAGTTCCTCAAGGAGTTCCCAAAAGTACCCTGATACCTAGAATCACAGAACCATAGAATCATTTAGGTTAGAAAAGAGCCTTAACATCATCAGGTCCAACTGTTAACCTAACACTGCCAAGCCTACCACTAAACCATGTCCCTAAGTGCTACATCTGCATGTCTTTTAAATACCTCCAGGGATGGTGACTCCACCACGTCACTGGGCAGCCTGGTCCAATGCTTGACAACCCTTTCAGTGAAGATATTTTTCCTAATATCCAATCTAAAACTCCCCTGGAACAACTTGAGGCTATTTCCGCTTGTCCTATTGCTTGTTACTTGGGAGAAGAGACCAGCACCCACCTCGCTCCAACCTCCTTTCAGGTAGTTGTAGAGAGAAATAAGGTCACCCCTCAGCCTCCTTTTCTCCAGGCTAAACAACCCCAGTTCCCTCAGCTGCTCCTCATAGAACTTGTGCTCCAGACCCTTCACCAGCTTCATTGCCCTTCTCTGGACACGCTCCAGCACCTCAAGGTCTGTCTTGGGCCCCAAACTGAAGACAGGATTCGAGGTCCAGCCTCACCAGTGCCAAGTACAGGGGAAAATCACTTCCCTAGTCCTGCTGGCCACACTATTTCTGATACAAGCCAGGGTGCCATTGGCCATCTTGACCACCTGGGCACACTTCTGGCTCGTATTCAGCCGGCTGTCGACCAACACCCCCGGGTCCTTTTTCACCAGGCAACTTTCCAGCCACTCTTCCCCAAGCCTGTAGCACTGCGTGGGGTTGTTGTGACCCAAGTGCAGGACCCGGCACTTATCCCTGTTGAATCTCATACAGTTGGCCTTGGCTCATTGATTCAGCCTGTCCAAGTTCCTCTGTAGAGCCTTCCTACCCTGAAGCAGATCCACACTCCCACCCAACTTGGTGTTGCCTGCAAACTTACTGAGGGTGCCCTCGATCCCCTCATCCAGATCATTGATAAAGTTATTAAACAGAACTGGCCCCAGTGCTGAGCCCTGGGAAACACCATTTGTGATCGCCCACTAACTGGATTTAACTCCATTCACCACCACTCCTTGGGCTTGGCCATCCAGCCAGTTTTTTACCTAGCAAAG
This sequence comes from Astur gentilis, assembly GCF_929443795.1. NCBI lineage: Eukaryota > Metazoa > Chordata > Aves > Accipitriformes > Accipitridae > Astur > Astur gentilis. Next base: position 84,358,785 of record NC_064919.1, on the reverse strand, counting down.
AGTACACCCATCCAAGCCATGAGCAGCCAGTTTTGCCAGGAGAATGCTGTGGGAAACAGTGTCTAAGGCTTTACTAAAGCCTAGGTAGACAATATCTCCAGCCTTTCCCTCATCCACTAAGCGGTTCACCTTGTCACAGAAGGAGATCAGGTCGGTCAAGCAGGACCTGCCTTTCATAAACCCACGCTGACTGAGCCCGATCACCTGGTTGTCCTGTATGTGTTGTGTGATGGCACTCAAGATGATCTACCCCATAACCTTCCCCAGCACCAAGGTCAGACTGACAGGCCTGTAGTTCCCCAGATCCTCCTTCTGGACCTTCTTGTAGACAGGTGTCACATTTGCTAACCTCCAGTCAACTGGGACCTCCCCAGTTAGCCAGGACTGCTGACAAATGATTGAAAGTGGCTTGGTGAGCACTTCTGCCAGCTCCCTCAGTACCCTTGGGTGGATCCCACCCGGCCCCATAGACCTGTGTGTGTCTAAATGGTGTAGCAGGTCACTAAGCATTTTCACTTGGATTATGGGGGCTTCATTCTGCTCCCCGTCCCTGTCTTCCAGCTCAGGGGGCTGGGTACCCTGAGAATAACTGGTCTGACTACTAAAGACTGAAGCAATGAAGACATTAAGTATCTCAGCCTTTTCCTCATCCTTTCACGGAAGATCAAGAAGATCTTGAAGCAGAGCCAGAAACTGCTGCATAAAATTCTGTGTCTGTTGGCTGTGCTCAGCCTCTCCAGATACCAACCAACATCTCCTTGTATTTCCATCTTGGAGCTGCTATGAACAGTCCCTACCTTTGTCCCTTACACATCAAATGAGAAATATCAGGAGACCTGTGTGTTGTCTCAGAAACTGTGGAAGAGATCTCCAGCTGACTCAGGAACAGAAGAATTGCACTGGTAAGAAGAGTCTGAAAGACAGGGTTACAGAATGGGCCAGTCTGGGAAAGGAGTCCTGATGAACCTGTGACCTGATATCAACCTGTGGACTTAATGGAGGAGAATGTGTCTGAGTGCAGAAATATTCAGGAGCGAGACAGAATTAAAGGTCATGGCTTGGCGGAGATACGCAGAGAAGTCTCTGGCTATTAGACCACACATCCCTCCAGAGCCTCAAATCCAGTATTAAGCATCTCAAATTGTATCCATTCAACTTCAATCTCTCTCTGCTCAGCTTCTCTATTGCAAATGAGAACAATAATATACCCCTCATCTCAAGAGCAGTGCTGTGAAAATAAAATTATCAACATTCACGAAACATTCATCTATTCATACCAAGGCTTAGAAATGTGGAATAAATGAGACATGATGTCACACACTAAATAACGAGAGGAAAAAACAACTACTAAATATCCGTTCATTAGGTGAGCGCTATACATCGAATAAAGCAGTGTCCCATAATAACTGGGATATTTGACTAGGTAATTATGCCTATGGGATCACATCACTATGGAGCTGTGCATATGCAAAACTGAGGTGTCACCACGCCATAGCGCTTGAGTTTGAGCCTTAACATTATTTATTCATGAATGTAGTTTATGCGCAAGAAATGCGCACATGTGGGTGTATGTATCAATACACATACAAGTATATGCATGTGCATATGGTACATAATAATGCTAACAACCTCATAAATTCAACATCTGGTTCTAATTAAACTGAAGGGCCTATATAAAGAGCCGTATGAAAACATGCAGCTGTAACCTGTTGACCTCTATTGATAAAAAAAAAGTCTCTGTGAAGCTGTGCTTCAACATATCAAGGGACAGTCATTCATTTTTTCAAAGGTAATCCCTCACAAACCACTTATCCTCTCAAATCTCTACCTGCACACAGTGTTTGCATTAGGGACCTTGATTTATGGATTCCCACTCCTTGGATGGAGAGGCCGACTTCCTGTTGCCGTGGTTACTTGGATCTTGGTTCAAGGTTAAACTACTCCCAAATCAAAATCAGTGGCAGGCACAGCATCTAACAGCCAGGTTATTGACTACCCTAGGATGCTTAAAGGTCAAAGACCAAAGTGCTGCTTACTGCCTTTGGGGTGAGTCAATATTTTCAATATTTTTATTCTGTTTCTTCTGAAGAAGTAGTTGCTGCTCAATTACCACCTATCTGGGTTTAGCAAGGTCATACAAATCATTGAGGAAAATCCTCCTCCTACAGAAGAGATACAAACGTAATGAATTACTTCAAAGTCTACATGGCCCAATTGCGGCTCATCACCAGTGAATCATGGGTTCAGCCATCTGTCTTTTGTTTTAGGCACTTGGTTTCTTCAGTCTGTATCACTCACCTCATTGAAATTCTCATCTAAATTGAGGAACGGGAGTAATTTATGGATCTGGAACAGCCAATGAGGAAGAACAATCAGGTTTCTTTCACAGATACGAAAATGCAAACAGAGACTCGGAGGCACCGTTGGAAGACCACGGAGGTGCAGCGATTTGCTCACAAGGCTATGATTCACACTGTAGTAGTGGGAGGTCTGTCCCTCGAGTGGATGGACCTGCTAGCGCAGCGTCATCACCTTTCGTTGGATTTTTTCTTCTCATTTAGGGTGCTCTGTTCAGAAGGCCTTACCTAAGAGAACCCTCCAGTTCGACCCACCTTTGGATCAGGTGGAAAGAAATCATCTGCAACACCACCATAGGGGGCTCAGAGTTTAAAATTCACACACACGTCCATGGTTCCAGTGTGTTTTATCCTTTGCCACTGCTCCAGAGAGAGAACAAGATGATGTATATGGGTGGCCTGATTCAGACCTTATTTACCACCTGTCTGTTGATCTTTGTGCATTTCCTCCAAATTAGAGCCTGTTTCATTCCGTGAAAGACTTGTACCTAACCATTATTTGTTTAATGAGAAAGGGCAAAGGGAAAGGACAGCTTCAAAAGCAAGGGGAGACATGAGGGAGATTATCAAGAACTGAAAATAACGATGGCATGATTATAAATAAATAATCCTAATGATCATAAATAAAAGGCTGAATCAGGAGAAGCATTATTCTAGTTCAGGGCAGACTGGCAGAAAGCGTGTGTATGAGGGAACACAAGACTGATGTGAAACTGGCCTTTTTCCTAAAGATTTATGGGTCCCCTGATACTTTGGATAAAAACCCTGCATTCTTCATTCACTGGCTAAGCGACTTATGAGCTTTGACTGATAATTAATACATTAATTTTAAAGGACTAGTCATTATTGTTGTTGTTATTAAGTACTTACGTTGCAAGTAATGTGGTCTAGCTCCATTGTGCTAGGCTCTGTACAAACGGATTAATTAACTATTCTTGCTTTACTGTTAAATCATGTTCACTCTGCTTATTGCATTCATCTGTTTTCCTCATCTTGTACTTATATGGAAAGGTTCTTGGACAACATCCACCTTTTCTTCTTTAATTTGTGTACAGAATTTAGCACAATGCGCACCCAGGCTGGAACTCTAAGTGCCAGTTCAAAAGAGATAATAAATGTTAATTTGCCATTGGAAAACAGAGAAAATCAGCTGATAAAAATTGATCTCAGTGAAGCTTCTGCTAGGGTAGATTTTGCTTTAGAGAGTTCATTGCATTGGCTTTCATACTCCCCACAGATTTCTGGAAATCCACAGCTGTACTTAAGTTGTTTATGCATCCGAGCATTGTTATCGGAAAACTCTTAGAGACGATTTTTCTGCCGGTGTCTTTGCACAATGTAGCTACGCAATGCAGCTGTACAGGAATGCACACCTAAACATTAAGTTAGTCATAGGATTTGCATTTTGATAAGTCCTCCGTTTTGCATAAAGAACCAGAGGAAAACTGGTATCTGGGTGAATCTTTTCGTAAGGCTGATTTTAAATAAATCAGTCAAAAGTTTGGCATTGCATCATATTCCAGAAGAGAGAACTGAATTACTATGTGATAAATGTAGTTAAGGAAAGTAATTATTCTTCTTAAAGTAATATTATTACCTTTCTAACTTATGGAATTCATTTCCCTGGCTTCTATCTGACATGTATTATCATTTAAAAATAACTGTACTTTCAATGTACAGCACTGCTTTATGGCTTTAGGTCCTTTTATCTTCCTCCCTTTTCCACCACCACATTACAAACTTCAAATTCCACCTCTTCTATGCAGCATTTTCTATTCTGCAGGATGTGTCCCCCTGAATAAAACCAAGTTCCTGTAGAATAATAATAATAAAAAAAATTACTCTCATTGCCAACAGGCAAAAATTTAAGACTCAGAGACTGCTTTATTTCATTCCAGCTATTTTCCTACTTCTATTTCTTTTTTTTTTTTTTTTAAATCAGGATAGCTTTAGAGAAAGAAAGGGGGAGACGGAGAAAGCCATCATTAGATAGATCTTCTGATCTTTATCTGCAGTAGCACAGTCAGAAGAGCTAATGCTATGATGATAGCTTTGAAATCTCTTAGGAATTGGATAAAGAGAAGCGATAGTGATGAACTCCCAGCTAATAAACACAGAGTGCTTATTTCTGCAGAATGATCAATTTCCAGATGTCCTGAGGCTTGTCTGATACAGTTGATTTACTCATTCTCCCTCACTTCACTAATAAAGCTCAAGTCCAACATCAGATTAGAGAAGAGCCAGATTTCTTAAAGGGGCAGGAGGAGGGCTGGCATCATGGCACGCGAAGGCTGGGAGACGTACTAATCTCTTCTGCCTCCTCCTATAACCACCAAGCTGTCTTAAACAGCTGCCTTCCTCTGCTGAAATCATACACTTTATCCGCTTTGGGTTAGTACAGTAATACAGACAATTAATTTGTTATCTTGTTAGTGGAAATTTAATGCAATGATCTAAAAGAACTCTTACATATTGTGATAAACTTTAGTGCCTCCAGGGCGCTTCTCTTCCATAGGACTCATTTCACATCCCATCCATTATGTAAATGAGATGTGGAAATAGTTTAGTTCCCCTAATGTATCTGTACACTGATGGATTGCACAAAGTCAGCCCTACTGAAACTAATGAGGTTAAATGCATCTTGCCATTCCTTTCTACTTGGGTGAATCTCTGCGCCTGAGTTCAAGAAACGCGGTGCAAGTCTTCCTCTTCCCTTCTTTCTGAAGATAATTGTGATTCCTGACAGGGAGCCCAGTGGCAACTGCTGCATACCTGAAGCCTGGCAAGGCATTACTTAAGGAAGCAGAGCAGCTGCTGTTGCTATATACAGCTGTGGGGTTGTCTGTGGAGGCTTCAGATCATCTTCCACTTTTGGGAGGTGGGTCCCAGGACTGCGTGGAGCTGCAGGCATCTGCAGCCTACAATGACAAGAAGTGTTTGAAACCAACATAGCCGTTACCGTTACCAAAGGAAGAGCTAAACCCAAGGAGGGATGGGTAAGGAAACATTATTTTGCTCATCATCAGCATGAATCTCCGTTGCCTCTCCAGCTAAGAGGATGATCAGCTGTAACTGGAAATTTCAAAAGGCCAATCTCCCACCTGTTTCAAGCCCGTATTTGCAATGAATTAGACTTCCTAGGAGATGGAGTCTTGAGCTCTGCCTTTTGGTTTTGCTTTGGGATTGCTTTTTCCTCTACTGGTAGAGGAAGAATCATGGATCCTCCATCTCATTCCTTTCCCTCCTCCTCTGCATATTGCCAGCATGAACACGGAGGGGGCCTGAGGCAGGAGACTGAGGAATAATGGACGTGTAGCCTCAGTCAGGGGAAATGAAGTGATGTGTGTCTGGAAGTTCAGTCCTTCATGTACTCAAAGACGAAAATGGATTTAATGGAGCTGGTGGAAGCAGTTCATGTTCCCAGACAGCACAGGACGGTACCCCAAGGGGGCTGCAAGTGTGCTGATACCCCATCTCCTCCAGCCCCACTGCGTGCCCTTCCCAGGCCCCCAGACCTTCAGCGTAGGACTGGGATTTGAAAATGTCATGGAAGAAACCACCAAATTCTGTCATGCCAGGAAGTGATGAACACGTGAAATGAGGATTTCTCGTCGAACTTGGACCAAAGTAGAAGAGCATGTTAGTTATATACAGGTGACAGCAATCAATAAATTTAATGAAATAAACTCCTGAGAGTTCAAAAGGCTAATTCGGAGTCAAAGGCTCCAAGATCCCAGGCCTTGTGAACACAGATTTAAGCTAAAGGGGCTTGCTAATGGGTTCAGAGTGAAAGGCTTTTCCTGCCCAGAGCCTGAAACTTTTAGTTGAACAGAAAGTTACAGTTTACAGTTGTTGGAGGCTGACAGAATCAAGAGAGACAGACAGAGACCGATGGTGCTGGAGAAATGAAATTTGCCGTGAAATATCTCAGCGAATGAATCATTTAATACACAGTGATGAAGAACTAACTTCTCTCGCAGAGGGGGAAGGAGAAAAATTAAAATCTTTGAAAGAAGTGAAGTGAAAAAGAAGTGTTTGAGGGAGGATGGTTAGGTGGAAGAGTGACCTAAAGGGCTCTTTTTTTAAGGCATAAAACCCCATTAGGTACGCTGAGGGGAAGAAATAAAAAGACCTACAGCTAGGAGCAAGGAACTACCTAGAGATGAGTAGTCACACCGAGATGAGCTGTCATAGTGGATGAGGATATGCTCACTGGGGAGGAAGGAGATGGAAGATAGGATTTCTTTCTCAAGAACACAGCTGAGGAAAGACAGATGGGATAATTCAGTTCGTAAGTAATGAGAAAAGTCAAGGGTGGTGTTTTGAGTTGTTGTTTTTCTTAACAACAGGGATGATCATTTTTAAATGTGGCAGATAGAGCTGATATTCCCTAGGCAAATGGGCTTGGGAGCAGTTCGTATTTATCACAGATTAAATGGGACACTGACAGCTTTGGTAGGACAGTGCTGGCACGAAGCATGAGCAAAAGATTCAAGTTGCTAGTGGGGGGAGGACGAAAGAGATGGGAGGGCTGGGCTGATGTAATGACGGAGTCATTTTTCAGGCACATCCAGTGTACAAAAAGTGATGAAATCTAAGAGAAGTTAGCAAAATAATTAGCAAAAATCTTGCTGAACAAGTTTGACTAAGAGACCTCCACTGAGAAAAACCAGCCCATTATTCCTCCAGAAACAGTAAGATTTCATTCTCCCTGTGTATGCATTCAGCAAAAGACAGTATCTGTATGATGCACAAATTCAGCTGACTTTTTTTTTCTTTCTCACTGAAATGTTATATTTGCATTACACCAGTTTAAGTAGTCTTGTGGTGACGTCTGTGTTGTTAGAAAAGTAAACAATACCAGGGATGTTGCTTGAACCCAGTTACCCATTCTGTTACACAAAAGGAAAACAAGAGAAGCAGGTGGGCACCTCCACCATCTAACTTAGTCCAGTAACATCTGAACTGGTCCCCAGAGGGGTCCACACCTTTCTACTCACCACAGCCGCAAGCAGAGGCAGCTAAGCCGTGGTAGTAGGCACCTGGGGACAGGCGGGACGTGGATGGCCTGAAAGTCACAGAGCTGATAAGAGCATCCAGGACTGCTGACTTCTAAGTTAGCATTCTCCCTACTGGGCAGCCTAGTCATTTCATTTTTCTTCTTTATCTGTAATAAGCTATGCCCTAGTTCATACAATGAGAAATACTCTGAGTATGACATGCATTTGAAGTAAAATCTCAGCACTTAATAGAAGTCCCCGTATACCCTGCAATCTAGGAGACTATAACAGAGGAGTTTTTATTTTTAGAAGGTTTCATGCTGGCTTTGTTTTAATATCTGAGTCCATTCATCCCACTTTAATGCTGATTTATCACTAAATTGAGTGCTTGCTTTATCAGCACCAGAGATGAAAAATAATGCACACTGGGAGTGCATATATCGTTCTTCTTCTCTCTCATTTTCTATATTTCAGATCAATAGATATGGGGTATTTTTTTACCTTTCATTCTGAAAACCACAATAATTGACTGCGATAGGAAAACTGAAATCTATTTAAACAGATGCACAGGTAAGATCGTAAGTGTTATTGCCAATTAACCTCAGCAACAAAGAAGTTTAATAGTTAGCTAGCATTATGGTATATAGGGCTGTAACTGTTGACCTATTCTAATGACATTCTGAAAACAACTAAAATATTTGCAAATGATCAAATAGAGTACAATGTTTGGCTTTATTTAAACAGCTCAGGGTTACTGTGAATGGAGAAAAAACACATCTAGAATTGAGGATTTTTCCTGAAGTTCATCCTTTCCCTTGTATCTTATTAAGAACCTCAGTGATACACCATTTCTCTGATATGAACTTTCGTGTAAAATCTTTGGATTTTACATATTTTTCAAAGGTACATTCTGAAGGAAATGCTTTATTGAGAGTGGTTTTCATTAAAATTCTTGCTGGAGACTGCTTCCTATAACAGTGTAAGAAGGATGGCAGAGAGACCACATGTAATAAGGTCAGAGACTGCCTCTATGGAGTAGAGACACAAGAAGGGATCTGACTGATGAAGAAGAGGTTAAAGAGGTGAAGAGTGCAAAGTGGAATGAAATAGGGAAATAGATGGAAATAGGAGACAAAGAATAGATTGGAAAGAAGCTGGAGGAGGGAAATCGCTTATTACAGACATGTGTGAAAAGCAGATTGACAAGAACCAGAATGAAGAACATACTGGGAAAACCCTAAATGCTCTTAACCGCTGACATTTGGAGTTATGCTATCAACTTGAATGCTGCACATCTATGCCTGAGCCACTCTAAATTTCCGGAGTGCTTTTCTGCACAGCTTTGGTGCAAGCCTGTCTTCAGTTTTCACATTTACTGGAGCCAAAACAGGATATTTTAGGTTCTTCTCTCCCCATAGGCTTATATGCTTATTTTATAGCACCAGGCAGACAAAATACAGAAAGGTGTATCAGGGTAGGAATATGTTCCCTTTAAGCATCTACTGTGAAGGAGCATCATGATGGAGCAAAGATAACACAAGCAGAGCTTTTCTTGAATCATAATTGCTTTCCTGGGGTGGCAGAATTTTATTATCCAAAAGGAAAGATTTAACAGTGGCTGAATCTGCTGAAATCCTGACCCTTACTGAGATTTTGGTCAGAACATCAAACTATGGAAAAAAACCAATGAACTTTTCAGTAAACTGCCAAGCACAGGCTCTCCAAACTTTATGCTTGAAATTGAGTTGATAATTTATTTGCTTAGCACTCTATGTCCCAGAACAGATTTACCTAAGGATAGTTTCAGACAATTGTTTGCAAAAGCTGGCCTTCGAAGTTTTGCAGAAAAACTAGAATTCTGGGAAGAAGAAGTCTAAAGGGATTTTATTTAGCAGTTTGGGCATGAAAAGGCACTCAGGCCTTGTTTTCTCCTACTGGACAACTGCCCAGTAAAACAGCTCAATCAAATTCAATATTTTGAATTTTGTCTTCAAAAACAAATCTATGGACTTGTACTTAGACCCTCCTAATGGAGTTGTTTGTTGTTGTTTTTTTTTTAAATAACTAAGGGAATAGAGGGTTCATCTCATCTAACTTTAGGTGGCCGCAACCTGGGTGTCTACATGAGAGCTCTGTGTCTAAGCTGCCATGACATGCAACAGAGATCAAATTAACACAGTCAGAAGAGTGAAGTGGTTGTTTCATCTGAAAAAGCTGGGTCTACTTTAGTCCAAGATTAATTACTTTCCAGGCTCCATTGGCTAAACTTTCACTGACTATAATGAAAGCTGAGAAACCTAACTCACATAGCAATCTTATGCTGTAGACACTCAGATTTGGGTGAGAGGATCCATCCTCCCCCCGAAGCTCTTTGGCCAAATCACAATCTCTCCGGTTTACATTCCTCCTACTCAAATGGAGAGGCTCAAATGTGGATGGTGCATCCCTGGGCCAGGAGTGTAAGCTCTATACAGGCACCTGGCTGTATCTGAAATGCCCTGAGGTATTCGAAACATCCGAAGGAGGCTGGCAGATATGATAAAGGGCTTCAGGCAAGACCTCTGCCCTTCTGCAAGAGCAGCTGGAGGCCAGGCAGGATATCCTAGGCATCTCAAATGACAGTTGACAACTACGTGTGGGCAAACGAACCGAGCCCTGAGCCTTCATTTTCGCTTGTCCCAAAGTCTTTTGTGGGTAGGGAAATATCTCATCATTGTAAACATCCCCGTGTCACCAGTGAAGGAGCAGCACAAATATGCCCTGTCAACTCTTCCCTGAATGGGAAGCAAAACGGCTGCAATGCAAGGCATCAAAGTACATGTGCAGTAAATTTAAAACCGTGGAAATTTCCTGTGATCCTTTAGGACGGATTTGTTACCCAGGGAGAAATTTCTGTCCCATGACAGGGGTCTTTTGCTTGACATTATGAAGAACTGAGTACATTTTTTTTCTTTCTCCTAGTAAACAGAGGATTAAAAATAATAACAAACAAAAAAACCCCAGCAACCCAGCAATTCAAAACTTCAAGTGAGAGAAAAACACAGGAACTTACAGGACACAGCTCTGCAATTGCTAGTATGTGCAGAAGGAATCAATGAAATAAATATAGCCTATCCAATAGATACAAGAACAAGCCACCTGAAGTGCATAATTCTCTTCATCTGTGTTTGAAGCTAACTCAAAGCAAGGAGGGCAAAATGTCTCAGAATTATTAGACAACTAACTAAGCTTAACATTTCCTCTCCCCTCTTGTTTATCCATTCTTCATTGTTCATTTAGTGATGGGAAAAGGCTCTGGAAGCAAAACTGTCATGATGGCTTACACACATATATCACTTAAATCCAGCTCAACCTCTCAAAAAAGCCTCTAAAGGCAGCCTAAGTTATGGTTAGGTCTTAAGCTGGGTTTCTCCACAGGAATTTCTCTCCTCCCCACAAACATAAGAGACGTTTCATCTAGAGATGCGAATCCTCAGAGATGGGAAAAAACCACCACAAAACCCGAAAGATGCATCAGTAAAATATCCTCATAGATGAAGATTAACTGTTTCAATGAAGAAAAAAAATGTTTAGCAACTGCTGGGCATTTTCAGGGCTTGCTGTGCTATTTCTGTATAGCTGTGCGGCTGTTTCTCATTCCAGGAGTTAAAGAAAAAAAAAAAGTCTTCTGTTTTTTTAAATGATCTGGAACCACTTGGCATGTGACTTCTGAAGTGTTTAGCACAGTCTTACAAAAACGTCATGAAAATTTATCAGCCTAGGCCCCAAATCTACTTGCCTGCCTTGTATCATCAGTCATCATGCTAATGAAAATACTAATGACATTTCAATTGCGTTTCAAGAGAAATGAGCTGCTTCAACTGAACAGGAATTAGAAAAAAAAATTAAATTTTTGCACAAAGAGTATATCACTCTCCCTTTTTATTATTATTAATTAGATGAAGCGTTTGGCTTCAATGAAGTCTGGGGTCCCACTGCACAAGTCACAGCAGACATAAAAAGTGAGAAACAGGCCACATTGCTAAACAGAGAAAAGAAACAAAAGAGATAAGAACAAAAAAGGGAATGGGAAACAGAAACACGCAAAATGTTTTCAAGTCACTCAATGAACTCTAACCCAGGTTATTTTAGGACTTTAGATGATCAACAGAGAGAAGAAGACATCTCCAGATGTCAACTCACTCAACCTGGGCTATATGCCTATGTTTGGGTAGAATTAACTGCCCACGGAGGTGCCCAGATCGGCATCAAACTTTGAGAAGTCAAGGTACGGCCATATGAATCGCAGGCAAAGCATCCCTCCACCAGCACACAGCAGGTCAGCGAGGGGTGCAGCTTCGCTCTCTTGGTCCCCAACCTGACTCCCTATCATAGCTGCTGTCGTGCGGTTATTGCTAGGATAGGTGCAAGCACTGCATCTCCGGAGTAGAGGAGCTGGAGAAACAAGTTGTTGTGCTCCCCAGGTTGCCCCACGTATCCTGGCCTTGTATTGCCGGGAAGGAGCTGGACAAGAGGCCCCCAGCAGATGAAGGTGACAGTAGGTATTGCTGATGACCAAGGTGTGCAAGCCCTGGTTTCACCGCACCAGTGCAACTCGGTCATGAGCAGTACCTCTTCCCTCCCGCAGCTCACATTTTCCCTGGAGATCGTACACATTCATCACATCATCTTCCCGGACTGGCAAAGTCTAGCGCAAGTTTTGCCCATTACGTTTCTCAGTTGCTGTCTTTACCTCAGTCCACAAGGTTTTTTTCGCTTTCTTTTCTCCCTGTCCTGTTGCAGAAAAGCAGCTGGGTCGGTGTCTGGCAGGTGGCCAAGGTGAACCCACCACAGTAGGGGACACAAAGAGGTGTCCTTAGGAGGTCTTGTGATGGATGCATGTGGGTGCCACAGTCGTACAAAGGAGAAGCTGTGGCAAGAAGCTGGGACTGGTGTGGGACAGCAAGGTGGGGGACTTGCTCTTTCCCTGCTCTGTGGCTTGGGAAAGCACCGGCACTAAAGTAGGTGCCTGCACCAGCGGGTGAGCAGACTTGACAACCCAAGGGATGCTTGCCAGGTCTGAGCCTAAACCAAACTCTTTGCATTTTGGAAACTGTAGAAACTTTCAAGCAAAAAGATGAAGGGGGGGATGCAATGCCTTTTCTAGAAAGAAAACAACCCCTAAACCAAAGAAGTGACCCTGGAAAGCCACAACAGTTCCTATGTTCCAGTCTGTTCTGCCATGAAACCAGAACAAATAGGCTGCGGCATGGTTTTAAGAGTCGATTATAAAACACCCCATCAGAACATAAACATCCCACATCGACAAAGTAATCTCTGTGGATCTCAGTGGGCCTGACCTGCTGCTGCCCTCTTCCTTGTATAGTCATGAATACAAATGCAAGGTGAATGCTGGCTGCCTTCTGTTCTGGTGACATTTTACACCCATGTTACTGATGTCAACAACTGCATGAGGGAGCAGAGAATCAAACTCGGGCTAACCACTTGCAAAAAATAGAAGAGCAAGCTGAAGGCATGTTTCCAAGGAGTTTAGGTATTTCAGATCTGAAGCTTACATGGCTAAGTCGATGCCTTCTACACTCCCACATTTAGTTAGGGAAAAGCCTTGTACTTTACATTGCACTATAATTCATCGTTTGAACAGACGCTGCCCTGTCTCAACAGGAGAGCTGTTCTCCATTCCTGCCATCTCACTTTGTGAGTATTAAATCAGCGCGGAGAAATACCTCTCCAACAAAAGTATTCAGAAATCTTTGGAGATCAAAGCCTGCAAGTTTTGTCTTCTGTATGCAATGGGAGAAAAATATGACTTATGGCTTATTCTGTTCAACTGGTCCTTTCTCTTTTTGAGCAAACAAACAAATAAACAGCAAATGCCCTATTCCCACCTGGCATTAGTGCAATGTTATGTTTGAGGCTTTAAAAGCGTAAAAGTCAAACCATTCAAAATGATGGGTCCCGTAGCAAATGTAACGTGGTCCCAAGGGTACCTACGTAGTGTATGGTATTGCTGCACATGGTATTAACTTTTATGCCTTCGTCTATATATGCAATGTGGCTCATTTATAGTTGCTCTGGGAACCACTATGTTTACATAAATTTTAATTTCCTGTCTTTTGTTTGTTCTCTTTATCATCTTTCTAAAACAAAATTTTCCTTGTGAATTTTAGTGCTCAACCAATTATCCGCAGATGGAGACACAGGAGAATTGACATCCTCTGATTTTTCCATGCGGCCCTGGCAATACGCCTCCACTTTGGTTTGGACCCATTAGAAACTGTGGAGCTCCAGCAGTGGCACTGTATTTCTACCAGAGCAGGCCTGTTCCCACGGGTTGTGGTGATTTTGGGCCGTTGTCTCCTGGGATCTGGCCAAAATCTTCCTGCTGAGTTGACATGGGCCATATTTACTATAGCATAACTAATTTTTTCTGGTTTTGTTTTCCTTTTCAATGTATGCAGCTTGTGAATTTGAATGAATCTGGCGGTTGACTTCATATAACCACACGAGTTATATGCCTTCAGATTTTGGTGCGAAAGCCCTTTGCCACCTGCTCTGATAACTAAAACAAGGTGTTTACAGCTGCTTGAAATACATCTTTTGTTCAAGCTCGCAAAACTAGTGCCTTGCTCAGCAGAGGTCTGACAGCACCTTGTTACAATACATTACTATAAAAGATTGAAACCTTAGAGATGCCAGCTGCACAGAAAAAAATCCTTGATGGTCCAGCTACAGATTAATGCAGTGATCTTCATGAACTGTTAATTAGAATTCAGCGTTGACAAGACCAAGCCTTGCTACTGTTTTTTAGGGAAACAAAGAATAACAGATAAAGCCAAATTATAATATGTCGGTGCAGCAAATCCAAGAAAAATATGGCAGTTCTCGGCAGCTGTGATAGGAATCCTTCCTCTTCTTGAATAATAAAGGCTTTTGCTAATTTTAACCAGAGCCGAATCTGAAAAACCTGCAGTCGCATGTGACTCAGAGAGCCCCAAGGGAACGGGAGGTGGGGGGAGATATGTGTGTGTGTGTATGTCTGTGTGTATAATCTAACAGTGCCCAGAGCTTTTGAGATCCTGGACCACTTCAATCGCACAGGCCAGATTCATTAAAAACCCTGGCTACATTCCAGCAGTTAAAATTGAAGCAGCATATTTATTGCATTTTGCTCAAATAAATCTGAAAAAGTGTGAAGCATAGCCCTTGGAGAGATGGGGAGAAGTAAACAGTCTCGGGCTCACACTTAGAAGCGGGCTATGACGAAGAACAAAGATGCAGGAGGGTCATCGTCGCAGGGCGCTGCACGGTGCTTGTCGAGTCTCGGGGTTTGGGAGGCTGAGGGCTCAGCCGCCATTTTCTCCACTGCTGCTATTCTGGCCTCGGCTCGTCTGTTTAGTTTTCTCTATTTTATTTATACCCGTGCAGGCACACACGCGCGCGTAGATTTTAAAGAGCTGCTTAGCTTATGCAACTCCGCTCTGCGGTTCTCTGTGGTTTTCCAGATGCTGTTCATGACGCTGGCACCTCACCCCAATTGCAGCTGCATTCAGCTGGGATTCAATTACAGCCTGTCTTGCGAAGGCAGATTGGTTTTTCAAAGATAACATATTTTGGGGAGGGCTTTTATTTTATTTTTTTTCCTCCCCAAAAGCAATTTTTATTAAGAAAGGAGAGCCATGACTTCTAGCTTGATCTTGCCAGGTGCTGAATGCCTCCGGACAGGCCCTTAGCACCCTCAATATTGTTTTATTTCAGCACTTTTTAAAGAACACACAGCACCCCGCAGGGTTCAATTCTGTGAGATTAAAGTGCTGGCAGAGCAGGCTCCAAGCCTGCTGCTCCCATGAGGAAACTATCAGAAACGGTATGGTGATAACCAGTTTTCTCACGACTGATTTTGCAAACAGTAATCAGCTTAAAATTAGCAAACCTAATCATTGATGTTTTTGGACAGATTTTTGGGGAGAAAGGAGGGTAGATGACAGGTGTTGCACAAACAGGAGGTGAAGGAATGGTCCTCCAAGGCTTTCTCCGCACCGTAGACCTTCTTCTTCCTTGGGCAATGTGTAGCTCTCCCTGAGGTGATGCTACGCCGAGAGGAGTCCCGTGGCTTGGCTGGGTGGGATACAGCGTGGGAGGTGGAGAGGGATGGACACCGATTCCCAGCAGCAAAATGAGATTGCACTATGGGTAGGGTGGGAGGGAAAGGACAGTTTTGCAAGGCTGCAGTGGGCTCTGAGAGACTGGTGTTGGGATTAAGAGCTCATCCTGTGAGCACAAGGGCTGGAGGGATGACAGGTTTTAAGCTTCCAGTCCTTGTTTTCACATAACCACATTTTCCTATTCAATTATTGGTTGCATTAATGAGCTCAAATTAACAATGCTATTGATTCCTTCCAGCTTTGGATGGTGCTCAAAGAGGCAGAACACAGTCCTAGGGCTCGGGACACAGACACCACTGCTTTTAAAGCATCTTGAGAAATCAAACGGAACAAAGTCATACGTCACCTATTCCTGATATTAGGCAACAAAATAAGCAGCCTGATTTTGGGGACTTCCAATTGCCTGTGACATCTGGTGAAATATTTGGGTGCAGCCGATAGCAGGGACCTTGCCAACCCAGGTGATAAAATGCGGAGTTTTGATGACTGATGTTGTACAGCCACTTTGGCAAGTGCTGGTGTAGACTCTCCTGCCTCAGTTTCCCCTATCTGTAATAGGAACGGAACACTTCTTATCTCAGCTATGGGGCTGGCAAAAATAGCAAGTAATATGAAGATGAAAACAAATTGCTTGCTCTAAAGAAGAAACGGTGCTTATTAAATGAAAGTACACTGAGGCTGTTTGCTCTTTTTTGGATCAGACAAGGAGACAATAATAGCCAACAATAATATTTATTACTTGTGTACAGCTCTAGCTTTCCTCAGTCCTTCTATATGTGATTTATTTGCATGCCATTAAATCCAACTGCCCTTTTCAAAGACTTACTGAAGTCCATTAGTTACAGAACAAGCAGCTTTAGCACAAACGAAGAGAACAGATGTAGGAAATCAAACTGCATGGTTTTGATGGAGGAATTTCTTCAGATTAATAAAGACCAAATACGTAAGGCAGGCAGAGCAGCAAGGAGGGCAGTGCAGGCATGGTGCAGCAGCAGAGACCCTCGTTGTGTGTCCTCCTTGTGCCACCGAAGGGCTGCCGGAGCGCTGAGCTTTTACAGGTCTCTCCCTGCCTGTTTGATGTATTTAGCTGCAGTGGGAAAGCTTGCAGGGGCCATGAAGAAACCACGCTGCATTAAAGAGATGCAGGAGTGGCTTGCAGCTGAAAGCAGCTCAGCACAGCTTTTCCAAGCCCAGCTGGGGAATTCCTTCTGTCTATGGGTCCCATGGCCCCAGGCACGGGTAGCAAGGGAAGAGGTGGAGCTGGGGTTTGCTTTGCGGGGTTTGGTTTTGGGAAACACCATCCAGTGGTGGTTCAGATCGAGCTCCTGTTTAATCTGAATCCTAGAGTTTAATAATAGCTTTGCACGTGTCTCACAGTGCCTTTTGCTTGAGCAGTGCAAAACATTTTTATATATATTAACAAATGTGGCTACTCAGAACCTCCAGAGATGAGAAACATGATCCCTGTTTCTAGTGAGTGAAACTAAGCAATCCCATTGATTTTGTATCATGATTTCTCTTGAGTTTTAGTGGGGAGGCACACACTGTACCTAAAGGCAGACTTTCTGTATTATAGCAGTAGTATCTGTGAGATAAAGACAGAATGTTTAATTCCCCAAATAATCTTTCCTTTTCTAATTAGTGAATCTGAAGACACAAAGAGTAATTGAAGGTCCATTCAAATGGTCCTAGGGGAGCATTGGCATCGTAGCAGGGGGACGCTGATGTGAGATGGTAGCACAGAGACCAGAGAATAAACGAGGGATTTGATCCACAGAGAAGGACAACACTGCAGACCTTCAGCATCTCTGACAGTCATTCTATGTAGTGCAAAGAACAGCCATTAATAATTATTTTATTGACCTAATCCTCAAGTACTCTAAATAAAACATAGTGCAAAGGAGGAAAAAGGAAGATATTTATGCTTCCTGTATGAGGCACCTAGAGCCTGTGCCTCTCCATTGCCTGTTTCTGTATATCTCTACTTGCATATTGCTGATTACCTAGCAGACTGCTAAAAGTGTCTTGGTTGTTGCATGGTTTTCAACATCAGAACATCTACTTCTTCAGTTTTGCTTGTAAAAATAATATTAACTAAAAAAACCTCAACCCAAAACATAGGGCATAAGTCCCTGCTTGTGTTGATGGGAAGGAATTTAGGGTAGGTAAGGAAATGTTGTCTAAATATTGGCCCATCTGACTTCTGGAATGTGTTTAATAAAGACATTTTTCATGATGGCACAGTCCAGTGTCCACTAAAGCCTTGACTGGATTTCTATTGACTGCAGTGTGCTTTGGATTGGGTCTTAAATGAATAAAATAAAATAAACATCTACTTCATCAGCTTGATGCATGTATATTTTGTTGAAAGGTTTCCACTAAATGGAGAGAGAGTTGTGAAGCTAAATCTCCAGGCATGACATCAAAGATTTGGCTAGAGAAACATATTTATTAAGGCTAAGCAGGACTTTAGCGAATGCAGTTTAAAAATAAAAGCATGGGTCTCGAAATGCAGCGCCAGCTCTCTGCTAATTCCCTCCTCCCTCATCACATATATTTTCCTTTAAGGAAAAACAAAACCTCGCAGACCACTTGTGTGGCACGTTATTTGCCGCCTGCAAATAGAAACAGGCATGTTACAGGCCTCCGAAAAATGCAGTTTGTAACTGTAAGACCAACTGACCCTCAACTGCGGTGGCACTTTGTGGCCCCCACATGCAAACAATCATCTATTGATTCCGAAGGCCTCCAGCTTCAAACCCACTCTTGTTTTCAAGAGGCTTCCAGTTGCAGGCAAGACACTGTCCTTGCTAATTCTTCCTGCCCGGAGGCTGCTCGGTATTTCTGCTGCTCGCTTGAAGTGTTATCAAAATAACGACGGCTTGCAAAGCAGAATTATTGAATGTTAGTTTTTCACTGTTTTGGAATAGAGGCAATGAACTCATAGTCGTACAAATGGGCTTTTATTACTGCCCTCTTTGCACATCTGCCAGGAAGAATATTGAGGAATATGATATGGGAAATACACAGCACCAGGAGGAGGGATGGAGTAGATCAGCCACCACTGCAATGTTTCCCAGGGCAAATTTCAGTGAATCAAAGGCCATCGAGGAAAGCTGCTTAAGCCTCTGTGTTCTCTATAAGCACATTACTGTATGTACGCCACAAACAAATCCGCTTTACGGACTACGGGGAAGAGAGGGAGGGATCCTACAGAATGAGACTCAAAAAGGAAATGCTCTCGAACCGTATCTCAGACCTTCATCACAACAGCAAAAAATTGCATTTCCATTGCCGCCTTCATTTCAAAGTTGCAAATACTCAGATCACTTTGGTATACCACCAAAGTGCGAGTGTAAGGCACGCAACAGTTGTGCAGCACATGCAACACTGTTACACCAGCGGTTTGGGGTGGGCTGCAATCATAGTATGTTGCCTTGGAAAAGGTGGCTTAGGCTGTGATAGGTAGGGATAAAACTCTTGACTGCACTCTCTCAGCCAAGGCAGCAGCTCATCTAGTCCAAGCAGAAAGGATTTGTGCTTTTGGTGGTACATTTATGTAGATTAATATCAACAAACTGAAAGTGCCTGAACGTTAGATGGGTACAGTCAGAGCTTGTGACCCAGGGTTTGGAGATGTGTATCTCAGGATGGAGATTCCATTGAGTCCTCTCCATGGACTGTAATTACTGACCTATCCCCTTATCATTAGCCTCTCTTATCCCAAAGGAAGCAGTCCTTAATCTCTACTACTGAATGAGACCGTGATGGAAAATGGTGCATTACTCCTAGTGTGAGTCACTGCGGCAACCTAGAGCATTGACTTGGCACAGACTCTGGGGAAGACGCAGGATCTGCTGAATCTCCACAATTCAAGTCACAACCCTCACTCCCTTGTGGCCTTTTTTCCAGGTTATTATAGGGCTTCACTTTACCAAGCATGTGATAAATTCAACACACAGGAAAAAAGAAAAGAACCTGGCTTTGCATAGAAGAGTTAATAGGTGAGCACTGAAGGAGAACACCTCATGGGCTAGGAAATATTAATTACTGCTTAGGGACATGAACTTCCTAACTGTTAAATACCTCCCAATAGATCCAATGAATGTTTTTGGTAGAAAATGGCAGCCCTTACTTTCCCCTGGAAGAGGCTTCCAACAAACGCACAAAATCAACAAACAACACAGTCTAAAGCAGAGGAGCTGTGGCTACATACAAAAAGCGAACCACAAGAGAATTTGCTTGTTTGTTTGATTGAATGTTACTGTATTAAAAACAACTGGACAAAGATTACAAGAGAAGTCCGGATGGTAATCTGAGCATCCTAATCTGACCAGCATGCAGATAGACCATGTAAAGAGAGAAGCCCCACAGATGAATACTGCCAGCTACTGCAGCCTTAACATCTTGTAATTTTATTGCACTACATTTCTCTTAAAAGTGGAAACTTCTTGAAATGAGTGATGAGTGCATGTCAGATGTCTTAAAAAAAAAAAAAAAAAAGAGTTACTTGTGATAGGGATGAGAAGAAACACTTATTGCACCCTGGAAATACATGAAAAAACCCAAGTTGAATACAATGGAAACCCCCTGTTTCGTATTTGTAGATATTGAAAAAAATTGAGTCATTCCCCAAATTTCTTGTTCCTGAGAGTGTTAGAAGCATTTGGGGTGTTATGGCATTGTTATGACATTGGGATCAATGTCTTCAGATGATAAATCAAGAGAAGGAGGCCTCAGTGAAGTGCTTTACTGGGAGGCTGTGGAAGAAATCAGCTCTCCCTGCAGTAACCCTGATGGTTTGTGTTTATAGGGCTCCTACAGCCCCTATAGCCTCCTATAGGAGGGGAGCAGCATGACCGAGCCTGCAATACAGACCTTTTCCCCTAAAGCTTGGCGTGCTCTGTGTATCATCATGTCTGCAAACGCTGGGAAGACAAGTCCTGCACTTCTGCACTCAGGAAGACACAGAGGTGTTGGGGAGGTATTAGTGTAAATGTCGGTGGTGTAAGGAGATATTGTTGACTGCACATGTAAATAAGCACAACAAAAATCTCTCACAAAATCAGTTTATAAGGGTCGGAAAGTCGGAGAAACTGTCCATGAGGGACCAGATGCTAAGTTAGACAAAATGGAGGTTGTGCTGTTTAAGCTACCTGGGCTTACAGAGAAGGTATGTATGGTCGGAATTTGAGCTCAGCAGCTAAAAAAAAGGGCTTTCACAGATTTTGAGTGACACGTAGGCTAGTATTCTCCAGTGTGACAGATACCACTCCCTTGAACTAAAATGTAGTTAAAAAACTCTTAGGTGAACACATTATTACTTTCCCCCAAGGACTTTCCAGGGACTATCCTTATCCTCCAGCCTGGATTTTGTTCCTTACAGTAAAATCACACTCCAGGACTGACCTGGTCTGTGTTCATCTCCAAGGGGAGCAATTACTGAGGCTTTCAGTTCATTTCCCACGTTTCACATCCCCTTGCTCTTTTGCCCTATAGGAAATGAGGTAGAGAAAGGAGGCTGCGACCAGCGTTACACATTGCTAAGGATAAACCAGCTTCCAGTCTACAGAAAAGTTGCTTTCCCCTAAGAACAGCTTTCTCACTCTGTATCATTCCTGCAATCATTGACTGACTTGTGTTGAAGGGATATGATGCCAAATCTCTGACACTGGATGCTGCTCAAGATGCAGGTTTTGATGGAGGGAATGTCAATGTAATTGGTTGCTGTAGTAATCCTACAGCATTTTTTTTTTTTCCTGGAAGGATCCCATTTCATCCCTGAAACTAACCTGACAGAATTTGTATAGTTTGTTTATTCTCAAAGACCAACGTTCAGAGGGGAAGAATGATGAAGCTACTGCAACAGGGATTCCCCAAAGAATTTGTGTTACAGAAACTGAAATGCAAAAGAAAAAAAAAAAAATGCATACACCCCTAGGCTTAGAATCATTCGTATCCTCAACAATCACCATGAAAATTAAGGAATACTTTATTTACTTAAACACTACAGACCATGGCACGTGGGAGGAAAAAACAAGTTCTGTCTGAACATTAATAGCCATGTTTGCAACTCAAAGTTTATTTTTCCTGCTTGGAGTGATATTTGTAATTTACTAAAAACCTGCATCTTAACAAGGCATACATTGATCTTCCAGCACTTTTTTTCGTCAGTGTTCCTTCCATAGTCTCTTCTTTTCTTTCTTTAACTGTTTCCCAAGTTCCCAAACAAGATGACATCAGTTCAGAAATAGGAGGCCTGAGCCCTTGCTACTTTTGGAGAGCAAAGTGTCTTAGCGCAGAAGTTGGAGAGGGAAGAAGACAAAAAGCCACAACTGAATGTCCAGGGATCCTGTGGTTATGACTTGTCTGCCTACTAAAAATGCTGTTCCTCATTTTCTGGTGTGTTCCTTGAAAGCATATCTGCTTGCGTTGGTGGGTCTCGACAGTCCAAGTTTAGGTCAGATATATTAGAAATGGAAAAGCCGTATTAGCTCAGCTAGCCCATCCTTCCAGCCATCCCAGAATAGGTCAATCCATTCATCCTTAAATGACTGGGCTTCCCCAGCTTCCCTGGGGGACACTATTTCAAAGTCTGATAGGTTTTCCTTGTACAAGCGTCTCCTGATGTTAGATTAATTTAGTTTTGGTTACTGAAGGGAAGGGCTTAAAAACTGTCATCTGATGTGGGAAGGACAGTGCTGTGGGTGCTTAATTTGAAAGAAGAGATTTTCTCAAGCTGCCAAGTATCTGCAGAAATGGGCTTTTAAAGGACCCTCAACTGGTCGAGCAAGGCACTAGGCACTTTTGAAAGGTTGTTTTTATACATGTATATATAGAGATGGACATAGATATGTAAATAGAAACACATGTATATGTAAGATAAACATTATGGGTTATTAAAAGCTGGTATCAGGACAGAACTTAGGCTGAAATGCTTGTCTGAAATGTTTCGGAGGGGTCATCTCCCCTGTCCTTTTGCCACGGGCTTGTCACTGCTTACAGGGGCAAATGAACGAGTCCCCTAAGTAGAACTGAACATGACACTTTGCTGTAAGTAAATAGGTTACATAGCCTCTTTTATGCTCTTTAACATCATACAGGAAGACTTAAATGTGGAAAGAGCTGTCTACAGCTATAATGAGCACCCTTCCAGGCTGTATATACGTGATGCCCTAGATTATCTAACTATTGGCTGTGTATGAGAATAATAGCTTTAATTATAACGGCACCAAAATCTCTTCTCAAGCTATGTGACACTTGCTGCAATGACAGCAGACATGCTTCTGAGACTGGGAAGATGCCGAAGGAAGCGGGAGGAATGGGCTGGCTCTGGCATTGCCCTCTTCAGACCGACAGCCTTTTAGGAAGGTTTGTGCCGAAAACAGTTTAGCAATATTGCTGCATAGCCCACATTACCACTGCTGTTTGTCTTCCTCTGCAGGCACTCGGTGCTGTTATTCCCTTGTCCTGGCTCCAACACACATTACTCACTGACCTCTTTTCAGTCTCCGTGGCTCTCTTCGTCAACGCAAGCTCTGCTGGCTTTAAGAAAACTGGCCCCAATTCCCCTTACTGGCCTTGACAAAGGAACTGGCAGTAGCTCAGCTCCATTTTTTTATCTGACCTTGATCCGATGTGTTACCTTCTCTCCAGAAATTAGCCCCTCGCTACTTGCCTATTAAGTGGCTAATTTATGTTGGGGACATAGTAATAATTAAAAATTAAAAAAAACTACTGCCCCCAAACAAATGTTACCTTCCTCTGATAGAGACAAGGATAGATTAAAGGGCTTGGGTATAAATATTATGCCGCTAATGTTTTAAATAAAGACATCAGGGCTACATGTAGGCTGAGAGAGAAGGGGGATTAGAGACACAACACATGCACAGCATCCTGACATATTTCATGGGACTGAGGGCCAGAGCCCATAATTTATCCAGCGCGGCGTGGCAAATGGATCTGCCAGCTGACCTGGTCAAGAAATATTTGCCAAAGATGATGCACGCACGTTGGAGGTGGCCACATTGGCACCGTGCTGATGGCTCCTGTTCAATACAAGCCCAAAGTCATGTGGGGTAAGGACGGCTACTGCACCTTCCCTCTGAAAAAGTGAGGGGCTCTTCTCTAGGAAATTAATTGGAGAAAAAAAGCATAAAGACATCCCCGAAGACTTTGGTGAGTTTTTCTCGTCAGTCTTTTTTTTCATCCTTTTGTCTTCAAAATTTTGTGTGGTTTTGAGAAAGAACAAGTAAATCTGCGTGAACTACATGGGACAGGCAGAAGGGAAACATTGTCCTTGGCTCTCATGCAACAGGGGAAAAAAAAAAAAAAAGGGCTTTAAGGAGCAAATTAAGTGATTTGTGTCCTCTTTTTATCCGTTAGGGATTCACTGAAGGTGGAGTGAAAAAAAACATTTACTGCCTTGCAAAGGGAGGCCAAAGAGAGAGGGCAAATGGTGTCTTCCTCTAAACGAGCAGGTTTTGAGCTCCCGGAGTTGCAGAGCACTGCAGTTTCCTCCTCCTAGTAAATGCAGATATAACTCCATCGATCTGACAATAATGTGACACAGCCTGTGGCTGTGATATTATTGTGATTTAAATACATGAAAAAAGGACTGCCACGGCCACTGAGAACAGACAATGTGATAGATGTGTATGTGAGAACAGACAGGTGGATAAATGGGCAGGGAGACAGAGCAACAAATAATATCCTCTAATCCCAAACTAGAACTGAAAAGCCGCAAGAGTGGCTTTGCCCTCTCTTTGAGCTCATTTCTCCTCCTGAAGTTCATCCTGAGGAAGCCATCAGGTTTCTTATTTCCCACCACCAATGCAGGGGAAATCTGCAATGACAAGCGCTTAGGCAGTTGGCAATGTTATTCTCTGGAAACTATAAAATACCGAAACCTTTTTTCTCAGCCATATGATTTCAGCTGACCAAAGACCTACAAAGAAGCAGGCCAGCACCAGAAGAAAGCCTGAGGCTGCTGCAAATAGCCAGGTCCCTCAGGATGGCCTGTAGACTCAAAATCAGTCCAACAAACGGGCTGTGGCACTCCAAAAAGTTCACGGCATCTCCATATCCTGAACCACACTGGTCTTAATACCAACCCCAGCTCATCAGAAATGCCCTCAGCACCCCAGGAACAGCTTAAACCCGACCATATGCAGCTCTCTGTGTGATCTCTCCACAAACAAGTGTTAATATTATGCTAAGACCCCATGTGTTCAGCAGACTCCTCATTCCTGTGGATGAACCAAACTTGAAGCTGTTAATTTTACAGATGCTGCTAAACCAGAACCTGAGTTATGAGAATCTCTAAACGTTAGCACAGCTGCATGCTTTTGCCCAGTCTTTGCAAATATCCCCTCTCTTTTTAATGGACTAGTAGGGGGTTCAGAGCCCAAACTCAAGTCAGGGGTCTCAGCAGGATCCCAGACTACTTTGTGTGTGAAGGACTTAAATGATACAATGTGGATTATTTTTTTTTTTCTTTTTTCTTTCACATAATTTGTTTCCAGCCTACATCCTCTGGTCTGGGTGGCACACAGACTTTCCCAAACACTTTTGCTCTCACTTGAGAATTTACTTACATGTGTTTAGAATATACTGATAGCTTTTGAGACAGAAAATGTAATCAAAACCAACCATAACCCATAGTAGCAAAAATCAAGTGCCTTTAGCTTATTTGCTTCCCCAGAAAAGTTGGGAAAAAACAGCTCTTGCACTTTCAAGTCACTGATGGAGAGTTGCCACCTACTACAGCATAGGGAAAGAGTCATAACATATCTAATATATTATCCCCAGTCCAGCACGTTATGGCTAATTAGTTGGAACATAAACAGCTGAAGTTAAAATGCCAGAGACAGACTTTGACTGCATAGCTGTGAGTTCAAACCACATTGCCATGTTTCAAAGAGCTTTGAAGCAATAAGGATTGAAGCAACGCAAACATTTTGTTGCCCTACAGACGAGGGGAGGATGAGGAAAATGACCTGAGATTACAACATTGCAGTTAACTTGTTGTCAGAATTTTTAACATATCAGGAAACCTCCTGATTTCAGTAAAGTTCTGCTGATTAAAGGATCTACAGATACATCAAAAGTGCAAGCTACCAGTTCATTAAACAGAAGTTGGGTTCATCCAAACCCTGGTTTCAAAGTTAAGCTGCTCTCTGTCTGCTTAACAGCAAGCAGAGACTCCTTTTTATTGAGAGACTAACACAACTTTATGATAGCACTAAACAGATACAACTGTCTCCTTATCTTATAGAAAAAAGGGTGCCTGCTGAAATGACTGCATTACTGGGTAGCTACTGTGTTTCCACAGAGCAGTAAACTCAAAGTTCAGATCAGTGCCATGCCGATAATGAGTCAATAGTAGTCATATATGAGCACAGATAATCAGGAGAGCAGGTAGACAGATAACGCTAAACTTTTATGGCCCTCTTCATTCAAATAGAGAGGAAACTGTAATGATTACAAAGAATCACATTAACAGCTAAAGAAAAGAATGGGAAGTCTCTGGCTGCTCTGGGGGTTTTGCTCCAGAGTCTCCCTGCTCCTGGAGCAAATCGCTCTGTCCCTGTATCTCAGTTTCCCTCCTGCAGTCAGGTGTTCCAAAGACAGCGCTCTATTGATCCTTGGCTCCTCCTGTAAGACCTTTCTCCAGGAGAAACCCGGAGGAAGGGTCAGGAAAGCCGTGTCGATACAGTGCTGCTGATCCCATCACTCAGAGATGCGGAGTGGGAGTTGGTGCTCCCAGACTGGCTGGTCCCTCTGCGTTACCTGGTTGAGTGCAGAGAAAAGCATCTCAGAAGCGCAATCCCCCTATCCCAGTTAGCCAGGAGAAAATGGGGAGCAAATAAGTCCATCTGGACTCCAAGCACCTTCTAGCACCTTCAGCCATTTCACTTCACCCACATCGGCAGCACCCATTCCCCCATGAATGCAGATGAAACCTACTGCCGGAATTACAGCTTTTACCCCCCAAAATGGGAAATGTGAGTTTAACCCACCCTCAGTCTCAGGGGGACCTAAACTTGCCGCATCCCCAAAGAGTGCTTAGAGCATGCAGTGAGTTTTCTCTGTGCTCTGCCAGCACTCAGAGGCAGTCAGAGAGGGAGCAGCTCAGCTCTAAAAGCTGTAGTGCTGTGGTGAGGCGTCCTCAGAGCATCCTGCCAATACAATTCATTTATCACCCAGGCAGAACAAACCTGCCTTGAAAGCACCTCGTTGCCTCCTTTCCAGAGAGCAGAGTGGGACTCATCAGACTGAACATGGCTGCCTACAAGTGGAAACACTGATTTCTGAGCAAGTCCTTTATCAATAGCAGAAATTAGTCATTACAGCCAATGGAGTTTAAGGGGCAACTCAGCCCAACCTAAAGGAGATGCTTTTGGATGAGCGATGCCACTGCCTGCATTGATCAAGCTGCACCGACCCCTTCCTCATCCACCTTTCTCACACCATGCTGGGCTGGTCGGGTCAGTGGTTCTGGGTTTGAGTCCGTTTGCACAGCGCAATATCTACGAGTGCTGCATTTTAGGTGTTGCAACTGTCCATCGCTCTCGTGTGGCGTCAGCAGAAATATGCAATGCAAATGAATTAGCCAGAATCCTACATCCTTCCACCTGCAACACAGCCCTATTAAATGGTGCACACATCACCCTCCTTCCTCACGTCTGTGCCGGCTGCAAATTTATGGCACTCACGGGAGGACAACACTGTCTCTATTATCCCCTTCCTCTTCCCTGTGCCTGTTGCAACGCGTGGTATTTGCCTCACACTCCCTGTACGCAGCAGAAAGGGCAGCAGGGCTTGAGATATGTCGCAGCAGCCTACAAAAAGGTCTTTCTGCTTTAAACACGCTTGGTGGAGAATGAGGGTGTGATTCTCATCTCTAGCGTGGCACCTTGAAACAGGAGTAAATTCCTTGCAACCAGGGGGATGAGATGAAAACGAGCCTGGGAGACCGGGGCTGTCTGCTTGATTGATTTATTGCATCAAAATTTAAGCTTTCAAAGCTCTTTTTCTTTTCCCTTCATTTTTGGTTTTACCTGCTAAAGGGTAGTCGCTCCAGACTAAAATAATCGTAATCATCATAAAAGGAGTCAAGCTGCTTCTCCCCTAAATGAGTTCATTTTCTTGGATTCCTCTCTTATAGTAGGACGATTGAAGCAGGGCAGATAAAAGCTGGAGGCTGCGAACAGAGAGGGTAAAGCCACCCACACATTGTAATAACAACCAGTATTTTAAATCTGGCACTACCTTTGGAAACATTTACGGTCTTAAAACATAATTATAAAGATACGGGGGTGGGGGGGCGGTGGGAAGAAAGACACACACACTGAAAAGAAGAAAAATGAGTGAAACAACTGTTTAATTTCTTGCTGTCATTAATACCAGAGTATTAAATAAAATCTCCCAGATGAATAAAATGACTCTGTTGAGACAAAAACAAAATTCCACTGGACTGGCCCTGGTTTTTGCAAATAGCAATATGTGTATGCAAAGGAATTCCTTGTCCCTGAAAATGTTTACAACTCAGAAATAATTGAAATCAGAAGCCAATCCTTTCCACAAAAAAGAGGCTTTTTCTTCTGCATTTGTTTCTTCCCTTCTCTTTCGCCTTCTCTCCCTCTCCATTTCTGAAGGTAAGACTCCCTGTAATTTTAACCCTTTACAGCTCAGATCAAGGAGAAAAGCAGAATTGCCTTACAGATGTGCCAGGTTTTCCCCAAACGATTTGAACAATAACAAATCTCTCTGCCTAGGTCAAGAAGAAAGGGGTGGTAATTCACTTCATCTTTGTTATGTCATGTTTTTCAAACAAAGATCTCAAAACATTTTACAGATTTTAGTGAATCAAACCTCAAACGGCCTCTGAAAGAGAGAACAGTACCAACATTCCCCATCTGCAGTTGTTATAATCACTTCTTTACAGATCATAATTAGAAACAATTGAAAGGTAGATGGAAAAAAACTCCCACTAGAAGAAAAAAAAAACATCCTGGTGACTCCTGTTTTGCTTTGTTTTTCACAATATAAGGACTGTACAGTCCAAATTCCCCTCATTTTCCTTTCCTCTTCCTTTATGTGCACAATTGGTTAAGTTATGGTCGAGGATTAAAAAATACTTTCATTCCCTGACTCATTTGGTCTTCAGACTCCCATCAGGACATGAGTAGAAGTGCTCATGAGTAATAGAACTGGTGGCGACCTTCTGCTGCGTCTGCAGGGGATTCGAGAGCAGGTCTTCCCAGTTAATTCTTACTAGGGTCCACTCTTCCATTTTAAACACACAGAAACTAGACAGTCTCACTTGTGCATTTTTGGGTTGCTCAGAAACAAGTTAGTTATATGCTGAGACAATGCAATAAGTATTTTATTTTTCATTAAACTGTGTTTCTTACTTCTTTTACTTCTTTTTAGATATACATGTTTTCTATTTGGAACACCAAATGAAGCTTTAATTTTATTTTTTTACATTTTTCATTGGAGGTGCTTTATTTTCAGATAAAGAAACCTAATGTGAAGAATGGGACTTCTGACCAGCAGCAAGCCCTAGGAGGCTTCTTGCAGGACCAGCTGCTTCAGTTGTTAAACTGTGTTGATATATTCTTACAAAAAACATTGCCTGTTGTTTTTTTTTTTTTGGGGGGGGTGGTGTTGTTTTTTTTTTAGAGGCATGCCATAGAAAATAGAGTACTATATGTTAATTCTGATCTATACTGAAGCTTCCAGTTTGTACAAGGGGGAGAGGGGGAGCCTGCTGTAGCCATTTTCCTTTATATATCTTCCCCAGGTGCTTGAAAGTGAAAGGCAAACTTGGGCAGCTGAAGATGTTTTATTCTATTTCTTCCTCAAAACCACCTAATGTGACTAAAAGGGTAACATCAACTGTGCTCCCTCTGCTTCTTGGAGGTGGCATTAGGAGAAGGCAGGTTATCAAAGTAGTCCTTGGAGACACCTCCCATCACATTGCTTCTCCCACATCCATGAAATCACCAAAGGATTTTACCAAAGATAGACTTTAACTCCTCAGAAAAGGAAGTCCTTTGACTGACTAATCAGTTCAGAGAAACACATAAACATCCAAACCCTGCTTGGCTGTCACACATAACAGGGCAATGGGACATTGGCACCACCGGATTCAACTTCACAAAGAAGTACTTGAACCATTCAGTGCTCTAGATATGATCATTTATGGACTAAGTTGTCCAGGTGAACGACTACATCTTTCATCATTGGTAGAGGACAACTTTTCTAATAAAGCAGATGTCTGTACTCTCTGATGTACCCACACTAAAAACTGCAGGCTGTGTATGCCATGTGTGTTTGTGGTCTCATCCTTAGCAAGGGAAAAAAACCCACCTGTTTTGTGGATTGTCTTCATGAATATGTTTACTGTGTCCTTGAAAGTATCTCCATTTGATGACCATCAGATTTCAAGAAGAGGTATTTTACATATTTGCAATAATTTTGGATCGCACACTTTCTTGGAGTTTCGTAATTTACATGGGTCCTCTTTTTTCATCTGAGAAGATTGCAATGATCATTTGTGGTCTTTTTCTCAGTGCTCATTTAACCAGTATTTCAAATTATAATAGTCATTCAGTGAAAACAATTTGTCTAGAAATGCAGAAGGGAAAAAGGGCACTGGCACTTCTTGCCTCCTAATTTAAATGAGGGCATTTCTTGCTTTGCCTAAAATAGGATCCATCCCTCATTTCCAGTTACCGCTGGACTCTGAACCTCAGCCGCCCCAGCTGCAAGCTGCCCAGAGACGGTCTTCACAGGCAGGAAGAAAGCAGGGGTAATACCTCGGGAGCGTGATCCTGGCTCTGTGCATGGCTTTTGGGCCGGACTCGCAGTCCCAAGAAGAGCAGTTGGGGGGCTGGTGGTGGTGTGAGACATCTCTGACAATCTGCACACCAACAACTATAAAATATCCAAGGTGTCAGAGTTACTGCACCACTTTTAAGTATTTTAATTAATTAGTCAATTAATTAGCACTCTCAAAGCAATGTCAGCTGGAAAGGGATAGCGTGTAAGCATAAACTAGACTGTGATTTGTTCCGATTCAGTCTGGTTTCGGGGCATGTGAGATTTTCCAATAAGATCAGGTCATGCGTGTCTTTGTCCATGAAGACTGAGAGTGGCAGTACAGCAGCAAGGCAGCAGCCTGTTGTAAGATCAGTGTGTGGCTCTGTCTCATAAGATTGTACTGAAAACTGCTTAAGATGAGGTTAATTTGTAGTGAGAAGACACAAAACTATAGGTCTGTGGATTTCTTTTACCCACCTTGAACTGTATTCAATACTTAGCGACTGCCTACCTTTAAATTACTACATACAACTAAATGGAGATGGCACATACCATCATATATATTTTTAGCGTCATTAAACATCATGTAGCAATTTCAGTCTGTTAAATAGGCCTGGGATCCGCAAAGATGCTGGCATCTATATTGCTGCCCACTTCTGAAAGTGAAATGGTGCTAATGATACCCAAAACAGCAGTGGAAAATGTATGCTATTTTATGACACAGTCACCGATAGACAGGAATGACCTTCAGATGTAATGACTGTATATTTAAGTGCCTACATTTCCCCAGATGCTTGCTCCAAATAACAACAGACATTAAGACAGGGTCAAAATGGGCTGAATTGCAAAAGTACCATATTTAGTGTAGAGTCTTGAGGCGGATATGTGATATTTCAGTCATATCTGATAATACCTGGCTCAGGTCTGTGTAGCCTCTTAGATCTGCAAAAATCCCTATCTAATGTCCCTTTAGGTAGCATTTGCTGCTGAACAGCCTCTTACTGCCTCCAAAATGTGGTGCTAATTAACGTGAACCAAGTTACAATATGTGCTAAAGATTCCAGCTTTGTTACTTATTTAATGAGCTTCGTGGGATTTGAACATGAGGCTCAAAGTAACAGGGGAAACCTCATAATTAGTTTCAATTAGAAGAAGTTCCTACGCATTACAACTATTTGATAAACTGCAGAGGGAAAAAGAACTACTGAACAGATACAAATCACTAGCTTTGTTTCATTTGTTATTATACTTATTTTCTTCTTAATTAGTGCTGATTGGCTTATGATCCTAATTAATGCAAAGGAATTTGGAATGGTATACAATGGTATGGCTTAGAAGATGCCAGAGTGTACAACTGCTAAATTATTGCTAATTGTTATTTACACGAGGACAGGAAGACTAAGTAATGTGCTGCCTAATTAGCATTAAAGATATGGTTTCCATTTCCAAATTAAACGAAGGCAAATGGGATAAAATCGTTACGGTTACCAAAAAAACCCTCATCCTTCTCTCTGAAAGTCAATAGTTGCATTGCCAACAATTTTTTTTAAAAGAAACAACCGAAACCAGCCAAGAAATAAAAGACCTTCAAGAAAATGTAGACGCTTAATCCAAAGTGGACACTGTTAAAACCTTTTCAGCTGCCACTTCAGAATGTTTAAAGTTATATCCATTACAGGGATATATTACTAGCAGCAAGCACTGTGCCAATCTTAATTAGGGAAGACCGTAACTATTTTAGCAGTTAGTACAGGTGTGCCCAGCCTATAGAAAAGCTCTGCTCCAGTGGTTACAAAGAGCCGGTGTCTTCAGTTACTCCCTTCAGAGCTACGCAGGAAAGCGTCTAACCCTGAAACACCAGAAAACTCAGACAAAATTCCTGAATTTTATCCTGGCTTGGCCACTGACTCACTGGTTGGCCTTTGTAGTCACTTCACCTCTGCTTCATCTTCCTCACGGGCAAAGCAAGGCAAGAAATAGTCTCTTTGATAAATCCATTGGCACTGATAAAGCACTTGTCAATATAGCAGATTTACACACCCATTTCACAAGGTCTCTACAAGAATTACTTAATTCTTTGAATACATAAAATGCTGTGTCAGTGTCATGGTAATTATCTCACTTTTTTATTTTTTATCACTAAACATTGAAAACAAGATTAAAAGTCTCAACATTAAGGTTTGTGGAAAACTTATTATATGAGAAAGGAAAAAAACCAAGGCATTTAAAGAAAACTCCAAATTTGTTTTTCTTTCTGTATATAAGTTTTGACGGGTCTCAAACAACAAAATGTGCTGTGGCTGTTGCAGGACTTCTGTTTGCACTGCGATTTCTGCAAAAATAGACATTTTAGAACTTTAATGCTTTTGTGTTTGTTTGTTTCTTTTCCTGCTCTCCTGTACCTTGGTGCCAAGGGAATAGCCAGGATGATCTAATAGGGGTTTTCTATCTCTAATTTCCATGATTTGATGAAAAACTATATTCTGCACACTTCTCAGCCCCATATACAAACATTATTCTTGGCCACTAGTCTGTGTTTAAGGATGTCATTCACTTCTCAGGGTTTCTAAAGGTTACATTTTTATACATACATAAGCATGCATATATTTGGTCTATAGTACCTCCATGTCAATTTTCTTTTTTGAAATAATTTGAAATAAAAAAAAAAATCAACCCAAAATATCTTAAAATGGGGGAGACTGTAGATATTGGATGTTTTCTGACCAAATACTTTTATACACATACACATCTATGTTATAAAATTGCAGACATAGAAACCAGGACACTGCCTGTGCTTGTCTGAGTTGCCGTGTTCCAGATTGCTTCAGGGCTCAGAGAGTTTGTGCTTCGCTGCCAGCAAGGGGCCTTTCATTTACCAGATCAATGCAGATAACTCACCACAGCCCTGCAGTATTGCTGAATGAAGATGCAGGCTTGTGCATGAAAAATACACAGTTTTCCTGAA
This sequence comes from Astur gentilis, assembly GCF_929443795.1. Taxonomy (NCBI): domain Eukaryota; kingdom Metazoa; phylum Chordata; class Aves; order Accipitriformes; family Accipitridae; genus Astur; species Astur gentilis. Next base: position 84,325,466 of record NC_064919.1, on the reverse strand, counting down.
GAAAAATGAGCACTGAAATCTGAGCAACAGACATTTCTGTGACCAGGCTGCACTTAAGGCTCCAATCCAGCAACACAGACTGAGTCCACTTGGGCTTCGTTCTCACTTACGTGAAGTCCCCTTTCAAATTATAAAAGAGGCATTTTCCCCTATTGGGGTTTTAGACTGCCAAACCTATCAAAACAGGACTTGCTGGAAATGGGAACTCAGCCCGCAGCCTTTACCGATGCCACTTACATGCTTGAAGTTGAATTTGTGCTTAAGTCGCTTGCTGAATCCTGAAGGCCTTTCAAAGATTTCTTTTTTGTCTTGAGCGGTGTTCACAGCCTTTCATCCTCACCGTAACTCACCCCATGTTGCCTGCCCGCACACAGCTCCTTCCCTCCTTTTGACCGGCTCCTCTCCTCCTCCTGAGCTCCCTCATCACCCTTTCGCGCCTGCTGTAGCCACCACGTGCCACCCCAGACACAGCCATGGTGGCATTGAAGTGATGGGTGACACCAGCATCATGTGCATGGCCGAGGATCCACCAAGAAAGATGGCAGCATATTGGCTGCTGCACCTTTGCCTGGGCCATCACCTCCCATTTCAACGATGTTTTTTCCCAGGTGAGCCATTCTAACATACTGCAGAACTACACCACGTTGCAGGCTCCCACCTTTCAGGCTTTGGCTGTCTTCTACATGTGTTTTCTGGCTCACCTCTCTGCTGCCATATTGATATTGTTTAACCTCACTCACCTCTAGGTCTTTCCAAGTACAACTCCTGCTCTATGCCTTGCAAATGCCCTCAGAAACCTTCCTAGCTTCGCCTTTGTGCCGAGGACTCCCAACCAGGCTCTGCCCTGCTGTAAAAATTCACCATATTTCAGCTCCCCACCTGCACACCCCTGTGCTTCAGCAGACCTCCGTACCCCCACCAAAGCCTCAAGGTCTTGCGGGACGTGCAAACGTGTTGAAGACAGACTTGTTAGCTGGCCTAAACTCCAGCCCGCCACGACATTGCTGGGGAAGGAGGAACAGCATTGGGCATCCCTTAGCCCCAGATGAAGCAGGGTGTCCCCAGCAATGTGCCTTCCAGCATGATCTGCTGGCATACAGGACCTCACACGCTGGCTCTCCTCGACATGATCCCTCACCTTGTCTCCTTGAGGAAGACCATGGCAGAGGCACAACGGGAGGCAGCAGCAGGGCTCCACACCTTGCCGGTGCCGCAGGTGAGGTTCAGCACATTTTCAATTCCCCTTTAATTGTCGTCTTGGCCTGGCTACTGAACAACTGGGGTTTTTCTCAATGGATTTTGCCAAGTTGGAATTTTTTTATGGTCCGGTTTAAAGCATCATCTGGCTGTGAGTGAAATTAATGGTTGTTGTATTATTCATTTCACCTGGAGCAAGAAGAGCTCTATATATTTACCCAGGACCTGATACTAGCACTTACCACAGGAGCATCTGAGAGCCTTCGGAGTCCTATGCTTGTTATCTTTGGTTCAGTCAATTGACCGACATTCAGGAGTAGAGCAGAAAAACTCTACGTTCTTCATTTATCGGCTGGGGGAGAAAAAAAGCCTCGGGAACAATGTGGATTAAAGGAGACATTTAAATTTGGAGGACATTTCCTGAGCATTATAAGAAATTTAGATAAGGTCACATTCAAGAACTCCTTGAATATATATCTTTCAAATAATTTCTACCTCTCCAATGACACACTGACAACATTAATAAAAATCAGAGGCTGTGAACTAAAATCAGAATCTGCCTCAAACTTACGAATTTTCAATTCACAGAGCACTGCATGCAGATAGCTTGCTGGACTCGATGCCTTAAGCTAAAAATCAACTTCATATTCCCCCTCCCAGGCTGCTGCAGTTATCATAAAGTTGTTCCCATCCAATGGCTACAAAAGCAGCCTCTGGAAAATGAGAATATTGCCGTTCCTGTCGCTAGTGGAGTTGATCCTGTTACAAGAATAGCATGAAACAGGCACTAATTCTTTGAACTCTTTTCTCAGTCCTTGAAGTAAGGGTCGAGGCAGGCTGGCTGTAGAGCAGTGTGGATGCTTCTTCTGTTATGAATTTACTGTCCTTGCTGAAGAGAAAAAATACCGCATCCAGTGCTTTTCTTCTCATCATTAAGGTCAATTACCTTTTCACTAAACACACAGGAGAGCTTTGGAGGGGGCCACTTGAATTTGCACTTAGGAATTTATCTTGGATAGACTTGCAGATAAAGTAAACCACTACTCATATTTTATCAAACACTGTGATTTTAAAAACAGGCATCATGAAAGTACTTAGTTTCCCCCTGTTTTTTATCAGGATTTGTTGACCTTGTGCATAGGAAGGCTCGAGGACTCACTTCACCACTGTGAAAATCTGTGACCGACTCAGCACAGTTTATTTTCCTGGAAAATAAAGGGAAGATCTGAATTCAAGACTCCAGACCTGCCTGGCACAGATGACTCTGTTTCTCACATTATCAGCTCTGAGTGAGGCCAGCCAGTCTTGGCAAAGGGTAGAGGCAGAAGAGAAGGACCTGCAATAAGAGGCAAATTTCTAACAGTGGAGATTTACTGGAAGGGTATATCCTCCACAGCCTGGCACTTTTATACCCTACCGGACTATCGCCTCCCATTCAACACCAAGCTAAGAGACTTCATTTAAATAGTAACCAAGAGTCACTTTTTCCTGTGCATTTGGGTGATGGGTTTGGTTTGTGCGTTGCAGTAGGTCACCGCAGATGATCCTAACAACCTCTTCAGTCAGCGAACCTCAGACCCAGATGCCCTGAGGACAGTCCCAGCAGCAAATGCTCAACTTGATGCCTTCTCATAAATAACATCAAGGTTAACTGAAGTCACATGTGCGGACACCAAATCAGAAACCAAACACTGAAATAAACACCAAGTTCTTGATGAATAGTAGTTATTTATATATATATTCTCTGATAGGGATCTGGACCAGCTGTGACCAAGTCTGTACAGAAAGACATTAACACCTTTCCACCTCTCAGGAAACACAGTAAAACCCACAGTGGAATGGTACAAGGTAAGAACCACTTGTTTGCAAGCTATCTGATAGCAAATCAACCTCTGTATATCCATTGTCTAGGCAAAACCCCAATAAATCCCTTGGAGAAAGTATCTCTGATAAAAACATCAGTCACCCCAAAAGGAAAAGGAATGTACTGACTTGGTCCTGGTACATGATTAGAAGCAATAAGGTATCTATGAGGAAGGCTGCCGCGAAGAAATAATATATACAACACACACACACAGATGATGTATTTAAGAACCACAGGAAAAAAAAAAAAAAAAAAAAAGTAGAAATATGCAGAACGCATGCTACTCTTGACTCATAATGCACAAGGGCCTTGAGATCTACAGAGGAGAAGTGCCACAGCAGAACAAAGTCTCGTTTTATTACCACAATTATTGATCCAATGAGTGCTTTTTTTAAAGCAGCACATGGCCATTTTCCTCATCTTTTGCTGGTAACCAAATCATCCCCCTCCTTCTTACCCTCAGTTTTACTGTTATTGGCTTTAAATTAAGTCAGCAAAACGATGGCATTTTTTTGCAGTCTAACTGGTTAAATACTGAAGCATAAAATGAACGGTGTCAAATCATATCCTCAAAGCTGATTAAAAGTAATCCTGCAGATGCTAAATATGGATTACCACAGCAATTACTGAAAATTCATAACCTTGCTAAAAAGGCATTCTGATGGAGTTCTGCAGCATGCCGTAGTTAAGGGCTGTTTACTTTTTAAAAACAATTTGCAGTATAAGTTGTGGAAACCTGGTCTTATGCAAGCTTGATCCAGTTCTGAATATAAAATTGTTTGTGGCTGTTGAGAGCTCTCTCCTGATATCCAATACCACCACAAACAGTGTTTTGGCTATCTCTATCTGCTATTGGACCAACTCTGACTCGCATTATGTTCTCATTATATCTTTTTTACAGTTAAAAAGGTTTGAAATCTATTTCATTCCTAATCTAAGGCCATTTCATACTATATGTCACTCTAGAGCAAAGACACTTATGGCATTAAGGTCTGTATGTTCAAGCCTGTCTACTACACAGAGTTTATTTAGCATTGTTACACCCTACCACCAGTGATAATCTGATGAGCAAGAATCTGGCAGTTTTAACCCACAGCCTCTAAATAATATATGTGAACACAGTAATTATGAAAAGCTTTCCATATCCCCTCTTTAATATAGATTTAGGACTGTTTTCAGTGACAGTTAAATCTGTGCTGAGCTTCGGCAAATTCTTATATTGGCAACTCTGCTACAACTGTCATCCTCACCAAACATCAGTGGTTAAAGTTGTCTTTTCCACGGCTGAGCTCAGATGGAAAGAGAACATTGTCTCCCAGCTTCAGAAATGTAGAGAAAACAGAAGGGGAATGGATAAGTGCTCCTCTGTATTTTGCTGACCTATCTGGAAATGCAACTCTGTTGACAACAGCAGAGAACTATGAATGTAACTACAGCAGACTGTTGCTGTCTTCCTGCAGTTCATTTTTTCTAGACTGAAGACTTATGATTTTGGAGTTCACTGTATTTTGTTTAAGTGGATAAAGTTCTTAAGTATTTTTTTCAATACATGAGGAGATGTTATAGCTGTAGACTTTTTTCTTATCATCTCCGCTTAACCTGAAGAAACAGCAGAAATGAATAAGAACGCATGCAGAAAACAGTGCTTCAGTTCACCTTACAGAGTTCCCAGGTAAGAACATTAGAGGATGGAAGCACAGAGATTAAATAATTCGATCTAAAGTTTGGTTAAGGTTAACACATTCTACCCTTCCTTCTCCTAGTGACTTGAAGGCAAATGGGATACATTTGCAAGTTTTGAAATCAGATGCCTCGATTACTTTTCCATTCCCTGATAAGCGAAATGTTACTCTACATATGGGGGAAACTGATTACGAAGGTACAAATACTTTGCCCTTATCTAGCATCAGTCCATGGATGTCATATTGAAACGTGATCCCTCTACATAAGTCTGATAATATCAAAGCAAACAAGAAAGAAATATGTTTCAGCTGATAAAACCATCCTTCCTGTAACAACAAATGAATTTCATGAATCATATGCTTAAAAAAAAAAAGAGACAGAGAGTTCTAGCCTAAGTATTTCTTCTCACACTTGCTGCACTCTCCTACTGCCCACTGGCTGCCATTACATGCTCCCAGTGGATTAGGTTGGTGGTGGTCCCAGTCCCACCAGCAACCACAGTGACAAATAAGCTTTTTGCTCACTTCCACCAGCTCAGATTCCCAAGGAGATCGGTCACTAATAAGAACTTGCAATACAGGCTTTAAGGAGGGAAGATCCAAAATCGCCCTCCTTAAGCAAGATCTGTGCTTCTCTCTATACTCTTCCAAAGGCACTAATAAATTTGAGACCTGAGGACTTATTGTCGCCTCCTACTCTCTTCAGTCTGTGCTCAGTCTCCACTAAACAAAAGATGCAAAGCTAATGAAGTTAAAAAGTTAACTTAGATTTTTTCCAGTCTGCTGATGTATTGCCTCAAAAGAGTTATCTTTTGTGCGTGTGCCTGTTGAGGGAAGAGGAAAGGCTTTTAATTATATCTGAAAAGGATTATCCCCATCTCTACAGAAGGGCTCTTGACGTTTTTTGAAGACTAGGCATCTTCTGTTGCACTAGCAATGGAGCGTGTATGACAGAAACAGAGCGTGTTGCCTTTCCTAGTTGGTAAAATGACCCATGCTGCTAATGGCAAAGCCCTCAAAGCTTTCTGTTTAGCAGGATCCTACACAAATACAGATCAATAGCTTCAATTTGATTCTCACCAGTCCATCTGTAAAAACAGTATCATTCATATGTCTGCTGTCAACACAATCGCTCTCTCTGATCCAAACAATTTGCTGTTTGTTCCTATTTGTTCAGAAAAAAACCCTCTGAACATTCAGATTAATCTGAAAAAGCTACTCTTTTTCAAACTACTCTGTGCTTGATAATACTTTTGCCCTATCTTCTATGCATTAGAGAGCAGTTACCACACAGAAATGCAGTTATTCTTTCTTCTCTTTTACAAAAAAAGCATGGAGTGACTTTGAATGTTTCCTTCACTAATAGTGACTTTAAGCTAAATAGTAGATAGATTTTAATATAGAATACAGGTACTTCTTCTGGATGGTAAGAGCACTCTTTACCATGCTGGAGATAATGCTGGAACACTATAAGGTGTTTAAGGAGAAAAGAACATAGAAAGAACGATGGAAGTTTTGATTTGCAGGGAAACTTTACATGGATTACTTAAGCCCAAGTAAATGATGACTAAAACTAGAGATGATAACAATCTGCAGGTGTTTGATGGAGACAGACATAGAGGAAGAGGGTTTTTTAGGGTCATCCAAAGGGTAAAAGTAGCAGCAGTGCTAGATGGACAAGATAAATTAATAGGTTTTCTCCACCTCTAATGACTATGATTCTATTATATTAAAACAGAGGAAAAGCTACAGAGAAATACTGAACCCATTTCTAATCCAGACCTTCGCTGACAGATTAAATAGTACAGTAGATTGTAATTTCTTCTTTTGTAGTCAAATGTTAATTAGATTCCTTGCAGCTGTCTGTATATCCTTCTGAGTTGGCTGATGAGCACATTAACAATGTGAGCTGATTCAAGAGTAGAACGAAACTTCCTTATGAAGGATAATGACACATTTGAAGCACAGACCGGTCGCACCGAAATACAAAACCCACTAGTACGCAGTGGCTCTGTTGCATATTTTATACCATGTGCACATGGCTTTGCTGCACTGGCAGGCTCCAAAGAATCTATGAATCTCAGCTCCTCCACCAATGCAGCTATCGAGCATTATAAAACAGAGAAACTGGAAGCTAATAGATAATTTTTTCCATCTTTTGCAGCTAGTCATAGGATATAGAAAAGTCACTTGACACTTCTAAACCTTCCTCACACGTCTGTAAAATGAGGAAACCTTACTTCTTGTGTTAGTTTATTGTTGGTAAAACCTCAGAGTGTCCTTGGCTGAATATTACTGAGGTGCAAACTATTATGCCACTATATCAGTGTCAGTTCCATTCATTCCCAGGCATTTTGTCATTTTTCTGGACCTTTAGCCAAGTAATAAACTGGAGATGGAGGTCTCTGTCCAATTACCTTGTCCTAGAATTGTCTTGAAAACAGTTCTTTTACAATCAGTTTTGTTTCAATTATATTTAAGGTAAGAATTAAAGTTCAAATTCAAAACAAAACAATAAGTTGAATTCTTCTCAGAGACAAATTAATAAAATACTAGGAATGGGTTTAAAATTCAACTTTGGGTTCCTTCTTTTAGAATAAATTATCTGAAATCACTGCTTAAACATGTAAGCCATCCACCTAAATCCTAGGGCCAGGATTTTGACATATAACTTTCCACTGAAATGAATGAAACTTCGTGCCTAAATAAGTGCTCTGCTTGGCTTTGAAAAATCTACCTTTTCTTTTAAAACCTAGCACAGTATTTACGTAACAGACTGAAACAGATCTAGTTGTAACTGTAAATTTAGAATAAATGACGTATATATTAAAAATTTGGGACACGACTTTTAAAACATCCACAATGTGCTCATAAATAGCCATGAAAACAAATTAGGGCAGATAGGTGAGCTGATATCACCTTCAACTCAACAAAATAGATACCCTGTTGCCATCATTACCACTTGCAGTTTAATTTGCCAGCAGTTATTTTGGGGGGTACTGCCTAAAAACATTCTTCAAAGAGTGAATAGTGCAGCAGTTACATTACTTTCCGTAAGTCTGATGTTTTGTCCTTTTGAAATAATGAAATTAGACCTCAGGTCTGAAAAATGATCCTGTAGTGGAAGGAGAATGGAATATTTGATCTAATAAGTCCTATGATTCTTACTTATGATCTAATTGCCAGCCAAATTCTTCTTTAAAATCAAATGCAGTTTTTTTCATTACATCAAAAAATTACTTGAAATGTGACTCTTCAAGAGGAAAAAAATTTTATTTTTGCACTTGCTGATGCAGCCTCTGCTTGAGCACTGTTCTTGCGATAACCACATAAAGCATTCCTGTTCAAAGGTTCTGTTATTGTCAAGGAGATGAATTATAAAACAACTTTATATTGTGCAATCTGCAGATTTTATTGACAAAGGTGTCAGGAGCAGAAGAACTGGGAGTCTCTCTGCTTGTCATGGGATAAATAAGAGGATCTTCAGAGCTCTTAGCTTTATTCAATTTGTTTAGATACATGTTGACTGTGAGCATTGATTCGATGCGAGACCGGTTATGGATTTTTAGGTAGGTACATACACAGTGGGGAGTAATAGATGGCTCTAAAGTGAGTACAAGGCTGCAATTCACTTGGGAGGCTGCAGAGATCATGCAAGTCCAGCTGTATAAGCATGCTGGATCAAGGGCAGACGGGTCCGATCCTCCAACAGAAGTGTTTTCTCCTCCCACTCAAGTAACAAAATATTGCTTGATCTCTTCTCCCATGGGGGAACATCGTGACAGGTCATATTTGTGCTCTAGAGGGTCTCCATTCATAGCCCTTCATTATTTAAAGCTTAGCTTCCCACCCACATTGCCACAAACAGCAAAAATGTAAGCTGCTGAGTAACAGAATCACAAAATACCAGCTAATTTGCTGGCTAAGGCATGCCAGAGCATGAGACTAACACAACACTTTGCTCTTCAATTATCTGGTTTCTGCTACAACACGATGTCTTTTCGTCATTCGTATGCCACCTAGCCAGTCTGCAATTTCCCTGGAGACACGGGTTTTGCCTTCATATCTGTCTAAAAAGTACTAGCTTGCTGAAGGCATGCTACAAAGCAGGTGCGGTTAATGTGAATGTCCAAGTGAAAAACATGATCCTAAGCTCTCATCCCACATTATCATGATTAAACCTAGCCCTGAAAACTCTTCATGCCTTCAGGCAGAAATACCCTTGGGAGTCATCTCACTGGAAGCCCAAACCCAGTGTGGGTTTTCATAAGCAAGTGAAAGTCAATGTAAAAGTCAATGGGAATAATTTGCTAGGATGGTGGCTGAACGAGAAGAGGATCAAACTCTAAAAGATGATTCAACATCTTATGCCCAGAGAATAATGTTTTAGTAGCAGTGGAAGATCCCCCTGCACTTCTCTGCCAGCTGAGCTTATAAAGTATTTCTGCCAGGTACATCTGATGGTGCTGTTGCAAAGATGGATGGTACTCAGTGCAGAAGATGAAGAAAGAGGTAAGAGAGGGTGGGATTTATCTCATATTCCAGCCACCTAAAAGTTATATATCTAATCGTAACCAGTCATCTAGTCTGCCTCCATAAGGACAGGCAACTGTCATGTTGATTCAAATCTTTGGTCATATCTCCAAAAGGATTTTAACTGCAAACCAACTCATTTCAGGCTGAAAATCCATTACATTGCAATTTTCACTGAGTATCAAGCTGGATGGGATTTGGTCTGAAATCTCTGGAATAAAGGATTGCTTCCTTAGGCTTTTGAGCCATGTAGGCACCATGTATTATATCAGTTATCAGGCTTTGACATTTCATAACCCGTGCAAGATAGTTCAAACTTATCCTTTGTTGCTCTGCATGCTGTTGAAGTAATTAAAAATGGAAAATGCTCTGAAGCCTTTTGCTGGTAATGGTACTTTAAACATAAAAGCCCTCCTTCATCTTTGTTGAAACTCTTTGGATTTGCACTGGTATAAATTACTTGTTCAGCACCAGCGTAATTTTTGGCTTCATATAACGCTGGAAAGAGAACAACGTTTTTAGGAGGATTTTTTTTTTTTTTTTTTCTTAGAAATTGGTTTCTTTCAGCCAGATCTCTAGCTAATTCTGTTTATTTTTCAATTCCCAGTGATGGTGAGAAACCTGTAATATTTTGATCTTTCAAACATTCTTCACAAAATGCTCCAAGGTCTTTATCTTACATATAAGTCTGTTCTTCTGTTTTATTATTTGTTCAGGAAGAGTTATTCAAAATTAAGAATTCAAGCTCTGTGTTTCTCACCACAAGTATAAGCTGAAAGGGAAAAGGCAACTTCCACTTTTTCCTTACTGGAGTGAACTGTCTCAATAAAACGCTAAAACAGAAAATGAATTCAAACTTATATGATCCACTAAATATAACTTCAATGGCTGTTTTCAAGTATTTTGAAAATTTTCCCACATCATCCAGTTTCAAAATAATAGATCATTAAAACAAAGCTACCAGAATGTTATCAGCTGATTGCTAAAGAACAGAGAATTAGGAGATCTGGCTCCTATTGATAGATATAATCCAGGTTTGGGAAAGCCACTTAACATCTCTGAATCTTGCCAGTGTTTCATAGAAGGATGTTGAAGAACTCCAGGCTGGACCAGTGCCCACTTCCCAGCACCAGCAGTACTGAGTCACTGATGTTGGAAATGCTGAAGGTCTACCCATGACAGATGGAAATACAGAACATCAATAAATCATAATACAGAGATGCTCAGATTTTAAGGATAGGGATCACATTTCACTGAATATCTTTTTATCAAGCCAAGTGATTTGTGTGTGGGTATACACTAGCAGACACCCCTTCTTCTGTAATCTTTCAGAAATGGAGCATCTACACTGTGGTAATCACAGTTTTACCTCCATTATCATCTTGGCTTTCCTTTGCATTCCTCTCAAACCGCTCTGTAATCCCTTTGCCTGCTGCATTCAGGTGTCTGAGTCTGGAGCTGAATCCCAGCCCTTCTCTTCACATTAGAGACCCTTCCACATTCCATCAGGAGGAGAATATCTCTCATTCCCTATGTAAATAGTGGCTTTTGTCTGTGATTAATCTCTCACAGCATTTTCCACTGGCCTTCTATATACTTCTCAAATTAAACACTTCTGCACTATCTCCCATGGCATTTTTTACACGCCAGTGCGGTTTCCTCTATCACCCACGGAGTTATCTCCCTGTTTGCCTTCCAACTTTCCTTTTCTATAGTACCTACAAACCCTTTCAGTCACATCAGTGTCCTTCCTGTCAAACTGACCAATACAGCCTCTTTGCTCTTGCATCCACCTTCACCCTCTATCTTTTGTTTTATAATTAGGTTACAGAGGGTCTTGATCCCTGACCAGCCCTTATTGTGGGCTAATGATGATAATAAAAACCACAGTGTACGTGTGCAAGTGTTTGTGCTCACAAGTCTTCCCTGTATCTCTACAGCGCTCTGCTCACTGTGCTCATAAACCAGACATCAGGCTGGGCTTGCAAAGCATCCATTAGAGTTGGAGTTCAGGTAAGCACAGCATTCCCATTACAGACACTGTTTGCTGGAATGGGATGCCAGGTGCCCGGGACACCCAGCGAATCGAATCTGTAGAGGTGACCAGTGCTTAATCGCAAACACAAAGTAGGCACGCAGGGTTGTAGCCCACCTACTGGTACAGAAACTCCAGGAACAACATTCTGGGGCTTTCATTGAAAAAAACCCCACAGTGTCTTTAAGCAGCAGTGATAGCAGTAGTACAGCTTGTACAAGATGCAGCACAACACTGGAGAGTTTCATTCTCTCTTCCTCTCCCATCTTCCTTTTGCAATAAGGAACTGAAAGTGTATTTGTAGAAGGAAAAGGCTAATTTGGTTAAGGGCATAAGATTAATAAACTCCTCCCCTTATGAAAATATCCTGTGATTTTTAATAGCCATTAAAACCCCAAAGGATCTAATTTCTTAGAATTTAACTCAAAGGACTTGTTCTGCCTGTAGTAAATGGCGAAGTACTCAATAGATCTGTATTAGCTTGGTAATGATCCTGCTGGCATTTGAAATTATGGCTAGACTGATCTAAGGCATATGGCTTAAGCCGCTAAGCCATTGCCTGTTGTCTCTGTTTTTCATTTGACTTGGTAGCTTCCTGAGGTCCTGAATTCATCCTTGAGGATAATGCAAGCTTTTCCTGGCAGTGAGTGAGCTGTCACGACTTACCTATGTGACATTTAAGTGGAGTAAAGAAGGATTATTCTAAATGCCCGACTTAACCCAACTAAAGTTTGACCCGTCACATTATATTTCAGTGTCATTTTCACGTGTGTGGTTTAGTCATTTACAGGTTGCCGTCTGTTTTCTTTGGAAAGTTTCAGATGTTGAACAAGAGCCAATCTTTAGCCCAAGGTTAACATAAACAGCAAACAAGGATGTTCCTAGAAGCAGTTTACTGCCATGCCCTGTTTCTGACAATAATTTTATATACTTTTGAAAAAACGAACTCAAGAAAGTGTTGGCCTGAGAAATGCCAAAATTCAGCCTTTTTAAAAAACCAAACTGTCATATGCTGCTGTAAAATAATCAGTTGAAATCAAGTGCACCAAACTGATGCAAAGGACAGGAAAAGTGGGCCTAGCTTCTACTAAACTGGCCGATAGCATATTAAAAATATACTTGTCCTAAGAGGGAAGGAAGTAAAATGTAACTCTCTTTTTGGCTCTAACATACAAGTTTTTCCTCCTAGGCAGTGAAATGATGCTCCCAGCGAGCAAATGGCACTTGAGTCGCAGGGCTCCAGCCTGCTGCCTGCGCTGCCTTCCTGTACGGCATCATGTCGAGTTTCCTGGGGTGGAGGAGAAGCACCGTGGACCTTTCTTTCATGAGCAGAGATGTCACTGAACTTGTCAGAGACTGGGCAGAGCAGCAGCAAGATGTGCTGTCAATAACGGATCGGGGTCTCACACGCATCCTCCCGAACTCCCCCGTGGCTCTGACACGCTGTCCCTCTCCAAGTCAACCTCCGACACAGCTACTGGGGTGGGTCAGTGCCTCCGAAGCACTCATTTTCTGAGCTCATCACACCAGTGATCATTTCAGCAGAGAGGCATCATTAATCACATCTGGGACCAGAGGAATCCTAGGGGTGGAGAGGGAAATCTCCCCAGAGTCGTTCCTGCAAATGATGTAGTCCTGCCCGCGGTACCCCTTCCCTTTCCTGGGAAAGGCACGGCACGGCTTTCTCTCTCACATGCTGCAAAGCCTCCCTCTGGCAAAACAGCTCTAATCAGCGCTGCTCAGCAAATCACGGCAGTCGCTTACGTTAACTTTATGAGTTACACAACTGACACGCTCATGCAGATGTTGTTTGCAGAGTATTGGAGACGATGCCAGCCAGACACTTGGCACCAAGACCCAATCTGGGAGATGAGGAGCTTTCTAGGCTCATTCCTAACAATCATTATTTTCATATTTAATAAGCAAATTGACGCGACACATCAGGGAGACTGGTCAGTCAGCTAGTATGGAAACTATTAGTGCAGAGAAATGAATAGCCTGGCAGTTAAATGTCTGCAACACCCACACACTCCCTGGAAACAACTTAGAAATAGGGTTATTCATCTGAATTTATCCCATGGTCCCTGGGTCTCATAATGGTGGTTGAAAGTAGCTGAAACACTTTGCACTGCTAGTTGCTAGATCTGGGTACTCTTGTGGTGAACAGTAAGTATTTTTAAGGTAGAGTTGTCCCGAGTCTTAAAATCCAGCAGGCAGAGCTCAGAAACTTTGCAGAAACACTTGTGTGACACTGAGCATTTTCCTGGGTACAAACCCTCTGGAGATCGATTTCCTAATGATGGCTTCAAGGGGGATCTGTGGGGCGATTCATTTTAGAAAATTATTTAGGTATGGTGGGTCCTGGAAGTCTTTCTTTACAAACACTGTTTTCCATAGTCACTGTCAGTCACTCTCTAGCACCAGTACAGGGAAGGAGTGTCTTTAACATTTGCTTGATAAGAAAATTCTCACTAACAGTGGCTCTTGCCTCTTGGGTTGTTACTTGCATCCAAGTCCCAGTTTCAGACAATGCAAATGAAAAACTCTCAGGTTTATCTTTCATTCTCTTATATGGCTTTTTTCACTGCTTACACCTCTTTGGCTATATCTACAGCAGTAAATAAAACGAGCCAGCATCCATTGTCTAACCCTGAAAGCAAGCAGATGGCACGCCTTGTCTTACTAGGGCTAAATTTCCTACCCAAAGCAGGGTAGCCTCATCTGTGTCTTGCTGACCGAAAACCATCCCTGGCTCACAATGCCCACTGAATCATGCTCAGGTGTTATTTGAAGAGAGCTTACCAGGCACAGGCCAAAATGTGCCAGGGAGCAGGCTGACAGCAGCTCAGGAAAATCATCTCCTCTTCCCATTCAAGCCACCAGCACAGACCTTGCCTTTGGGTCTGCAGATCCATTAAGACAAGTGGATATTGAAGAGATTTGCACTCATGTTCGTGACAATAAAATTTCCCCCCAACTCTTATCTTAGTATGTGATGAATCACCCTCTCAAAGTTCTTTCGTCCCTCCAGTGGCTATAGGAGGAGCTCAGATGACTAGTTTCTAGTGCTTGCCTAACTTTTGGGTGGTTAAAGTTAGATGAAAATCCCATGCTAAAGGATTAAGGACTTCCTCCATTTTAAAATCTGAATGGTATTAAAACCAACCTCGATTTTGCAGGGAATGAAGAAGTCCTACTTAGAACATATGCAGTTCAGTTCTTTCCTGTGAAGTTGCCATATGGCAGGGGAGTGATGGGAAGAAGAAAAATATTGACAGTGATGATATATCTTATTACAGAGCATACGGACCAAATTTTCCTCTCAGTTACACTAGTGAAAATCTGGAGTGAACAGCCCTGTCTTGATAGGAAAATCAGATCAGTCAGTGGATATACAAAGCCAATTATGAGAGTGAAACAAAAGCAAATTTGAGAAACATTATGGTATAGCAAAGAAGACATGTGGTAGGATGCCAGAAGACAGGAAGTCATTGGACCCAGCACGCTTACTCTTCCTTTGAAAAAATCATTCAATCTACAGTAACCACAAGCGGTCAGGATCTTGTTTTATGCCTGAACTTGGCAAACTGAATGAAAGCTGCCCAAAAACATCTGTTCTGGGTTCCAAACATTTATATAGCCCTTTGTTAGAGTACCAAAGATGGCATCACATCAATAGAAAGGAAGCATTGCAGAAGAAAGCAGTACAAGGATGCTAGAGGGAAAAGTCCAAGATTAACACAAGACCTGCAATGTTTTACACACCAATAACTTTCATTTATTCCTTGCTGAACATTCAGCTGATCAAAACTTTAAACTATATTTGACAGACAAAACCAGCGACTGCTTGAAGGAGAGAGACCATGGTGCATTTCTATTTCTATACTATTTAGAAATACATTGTAGACAACTTAGCAGCAAAAGTTGAAACGATAGCACTGTTTGTCTACTATGTTACAAAGACAGAAAGGCAAATGTAGCTGAGAAGACTTCTGGAAATATAATGGGAAGTATTTTTACTCAATAATAGTTAAGTATGGTTTGTTTGAAGCTTAGTCTTGCAACCAACTAGCAAAAGAACTATTTTCTATTCAGGATCTTTTTCAGCCCATGTAAGATAATCAGAAATGCATAGGGTTTTTGGACCTATATAGCAAGATGATGCCATTCATGTAAACTAGAAGAAGTAGATATCAAAAAACTCAGCCAGACAAATAAAAAGCCTGAAAAACCCAAATAGGATTACCATCAACAATTCTGCATACAAAAGAGTTAAACTGCAACTTAATAAATAAACTATGTATATTTTTTCTTGGAGGCCTATAAAGACTGAGTTTTTGCAAATGAGTTCAAAGACAAACTATAGCCAACTCAGTGTCCACAGTTTCTTTGGAAGCAGCACGGAACATTTGGCCAGAAGAAACGATGCCAACTATCCAGTGCAAAGACTATACTTTAATTTGCAAAAGCAAAAAGCTGTGATTTATACCTCTGAAAGGAAGAAGTAAAAAAAAAAAAAAAAAAAAAAAAAAAAAAAATCTAACAGTACATTCTGTGTAGGTTTATTATTTTGCCAACAGTTTGTGGGTTGGATGATGAGGTACGTTCCTGAAGATTACACATCACCATTTTTTTTAAACAAACAAAACAGCAGGAAAAATCAAAATTCCCCTAAAGCAGAGGCAGTCCTTGCGAAAGTTCAGAGCTGTTGTGGCTCCCCCTTGGCTCCTTTTTTTATAAAAAAGAAAATTCATCAACCAATAGCGTTAATCAGCTTTGGCTCACAGACAGCATTTTTGCTTCTAGTTGAGGACAATTAGAGGCACAGTGTCAACTGGTCATTTATTAGGTTGTGTAAAGCTCTCTGGATACACATTGTTTTTGTGACATCAAAAAATTCTCATGAAAAATGGTACTCTTACATGTAGACAACCTCTGGTTTCTTCCACTTTTAAACTTAATAATTTGTTAGGCCAGAGGAAACTAAGTAGTGTTTTGGAGAATAAATGCACAATAAAAGCAAGCAGTATAGCTCCACTGATAAAATCAACTGACAAGTGAAAATCAAGTGGGGTAGATTGTGTGTTATTAGCTATTTGTTCAAACTTGGTAGTATCATTTGTCGTATGGTTAAGGGAATAGGTTCTTCATCTACATAAATATTAAGTGATGAAATTTAAGAAGATTAAGATTTGGTCTTTTATAATTATTGTGACAATATTGTATTCACATGATTGTCCAGCATGATTTCTTCAGGCCTCCTAAACTATCAACCCCCCCCTCTATTAAGATGTCTTTAGTAGGTGATCCACAAATATGTTTGTGATAGAGCCTTAAGAAGTTATTCAAAATTTGGCCAGATATTATGGTTAAAAATGGAATATTGTTTCTCAGAGATGAATCTTTTTGACTGTCATGACTCTTCCTAGCCACCAAAGTCCTATTCTAAGACTGCAAATTAAAAGTCAAGATAAATATATCATCATTGTGCAATAAAAGAGCCCTGCCAAAAAAAAAAAAAAAAAAAGCACATGAAATCCCAAGGGATGAAACAATGTCATTCCACAGCCTGAAAAATATCACTTACTGCTGAAAAAAGGCACTCATAGGTTGCACATTGTTAGGCGGTTCTTCTGGGTTTCTTGGCAGACAGTTCAGAAAACCGATTGCTTTAAACTTGCCTTTAAAGTATCTTATATAATACTAATTAGAACAACAGAAATCTGGGAAGCACAAAAACACATTTAGGGCAATTCCAGGTACCTCTTGTAATGCTAGTCACAGTCTTCCAGTCCCTAAAATGTGTGTGGTATTCTAGCACACCACTGCACAACTCTCACTCTCCTCCTTAGAGGTAGCTGCCCATTAACGAATAAATGAATTTTCTTTGTAAACTTCATCTCCTTTGGCAACACCAAGGGCTGAAGGCATTCAAGCAATGTAAAAGTATTTTTCTCCAGGTCCCACTTAGTATAAATCAGGATGCATCCTTATTGAAATCTTAGCCCTGCCCACAGTTTCTCTCTGCTGAGCCTCATATTTTATGAATCATTGCTGTTACTCTGGAGCTGGTTTCCATGAGGCCTCTCATCTTTAATGTTTTTGTTCCTAATAGACTGGTCACATTTCAACTTTTGCTTCCTGTGGCAGGATTTATCGAAAGTATTATGAAGACAAGAAAACCCCATGAGTTTCCAAAGTGTAGATGGTAAGAGTATTTACTATTATGCTGGGAGAGAAAAAGAAGGCATATAAAAAGTGGTTCACAAGCACAAAAGCCTATCTGTTAATCAGGGGAAGGAGGAAGAGATGCCTTCCACAGACACATGATGCCATTTTCTACATGCCTTCTCTTTCACATTCTTCGGATGGGATACTGGATGAGGTAGTTGCAGTACAGCAATTATTACATTCTTCTGAAACATGGTAATTGAATAAAACACAGAAGCATAGTACATCAAGTTGACACATGCTTATAGAAATACATGCAGCTGATCAGTCTTCATGGCAACTGGATTTTTCTTATTTGTGTGAATTTCACAAACTGCATCTTCCTCCTCCTTTTTTTTCTTCTTTTTTTTTTCTTTCCTATTGAATTTTGTATTATTTTCTAGGACCTTCTAAACCAAGATTATGCCCC
The DNA here is from genome assembly GCF_929443795.1 of Astur gentilis. Taxonomy (NCBI): domain Eukaryota; kingdom Metazoa; phylum Chordata; class Aves; order Accipitriformes; family Accipitridae; genus Astur; species Astur gentilis. Next base: position 84,307,515 of record NC_064919.1, on the reverse strand, counting down.
ACTGGCAAATTTTCCTATACAAGTGTGATAGTCATCAAGAGAACAATGCCATTTGGATGAAATAAGACTCCCTAAGGAACCCCTTAAGAGCTGGAAAATCTATAAAGTTCCTACTGAAAGGTAACCCAACTTGTGATTTGGTCTTTTAAAGTAAAATATTAGGGATGCTTTATAGATTTGGAGCATTTCTCGTTATGGGAAAGAGAAGATCACTGCTTTCTTAGGCTATCAATATATATTTGTGAAGCTGCAATAATTCTTCCAGTGAATTTCATGTTCCCATTGAAATGTCTTTACTTGTTTTAAACAAGGCAAGAATTACAAAATGATACTATGCTGACAAGATCTAAAAATAAGTCAGTTGGCAATTGTGTTAAAATAAGCCCTGCTACTAGCTTGATGTAAATAGGAGGGAAACCATATCCTAAAAATGACTTCTATTGCCTCTGGGCATAGTTACCCAGGTGGAGAAATGGCACCTGCTCTTCTTTAAGTCATTTATCAGTTCTGGGGGAAAAAATCTCTGGAGAGCGCATCCCTATCTGTAAAGAAGAGGTCAGTACTACTCTATTTCTGTCTTTGGTATCTCTGCATAACTTTGTGGTTGATGCTGCAATAAGAATTACTGACACTCATGCACAATGATGCATTTAAGTCTGTTGCAATTAGCTGTTTCTTGCTCTGCCACCAACCTTCTGGCATTAGACCTCCCTGCACCTTGGTTTATCCGCCCGTGAAATGAGGGTAAAGATACTGACCTCTCTTGTAAAACCAGTCTGAGATTTACTGCTGAAAAGAACCACGTACAAATTAGGTAGAATATTTAATACCTAGTAGCATATGTAAAAAGAGCACAAACTCCTCTGGCTTGCCAGCTGTCATCGAGAGATGCACCCTTGTGATATTTGCTTCTGTCTGAACTTGACTCAAAGTGGCCAGTTTACATGAGACTCCATTGGCCACTGGACAGTTTATATTGGTAAAATTTCACCTGGTCCTCAAGGCATCTCTTACCCTCTGAATTAGGAATTTCCTCTGGGGGTAAATGCAAATTCTGCCTTTGATGAGGGCATGAGACATAAAGACGATAATAACAGAAGGGATGAGGCTTCTAGTTACAGCAATGGGTTGGGAAAATGAGTATTCTTCTGTGGCAAGGGTCAATACAAAAAGGTCATTAGTTTGATCAAATTTAGTGGACCGCACACTACCAGAACAATGCATGAGGGCCAGGTGGCAATGCCAGGACCCCTCTTGCACGCTCTCAGGAGCAATAGAAGCTGCCAGTACCATGTTACGCACCTGAAAAGAGCTGCCCCTGGTGCAGGGTACCTGCTGATAGGCCCACACCAGCCATGTGGATGGTCATCCAGCCACCTCCTCCTGAGACCTTCTCTTCCTGGTGGCTGGTTGAATGGCAGCATCCCTTGGGTGTTTAGTGGCATCGCCTGGAGTTACGCTATTTAGCGGCAGATGCTCCCCCTCTCTTCTGTCTTTACCCTGTAGCATTTGCCTGTGTTTCACGTAGCAGTGGAGGCAAAGTGCTTAGCAAGTAAGTTTATAGCGTTCTTCATTAAGAATTTACATATAGAGAAAATTAAACCTGACTAGGAACCTAACGAGCTATTTTGTAATTTGATGAAACGATGTGACCTACCAAGGGACTTAGTCCAAGGGGTTTTGTGTGCTAATCTGATGCTAAGCACAAGAAGGACTTCGGGGATACCAACTTCTCTTGGGTGTCTTGCCCACCACTGAAACTGTATGGCTATAATTAACATCAATCATACTACAGAAATGGAAGACCAAAACCTACCTGGGGGACTACAGTGCTCAGGACGAGAACCTGAGCTAGGCAACACTGTCACTGGGGAGTAATTAGGTCTTCTGCAAATCCTAGTAGGACTCTCACATCTCCAGCTACCTTCTGGCACATCTTGCTTATATACTGAGAACTCCAGAATAGATGGGGTAATACTGAGAGGAAAAAAAAAAAATATGGGGGAGCTGCCATCACTTTGGCCAGCATTCCTGGAGTGAGAAGTAATGTCTCTTCCCTCAAACATTTTAAGCAGTGTAAATATATCAATACTATCCACGTTTTAAGCAGGCTTCTTCATGATTCATGATGAATCAGAGGATGCAGCTGCCCTGCTCTGTGGTCAGGTATGGTGTGAAAGTGAAGTAGAAAGTGCCGTCAAGTCATAATAATACACTTTGTTTATAGACCTCATTTCATTTCCAGCATTTCAAAGCCTTGCCAGTATTAATTAATTAAAATCTTGCAACAGCTCTTTGAGTTGGGCAAGGACTATTATATCATTATATCAGTCAGTAAACGTGGAGACCCTGAAGGCTAGATTGAGACTGCCTGCTTTAGGCACTCAATTTATTTGTTGCAACATCTAGAGAAAAAAAAAAAAGGTGCTTGGCTGCAGCAGAATGATTCAGATCACTTAAAGCAGGTGCCTACGGAAACTATACAAGCAACACACAGACAGATGCCTCTGAAGTAGCACCAAGCTATGTTCACACGTTTCTCCATCAACTGAACGGCGAGCTGTGGGTCCTTCATGGGATAATTTAGTGTGGTTGCATGCCCCCACTCAGGCGTAGGCACTAGGAAATATTATTCTCACAAGTGTGGCTGGGTAAGTGCTTAATTCAAAGCTCAACAGTGTGCAATCCTGCTTACGTGGGAATCAAAATGCAAATTCCCCTCTGAAGGGCAAGCACCTGTGTTGTGGGATAAGTGGGAGGAGGAAGCAAAAGATATTAATGGTTTGAGCACTTATCCAAAAAATAGAAAAGTAGAGATCCAGGCTGTCCAGCCCAAGGGGGGCTGACCCCAGCATTTCCACTTGCCCAGACTACACCAGGCTACAGGTAAGGCTGGAGTGGAGGCATTGCCTCCTCTTGCTGAAGGTCGACCTCTCAACAACCAGAAGTGTAAGATGCAGAAGCTAGAGAGTTTCAGCCCAGTGGAAGAGGAGGCCTTCTGTTTGTAAATGTTCTATTTTAGAGCTCTATCAGATAAATTGCATGAATCGAGTTAGGCCAGGGAACAGGCGTTCCCTCATGCCCCAGGCTTAGCTGGCACTTAGGAATGCCTGGGTGTTTCCACTCTGCCAGACTGACTTGCCCCTCTCCTGTAGGCTGGCATCCAGGTCCTCCACACTCTGCACTTGTTAGCTGGCCATTAGGGAGACGTTTGTTCCATCCAAGAGGAAAACTGGGCATGGCCAGGATGACAGTGTGCTCCAGGCTCTGCTCCAGGCACAGTGTGGACATGCACCACACAACTTTGGCTCTTGGTACAATATTGCAATGCTAGCCTGAAGTCCCCAAACCTCAGTATCGCTCCTGTCACTTCCCAGAGCACAAAGGAAGCAGATGGTTGCAGAAAACCCCCTATTTTGGCATCTGTATTAGGAACCCCTTCCCCCAGAAATACCTATAATTGTACCCCAGGGCTATAGGGAGATGTTGCCCAGTGGAGATCAGGATCAAGTGCTGTGCAGTGTGGGTCGGTCTGCCCACTCCAGATGCTCCCAGCTCTCAGATGTGTGAACACAAGCCAGCCTGCAACATGCAGTTCAGAGGCATAGACTTGCTTTCTGGTTTGGCCCACAAAAACGGTATAAACATGCCCCAGATTTCTCTTGCTGAGGTGTTCCATGCTAGCTCAATGTCACCTAAAACTGGTGGGTTTGGTCAGGCCATAACTTAATGAAGTGGGCCCTTTTCAACACCTCAAGAGATATTAGCACTCCTCACCCACTTGTGAGTCATGATGGACTGCCAGAAGCTGTCGATCACTGAACACATGCAAAACCATATGCTTATAAGCTTAAGTTACTCTTAAGTCCAAAACACGCTGTCCAGTTTTATATACACACTTAGTTTCTCTCTGGGATGTAGCTTCTTCTTCAGATGAAAAAGACTGAGCCATTCCCTGGGACTTAGACACATCCAGTTCGTTCTCACAGGGACTTAAGTTGACTCATGGATGGTCTAAATCACATTCACTGACTTCTTCAAACTATACAGCATCTCAGAAACAGAGCTGAGAAAAAGACTCAGGAGTCCTGAACCTCGGCTTGAGCCTGATTTATTATCATTTTTACCTGCTAGGGGTTTCTTTGATCTCAGCAAGACTCTCTCCCGATTAGCAGTAGAGAAGGAGAATTTGGGTTAATGCATCCTGCTCTACCCACTCTTTAACATAAGAGTGGCTCCTATTAGCGTTTTAGCAGTTTGTCCTTTTATGCAAGAACACAGCTGACTTGCTTAAACTTTTAATGGGTATGCTTCTAGTGTGGGAGGAAATGTTAAGCACTGCTTATTGTTACTTAGACTCACACACCCAAATGCCATAGCTACATCCAGAGTTCCCAGGCATCTAGCTACTTTACTATCTACCACAGCACGCTATATCACAATTAAGATCTTTCTTACCGCCTAAAGTAATGTCATGATGCAGTGTAGGAGCCAAAGAATGCTGGGTTTGCAAAATGGATGCATTGCTTCAGATTGCAATGAATTCATTTAAGAGAAGATCAGGCAACAACCTTTAATTTCGGTGCAATAGATTTCTCTGCTCTTTTTATTTACCGAGATGTTGTCTCACTAGATCAAATCAATGAAATTACGACAGACCGCCCAGCATACCGACAACAGCCAATATCTGCCTAGCATCTCAAAGAGGCATCCCTTTATCAAATGCCTCCAGTTTCTGTCTGCCACATCTCTACCGTTCAGTCTGTTCTGTTCAAAATAGAAAAGTTCAAGTTTTCCAATGTACTTGGCTGAGACAGAAGCTCTTTTGGGCAGTCATGCAAAGGCGCACGTATTGACTGCCCTGCAAGCAGTAAATTTGGCCCCACCGTGCCAAAGGAGATGTGCTATTGTCCTTGGGTGCACTTCTGGAGGCCACGTGTGGGGCGTACGCAACTCCACCCTCAGCTGAGGTGGGAAACTTGTTCAAAGTGGTTTTGAGGTTTTGTTCAGAAGCAAAACAGGAAATCTGCATGAATCTGGAGTTTAACTACTTTTTAAACTTGTTGCTCTCCCAGAGTTGGTGTTTTTTCTGTTTGTTTTTGTTTTTTTAAATAGAAAATAAATAAATATCAGAATGACAAACATTCTGCAACTGACCACGTCCCAGTTCTGGGATAAGCCCAAGGTTTTATAGGTGCAGACTAGACTTCAGGCAGCAAAGAGAACCTGGAGTAGTCCAGGCATTTTTTCTTTTCTTTTTTAAGCAAACCAAGCAACTCAAAGGCTGTGTCAACTTACTTAAGTGCTCTTTATGCCAACTAATCATAGCTGGCACAGAAAACAATGCTGACTCTTGCTCCCTCCCCTGCCTACACTGGAGGCAAGGAAGACCAAAGACACAGAGCTGAAACAGCAGCTCTGTGCCATCTGGAGAGACTCCATATCCTCAGCCCGGCTGCTTGGGAGCAGAGAAAGGACCACTGAGTTCCTCCTAAAAATAAATGAAAAGGATAACGAACACATCAGTGGGGTGAGGAGCTCAGCGCAAGCCTGTCTGCCCCAACACGCTGACCCCCATACGCAGTACCGCTACCATTGCTGAGGGCACGTGGTGCCCTTGTCCCTTTTGTCACCAACCTTCGCTCTGGTAACCGTGAAAACTGCAAACGCTGGTTTTATAGCCTTAGTGATGTGGGCCCTCCCCAGCCCTGAGAAAGCTACGGTGAAACCATCAAGTTATCTCAGGAGCCCAGGAATGGGAAAGCCATCACTACTGGCCTCAGTGTGGGACCCAACAGCAAAAAATTCCATCACCAGAACTGCAAACTACTGGGCTTTGTGGTCCACTGCTGCTTCACAGTCCATGACACTGCTGAGCAAACTCTACCTAGATGTCTCCGCAGCCCTGTTTCTAGTGCTGTATAACACTGGGTTTGGGTCAGATTCTGTGATGAGATACACCATTGTCATTCACAAACAACTGCACTAAGACAACTGAGTTACTGACAGATATAATACAAATTGGTTGAGCTATATCTTGCAGTTGCGGTCAACCAAACAAGTTCCTCACAGTTTGCTCCCAGTTTATTTAAGCTGCCTATGTGTGCTGCATAAGGCATCAGCAATGATTTTGCTGCTGCTCCAGCATCACTCTGACGTCAGCACTTTGATTTGATTTTCTGTCACTGTTCTCGCAGATTAAATTTCAACCAGTGACCCACAGCTTGATATCTCATTAGCAAATCCCTCTGAGCCATCTACTCATGCCCTTGCTTGACAGTTAACTCTGCATTGCACATACTCCCGAAGCCTCCTGAAATCAGCACCGCCCCATGTGAAAACTTGGTCAGACTCAGTGCTGCTGCAAAAGCCTATGGGGATCCATGCCCAGCTGCATGTTTTCAATGACAAATCACTAATGATTCCTATTATGAGTCCTTGGGTCTTTGCAAGTCATTGGGGTTGTGTAAAAACTCCTTCATGGACAGTCAAAGCTTTCCTTTCCCACCCCTCTCCATAGCCCTTGTTCTACAGGGGAATTATTCTGACTTCCTTCTTGGTGAAACCTTGAAACTCCTTTTGTTGTTCAGAGTCATTATTGTAATCAGGTAGACTAAGGCAGCTGGGATAATGCGCTTCCAGCTTTCTTTTGCTGTGATACATGAATATAAAACTCTTGGTAGGCAGTGGGAATGGAGAAGCTGCCTCAGATCATGCTCTGGAGGTCACAGACCCCAACTCTCACTTTTGCAGTTGAGTAGGACAGGGCGCAGGTTGCCCTGAGCGTGTTACGATCCCACTTATTGGCAGATATCTTGAGCTTAGCTTGTCCTATGCCCAGCTTTGAGTCACATTGACCAGCAGGTTAACAGTGAAGATACAGCCATTGCTTTGTTTTGCTTCATCCATGCCATCCAAACAGACCTCTTGCCTTGTACCTAGATTATCAGTGCCTTTGAGTAAGAAATTATATTGTGTATAGTCCAGAGCTATAGCACACACTTCTTCTACTCTTCTTAAACTGCCACTTATATAAGTATCCAGGCTGAGCACTGTCAAAATCTTAACCAACCCTCTTCCTCCAAGCTAAGAAAATCTCTACAAATACTGAACCGAGGCTGTTTTCGGCACCCAGCAGGTAAAGCACAGCCGCAAGGACTCTGACGTGCCCCCACTGAAGCCATGGATGGGACTTCCCAGCCCCGCACTCTTGTTTCGTCTCCACAGATACTTCACTCCAGAAGTCAACCTCACCGATTTCAATGGGGAGACGCTTGATTTACACCGGGCCGAGCCGAGAATCCGGCCGTGATTCTTTATTGCCTTTTATAGCCAAGAGCTCAGCAGAAGCCAATTGTGTCTGACGCGAAGCTGCTGCACACCCAACGTGGAATCTGCACAACTCCATAAACCAGCAGTGGTCTAAATAAAAACATCAAACAAGACATTCTGGCATTGGCCAGAAAGAGGGAAGATAAATAGCTGGGAGCCGCCAAGTTGTGAAGGAAGAACTGTTTGACTGTTGGACAGAGAGCAAAGTAAGAGGCAGAAATTAGGCAGGGTGCTGGGAGGCTTGTAACACTCCCAAAAAGCAAAGGGGTCACAGCATTTAATTTGATTAATTCATCGCTGGTCCAAAAGACTTTGTACTGAGCCTCAGGCAGCGTAATAAACATACAATCATTAAGAGAGGAAATAAAAGATTGGTTGGGTGGTAAATACTCCAGCTCCCTCTCCCACTCCAGTTTCCCTCTTGTTTCTTCTCTCCTTGGTCAGTGCAAACATTGGAAGCAACACAGTAAGCAAGCGGTAGCATTAAAACAACAACAACAACAAAGCTCACTGTATTTCAAATGCCTTGGTCAAAACACTTTCAAGGAAAGCTTTAACTTGCTTTCCCCATCATTTTTGTTTTCCCTCAAAAGCCCATTCCTCTAGGAAACACTGTGGGCAGAATGGAGAAACGCTCACGCTAGCTTGGCCTCCTTTCCCCAGGACTGGCAGAAGACTTAGTGGAAAACAACAAGAAGGACGTTTATCTTAAGGGGGCCAGATAATGCTTTTGGAGGTCATTCCAGTAGTTTTGGTTATACTCCTAAGGAGCCAGGGCCCCAAACAGCTGTTTTGATGAATGTAATTGTATTTACAAATAATGGTATTTTGTAAAGCTCCGATGCTAAGTTTTATGGGCCAGATGGTACAAACACTCACCCCGTAACTGTACAGTGCCTGTCCCTCACCACAGGACACAGGGGGAGGGCAGAACCCCCCCACTGACACTGGGGCTGGAAAACTTTTGCAGCTGCTTGAAGCTATATAGGAGCCTGGGGTGTTGGAGGAAACCACAGCAGAAGCAGAGCTGGGGAAAGGGAGGCTGACTAATACTCCATACATCCTCAGAGAGTGAAGTTCACGTCTGGATCTTCTCCCATCTGCTTCAAGCACTGCCACTGCTCCCACGCTGCATTCGTTGGACATCGATGTGTATCAGAGCTCACCGTGGCTCTGTACAGCAGCAAACTGCTTTTATCCCCTTCTGCTAGACAGATGCTGAGGTTTACTGCAATTTAGACACTTTTCTGCAGTTGCATGAGAAAACTATGGTACAGAAGATAGGTCTTCAAACCCTGGACTACACTTCAGCCTGCCTCTGTGTCTGTGCACACAATGCCATATGAAACCTGGGTCCCCTTGAGTCAGATGCCACTACTGAAGAAAGCAAGGTGACTTATACGTGTGTTTGATTTGATATCTAATGAACTTCATTCATCACCTGATTGTCACTTCTCCCTTGTTCTAGTATGTGAAGGTGCATCCATGAGTATATATGCAAGACCTAGCCAGTACAGACATTCGTTTTATGTCTCTAAGATGGTCAGTTGAGAAAATGTTCATCAAATATAGTATTGCACTGCTGTTTCCTCTATTACTGAAATAATGTGTTCACTGCTGAATAATGAACCAACTCTGTGATTCTGGAGCTATTAAGAAAAAAAAAAAATTTATTGGTGTGAAATTGTGGCTGATTAAGGCTTCATGATAATAGTCCAGAACTGCATATGCTGTTTCTTAAAAAAAAAAAACCCAAACATCACCCCCCTTTCAAAATAAAGCAAAACTCATGGTGGCTTTGCCAATATTTCACCATGTTTGTTTTTGCTCATAGCAAGTCCTGTTTTAAATCACAGTAATGCATTTGACTTCTGAGAGAGGACGAACCAGAGATTTATTCAGTGCTGTGTGGCAACGGCCCATTCCAGCAGGAAACTAAGCCATGGAAGCGAGTTTTGTCAGGGAAGAAATCTCATCTGGATAAATGACAGTCCTCAGCAGAGCATGGTTACTTATATGTGTGTTTGTACTGACATCAGATGAATGCTGTTCATTCGTTTGATTGTCATTTCTCCTCCCTTCCTCCAGTATTCCTCCTACTCTCCCTTTGGAACGTTTAATCACCCAATGTAAGACTTTTTAACAGGAATAAGGGCACTTTTAAGATAAAAATGCTGGAAAATAACTTTAAACAAATACAACATAGTCGTGCGTTTAATAATCTTGACTTGCATATGTACGCACATGTGACACAGTCCCTCTTCTCCCACTCAAGCCATAGGGCCAAACACTACCCACTGTGTGATGCCCATCCTCCATCTAAAGCTGATACTGATTCCTTCAGAGTTAAACCAGCACCATACAGACCAGCCGAGGAGGAAAGGTCAAATCAGAAGAAATTCAGCTTGTAGCACTGCTGGACGTTGAGGGAGGAAAGCATGGCGGGGCTTGTAGGTAAGTTAAGCATTAATTTATAAAGCATGTTTGTCATGCTAACTATCCAGCATTTGGAGACTGATGATTACTACCTTCCTAATAGCTGCATATGATTAACTTTATATTCCTGTAAATTTACTGTGCATGGTGTCTGTGCTACGTTTGATGAAAGCCATGTACTTATTAGCTGATCTTTGAGCCATGATGCCCAATATGCAAGCAAGGCAATCTTTGCTTGTATAATCATTGTTTTTAAAAAAAAGAGGCAGAGATACTGTGAGTGTAAAGTAGCATAGACCTTGATTATTCTCACTACAAAGAAAAGCAGAAATAGAGCCCTGCATATAGTGACTTTTGACCTCTGCTTCACCCCCAGCTACATCCTGGCCTGCAGTAATTGTAAGGAGGACATAATCAGACAGGTCGTATACACAAATTGCTGTCTTATCTATGCACCTTAAAATGTTAATTGTGCTTTTCCTCATTTGCCCACCTAAGGAAACAGTGAAGAGGTAACCATTCCTGCTTTTTTCCAAGGCACAAGCTACGGCATCGAGACTGCTCATCAGCAATTCAAGTCCCTTCTTCAGCATCATGTATGAAAGTGAAGCAGGGAGACAAGGAGATGTGGAGTTTGCTATGAGGACCTCTTTAAAATACAGCTCTGCTCTCAGTCTCCCCAGCCCAGCTGTGGCACCAATCTGTGGCCTCTCCCTGGGTCCCTCACCTGGGGCTTTAGTAACTACTGGAGAGCAGATGAAAGGACCAGCCATCCAGCTGTGCGCAGTGCCTGGGGTCACAGAGTGCCAGAGGCACCCCAACAACATTTTGCAAATGCATGAGGTACCTCCGGCTGCGGGGAGTGGAAGGAGGGAGTCAACTGAGTCAATGCTGGGTGCACACACAACTTGATAGTTCAGTTTAGGATGTGCCCAAGTGACAGGGTGACTGTGGCAAGGCAGGATCTGAAACACCCTCTGCTGTATCCTATAGGCCAGACTAATACCACTGGACTAGTATTCTGCATCAGCCAAACAGGAAAGCAGGGTTTAATTAGTTTTGAACAATTAGTCTTTCTAAATGCAGGAGGGTTAGGTGAGCACAAGGAATCTTACGAAAACAGCAATTTCAGAAAAATGCAGCAGGAAGCAACAGGTCACGGGGAGGGGATGGGAAGGAAGGTGGGAAGAGTTACTAGTGTTTGTGGAAAGGACTCCAGTTTCTCCAGAACGATGGTGGAGAAACAGGCAGTGCGCTGGGAGAATAACCATACGCATTAACACAGCATGTTTAACCCCAAGAGGTCCCAAAAGATATAAAATGAGCCAAAGCTCACAAGGTACCCACTAATGAATGGCCAGCGATAGTCCAAGCTGGTGCAGTACAGGGAATGGACTCTTTCTGTGGCCAGCCAAGGTGGGACCCTTCATGCTTGGCACAGATTTCTTTGTGCCGGGACTGCAGCCAGCTCCTCCAGAAAGTAAGAAGGACAACTCCTCCCTTGACATCCTAATCTTTCTAGATTGTAAAATCGTACATAGGATCTAGGGTTATAAGGCAGGACTGTCTTCTATCATATGCATGACCAGTACCCAGCACTAGGGAACACTGAACTTTTCAGAAATGGCTAAGTGCTGTTACAACACAGAGAATAATAATAAAAATAACAACAATACAATGGCACCTGCACCAACACTCTACACTAAAACAAACAGCAAAGCCTGAATGCCAAAGAGCACCAAATTGTTCTCTCATTACTCCTATCACAGATATTTCTACCGAGCATGGGTGGGTTTTGCTCCATATTTAATCTCCAGCAACATACAATGAAGGCGCGAATGGCATTACTGAGCGTGCCAAAATGCCCATGCAGTAAAGATAACACTGAAATTGTGATACAAATCTATTTTCAGCTTTCATCTGAATATTCAGAATGTCTCCTCTTATCTCTGTTATATATTACTTTTATATTGTGAAAGATGACAAATACCGAATAGCTATGGAAATTGCCTCCTGGGACAGAGCTATATGTTCCCATAGGGCTTTCTTTTCTTTTAACTTTTATTTTTATGATTAGTCAATCACTGTTTAGCCACCTCAGGGAAATGCAAGGTGAATTAGGAGAAAGAAGGTCAAGGTTATCATGGAAAAGTTTAATCCCTCCTCAGTGGGAACTGGTTAATAGCTATGGCTAAACTCAAGTGCGGACCTCTGTTGGGAATCCCAGTGAAGGTCAAAGACAGAGAGGAAAAAAAGCTGTAGTGAGATCTTAGACAGTCACAAGCAGACAGATGTTCCTAGGCTTTAATGAGCAGTCTTGGCTCCAGGCCTTTCTTGGCAGAGCTCTTTAGTTTTAGTGTTTTTCCTTGTAGTTCAAGGTATGGCTCTGGTTAGCTGGCTCTGCTTAGCTAACTGCTGATGATTTTTCCATCTAAATAATAGCTTGACAATGAAGAAACCAGTCCATAATCTATGACTTGATGGATTAGGTCATGGGGAGTGATGTACAGTTGTAATCATGAAAAGTAAAAATAAATAAAAATAATAATTTTAGTTTAAATGAGAACCAGTTTTGAAAGTTTGAACAGCAAATCTGGTAAAGGTCCTACTGCAAGTTCTACCACTCCATCTTACGTTTTTATCGTCATGGACAATAAACTAAAGAAAAATAACATGAAATGAACTTTTTCTTTACCAATTCTATTTCCAAGTCAGCCTGGTGGGGATCATGCCCCTACTTTGGAAACTCACTTGGGTTCAGCAGTGCTGAGAATTTTCTCTTGACAATTTGCTATGCCTAAGTGAAATATATTAAATTGGAATGTACAGGTTTAGCAAACACCTTCTGTTCAGAAAGCAAAAAGGCTACAAATCCAACTGTTATCAAACTGTGAAATCAGTAAATTCCACTAAAACCCAGAAATAGCCTTGTTAAAAATTTTCAAGACTTTTAACTCTTGTCTGCTAGGACACAACTTCCTTAATGCAACAGCCACAGCAGCACTTGGTGGAGAATAATTTGGTTCTTTGTCAGGCATGTAACAACACTGATATAACCACTGACTGAATTCAGTCTCTTTTCCAATATTTCTGGATGTCTCATTTCTGGGTGTCACAATTGGTCTGATATAATGTGATATTATGGAAATGTTTTCATGGGATAAGCTCTCATTTTAGACTGCTTTTAATTGCTATAGTCCAGATCCTGGCCTCAGTGATGGAAATGGAAATGCCTAGGTGGCTTAAGCATGAGCAGTCTTTGGATCTCAATGAGTTACAAGTCAATAAAAAACTTAAGAGCCTTCCATTGGCAGGCTATACAAATTCTCTGCTCCCTCTGTGTTTTCAGCTGATTCTCTTTTGGAGGCTACGAATTGTGTTTCTTTGAAGCTCTCTTTTAGCACATCAGAATCTCATCCACCACTGGTTGGTTCAGTAAAGCTCACCCTTTCCAGAATCAAGTGTGAAATCTGCTTTGTGATAAATATCTGATGGTGCAGGAGCTCTGGGCTTGCTCCCAAGCTAAATTCATTTATACTGCAGCAAAACACCTGCCTCTGTGTCATCATGAAAGCAGCTCCCTATTGTAAAGTATAATTCAGTCTCTCAGTCAAGATTCAGATTCCTTTTTCCCCCCTCCTCTGCAGGAGGGAACAGATGTCCTTAGCAGCCGAAAGGAGCTTCCTCCCTTCTCATCTACCCAGCTTATATTGCCAAGTCATGAGTCCTAAAACTCTTCAGAGTCAGTCGGCTAGGGTTTATTGTTTCCATAACATCAGTCCCTTCCCACAGCCACTCAATGCTCAGGATAATTACTTTACATGACACCTGCTAACTGGAACTGAAAGATTTACACCAGGATCGTACCCAGGGTCTCCATATATTCAACCCAGCTATCACTGGGCTGGATCCTTCTGGATCAGCAGTATATTACACCAGTCATGGGACACTGACCCAGCTCCACAACTTCCCACACGTCTGGTCCATCCCATCAACAAATGGCTTTTGTATGCATTGTGCATAGACTCTCCACTCAGTACCGTGGCTGTTCTTCCAAAGGCTGGGCAGTGACTACCACCCCGTGACACTAGACACCAATAAGGGATGCCTACCTTGCCAACAGGTATTACAATTGCTGCTGTTGCAGAATGGAATGGTGAGATTTTGGGAGGAAGTACAACAAACTATGAGACAGGCAAAGGCAGGACAAATATTTATAAAAATGCTGTGTAACAACTCAAAGACTTTTAAAGGTTTTGGCTTAATGCGTGGCTGACTTTCTTGTCAATCTCCCAAAAGTTTGGATGCAGAATGGGACTCAATTACAAAAAGCCAGAGAAGTTATTGACTCATAAACATATTTGCTGTAAACGGCAAATCCCTCTTTGTTCAGCATTGAAATTTAAATGCAGTAAGGTAAAACAGAATAAAGCAGAGCTTACCTGAAGAGGCTGAAGAATCGTAAGTACTTCTGTCCTTCCTATTTGTCCTGAAGGGCTGAATGTCCTTTTCCCTGTAAGTTCCAAACCCTTCAAAGCTTCTTCTTTTATTCCCACTTGTATCATTGTCCCGCTTCTCACTCGAGGAATTCATTTCACCAAACATGTCCAGGGAGTCTGACCTTCCATTACTCTCAGTATTACCAGAGTATCTCTTTGTGCAAGAGTCAATGGGATCATTGCTTGAGTCACTTTTATCTTTACTCTGTGTCCACTGCTGGGCATCAGAAAGTGATAACGTAGACAGCGTATCCACTTCAAAGTTACTCTTTGAGCCTTTGTGTCCGGTTTCACAATGCTGGTGCTTCTGCTTCTCCTTATGCTTGCTTTTCTCGTTGAGTAAGGAGAGGTCTTTATCTGAGCCACTTAGCCTTTCGTTGATCGCATGGCTGGAGAAGCCAGTGGACTTGCTAGCAAAGAGACCACTCAGATCTTCATGTGTCCCCAATATCCGCTCATCCTTATGCTTGTGCTTATGTTTGTGTTTCCTTTTGTGAAGTCGGCCACTTGAAAGGCTTGTTCCTCCAACCTTTGGAGGAGCCAAAGAGGACTGCATGTCTCCAAGGCCCATTCCCACAGGTGTTTGTAGGTGCACTCCATGTTTCGCTTTATGCTTGGCAGTAGTGGACATCTTCATATGAGAGCTTGCATGGAATTGGGGTGGGGGCACGGTAGGTCTCATAAATGGGGAAGCCGCTCCGAGCGTGTGAGACAGGTACAAAGGAGCTGGATACTGACCATAGTAACCAAGATTCATCATAGGCATTGATGTGTAAGGCATTCCATAGGGTGCATAGTAACTCCCACTGGGAATAGGGTAACCGAACCCTTGTAAAAAAGGCACCTTTGTCATGGTGTCATTGGTTTTGGCAGGTCTACCACGCTTCTTCTTAGACTTCATGTCAGAGGTCCTGCGAAGATAGAGCAATGGGTCATACTGGATATATGGCACAGGGTAGTAGTGATCAAAATTAATCCTGAAGATGCTGGGATATGGATTTTCATGATAAAATGTGTAACTTCTATGGGAAATCCTGAACACTTGAAACTTATTGATGAGTTCCTCAAGGTCTGCCAGAAACTGGAGGTCATCTCTGTTCTGCAGGCTTTTCCTTTTCCTCTTGTGCTTTGGCTTTTTAATACTCTCATGGGAGAGAAAGTTATCCACAATGAGATGTTTCTGCCGGTGACCATGCCTGTTCTTTGTGCTGGTGTCAGATGGGATAGCCTCTGGGTTGTCCAGGGTGCAGAAATCAAAGGAGTATCTCCGGCGGGATTCTGAGCTTTTCTCGGCTTGGTCAGAAGTGCTGTTGTTGTCTGTACCTATCCCACTGTCGCTCGGTATGGTTTCCTCACTGTGAGACTCGCTCACCGGCGACAGCGTGACTTCTTTCAGAGAACCTATTTCACAGAGGTGGGAAGGTGAATTAGCCATTAACCTGGGTGGAGACAGCTTCCAAGTTCCACTGTGCATTCCTTTCTGGGTTTTTGTAGGAAGAGCACTGATAGGTTGAAGATTTGGCATAGTTTTTAACTCTGAAAAATTTGTTTCAGTGCTTGCAGGGCTAAGGTTGCCGTTAGTCCCCACTAACTGTGTCGAAAGCGGATGAATAGCTGCTGGTGACGATGCCACGAGTGACTGCAGGTTGGAAGGCACTGCTGGGTTTTCTGGCTGGCTGGAAACAGGCCTTGAGTGCTTGATGGCTGTCTTAGGTTCTTCTGGCTGAGGCTGCAGCTCTGCTCTTGGCTTTCTGCCCCTTTTTTTACCAATGTAGATAGTCCCTCTCTTGCTGACATTGATCTGCTTCCCTAGTCTGGCATCAATGGTGGTTGGCCCAGCACTAGACGGTGGCTGGACTTTTGCTTTCAGAGCTATGCTGCTGGAGCAGGAGGACAAGATCTGATTGAGAATATTCTTCCTCTTGAGGGTCTTCATTTTATTAATGGTCTTGATGGTCTTCTTATCCAAGACCCCAAGCTTCCCGACCTTTTTATGAAATTTGAGTTCACTGATGGACTTGTCCTCTCCCGGGACCATCTGGGCCAACTTGGCCAGATTCCGTCTCCTCTTCCTTTTCTTTGTTCCTGGAAACTCACGATTGATTGGACTCACTGGGCTGGTGGAGGTTCCCTCATGAATAGTTTCAACAGTGAGCAAAGGCTGTTTCTTTGGTCGTCCTCTTTTTTTCTTGACAGGTGTGATCACAGTAAGACTGTCTGTATTGGTATACAGAGGGCTGGATGGTGTGATGGGATAGGCTGAAGGAGGCTCCACCATCAGCTTCTCAGATGTTGTCATGGAGGTCTCCCGAAGGATAGATTTAGGTTTGCTGCAGGTCCATCGCCGCTTAGCTGCATGTTTAGGGTGCTGGACCTCAGATAATTTACCAGCTGTGGGAAGATCGGTGGGTAGGAGAGTGGATGTCACAGCTACAGGCTTTCTGAGTCTGGTGGCACTGTTGGGAGAAGCTTTGTCAGTGAGCACACCGCTGTCGATAGCTACTAGGGGGGACTCATTTTCGATCACTTTCCCTGGTTTTGTGGCTCGAAGATCTTTTTTACTCCCCTCTGGTTGAGAGCTAGTCCTGTTTGCTACTTCACTGCTCATAGCAAGTCCAGAAGGCAGGCTTTTCTCCTGGATAGTTTTCTCTATGGAAGATTTTGTGGATTGCCTTTTTTTTCTTTTGTGGCCAGATGTATCTGTTGTCGGAGACTTTATTGGGATAGTAATTCGGACGTGACTGGTGTCACTTTCACAACTGCTAGCAGAAGCGGGATTCTGCTTCGAGGGTGATGTATCCAACACACTGTCCATTGAGTAAGACTCCTTTTTCCCTTCCATGCTGTCATGGGATTTGCTGTCAAATGCTTTCTGAGCACTCTTCACCCATTCGATGTCTGCTGTTTGGATGGTCTGACTTATCAAGTCCTTTTTGCTGGACTTCTTCTTTGTATTCCCGGCGGGCTGATCGGGGGCCTCCAGCTGCACACCTCCGTCTTGGTCACTGAGAGGCAAAAGCCCGTTGCACTCGGAAACGCTGGGCGGCTGGGCAGCTGTGCTGATGTTGTTGGGTGATGGGACTGCACTGCAAATGGCAAGCTCTTTACTACTGCCCGACAGCTGCCCCCACGTGCTGCCGGCGCAGGACTTCTTTGTTTGGGATTTGCTGAAGGAAACTCCTGGCTCCGGAGCGGGCACCTTGGTGGCACTAACTGCTTCTCGGCTGGGTTCTGTGTTGATGAAACAACTTTGAGAAGCGGATCCAGTATCAGAGCTTGCTGACCAGTCAAGATGGTGCTGGTTGCTACTTTTTTGCTGGTGCTTTGATTTTAAGGTGTCACCGGTGAACTCTTGTTGGAGGCCTGGATCGTAGTGCAGAGCAGAATGTTTTTGTGGCCGGTCGTAAACCTGGAAGGCAGAAGAAAATAAACAGAAAACAAAATCAGTTTATCAATCCATTCATAACCCCTGGTTGCAGCTCTTATTTGTACAGTGAATGACAGCTCTTCTTAACCAATGTCCTTGTAAGGGTTAGAAGCCTTTATAAAGTCTTCTTATACTTGAGCCAAATTTGCATTTAGATTCATTCTCTGTAAACAAGTTTTGATTTGTTTTCCCACTCTAAAAACAATGGAAATACTTCTATAAATGCTAAATTGCTAAGGAAACATATTCTATTGATTTTTAATTTAAAACACAAGTAAAATATTCCCTTTCAATGGATGAATGCTGCAATTCAGCCTCCTGGTGAGAATCCCTTTTTCCTAAAAAATAATCCCTCACAGAACTTGATGCTCAACAACAGCAATTAAGCTCATTGTTGTAAACAAGAAAAAGGCAAAATTATCTTGGAAGTTGTAACAAACAAGAGGAAAACCCATGGGTCCAGTCCACTTCCCTATGAAGCCAGAATCTGCAAAGATTTACTTGCTTAAATTTCCACATAGAAGTCATCCCCACAAACTTAGTGCTTAAAATCATATGCATAGCGTCAAGTGTGCGAGGCACACTTGGCAGGTTCAAGATTTGCATTACTCCCTTTCCCTTTTAATAATCTGCTATTTTCAATGTTCATAAGAGATATTTTCAATATGATTTCTAATCCAACAGCAGCTCTTCAAATCCCAGAGGCTACAGTAAGGGCAGAATTATGCTGAAGACTGTTACAGAGCAAAAGAAAGTCTACTTTTTTTTCTTGGTGGACCTCCTTCAGCTAAAGAAATTATGTTTGTTACAGCTGTAAGCTTTTAAAGAGTCTCTGAAAGCAAAAAAATAATTTTTTTTTTTTTTTTCATTTTCACTAACTGACCTCTTCTAGCCATTTGTTTTCTCCTATGACACTTAGGAGCTTTTTTGTAAAGCTCTGGATCAAACTGTGCAACTGATTTCGTACACCTAGTACAGGAAAAAACTGTTCTTAACAAACTGTAATGACACTGTTTTGAATGCCAAATAAATGATGAGAGACTTAAAATAAATGTGTAACCAAGAAAAGAACAATAGAAAACAACTGCTAAGTGTCTCATGTTTCTGCAAACACCCTGTTACAATTAAGTTTCTCTCAGTAAC
This sequence comes from Astur gentilis, assembly GCF_929443795.1. Lineage (NCBI taxonomy): Eukaryota > Metazoa > Chordata > Aves > Accipitriformes > Accipitridae > Astur > Astur gentilis. The sequence goes on along the minus strand of NC_064919.1, from coordinate 84,288,678 downwards.
ATTACGTTAGATCCCCATTTGAGGTGTTTGCAACAGAAGTTTTGGGGCAAGGAGGCTGTCAGCATAAGAGGGTTTTGAGCTGGGAAATGAGGTGTCCCCAATTCTGAGCAAATTCAGAGGGATTTGAAAAGTCCTAAACAACCCCAAGCCCATGGTGTGTTATTTAGTGACCAGTAAACATACATGTTGTTGGCAAATTGATGTTTAGATATCCTTCATGTACATATAAATACGGGCATGTGCCTTTTCTGGAAAAGGCAGTAACGATGAAGCTGTTCTGGTCTATCGTCTGAGGAGTAATCAGGGACTCTTAAATCCTGTGGATAGTTCAGCTGTCGTGCACATGGACCAGCCATGCTCAGGGAAAGCAGAGATTTCCAGGAATTGTGGAGTGAGAAAATGAAAGCACGCAGCTGCGGTGGAGCTGCAGATGTCGCGGGCGAGTGACACCCGGTTTCTTCAGCCTGAGAAAAGAGCCGAAAGCATAAACAGCCCTCGGGGGAATGAATCAGTTCCTCCTCCTCCTCCTCCTCCTCCTCCTCCTCACAGCGGCCTCCCGTGCGCAAGCCACACAGCACGCAGCGGCCATGACCCACGCTGCTGATGCCCTCCTTCAGAAAATGGAGCCCACCTGCATCCACATCCTTGGGATGAGGCCAGGGAGGGGTCAAAAGGAAATCAGCAGCACTGGCGCTGATGTTTGATAGTCTACTTTTATTGTAATTTTTTTCAAAAATCGATCACAATGCTCCTGAGCTTTATTTTTACCTCAGCCTTTCGGGGCTTCTCCTGTCCCCCCAGGCCACCAGGCCGGGTGCACTGTCAGGTGGGCATGAGGAGGCGTGAGGGAGGTGGTCATCCCCTGGTGAGGTCCCAGTGGGCTGAAGGTGGGTGTCCTCCATCCAAGCCTCACATGGAAACATCATCTTCCCGAGGTACCATGATTTGTGACTTGGAAAAGCCCTGGAAGTGATGGGCTAAGGCCTGCACCGAGGCAGGGCCAGGCTCTTTCTGCACAGATCCTGGCCTGACGGCTGCAGTCAAAGCAGCTCCCTTACACCCACGTTATTTCCAAAATGCTGAGCTGTGAAACTAAATGACCTGAAAAATCTCATTTGGAAGGAAAAAAAAAAAAAAAAAAAGAAAAAAAAAAAAAAGAAAGAGGGTTACAGCAGTGAGTGAAAACATCACTCACTGGCAACACCTTGGTCCCTCCAAGCCCACCAGACACACAGAGATCACTAGTTTAAAAGGAAGATCACTAGTTTAAAAAAGCAATAATCTCTGATCTATATTTTAAGGCAGTTAATAAGGGCTCAGAACTGAGAGGCCAGCTATATATCAGCGATGAATGCTGATATATCGCTTGGCTCCTCCAGCCTCATTTCCTCGGCCTGCACATTATAAAATGATGATGCAACTTCCAACATATCCCTAATGATAGCCTTGTCATTACTCCAGCACCGCAGGCCACCACAACATCTATCTTACAATTCATGAGAAAGATATGCCTATGTCATCAAAGGTGCCAACTCTGGAGGCATTTAATCACACGGATAAGCACTCCGATTTCAACCGGCCTTCAAAAAATGACCAGTCTGCAGGATTAGGGGACTCCATTTCCTAAGCTGGATGTCAAAACTATATATCTGCCCAAGCACATAACAGTCCACTGGGTTTCCTCATGCAGTTTCTTCCAGCATAACATTTACTATTCAGTCTCTCTTGCCAGGCACATCCATATCACACCAAAATAATTCCTCTGCAGCACAGCAACCAGAGCTCATTTGGCTGCAGCAGGTTGGGTTTCAGTGGTTGCAATGGATGTGTGGAGACTGTTTACCTAAAAGCACTACTAAATCAGTTGAAAATAGTGCAGCCAAGTGTATTTTATCCCCCATGTATCCATCTGGGTTGCTGTCTGATCCCATTGGTCCTAATATTTAGGCTTCAATTTTCCCTGCTGGGCGAGCAACACCCTAAGAAGCCAACAAGCTCCAGCGCAGCTAACCTAAGCCTCTGCTGAGATAGTGGAGGATACCAGAGTTGTCAGTAGGGTGAGGGCAAACAGGGCCCTTCAGAAGCCTGTATCTTGATGTCTTTCCTGCAGATTAATTTCTTTATTTGTCAGTAAGCGTGCAATATACTGTAGCTCCCTAATTTTTGGCAAGGGGCTGTGGACTTGTACAGAGTTCATACGGCAGCATGGCCGAGATTGGCATCAAGAATAGTGGACTTTTTCATGAAAACAGAAAGATTTACCTTTATTTACTTTTTGTTTTATGAGAGCCTAAAAATACTTCAAACTTCAGTGCCTTTCTCTATTTGTAGTTTGCCTTTTCATTAAATGGGATTTTCTTCAGCAGCTAGCTATTCTTTACCGGCAGTCTGCTCCTTCTTCTTTTGTGAAAGCAGAAGCCTAACTTAACCCATGCTATTTTATCACATCTCACCAGACTTGGTCAATATTTCTCTAGATATTCAGTTTACTGGATGTGCTTAGTGGGTAATAATCCCATCTTTCCTTTAAAGAAAATAAAATACACATTAAGAAGTTAATAGTTTTCGTAACTGCAAAGAAGTTTGAGCAATGTGATCCAGCACACGCTAAACTTTAGACCCAAAGAATAAAGTCTGAATCCTTTTATTAGTAGTATACAATTTTAATGCCAAACTCATGAGTTTCAGTCCTCAGCTTTGGCAATGGTGGGTAGACCTATTAGCAGGATACATCCCATATACTGGCAACTGAGGAGTACTGGCCAGATAACAGAGGAGGTGGGACTGTGTGTTTACACCTGCCCTGCCAGATCTGTGCAACGCTGCACCTGCAGAGGCAATTACTCTTCTTAACAATTTTATTCTGGCACGCAGCCCTTGCAAGTGAGGGGATGAGACTGTATCAGTCCCATGATGAGCGGCACCCTACTCTGCAAGCAGCACCCAGCAGCAGAATCCATCCCTCAGGGACTCTTTTCATTTAACTACTGGATGTCTCACTCTGCCTCCCCATTCCCTCGCCTGAGCTTCTCTCTAAATCCACATGCTGTTTCCAATCCCAGAGCAAAAAGTGGGAGGAGAAGCCAGCAACAAAATCAAGAGCTTAGTAAAATAATAATAATAAAATCCAAATAAAAATTAATATAACTAAAAATAATAATAATGGTAAAATACATAATTAGAGAACTCCATCACCTAAAAAAAAAATCTGATTGCTTACAGGGGATGGTTCCCCCCTGCTCCAAAAGTACCTTTTTGTGGAGGTAACACACATACAGCTTGTCAAGAATCTGGCTTGCAAATCAAAGTTAATACTACAACGCCCCCTCTTTAAATCATTCGCAGATCCATCTGTGTAATGGCTCCTCAAGTGTAATTCCCTATTAAGAGGCTTTATCTGGAGAGATAAGCAGCTGGTTCCCATGTCACTAATTGCTGTCTGCTGTGATTTTAAAACATCTGCACCATTGTGCTCTTCATTTTCATATTCTAATCACCCTGAAACTTGAAAAAGGTACATCATTGATTGTTTCTGTGGGTTAATTAGTACACAGTCTCCTTGTAGAGACAATTTAAAGGCAGTCAGAACCTCAATCAGCAAGTTTGTTTTAAAAATTAATAACATCGGGAGCGTCTGTGGGGATTGGCATCCACAGTGACACATCAGAGTGTGCTCTGGGGACATACCATCCTTTGTTATCTTCTTCATAGGCTGGAAATAAAATTAAAAAAAAAAAAAAAAAAGGAAAGAAAAAGAGGAAAGGTTTTCCTAAACGAATAATGTCACTTAGAATCAGAGTCTTGGGAAGTGCTTGCTTTTATCTCAAGGCCACCCCTGCCTCTCCAGTGAGAATGAATCTCATTGAAACACCGTATAATATCTCTGTGTGGTCTAGGAACTTGTAAGCCATTTTTGGTAGCAATTTTGGCATCTGGGTGCTGGGATCTCATTGCAAATCCATGGGGTAAAGCTGTAACTGCTTGGACGCATGAGGATATTTGCTTTGCTTGCCACCTGGGTTGGCTAAAAGCTGGATCACCAGGTGTTGTCTCCAAGCCATACTGAGAAGGATATTAGCTCAGGCATGGCACTCTGCTATGGCAGCAATATTGCGTGCAAAGTGGACCTTCCTTGTAACCAGCCAGCTCAGAGCAAAGGCAGGCCAGAATTCATACCTGCTTTAACTTAAGCTTCTACTCAAAAGTACTCCAGACAACGCTGAAAACAGACCTTTGGTACCTAGCAAAAGGTCAACCTGAGATTTTCAAGACTGAATGAATAAATCTGGTGGCACTGAGGTTAAGTGGAAAATGCAACAGGAACCTGCCTTCTGAAAAATCAGACTCTGTTTTGGTCCGTCACAAGGAGCTCCTAAAAACTGGAGAAGCTCCAGATGATTTTTTTCCTCTTGAAAAAGCTTCCTCTTCAGTTTCTACTTCCTAGACATGCATGAAAACATGTTACTGGAGAAGAAAACCCTTCAAAAGGAAGAAAAAACCCTGACATGTCTAGCTCCAACATATGAATAAATAATCTTGGCTCAGCTCACACTTTTGCTCAAAATTGAGCATTTCCTCTTGTGTCCCAATGGGACAGCTGCAAACTGCTCACTTGAAGGCTCTAATCAGAACTACAGGTTACAGATATTTCGTGTATTTTGGTGAGCGCACTAAGCCTTCCTGGGGTAGCATTACTCTGTAAATAAAAGATGACAAGCAGAGCAGACACAAGGTTCAGGGGAACTTAACTGTGGCCTGATGACTTACAGGTTGAGCAGTCATTGACATGAAAAGTGATCAATATATAGGAGGAATCTGTGATCAAGTCAAGTTAGTTCATAATAGCAAGTGTCTGAAATGGTTTCAGGACATCCTTTAGGTCCTCGGTGACTCTAAGCAGGGAGGAAGGATCACCAACTGGCATATGACACTTGCTGGAAGTGCAAACAGCAGTAGTGTCTTCTGAGAAACCCCACTGAATCTGCTTCAGAACTGATGTAGGGGGTTTAATTCCAATTAAAATACTAATGGCAAACACGTCAGCAGGCACTAACATAAAATTCATTGTTATCATCCCAAACAAGAGTGATTTTCCAGAGCAGTTTATCAAATTTATCACTCCCAGAGGTTACTCCTTCCCCAGCACCCTGCTTCTTCAATAGAACTAAGCCGAAACACCACCACACTCACAAGAGTAAGGATCATTCATTAGATATCAAAAGAGAGGCAGGAATTAATACGAAGCTGCAGGGGAACTACTTGAGAGCAAGACACAGCATGGGGTGGGAGTGGGTTAATTAAAAGCAAAGCATCACCTATTTGTGTCCATTCACCGAACATAAACATCACAGACTGTGGTGTGAGTCTGGCGTAAATCAGGAGGATCTTCACTGAAGCTGCTGTAGGTCCTTCTAGATTTGTGCTCCCATTGCTAGGTAGCTCTGTCTTCCCTGAGATATTTGTGTAATCATGTCAATACAGAGGAACTGAACTTCAGGCTTTTGCTTTGTAATTGGTTTGGGAATACTTATCTAAAGCACTTTAAGGAAAAGACAAAGCAATGCAGAGATTACCGATGGGTCCAAAGATGCTCATGTGGTCACCAATCGTAATTTTTCATGCATTCCTGGCAAAGCATCATGATTTGCTAAATAATTCAGAAAGTCCAAATTTATTCCAAATTAATTTTGCTACCAGCTGTAAACTGGATGATTTGCACACTATTTCAGTCTTTTGCTGGATTTCAGACACTTCCATTTTCCACATACAGGGACTGAGGATTTTATTTGGGCAAATTGCAACAACATGTTGGATTTATAAAGGCAGTATTTGGTGCTGCAGGCTGATCTGCTCCTTACTAGTGGGATAGACCCATCTCTGCACATATTTTCTTTATCAAATGTTTAACAACCCTGCTCTTTTCAGGGCTTTGTATTAAGCACCAAGTCTGGGAAAACTCTAAACAATGGGATTTTTCTGTCATCTCCAACAAAGAGCCCATCACCACCGACATAACAATGCAGTTTAAATATCGTGTTTAAGCGTAACACAGTTTGCCGCCTCAGTTTAGGCAGCTGGGAGAGAACAATTGGGCACCAGCTAAGGTGGACTACAATGGGACTCATACAGTTTTGCCCATTCATCTGATGAGATAACCCTGGTTCGGTTCTTGTTTGGCCTCAAGCCAGAGCGAAGGTTTTTAAGTGAACTTTTCAGACATTACGTCTGCGAAGCCAGGGTTCACAGAGCAAGATGCCTTTGCTAAGCTGCATGCTTTCATTTGTCCAAAAGCCTTGCTAATGAACTTAGCAGCAGTGATATTAAGGCTTCATTATTCATATATAAAACATAACTTCCATCCCTTCAGAAGTGGTATTGTTCCATGGAGCTCGACCTACTCTTCCCGGTGTGCAACTACGACGTTGCACTTCCAGGTTTCTATCTCACCCTGCTCTTCCACTTTGCTCTGTAATTTCAAGTTGTAGAGGGCAATGTATATCTGCATAGTGACCTGGCCAAAATCAAACAGCAGAAGGATCCCAACATGGACTGGGACCTGCAGAAATGCAAGCAGTAAGGGATGTTCATCTCTGAAAGGTTTGTGCTGTTGTCCAGGACGTTAATGCTTCAGCACATCTCAGATTACTAAATTGGAAATAAGGGTGTGAGCAGCTGTGCACTGTAAGTTTCTGCTACAATTTTTAAAAGCCTGCAGTGCTTAATTTGCATTGAAAGATTTCTTTTATCCTTCATTTAGTATACGAATTGCTGTGTTACCCTGAATACGTTTTTTTTCCAAGGGGTGGGGAAATACAAATGGCTTTTCCATTGAGGCCAGTGATTCTTTCCACTAGAGTTAAATAATTTGATTATAAATTGAGTCCTTAAATGTCAAGGAGATGCTGAATTCACCTGAAAACAGGCATATAGAGAAGCTCATAAAAGCTGTGAGCTCCAGTCAGTTGGCTCATCATTCTTTTAGCATGCACTTCATTTAGCAGTTACTGACCGCCAGATTAATTCTTTCAAAGCATCCTGATTGCAGCTAAGGTCTAAGAAGAAGTATTGCATGTGCAACAGCATTAGCAAAAAGTCCAGAAATCTGCCAGAACATCTATCTGGTGCAGCTGGGTTAAAGGTCATGAAAATTTGCGGGAGAGGTCAAATATCCAATGTCTTCCCACCTCCCTGCATTAAGATCTGAGTCCTGTCCCATGAACTCAGAGAGAACATCGCCTGTGCCTTCAGCAAATTCATCCTGAAAAGATGAACTTCAGTGATCTGCAGCAAAATGCTGGAGGTTTGTTCCCTTTGGAAAATCTGCCTAAAGAGGTTGTACGTGATGAATTTCTGGCTCCACCGGCTAGATACTGAAAAATCACTGCGCTCTGTGCAAAACTAGCAAATGGTGTGAGGTGTACCATCCGGAGATGGGACATGTTGTGGAATCTCTCAAAAAGCTGGTCTCAAATCAGACTCCCAAGTGGGTTTCTCTTTTGTTTTCACCAGTAAAATAATTCTTTTCTGATGGAACGGAATAGCAGCACATTCATCTTCCCTTGCACTGCATGCAGTCCTTCTAACTGTCCAAGTAGGCATACAGTGAAACCTGGCCATTTGCAAAAGACTACAGGATAAGCGGAGTTTCAGAAGCTTTATCCTCCCAGTTTGCCTCTAATCTGTGCCTATTTTTCACCACTGTTGGCATATAAAGAGTGATCCCTCTCCCCTTTTCCCTGCAACCAGCAGCAACCCCAGGAGGTGATAACTGGGGAAATTTGTTGCATGTGTTGAAGATGTCAAAAGCACGGCAGACGTCTCTGTTTCTGGACTAGAGATCATGCCCCTGTGACAAAGTTGTTGAGGATTTTAGTCCTCAATCAGGGGATTTTAGTTTACACCCCTAAGGAAGGCAGGTTTGAAGAAAGACACCCAGCACTGCACCAGGATGCCTGAGGCATGGACACGTGTTATGAGGGAGGATGCTAATAAGCGCCTGAAAGTCCTCTTTTGAGACTGTAACAGTGGTGATTTTCAGCAGCAGCAAAATCACAAGTTGTCCTGGCTAAACCTGAATGCTCTCCTGTAAGAACTGATTTTAGCATCCCGTGGATTCGGCTCCCTGCAGATGCCTCTTCTACCCAGATGCTTTTGCAGGCTCCCCACCACACCCATAGCAAAGGCTTTCCCACCGGGGGAAATTCAACCAGACTAGCAATAACATTTCGGAGCAACAACAATAACAAAAAAAAATGACATAAAATATTTCTGTGGCAATGGTAGGTGAGGTGATGATGACAGACACCTCATTTTTGGGTCATCTCTGTGGTTCTTCTGAACAACACGTATTTCTGCTTTGATGTTCATCCCTCATCTCTCCTTCCTCCCCTCCCTCCCCAGCTATGGCAAAATCACCTTTACTAATAAACCTCCAGCTCGAATAGCAGGTTTTATTTAGTGTGCTATAAAAACAGTCATTTCTCAGATCATAAAAGGGGCTCAACTGGACTGCATCATTTTGCTGAAGTGAGTTTTCTGGTGGAGCGATTCTCTCTTCTAAATGCCACAGTCCCCCACTACCAGTATTTATGTACCAAAATAAAATGCAATTTTCTGTATTTTATTAAGTGTGAATCTCCAGCGGAAATCCATTTGGGAGCTGAACCCAAGATTTAATTGTCCCTTGATTTTATACTTTCAAGAGTTTCTCAACCGTTTTCCCAACAACAGCACCAGGCTAACTACAGTTTTATTAAGGTACAGCAGTATTACCAAAAGCCCTGACCAAGTTTAGGTTTGTCTTCTACACACATAAATCAACAGCAGCACAGACCAGAAAAAGAAAGGGCAGGGAACAGTGGTCTAGAAAAGAGGATTCCAAAGCACACCAAGCACAGCTTTGTGCTTAAATGACCTCCCAAACTTCTCTAGTTTTTCACCTAAGAAATCAGGGGTAAAATTCAGCTTATTGAGTCCCCAGGCTTTCACCCACGAGGTTGAATAGACAGGTGGAAAGCGTTTTAATATAAATTCAGACCTGGGATTAGTGTCCAGAACAGCAAAGCTTGTAGCTCTCCTGGGTCAGAATTTGGCTTATCCTTGTGCTGAAGATCTGCACTGGAGGAACCCTTAAAAATTCTTGAACCTGTGCAGAAATTCAGTGATTTCTGTGCACATACTCCCCCTTAGAGTGGAGACATCGAGACCAGACACAGCGATGGTGTGGTACCGCCAGCACTTCAGAGCATTGCCCTTTTAATTGCCCTTGTTCTAGTAATTCACCTAAGTACATTTCTTTGCTCTACACATGTTGACAAAGCAAAACCATTCCCAGCCCTGTTATTGCTTCCTCTTAAGTGCTGACTGTGTGCTTGAGTTGAATAACTCTATAAAAATACCGACACCGAAGATACAGTCCCCTATCCAAGCAGCTCGGCACACAGGGTAAGTCAGAAGCAGGCAGTACATATTTCAGACATCAAAGTGCATTTGTCCATTGCTAAGGGAGCAAAGTTATGCCTCTTTCTTTTAAAAATGTAACTTATTCTGAAGGATTGGCATTGGAAGATTTGGAAGAAGAAAAGTGTTTCCAAGAGCTACTTGAGCAGAGAGGGAGATTGGTTAAAGCACAGGTGAACCTGGTGTTATAAGCATCTGAGATACACATCAAAGAGACTAAAAATATATAGGCACAAGAGTGTCACAGAAGGTCCTTCAGTTTAGCAGACATACAGGGTTTGTAGCCGAAGCTAGAAAAACTGAGATGAGAAACATGGCCCACGTTTTTAATAGGGGGTATAAATAATAATGAGAACAGCTTATCATAGCAATGAATTCTCTATTACCGGAAGTTTCTTTTAAATCTTAAGGCCGGGTGTTTTTCCAACCAATATGCATTAGTGCATGACAGCTATTGGACTTGTAACAGGAATACATTTAGGCAAATCCCCTGGTATGAGTCATGCAGGAGGTTTGACTAAGTGATCACAATGGCTCTTTCTAGCCTTAAAAATCTGTGACTATATATCCTCTCTATATCCTCCAGTGTTTTGTCCAACCTGGTGTTAAGCAATTCCAGCAATGTGTCTTCAACCCCTTCCTCTGGGAGGCTGTATCCAGCGTAATAAATCTCACTCTTCAGAGTCTCCTCTCTTCCCTGGAATCATTTCCACCCATAGACATACCTCATTTCTGGATTCATCCCAACCATTCCTCCTCATCCTTGGCACCAAAAAGAATATTTCACGTTTTTTAACAATTCATTTCACTTGCCATATTCCCTGTTGCTGTAGAGTGGTGTGTACAACAGAGTTGATTTACTAGGAAGGGCCTTTCTATCTCGACAAGCCCAGTGAGATGTGGTTCCCCCCAGAATAAGGATGGGCAGTGCTGTACCACACATGGTTCTGCAAGTGCGAGCGGTGCCAAATGCCATCGGCTCAACACACTCAGGCTACCAATGTTCCACAGGGAAAGTTACTGTGATTCCTGTCGCCATTCCTCTGTGCTGGCTGAGCATGGACTTTCAAGAGGCAAATATATGTGAAATATTCCTCCAGACTGACTCTGTGCTCACCAAACACCTGAGATTTGGCCCTGAACTTTAAGAGAAGGCACCAAGTCTGGTACCCAGTCTGGATGCAAGTCTCACAGACATCTGTAAAACAGCATGAAATCAAAACATCCTGGATCTGAAGACATGAAGAACCCTGGAGTCAGGTTTAGGCATTGGCTGCTTTTTAATTTTTTTTTTTTTTTTTTCCTGTTTTAAATATGGAAGAACCTATTGATTTGGTCTTTTCTGGTTTAAATTTCTCTGCTGTTTTGTATGCTGCCTCACAGTCTCAAAACATGAGCCCAAATGCAAACCTCTGAACTGCTGGAGGTCTCTGCCTCATTCCAAATGTCACACTTGGTGTTCCGAAGGGTGTTTGGGGGGTTTTGGGGTGCAGGGGGAGAAAAAAAGAGCAAAAGCTAAATCTCAAACCACTGTACAAAAAGGTTGCATATGTTGAAGTCACTGTTGCAAAGATTATTCGGTGACTGCTTTAAACATACTTCAAATAATGCACCCCCCCCCCCCCCATTTCACTCAATAGTTTGAGGGTTTTTGTGTGAGCTTTTCCCCCCTTTGTTCTGTTTTCCACTAGACAATATACACACTTCTGCATAGTCCCCCTTTAAGGATTTCTCTCAAGGATACATGCATATCTATTTTCTGCAACCAGACAGAAAAACCTTCTGAAATCAGTGCAGATTCATCACCCACCCCGCACACGACCTTATCAGCAGTTGCGATGGGTGGCCCCTGTGGAATACTATGGAAAGGGCAAAGCTGGAAAATGTGCACTTTAAAGTGCCAGGGACTTTAGTTCAGTGTGCAGCACTTGTAATTTCTGCTGCTGCAGACTGCTCAGCTTGTTATGGATATCTGAGAATTTGGGTTTTCCCTGACTAGAGGTCGTGAGATTTATTACAGCAAATTTTTTTTGCCTTTCTTTTTCCTCCTGGAGTAGGTAAGGCATAATTGACAGTGCCAGATACCTGCATGTATAATCTCTCCAGAGATGAAGAGAGAAGAGAAATAAAGCTTCCTGGCACTCCTTTCCCCACATGTAACATATTTTACATTTACTCTTACTGATGAAGGGAATATTTAAAGGGAAGCCAGTGCTGTGCACAAAGGCTAGGCTTCAGTAAAAGGAGTATGATAAAAAAATTGACCTAAATTCTTCCTGCCCCATCCAGGGACACATTTAGGTTTGTCAGACTGACAAGGGCTCAGGTGGATGGACTGCAGCAGTAAGTATTAAAAATTAAGTCTTTAGTCTCATCAACATACATGCTCCCATCTGGTGGCATCTCCTTGTAAATATATCCAGAACAGGCAATCACTTCTGTCGGCTTGCTTGCCTTTCTCCACCAGGAACCATGGATATACATTTTGTAAAAATACTACTTCAGTGAGTAAAACCAGTGTGTTCATGTGTTGACGTGTGGCAGAGGGGTATACACCGATGAATAAACAAATAAAAGTTCATTACATGTCCATATCATTCATATGAAGCAAAAAGACGTTGTTGGTATCTAAAGACTATCTTCAATAAATCTCAGAGCACTTCCTGAAAGAAATAGGAGTCATTATGCTGCACACTACAGATGGAAATACTAAGGTGCAGTGATTTGCCCAAACTCTTTCCATGTTCCTTCACTAGTGCCAGTAGAAGAATTTAGATTTCCTCACCCTCACTTTTGCCAGTGCCCATGAAGGTTCCCATGGCCAAGGTCCCCAAGTTCCCAAGGCATTTTACAATCTAGGTGAACATGACATCAAATAAATGAATGTCTGGCTGAAGTGCAAACAAACAGATCCGTTCCTATATCAATCTGCGCATGCCATCAAAAGCGGCCATGGGCACCACAGACACAACTGGAATCCCCGTTTGCCGAAGGAGGACAAACAGGTCTGTGTTTCAGCGCAGCAGGCACCCTTTTGCAGCCAGCCAGCTGGGATTCGGGGAGTTCTCAGACATACAGGACTATGATTCCTACACTGCAAACCTATGAGCGAGTGTTTTTTAAGAGCTTTAGCTCTACGGTGATATTAAAATGGATTATCCATGCATCTGTGGTCGCAGCACACCTGCAATGCTCTACCTGCCCTTCTGTGTGCATGCATCTGTGTGTGAGTGTGTTGGTGGACGTTTAGTTTTAAAGAAGGGCTTTTTTTGTCACAGAAAGAAACCCCCAGACTGTGGGGAAGATCCCCAGTCATCCACCCTTGACGTAATTACACCAGAAAAAGCTATCAGGTCTATCCACTTCTCATCAAGCAAAGGACATGGTCACTGGCAAGAAGTGACCTCGTGTTTCTGCTGCTCAAACTCCCAGCAACCAGCAGCAACTTAAATTAGAACATGTGCAATATAATTAGATTTCCTTCCCTTGCAGACTTGTCATGCTTCTCCTGTCTGAAAAGGAGGGGACACTTCAGACAGAGGCTACAGCTCAGCAGGGCTGTCTGCTGCTCACCAGGGTTTTGCTTTGAGCGAGATAGGAAAAAGGCTGCGATTAAAGCAAAGCCTTTGTGCTTTCAGCTCCTGCCCTCCAGAAACAGAGTTTTTAGTTAGGAACCACAGCAAGTAAATTCGAGAGTTGGAGGTAAAATAAGAAATTCAGGTTAGGATTCAAATCCAAGTTTCCTCCACATGACCGAGCTGTTTGTTACCAAGGCTGTAGCTTGGAGCGACCTGGTCAGGTATGAGATCAGGGTTGGAATGACACCTATTAAAATATTGCAAGAATTGGCCCTTCAGTCCCGTCTGCAGAAAAGCTTGGCACAGCTCATCAGTTGGAGCAGAGTATTCGCAGAGCGTGGCTCTAGCCACCAAACTCTGACCAACACCTGGTTTGGGAGCCTGGGTTCCCCATACAGTCCGTGAGGCGTCCAGAGAGGACATCAGAGCATGCTAACTCACTCTGCTGACTATATAGGGCACCTGAGCAGCTAATTCAGGCACCTAAATTAGGCATCTAAAGGGAGGCAGGATGAATATAGCCCGATTTATGTCAATGTCCCCTTATACACATTTAACCTCTTTCCTGCTGCTCCATATCAGACTTGAAAGGGCTGAACTGTGCCTTTTACAAGTCTTTCAGAAACATTTCCTGACCAATAAAATGTACAGAGGCCCAACCTGTTCCTGACAAAGCTTTCAAGATTTCCACGTTTTCTTCTTTTTTTTTTTTTTCCATTGAGATCCTTGAAGTTTTTTGAAAACACATTTTGAATACAGTAAATTGTGTGTTATTTGGGGGTTGCCTAATGTCATCCCTCCTGCCTGAAGCACAGAATTTTTTGTTCTTCACCATCAAGCTATAACATCACAAAGTCTCAATTTAAATTGTTCTTGAATGAAAAACTTCTCTCTCATTTTTGACATAAATCATGGAACAGCAAAGAGATAATCTTGGATACACCACAGTCACTGTGCCTTTTCTTCACTGCTCCCAAGCAAATAAAAGTGTTTTGAAAACAAAGCAAAGAACAAACTTACTTGCGCAATTCAAATTTAAACAGTCTTTTTTGTAAGTTAACAGAAGTTAACATTTCCTTGTACTCTCCCTGAAAATTTCGCACTATACAAATGGGCATTTGAAAACAGAGAAAAGCTGTTAGTAGGATTCAAGCTGGTCATGCTGTTCAGATGACCGCACTTCTAGCTTCTTGTTCAAACTTTTATTTGGTCTTTTGAGGTTTGCTCATCAGTAAAATCTCGAGTTATGGGTATTCCGTTAACCACAGGGTACAGCAGCTGACCACAGGAAGAACGCAACCGAGCCAGCTGCCCGCTGCCCTCAGAGCAGCACCATCACCTGCCTCTGGGCATCCTTTGCTCCTGCTTCTTCTATACATTATTTCCGACAAAAGAACCTCTGCTCCATTAGTGATGCTTCCAGAGAGGCTTCATCCCACCACCACACCTTTAATGAGCAGCACATTACTCAGCCTTCTCAGCCAAGTGCAGACAATGGCTGTGAAACTAGAAAGGCTTTCCTCTGCTGAGATTAAATGTGGTTTGAGGTAGGCATACTCTACTCTAGCTGGGTTTTTGACTCTTGGTCACTGTTCCTCAGGCTTACAGGTTCAGCAGAGGGGAAAAAAGAACATAGCATTATGAAAATTGCTAGGGAGAGAGCACTGTCTGATGTTAGACATCTAACCTGAGAGTGGAGAGTAGGACTCTCGCCACCCACATGGTCAGTGGATTTTGACCACATCGATTCTGGACCAAGCCTTAGCCCTTACTTGGGCATCCTTTGGAGGACTCACATCCCCTCTTCTTTCTTTCAATTACCAATTTACCCTTCTTGTTACCTCTAGCTATTTTACCTGAAAAACACACAAGACTGTGGAAGTAAGCATGGTCTAACCGATCTAGGAGTTTGGAGATCATTGTTATGTTCCTGTATATGCCACTGACTTCAGTACTCCCTTGCCTTTGAAACATTCAGGGGCAGTCTTATGTAGTGTGATTATCGGGCAAAACTAAACACAAATTTGGCAGAGGCTTCTAACTACTAGTATTATGTAAATCATGATTTTAGGAAATAAGATGTTTCACAGTTTTCTCCAATTCTGGGAGAGGCCCTGCTTAAGCGAGTGTGTCTGCACTATTTCCTCAAAGGAACACAAGCTGAAAAGCATTAATTTAAAAGAATAAAACAGTGGATGAAACTCATTAAGTTTTGACCATCCAGCTCATCACCTTCTCTGAAGGCCCTGTCCCATCACAAAACACATAACTTAATGAGAACCCCCTTTCCAAGAAAATAAGGGGAGCCGTCACCTAGTTTAAGCTCCAATGATCTGATTTCCAACCCCACCAGGGCAGCAACCCCAGGACCTGGACGAGATATCTTTCTCCCACTGGCATGTAGGTTTGTCTGGCACCACCACCTCTGACCAGTAGGCAAGCTGCAATGTTTAGCTGTAGTGTTTGCTATGCCTACTTGTTCATTGGGCAAGCAGTGAGAGCTAATGCAACTGCTTTTTCTTAGTGAACTGAAGAAAAGAGCTAAACTTTCTTGCTTCCAACCAATATATCCTGATAGGAAAGAAGTAAAGTTTGGCCATTTCAGGAGAGCAAGCCTTAATGCAGGAGTTAGTAAGGGAGCCCAAGAGGCATCAGAGCAAGACAAAATCCCTTCTGAAGCACAAAAAAGGGGTCATAGGTGCCTGTTTAAATTTTCTACCCACGCTACAGTAACATGGGCACAAAACAAAGCCAGGCTGCTGTCTAACAATCTTGTCTCAGAGCTAGTAATGGTTTGGGGAAAATAACTGCAAAGCTATGGTGTAACTCAAATGAAAACATGAAGGTTACTAGGGATACAAGGAGACTCATAGAGTAATTAAATAACCAACAGACACACACACCCACACACGCAGCCCTCATTTACTCAAACCCCTGACAGTTGTTTATTGAGAAGTAGGTGTTGACGGTTCACTTGTCTTAGATGGATTTCTCCCGGAATAAACACCAGTGCTTTCAAAATGCCTGAACCCATTTTCTTGTAAAAGAGAAAAAAAATTAAAAAAAAATTAAAAACCCCCACAGACACTATATACAGAGCTGGTATCATTACTGCTGTGTGCTGTGGAGAGGGGACTCCATGTATGGGAAAGATTGAGCTACGAGAGTGTTTTGGAAAATTAAGAGTTATTTCGCAATAGGCCATGACATCTCCCTAGGAGAAAACTTGCCCAGATTCTGCAGATTACTTTGCAGTTGGAAAAAGAACAATGTCTGATTGCAATATACTCTCAGATAAAGTCAAATTTGACTTGATCTAGAAACTTTCCCTCCCCAGGGAGCCAACACTGAACATTGAAGGTATCTATCCTTCTTTAAGCTAATCTTTATATTCAAGTGCAGGTGTAATCAATAACTCTGGTGTCGTCTCCATTGTAAAACAGGAGTCCATTGAATGCCAAAAGGCTGAGCAAAAAACTCCTTCTCAGTCCTGGTGCTCTGCTATCAACAGAAATAGGAGGAAAGGGATGAAATGAAAGGAAATTCAGGCTTAATATTAGAACCTGCTGAGAGCAAGAGGTATTAAGTTATAGGGCAGCCTACACATGCAACAGGAAACCCATTTTTTGAACACACAGGACTAGAAAAAATAATAGGGATTGGAGAAAATGCTACAGGGAACAATTGTGCAATGATAGGAAGAGAGACATCAAGATGATCTATCTACATCTTTCCCATTCTTCCCTTCCATGTTTCCGCAGTAATCCCTGAGTTTCTGCTGTTTGCAGAATTTTATTGCACATAATCAAAACATGACTACTCTGATACAGGTCTGAGAAATCCCTGGTGGTCATAAGGGGCAAAATCAAGGATATGTAATGTTGAGCAAGGGTGGATTTCAGTACACTGAGCTGCTGGACCAGCGTTTCGATGTACATATGAGCCCACACTTACAGGTCGCTAACAGAGTTAAGCACCTTACAAGGATCCTACTCCTGACTTTCCTTGCATTAGAAATGTAGACACATTAACCCAGGGCATGGTCCACATTTGCATTATCAAACCCCGTAGCAAGATTCAATCCTAGACAGCACGAGACTTGTTAGCAACGTTAACTTCTACACTCCTGTGATTCTTCTCTGCTTATTCTTTTACTTGGCTTCAAGTGCTTTTAAAACCACTCCTATCCATACATCATTTTCAGGAGACATGCATTAGCAAACCCATCTGAAGATATTTCTTTTGAAGGTATAATTAAAACCTTACCCATAGTAAAATTTAATTTTTGCACTGGGTCTGAAACCATTTCGCCAGGATGCTGCTAGGTTTGCCACACTCCCTGACTTACCGGTCAAAGCAATCAAGCAAATAACCCATCTCACACACATGTTTAAACAGGCCTTACACACTTGCTGCATGCATTCTCCAGGGGACCTTTAGATGCTGTTTTGTACACAGTGCAGTGTGGGCCTTCAGTGGTGTGAAATAAAAAGGTTAGTGCCACGGCAAAAGTTCCAAACACAGAAAATACGGCTTAGGATGCATAAATAATTAAACAGTGTGCATTTAAAACATGAGCCATTAAAAACAGCCTTTGGAGGGGGGGGAAGAAACTGTAGGATGCAAGTTAATCTTTCATAAGGCAAACCTTCAGACGGTTGCTTCTTCACGGACACTTCACAGTGCTCTGTTTCCTTTTGAACCAAGCATTCGTACAAAAAAGCATTTTGACAATCCCACTAGGATGCTCATCCTCTGTGTTCAGAGAGAGATTTATAAAGATCACAAGGCAGGATTGTGCATATAATGATCCCAGGGATTAGCCTTTCTTCCAACTATGGTAGGGCAGTCCTTTGGATCTATCTGAAATCAGAGAGGGGGCTCTTGACTGTGAGCCAGCGTGCGGCTTTCTTCTCACTACCGCTGTCCCTTCCCCACCTTCTCTCATGTGCTTGCAATACTTTAAATACTTACAAGTTTAAAGCAGTCGTGTGTTAGTTATCACCCTTCCTGTCAAGGGAAAATGAAGGAATCTCCATTAAGAGTCGGTGAACTGTTGCTCCCAGTCAGAGTGGATCTGCTACTGGGAACTGCTGTTAAAGTATTGATAAAGGAGCATATTTAACCTACTGCAAAATCAAGCCCAAAGGATAAGAAAAAGCTTATTCAGAGGAAAGAAGGTTTTGTGATTAAGACACTGGATAGGTATTTAGAAGACCTCTTATTTCCTCTTATTCTTTTATAACCTCTTTGACTCTGAGCAAGGAACTTGGTTCTTACCAGCCAAAACACCAGAAGAGGTCAGCTCCTATTTAGGCATTTAAGGGTGGGGTTAATAGGAGTGGGGCTCACTCCTTAGTCAAGATCCCCAATTCAGGAACAGTCAGTGGTCAGCCAGAGTAATTTCTGTGTTTACTAAGAGAGGAAAAGAGGCTCTTCCAAAGGGTGATTAGGCCAATGAAAAACCTAACTTGTGCTCTAGAAGTCCATGGGCTGTGGCTGGAGTCTGAGGATAAAAACACTGTTCTCAGAAGACGGTGAGACTTTGCAAAATGTTGTCCCAAATGCTGTGGCTTTCTGTCCATAAAGGAGTGAAATAATAATCCTTCCCTTCTCTTGCTGCATATGCCTGGTTTGGCTTTAGCCTATAAAGCTTCGAGGTGCAGGATCTGTTTCTCACGGTGCCTACCACAACAGGGGGCTGGTTTAGTTCAGGTCTTCTCAGACTATCTGAATACAGTGGAGACACACACATTTAACTGAATTAACTGCTTTAACCCTTTGCACCTGAAGACTAAAGGAAAGGGCAATAACATCATAAAAGTAGTTGAAATAGTATCACTCATACAAGAAAAGCAAACTATCATGCGTGAGGACCTGTGCACTACCTGTCAATATTTCCCCCAATTTTTATGCATGTGAACTTTTATGTAATCGCGTAAATTGGTTTATATAAGCTATGTGGTAAGTATATATAACAAAAGACATAAAAGCTTGTCATAAAAACAGTACATTGGCAGAGACAAGAACCTGAAAGATCTCATGACTCGATGAGTTTGTGAGTGTGACCTCGATTCAGTCCACTTCTGCAAACAGATTAATGGTACAGAATTTAATTACATGGTCACATACTGCTCTTTTCTGCAGGGCACCTACTTCACCGAGTGCCTGTGAGAGGTTTCCATTCCTGTAACTTTATAGCACATTAATCATGGGTGATGAGGCCATGAATCGGTTATGCAAGTCATCCCAAATACATACTGACGAAATCTGTAAACCACCACCCATATTCTGATTATCCACCTATGTTGCAGATGAACTATTTTTGGATTGTTTTAAACAGCTCTGAGGACGTTTAGTGCTTTTTCAGTAGCGCAGGGATATCTGACCCACCATCCCGATAGTACCATGTGCCTCAGTTACCATGTGGTCATTTATGAAAAGCTCAGTAAGGAAAAATGTGATGGTCTAACATTTAATGCCTTCAGTGGTGACCTAGGGCAACCTTCTGCATAGAAAACACCTACCATAGTGTCTTTAGACACAAGTCGTATCAAACTATGAAATGTAGATAACCCTTTTATATGGTGTTACAAAGTCCCTAACTTTGTGATCCATTCAAAAAACATAAGCTCTGTGACAGTTTAATAAGTTTAAAAAATGTCACTTGTACACGGCAGAATATTGTTCCTTGCAATTCTACATCTATGTGTGTACAAACAAGATGATCAAGATTTGGAGGTTGCTTTTTTAAAAAAAAAAATTATGTTTGGTGCTGGGTAGGTAAAAGGAACTCTTTCTAGGAACAGCAGATGAAGTAATAAAAAGGCATAGATGAGTAGATTTACTGTATTTCATTCCTATCTGTCATATGGAGACATGTATACAAGCTGTTGCAACTTTTGGTGTTATCCTTTCTTGTTAGTGGCTTGAAACCCACCACCTCACTGACTCATAAATATTACATCTGGAAGGACCTTTCAGGCCATTCAAGCCACCCTCTTGCAGTAGGTCCAATGTTCCCTACTGAATATTCACAACCAAAATTCAGTTTTGCCATCAGAAGGGTCATTTGCCTTCTAATTACCATGGAAATAATGCAATGGACCACTAGTTCTTCACCACAACACATATATTACTTTCCAGTATTCTCCAATATATACACAGATATGTTGCACTTGCCCATTTAGTTCACTGCTAAAATATGTCCATGAGTACGTTATCCAATAAACCCCACTGCTGACCTAAAATCTCAAACAAGAAACCCCTTCCTGTGTTTTAAAGTCTAACTTGAAAAATGCATAGAGAGCTAACAGCAGCTTTTCTTTGAAGAGTACTGATAGTTAAAATAATTTGCTTTCAAAAATTCTGTTTTACTAGAATTTTAGAGCAAGAGGAAATGAGAAACAATGGCTCTGAAGCAATTCATCTGAGAGGGAGAAATTAGATCAGGGTTCATATTTTACAGTGATTTACATCTTGTGCAACCCCATTACATTTAATGGGACTACTGAAGGTCTGTGTCAACATGGAATGTGACTCTTCAGGCTTAAGTGCCGTGATTCATGGACTGGGTTACAGTGGTCACTGTTTTTAGGATAAGACTTTATCTCCTGGGACTACTGATAGAGACTTTAGTTTTATTTCTTTGGGGTTTTGTTTTCCCTTTGTTTGCTTCTTTAGGAATATTCAAGGGGATTAGCCAGTCGGTCAGATGCCCATATTTCACATCTTTTGCTGTCACAATTATTCTAAAGGGAGTACCTGGACTTCTGGCATGTATGCTGTCATGGTTTTTGATGGCACACCACTTTATTATTGATCATATAGAATATGTAGCACTCAGAAGGGAGCAGTACTGCCTGCAAGTGAAAACTAAAGGCCAAGGCCAAGAGAGGCAGTATTTTATAAACACATATGGTGATATTCCCCCTCTTAACTTCTATTTGCTTTCTTCTTTTTCTTTCTTTTTTTTTTTTTTTTAAATCCTACAAGGACCTGAAATGAATATATGTGGGCTTATATATCATTTTTTCCTGTAAAGATTTATAATATTACATTACTACCGTGGACGAACCAGAGTTGCTACAGAGTTTTTGACATTGCTGAAACAACAAACTGCATGCATATATTCAAAGTGCTACTGAATGAAATGTTTTGGTGCCTTTTGCCATTTCTCAGTAGGGTTGTAAGAGTATAATGAATATGTAACATTTCTATTCTATTTTTATCAGATTTTGTAGCACCTTATAAACTACAAGAAGCACTCGCTGCTTTGTCCCATATATACTTTTCCTGGCTGGGACTGTAAACTGCTAGACAGCATTTATAAACCATTTTGAAAAGGGAAAAATACTCTAGCAAAATTGCTTCAGATTACTGAGCTACCCTGAAATGTATGAATAATTCTGTGGGATATTTCTTAACTGCCATTTCTAAGAAGGACTGCGAGCAGATTTCTCACCTGAAATGCAGTTCACAAGGCCCACTCCCACTCAGGAGTTTCCATTTGAAAGGAAAAAAAAATAAAAATCTATAAAGTCACTTGTGTTTTGCACAGAAATTAATGTGTGCAGGAAACAGATACTTGACTCTCCCACCAGCTTATTCTGTAAGGGCTGGTGAATTTACAATGGAATATTCCAAAGGAAACTACGCTCAAGTCACGCTGGTGCAGAAGCATTTTCTATTTGATACTATCCTGGCAGCTGTTGGAAGTGCCGTGTCCTTTCTCTAGGTGCAGCAACTACGCGGGAGTGGGATGAAATCTAATCTGTGAAACTCTAAATTAAGGCATGCCTACACTTTGTGCTTAGCCTAGGCTCTTAAATTTGTTTTTGTCCATCTACGACTGCTGTCATGCAAAATCTTATTTCATAAAAGATTATTTGTACTTTGAGCTTGCAGCTCCTTGCCCAGAAGAGGATATACATAAAAGTACTACCTTTTTGGTGTACCACTGCAGAAGACTGTGGATATCCCTTCTCAAGGCTCATTGCCTTTCACGACAGAAGTCAGATATTACAGGTCTTGTGGAAAGACTGTTTTTCTCCCACAAATTGGACACCAGCTCATTAAAATCAGAGCAAAAGAACCCACAAACCAAACACAGAGGCTTGCAGCGTTACTGTGTCCCTTCTCATTTCAAATGGCAAGTGGGTGCTTTCAATCGTGTTGCAGCGTTTATCCACCGCCTTCCTAAATCTACGTAAAAAGATCTTCAAGGGTCATTTTCAACCTCCTGCCTTCTGACAGCATGTAGGACCAGAGCCTGCTACTCCACAGTTTGCTTCACTCATCCTTTATTAGTGGTTTACCTTTCTCCCTCCCGATACCTCCCAGCGTGAGCACAGAAAGCCCAGCGGCGATGTGACCTTTGCGGAGGCAAGGAGGGGGAAGAGAGGAGAAGAGAGTTTAGGGGTGGGTTTGATCTACTCCGCAAACACTGACCACGCTGTGAAACAAACAGCTGCAAGAAAAGACAAAGAAGGTCTGAGAACGGAAACCGATATATTCTGAAAGCTGGGAGCGGTTAAACGCGATGAAGAGCCACAGCAGCTGACGGGGAGGGAGCTGGGAGTGGGAGGAGGGAACGCTCTGTCACATGCGCTCGGCATATTATCATTTTTCAATACTCACATTAAGAACAACCAAACCACAAAGTTTCATAACTTGTCATTTAGCTTAAGGGGGGAAGAGGAAGAAAAAAAGAAAGTTAAAAGAGGAATAATAAAACCATCTCTGAACCACAGAGAGCTGCAAGGTGACCTTCAAACAAAATCTGGGGTGAGCAACCCATTTCTTGTCTTCAGATGTCATTCGTTTCCTAGCTTGCTCTTTGCAAAGGAAGGACGAAAGACAGTTTCCTGAGTCGGCTGCAGGAAGATGAACAGAACAAGGACTTTCTGTTTGTACTTCTGTGTTCCTCTTTTTAAAATAATAACAGTGAATAGTATGATCAGAAGTGACTGCCTGGGGGATTTTTTCTTTCGTTTTTTTAGTGCACTTCTCTCCCTGCCGAGTGAAGGATCCATGCAAATAAGCGGAGGGTTTGCACCGAAGAGACTGCACGGGGGAAGCAGCCAAATTGATTGCACACCCATCAGTTTGCACACAAGCACTGCCAAGTGCCTGGAGTACACAATCCAAGAAAGAGAACAGCACATTGTGTTCTCTTGAACTGGTTTAACTTCTCACTATCTTAGGCACTCCTTGTAATAATTGCTCATATTTAAGATACAAGTCTGATTTTTCACTTAACCTTCCCTTGCTCTTCTATCGCAGTTTTACTTCATAGATCTCAGGAACCTCACGAGTGTCAAGTTCTTTGATGGCATTTAAGTGGGGAAATGGAGGTGCAGAAAGATGATGTAATTTGGTCTATGTCACCCGTCCTGTCGGGATAATCCTGCAATCAAAGTCAGACCTCCCAAATTCCAGTCCCTTCTTTTGCAAATTGCTATCCCTTTAAAATATGTGTGCGTAATAAGACATAAACTGTCATGTCTCAGGATGCAAGCCAAACACTGAGCGGGGGCAGTGGGTAAGAAGCTATTTTCTTATGAGCAAATTATAACTACTGTTATTGTCTACTACGTGGTTTCTTGCACGCTCCTTTGAAGCATCTGGTGTTGGCTACAGTCAGTAATTGGAAGCTCGTAATAAGACAATAATAAGACTTTGACTGGTGTAACAGTTCCTGTGTTCCAATCTTTGATAAATCTCAAGAGTTAAAAAAACAACAACTCATCTACTCAGTACTAGTATCTAGGAAGCTTTCCTGAGTGAATGAAGGCTGGCTTTTGTTGCACTCAAGCTTTCACTAGCAAAACCAGAAAAGGGTTATGTCCTTATATCCTCATTATAAACATTAACTTTCTGAATATGAACCCATTCATTTGGTGATGAAATAAATAAAATCTTTCTTGTTTCTCTGCCACTGCTCCCAGCTCTGTCCTCCAGGTAAAGCAGAGGGTTTAGACATAAGGCACTCAGCTGAGAATTATGAGACAGTGTTAAGGACCTCCTGGATGACAGAACATTTCTGCATCTCCCAAGACTGGGTTAGCACCTCACAGGACGTATGCACCATCACAGGATAGAAGCTTTTATTATCTCTTAGTAATTGTTTCCCACAGTACGGTAGCAATGATGCACCTGAGTCAGAAAAACAGATAGCAATGAGAAAGTATCTCAAGCCATAAAGAAGTCTGAATGGTGGTGCGTGTCTCCATGAGGATGTTGGTATCTCCAAGACACATAGATGTGGCGCTTAGGGACATGGTTTAGAGGTGGACATGTCAGTGTTAGGTTTACAGTTGGACTCGATAATCTTAGGGGTCTTTTCCAACCTAAATGATTCTATGATTCTAAGATGTCAACTTCTTGAACTATTCCTTGAAGAGGGGCAGTGATGCTTTCTCACACACTTTCATATCCTCAACCCAGCTAATGAATCTCACTAACTTTCTCCAATTTTCCCTTTTGCTAGAAGAAGGGTACAATCTCAGTGACCAAAAATGTGAATGATCCCAGTTTAAGACCAAACAAAATTAAAAGACTTTCCAGGAGGGAAAAAAAAAAATAAATAATTAGGATTACAAATATAAAGACATTTCTGCACTTCTCACAATCTATCAGACCACAGTGAGCTCTGGCAAAGTGGGAACAACAAATGTCACTTCAGAGCCAAGGTTTCACAGTTCACCCTAAAAGCTTCAGCCGTTTATTTCCTGCTGGAGAGACCCCTTAGGCATTTTCTGTACCTGTGCTGCAAGTGAAGCTCCTGTTGACGTCAGCAGGAGTGTGTCACGCAGGAGAGAAAACTGCACTAAAAGGCCTCTACTTAATGGGACGTTGAATTTTTGCAAGAGGAAAGCATGTGTAAGCTCCAAAAGTGCAAAGTTTCGTCTGCATCCACAGTTCAGGTCAGTGTACAGTGATTTTCCTCCAGGCAACCTTTGCACAGAAAACTCCGTCACAGCAAGATTTGTGCCTCCAAGGGAAGCAGCAAGTTAACATTCACCTCAACCACCATATTACCATGGGTACCCCGGGAGGAGCTGCTACAGCCAGAAAATTCACCACTGGCTGAGGCAATGCACATACCATCATGTCAGCAACAGCTGGATGTGGCGAGAGTATCATGTCCCCCATAATTGGAGAGGATCATATTTCTTTGCAGCAGCGAGTGGGAACCGAAGAATGGCTAAACAGCCTGTGGTACAGTACCACGGGAGCCTGCAAATTGCATAGGCGAAGAATCAAAAAGAGCCGCGTAGTAATGACGATCCCGTTCCTTCCCGTGCCATCTGGTTGCACCATTATTGCTCACACGTCAGGCTGCGCACGCACAGTGATATAGGCAACATATTGCTGTCTTCAGGATCAGTGGTGCAGAGACCCAGTCTGGGCATGACGTCTGCAACGACACATGTTTACACAGCCCTTCTACTTCACAGAGCTTCTGAAATGCAGATTTATCCAAACCAGTGAGATACGCCAGGATTGCTCTGCCTCTGCTTAGGTGGATGGCAGCAGCTGTTGGACACTCAAGAGTAGCTATCCAGGAAGAAAACAGACCAGGAGAAGGTATCCCAGTAACAGGCAAGTGGCAGGGACCGAAACTTGCTGTATGGCCATACTCAACTTCCCTGCAGTTATATAAAGAGGGATAAACCCACTCTGCCTTGGGAATCCTCTGTCTACTCACCGATGCACTAGAAAGCTTCCTAGCTAGTATGTGGTCCAAGAGCAACCAACACAACCAATCCAAGCTATCCTGCAGTGCGAACATGACCGGGACATCTAGGACACATCTCCCTCTCTGCAGTCCATCGAAAGACAACAGACTTTCTTGTGCTGAGGAACCTGCCAGAGGCACCCACCCCTTCCCATGACAAGGGAGAACATTTAAGGTGATTAAGCCCCTATGTTAAACAGCACAGTTGCTCACCTCAGATGTGGGCTGAGCATTGCTCCAAGCGGCTCGGAGCACACCTCTAGCGTGATGACAGGCTCATCATCTTGAGCGACAGGGCTAGATTCGAGGAATTTGGATACACTACACAGGAGTCCGCTATTAATGGGATATGCAAGAGCCACAGGTCTAAACCAAGTAACACGAAGTGATGAAGTGAATTTGGAGCAGTGCCAGGAAGACTACAGGACAGGAAGGAATGAAAGATGAAAGTGTTTTTAACACTGTGTCCACATGCTCAACAAGGATTTTCTGAAGAGTCTTTGCTTTATAAATGCTCTGTGATGTATAGCATTTTTTCCAGATCTGCCCTTCATCTGATCATTGCTTACACAGAAAGAATCAAATTGCTATGACAGTTGGATTAATCCTTTCAAAATGGCTCATTTCTGCTTTTATTCTTCAGAAGCAAGGCATGGTAATTCCACCAAAACCTGTGAGATTGCTGGGACTGTATACCAGAGTAACTCAGAATAGGATTTGGGCCACCTTTACCCGCAGCCATGCCCCTAAAGAAATGTTCTCAGGTCCTCCTTTCAAAACACAGAATGCTTCACCAACATGGGAATACGACTCAAGCAGTGACTGACTCATGAATGATGCAAAGCAAATAGTACCATGAAACAGGTCTCTGCCCTATAAATTAAGGGCTGCTGTTCCACAACTCCTAGGTGTCCCACAGAGGGATGCGACTTTCCTCGGGAATCTAAAAATGAGATGTCTGAATGTGAACGAGTCACCACAGGCTTCCCTGATAGTCAATGGAGAGGAACAGGTACCCCAGAGGACAATTCGCGTCACACTAAAACAGGCATCTAAGGCACGTCAAATGCATTGCTCCCTGGAGATGCCTATTTCTTACCGTTGACTAAAAAGGGAGCCCAGGGTGACCGGTTCAACCTTAGGCATCTACCTTTAGACAACTAAAGTTGTGTGAAATGAATCGCACGCATAGAGGGACTAGTGGGTCATCTATCTTTTATGTGTCATAGAGCTTTAATTTTTACCCAGTTACTCTTTTGTTAAGCCCAATAACTTTTGTCTAAAACGTTTCCTCCAGAGAGGCCTTCAATCTTGAAGACATCAAAAGATGAAGAATTCATCACTTCCTCTGGCCCCTTGTTTTAATGATTAACCACTATCACTGTGAAAAACCCTGCTGGTTCCAATTCGCCCTTGGTTAATATTGCATTTCCCTCTGCTATTTTGAAGAGATTGCTGTATTTCCTCTCTGGAAGTGCTGATGCAGTTTCAGATCACCAGGTCTGAAGGCCAAGTGGTCCAGCCTTTTTTCCCTTTCAAAATTAAAGATCTTTGTACAAACTCTTACCCACCTAGCAGAAAAACTGCTTCATTTTTATGTTGAACTAGGACATTCTTTAATAAGACTGATGTCTTTCCATACTCCATCTTCCCAGGGATCTGAAAGAATGCTGAAAAAATTAATAAATTATGTCTCAGCATCTCTTTAAATAAATATTGCTACGCACCCATCAGTAGCAGAGAAACTAAAGGGCAGAGAGGACAAGTAACTGACTCAGCTCTAGAGCAGAGATGGGAGCAGATCTCCTCTTTCCTGATTTATAACAATGTCTTTTAAGCACTGGATTTCAA
The DNA here is from genome assembly GCF_929443795.1 of Astur gentilis. Lineage (NCBI taxonomy): Eukaryota > Metazoa > Chordata > Aves > Accipitriformes > Accipitridae > Astur > Astur gentilis. The sequence continues at coordinate 84,261,048 of NC_064919.1, read as the reverse complement.
TTAGCACTCTGCCGCCTTTAGTCACACCTTGTTTCTTTTCCACTGTAACGGGACATACATGGGTTGGAGAGGAGAAGTTTTATCTTCAGTGCTTGGTTTCCAATAAATAAGCAGCACCTTTTTGTTCTCTTTATACTACCTCCAAAAGAAAAGGTTTCCAGTCTCTGACTTGGGCTCCATGGCATTACAATATATGTGTGTTGCAATAGTGAACAAGTTACGATCATCATCTGAGATAAATTTTGATGGGCTTCACTTATTTTTACCTTTACATAAGTAGCCACACCAAATCTGAAACAAATCTCTGCATATGATGAAACGGGCAGTTGCAGACAGAAACTGGGCAGAGAGGAAGGCAGTTACCCGAATCACTAGCAAAAATGCAAAGGTCTGTGAAAACTAAATGTGTTAGAAATAGCCCTTTGACACAAATGTCTGTCTTCTCTTTATTTGATTGCCATTACTTATATTATCATAGATGAGGAGCCTACTGCACCTTGGACTGCATAATCAAATAGCAGAAATGATAATCCAAGTGTCTATTTTCACAGGGTTCCATCCACACGGCCAAAGTGAAAGAATATCCTTGAAAATATCTCCATATAACACCCCCCCCCCCACCCCCCACCCCCAGCTATAGATGCTAGGTGGAGTTAATCATATCATGCAGATAACATGTTTCTATGATCAGCTTCCAGATACACCTAGTAACAACAGGGTTCCTGCCAATTTTATGCCTTTCAAGCTATTTCACAATGGACATGAACAGGAGATGTCCTTAAGTATAAACATCTCTCCTGGTCTTTGGTTCTGTTATCTTTATCTTACAGCACTCACTTCACCTCATATTTATTGCAACTGTGTGCTTTGTTTTTCCTGCTTCAAAACGAATACTCCTCCTGAAGGAAGAACTCAGCAACTTTAATGCATCTTGTTATCACTGTGCATGTCTAGAGCAGAATACGCTGTTATAAATGGTCCCCACCCACAGTTTGGATGATACAGTGACCTACGAACTCTGTGATCAGAGTCAGCATAAGAAGATATTGTGGTATGTGCACGCGCGCACACACACACACTCTTCCAAATACTACTACTCCTAATTACTATTATTACTGCATTTTTCCATATATGTTCTTTCACACATTTGGCTTTTGAGAAACTGGCTTAAATGGATGGTGAAATTGTTATGCACCTGCAAGACAGAGTTGGAACCTCATTGAGTTTGCTTTTATACCAACCATGCCAGAGCCTGCCCATCAAACCCTGTGCAAATTACTTTTTCCAAACTGCCCAAGCAAAACGTAGATTTAGAAATGTCCACATACCTTCCCAGAGTGTTTAGCATGCTTTAGATGAAGGTCATAATAAAAGTACTAGTTTTATTATTCCACAGTTTCAGCAGATGGTCTGAACTATTAAGAATCAATTTGAGCCTATTAAGAATGTCATCTATTCTATTTCCAGACAATATCGAGCAGTTCAACCTCATTACTTATCTGTCACTATGAAAAGTAGCTAAACCTTCATCCATCACATCCAGCTACTTTTTACCCAGAATTCTTGATCGATTTTTCTAGATTTTTTTTCTTTCTGCTAAGTTATTCCTCTCCTTTAAGTTCTACTGCAATGTGGGCATCCATTCCTTATTCCCACACACAAAAAATATATGCGATAAGAATATCTAGTGTTCATGTAGCACGTTTTCTGAAGAATCTCAAAGTACATCGCAAAGGACAAATATATCATTACATCCATTACTCAGATGAGACATCTGAGGTATGTGGTCATTTGTCTACATAATTTAACAAATTTTGTGATCTCTGAAGGTAAATAGAGAAATTAACACTGACACAGCACAAGCTTCATTTTTTAAAATCACACAGGCTTCCAAAATTTCCAGGACTACTGTCAGCTCTTTTTTTCCAGTTGCTGCTCTAGCTTCTTAAGCCAATTATTTTTAAAAATAATTTCCAAATAATTATTTCCAAATTTTTCTTGGCTCAAAGCTATTTTTCCTTGGAAAATATGAATAGTATTTCTGCAGATTCTGTTCACTGACTTAAAATCTACACGAGTAAATCTTCAGAGGATATATTTTATTTTATTAAAGGAATGAGTGGTGCATCACACATGCATCTTAATTAACAACGTCATTAGTAACTTATTCCTAAGTTTTGAAAAACCCAGTCTGATCTTTGGAGGCCCTGTTTCAGAGGATCGAGATTCAGACCCATATTACATACTTACATCTTTCTTTTCTCTCTTTTATAAAATTAGCCACAAACTAAGTGACTGCCATTTGACTATGAACAGGATTTAAAACTTCAAGGGCTATCAAGATACAGTCATTTTATCAATCATGTCTATATAATGCTTAATCATGTCTAACCTTGAAACAAGACTATCATCAACATCCATGACTACCATATTTATTCATGCTTATGGACAGATGAGAAGTAATTACTAAAGGTACAGTCATCCAACACGTCCTCATGTGACTGCAGCTGTGATATACTTTATTGCATGAATTCAGAGGGGGAAAGGAAAATTTTGATTGTGATAACTCAATCACATTAGGAGAAAAATATCTAATGCATATCATCTATCTATTTTTATATGACAACATAGAACAAGACAGTTCAAAGAAAAAAAGAAGAACGATGCTTTGAATTCACTAAAGAGATGCATTCTCTGATATCTAATATAACTGCCACTTCAGGGGAATATGGCTTTTTTCCCATCACAGACAATATCTGGAAACATGAGAAGCATCAATCAATACCTTCAGTTGCTTGAGAGGCAGTATTAAACAAGAGAAAAAACACTTCCTTTTCTACTACGCTCTACTATGAGTGTCTACACAGAAGGCCTATGTTCCAGCCAAGGCAATTAATGATTAATGCAAAGCAGACATAGCTTGTTTAGAGAAAGCAGGGAGCCCACGAAACTGAGCACTGCATGATGGTTTTGTTAAAAAGAAAAAGGCTGAGCATCATCTTGAGATCTTGGCAGGGGGGGTAGGGGAGAAGTTCAAAGCCTTTTTCTGCATTCTTTGAACTTCCATCAAGCAGGTTGCTGAGCCATTTTCCTATAGTGTTTCATGGACCACATGGGAGGAAAGATCTTCACCAGGTAGAGACCTGTACGGAAATTGTCCAGCTATGGTGCTCCGTGGTTCTTCTCATCCCTGAGTCACTTGGGTGGGACATGACTTTGGACTCGATCACTTAATCCACTCCCTGAGGCTGTGGTTGCAGCCAGTCTCACCATTAACATCCTTGACGTGCTGTGGCTGGACAACGTCACACACTGGAGGAGGTATCTCCCAACTTGACAGCTGCTTCTACTGCTTGTAAGATCTTAAGAGCTGTAAATGTTTAACTAATATTTACTCTATTTCAGCTTATGGGCTGGATTTTGTCTTTTGTAGCCAGCTGGAGGGGCAGTGCGGCAGTGGAAAGCACAGGAGAAATTTGGGCTGGCTTGGCCAGAATCCTGTCTGGGATCCCCTGAGGAGAAGACGTTGCCATGGCAGCTTTGCTGATCCTTCAACTGGTGCAATAGCTGCTGTTGCTACATTAAGCCAGCTCTGCTGGTCTGTGAAGGTGAGCAGCCTTCTCCGGGTAATTAGAAAAGTACCTGCTTCCCCGCACGCTTCTGTTACTCATCCCTCCATCTGCCTAAGATACACAAAGATTTTGTTATCCTTTCTGCAGGACATGACCTGCCACAGCTGTCATGCTGTTCATCTCTGAAGATTGTAACAGCCAGCTCTGGCATGTAATGGGCTGCAGCTTTTACTGAGGGACTCGAGCTGGCCCAGTAAGGTACCTCCTAGAAATGCGAGAGTGGTGTACTTTCATTTTAGATCTGAGCTCCACAGCGGCATTCATCCTCTCTTTCTAGGTTTTTTTGTGCTTTGTCTAGTGCCTATGGCATCCAAAGGTACTACAAAAAAAACCTGATGAAGGCTGAACTGCTCGGGAGTGATCCAGTTGAGATCTACAGCCTGGCATCTTCACCTGGTAAGAAGATCTCAATCTTTTATTTGAAGAACTGAGCAAGGTTGTCCCCTTTGCAAACACAGCCAAAGTGCTAACACCCCTTCACCTCGTACACAAGGCCTGCTGGCTGGATCACACAGATGAGCCAGAGTTGAAGCTCTTTGTCTCTCAAATCCACATCTCACACCTCACTGGAGAAAGCCCTAAGGCCACCGATGACTCTGACCAGCAGACATTCACCCGTCTAGCCTGCTGAAACTGTGCCAGATGACATCAATGGGATCCTAAGCGTTCAAACAGGAATTACTACTGCTCAACCAGCTAAAAACGTCTTTTATCAGACACAGCCTCAGTCGCATCCCTTCGCTTGAGCTATAAATGAAGCACATCAAACTGGAGGTTGCATAGATCTATATGCACGTAGCAGCCTCTGCTCCTTGTCTTCTCAAGGTAAGAGCCGTTACAGAAGACGGAAGGCAGAGGTATGGTTTATTGCATACGGATCTTGCAGTTCTGGAAATGATACAACTACCATACCCACCTCGCAGGGCAGGTCTGAGAAATGAACACATGATTAAGAGCTTTGAGGTCTCTATGTTAAGAAGAGACATAGCAATGTTGCTGTGATTTAATTCATGCATGCACGCACTTCAACCCAGGCTAATTCCCCGGGGTTAAAATGAAATACAGTTTAAATCTAACAAGGGTAGAAACTTGTAACCAATTCCTAGGCTTCTCAAAGAGAATATCAAATGACGTGAAATCCTGAATTGCCCTGAATGAGACACAGACATCTGAAATGGACTTACTTGTCTCCTACAAAAAAAAAAAAAAAAAAAAAGTTAATTCTTCACCTTCTTTCTACCACCCCTAGAAAATAAAACTTGTTCAAGCTTAAAAATAGACTAAGCTTTACTAAAATCAAGTGCAGATTTTAAGCACCTACTTTAAAAGGACAAGTTGTTTGTGCAACTGATATGATATTATGAAACTTTAGACATTTCTTTCACAACTGACAAGGAACTGAATGCATTAGACAGGCCTGTTTCACATCAGAAGCCACAAAGGCTCCCAAGTCCGTATTCCTCTGGATTTTTTCTCTGAACTCCATTGTTTGTGGTTAAAAAACCAAAAGGGTCTGACCCATTTTAAAAGAAGGAAATCGTATTTCTTAGGCTGCAAATGATACTCAGTGCTAGCAGAAAAACAACTGGAGCTTAATCCTCCTGAAGAAAGGAAATGTCCCAGGTCAAAGTCACAGCACATAATCCCCCACAGAAAGTAGGGGAAAAAATAAAGTACACCAGGTCCAGGCTGGTGGTGCAGAACCACATAGCACTGGCAAAGTTTACAAATGGCTCTGTCAAACACAGCTGATTTCCATCTAACAATTAAAGCAGTGAGATGTTTTTGGTGGAAGGTTAGCATTGCTTTTTTGGCAAAGCAGAATTGTACCTTTTTTCTTAAATATCTCTTCATGGTGGGAAGTGTTGCACAGAGTAATGAAAACCAATAATCTGTCTTCAAAGTCCTTTTGAAAGGTCTAGCTCATTCCAGTTCCTCAGGGCAAAGCAAGACAAAGCTGAGTGGAATTGTTTCCATTTCACAGATGGGAAAGATGAGGCAACAAAGCAAAGGATTAAATATGGGGGGCGGGGGGTGGTATGATTCTGGTTTGGGATGTTCAGATTGCTGTCTCAGGCAACCCATCTTTCTGCATTTGCATTCGACTTCAGGGTAAACATTTCTGCGCTTTTTACTAATGTAGCGCATGAGATCACTACATCTGCAACTCATTGTGCAGCGTAAGTGCACCAATTGGCCTGAACATCAGGGAAGTAAGCCCACAAGTTTGGATGAATCTCTGGCCTTTTGCCAAGCATGCAGAGATCTTGTTACTTAGAATAATCACTGAGTTAACCTCCTTGCAGGGAGAAGAGGAAATTACAGGAGCCAATGTTTTTGCCAAGCCTTAGCACAAGAACTCAGGACATCCTGGGTCTCTCTCCTGCTCAGATCACTGGGTTTCCTCTACGTTCCAGCAACTCCCAATGCAAATGGATTTAGCAATAAGGAAGACGCATATCCAAGCAGGGAATTTGCTCCCGCTGCTGAAGGAAAACGAGACAAAGACTCTTAGCATGACTACAGACAATCTAGTACTGAACTTGTGGACTGCTCATTTTCCCTTAGAAACTCAAGTTAATCACTTTCCCTTTTCTTGGCACTCCGCAATGAGTTGCTCTCTAAGGCGCTGACCCTGTTACTACTGACTACCAAGCCTAACACTTATTATCATGATAAGTCTCATTGGTTAAAGCAGCCTTCTCCTAATGGTTTTCACATACACTTTACAGCCTGGCATAATTCACCACTGCCTCATCCCGATGCAAAGGAACAGTGAAAAACTGACATTTTAGTTGCACAGTGTGTGTATTTTCTGTAGTGCCAACACTTCTAAGACGTAGGGCAATGTCTATTAGGACCCTTGTTTGTATTGGCCAAACTGAGGTTGGGAGGTTACCGAAACAAGTCTCTCTGTTGATCGCAGATCAAAAGCAAGCGAGATAGATTTCATCTAGCTTTACCACCTGTACATTACAGACCACACAATTACCCTGGTTACTCCTGGCATTGAGTCCTGTAATGTTTAAATAAATCACATATTCCACAAAAACCTCCTATCATGTCCCAAGGCAGCAGATCTCCAGGAACCAACTCGGTTTAATCTGTTAAACATTTGCCCCTTTATTGGAACTTGTACTTGTCTGGTTTTAACTTCCGGTCATAGGGTTTGTTCTATTTTTCTCATTGTGGTGGGTACTTTCCATGGGTAATTTCTTTGCATACGGAACTCCGTAACTTGCATTTTATTGTATGACACTCCGAGTTGCCTAGCAAGTCAGTCTGTTTCAGTGTCTGTCGTCATGAAAAGTCAATCTGTCCGGGAGAAGAAATTACAAAAAGGATGTGAAATCATGACAGTCCGGGTAATTTCCTTTCCAACTATAGCTCTGTTGACATTAACTACAACATTAGCAGCTATGAATTAGGTTTGTCATGTACACTCCATGCAAGGAAGAAAACAAATGGAAAAGTTAAATATTTAGTCTCTGACAGCTTATTTTTTTACAAGTGTATTTCTTAACTAAAGTTCTCCAAAACCATCCCAAACAATTTTGCCAAGGGAACTGCTGTTTGCAGGATCAGGAGATTGTGTTTGTTTAAGCACGTCTGTGGAGCCAAAAGAAAATAAAGAAAAAACTTTAAAAAACTTCTTTCACCAATTCCTCATCCATTATTTTAATAACCACAATTGTAAGGTTAGAAAAATACCTACTCCATTAACCTCCAAGAAATCAGACACAGGACTCCAAAGCTCATTTTGTACTTAGTTCTGCTAACTTTCAGCACCTACTGGTACTGCGTGGCACCATGCAAAGTAGACCGGCCTGTGATTTTTTTTTTAAATGGCAACTTGGTCAAATCATGCTTTCGCTTATTAATAAATATCATACCCCAGGGTCAGCTCAAACTTTCCACTACATGCTTGAGGTAACTGAATGATAAACAAACAATCAGTGGGAAATTTTGATGCTGGCATATGCCATCTGGTTAGCTTTTAGAAGGAGGAAGTGAGAAGACGTATGGTCGATTTGCCAGAGAAGTTTAAAAGAAAATAAAAATATTAAAAAAAGAAAAAAAGTACAGTCCTTTCGTCTTCACTTTCTTATTCAGATACCTATAATCAGACTTCTACTTGTACAGAGAGGTGCCAAAATAAACAGGACTTGCTCTCAGAGCATCCATTAACTCCAATTTGGGTACTCAGTGTGCTAAGGCTCTCTGTAAGAAAGTTTACTTCTAAGTGCCTAAAAAGGATTGAAGTGACTGGCTAAGAAACAGTCATCCTGATCTGGACATTTCTGGCAAGGCAAAAACACAAAGATAATGGGATGTCTGAAACTGATTCATTTCCTGGCTAGATCAAATTCCAGACTGATTTAATATAAGTGGCCAAAGCATAAAGAAAGGAACTGATGTGGTACTGTTCGCTGTGGGTAACGTTAAGAAATAATGTAATTAAACTGGGGTAAAGGAAATATAGATGAGACATTAAAAGAAACAAGCACATGGTAAGGATAGTTGCATGTCGGTGCAGGTCGCCTGAAGGACTCACCATCGCTGGATGTGCGTAGGAGCGAATTAGGTGAACGTGTGTTGAACAGTTTGAGGTAGATCTGGTCCTGCCTTGAGGAGGTTGAATGCAGTGACCTCTCAAGCTTCGTCTGATAAGACAGCTGTCATACATGGCTCTAGAGAGAAAGTAGCCTCTAAAGGTGACAAGCACCAGTATCAGACTCATGCTTCACTCCACAGATGGCCATACCTTTGGTACTACCGTGACCCTATATTCTTAGTAAGCGAGGATGTGACTTGTTGCATCTAATTTAGAAGACTATAGGCCTACCCACACCAAGAGAGGAGAGGAGAGAAAAGGAAAGGAGAGAGGAGGAGAGAAGAGGACAGAAAAGGAGAGGTAATCTTTTCCCTCAACTTTGTGAGAATGTCTTTATAAAAGCCCATAAAAGAGGAATAAAGATCATCTCTCTCTGTGCAATTATATGGCATCTTTCATATGAAGATCTCAAAGCACTTTTCAACCATTAATTAAACCCAGGAATTGAGGGGGATGTCATTAATCTGCTCGCATAAAACGTAAAGGGAGCTAACAAGGTGAGGTGTCTTGCTCCCAGGCTGCATGACAGAGCAGGCAAAGATGGAGGTGCAACCTTGGGGCCAAGTTCTGTCTAGTCAGGAGCTTTCCTCCTCCAAGACCACTGAAAACAAGACATTGGCAATGCAGGGAAATTTGATATCCAGCAGTTTGATGCAAAATGGTAAAAAAATCCCATAGCCTCATGGTCTTCAAATTCCCTTTGGATGTCTTTCTCCACTGGACACCACCTCTTGTGTCCACTGTCGGCACTGAAACACCCAAATGAGAAGCCAGAATAAAGTGAAGATCTCTGGATAGAACAACATTTCTGTCACATAGATGGGCAAAGACTCATAGAGAGCACTGAGGTGGTCATGGTACCATGTTACAAACTGCAGGACACATTGGCTATTCTAGACACCAGGTGTCTAGGACATAATGACCTCTTAATTAATGGCTAAATAATGACCACTTACAATTAAGCTGTCAGAAGACAGAGGAAAGAATAATGGTAAGTACAATTCCCTGTTTACAGTAGGAGTCCCTTCCATTTCTTATGGCCTGGGCTCAGTTCTTGAACAGCTTTCTTGTTCTAAGGTTTTTCCTTTCCTATTTTGCTTCCATAAAAAAGGAACGCAATTTCAGGCCCAAGGAAGCCTTCCTCAGGAAATTAGGAGCATCTCTTTCTGCATTCAGGTTGGGGGGCAGAAAGGGAAGAAAAGCCCGCCTGAATTTTTAACAATTGGTGTGGAAATACCCACATATGAACTCCAGACCCTTGGTTTTTCAGCTATAGCAAAGTTTCCCTGCTGGGAAACCCTTGGGCCTGTCCATCTGCCGTACAGTATGGTGAATACTACTACAATGGCACTTTAACAATAACTGTGCTCTTTTGAACCTCCCCATTCAAGTCACTCCATTGATTACTTAGAAGAATGCAGACTCTTGTGTTATTTGATCGGCACATATACTCTGAGCATTTAATCCCCTCAAATATTTTTCAATAACTTCCTTTAATTACAAGGAAAACACGTCGAGTGATGCATGCATTGAAGAGCTTCCCCTCATGTGTCTCTTTTTTTTTTTTTTCCTGTTTAATGAAGAATTTGAATCACTTTTCAGCTTCTTAATCCTATAATCCTGGAAGGAATTTGCTCTCTTCCAAACCCTGGGGGTGGTAGGCTTATGCTTAGTACAGTACACCCCAGAGATCTTTCAGCAGGGCCTTTCCAGAGAAGTCCCAAATACCTGCATTCCTCAGCTGTGTGGCCAGCGTGTAACCCACCCGCACCAAAACTACCTTGTTTAAGTGATTCAGGGACTGACTTCTCCATGGGAGGTGTGGGGATAACACAACACAGTAGCCACAAGGTGTTCAGAGAACCGAGCTTTGCCAGGAGGAATGGGTGCACGGCGCCGAGCAGGATGGTTTTACCAACACATTTATTGCATTCAATGAATCCATTCTTCTGGAGGAAAGAAAAAGGCAGGGAAAGGGCCACTTTGCTAATGCTGCATCCTTGCACCTTACTGCCTCCCATTCCCTGGGGAGACTGAGGAATGATGGACGAGTCTGTACAACTGCTCTCCTTAGAAAGGTTGGCCTGAACCTGTTGGCTCTATGGTCTTTGCCTTGAGGGGAGCTGGGTGCATTTGCAGCATGTGAAGCTCTCCCCTGTGAGCGCGGTGTGCTCACTGCACAACAACTTCAGACATGTCTAGTTTTGTTTGAAGAAAAACCTTTGTTGTTGCAATAAGACAGCTCCTTTTTGCAATGAAACCAGAGTCCATGGTTTTCCTCCTCCTGGTTTTCCTGTAGTATCAAGGAACTCCAATGATACATGAAGTACAAATTTTCCACCTTGTCTTTGCAGGCCGTTGTTTCTCAAGGGGTGGCCTGTGGATCTTTAGGGATCCATAAAATGTCAAAAAATGGTGCATGGAACAACTGTAAACGAGTAAAACCACAGTAACAACCCAAACCCTTCCCTCGTAATTCCATATGTGCCAGCAAGCAGACAGGGGAAAAGCAAGCTGTAAATACACTTTCAAAGTTTTGCAGCATTTTTAGCTGGTTGTAAATCAAACACCTTGGGGCTCCCTTGACCAGAGCAGGTCTTGGCTTACTCCAAATGTCTAAGAGTTCTTTCATTACAAGCAGCACAGAAAAGCCGCTGCAGAGGCATCTGCTACTCACTCCTCTCCCATTCTAGGTCACGCTCCTCAGTTCACTTTCTTTTCCTCATGCTTGTTAGTTCAAGTAACCATTGTTTTGTTAGCGGTTAGTTATCTAATCCCATTACACATAACCGTTGTCATTACGTTTTGTGCTAAAGTAACGATACAAAAAAACAACTAGGAAACCTGAACAACCCTAAGTGTATCTCTGTCTTGCCAAGATGCCATCACAGGGCTCCGTTGAAATACGGCTGGATAAAGAGGAGCACACGGGACACGTTGACGTTAGTGTGGACACAGCGTGGACACAGTGCACACAGTAAGGCCGTGTGGAGCACGAGGGTGTTGCTTGCACGTCATCTCCCTCCGGTTGAGGGAACCGAAACTTGAAGGCCAATATTTCAGTGCTGGATCAGCCTCAAAGCCTGGCCTGTTTTCAAAAGTTTGCATATTTTACTGCAACTCTGATGATCAGTTTTATGATCTGACAATTGACAAACTTGCTAACACCTTAATCACAGCTCAGCTGGCAGAAGATGATGAAAAATTATGTCATACTGTGATGTATGACTGCCATGATAGACTCCAGTACCTATTTCATAGCTGAATAGCCCACCTCATGTTGCTCCTTCTACAGGGGCAATGACTTTGTTGCTTGCCTGGCTGAAGCACCGTCTAATAAGCAGCAGCATAAATTAGAGGGCTATCACTGATGCAAAGTAATTACCTTATATTTTCCAAAATTCTTCACCTCTTTTACCATAAACTTGCATTAAGGGAACACAATTTTGCTATCATCAGAAGAGAGCTGACATAAAACTGACTGAAGGAACACACTTCTAGGAATATTTTGCACATATATGGCAAGCTGCGTACATATGACAGCAGTGGATGGAATAGATGCTGATGTCCTCTCTAGGAGAAAAGTCTCATTAGAGCGGACAGGACTGACAGTTTCTATCCAGACTTTGCATGTACATAGTGCTGCCCTCAACTCAGGCTTGGAAAGTAGCTGGGCAAGTTTAATGAACGAAGCCCATTAAAACCCCCAGGTTTGCAGAAGGGTGAAGTAAGTCACACGGAATTTGTCACTTGCTGCAGGTCACATGTCAATTCAGGACTGGAGCCAGTGACAGAATCAAGGAAAAGAGCTGAAGGAACAATATATTTTTTGGGGGAAAAAAATGACATTAAATAGCTCAGGAAGTATATTTTCTCATATCCTGGGTGAAAAAAGAAATGTCCAATTCCTTTTACTGTCTCATTTATGTTTCCTCTCCTTCATCCTTCCTCCCCTCTCCAGCTTTCTCACTATAAAGTATGCCTTTCAACAAGAAAATTTAAAACATTTCCTTGGAAAATAGCAGCACTTCTTGTTCTCTCCAGAGTTCTTATCTCCATTTCTGGAGCCAAAATTATTGGGTGAATTTAGTCCCAATTTATTTGGGCAATGCTATACTTTTTTTTTCCACAAATTTTCTGGTAAAAATGCAAAAAATTAAATAACAATCACCAGTCCTCACTAGGAAACCGCATACCCATGCTTTTCTTGTGCTCTCGCTGCAAATTGTATTATCAGCCGCGACCCCAATGCTTACATGGCACTTCAAAGCTCCGTAAGGACCATTATCCCCTCTTAAAATGTAGAAGAAAGTGAAATTCTCTGCGCAGAGGAATTGGCGAGCTTGTGGTGGGACAAAATAAACACTCTGGAAAGGGAGCCTTGGAGAGATGGCTCACCTCCAGCAGCACAGACCAAGGGCTTTTCTGTAGCAAAAGGAGTTTTTTGCTCAAAGAGCCGCACCCAGCAAAGACAACCTGGGAAGGCTAACGTCGCAGCAGCTGTAATCCTGCCAGGGTGACCCAAAGCCTTCAGCTTGTGGATTTGTTGCCTCTGGAGGGTGTTTGAAGAGGAGATATGGGAGGGGGCACAGATGTGCCCCCCCTGGTGCAGGTGTATTTGGAGCCAGTACCGTGTATGGGAGCACAGGGGTGAAGAGGAGGGGGGTGACCCCCGCCACGTCTCTGCTTTCTGCAGCGCACAGATGGGCAAATTAAGAAGGAGTCCAGCTACCAAAATTGCCCTTCTCCATGCTCACCATAGTTTTCATTATTGAAAGACTCCCAGGTGTGCTAAATAATAATAACTAAAGAATCCTAACCGTTCTCATAAACACAGATTATTATTTTTTTTAATTTAAGACAAAACCTAGGGACTCCCCTACCCACAGCAATCCCTCCTCTCAGCCCCAGCCTCCTCTCTTCACAACCAGCAGGACCGCTACAAGCAAAGGAGAAGGAGCAAAGCCCGAGGGCGCTGGCAGGGCACAGCAGTTAGTGTGTCACTGTGATAATCTGCTTAAAGGAGGAGGCCAGAGCATAATTAAATATCCTGGCCTGAAGTCCTAATAGAGCAGCTGGAAGATCTGATGCTCTCCCCATAATAAACTGCAGCTCATTTATTACTGCTTTGCATATGTATCTAGAAATGAGTTCAGCCCCAAGCCCTGACTCTCCCCATTCTCTATCACCAGATACTGACCTCCTGTTCTCAGGTTATTGTTGCGACAACGACACCTACTTTTATCTACATCTAAGAAGTCACAAAACTAAGCAAGCAGATTTTGTCACACGTATTCCTGTGGCTGCCACAAAGTTACGCGTGGCAAAATGTTCTTACAAAATTGTTGCAAATTCACAAAAAGGAGAGCTGGCCTCTCCGAACGTGCTTTTCTATGATTTTGTTTTCACATTATCAGGGAGGATGCTTTGAGTTTCCAAACACCCTTTAGCAATTCAACAGGATGAGGAGCGACCAGGTGGAAATCATGCAGCGGCTGGCTTCCTCGAAAGAGAGGTAAACCTCTCTTGGCTTGTGTGAGTCCAACAAGACAGAGGCATTTTCTGTCTACTGATGTATCAGAGATTTAATAACGGGGAGGTGAGAAAGTTACTTAAGCTCATTTGCACATTGAGAGCATGAGAGAAGAGGATATGAATAGATGTAGGTTACAGACTGGAAGAAGCAGTGGGGACAACCAACCGAACGAAGGTTAAGATGGAACTTGATTGTGTTGAGGGGATTACAGGACACAGGGGATGTACTCACCGTGAGCTCGATATGACAACCTAAGAGACCCCGTCCAGATTTACATTGACCTGATTCAACCTTTGCACAAACATCATTCAGATAGTGATGACAGTGGTTAGGATGGATGCCCAGCATGCGTGGCTCGCTCCCATGCCCAGAGCTTTGTTTTGGCGGTACAGGGATCCTGGAAGCCCAGCTGGGACTAGACACCCACCTTCTTAAGACAGGTAATGGTAGGGTGATAACTGCACCCTTTGTCACCCCTGTTTTCTCCTTCATATGCTTCCTTGTAGTCCTGAATTTGAATGTCTTTCCCCATCCTTTGGCACCAGCTATTTTTGGTTCTTCCAGAAGGTGAAATCAAATTTCCCACTGATGTAAAGCACGATAGCTCCACTTCGTCCGTGGAGTTACGCAAATGTTACACTGGCAGGAGATCAGTCAAACCTTCAGATACGGCAGACATTAACGGCTGAAGTTCACTCAAATACTGTAGCTTCCACTTGGATTATCTCACCCTTTGTCAGGTTAATCAAAATGTGCCTGGCTGCCTCATCCCTGATGCTCAAAGAACACACCACATACTCTGACCTTTTGCAACATGCAAGAGGTCTATATTTCACATGCCAGCTATTCAACAGTAAGAACGGGTAAACCTAATGGCTTCCTGCAGGAATGTTATTTTTATAGAGATAAAGAGAAAAACAATCTAATAAAAGCACTGTCTTAGAGAGCAGCCGTCATTTTCTTCTAACAAAAAACTCATTTTTGCTGGCAAGACAAATCAAGTCGGCCTCATAGACCTTTTGTTTTGTTTTGTTTTCCAACTGAACAAAAGTAGCTGCAAGGTAAATAAAGTTCTAATTTTCAGGGGGCTGGAATTTGGGAAGGAGCAGAGGTTTTTCAGGACTCATTCTTAGGCAGAGGTAGTGGCATGCACCTTTAACGTTTGGATGCCAGGCTGTCAGCAAGCAACTTCAACACCGCCTTTATCGCTCCTCCTTTCTATTTATACATTACACAAAGCTATTTTTTCCTGGGTTTAATTGCACATCAAAGGACCAGCTGAATGGGTTGGTTTGGGAGGTTGCTGATAGCAACGCTGGGGAATCCTGCAAATGCAAGTCTAAAATTTCAGTTCTTTCCAGTGGTATACTAGCTAATATGGGGAAAGCCAGTGAAACACTTAGCAAGCAAAAGCACCCTGGCTGTGCTTCTATTATTTACAAGTTCAAGCTGGACATAGAGAAGATTAAATACCTATTTATTATATTAATTCCCTCCCTCTAACCACACATTTCCTACTGAAGGAGACACCAATGACAATGTTCATTTCACTCTTACAGAGATGCAGTGGCATATCTTTGAAGACATTCAGGTGTCTCAGAGTCCACGAACATGCCCTTAAAAATGGAGGACAGCCTCCCATTCATTCAGGGATGTGTAAGATGAATCTCCCATTTACCTTTAGGCCAAATATATTTGCCTTGGCAAATACGGATTTTGAAGGTCTGTTCTAGGATTACAGGAACACAAAAATCACAACATTAAAATTGATTATATTGGACAGAGCATCAGACTGAGTGTTTCACTGACCTCTAAGTGAATAGAAATGCCTACACCTCCATATTTCCATTGTAACAGAGATGTGGCCACCGCAAAGTACCTCAGCTGGCTTAAAACCATTTTTCCCAGCACCAAGCCTGTTTCCTCTAAGGTTTATGCACAAGAAAGTTAAACAAGCACAACTCCAGTCTAAATTGCACAGCCTTTTTTGACACATCGACTTGATTATTTTTCTCTACTTCCCCAAGCTCTCCAGCTCATACTGACTTAGTTTCTTTCAGATGAAACCTCCGGCAAAGCTGCTGGTGTTTCAAGATCCTTAAAACTCACTCCTTTGAATGTCTCAATGTCAATTATTGCTTATTTATGAAAGGAAAGGAAAAGCAAAACACACCGACCCAGACTCAGGAAATAACAAATAGACAGAGATCCACATTCATAAATAAAACAATATACTTCCTATAGCTCTTACATAATCTTAAAGGGTTGTTTTGTTTTAAAACCAGCACCAGTTTAGTAGGTCTTTTTGTTCTACTATTGTTGTGCTACTTTTAAGTGGGAGAGGTGTTTGACAAGTGAGTCTTCAGTAATGACAACTACAGCTTTTATTGACTTTTTTGAAAATATCGAGCTAACTCAGAATTACTGAGCTCAACAGCACTTGTGAGTGTAAACTAAAACAATATGTGACTGCTACACATTGTGTGAGAATTTATTTAACGTTAAACCCAACAGAAGCTGATGGCCAAACCTAGAGACACTTAAATGCTGTTGGAAAACCTTTTCCCTTCCTGGATTGGACATAATCCACCTCTGGGCTTTATTCCACTGCACACACACAAGTATAATTTACCATAATAATTTATAATGGTGCGTAAATTTTTAATAGGGCTCGTTTCCTCAAGCTGTTTCTGTTCACTTGCAGAAATGTGACTTTCTGAAGAGCATAGCCATACGAGGAGATGGACACAGGTTTGGGGTGAGGTAGAGGAGCTGGAAGATGGCTCAGCCCTGATTGCCAGTGCATCCTCACGCCACACAGCGCTGCACGGGCCAGATCCAAGAGGAATGCCTCCAAATAGCTTGAGAGAGCATACCTGTTTGCAGATACAGCAAACTAATTACATGGAGCCAAATCTCAATGGAAATAATAATAAGAAGAATTAGAATGTTCCAAACAGTACTCATCTGGGAATCTCAATTAGCTTCACAAACAGTAATTAATTTAGCTTCTTAACTCTCTGCAAGATAGAGAATTACTAATCTTCCCATTTTATGGATGGGGATATACACATGCAGAAATGTCTACAAGACATTAGCTAGAGTTAGACAGCACGTCTTCTTATGGCCTGTTTTCTACCTTGTGCTGTCTCCCATCATATCAGCTGGTATTTTCCCTTTCTTTTTATGCCAAATTATATTCTTCTGTTTTGGACCAAAGAAGAAATGTCTCCAAAGTCTCCTAGGGTTTAACATAACCAAAGTCTTGCTTGGTGCCCCCTGTGCTGTGACAGAACACGTGTCCAGATGGGAAGAACTGGATTTGATTAAGTAATCCAACAGTGAAGTTTTCCTAATGAGGCTGATGACAAATTTGCCCTTATTTTTTTTGCCGAATACTGGTATTACCCAGCAGATAACCCTATAAAAAACTCGGATTAAACACCAGGAGAGAGACCTGCCTGCCTTTGACCTTAGATGCAGGGCATGAAGTGTCAGGGCTCTGAGGGCAGCACTCCAACATGGTGAGATAACACTAAAATAAACACCAAGCCAGCCATACCAACACAGCCTCCTCTACTTTATAATCCCTTTGCCATTTTACATCTCCAGATGAGTTATTGTATTGCAGCACATACATAATTAGTATGTTATGCTCCCTCAATAGTACTCCCTAAGTATATAGAGGATGGGGAGGAATAAAGAAAAAGGCTAGTGACATTGATGCCAATCTTAACTGAACCTGATATGCCTGCTTTCTGAAAAGGAAAATCCTTGAGTATCCTCAAAATAGTAAAGATCTTTGTTTTAGCTAAGGGTTAACTGAATATGGTATGGACTTAGAGACTGCTGAATTACTAGCTGTTCCAGAAATGTTCACGCATAAACTGTCTTTGAATGCGAGGCTGTCCTTCAGGTAAGACAGGAGGTAGGAGATGTTCTCATCTATTTTTAACTTGGTCGCAAAGTGGGTTTGTGACTTGGAAAAATTATTTTTCATTGTGTCTCGGTTTCCCGCAAAGAAAACAAGGCTTGCAGCTGGTGTCCATGGCAGCTGTGCTGCAGTGAATACAAAGTGGATGAAAAATATTACTACTGGACTGTGTAAGGGGAGATTTCAGACCCACTCACATTTTTTAGCAGTTTGGAGGACTGCATAAACCGCCAGGCAATGGGGAATGAGGTCCATTGCAGTGCCACCGCTGGAAAAAGGAACCACATCCTAGTGTGCTCATCTCCTGAAGCCAAAGTCTGCTTTAATTTTCCCAATTTAGGGTTACTAAACAGCTCCCCTGCAAATTCCCTTTGCCACATTTCTCTGATGTGAGCCAGCAACTTGTCTGCTTTGTGTCTATTTGTGGGCGATATGAACTGTGAGGGCTGAAAACACGTCCAGAGGATCTTTTACAATTCCTGGTGACGAGGAGGGCTGTGAGCAGCAAAGTGTGTCACATATATTTGTCAGCTGCAAAGCTGAAACCGATAGCAGGGTAACGAATAGAGAGCTGATATCCTCACCTCTAGCTGATACTTCATGTGGCAGATCATGTTTCTGGGGGCTCCTTGGCCTGCCCCAGGGATGGCTAGAAACAAGTCCTGCTGCACCCTGGTGAGGGTGTGCTCATGTTATCTCACCAGCTGCCTGGGACCGAAAGGCCAGGGTAAACCAGGTACACAAGTAAGCCCCGCATGAACTATCTGCTGTTTGTCACTGCTTAAATATTCACAGTCCTGTGTTGGTCAGGATGATGATATTATGGCTTTGCTATTGCTCCCTGCTTGCAGTCCTCTCCAGGCACCTGCACCCAGGAGCTGGCTGTAAAGACAAAGCTGAGTGCAGGCCATCAAAACCACAAGGCAGCTGGAAGAAAGGCTGATATGTGCAAAATACACCAACACTTGGGCTTTAGGGATGGCGGATGAAAGAGAGGGGAAGACACTATGCACCTTGGAGGTAAAGCTACCCCTTGGCATCTCGCATAGGAGGACAGAGGAAATGTCATCCAATCCTCCCCAGCCCAGACCTGAGTGGTGAGGGAAGGGAATTCAACCAGCTTTTAAAATCTCTGGAAGATATCACAGCGGTTTACATTCAAGTTGTCGCTCAGGCAGATGCATTCCTTAAATGCCCATGATTAGCCCTCTTCCCCAATTAGCGGGAGAAGAATCACAGCTCTTGTGCAAAGTGGCTGTGGAGACACCCATTAATTTCCACGGACTTGAATGTAAACAGTAATGAAAACTCCCTCTAACTTTACAGGAAGACTCGCTTTGAATGCGCATGTGTCTTTCTGTGCCTTTGCCATCTGGAGAGATACAAGGTCCCTCTTTCTTTCCCTGAGGCAAAAGCCATCAGCTTCAGAGCCACCATCCCCAGCAGATCCCAACTGCCAACTCCTTGAGAAGCTGCTTGGCTTCTTGGGAGAATTCTTTGTTTTTTTTTAAACTCGGTGATAAAAGGGGAATGGAAAGATCATCTCTGCATTCACAGACTAGTTGGGAACACCAGCAGCATCTCTTGCTCCGAAGAAACTCATCGCCCTTTGGCAATACCCTGCCCAGGCTGGAAGCAAGCACAGGGGGAAGAGGGCTATTCTGGGCTCTGAGCTGGGCCCAGGGAAAAGAGAAAACATGAAAAAAAAAACCCAAGAGAGAAGCTCTGCAAATGAACAGTCAGCATAAACAAAGCCTATCAGCCCAGGCAAGAGGCCGAAGCACAACTGCACTAAACAAATCACGGTGGAATCAGCAACTGGCAAAGTAATTGGCGTTATTACAGCTGATGGAAAATTTTTGATGCCGCCCATGTTCGCTTTCGAAACACTACTCAGACATTTAATTGGCTCAGTTCTCATGTAGCTGATTGCTCTTTTTTTGCTTCTGGAATGTATCATCAGGCTTGTATCTACAGACAGAAACTTTGGGATACGCTTCCCTGGCTCTTTCCACCGGCTGTGAGATGGGATGAAGTTTGCACAAACTGAGCAATGCAGGAGAAATGTATGGAGAGAAATAGGTCTGACCTGGGAATCTGAATCACTTCAGTCTCTGTGTTCCCTCATTTCTTTGCAAGTTCCAATCTAGCACTACCAAACACCCTTATGCTTGCAGCACATAAAATAATGTGAGTTAAACACAGGGATGAAAATTGCATCTGGTGATGTCACCAAAGGGTGGCTTTGGTCCTTTAGTTGTCATGCAGGAAAATTGCCTTCTCTCTCACACACATATGCTCGTGTGAGCACCCTCTGGCATGTTTCTCACACTATTTGATAAAATGTTAATAGTGGTTGAGTGCCTGTGCTCAGGAAACTCTTCTACTTGCTAGATCCTTTGGCCAAAGCATCCTCATCCTCTGATTTGAACCCTCTTCTGGAAAACCAACTGTCCCCCATAGGCCAGGTCTGCATAGAGAGGGAATTTTCAGCCAGAGGCTTCAAAGTCTTTCCCCAGTGTTTTTTAAAAACCTCACAAAATTATTAATCTGTAGGGAGCAGTGAGGTCCTCAAGGTACATGAAATTTGGGAATGACACTTTTCACAGGCTGCCTTAATGGGAAACACCACGGAGGCAGTAGCTCTGCAGCCGTGTGGAGGGATGGCTTCTCAATTATCAGAGAGTCATTTTTGGGTACGCCTTCTCCCTGGAAGGAGTGGGAAGATTTCTGAACCCACTTGATTGATTCATTCATCGGCTGATTTCACTGGGATAGGATCCATTTAGCTTTACAGCTCATTTCCAAGGAGGAGGGAGCCCAGAGGGGCTCATCCCTCATATCCTCCGTCATTACAAATCAAAGGCAGCTCCCCACTGGGAGACTCCCAATGCCAAAGGGAGAGGGTGTTTGGCAGCGTGGCTCCCAGAGATTTCTGGAGCTGTTGGACACAAATGCCCTTGTTTTTCTTGGAAAAAACCACCCTCTCCCTGCAAAGTGGTCTGGCGCATGATGGCAAAGGACATTCCAGAGGATTTGAAGGGACGTGGTGGCCCTTCAACAGGAGCATTGCATGGCTGGACTGAAGTATGGCCCCTCAAATTCTGCCATAATGCTGGCCAGTATGGCCATCTGTAAAACAGCAAAGCAATTTGGGAACACCACAGGTTTCTGACTCGGAGACGAGAAGGATGGCTTCAGGATTAAGCCCCTGCTCCACGGCTTTTAGGACCCCCCCACCCAGAAGCACAGAGTTGGGGAATGGGATCATTTTAAACAAGCAGACGCCTTTCCACCCAAAACAACTGGCTAATTATGGGTGACCCAGTGCCACAGTTATCTTTTGAAGGGAATTATAGTATTGCTCCCAGGTCTCTGTGCCTCCCAAGTCACTGCTGCTTCTACTGCCAGACACCAGCACAGGACCCGGTGAGTCCTACAGAGCTTCAGAAGACTGAACCCAAGCTGACTTCAAAGCAAATCAGAGACCAGAAGCTGACAAACAGGCAAGTTCAACACAGGGGATGTCAGCTTTTTCCTTCTCCATCCCAAACTGGACTTACAGAAAATCCCAATAGAAAGAGCCAACAGTCTATGGCCAGTGATAAAAATGGAAGGCAAACACAGGCAGCCTCATGCTATTTGTTTTATCTATGGAGCTGAATATTTTCCCTTCCAGTACCCGCTTCTGAGTGCTTGACTCTGACAGAGAAGAGCAATGCAGAGCCCCAAGAAGCCAACAGGGAGATGCCCACTCCCTTCTTCCCAGTTTGGTGCAAGCTTTTGATTCACACCCCATATGAGCCTGTCTACAAAGGGGTAAAGTCTCCTGTTGGAGATGCAGTGGATTCCTGTGATGAGATATAAGACAGAGGTCTGCTCCCAGCAGTGCTGCTCTGTGGCCACAACCAAATCACCTCACTTGGTGTTTTTTTCTGTTCTCTGAAATGGGCATAGCATCTTGCCCTGCTTTGTGAGATGCTGAGATTTATGTGCAAAAAGCATGGCATAAAACCTAAGTATTGTCACATAAAGCAAGATGAAGCTATAAAAACAAGGCAAGGTAATGTGGGTGCCATTAAAATCCTGACACTGAGTGCTAGAAGTGGCTTAAATTTGCTGCGGTACTCCTGCTGTTCCCTTTTATTAAGCACGGGAAAATATTGCCTTGCAGATAAACATTGTGATGAGGTAAATGTCCAGAATGTAATGAACTCCATTATAATTGATGAAAATGTAGCTTTCATTAGTTTATAAATGCCTTATTCATATTTTTTTTTTTAATTCAGAAAGAATGTTTTCCCTAAGCATGTGCCAAGTAAGAGTAAACAACTTCTGCTAATACACCTTCATCTCTTCTCCAAGGCTGTCTCTCTGCAAAGGAAAGGTTCGTGTTACACATCCACCAGCCCTGTCCACAGTCCTCTTGCAAAGCTTTCCCAGTGCAATGCACCCAACCCCAGTAACAGCTGGCCACAGCTGGCTGTGTCGATAGGCACCGCGAAGCCTGTTCCCACTGCTGTCTGCCTGCCTCTGCCAACCCTTCGACTCTCGTCTTCACCTTTTAATGTCATACAGTCTTTGGGCCAAGAACAATAATATATTTGCTTTATGGTGCTGTGACCACGACAGGGATTTTTATGGACTACTACAATATCATCTTCTTAACTGTGGACATGCTGCTGATTAAAGGGGGCACATTGGCAGCGAGGGAATCTATAATGTCTTTATTTGTTCATAGGAAGGATACACTGGGAGGTCAAGTTTCTCTCGCCAGCTTCGGCCTCTTGGTGCTTTGATCCTGACCACCTTTGAGAATAAAAGGGGAATTTAGCTCTTAAATGCGATTCGGTCACTGGTGTCTCGGTTAACACCATCCATAAAAGGATTGGTTTCTTTGTTACACAGCACAAGGCTGAGACCACAGAATAGAAACAGGAGTAGCATGAAAAAAATTTATCTTTTTTAGCTAAAAAGGGCCAATCATTAACCATGTAAATAAATGACGGGCTCTGGAGTTTTAATAACACACTCTATTCTGTTGCGCATTCATGAAGAGGGGTGAGGAGAAAATGTTCTGAGGCTTCAAAAAGATTTCTTTTTTTTAAATTAGAGAATTACACATCATGGTATTTCAGCACCATGAACACCTGCTGACACTATGACTGCAAAACAGGACATTCTTGAGGCTGTAAGAAAATGGGCATAAAAAAGAGAATCCTGTTATCAAGTGAAATATCTGAAGGCTGCGGTCAAGCGTGTGCTTTTTTCTCTGACTTTTAAAAGTGTCACATCCTCAAATTCAAACAAGCAGATGGCTGCCAGAAACACTCTGAAACCAGCAAGCTGCTTGGGTTGGACACATCATTTTGGTATCTTGGCCTCTTGACTCTCACATTGATTTTTATTTCATTTGGGTTTGATCCAAGGCAATTGGAGAGGATTTTAAAGTCACCAATGACCTCTGAACTTCAATGATGGCATTTGGGGGCATTTTATCTAAAGGAGGAGATAAGGGCAGAAATGGCCATTCACTTGCCATCCAATGGAAAAAAAAAATACAATGACATCATTTGTGGTTTCAGTTGAAGCAGCTGAAGTAAGCTGCTGAGGCTGTACAGAGAAGAGGTTATACTGCTGGAGGGAGAAATGTTTTGAAAAGCGTGCAGCTATGGCATCACCTGCTTTTGTTGATAGGACAAAGCCACAACTGATGACAAATTCAGCTCTAACTCTATGTTCTTGCAAAGTAGCAACCCTGAGCAACCCTGAGTCATACCTGCTCCTGGCTGAGTGTCTGAATTTTTGTTTCTTCCCTCTGAAAGAGTGTAGAAATCTAATGTTTGATATGAAATTGGGTCTTAGGGAATGCCAGTAGATAAAGAGCCTTGCAACTCGGATTGCTGTGAGCATGTCAAACCTGACCTTGATTCCTCCCAGTAAGAGATAATGTGCATCTCTTGTTCTTCATATAGTCTTCCCAAGACATTGTCTTGAGCTTCATCTCCCAGGTGTTAAATGGTGTGCCATGCAAGAGATAAGCTGAAGCTCTCAGATGAAGGATAAGGCTGATAAATTTGCTCCTTGGGAGCAAGGGGACCTCTGTCAATGTGGGTGAAGGTCACCTGGAAGATAGAACTAAGCTGATAACATCATCCCAAAAAATCCCAAGGTAGACACCCTGTGGCACACATGCCTCCCGCCGAGGGGAGGACCCTGGCCGCCATTAGTCATGTTCCTCCATAGGCTGTGGGAAGTTTCTCAGACCCTGGGGGACAGCTGAGTGCGTGACCATAGGGTACCATTTCTCCTGATTCCCTCTTCCTAAGACATGTGTAAGCAAAGACATTTTCCTCCCTTCACCTTGTCAGGGGCTCTTATGAACTCCTTCCAGCCATCTGAGGCTCCTGCTTTTATGCTTCCATAATTGTCCTGCACCTTTTCCCAGCCATGGTGACATGGTGGAGCCATTCTCTTCTCCCAAATGCCTACATCTCCTCACTTATCCTCACTGAGGTTATGCTCTGCTCATGTCCAGGTTACTTTCTCCCCAGTACTCTTATTCCTGTAGCAGAGTCACTTATTAAAGAAACGGGAGCATCCTGTAGTGCAGCTGCTCTTCTCAAATAGGAGACCAGAACTATAGTATTCCTGTATGAACAGTACTGTGCCAACTAATTTTGGTGGCACATAGATAAAATACTGATTGAATTTATCTATATCTAATAAAATCTGAAAAGAGCTTATAGGAAATCATGCCTTTATCTTAGTTAATGAAATTCTGGGCTGCTTCTGGGAAGACTGACAATTGTAAAACAAATCTGCCAAACTTTCATTCACAGCTTCATTGCAAAGCCCCTGCAGATACAGCAAAGACCGCCAAACTCAGAGGTGTCCGTGTGAACGCACATGTGGGAATAGGGAGCACCATATTTTCTTCCTCCCTAGGCAGCCTGGCAGCCTGGGGAGCAGGAAAGCAAAGAATGGATGTTCTTGACGCTGCCAGCACACCTCAGTGTTGCAGGACTTTTTTTTTCCCAACCGATAACTTGAGCCTGAAGTCACCTCTGCAAGCAAACCACACAAGCCTTCACTAACGATGCTGCTCACGATGCTTGGAGAAGGCTGCCGGAGGTCCCAACTCATCATTCTGCAGCCCATCTCACTCTTCCCATGAAGAAGAACACACCGGGATGTTGATTAGTTTGGCCAGCCAGGCTGCTGTGCTGCACCATTAGAAGCAAATAGTGGAGCTCATGCAGCTTGATTTTACCAGTGCTCTTTGCAGCTGGTTTGCTGCACCCAGAAACCACAGAAGGCTGAAATGAAACTATATGCACCATATCTGCAGGTTGCGTGTGCCCTGATACCCTTGTGTTTATGTTCGTGCTCATTATTATACACGGAAGGAGAGTGTGCAGAAAACATTGGTCCCTGGGGGACAGCATGCCGTAGTGATTTTCAAGCCGGTTGCTCTGCAAGTAAAAGCCAGAGTGCTAGCAGGTAATGCCTGCAAAGTTTGATGCCTTGATTTCTGCTGTGTGGATCAATATTAACAGTAATATTGTATTTCCAGGGCATAGTCAACTGACAGAACTATTGATTATTTGGTATGTAGCAGTGCATTGATACTTGATAGCAAACTGGGACACTGAAACAATAAATGTGCAGTTGTTAACAAGCAACACAGGGCATTGAGTTTCAGTGACACAACTGGGATATTGCTTCCTTTGTCTAAAATGGAACATCTTTAACATGTCAAAAATATAATTTACTTAGCTGACTTACTGAAATACCTGGGGAAAATACCTTCTTCACTGAAACCTGCAGATTAAGGTCATGTTTCCAAATATGTGCCAAATTCAATCAATAATTTCATCCCCACTGTGACCAAACACTTGAGGTATTCTTGAAGGGAAAATGTTTGTTTGATATGTTTAAACATGTATTATATCAGATCACCTTGGGCATGAACAGATTTCAGTGAAAGAAAAGATAATGAAACATTACACTTTGGTTGTAGTAGTCAAGCCTAAGTTATTTTTTTCACCTAGGCTTTTGATTCAATGTGAAAAAGTAGATATAGGGATATATATATATTTGGATAGGGTGAACTGGAAGTTAAACTTTCTTTATTAAACAAAGGGTTTACTTATACTTGAAAGACATAATGCTATATCCTTCCATGAGCTGTTTTATTATATATAAGTCTACAATTGTCTCCTATGGACACATTTGACTATCAACCACCAAACTATTAAAAGGAAATTATATAGAACACCAGTCTTATGGCTGGAACTTATTGAAAAAGGAACCTCCCTATGGTGAGGGAGAAAGAAATACTTTCTGTGAAGAAAAATAAGAGGTGGCACTTGCTGCTGCAGAAAAGAACACCTCAATGACTTAATACTCTTTTTATCTGAGCTCGGAGAGGCAGGGGAGGTGACTAGTAAATATGCAGGAAATGCACCTATACTATACATAGCCTTTTTCTGGGATAATATAGCCTTTTCTCTGCTATCAGCATGTTGAACCCTGTAGGCTCAGCTGCCTTAGCAACCATCTAAGATTTGGAGAGGACAGGACTAAGGGAGACTGAATCAGTCTCTGATGGTGGTTCCCCTCTCCCACTGCTGATTAAATAGAGCTTAGGATGATGGAGGCCAGTTGCTCAGTTGGGCCTGAGCCTCTTCAGACACTAGTAAATTAAATGTGCCCAGAAATATTCCCAGGCATTGAGGCCAACTGGCACAGAACGGTTTGCATCTCTGCTTGAAACCATGTCTTAACTTCGCTAACGCAGCAGCTAAATGCAAACAGCTCACTGGGATGAACCCTGATCCATGCTTAGGAATGATTTAGGAGCTTGCTAGTTGTCATGGACCAAAAGTGTGCCAAGGACTGGTCTAGTAGTTTGAGTATACCCAGTCACACTCCTGTGAATGTTCCCAGAAACAGCTTAACTTGCTCAAGACAGAGGCAGCCTAAGACATTGGTATGACTATGTCCTTCTTCCTCTTTTCCTGCCCAAAGTCATCTCTTTCCAGCCAGGAGAAGGGAATTGTATGGCTTTAAATTTGGTTATAAGAATAATTTTTTGCTGGTACATGAAATCACTCTTACTCAGTGAGAAACTGGAGATTACTGCCATCTGCAATCTAAGAATAATTGCAAGGAACCAGATATGTGTTTAAAATGACAAAGATGCTATACGTGGGCAGCTTAACTTCATAAACAAACCACTGTCCTCTTTTTTCCATCCCACACCACTGTCATCTGCCTTATACTACATCTTCAACCTTTGCAACTTTAAATTGCATACCCCCCAAAAAGCATCCCGCCTCAAGTAGTCGCTATAGGTTCTAGCCATGCTACATTAGAGGACCATAAGATGTCCCATAGGAACTTCCATGCTGAGCTGCCCAAGGCAAAGCAAGTCCGTTTTCATGGGTCCCTCTGAGCTACAAGAAGCTGAACTCAAGCTCTTTACTTTTGAGAAGCATTGACTATATCAGGGCAGGGACCATCTGGCAGAACAGCAGGATTAATGCAATCCCACACCCAGAGGGAAGATCTTGATATGGTGTCACCCAAGTCCGGACACCCTCCTACACACCACAGGGACCCAAGCACTTGAAGGCAGCGGAGGGAGGCAGAGGAAACATTTCATACCTACACCCTCTTCACCACACACACCACAAAGCCTTCTCGTTGGAAAGGTTTCAAAGCTGCCGTCAGAAGCTCTTACTCTCAGATGGGACCTGTTCAGAGGAACCCATCCCTTTGAATAATTTTGCTCACGAGGCTTGCAACGCTTATCCGTGGGTATCATCTGTGCAGCAACCGACTCGTGGTTTGCAGATGAAGCTTGGGAGGGAGCACCTTATCGTAGCGAGCTGGCTATATTTCGGCAATGGCATCTTCTTGGTGAACAGACAGCACCATCCACCCTTTGCAGTGCTTGCTTTTCCCAAAGAAAAGATGGTGGAAGCTTGTGTCAGGCAGCCGGTGCCTCCTCCCAGCTCCTATTTGGACACCTCTGTGGCCCTGGCAGCTGCAGTTAAAGGCACTACGTGGGCTCACGGCTTCAGTGTTTCACGGCGGCTCCCTGATTCAGGAAGCTATAATGCCAGGGGGATGGCGGATGACTTCATGCCAGCAGAATCTTAATACCTTATGATCCTATGATCTAGTGCAAAAGGCGGGAGGAGTGGGAAGCCCAGCAGGCACCTGATTGAAGAGGCTGGGGGAGATAAGAGGAGACAGTGTCCTGCTGTGCGTTTCCTCCACCTCCATAACCTTCTCATTTTCAAAGAGTTTCCATCGGCCTGTGGCAGCTATTGTTCTCCAGACCTGGTGCATCAGCATCCCCATTACACTGACAGCAGTTTGGGATTCACACACCGCCGCCCCTTCTCCGTCTTCGTGTCAGGAAAATGAGCAGCTCGTTTGGCTTCGGGAGGAAGCAAAATGTGTACAAGTCGGATACCCCCCATGCTAACCGTGTACAGGGTTATGCTACGTACTCCATAACCAGCATGGGCTGCTTGGGCACGTGCTCGTGCTCAGACAGACCCAAATGCATTTACATCGGACTTCACAAACATGTGTCCGTCCTTCCTTCCTTCCAAAAGTGGCCACAGCACCCAGATCAAACTTTGGCACAACCATTACCGATGTGCAGAGTCAGCAATGAATGAGCGTTCCTTTATGCCCAATTATCGAGAAAGTTGAAGATTCGTATTGGCCATTAAGATAAAAAGAACTCTAATTTAAAGCTACGGCAAAGTTGAAGGAGTAATCTTTGCACAGGCAGGCAGGTATGATCAATGTAAAAGTTGTTCTTGTTTCTGCTTGGCTCCATAAAAAAAAGAAATACTGTCAGGGCTGTGCATTTTTTAAAACCTGCATTTTTTTCCTAAAAAGGGTTGAAATAAGTTTAAGCATTACTGTTATTATCTCAAAAATGTCAAGAGACATTTCCATGTGAATGTTTCCTTTCACAGTCAGTTATCCATATTCAGCATGTGCGTACCTTCAATTCGGGGACTGCAGCTCCCCTGTGGTCAAAGGACTCAGGGTCCATTTTGTGTAGATCTTTCTGCCAAAATAGGGTTATTAGTGCTAGGAAATACTGCAAAGTCAACCACAGCCTTGATAGAAACAGGAGGGTAGGGGAATATTAGGGAGAAACTGTAAGCTGTAATATCCAACTGTAGCTGCAAATCCAAGCATATTTGGATTGCCTGTACCAGTATTTCACTCGCCTGTTTTCAAATGATTGTCCTGGCCCTTGTGATTAACCACCTGAATATACCGAAGAAGGATATTCACAGGAAGGATCTCATGATAAAAAGGCTATTCCTGGCCCTCTTTCCATCACATCATAATCTGTCCCCTAATATGGCTTGAGATCTCAGCTGATCAAAAGGTCATAAGATGCTACCGCTAAGTATCACTCTGTCTCTGTTTAGCCAAAGGCATTTTTACTCCATGTAGCAGGCAGAGGAATGCAATAGCAAAGTCTTCAAATCTGTTTGTATAATAGATGAAGTCTTTGCTATATGGCATTTATCTTCCTTCAGGGAGTGACACCTGATAAATAAATCTCCAGTTCCCAGTGAATTTAAATAAAACAAAGGCAAATCATATCCCTTCACACTGTAAATATATAACTGCAGGGAACGTAAGAGTTCCCACTCTCCCACCATTTCCTTTGCTACAAAAGCTATAAAGCGCTGACCACCCTCATATTGTGCCAAAATCAAGGGAGCCCAAATCTCTGAGTATGTTACAAAGAGCATGGTGTTAACATAGGAAGGACTAAAAGATACATTACTCATTTAGACTAATGGAATCATAAAAAATACTTTTTTTTTTTTTCCTTTAAATTAGAAAGCAAAAAAAAAAAAACAAAGAAAGGGGGCTTATTAGCATATCAATAGGAATAATGTGGTGAAAATGGGGAGAAAGCTAGTAAACAGGGTGATGTGTTTCCCAGTGAACAACACCAGGGTTGCCAGTTTTCAAATGTCTTGGTATGAATAAAATACCAAAACACATCCTACCCACCACCACCACATTCGCCAGTTGGTCACCGCTGTACTGCGGTGTGCCGCCGGCAGTGGGCCCATTCGTCCTGCACTGTGCCCATCCTTGGATTCCAGCCATCATCTCCAGGACTGACCACAGCCGTTTCTCCGGCTATCCTGCATCCAAGAGGTTCAACATGGGCAAACTCACAGATTGCTGCCCAAAACAGCAGGGAGAGAGGGTACCACTGCCAGCAACCACCTGCCACCTGAAGTCCTCGTCTAGCAGGTCTGCAGAGCTAGTTTCTGCGAGCATTACCATTGGAAAAAGCACTGTTTTGTGTCTTCCGCACACCTGAAGAGTTGTCACAAGCAAATTATACCCCTCAGCATTTCACAGACCACCTGCCCGCTCCCTGGCTTTCCGGATGCAGAGCTCTACACCAGGACCAAAAGACAGTTTCTTTAACTGCAACTGGCAGTCATTTTGCTCCTCTCCATGCTTTCAAAGCTGAGAGCCATCAAAGATTAGAAGAAAAAATCATGACTATTTTTCCCTAAGAAGCAGCACTGGTAATAGGCTTCAGGAAAAATCCTCCTAAATGCAAGTGATAAGCGTAGACTGTGTGAAGGCTGACAGGTCTGATTATAATTATCACTGTGAGGGGACCAGCACTAACCTCCCTTCTGGAAGGCAATGACAACTCCTGTAAGGGAACATGCAAGTGAATTATCATAGACAAAATCATTGCAAGTGGAATTGTCTTTCACTGGAAAACTAAATAAGGCTCTGATTTGGGGGGGGGGGGGGGGGGGGGGCACCAAAATCTTGAGCACTTGTTAAAGTTCATCCCTAGAAAATGGCACTCAATCATATGCTTAAGTTTTGCTGACTTCAGGATGATGGGAGTAAAAGAATGAAGTGGGACACAGGAAGCATGGAATGGAGCCATGCATGTAAGAGGTGTTTGGAAATAAAGGCTATCTTCTGAAACCACACTTAAAGAACATGCTCTGCAACATAACATAAACAGAGAGTCCCAGAGAGCATGTTGATCCACACTGAGCTAGTATTCAAAACTAAGACAAAATCCAGGCAATCTTGTACCAACCTTTCCCCCTTCCTCACATACTAGCAGGAGGAAAGCCAAACAGAACCAACACAGAGCCCTTCAAATTGTATCTATACACCGCGTTCCTCAAATTGCATCCATACATTGACTGAAATACCACAACATTAACTTTCCAGCAGGGTTTTGTGGTAGATATGGTAGGTAGTATTCCTTCAAGATCATCCTGCCCTAACATTCTTTGTGCTTTATCTGACAGCATTACATTTTTCTTAGGATGCAGGTTGTTTTGGCGTTTCTCGTTCTATTTCCATTGTAAACTAGGAGATAGAGAAACTTGGGCAATCTGGAATAAGAGTAGTAGTACAGTAGCTTTTTTTTTCTGAACACAGGGAAATAGATATTATCTTCTTAATAGTGGGCTATAACTGCAGAGGAGATGAAGAGAAGAGCCTCAGAGTCAAAGGCAGTTCTAGGAGTTTCATACTCATTATATCTCAATGGAGTGAAGCAAATAAATTGCGCAAGGAGACATATGGAAGCTCACTACGCAAATGGCCTATTTAAGGCTCTTACTTCCTAATTAGGTCCTGGTGTCAGGAGGTTGGTAACAATTATTCACACATAGATCATTTGGATACAATACAAACTGTTCTAAAACCCAAACCATCATAATGGCATGCATTAAAAAGAAGTCCTATTTAGCTTAATCTTTTTAGACTCTTTCGCTTAGCGCTTGGAATATCAGTTTCTGTGCTACGCGCATCCTAAATTTCATGTCTAACACAGCAATAATGGGTTTGGAAGGGGAAAAGGAAGAAACAAAAACCTCCACAGCCGTAACCCCTTGTTCTTACCTTGTTCACAGATTTCGTCACTGGACTCTGCACAGGGAACCCACACTCTCTTCCCAAATTCTTCATCTGACTCTGTGGCGTTTCCCAGAGCAAAGAGAAAAGAGAAAACCTTGATTGTGGGAATGACCGTGCAGAAAATGGTCATAAGCATCCAAAGTTTTGCCCTGCCCTTCTCCATCGCCTTACAGCTTTCAGCATATGTGCCACAACCTGCCAGCCAGGGCCCTCTGAGCACCCAGTGCTGGGGTTCCCCCTTGGCCCCGCTCCGTTTTGGAAGGTCCCCCAGGCTTCTCTTTAACCCACACAGATAGGGAGGTTTCTCCTCCCAAGTAGCCCTGGTAAGCATATCGGCATCACAGGACCATCACGGCTTTCCCCGGCAGCCGCAGGGCATGCAATGATCCGTGATGGCAGGGAGTGGTGTCACGGATTCCTATGACAACCCACATCGGGAAGGCTTGGGAAGAGCAGGAAGGTGTCACAAGATGCCAACCCTCCTGCTTTGTTTAAGAGTTAAAGTAGGAGGCTGAAGCCAAGGATTACCACATTGCAAAACCATTTAAAACAGGGTAAGTGCTTGTGATTCAACATCCAGACTACAGCAAACCTGCTCTTCCCAGTGTTTCTGCACTTCTGGTACAATAACGAGATCTTTCTCTCCCCTTTTTCCCCTCCCGCCTCCTCTCCCCTCTTTGTCCACTTCTCTAGCCCTTCACACAAAGGTGAAATATTTCACATTTTCACCTGTGGTGATGCAGATCAGAGAGTGTTTTCTTTGCTTTGCTTTTCACTGATTTTGCCCAAGGCATCCTTTTAAGCGGCAGCCTGTGCAAAGATAATAGGTGGCACGATTCTCTTTAACTGGAATCAGCAACAAATCAGCCATCTGCCACTCCAGGGGTCTGAGATTAACCCAGCCACTGGACCGTGACTGCAAAGCATTTGCACATTTAGATTACAGAAATGTGAAGTTACCGGTCCAAAAAAATAAAAGACTGGGAGTGGGGAAGGTGTGGGGAGAAGGGGCTGAAGATAGCCTTGGCAGAGTCCTCCAGATTAACCCTTCCAGACACAAGTCATCTCATAACAACTTCAAGCAGAAAACGTTTCTCATTACAAAGTGTTAAAAGCATGAAGGATTTGAAAGAAGCAACTTGAGGTTCATCAGACATCATGTTTCAGGGAAATACATCCAAAGACATCTCTTTGATACAGGGAGAAATAAAGACAAAGACATTCAGCTGCCTTGTCAATGCCTTGCAATGCTCCTTGGGAAGTATGACCAAGCTGCCCAGATGGCTTACTTGGACCACTTGGAAAATACAAGAGCAACTTTTTTGTCCCAAGATGAACAAGGTCCATTACAAAAGCTCCCTTATTCCAGAGCATTGTCAAAATATCGAGGAAATGAAAGAGGTCTGCATTCTGAAATATCAAGGTTTAGGAAGATCTCTTCATTTGCTGTGTCTTGTTTACCTTCCTGAATAACAAATGCCACATTGTTACTTTGCACACAGGGATGCTGTTGGTCCACATTAATATGTGTCTGTATCTTTGGGATCCTCTCTATAATCTGTTGGGAATTGTTATTTGGTAACTGAAGTGTTAGGAGGTTTACATCAGCAGTAAACACAAGCTGGCTCCACATCTAAAAGCGTGAGCCATGCTCTGCGCAGGTGCACGGTGGGTTAGGACAGCCGCCAGGGTCTCCTCTACTCACTTTGATGTGGGCTTTAATCCCCACTCCTGGCATTTGCTTTTGTAGGTTGGAATCCCATGGTCAGGGATCTCAGGTTAAAAAGAGGAGGTTGTGCAGGAGAAGGAGGTGCAGCTGCAGCCAAAAGTATCAGCAAGGACTTCTGGGAAATTCAGGCAAGGGCAGCGTGGTATGTGCCGTTGGTGAGGAAGGTAGCTTAAATACACAACTCATCTCATTAATCCAAAGAGGCAAACGAAAAGCAAACAGCAAGCACATATATGCATACAAACCCATGAATTTTTATGTATGTACTTTATTCACGAAGAACAGGTAGGATCCAGTGGTAGGTACCATGGCGCACCAATTACTCCAAGTTACTTAACCAACCCTC
This sequence comes from Astur gentilis, assembly GCF_929443795.1. Taxonomy (NCBI): domain Eukaryota; kingdom Metazoa; phylum Chordata; class Aves; order Accipitriformes; family Accipitridae; genus Astur; species Astur gentilis. The sequence goes on along the minus strand of NC_064919.1, from coordinate 84,227,282 downwards.
TTGTTGACATTTGCCATGGTTTCTTCACCCTCTCCAAGGTTTCCTGGGCCAAGCACTACCTATCCCTCATTTGCAACAAAGGAAAAAGAGCAAGAAGAGACGACAGCATCTCTTCCGTGCAAGCCCAAGTTGAGCTGTGGTAACTTCATGGTTCAAGGCACAGCTGAGAGCTGAAGAAGAGCAAGGGATTAGTTGCTGCGGACATCCTACTCCATACAAAACCTGCTAATGACACCTCAGAAATGAGTGCACCTTCTAATAGCATTAATTTGGGACCGAGCTTTCGATCCTCCAGAGAGGAAAGACCATTGATCTGAGAGGAGCTGTGAGAAGACAAGAGTAAGGAGAGGAGTCTGGATAACACTTTTAAGTCTCCCTAAATTCCCCACTATTTATCACAGTATTTCCAAAAGGCGTTGCTTGGCCAGAATTAGGTGCTCCAAAATGAGGTCTATGTGTCTGCAACCAAAGATGACATTTGAAGTGGTTTGGATATATACTAGGGCATGGTTTTCAGGTGAGAGAGGTCACAGGGATCATCCCATGCCTGGGACTACAAACTGGGCCAAGCTAACAACCCAACAACCCACAAGCTTTTGAGATGCAGCAAGTTAATGAACCTCTGCCCATGCTTTAGAAAGGTCCCCTTGAACTTGACCTGCTGGCTGTGCGAGTACTAAAACTGCTGTTAAAGCAGGATCTGGACCCATCTTCAAACCCAAAGGCAGGAGTTTTCTCTTTCTCCAGTCTCCGGTTTCTGTAAAGCCAACCTAAAACTTCAGATCCAAATGCCAGGATGATCCAGAGAGGAGCATGTGTGTGGTGGTGGGAAAATCTTTATGTTCAGCTTCAACTATTGAACTACTACAAGAATGCTTGTGCTAGTAATAATTTCAAAAAGGTCTAAAAAAAATCAGAACCCCATTAAAAAAAAAAAAAAGGTACTTTAGTGTACTTTTTCCTAGCCTGTGAATGGAAGGAAGAGGGGAACACCACAGGACAAAACCTTTCCTTTCAGACAAAAATCACAGCAAAACTCCAGCCCATCCCTTGCAAATTAATCAACCTTATGAATTGCTGTTGAAGTTTCAGCCCTATCTGATTTTTTTTGTTTGTTTTATCCAGGCAGGCTTTGCAGGAAGGGGCTTTTGCAACCGAAGCACCGACACTGCATTAACCAGGCTCTCAGCTGAGCCGTGGAGCCTCCTGGAAGTTGCCTCATCCCCCAGCAAATGAGAAGCAGAGGGGAACACCGATGCAGGCGACGTTGCACCTTGCAGAGATTCGCATGTCCTACAAGTAACCTTGCATCAGGATACAGAGCCACGAGAGCAGCCTTATGGGTACGGAGAGAGGAGGAGGAGGACAGTGAGGAGGAGGGGAAGGAGTGGCAACAGGAAAACAATCAGAAAACTCCCTGGGAATCAAGTCTTCTCTTCCTCCCTAGGAAAACATTAAAAAAAAAATATAAAAATCCCTCCCTGATATGGAGACGGCAGGAGGGGCTGAGCACACTTGCCCCTTCTCTGCTTAAAATCCTTTCCAGCGAGCATCGTAACAGACACACATGGGCTCGAGACTGCCTACAAGCAGAGCAATTCTGCCAGGCGCTTGCCACACTGCACCAGCCCTGGGGTGCAAGGTGCTGTCCCCCTTCTGCCCCTTCCTTCTCTACCCCAAGTCCCCAGCAAGGGTCCCCTCTCTTTCCCAGAACCCCTTAAGTATCCCTGGGGGTGGATGGAGGAGAAACGAGTCACATTTAAAAGGCGATGGGGAAGCAGGGAGGAAGGAGAACACCCCTGAGCCTGGCCGGCGGCCCTGCGGCCACAGTCATTCTTATTCCCGGCACGTTTCGCTGCTCTCCAGTGCAGCCCAGCTTCGAAATATTAGTGCGGCGCAGAGTGCCATTTTCGAGTCGCTGCAGCTCCTTCTTGGCACCGGTTCAGCTTTTTGTCTTGCCTTCTCCTCTGAGCGCCCAGCGGAGGGAGAAGGAAAGAAAGGAAGAAAATAAAGCCCTGCCGTTTCACCGCCGGGGCCGTCAGCCTCCCCGCAGCACCCCCCGCCTTGCCTGCGGCACCCCACACCCTCCCAGCCCACTCCCAACCAAACCACTCGGCAAACATAAATCTCTTCCCACCTCCACAGCAGCCAGTTCACAGCCTCCTTCCCCCCCCCCCCCCTGCCCCTTTTCATCGCTCTCTCCTTTGTACTCCTCTAAATTTTTCCAGCCAAGCGTTACAACCTTCCACCCCCCATTTCTCTTCCATCCCCAGCCCTCCCACCTCCTCCCCTGACATCGGCAAAAAAAAAAAAAAAAAAAAATCGTGCCATGGTTGCCAATGCACTGGCATCTCCTCAGAACGGAGAGCCACTGCACCCACAACATGCCTGGCAGGTCCAATCCAGCTCACAGCTGCCCAAGCGCAGGCGAACTGCAGTGCTCACGGGCGCACACGCGTGTGCGCACACGCGTGTGCACACACACGTGTCACGGGGCAGGACGTGCCCTGTTTGCATCCCTTGGCGTTGCTGTAAATACAAACTTCCCGCGAGCTTGCGTTTGGCAACTGAATTTCTCCTCCTGCTTGTGGGGCCAGGAGAAAAACAGAGGCGCAATAACGAGGGAGGGAGGGTGTATTTTTTTAAGCAACCCAAACATGGCACTGAGCGCTTCCACCAACAACTTCTCAGCCTGCTGTGCTGGCAACCAGCTGCTGGTTCCAGCCTGGCATCAGCTTTGATTTGTTTTTCTGTCCTCTTAAATGCCCTCCTCCCAAATATTTATTCCCTTATTTTTTTTCTTTTTAGTTTTTTCCTTCCCTTTTTCCCTCTTAGCTCGTCCATAGAGGGACTCAGTCCTACTCCCACCCGCAAATCGAAAGCAGCATGTGTGGAAGGAGCACCAAGGGGAGAGAAACGTGATGTGACACTCAAAGCACCGAGAAGGGGGGAAAAACCCCCATATGTACACACAACATATGTATGCTCTTCTCTGAGGAAGAAGGAGAGAGTGAGAGATGCCCTAAAAGCAGGCAACATGACCCTCATGCATGCCAAGATGTGCGAGACCCAGTCCCCTCCACGAAGGAGGGATGAGACAGGTTTGGTTGGGAGGTAGAGAAAGGTGGAGGCAAAATGCATGTTCTCCATGGAAAGGACCCGAGAGAGCCAACTTTCAGCCAGCAATGTGACTCTAATTACACCAGAGTCTGAAACACTGACATATGCACGACGGAGATAAAGTGGTGTAAAATGCACCTTGTCTGGTGCCTGGAGGAAAGAGATTTAGAGAAAAAAAAAATTAAAATAAAATACTGATGCTGAGGTTGGCTTGGGAGAGACACGGAGGGAGGAAAGAAGATGTGCTGAGGATTTTAGCATGGTGGCATGAGTGCATGAAGCTGCAAGCCAGGCCAGAGACTCAGAGCAGGGTATGGCCCTGTAAGCAGCCGCTGGTGTCCAAGGGGGTTTTTTATGAGCCTGGTTAGACTGCTTTGTCCACTGAGACGCATCGGGACTCCTTGGAAGCCAAGGGAGTTACAGGGTGGTGAAACAGATGGGCACTCGCTGTGTCTCAGGCCCGGTGCCTCCGTTCCCTGCAGCAACGAGTCCCTCAGGAGACCCAGTAAAAGTGCCAGGAAAATGCTGGTTTTCACCGAACACGCTCTGGCCACCCCGGGGAACAGCAGAGCAACCGGCTTGAAAGTAGGGTCACAGAGACAGAACGGGAGACAGACAGACAGACAGCATGCTCGGGGTGGTAGAGACAAAACAGCAGTGTCCTGAGCAGCTGCCTAATATGTATCTTGGCAAAATCTCGCCTGGCCGTGGATGAAGCAGAAATCGCAGGCTGGAATCGTAAACCCGTCAGTCGGTCCGACTTTTGCTTCCCTGGCCTGCACGTATAACGAGGGAGGAAAGCAGAGGGCTGGATGACACCCTCTAGCTGCCAGGAGCCACATGGAGGAGCTGGTCCTTCGGCCACCGCCAGCTGCTGCGTGCGGAGCAGCTGATGGGCAGGCGCTGAAGTGGACTTAAGCGGATGCCCTGCTGTGACTGCACTCATTAAGGGACGTGTGAGTTCGCATACTTAAACCGAGCCTTGGGCCTGTCCTTTTAGGAGCGTCTCCACCACTGGGATGTTTCCCCTGCGCAAGGTCTACGATGGAGCTTCCTCCAGGCCACCGGGCTGGGGCTGGCTGGGTTGGAGGGAGCAATATCGAGGCAGGGCCACCAAATCCCTTCTTCTGAGCTGTGGCTTCACTGTCGCAGGCCTTCTGCATAAAGATGTCATCCAACATTGGCAATGGTTCCTCCCAACGTCTGCTTCCGCAGTCAGCCGCTGTCCATCCGAACCCTCTCTCCCAGAGGGTTTACGCGCCTCTTTGCTATTCCTCAGGCTTAGGGTGGGGTTCTGCCCATCCATCGAGCCTTTACGACCAAGTGCTGGCATTTGGCAAGGCAGACTGAGTCCCTCACGTGTGTCCGTGGTAAAGAAGACCCCAAAACCTCAGCCAGAGGCTCCTGCAGAGAAGCATCCCTGCCTGGAGGTATCATTGAAGTGACTCCCAGATAAAGGCATTTTTGGATCCTTTGAGTTGAAAGGCACTATAAATAAAAGATATTACAGACTAACAAGTTCTCAGTTGCAAACTGGAGTGGGAAAGAATATTTTAGCATCCTCTTTCTAAGCACATTAACTCTTGGCAGACATGATTGTTCAGGTCTTCAGAGCTGAAAACTTCACACAGTACGCAGCACGTTGAGTCCACACGCTCCATCTCCAGTTTCAACAGCTCTAAAATCCACACTGCCCCTACGTTATATCCCCTCAGTTCAGTGAGCATCCTAATATTGCGTCATTTTGGGGTTACGACAGTAAATATCGCGGTGATCTTTCCCAGGAAAAACTCAGCCTTCGCTGCTGTAAGCTCACAATAGATGGTGCCTAAAGATTTTTATCAACTGGCTTCTGGTGCTTCCCTTCCCAGGGTGAGCAAGCACTTTGTATCAATCTGGCTTGCTTTAGTGCAGTGACCCAGCGCTGTGCTCCGCTGCTGAAAGTTCAGGTCCCAGCTGCGGGGCTAAACTCTTGCTGACACTGTGCTGATTTCTCTGTCTCTGTCACCCACACTGCCAGGGAGCAGGGGAGATGTTGTTTTTTTCCAGGCTAGAAAAAGAAAGAAAACATTCGTGCAAAACGTGGAGAAGGTGTGGCAAAGGAGAAGGGGGAGGAAAGCGATCCTGAAATGAATGTGCAGTGAGCTTGAGGAGAGGAAATCCTTCGGGCAGCACGGGGCACTTCACCACGTTCGTCTTTTTCTTCATCAAGGAGAAAGTCTTGCTCAAGAGGTAATTAAAATGTTATGGGCAAGGAAAAGCTTTTAGGATGCCTCGAAGAACTTGTGTGCGTGCGAAAGTGCACGGGGAGAGATGCAGAGGGGGAAATCACTATTAGTGATGGGTGAACTACAAAAGGTTGGGTGGTTTGTTTTGGATAAAGATCCCCACATGCAGATGCTTATCTAAAGCCTTCAGTCTTCAGAGCAGGGCTGGAAATGTCTTAAGAACAGACCCTTCTTGCATGATTTCCAGTATCTCTCAGAGCAGTCGCCCATGCCAAAAATACCACGAAAACAGCTTTTTTTCTTCTTCTTCTTCTTTTATGCAGTGTTTTGGCTCTTCTGCTTCTGGTTCCAAGCAAAACCTAAAACCGCAAAGTCTTTGACTTGAAGGTTGGACTGTGTTTATTTAATTTCAAGCCATCCTGGTTCTCATGACTGCACACATACGAGGGAAATAAGGAAAAATGGTACTGTAATTCTATGGAAAACTTTAAAAGAAAAGAAGACTCCCTGAAAATTGGCAGAGAACCAAGCTAGTTTCCCTAAGAGAGGACTACAAGCCTTGATTTCTCCCACCTTAAGCAGACGACTTATCTGTAAGCTAGCTATCCTTCCCATAGATAACATGCGAGATCACAGCATTCCCAGTTCAAATGAGCCTGTTAGCCTTGGGTGGTTATTAGTCAGTAAATACTAGTGAATCAATAAACAAAATAAAGACTTTGAAGAAAGTCTTGTTTCCCCACCCAATCTTGAAACTCATCAGATCTGCAGTAGCCCTAATTTGACAGAGAAGGAAGAAAGAAAACAGTTTGAACATGATCAGGTGCCCTCCGGTTTTCTTAAATCAGAGTGTAATTGAGGTAAAATAGCCCGGGGATGGTGCTGTTGGGATGAAAGCAGTATATTTTGCTTAAGTCCTCTGGACAAACAGGGCTGTTGCAGGGCTGGTTTTAATCTCTGGCTGGATTTACACCAGGATATCTTAAGTAATGCTGCTCAATGTGTAAGGCAGATCAGAATCAGAATCAGACCAGTGTGCTTTTAAGGATGTTGCCAGATATCCTGTGTCCCTGGACTATTCACCTCAGGAAGGTTAAAAGCCCATATAATCACTCTATGTGTAGTAAAGGATGAATATTTTGCTGTTAAAGACCAGATGATGTTCTTCCTAAATGATTTCTTGTAGTCTTTCCTCCTACCTTTCCTGTTATTTATTAATTACTCAAGCAATGATCTTTAACTCATCAGAGAGGTTTGGAGACCAAGACTTGGGTCTTTAGTTGGCACAAATCAGGATAACTTAATCCAAGTCAACAGAAATGATGGACGAAGTCAGTGGAAAAGGTGGGACCAAGAGTTTATATTACACAGGCTTCCAAAATAAGGACACAGCCTTCTAGAGAGCACAGTACATGTATAAGTATTTTCTCACTGAACCTGATGGCATTTCTTGTGGACGACCAAGACAGGTACAGGAAGCCCAAGTCCCCATTCGTGTCCACATGTGTGAATGGGAGCAGCTCCATTACCCATCACGTGCTGCGCTCTTTGCAAAATCTGTTCATTGTGTCCTGCGAAATGCTGCAGGATGCTGATCATTTTTGTCAAAACTTGGCTCTTGTGCCAAACTCTTCTTAGTTTAGACGGTGGGAGGGAGAAATGGGTTTAACTCTTAGCTTGAAAGAAAGAAAGTAAAAAATCTGGACCCTTTCAAGAGTGCTGGAACAGTTGAGAAATCTTGCCCTGAGCTTTTTTTGAAAAAGTGACCCAATTGATCTAGTTATTAAACCATTCTCTTGCCTATGACTAACACATGGATTGATATTTACTTGCAGGAAATGCTGGCGAGAGATGGGGGTTCCCATTCACTCGTGCTGTTTACCGCTCCCCTGAGATCAGAGGCTTCAGCGACGATGGAGCAGACCGCTTCACAGGTGCACGGTTTATACGCCAAAATGGGTTGTAAATCAGAGTGGAGGAAGAAAGAGCTGGAACAATGCTTGTTTGTAGAAGCGACCATTGGAGAGGGGTGTTGACCATGTTCATTTTACCGGTCTCATCTCCTAACTCTATGCTTGCTCACACTGCACCAGAGGGATTGGGTCCCAGGTCGGAAATCCAAGGAGCATGCCAATAATTTGCCAGAGATTACTCAGGGGGTGAACTTGTCCCTGATCTCCATTATTAGTTCAAAACCAGGAATTCTCATACCCTTTCAGACAGATGGCTAGTCCTATTACTTCTTATGTTAGATTTCCCATTGAGGCTGAAAGCAAATCCACATTCAAGCTGAAAGTAAACAACCTGCAAATTCAAAAGGCATTAACTCGAACTGCCAAAGCATTTGCTGTGTATGCTGCAGATGTCAAATAGACAGTTTCCCACAGCCCTGAGCCTAGACACATAACCAAGTTACACAGCAAAACCTTCCACCCAGCCTGAAAATCCATCCTGTGCAAAACTCGCTCTACTCACTGGCGTTTCAAGGGCTGGAGCCTCAGCTGGAGTGAATTAATACACTCGCTCTGATTTGAATAGAGCTACGCCAATTTATACCAGATGAGGATTTCGCCCTTTGGAGGCCAAGTGGGAAATGGCTATCCACTACTTTTTTAACAGTGTGGTTTGAGAAAAAAAGACAATGTGGTGTATTTTAAAGAGTGAAAGAGCACTAAGTAAGTTTCTTTCCACTTCTATGATTAATTTTTGAAGAAACTTATTACAGAGCTTGGTCCTAAAGAATCAGGCTTTGCAGAAAAATGCATATAAATAACACAACTTATAAATACAAACAACACAAGTTATCCAACTTATTCCAATTCCTGATACCTTCCAAAAGCCAACAAAAAGTTAACTAGAAACCCAAGCACGACATCACTGTGGTATTGCAGGAAATTCAGAAAGGGGAAAGGACTGAATAAACCAGCCTGTTTTTTCCTGCCAGGGCTGAATGAAGAGCACAAAAACCCATGAAACTAAACCATACAAACAAAAAAGCCCACCCATATGCTTTGAAATGCTCTGAACATTAGTACTATGGTGTGCTCCTCGGCCATAAAGATGTGCAAGATTGTTTTTCTAATATATTTTGGTGTAAATTGAACAGCACCACTGAATTCATATTCTATAAATCAGGATTCATGACATTTAAAGCAACTTAATCTCATGGTATACATTCAGGAATGATTACCTGAATTCAGCTTATGAGTTAGTCTTTAGTATAGGAGGCCTCACTCGCAGAATCAAACGTGCCTTGATTTTCCCCAAACTGGAGGTCAAATATTACACCCATAGAAATGAATGGAGTTTTTTAAGATGATGGGAATGGGAAATCAAACTTTAAACTGTTTAACTTGAAGCCACTAGACTGATGCAGCTCATCAGAAAATTCACCTCCTCTTTCCTCCAGCCATCCTTATTTTCACTTTACAATTCAGTGTAAGCTGGCAATTAGTAATACTTTGCCTGTTTATAGAGCCTTCCATCTGAGGATCTAGAAACACTTTGTAAACACTAATGAATTAAGCTTCTTAACACCCCCTGTGAGACAGATACTACTATCTCATTTGCACAGCTCAGAGAAGAGGTGCAGGTTTGCCGAGGGTTGGAGCCAGCCAGCGGCAGAGCTGGGAAGCCACTCTAGACCCTGAACCTCACCTTCAGCTCGATAACGCAAGGCTTTCAATGGATGCAGTGATGTGCCTGGCAACTTTGGAAGCTTATAATTGTCTCTTGGAACTGCCAGGGTGCCCTGAAGTCTGGCAGGCTGAAAACACAGAGGGTTGAACATCTGCCCATAGAGAGAACTTAAGTCCGACTTACTGTTAGACGGAAACACCATGAATATGCCATCCATCCTCCCCTGAAACAATCACTCACAAATATGCTCCTCTGACATGGCAAACAGGAGAGAAAATTGGGAATTCAGTTGTCCTCTCTTGATTTTTAATAACACCAACCCTGGACTAAACAATACAAAGGTCCGGGAGGATTCCTTTCCTTCTCTTTGCATCTTTAATTGCCCGTATCTTTTTCTCATGTCGGGGAAAGGTAAAATATTCAAGCCTGCTTGCAAGTCATGATGACAAGAGGAACTTAAAGGATTTTTAAAGAAAGCCTAAAGGTTTTGCTTCCAACACTATCGGGAATGCTTAGATCCTAGGCAAGCCTTAGGACAAGATAGGCATTGATGAGATGAGTATTTTTTTTCCAAAGCACAGTCTCGTTGATTTAAGAGCAGCTAATGTCTGGTACCTATTTGAAGCATTTTTCCACGTAGCCTTTCTCCAAATGCATGGCAATCGGACAATTTCCATGATGATTCTTCTGTCTAAAAATACACACCTCCCCCTCTTTTCAATTTATCACTGAGCCAGTCAGCCTGTTTATTGTTGAAGTTTTGCCCATTTAATAGTGCACTTAGGAAAGCTTAATACAAACATCGACCAATTCATCGCTGTCACAAAAAGAAAAGCCTTAGAAATCATTCATCTAAGCAGCAGTCAAGAGCAAGAGTCTCTTATTTAGAGATAGGTCAATAAGAAACAATGTTATGGAAGCTATTCTAAACAGACCAGATTTTTTTTTTTTTTTTTTAAACACCTCTTTTCTTCCACAGATTGAAATTGAGGAGAAAAGCAAATAAAATATTTGGTTTTGCTTTCGAAATTTGTTAGTGACCTTAAATCCCAGAAATGGGACACTACAGAAGAGGCAGGCATTTGACATATTCAGTGTGTTGATTTGTGAACTATTAGCAGATTGCTGTTTGCCTAAAAATACGTATTTGAAATTCTTTTCTAAAAACTCTTCTTGATCTCTTCCCAATTCATGAGCTGTTAAATGTCTGCGTGACACGGCGATGTTTGTCTCCTGAACAGAGGGACATTACGATCCCTAGAAGCAGGTTTCCAGTGGGAATATTAAAGCCACTATTCAGGAATATTCTCCAGTATTTGCAACCTCCACAAACACTCCTGCTCGCAAACATGTTTGCTGGAATATTTGTCAAGAGCAAACAAGACGGGATGGTGAGAGAAAGTGTACAAAGTCTAACCAAGCTTATAAAAACCCAACAGCTAATGAATACTTGTGGAAAATGTCTTACAGTATTTCCTCAGCTATGGATGCTAATTAGGAAAGCCTATAAAGCTAAAACTCTTTTGCTGCCTACCTCCTTGTGTACTCCAGAATTGAAAGCCACTTCCATGGCTCTCTTTATCATGTTCATCCCCATTACATCTGCTGGATCCAGGAGCATTTTTTTAAAATTTTTGTGTGCGTATCAAATGAGTGAGGTTATGAACAATTGGACAGGGGCCCAGAAACTCATTTCACATAAGCATCTTGATGGCTAATAGCTTTTTACTGTCTCTGACTAAAAAAAGACCTACAACAGATATGAATATATACATAGAATGGTCAATATGTCTTATTGCCAAATATTGAATCACCACAGTGTTACACAGTGCTATGGATCCTCTCTTCAGGCCCCTTTCTTCAGTGACAAAACAGCTTTCGGATTGGGTCTTCTTCCATAAACAACCCAGGAGGTACCCAAAGAAACACAGCAAATGTTTCTTCAGCACGTTGTCTCAAAAGCACATGGCCAGGGAAGGGAGGAGAATTGCAAGGAAAGCCAGCAGACATCCTTAGGTCTACACATCTAGGTTCTTGAGGATGGTGAATTATGGACACTGAGCCAAGGCAACGGTATGCAGGTGGGTAGGCATTCATGCCTGAGAAAATCAGCTCTTACTAAGTGCAAACCCTGCTTAAAAAACCAAGGCATTGAGATGCAACAATTTTGGTTAACAACAACCAAAGGAAGCATTTGTGACGCATGGCAGAGGGACACGGCACAAGGTTAACATGAACTTGGCCATTGAAAAACCCATCTGGGGAGATAGTTTGCTGCTCTTCTCCCACGATTATTTTATTTTACAAACTCTGGACCAAATTCTGCTCCTAAAGGGAAACTTCAGTTCAGTAGGACTACTGGGAACCTCCTCTGTCACACTACTGGTGATAAGACAGGACAAGTTAGTTTGCAGTCAGGGCCAGGCTGAATTTGTACCTGGGCTCCTTAAAATGCTCCTGCAATGTCAAAGCTCACCATAAACTCTTATAACTCACCACGATATCTGTTTTCCAGTAAAGCATGACACTTCCTTTTACACCTGACTGATACTGAGCCCCTCAATATGTTTTCTGAGCAGGAGTTTACTGAAAATCATCTTTGCTCTGTTGTGCATGCAGCCAGCTCACATAGTAACGAGATAGAGTCATTCTCCTTTCTTTTAAAAAAATGCAAATCCTAGTTCACAGCAAATAGGTTTTTATTTCACAAATTTTGCCTATTAACTAAATACATCACTCCTTATGTTTCTCTCTCCTAGAAGGTAAGGGAAAGCGATGGACCATCCAGATTTTTTACAGACTGTCCCCTCTGGTCATGCATTGCTAGAGATGGTACTGTATAATGCATGACTTACCTGCAAAGACATTGGAGGAGTAATGAAATAAGCAGATGCTCCGTCAGCAGGCTTTTAAAACATTGGTATTGCAATCTGAGATGCAGTCAGCCATTACATGCATATGCCCTTTATTTATGGAGCTGATAAAGGCTCTATGTCAGGAGCAGTCAAGCTGCCTTTTTACTTTCTGCCTTTCCTCACATTAAAGAAAGTTGCTGTCTGGTTATTTTATTCTCATGCAAGCTCCAGATTTGGGAGGAAAAGCAGGATTTACCTCCTGACATCCATTAAAAATAGAGGTCTAAAATCCAGACAACTTCATCCAAACAAATCACCAGGGACTCCCTGTAGGGCTTCCTCTCCTTCTAACACAGATGATGTCTGAAATAGGTGGATCTCACTGGAGTTACCTATTTCTCTCCATTGGCTAGAAAGGGAGCCCAGGACAACTAGCCTGGCTGTAGGCGAGAACACTGCAGATGCCTGCACCATCAGTCGCACACATTCACTCATCTATAATTCCAATTTTGTATAATTTTCTATCATCAGTGTTGTTCTAGGTAATTTCATGACAGCATCAAACACATTTTCCCCCAAACTCCATTCCATGACAATGGCAGATAAGAAAACAGGGGAAGGCTGGCACGGATCAAAGGGAAGGATGGTGTTAACATTAACAGCCACCATACGAGGAGCATTTTGCACTATAAATAAAATAACATTGCTCAGTCGCACGAGCAGCGAAGTTCTGAAGCCACCGAGTCACACGGCTGTGGCTCAGGGGAGGATTTCGGTTCACGCTCAATGCTGTGTTTGATCACTGGTACATCACCCAAAGGTTCACAGCAAAACAGATGATGGGACACAGAAAAGCTCTTCTTCCTAATACCGCAAAGGAAACTGCTGCTTGCTGACTGACAGCTCCCCAGCCAGTTTATGTGCATCTAATTACCAAGCCACAACCCAAATCAAAATGCCCCATTGCAGCTGGTGTCTCACTTAATCCATTCATAACATGAGCTAATTAGCATTGATGGTTTTGGGCAAGTTTATTCCAAATGTGGTCAAGTCCCAGGCTTTTAGCTTAGTTGCTAGGACCCACTGAGGATCCTGGGAGAGGCTGTGTTTCTGCCCAGAAGGCATTTTCTGGCTTGCTGATGGAAAGGCTTAGGAGTGGGTTGAGAGGAAGATGCTGTGCCGGGGTGAGATGAATGCTGGCATATAAGTAGCGCTGCTAAGCTGCTCTTGCTGCTACACCCTACCTCCATGCAGAAGAGTTTCTAGCAGAATCAAGATATTTCACAGTTTTCCTCCTGTCTGAATTCAAATGTCCTGACTGGGGGAAAAAAACCAAAGAAGAAAAAGAAAAAAAGAAATAGGAAAAAAAGAAAGAAAACTTGGAAAGTGGGAGAAGTCAAGGAACAATTCTGTACTTTATGGTATTCTTTGTGAGGAGAGCTGAGAAAAGAGGCCAGTTACCAGAGCTTTGCATTTCCTTTTCAACCTCTGGGATTAGAAGATGAGAGCAGGTGCTAATGGGAATTTTGCCCATGGCAGAAAATCAGGATCCTAAATCTTCATTGCTGGAAATCACAAAAACCCCTAGCAATGATCTATAATGGCTGCAGTTGGAAATTGGTGATATAAGGAATTGTCTCTTGGCAGAAAACCGACTTTCCGCTCCTTCAGCGCACCACAATTCCAGTTTAATTTGTAACAGGATGCAAGTGTAAATGAACTGACAACAGAGCTATCAGCTATTCTGTTGGTAACACTTGGAGCAATAGTTTCGATTTGACTAGACACAGCTGTCCACTGCATGGAACGACCTTTAGCCCCGTCCTTGGCGAAATTCAATTCTCTCCATGTCTGACTTCGTCCACGGGGACTTGAGTAGCGGAGCTGCCAGAATAATCAGCGCATTGCTTAATGACAGGCACTCCAACGAGCAACGTGGTTGTGCATTGTCAGAAACGGAGCCCGCAGCTCTGGGGAAGAGGCGGGGGGGAGCCTCCTTGTTATTCAAAAGGAAATAAAGCAGTTGTCGGGGAGCAAACGCAGATGCGTGCGGCCGCCTTTGCTCCATGAGCGTCACCAACGCGCTCGGCGCCACGTGCGTGTATGTAAACACGGAGTTTTCTCGTGTGTTTGTCAGCAAATACGCATTTTTATTAGATTCGCCTCTCAAAAAAGGCTGGAGTTCTGCTGCTGCTCTGCATTGTACCATGGCGAAACGTAATTTATATAAGTCTAAATGTGCTTACATCCCATATGGTGATGCTTACATGACCATCCAGATGTAAAACATCTAACATGTATATATATGCATAGATATACACACTTGGGGTGTGTTTATTACAGTGGCCACTGCAATAAGAAAGACGTTTAGACTGCAAGCATCAAAAAAATAGGAATTTCCCGACCTTACAGCTATTTGTGCAAACTTATTTCTGTTTGAGTGGATGTCTCTCCAGCAGTGTGACTGAGGCACTCTCTTACATGGGATAGGAAAGGCATGTCACCATGGGATTAATACATATGTGCCCCAGCCCACATCATGGCTGGACCCAAAAGGGTGAACCCGGCACTTCCTAATTCTTTAGCTGGTTGATTCAGAAGCCTGAAGACAGAAATTAAGTTGGGTCCAAAAGTGGACCCATCCTTTCCGTCATCGAGGATCAGTGGAGATACACACTGCTTTGCCTGGCAAGACTTGCTACAGCCACTGCTAGTGGGAGATTGCAAGGGGTGAGACACCAGTTCCACCTGCCCTACAAGTCCCCGGGGATTTCTCTCGTTGCTATTTTTGCTTTGGCAATACTGTGGGCCCAGCTCTGTGGAAGATTCGTGTTCAGTTATTATTTTGACCCACTGCCAACATTTTCCTGAGAAATACAAGTGAGAAATGGGGAATGGCGATCTTGCGCAGCTCATAACTCAGCCAGAACGGAGGAGAGTTTCATGGGAGAAGGGAAAGGCATGTCTTCGGCTGCAAAGCTTTTTTCCTTGCCAAAATTCAAAGACTCTTTTTCAAACAATAGAGATATTGCAGCTTCTTTTAAAAAAAACCACAAAAATAAAGAGGCCATGAGAAGCTTTGATAATGGAAAACCTTAGGAACGTAAAAAAGCTGGTCTTTGTAGACGAGAAAACAAGGTGGTCTCCAAAACTCTGTGCAATCATATTACAGTGGGGCATGTTAAATAACCCAAATATAGGAGTCACTGCTGCTGCCCTGTCACACAGACCCTACTAACTGCTCCTGCTATTTATTCAGAAAAGGGAGAAATTACACAGACCTTAAATGTTTCTCCTCAAGGAAGTCCTTCCAATGGCTTTGTGCAGACATGGCTGCACACAGTTTTGGTCTAGTTTTTTACTAAGTGGTTTCCCCCTCCTCATCCCTGTTTGCTCCTCCCTGGCTCTCTCCTTGACCTCCCCTGTCACCTACCCCACTGCACCAACACTTTTTCACCAGGCCCTTCAGTGGCCCTTAATGGCCAGGCCCTCTCTCGCGTTTGCCTCGTGCTAAAGAGCTTTCCATCTTCGCTGCTGACATCCACACTCTCCCTTCTTGTTTTTCCTTCACTTCCCTCACTCTGTTTTTCATTTTTTCACCTGTAACTTTTGATGGCTCCATATACCTGCAGAAACATGCGCAGCAAATACATGTTTTTGATTCTCTCCCCTCTCTCCAAATGCCTGAATAATTCAGAAACCAATATTTTAGGATGGCTGCATAGTAGCAACAGTAGAATAGTATCACCTCTTCAGCTAGCTCAGAAGAATAACACCTTACTGGGAACTTGTACGTAGCATCACAGGAGTGTGTCATGCAACGAGAAGCTTAGTATAGCTTTTCTGGATGCTTGGCAGAGATGTTATTCCAGCTCTTGAACACGTACTGCTTTTTGTTAACCTAAAGCCAGATATTCAAAGTCCTCCATTAGTAATGCAGAAATGAGGCAAACTGAGACATCCGTAAGATATCCACCAGTTTCCAGTAAGCAGCTGACATGCACACAACTGAAAATATGTTTTCTTCCATATATATGCAAAATTTTAATTTCCTCGTTTGATAACTAATTTTTTTCCCCTCTTCAACTAAACACAAATAGGTGGAGTAGAAAATACACAAAAGTTGGAAAATGACTGTCAAAGGTGCACAAATCAAACTCCTCACGAACAATCTTTCTGTTTTCATTGTCTGCTATCAAATCCATTTATGACGCTTGAAATATTGTATTTCTGAAGGTCCTACTAAAACAACACATCATAGAACAAATAGAAAGTCCCTCAGCAATGCAGAAAATATAGTTTCTACAGTCCTGAGAACTAGAATACTAAACTGATCCCTAGATAAATAGACCCTTCCCAGAATAGGTCACTGGAACAAGCATCATAATACTAAAACTGGAAGGTATTTACAATAATACTGAGATGTACGGGCATTTCCCGAAGTCTCCTGCCAATCTCAGTGGCCTAAAACCCCTCCTGGCAAGTCCACAATGTGGAACCGTACAGAGCGCTGCGTGTGCATACCAGAAAAGTATTAGCAACAACATAATACATGTGGGACTCCAGAAATTGGGTTAAGTAGGCAGCCATTGCTGCCCCCATCACTACTGCAAAGGTAGCGGGAAGGGAAAAATAACGCTAGTTATCTACTTAAATGGATAGATAGCAAGAAAAGGATGAAATTCAGCTGCAGTGAGAGTAAAGAAAAAACATGGTGACATGACACGAGCATCTCTGCTCCTCTCCAGCCACCCATCCCCAACAAGGGTGATCTCCACCATCATCCAGTTCCTTAAACTCTGATTCAGACTCAAATAGTTATGGAAAGAATTCAAGGCCACAGTGACAGTCATGCTGCCTGGGGGGAAGCAGGGCACAGGAGGAAACCACCCTACTTTCCAGTTCTTCATGTTTGCTAAAAGCCCACACCTCCAGCTACTGTCTTTCAGAAATGTGTCTCCCAACCTAGAAAGCTGGAAACCTGCACTCATTTACTCACAAACAGGGAACTCTGCCAGCAGCCTCACAACCTGCAGATTTTGATTGCATTAATTTGTTCCGAAGCAGGTTTTCCTCTTGAGCCTGGAGTAGAAGGCAATTAATTAAGACCCAGTTTTCCCCCCCTATTGGATTAAAACAAATTAAATGGCAACAGTAGGACAGCCTTGCCTGGGATAGGGATTCATGGAGAAGCAGGGCTTTCTCTCTCCTCTGCATGGGAAGCTGATCCTATTACTTTACTCAACTGAGCTTGGATCATCTCTAAAAGGTGCCCTACATGTTAGTACACAAGACTGGGAAGTCCCATTTCCATTTCCCAGGCGCAGAAGCTCAAATGCAAACCAGTGTGAAGAAACACACTTTCTCCTCAACCACTTCTATTAGAGTTAATGAAGACCGTGCTGGGAATCGACTGAAAACAGCATCACGTACAGAAAAACTCCTCCTTAACCTATGTGTGACTACCATGCTAAATAGCCAAAAGCCAACAGCGCTTTTCCAAGGCCCTTCTCCTCCTCGATGGTGAGGAAAAGGAGAGAGGGCATTACGGGACAGCCCTTTGGGATGCCATGTCCTCCTGGAAATACCCCCGGCATGTGGTCCGTGGCCCGGTGAGAAACAGTCATAGCTAAGCCGATGAGTGTTGAGTAATTTCAGAGATATTAGAAATAGGTAAATCAATCAAGTAAAAGCACCGAATGTGCAGTGAATTTGACCTACTCGTCAGAGAGGATTACAAGAAATAAAAGGAATTGTACATAAACCAGCCCCTCTGCCAACATTTTCTATTGTATTCTCTAATTTCCCAGCTAGAAATCAAACCCAAGGCCCTCCAACTTGCCCAGGTCCCTAATTCTGCCCAGATTGAAGACTACAGTGATACTTTAACCTAAATGCATCACACAGCTTCCAAACACCTTATGCATTACCTGGAAGTTTGGCTCAGTTCTCAGAGCAGCAATTTAACTTGCTTGAAGTGGAACTCAGAGGAAATCCTCTACCAGTGTCAACTATTTGCAGATGCAACGTGCTAAGCTAGGAAACCACGTTCAGGATCAACGAATCAGCCCGAAGCAGAGCCTTTACCCTGGCAGTGTCACAAATGTCTTCGCTGTCACTAGTACAGGACTTTACCCTGGGGAAAATGGCCAAGGTGATGAAACATTGTTCTTCTGTCTTCAAGCAACGTACAGAAAAGTGAAAAAAACCAGCAAAAATATTCTCCTTCTAATTGAAAACACAGTACCACTTAATGGTCTTTGAAGTGAGTGTGTGTGTGTGTGTTTCATGGGGGAAGGGGGAGAAATGGATCGCTGTAACCAACAACACCCCAAAGGACTATAAATCAAACAGCATACAGCTGTTGGTATCAAATATAACTCCTTTCGCACTACATCAAAAAGCTTTAATTAACAACTAATTTATTCAAGTGGAAAAAAAAAAAAATTCCCTTGCACCAAATAATTGTATTATAACTGGGGGACTAGGCTGTGTATTTTCCCCCTCTCTAAAGCATGACAGGAGAGGAAATTGAGCCTTTAGAGAACAGCTAAGTAGAAAAATGGATCAAAGATTCAGAGGGCTTGTTGATTGGCTTTTTGAGTCAGCAGAGACCGAATCAGCCCATTTAATGAAAAAAGCCACACTGCAAAGTCTGTTTGCTCTAGGACCTACTTTTAATAAAAATGCTTATAAAGATAAATGGTATCGGCTTGCGCCAGGCAGGGCGCGGACAGGTGTCGCACAAGCCTCCGCGCACGG
This sequence comes from Astur gentilis, assembly GCF_929443795.1. Classification (NCBI taxonomy): domain Eukaryota; kingdom Metazoa; phylum Chordata; class Aves; order Accipitriformes; family Accipitridae; genus Astur; species Astur gentilis. Next base: position 84,208,678 of record NC_064919.1, on the reverse strand, counting down.
CAGTGTCAATTCTGCTCCACGCTTCTGTTTTGTCAGCCACGGACAGGTCCCGCGGCGCAGATTGCCGAGTAAGGTTTCAGCCACGCGGGGCTTTCGGCAGAGCAGCCAAAAGTCTGCAGGACAGCCGTCGGCGATCTCTGAACATTCTTGCTTGGGAGCTAAACCACACTTGAACCCCAAATGTGAAAGGCCAGGCTGGTAAATCAATTCCTTCCCTCCCCTCGTGCTGCGAATCGTGTGCCGGAGCAGCCCAGAGCTTGCACGCACCCGACATTTCTGCTCTTCTACAAGCCAAGAGCCCACGCACAAGCAACCCTGTACTTCAGAACAAAGTCGGTGACCAGAGCCACGCAGTATGACCTAGGGCCTGTCCTCACCTGCTGCCAACCTCACTAAAGCAAGAATTGGAGCGATGTTTATCTCTCTTTTTTTTTTCTTCTTTTTTTCCTCCATAACTTTGTGCTAGTGACGACTAACTAATCTCTGGTGGGGCAAGGTAAGTGCCATTATCCTGCTTTAATGGCTAATGAAGCTGAAGCAGAGTAAGTAGTTTACTGGTTGTCTTGTCTTCGGGGCCCCATCATGCATGCTTTACTGTTCCTCCGAGTGCAGTGAAGTTTCCCATTAATGCTGCCATTGATTACAGTGTACAATCTTCGGGGCAGGGACTGTGATTTTCTTTTCATTTGCTTAATGAAAAGCACACTGCCTTTTAATTCCTCTGGATTCAGTTGCCTAGGTATTAGGTGGGAGCCCCAATGTAAAAGCAGAGGGGGACAGCCGTGCGGCGGTGCCATGTGGTGGGCATGAACCTGCTGAGGCTAATGCAGAAGACCCTGGCTGCAGTTTCAGAGCCTTTCTCCGTATTCAACCCTGCCTCTGAATCTGTGCCTGGGTAGCGGTGGTCCACCACCATGCACAATGCTATTCTGAAAACTCTTTAAGTCTATATAAAGCCTAATCAGGTTGTGACATGAACAATTTTTCGTAATAAAATGGTTTGAAGAAAGCATCGGGTTTGCCCCTGCAAACATCAAACTTAACCGGCAGTGCAACTTACAAACACTGTCCAACCCAGAGGACAATAATAATGGCAAAATGGTTAATTGATTAGTTTAGGTATGAAATTAAATAATTGGGTACAGTGTTCTAATGATATATCGCACTGTAGGAATGAATTGAAAGGCAGGCAAGATTTATTTTGCCTTTGTGATAGCTTTGCCCTGTTAGAACACAAAAATTAAAAATAATGTTCAATAAAATCACTATGATTTATAAAGAACACTCCAAAAAGCTAAAAAGGGGCTTCAAAACTGATCAGCTTAAATCTTTTTGATGTATTTCAAACATACAGGTATATGCTAAAGTACATTTGCAGTACAGATTTCAGAGGTAACTTTCACAAGTGACGTTGTTCAAGCTTTCAAATCACAATCTAAAGCTTCTGCACATGTAAAACTCTGAAAAAGACGTATGTTAGTACTATAGGCAGATGCTGTTAAAAAGACTTTTTTTTGGTTAGTTTAATTTGGTAACCCACAGCCCTGAACATCAAGCCCGTGAAGAGGATAGCTTTACACACAAAACTAAATATTGTGGTCCTCATCTCTGTGCAATAAAGAATTATGCCATTAAAGACGGGAATGTGTTAGATAAGTTTCCCAGCCACCAAGAACAGTTTTCAGTCATTCCTGTTACCTCGCACTGGTTGCGTAAGAGAAAGGAAAACAGGTGAATATGGGAAGTCAAGGCTGCAGGGAGTGGATTGATTGGTGACCTGGTGGTCAAGACACCCATGTAGGCTCAGGTCCTGCCTCTGCTACTGACTACAAAGATGAAAAACATTTCTTCTTTTGAATCCTCATTTATAAAATAAAGATATTCATCTCTGTGTGAAATTCAATGGGCTGTGATGCTCAGGTTCCTTTGGGCATTACAAATTATGAAAAAAATATAATTTTCCAAGAACAATCTTCCTACTTCCTTCCATCAATGATCAATTTAAGCCTAGCACATAAAATCTGACAGCTCTATGCTGGGTTTAAGTATCTTTTATTGTTGGCTATAAATTGTCTACCTCCTTATAAATCTAGTTAGAGAATGTAAATATACTTGGGAAAAGTCTCCTTGAAATTAAGTAGAAAATACAGCACACAACAGTAAGACCCAAGCTAAAAGAAAACCTACTGGCACAGGAAAGCCTTTTTCCTTATTATTGTGGAAACTAAGTGCTAAATTCATACTGTCCCTGCTTTGGAGAATCCACTTCTCCCACCGTCTGACCCACCTGGGGAGAACGGAACTTCACCTCGCCCCATGCCCAGAAGGAGATGAGGAGAGGAGGGGGCAACATGGGTGCTTCGAGCTGGAGATGCTCTAAGCACAGCAGCATCCTTCCTTTCTCAAGGGCCCTTTTGTTATTTCACGCACTCCTTCCGTTTCCTGTTTTCTCGCACTCCTTCCCTTTCTTACCCCCCAAACAATAAAAGCTCAATGGGAATGCAAATGCAGCTCTCCGTTTAAAATCCCAGCCGAGAAGGCAGTGTGTCACCCATATTTATGAGCTCTAAATGGCTTTTATCAAAGTGAGGTCGCACTAAATCACCCCCAAGCTGTCATAAATACAAATGACTCGACATAGTCTGCAACAAGCCTTCGGGGGAAAATTATATGATCTGCTGTTGCAGTTATGCTATATCACACAGTGAGCTCATATATTTCCACTGGCAAGGTAACCTGATCCTTCAAAGGACACTAATAGGTGAAAGGGGGATGAGAGAAATAGTGAATCAAGCGGAGTGTGCCTGCGCGTGTGCACGCACGTACGTGCGTCCACCTCTGAGCGAAAACCCAGGCTCTCTCCCGAATGGAAGAGGAGGTCCTTGTGGCTTGGAGTATGAGGTTTCCTTGGCTGCCTCGATGGAGCAGGGAAGCTGCCAGCCAAGAGAGAAAGATCCAGGGGCTCACCAGGGTATTTCCCATTTTAAAAATTCATGTGAAGGCATGAAAATTATTAAGATATGAACCAGAGCTATCCAGACTCCAAAGACTGGACCACTTCCAAGCAAATTAAAGGAGCCGTTCCTCCATCTCAGCTGGCGAAGCCCAGGATTATAGCAAAGTCTACCACAGGATAAAGAGGAAATCCTTATAAAGGAGGCATGAACTGGGCAGTGGAAAAAACCAGCATGAGCTCCTGAGATAACAGGCGCTAATTATTTTTTTTCCATTAACCTCTCTTCCATCTATTAAGTGCTGTTTATATGTGCGTAAGCATAAAAACACACACATATCTAGATGGAGAAATTCTGATCAGATACCACCTAATCCTTAGACAGTGGCAGGAATTTGGGGGATCCTCCACAGATGGAGTTTAGGACAGCCCATTGAGCACTGTCCCTACCTGACTCTTTGTAGACAGCCTTGCGTGATTTGAAGTGACAGTGTGGAGGCTCGCCTTCAACAGCTCTTCCTATGGTCATGCTATGATGTTGCATCAGTTTACATATAAAAAAAGTCAACTCCAATGAGCGTTAGTTCATTTTTCTATATCTGGGATGAAGGCAGCGCGTCTGTCTGCTTGGCAAACGGTTACAACGATAAGTCAGTTTGGGTTTGCTATCTCTAACGTAATAGAGGCAATATGCCAATTTCAGCAATCCAGGTTGGATGCAGGCATTTATAATGGTACCCTTCTCAGAGAATGAGGTCTCTAACATTAAATTATGTATTTTAATTAAAAGCTGAACTTACAGGGCTTGAGCTACTAAACTCGATTTTCAGCTGCTGTGAGCCTGGTGGAAAACAAGTGAGCAGCGCTGTCATTTTCCATTCTTGAGCTTTTCACAATCACTCCGCTCAGAAAACCTGCTCGCTTTGGAGCTGAAAAGACAGCCTGGTGAAATGCGCGTTTGAGCAATTTACCAAAAGCACACCAAAAAGGATGATGCGAGCAAAACCATCAGAAATCCTGCGCTGAACTCCTTCTGCTGCGATGCATCATACTGCTTCCCCCAGGTGGATCTTCTCCTGCAAGTGTCAGGGGACAGACAGACTTGCCTGGAGCTGCGGGATAAGGGTTATCGGCGCTGCCTTGCCTGCTGGAAAGCCTGCGCTATCAAATGGGAAAAGCCCAAGGAGTGAGCTAAACCCTCTGCCTGAACCAGCTCGTTGTGCTCCAGGAAGAGCTTGACCAGCTTCCACAGCTGGTCTTTTGGCACGAGTTAGCGCTGCTCGGCTTCACGGGTAGGGAAGCAAAAAAGACACAAGGCGTTCTTGCAAAACAATGAGGTGGTGGCAGGCTGACCTGTGCCGACGGGTCAAGCAACAAGCCTCACCATCTGAGAAACGGCACCTGGAAGCTGTCCAGCCGCCTGTCCAACGTGATTAAAAGCAAAATATGAAAAGCTTCAGAAGAAGGAGAAATAGGATCGCAGGTCTGGGTTGCATAATATCATGCATTTGTGTAACCAGTCTAAACAGAGCGTGTGAGTCGACCAGATGTTTTTCATTTCAGTGTACAGCACTGCGGAGCAAATCAGAAACCAAGGAGCGCCAAACACAACGGCGGCTTTGCCAGCGCTGTTGTAATCGGAGCTCGACAAAGGGCACCGTCAACCCCAGTCTCTGGGCAGGCAGGTCAACCTCCTGGCTGGTTAAAGAAGCCAGCTCATTCTTTACGCTGAATACCTATATCTAAGCTAAATATCAGTAGTAGCTAGTAAACATGGTGTTGGGGCTCAGTCATTGAGTCAACCATCAGCAGAAAAAGAGCCAGCAGGGATGTGTACGTGGTTTGATCCATTCTGGGAGTAGGCCATAATGTACTATGTATTTATTTAGATAGAGCTGGATACTGACTTTGTGAGACAAAACCAGCCTATGAAAACATGGACGAAAAATGAATGTACACCCTCATTTATGATTATAGTACCATTCTGGTTTGGAAACACTCACCTCAACTCAAGGTCCAATATTTTTCCACCTCCCCAGACAGAGGAGGTCAGTGCTCTGGAGCGGTGACCAACTTTTTCTATACTAGGGGCTGCTTTTATTCCCAGATGGGCATACACAGAGCTATAATGAATTTGTAAACCTTAGGCAGATGCAATCTGGATCAACATCTGTCTTGTCTGGATCCCCCAAATTCCCAATAGCACTGCAGCTGGAAACTTTTTTTAAGTTCAGATTTTGTATTTTGCAGCTCAACAGCATTTCAGTTGTGCAAAACCTGAACTAATTTGAATTCCTAACAAATGGATCTTTTGTTATCAAGCAAGGGTTGTGACAGCGAAGATAAATGAAATGACTGAATTAATACACCTGTGCAAGCTTCCACATCGGCTAAGTGCAGTTAAAATGTAAGTATTGCCATATAATATATATATAATATATATAATGCACTACTTGTTAAGCCACTGCATCCCAATACAAAATGATGATAATGATTATTCCAGATGTGAACCCTGTCTGTCCATATTTCCTTTTCAAGCTTAGCTGCTCCAAGCTTAGCTTAGAGTTAAAACAACTTATCCAGGAAAGAATTAAAACAATGTTTGTTCTGTATTTGATCAAAATGTTATATTTTAAACTGCTCTGGGGATACCTCTCTGTTTATTTGTTTCTTGAGGTGGGAAACTCTCTGTTTCCATCAGGCCAATTTAACTATGATTTGTAGCAACGGAAATATTTTTAGTTATAGTAAGTGAGTGACAATGACAACAATGACAACACATGGATCGAGCATACACTTGAGTCTTCTACTTGCTAAAATCTTAGAAGAAGAAAATGTCTACCTTAAACAGCCTTGTAGTAGTCACTGCCTCTGGAAAAAACAACATGAAACTTGCAGGCAAGCCTTGGTAGCAGATGACTGGAGCATTATTTTGGACCACAAGAAAGCAGACAACACAATGAACATAGAGGTGATAAAATATATCACAGTAGTTCAAACTTCAGTTTGGGATCTGCTCAAAATTAGCTTCCAGGTAATCTGGACTTTCAGTGAGTAAATTAGTGCATTTACCAAAGACTTATCATTTAAGAACTCTATGTATTACACTGGCATGAGTGAATACCATTCTTATTGTGTGAATGGAATGTGATGGTACAGAGAATATGCTTAGACATCTGTACTGAAAAACCAGCATAACCCAGGTGAGTTTCCCAGGCCTATTCAGTAAGTCTCAACTCCTCATATTGGGAGGTCTCGGTTGCTGTTGCATAATTATGTGTTATGTTGGTAAAGTGACCTTGCTCAAATCTGAAATCCTTTCTCACATAAGTAGCAGGTTTTTCAGCAACAGCTGAAAAAACCCAGCTTTATGGGTGCAGGCTGTGAGCTGACACAGGTTTTACCCTGCGGTACATTATTTGGCCCTACCAATTCAAGCTCTGGCTAAGATTTGGTCACACTAGATATGTACAATAGGGAACTCGTAAAGTTTCAAAAAAACCAGAAACTTATCAAAGTAACACAAGAAAACGGTGGCACAACCAGAGCAAAATTCATCTATAGAAAAAGTGCAAGAAGCTGCTTTCAGGAGCACAAGACTACAATTCTCTTTTGGGGAGGATTCGAGAAACCTGGCTCATAACCAGAGCCATTGACTTTGGAAGGACATTCACAAAAATACCTTGTGGCTATCTACCTCGGGTACACAAGATGCCATGCAGACCCTTTAGCAAATTCAGAGTAATTCACACATTCATAGCCCTTAAGGCCAGCAGAGATCTGAGGGGATGGACAGACAAACTTTTTTGGCTGAACCAAATATGAGGAAAGCGTTACCGCTACCAATCCATGTCCAGCTGGCTCTTCTGGACAGGGATTACTGCTGGCCCAGTTTCGCTGGCTGCCTTGTCATCTGAGTGGGTCCTAACCCACATCTGTACTCTAACAAGGCTAGAGATCTTTTGGATGAACAGCTAAACCGAGAGAGCCAAGGGAGTGACATTCTGAAACTGCAGCGACTGAGAAGACATGGGAACCAGCTGTCCAGAGTGCAACCTGCGCAACCCGGGTCTGCTGCAGACAGAAAAATTTATCTGACCTTTCGTCCCGGTTATCCAAGCTGACCACGCAATTTTGCCCATCTACGCTCTGAATCCCGCTCAGAAACTGCCTGGCTCAATGAATCTTTCAGAAGGTCATGCAACCTTGCCTGGAGACATCAGGAGATGGAGAAAGCCTACGACGAGTTTTGCTCAAACAATTGTATCGCCCTTACTGCTCAAAATGTGTTTACCAGCCGTGATGCAGCCTGCCTGGTTATAACTTCCATTCGCTCATGTACCTGTCTCTTCCAGGCAATATAGAAGAAGATTCAAGAGACAACAAGCTGCCCCTCACCGTCCAACAAAGAGGACTCACCGCTATATGATAACATCCTCCAAGGAATGAATGTTTGAAATATCCAGCAGGAAAAAGAAGAAAAAGACAACGCACACAGACACACACACACTCACGCGCGCTGCTCTTGCCGTCTCCCCCCACAGACCTCCTTTGTCCCCATAGCTGCCATCGCCTGCTGTAGCCCGCGCTCCCCTCTGTCCTCCCGACCCCTCCTCTCCCTCCATTCATTCTTCCAGAATTTATCCCGCTTCTTTAACTTGGCATGTGTCTGGGCAGATGTCCAAAAAACCTCCCTTCAACAACCGGGGGGGAGGAAATTCCTCCAATTCAACCCAGGCTCTTTCCCCCCACCCCGCTCCCCGCCTTCACTCTCCCTCTTTTTCTTGCTCCTTCTCTTTTAACGTGCTGAATGATTGATAACGCTCGCCTCGTCTCACCACTGCCTGTTGGAGTGCTTTCCGCCCGGCATCTGCAGCCCTGTAGGGAAACCAGCTCTCCTAGGCGATGGGACGTTGGGGACCCCCTTCGGTTCTTTTCACAAATTAAATAAATAAAAGGAAAGAGGAGAGAAGCACAAGGGAGTCTGGAAAGTTTGGGAGGGGGAAGGGAGAAGCTCAGAAAAGCCCTTGATTAGGACAGGTCCAAAGCAAACAAACAAATTAAAAGCAACTCCTCTGCATGCTCCCGGTTCTCTGTTTGCCATGAAAAAGTGAGTGGAAAGCTTTGTTCTGTTGTTTTGCATTTTGAGGCCCAAAGAGTAGGCTTGTGCAGAACTTCTAACTTCTCGTGATGCCGTCATGATGAATGAGTTTGTTGTCTTAAATTCACACCTTCTGGAGCCATTCATTCACATGAAAATTTTGGACTTCATTTAAAAATAAATAAAACTTTATTTGTCTTTCCAATAGTGGAAAGAGGCTAGACAACTTGAACCCTAACACTTTATGCTTCAGATTCAAAATATATGTCTCATTTCTATGTGTCATGTCATTCTGCATTTTATTTGTACATATATGTAAGCATCCTGTTTTCATAGTTTTCAAAGTATCCACAGGATGCCTTGCTAATGTCTAGATTGTGATTAGATGTTCACATTCACTTTATAATTTGCATTTCAGGCATGAAACTCATTAAAAGTGATATTCAGGGTATGTTATTTTAGCACTGTATATAGTACATGTATAGTATATATGTACGATACACATGTACTACATGTAACAAACTCCCATTAATGTAGTGACTTAAAACTTGATTATTTTTACTATTATCATCTGAAATGCAAGTGAGACCTCATGGCCTGTAGCAGGGTCAGAACATCATTGCACTGGGCAGCATGTGCTGAGACTGAGAAGCCCTGATGCGGTTCCAGAAGGATGACCAAAAAGGAAAGACCGTTACCCTCATATAACAGAGGGAGTCTGGAAAAGGATCAAATTATGAAGAGAAGGGTTCATTTAATCTAACTTAGACATCCAATTGTCTACCGATTCCAGGTTCCATCCAAACAAGCATCTCCAGAGAGTTCTCTAAGAAAGACCTCGAGTGACTGTCTCAGACGTGACATGACTTTAGGATATGCAAAGTTATGTCATTTTAATCCAGGCAATGCCACCCAGAAAGTATCCGGCAGAGTTGAGATTTCTGACCGCATATCTCATTCCCTAGTCCGGTGCCTTAGCAAACAGAGAGAAAAAGATATCTATTTTTCTTAGCAATGCTACCTGTCTTCTCAGTAACAGAAAAATTGCTCTTTCAAACCAGGAGAAACAGATAGCATAAACTCTTCATATTTTATTAATCAAGATACTGAGTTTTGAGGCTCTGCCTGAAAATGAAAGGTAGGTTTCGTGACATGATAATTCAAAGTAAAATAAACAAGTCGCTGGCATTTAAAAGAAGTTACATTTAAACCTTAATAAGATGAAAACAAAACATAGTAATCAGCAAGCTGATCTTTTTTTTGTCTTTTTTTTAAATTGAGGCAAAAGACCATCATGTCAATAACACCTGGGAAAACTCCGTGTTGAATATTTATTCCTTGTTACCTCGTTAAACTCTCAGCAGCCTTGCAGTAAGTGATCTCCCTCTCCTGGGCCTGGAGGATACTTGGTGTATCTGTGGAGGTAGCTAGCTATCTATCTGCTTGCAAGCTGCTGACTACCTCATCAGGATCTGGGGAAGATAAGCCCTCATTTATTTATTTGAAACAACTATAAAGTGCTATTGGGAGATTTCAGATGTATTTCCCTGTCAGATGTGTCCATACGGAAGGTCTCCTAATGCAAAGCTGGTAATTACCAGAGGTGAAATATCAAACACAAACACCCAGCCTACAAACCCAGCACTCACCCGGCATCACTGAATGACATATCCCATGAAAATAATAGCAATAATAATCCATTTTTCAAAGAAATTTCCTGACAGAAGGCTTACTTCCCTTGGAGGCAAGTGCTAATGTTGTCCCACAAATCCAACATGACCTTCACAAATAATTCATCGGTATCTGAAGCCTGAACATGTAATGACTGGCAAACTCAATTGTTTTCAGACAAAACAGTAAGCTTTTGATTTCTGAGCTCCCCAAAGATCACTCGGGAGCCTGAGGTGAAGAAATTCTCATGAAGCACCCCAAAATGTCCTAGACACAGAACCGCTCATGTCCTGTCTCAAAACATTAATTTCACTTTTTTTTGCGCACCTACCGCTGCATTATATAATATGGCCTTTCCAGTTTAAACACTGCAAAATACTAGGTCAGAAAAGTGAGACGCAACCCTTTGCTGCCTCACCACCTGATGAAGCCTTCCTCGTGAGGGTTACCACCAGGCAGAGGCAGCTCTTGATCCTGGAAACACAACCCAGAGCTGGCAGCCGCTCATCCCCATTCAATCAATCCCTCAGCAGGCTCAGCTGCAGGGATTTGAGCTCCCAGGAGTGCCAAAGTGAGGAATTCATCCCCACTGGGCACTGAATGGGCGACTGCTAAAAGGCAACTCTACACTTTGGGTAGAGAGGGGGAAACCTCCTTGATCTGTTGGTGGTAGCAATGCTTATCTGGTATCCTCTTTCCAGACCTCCCATTGCTCTCAAATGTGAGGCCACTAAAATGATTTCAAGCCACATATTTGGAAGCAATATGGGCTTATAGTTTCCACAGATGTCTTTTTTTTTTTTTTTTTCTACTTGAACACTATCTATTTATCTGTCAGAGTACTCTTGTTCTCCCGCAGACAGGCACCGTTTCAGGACTTGGCCTACCCTTGCAATAAAGCCCAACCGATTCATTGTTTCCTGGGATGAGAGAGGCATGACCTAAACTTTACGCACTGCTGTGGGAGAGATGTCCACTTTTTGTTTAGCCAAGCACACAAATAAGTCCCCATCTTTAACTCGGATTCACATGCAAATTCAGCCAAAGTACCACTGGAGATCAGCCAAACTAACTCCAATTAATCCCATCTCCCCTGTGTACCTCAGCCTTGTCCCACTAGAAGGACTGTAAGGATCATTCAAAATCCCGCTGGCGTTGCTCTGCTCCACACACCCAAGGCAGGAGGATCTGCCCCACAGCAGCCAGTGGGCTGGGGGATGCTCTGAGGGATATTTGGAGGGTTTTTAAAAGAAGTACATGGCCGCACTAGCCTCTGGCTGTGCCTGTGCTAAGAGCCATCACTCCTGTAATTAATTTAGGTGCTGTTCTGTGAGGATGCAGCTTGCTTGCTTCTGTCTCCCAAGAACAAACTTGGGTATAAGGCTCTATAAATGGTGTATAGGTAAGTGTTCCTCTGAGCCACTCGTGGATGAAGGTGGAGAAGTGACTGTAAACACACGGGTCAATTCTCCTTCCTCGCATCATATTCATCCAACAGACAATTCCTCTTTGCATCTGTGAACCAAAACTTCTGATGTTTTTTTTTACCTGTGGAATCTTTGGAATCTCCCCCAGGAAAAAAAAAAAAAAAATAAAAATAGGATGGATTTATCAAAATCTATGCCCATAAAAACAACAGCAGGCTTTGCTCTGAATGGACCCAGTAGGTTTTAAACCATTTTGTAACCACTAGCAGCTAAGGACCCATAATGTCAATCTCATTTGTCATGGGTGCAGAGGGGAATAAATGCCCATTACCAATGATTTGTTTATGATTCCACAGAGAATACAATACAGGATGAAAAAAAGAAGGGGGAGGGGGGGAGGCAGTAATTTCTACCCATTTATTGAATAGCTTGAGATACTTAGTTTTAAACAAAATGTAATTGGCCATTGGCATGTGGCAGCAGACCTATGAAACAAAGGGAAGACAAGATAGAGGTGGGTTGGAGGTGTTTACATAAAGAGAACATGATGGGGCAAAAAGGAGACTATAACAAACACTGAAAGCAGAAAATCTTATTAAGAATTAGTAGCAAAGCATCATCTATAGGCCTTGCCCTGACATGTCAATAAATCAGACTCCAAGCCCCATGGACCTCATGCCTTTGGTTTCTGGTTGTATCTATGGTATGGGGCACACTAAAATGGATATAAGTATCTATAGCTATATCAGTATTTATATATGTATCTGTATCTATATCTACATCTATATTTATAATCATATCTGTATCTATATCTATATCCATACATACACCTATCTCAATCTCAATGTCTATCAATCTCAATCTCTATCATCTCAATCTCAATCTCTATCATCTTTACCTCTATCTTTATCTCTATATCACCTATATCTGTATCTATATCGATATATCTATCTTACTCTATTTTATCTACTATATACTATACTACATCTACTTTAGGGCCATGATATTTTTTTTTTTTTTAAGTTTACAGAAGACAAACAGAAAATGGCTGCCTGAAGGACGGCACAGAAATTTAGAGGGGGAAAAAATGTGACAAAATGAGACAAATGAAAGACTATGCATCCCTGCATTGTCTTCTTCAAAACCAGCTTTTAAATGATTGTTTATGACCAAAGTTGTTTTGTGTCCCACTGGCCCTGGGTTCAGTGAAAGCTGCTGGTTTTCCCTATGTAACGTATGAATTTAACCTGAAGGGCAACATTATCATTTGACCCGTGAGAGTGTAAGCCCCAAAGATCATCAATTCCCTTAAATTGGTGGCCCAGCCACTCATTTAACGCCTTCCCGTCAGCTTGAAATAAGACTTACAGTTTGATAGGTCAAAGTGAAAAGGGGAGGATGGGAGGGGGGGGAGAAGAAAAAAAAAAAGACAGACTGATTGCCACATCAATAAAATTTAAAAAAAAAAAAAAAAAAAAAAAAAAGAGGAAACACTCCTCAGTGAAAGCATTGTCAAAAATATATATTGGGGAGGAGCAATTTTACAACCTCCTGTAACCCAGTGGTCCTGAGGTATTGCCTTTCACCGTCTGCCCAGGAACAGGCCTCTTAGAGGTTGTAAAAACACCATCTATTATTCCCAGAGACCAAGGCATCGTCTGGAGGGGTTTTCTCGTACCGAGAGGTTTTGCTCTCGGCGCAGGCACCGCACGCGGGGGGCTGCCCGCACGCCGTGCCCACGCCGAGAGTAAGCCTCGGATGGGGTAAGCGGGTCGGAGGAGAAGGGAATGGGGTGCTCGTCCCCTTCCAGCTTCTGCTCCAGGGTCCCTGCAGAGCCCTCCAGCCCTTGCAGGGTGCTGACAGGGTGCTTTGTGGGTACAGCTGCAGGGGGCTTCACTTCTGCCCTCATCCCCGTGATGCAGGCAGGGATGGAGGCAAATGATGCATTTGGATGTAAAGTGCACCCCGGGCTCTCCCTCATCCCCACTCCAAGCCCATCATCTTTGGTGGACTTGTTCTTGCCCCATGTGCCTGGCTGTTCTTTGGTCACCAGTTTTCTCCCCATTTCTTAATGGTCTGCACTGAACTTCCCATGGTTTTTCCCACTCTTCCCCCATACTAGTGATTTGTTTCCTTTTATTTATATTTTTTTCCTGCATTACCTGGCACCAATAATGAAAACAAGGGAGCAAGGGAAATTATTTGCTTGCAAAGTGTGTTGAAGAAACTCATGAAGTCTCCAATACCAACCAGCCTGGTCAAATAGACAAAATAATCAAAAAACAGTGAGAACACCAAATCTGGAAACCAAACCAAACCAAACCACACCACATACATACCTCAAAAGATGAAATAATAAAACCTATATGTAGAGAAAACTTTCTCTGTCAAGGACCCCAAGAAGGTGGTGGACCAGTGGGTCCTCCAGAAACCTGACCCAAGCAAGGTTGCACCGACATCCCTGCTTGTCTCCTGTCTCCAAAGCTGCGGTCCTTCTCCCCCTCCTCAAGCACTGCATGATGCTACCAAATAGTTTTCACAGCCACAAAGCTCACATTTTTGTTTTCTTGGGTTTGGTTTTTTTTTTTGTTTTGTTTTGTTTTTAATCCAACACCATAATCATGATAAGAGTGAGGAGTTTAGATGCAGCATTTGGCTCTGGGGCAGGCCCAAAGAAGGACATGTTGTCTCACCTGCATTCCCTGTGTCCTGTGTTTGGACGACGCTTCAAATTCATCTTTACAGGCGTAGATTTCCCCCTAATTTTCAGGCCCATAGGCCCAGGTGCATGCATACCCATCATACCATCCACACTGCTCAGTGTCTTCATATTAATGGGTTTACTTGCAACATGAGACACAATCCTAAACAGCCACCTGGAAGAAGCAAAGCATAATTGCCATGGGTGGCTGCCTCTTTTCTCACCTCCAGCTTGGTCCCATTTCTCCTTTTTGTTTTCCAAAAATGTCCAGCCAGCCACATCGAGGGTGAGACCCCTCCTACAGACATCTCTTCTCATCCCAGTTGTGAGTTGAGACTTGGGTTTTTTTAAGTATTCTTATAAAATCCTCAAGCGGAGATAGTTTGCAGGTGTGTACAGCCATCTACAGTCTCTGCTGCTGGGAACCAGTTGAGTTCCCCAGTGAGTGACCCCACCAGCCCTTCCTCCTTGGTGATGGAGGGACCATGGCCATAGGATGTCAGCTCAAGGCTGGCCGCCCAACAAGTCCCCCTGCGCCAGCCCAGCTTTTCAGAAACGTGGCGGAAACCGACGGCACTTGTTATTTGTTTTGCTTTTTGCTCGTGTTCAGGTGCCTCCTGCAGCACTGGTGTGGGATGGATTAAACCAGCTGGCTCCATACCTCAGGACGGAGGAGGGGGAAGAGCAGGGACCTGCCTCCCATAAGCCCTGTTTACACAGTAATGAATACTTCTCAGCCATATCTATTGTAATAAGTATTACATTATCAAACAGGGCCGTGGCACTCCACCAGGCGCTCAAGTGTGACTAAGCATCCAGCCTCTTGCTACAGGAGATGGCTTAAATTTACAGCCTGTCCTCCCCGGCCACAGCCAGGGCCTTTGGAGAAAAAGGCAGCTGCTCCTCCCTGAAGCACCGGGCACTCGTTATTGTCTGCCCTGATCAATAGCCAGAGGTCCCCAGGCAGAACAAAGCCCAGCACAGTCACTTGAGCAGCACCCCAGCCACACAGCACCTATTTGACCACAGGTCCAGCACCGAGGAAGAGGAGGGAGCACAGGAGACAGAGGCTGCCAAAGGCCCCGGTGATGGAGAGGATCCTGCTGACATCCCCCCCGGACTCCTTTTCAGTGACTGGTTTGTTGCCACTTGTCAAGATGGGGAGCGAAAGAATGCAGGAAAAAAAAATATCTCTGAACTCATGCTTTTTTCCAAAGTGCCGGCGATCTGGACACAGTGATGCGGACCAGGGCTGCAACAAAGTGCATGAACCACGTGGCAGGATTGCTTTCCCTTTTCCCCTTCCCTGGGGAAGCACAGCAAAGGGAACAGTCCCACACAGCCGGGTATGCCCTTCCTTTCCCTTTACAATACATCCATTAAGATGCTGTATCTCACACGTCCTGCAAAGCACTCAATGTACACCTCCAGCAACTTCATTCCCTCTGCTTTGCACAAAGTCTGTATTCAGCATGAAATTATTTCATCACAGCTCCTTAATCTATTTGCTTAGGCAGCAACTTTTGTTTTCTTGATGTCTGAAGATCTCAACATTACCCAGCACTTTTCTTGTGCCATTTAATCCTAAGATTCTTCTGTATCATCAGTCCTAAATTTGAACTCCACCATGTGTGGTCAAATCTATTGAAATAGATTTGTAAAGCTTGACCAAATAATTAATTTATCAATACATTCAGAATCTTTAAAATTCAAGCAGGATATAAATACAGCAGCCAACAGGCTACTTGCGAGCTATCTGCTCTGACTCTGATTTTCTATAACAAATGATCATGTAAAACCACCTAGAGAGCTTTTTCCTGAAGCTCTTTGTATACAAGCCAGTCTCTACAGCCAGTCGAGGCATCACCAGCTTCGTATGATTACTATCAGAATTCCCTCAACACATGAACTCAAGAACAGCCATTTCTTCATGTTCAACTCTACAAAATACTCAGTTCCAAGCCATTTCAAAACCAGTAGAGGATAATTGCTGTTAAAATTCAGAATTCATTAGTACATCTGAAAATCCTTCTTTCTCCAGCTCCTCCTATCTAGTCCAGCTCTACGAGGCAATGGTGACTGGGAACCATTCCCAGAAACTGAAACAAATCAAACAGGGAAAAACAAACAAACAAATGACCTGGGACAGTTGAAACATAATATAATTTGTCTCAAGGAACTCTTTCTGTTCCCTAAAAGAATTAAATCCCAAGGCACAGAAGTCCTTTCGACTGTAATTTTCCAGCTTGAACCATAGTGGATGAAGCATGGGAAGGCGATCAAAAGAATAATAGACCATGCTAAGTATACAAGCCTAAGCATCTACCCTTGCATCCCAGGAAAAAAAAAAAAAAAAAAAAAAGAAACCTCCTCAAAGGAAACTATGAGTGCCTAATGCAATGAAAAAGAGAATTTTATGAGTCCAATTACATAACTGTGGAGCCAAGTGCATGCACGACTCCCATTTCTAAACACAAAAGACTCTGCTAGTAAAATCCATCTGTTTACTGATATACATTGCATTGTCTAGTCTTTTCTGGATTGTCCACTTGTTAAGCAGTTCTGTAAAGTATTCTTATGTTTTCACTCCGCCCAGTAGCTTCCTTCATAACCCACAACTGTGGTATAAAAATGTAGCATGGACTGCAATATCCAAGTAAATCTTTTTACTGTGTATAGTCATATGGAATTGTTTGAATGTGATCCTACTTTTACAGGAGAAGCCACACCAGATATCTGATAGCACAGAGAGGTAATATGACGGTATTATTACTATTATAATTATTATTATGATGTATTGTGTTCACTTTCTTTCCTATCATTGACAGGATCACAAAATTACAAGTTTATTTATTGATGCTTTCACTGAATCCAGCATATCAGGACGTGATCCCAACAATCCCATGCAAAGAGGAACTGCAGATCTAGATTTAGGGAAATACTTTCCAGTTTGGGCCCATCTCAGAAACTTCTGTGTCTAATTAGATATCTTTGATATATAATTGCAGGTCTGCCAGCACAGTAACCGGGACTGGGATTGCTTTCCACTGCAGTGGCAGCCTCTTGCTTCTGATGAAACCCACCTAAGGGCTGGGTACCTGCCACTGGAGATGCCCCCAAACAAGGACAACTTTTGGGAAAGCAAGAATTGGTGAACACCATGAGGGGAAGGAGCAGAACCTGAATCATCAAACCTGTAGCTCCCTGCTCAGCTGTTGATTCTGGAAATCTCTCTTTTCCCAGGCAGGCAAACTCACATAACCAAGACCACGCCGGTCCCGATTGCCGTATTAATGAGGAAGGCAGCAGGGCTGTTTTTAGATTTGCATCTCACAGAGGATTTTGCAGCGACAACTTTGCTTTAGAGAAACCATTTGCCTCCCAACAGCGTGCCAGGTAAAACACTTTCCAAGTGGGGCGGCCACTGTATATGATCATCCACCTCCCTTTTTAGCTAATGGGGTGATACACAGCCTCCGGTGCCTACCAGAGGGCATTCAGCTTAGAAAACACTAATGCGTAAAAACGTCTGCAGGCTGACTACGTGAATGGCAATATACATTTTTAATTTGAATAATATGCAGTGTTTACCATAATTAGACAGCGCATTAACATGATTAAACCAGCGCTGCGGATCACAGTGGCAAGGCACCCGACTCGAGTCTGAAGCCTTTATTGCCGGGAGAAGCGTGTTGTGCTTGTCCATTGAGCGACTGCTTGCCCTGCCCTTTTGCAGCGTGAGTTTGAAGCTGTCATTGCAGGGGGCAAAATTTTCCTTGACAAGCAAACAAATCCATTAACATGTTAACAGGTTTTGCGTGTACGTGTGGAAAATATTAAGCATGCCAACACAACAGCATGGTTAGGAGGGTAATATTTATTCTAAGACAACAAAATGCTGAAGTTTTACTACGGGAGAGCAGGCGATGTGCTTTTACCTATCCTGAAAGGCAGGAAAGGAATTGATTTTCAATAGTGGTTAAAATAACAGAACTAGGAATCAGCAGAAATCACTGCTATTTATAGCTGCTAGCTTGTTGATCTCTAACTTTAGCATCCGTCAAATGGCCGCAATTATATTGCTATGTATGATTGCTTTGTGTATATCCTCCAAGTACTCCAAATCACAGTCTGCTCTCCTACTCGTCGCTGGGAGCTTTGCCATTGATTTTAATCAGGCCAGAACTTCACCCTTGCTTCAGCCAGCAGAAATCCTGGCATCAGACCTTTTCTCTGGAGTAAGCCAAACATGATGGAAAGTGGAAATGATGGCAAATGGACACAAAGGCTGCTCACACATTTAAAAGTGGAAGCATCCAGTTGTGGAGCTTCTGTGGGATGGGGGGGGTGGGGGGTGTCCTGCTGCGTTTATTTAATTTTGAGTGTTGGAGGAACATGAGCACAGATTGCTTTAGAAAGATAGTAACTGGACACATAGAAAAGAAAAAAATAATAATCAACCATTAAGTAAAAGTAGATGGTGATTCACAACCCCTTTGTGTTCATACTTTCACTTGCAATATTTGTTTTCTCCCTGTACATCAGATAAGCACCCTTGCTTTTATTCATGGAGGAATTTGGCAACAAGAGCTATTCCAAAACACAGCAGCTGCAGAACATTAAGGGTGCTCTAACCATTAAGGGGCATCTGGAACATCTCAAAATCAGTATTGCATCAGGCCACAGGCCACAGATATTTCCATACAATGGGCACACTTCAATTCATTCCAGCTTTAGCTGTGTTCCAGCAGTATGTCCAGTGCTTACGACTGGGAAAGCCCTTGCAAACTGCACCAGCTTCGTGATTGTCGGGGAATGATTTTCAGCATACAATCTGCAAAGCAAAGCGGAGCAACCCACAACACAGCAGTAAGATCGTATCTTAAGTTTTACAAATGCTTTGCTTATGATATGAGTGCCTAAAGTCAACGAAATGCCCTTTTGAGGAAGGTGCGATAAAAACTTGCAGGGCATCTTACAGAGTGTTCGCTCTGAATGCCTAAAGCAGGCACGAGGTAGGACTGAGATGCAGTATATAAGTAGAATGAACATGGCGTCAGCTGTAGATATTATGTTATTCCCTGACATCTTGGTCCCATTCAGCCTAGTTTAACAGTGGGGTCATCTGAGGAGGGGATTAGTGGGAACGGAAGACAAAGAAGAGGATGAGGCGATGGAGAATAGACAGCACTAAACCACAAAAGCATCCTGGTGACACCAGCAGCAGCCACAGGTCGCTGCTCAAGCCACTTTCTTGTCCCTTTCCTTCCAATGTAGGGGCCTGTAGCCAAATCGTCCCTCTCTTTCTTCCCAAAAGGGCACATGGCTTGGGGCTGGGGGAGGAGGCGTGGATGGATATGGGAAAGGAAAGGAAAAAAGAGCGTGTGTGTGTTGTTGGGCATAGTGGAGGGTGTAACTATGAGGTTTATACACAGTCATAGTTGTGGTGAAGGCTGTTGATGCAAGTTAAGAAGCCTCTATTAGATAATCTTGCCCAAGGGTTAGGTTTTGAAGGAGAAAGACGGGAGCGGGATATTCAGGAGTGTCCCGCATGAGCCCACTCCCACTGCCAGGGAACACAGGAGCTTCACTCCATCCTTCAGCAGTGACAGGCAATACTGAGCCCTTCTGATAATCTCACTCCACGTGTACAGAAAAAACCTTAGAAGCCCAGAAAAAAGAAACCCTTAGTGGTTTATTTCTTCCTTAAACCCTCTCTGGCATTCCTAGAAAACCAAACGTAACCCTTTCACTGAATTTCAAGGGGATATGAGAGCCAAGCTCTGCTGGTCTCTTTTGAAGCCCTTTGATAACAGGATGATAAGAGCAACATAAGAGAGATGGGGAAAGAAATACAGATCACAGGATAAGCACAACTTCTGCGAGGAAAGGACTCTTTGTAATACTTTCTCACGTCTCAGGACACCTGACAAGAGAAAGCAAAAAATCGCTCTGTATCTAGTAACAAATCCAAACTTTTCATCTCTGTTTTTCTCTAATTCCATGTCTAACTAGTGTTTTCCTTGCTCCCAGAATGAAAAAAATAATCCAGTCCAGAGGTTATCTGGGTGCTCCCACAATATACTGGGCCGGGGCATGCAAGGGTCAGTCCTGACGGGGCTTGATGCTTGCAAGGGCCAAATTATTTCAGCAGGAGCTGAAGATGCTGGATACCCTGTGTTCAACACGGTTGGTTCTTTCTAGCCTCGGAGGACTTGCTCATGGACCACAGGACTCGAAGGGACCTCCCCGGTGCAGCGCAAGGCTTGCTCACTCCTAGCAGTCTGACTACAGAGTCACAGCAGGGCTTCCCCAAGTCTGACTTCAGCACCCGGAGGAGGAGGAATGGTGGATTTTTGCCTCTGAACCAAACAGCTCCAGTTCCACTTTTGGTGGTTCAAAGCGTGCCTCGCTGCAGCTGACTGTGCAGATACAAAAAAATTAGGTTAAGGAGTGAAGCGGCTTCACTCATGAAGCTCAGCTGGGAGTCCAGCCTTCGTGGTGGAGCTGGCAGCAACGCTCTGCTGAGTCCACAGCAGAGGACAGCACAGCATCTCGCATGGATGAAGCTCCTAGTCCAGCTCCGTGGCACTGAAACACATTAGCTGATACTAACACTGCTGGAGGAGCTTCATGCAGAATCAGATGTGTCTCCCTACTCTTGTAAAACTCATTATAAAGAGGAGGGATGTCCTTATGGGATCAGCAGTGCCACTGGGACTTGGGACCATCAATCCCCACTGTTAGAGCAATATCAGCCTCCCAGAGATGACATCCCTCCCATTCACGCTCTCCCTATGGTGCAATGCTATTGCTTAATGACTGGTTCAAGCCAGCACCATATTCACAGCCCACGGTGGCTCAAGACATATTAGGATATATATTCCAGGTTTAGCCCCCAGGCCCCTGAAGTATAAATCATTTTTAGAGTGGCTAAGGGTTGTGACCTATCTCCTGGACTATAAATTTAAGAGGACAATGTACTTGCTCTGCTTTGCTCCTCATACTCTAAACCAAAAAAATATTGTCCAAAGACTGAATGGGAGGGGAGTGAGCACTTTTTCTCTGTAAGCAATGAGAAGCAGGTATCAAAAATGTACAATCTTTAATGCTCAGAGCTTTTTAAAGGGGTTCTAGTAAGAATTTACCAAATGGAATAACATGTGCAGTCCTTTCCCACATAGCCTGGGTTTGCTTGATTGTGTGTATGCTCAGTTAATGTGGAAGAACTAGAGGTAAGAGAGAAAATAAAGGTACAATATTCTAAACCTCTTACAGACAATAAAGGAGAAAGCAAACAGAGTCCTGCAACCAGAATTATTCCCTGTCTTGTGTTGCTGGAGGGTTCATTATGACCCCAAATCCTTTAAATGTTTTTTTTGTAAAAAAACCTGGTTCATGTTAAGTACAACACATATGACTAGATGAGTCTCTGTAACTTGTGCTCTGGAGAAAGCACAGAGGATGAGAAGTCTGGCCTTAATGGTTTGTGCATCCATAAATCCATTTGGGACACCGTACAGGTCCTGCCTGTGCACATTAGCTCAATTTAAATCCACAGGAGCACACAGAGACAAGGGGATGCGCACACTCCTTTCTCCCAAAGAATCACAAACCTGGCGCATTTGGACTATGAAGCCTGCTTCACTTCAAAACTGTCACTTCCTATGATACAAGAGCCTTGGGCTTTCCTTCCCAGGAAGGAAAATACAAAAGGCTGTCTGAACTTCTGGGCACCTTGGGCATTGCCTTCGGCATCCTCGTGGCTTGCCAAGTCTTCAGAGTTCCTTAATGTCTCTACGCTGAAACATGCTGTAACCCTGCGATGCTCCTCCATAGAGCCTGTCAGGATGAGCGCATCCCTTTCAACACCGGTACTCTCCCAGCTTAAAAATAGCAGTCAAGGCATGGAAGGGGAAAGAAAAAAAAGATTCAAATCCAATTACCTGGAAAGGCTTCATCATCATTCACAGCAAGAGAAAGAACAGGTTCCTTTCTAGCTTTTCCAGCTCCCAAAAATCAAAATAAAATTTCAGAGATGATCTCTTCATGCTCCTTCTCCAGGAAGGTGAGCAGAGGGACAGACTCTCCCGATGAGTGCACAGACGTGGCACATGTGGACCACCTTTTCTAGGTTCTGGCTGGGAAAGGGCTTTTGAAGAATGCTGCTGAAAATGCAGATTTTGCTTTCAAAAGCAGAACTCTGAGGGGATGCGAGGTCAGAAGGGGTGTCCCATGTCACATTTTAAATAGCGCATAAGAAAGCACAACTGGAAAGGAATAAGGGAGGAACAGAGGGATGGAGGATGACAGCAGAGGAAGGTTGGGACAAAATAGCTAAAGTATAAATATTCCTTGCAATTTTGACTGTAACTCCTGGGAATCAGCCCCTCATTGCATATAAATCAACACAACACTACTGATGCTGGGGAGCCGTGCCAGCAGGCACCGGCAGGAGACCTGTGTCCAGCCCAGCCCCACGTGTCCCCTTGGGGCTGGATCCTCAGCCTTGGGTGGCTGGTGGCAGGATTCCCACAGGAGCAGCAGCACCGGGCAGAAGAGCCCAGGAGAGCTCCCTAACTTAAAAGGAGCATCTGCACAGGAGCAACGTCCATCCTTCTGTCCGTCGAGTAGCACATTCTGTCCTGGCTGTCAGACACAGCCTTGTGTACGTTGCTGCTCAATCTATATTTAGCCCCTGATGTAACTAAAGTCAATAGTATTCCATTAGGGCAGCTGCTCCCGAATAGGCTTTCCTATGCCAGCTCCACCTACGCATGTCAAAAATCTGGACATATACAGCTACAAAACCTTCCCATGTTTATATACACAGCAGCAGGGTTTTGAATAGAAAATATAGGACTGTTAGCATAGTTTAATGGTCTGCTATATAACAGCAGTGGCACTTTTTTTAAAAGAGACATTGATTCTTCTTGTCCAGGGGTAAGTTTAAAGGGCTTAAGCTTCGCTGCAAGTCAATATTGGCCTTTCCCTTTTTAGGGTATGTTTCTGCATTGGAGCATTCCTTATCTCTGATGATGATGACAGGTTCTGTGAAGGGTTTTGTAGCATTTTCTGGGAAGGAAGACGTGTATGAAAAAGAAGAATCACACTGCAAATCCCAGACTTGAGCCTGCAAGAAGTTTACATCTGGTGTTTTGTATTACTTAAATAAGGGCTTGCGCCAGGCACCATATGAATATTCTTATACGATTGCTTTTCCAAAGTAAAACTCCAGTTTAAACTCTTTGGGTTTCCTTTCAGTTTTGCTATGAAATGCTACAGAAGGCATTGCAATGAAAAGCGCTAGAGAATTGTAGTTCCCTACCACAGCTCAAGGAATTGCAGGAATTAAAGTGATTATCAAGATAAATAAAGGATAAAGGCACAGACCTGAAATCATGAATGGGCAGGGGGAGGAAATCTCATATAACCATCTTCTGCAAAAGATCCATCCATGCATCCCTCTACATGAGGATGTACATAGTGAAAATGCCCCAAATACATTAAAACTAATAAATAAATAGAGTCCTGCAAAAGAAACACACTTCAAGAAATACTCAAGAAGTACAATAGAGTTAGACCTGAAGTTAGTACTGCCTGTGTTCAATCCCTTGACCTCCGCCGCATGTGCTAGAAGGGCACAGAGAACCTCTGTTGGCATTTCTGAGTAAATATAAATATTTCTTCCACTAGCAAGGTACATTTGGAAGCACAAAATGTTGACTCATGAGTCTGCAGACATGTTGCCATTTGGATCAGTGGTTAAAGCCAAGCCAGCCAGTTATTAAGCAAAGTCTATTCCCAACTGATAGCTATCTAACAGTTTTTAAGAAATGAATGAATGCTATATATATGAACGCCATTTGCTTCTTATAAAGGATGCAAATTAACCAGAATTTGGTGCATTCAGAGAGATCAGGGGTTTAGTGGCAAAGTTTCCTTAACCATGCATCCCAGAATACAAACAAACATCTCTAGTCACACTAGGACATACAGTGAAGTGACACCCAAAAGGGCACCCGGACACTCACATGTACCCCCTGCAGCCATGCATGACACCACGGTGCTGTGACATGACAGGTCACACTTGGTTTTGAATGCCACTGGTGAAACCCAGAAATAGTCCCATCTCTGCAGACCCAGACCTCAGCTGGGGCAGCGGCTGGGGGAGTAGCACCCTCTGGAAGTCAGGCTAAAACTGACCACTACCTGAACATCACAGATCACAGCAAAAGCCTTCAAATTCACCTCCTGTAGGTTACAGTTGCTCTTTACAAAGATGCGGAGACCAAGCGCTCCAAAGCATTGCTGTTGGAGATTCGTTTGAGACTTGCACCCGGATTGGGAGGCACCAGAGAAGCACCAAATAGGTCAGGAAGGAATAAGAGTAAGGAGGTAAAAACAATTCAAGAATATTGCCTAAGCAACACTTTGACTCCCCAGTGAAGACTGGGTACAACCTGAGATCTCTGATTTTATTATTTTTTTTTTTCAAACCTCTAGGCATAGAGACTTCTTTCTAAAGGATTGCCTTTCTCTATCCTCCCATGGTCATCAGAGGCACTGATGGCAATGAAGGAGAGAAGCCACCTGCGGAGACAGATAGCTGGCTGTGTCTCTCCATACATGGGGATCAGCTATGTCCCACCCTCCCAGGGAACAGCACAAGATTCATCACATTCCCCTTTTCTCAAAAGCCATGCCACTAACCAGCTAGTCCATGGACATGTCTCCTGGGGACGTGGAGTAACTCCAAAATACCCACTTGAAAGCTTGGACAATGGGGTGACTCTAGAGATCCTTTACAGGAAACAGCAAGGCATGGATTATCTCAGCCAGATCAGCTCAGAAAACCAAATCAGGTTGTGCTTCTCAAAATGATTTCTCTAGAAATTCATTAGCATGAAGAAAACCCCTTGCGATGAGGATGCTCTCTGGAGGAGGACATCAGCCTTAAAATATGGGAAGCCTGTAAATTTTCTGGCAGTCTATTCACTTGTTTTTCAAAAAAGGACATTTAGAGATGTGTAAATTCTGGGAAATGTATCCCACTGCGTAATGGCTCTGCCCAAAGTTTGCAGGGAGAAAAAAAGTATGTTTTCTAATCCTTTTAGAAATGCAAAATTTCCAGGTTTAAAAATTTGGGGTCCAAGCATGTGCTTATGGTGATGCGTGCAGTAGAAGAACAGTAGACCAGAACAGAAGAGAAACTCTATTTTCTTTAGTCAGGTAAGAACCTCATTAAAAATCAATAGGCTTAATTTATCCCTGATAACATTCTGTTGAAGTCTGTACGTTTACCCTAGGGATTAATTTAGCCTAATGGGTCTTCATGCACAAACAACATAGGCAAGGTTTGATTCTTGGAAGTTACCGCATAGCAAATGTTACTAAAGGACTTGATCCTATCACTTGTGAAGACAGGGTGGGTTGAAGTATATAATAGGCTCAAAGCCCTTGAATGATGTCCAAATACAGCCTGTGGTGAATAAATGTTTTACGGCCAATCATATGTCACTGCGAATCAACTTTTTTATTGATGTTGCTAATCATAAAATGAAAGAACAGAGACCAATTTATATATTTCAAAGAAAAAAAAAAAGAGACATGTGATCTTCCATTCCTTGTGGGGCCTGGCAAAAGTGAGTCATCCTGACCTACCGTGATCCTTGCAAGGAGATATTTTTCTCTAGTCCTAGAAAATGAGCATTTGCCTTGCAAGGCTCTGCTCTTGCAAAAAAAAATCTGAACGCTAAAGAGCTTGGTTTCACTGAGAATACGTGACAGTGAATTAGTGGCCCTCAGGTGTCGGTATACAGGCCAGCGAATTAAATTAAGCTCTTTGCTTCTGTTCTAATGTAGCAGAACTAATGCAGTCACGGCTCAGCACTGCAGCTTAAATGTGGGCACTGCTGCTGCCACAGGGAAGGGAACCTGGTTTCCATCCCCCGGGGAGGCCGGCTGGAGTCGGTGAGCAACCCTGGGAGCTCTGACATAACGTCTGAAGACATGGGCAGGAGGAGAACCAGGCAGCGGAGGCAGCTCCAGTTCCAGTCTTAACGCCATTAGAGGGGAAATCAAGCACGGTGGCTTTTAAGCACGGTCTGAGGAAGCATCACGCTAGGAGACCGAAAAAATCCCCAACAACAACAACAAAATCCCAACAGAGCAGCAGTAACCCTTTCGCTTTCGCTTCCTTGGGCAGAAAAAGGCAGCGCTCGGAAGTCCAGAAGAAACCTTTTCCACAGAGCTGAGACAACCAAGGAGTGTTTGGCTCAAGAAAATCAAGACAAGCCCTACAGAACTGCTGGGGGCAGCATCACGGAAACATTTATCTTAGGAAAAAAAAAAAAAAAAGAAAAAAAAAAAGAACATCATTCTGAAGACTTGGTGTTCCCATACATTTTGTGCTTCCCTGACTGTATCTTTCGCCTTCCTGCTCCTGTCCCTCCCATCACCCTTGCTGCACAGCAGCAAGCTGGTTAAATATTAACCATGATAGGAAATGATTAATGAATTATCAATTGCAATCAACTTGCATAATGCAAACAGCTGGACGGTAAGGAAAAATACTGGCTGCTGTGTCTTTATTATTGTATTGGAGAGAAGGTGGGGGCAGAAAGAAAGTTAGAAGGCTGCTACATCTACTATAGATCCTGAAATGTATCCTATATGCTGGCTATGGCAGGTAACTCTTTGGAAAGCGGAGCATAAAAACTCGTGCAAAACTCTGTGCTTGATTTGCATGTAGACAGTTATTAAGACGGTGCATACAAAATCCCATCTTTGCCCATGCAAATGAAAGGGTAGAAGCGCTGCCAGCAACTGCTCATGCAAAGCCCGGCTCTAACGGTACATGCCTGAAGAAGAGTACGAGCAGGGCTTCTGGGGCAGGAGGCTCTTGCTTGATCCACTTTCATCAGCAGCATTTCCAGCTGGTTAATGAACAAATAAACACTGTGAAAGTTTCTCATGAGGCAGGCGAGATATTTTTCCCAGTAACAGCCAAGCCTCGTGATATAAAGGTCTGTCCTAACAAGTTCCTCCAAGGGTAAACTGAAGCAAAGTGGCGATAAGGTCAATATTTTCAAATGGGGCTGCCTAAAATACCCAGCAAAGTCAATAATAATCAAGACAACTACTAATTTGGATGACTCCATTGGGGTGTAACTACACGACTTGAAGCTTTCATGTTTGAAAACATCAGCCTTAACCATTTGCTCGTGGTTAAAGAGCGGATAAGGAGCAGACCTGTGCTGGTTTTCAGACCTAACCACTAAAAACAAGGCATGAAAAATGCTGAAGAAGCAGAGTGGACACAAGAACTTGCTCATCTATCTCCTTGAGAGGGGGCTGCTCACTGGGAAAGGGCTGGGATCGATATGAAAGGCAATCAGAGGAGCATGGAAACCCATCTGCGGTCAAGGCATTCCCAGCCGGCTCTGGAAAAGTGATGTGCGCTACTCGGCCCTTCTTGCTCCCTCTGGAAACACAAGTGCCAGTAGCTCAGCCACTGACTTCTTTTACATTCGGACACAGATGACATTGAGTGGCATATCTTTAACAGCTCTTGCTTTTCTAGTTAAGCATTAATGTTTAACGAGATCAGCCTGCAGTTGCTCGTTAGTGTGCAGTGCTCCAGCTAATTAATACATCACCGGGAGAGCCAGCCTGGGAAAGGAGAGTGAGCAAGTGCATTCCTGAGGCATTTCTCAGCCTTCAGAAAAGAAAAAAAAAAAAAAAAGGAAATATGGGCAAAGGGTTCTTCAGAGAGGGGGAAAAAAAGAGTCCAGTCCTCCAAATGTTTGTGCAGCAATGCTCAGCTGACTTTCTACGAGGAGGCTGTCTCTCACCACGCCAGCATCCTCCTGATAAAAGATGAGTATGTAGCCTGCAAGGAACAGTGCCGGAGAGGCAGCTCAAGTGTCACAAAAACACATTGGTCCCGACAGCCACACACATTTTCCAAGCAAGAAGAAACAAACAAACCATCTTCTCCCCCCTGTCCCTGCTAATTCCTCTTGCCAGCTCACCTCCTGCAACGGGGGTTACAGGGAGATCAGGAAAGTCTTGTCAGCACCTGGCTTAAGGCTGCTCCATCGCGCTTGGCGGAGCTGGTACCTGCTCAGCAGGCAGGGATTTTTTTTAGATATAATGTGCATTACTGCTAATTCTCACAAATCTAATGGGATTCCTGCAAATTTTCAATTTATTGGGCCTACAGTCCCATCGCCTGCATCAAGCGATAATTTGTCAGCCTTGCTGTGGAAGATGAAATCTTTAAAATGCAACTCCAGTATTTTCTAGCATTTCAGAATCCAGCAGGAAAAATGAAAGGCCCTTTTGTGGTTCCCTCAATTCAAATTTCAGCCCAATTTTTAAACCAGGGAAGTACTTTTGAAGCTACTGGATGAAAAAGATTTTAAAATCTGAGGTCACTCCTACTTTAAATAGTGTCTTAGAACCTAGTGTTCATTTTTTTACAGCTGTTTTAGAATGTAAAAACTAAAACCAAAATTGTCTCTTTTTATAGGAAAAGGCACCCACACAGTGTAAAACCCCTATTTCTATGTAATGTGAAAGAGCAGGCAGGGTCATCAGAACCACTAAGCATAAAGATGTATAGTTTAATTTTTAGACATTTAGTCTTGGGAGTGCTGGAAGGAAGCAGAGAAATGGGCCAATATAGCTATCACAGATTTAGGAAGAGGACCCAGCTTTTACAAGGGAAGTGTGTTGCAGCTGCCAACATGGAAGAGAGAGTTATTTGGCAGTGAATCATACCCGCTTTAGGATTAAGGATCATACCTATATGTGAGCCACTATCAGCAGCATTATAATTGGAGTTGCTAATAGTGCTAAAGTCAAAATATTTGAAGATTGTGGGCCAGGCTCCTTAAAAACACTGAATTAGTTTTAAAATCACACAAATTAGATCCTATTTATATGCCTTCTGAATTTCAGCTACTTTATAATTTAAGCCTCATCACTCATTGATGCCGCTGCAGATGTTTAAAAGGAAAAAAAAACAGGGAAAAAACCAAGCCGCCGCACACCTCATATCATAACACTCTTAAAAATCACAAGAGTTGGCTACGCAGGTCCCAAAACAAAACTCAGCCCATGCAAACCAACCGTCCTTCCACTCCCGGATCCAGCTGAGTGCTAAGTGGATAACGTAGGCAGGAGGTAAAGATTCAAATGTTGATGCTCGAGCAAACTGAAATGAATCGGCAAAGTTAGGAACTTTGGCACAGCAAGAATGAAAGCTTTTCATTGCTGCATACCGAGTCTGCAGAGACTAAATGGAAACTGTGCTCCACCGCCTTTTTCATTACTGGGTAAATGACAGCTGATACAGAAGGACAATTTGCTACTCTTGCTGGAGATGAAGTGAAGGAAGGAAGTGAGAGAGGAAGAGAAGTGCATTGTACAATAGGGAACAGCTGAGAACGATGCTTTAGTGGTAAATAGGACTCTTCAGTATGAGATACGATCTTTACTTAAGCTACGCTGTGAGCATCCTTTCCATAGCAGTAAATATAATACTGGGGGAAGAAAATGCTAACACTTGTTAGACAATTCAAGTGGAACTATGTTATTTAAGAGAAGGATCTAAATTCATTTACTTTTAGTCTTAAATCTCATAGACAGAATCGCGTATGTATGTAAGTATGTCCACACATAGATGCAAACTTTATTTTCAGTAGCTATATGGCCTGAATTATTGGAATAACTGGAATCTGTTATCATGATAGTTAATGGATTTCTCCTGGCACCAGCCTCTGATATTAAGAAGTTGCGCTACTCCTGTTATTAGACGAGAGAACTCAGAGACAATCTCCAGGGAGTTCAAACATGATTTTCAGTGGTCCAGGAAAGACTTGATTTAAGCAGGGTACAATTTGGCTCATAATTCTGAGTAGACAAGGAAAAGTGAAAATGCGTATGAAACAAATAACCTCATTATTATTACAGAAGAAATGTAAGGGCCCTTGTTCAACTGAGATGCCACTGTACCAGGTCTTGAAGAAATACAGGTCAAGAGACTTGGAGGAGCTGAAAACTAGAAATAGTTATTTACTTCTAACGCTCAGTTACTAAGTGTAACTGAACTCTAACACCCAGTTGGTGTGCACATGGGATCAGAGACACCACCACTACTGCCATCAAAACCCAAGTAATGGCAATATTGACATGCTGGTGATCATTTCTAGAATCGCTGTACCTGTCCATGGGGCCAGTGACTCGCTCTTTTGGCAATTAATTGTTAATGAATTGCAAACAAGAGTTTGCGGACAGAACAAAACCCCAGAATTTGCATGTAATCCTATACACATTTAAAAAAAAAAAGGCAAAAAAAAAAAAAAAACCCAAGACAAATGGATGATTCACTTTCCCAGAAAACTCATCCATAAGCCTCCTTCCTCAGCACCTGGAAACACCGGGGAAAAAAAGGAAAACCTAAACACACATCCATCCAGCGGTCCTTCACTTGAACCTGAGATCGTGTCTATTAACAACACAACACATGAAGGCAAAGACTTCACGTCCACTGATGTCTTGACATGGCAGCTCATTTGCTGCCTTCCCTGTTCATTTGCTTTCTTTCCATGATATTGCTGTCTCTGGAAAGATGCCTGGACTCCCACGGCCTCTTGGGGAAATCCTGCGCCAAGGAGCAGAGGAGGCAGTACCCTGGGTAGTGCCCAGCACATGGGGCCACTTCATCTCAGAGCTTCCCGTCACTTTTAAGGGCTGGTGTATAATGGGATAACTGGAATTCTTTGGGCATTTTAAAGATTAAAAGATGAAAAAGTAAGAATCGTCCTCCCAAATGATAAAAACCAGTAAGGTTTTGGCGATGCACTGAAAATTCCCCTCCTCTGAAATGAACTTGCTGCGAGTCTGGCATGCAGGAGGGGAAGTTTCAGCTCAAACACTGTGAGTTGCCACAGCCCAAACAACCAAATCGGGGACTTATCATGGGAAGTGACAGGCAACCTCAACTATAAGCAAGGTCATCAGCTCCATCTAAACACTTTCTTTGAAATATGTCTGCAGGGGAATAAAAACAGGATGGCAAATGATTCAAGACTAAATAGTCCAACATATCCTGCAATACCCTTTGCACTCTCTTTTTGACTCCAGGAAAAGCCAGGAAGCTGAGTAGCAGCTCCGTTTCCGTTCTCTTTTCACCTCCCCTCAAGAAGAGCGACTTTTAACCTTATTATTTATATTACCCTCACATCTGCAATTAGGCACTGCACAAACACGCGATCGGAGGGAAGTACCTGCCCCAAGGAGCCCACAGATGGGCAGAGGCAGGGGAAGCGTTAGACCGAGAGATAAACCGTCTCGCTCCATGTCACGAGGCAGAGCAGGGTGTACGGGCCAGCTCTCAGCTTGGTGACACTAAACCCCTCCTGAGGTGACACAGAGCAGCCATGTGCCCATCTCCGTACTGCTGGCAGCACCTGCCTGTGGTGGCAATTGCCCATCTGGCTTCCCAGGTGAAGGAGGTCAAGCACGGAGAGGGTGAGCGCATCCCCTGGCCGCATCCCTTTCTGCTGGGTTGGATGCAATTAGCTGGAGTCATTAGAGCTGCCTTCATACCTTCCTCAGAGGCATCACCCCTCCCATGAAGCCCATCCTATGGATGATGGACACACTCCACTCCATCAGGGTCTTACCAATGCCAGCCAGCTCAACAGGGGCTCGGTAAAATAAAGACCAAATCCAACCTGAGCAGGAGCTTTAAGATTTTTATTTGTATTTTTTTTGCAACTCCAGACTTTTTTCTCTCTCCTCTAATTTCTCCCTTTGCGGGCATCTATACTGTCCTGGCGGGGCCCACAGGCTGAAAACCTTTCATCCCTCTGCAGCTAGAAAGCAGGGAGATGTTTATTTTCTTCCTCTTTTCTCAGACTTAATGAAAGCTTTTGAACACAAATGGCTGGAGATTCACACCTCACATCCAGAGTATATCTGAATCCACTAAAAGCTCTTAGGTTTCCTGTCACCCAGTGAACATAAACAAAGCCCACAAACAACCACAGCTCCCCTTGGAAACTATGAAAAAAAAACAGAAAGAGCTAAAACCAGCATTGAAGACCTTTGGCTGACAGGTTGAATAACAAACACACACGCGTGCACACACGCACGCACACACCTACCTTGCTCACGAGTCAGTCCCTGCGCTGGAATGTGTAATACAAGCATTGCAGCTGCCTATACCACTAATCTAAGGAAAAGGTCAAAGAAAGGTATGTATCCAGCATTTGCTTTGAAATAACTCTATGAGGAGAACGTGGTAGGTTTTTGCCTTTCTGTCGCCTTTCCCATACTGCTCCACGGCCCTTTCACATTCATGCCACCAAGAGAAGCAAACAGGGTTGCCTCTGCTATTAAAGACCACTTATATAGTCCTTTGAACTGGGATGGGGGATTTTTTTGAGCAATCAAGGAGGGAAGGTATGATTTGTTTTGGAGAGGGAGTTGCTTAAATATTAAGCAGTGAAATGTAGTTGCAGCTGCTACTCGGGAAGGGTAGTGCTGATCTTGAATGAGGAAGAGATGAACCTTTGGATGGTTTGAGGTCAAAAGCAACTTAACAGTGGAATCCGGTAAGAGGGAAAAAATTAGAAATCTTAAAATTGCATTCAAGGAAAAAATCTAGATTAGTGCTGTGCAGGGTAATCCTCTCTACGAACACTGCCTCACTCTTTGAGACAGCATTCGTCAAAAACCAGGAGTATTCTCTAAAGGGCACAACCCTCTAGCAGTAATGCTAGAATGTGGCTTTTCCCTTGCTTAATTTCTTTACGAAAGTGGAAGGAAAATAGTAATCTTTATAATTCGTGTATTGGTAGCAAAATGTTTAACATCTCAACCCTGAGAAGAAAAGAGTAAATTCACAGGAATTACTCTATGAATTTGCCTCAAAAGGATTCCTTCTCCACCCCTATTATTATTATTTTTTTGGTGGTAGATTATTTTTCTAATAGGATTAACATTACCCTCTTGGCTTCTGTGTAAATGGGTGAGTTCACCTTGCCATAAGCTGTTTCAGCTGGAACACAGAAAAGAGATTTCTCAAATCCTTGAAGTTTTTTAGGTTTTTTTTAAAAGTCTCCTGATGGGTTATTCTTCCCATAAATAGAGACGTTCATATTGGCATCCCTCATGACGGAAACATTCTTGATAAAGGCTGTCCCAGATCTAACCAGTTAAACTTCAAGGAAAAGGTCTTGGAAGAACTTAATGGGCTACAAAGCTCTTGCCTTGTTATACAAAAAAAAAAAAAAAAAAGCACTCTCGAAGCTCAGCATTGCAAAAACTGCTCAGATGGGCCGGCTGGACCCCCCTCACTCTCCCTTCATCATTTCTGCATGACAAACCTGTCCCTCTTCTTTTCACTCCTGTCCTATTGTTGGGGGTGATGCCTTTTCGTGACCCAGCTCTAACAGAAAAAGGCTTCATTTCAGTGCCGAGAGAAATGTAGAAGAGTCCTTCAGGATGAAAGTTAAGATAAGAAAAGCAACTTATTCCATCAGGCTAAAGAGCAACTCTTCCAGAGGAGGCAGGCCATTTGCATGCCATTTGGGTTTGCCGGGAGAGATGCCTCTATTCTTCTCCCATCCCTGCCTCCCAGTCCGTGAGCGAACGCGGGGCTGAAGAGGAGAGTCTACATTACACTCCAAACGCATTACTGCTCCCTGCGCAGTGCTATAGGCCATCAGAATAAACCTGACAGCACTTTGAAGTCTGTAAACCGATTCCTAGGTAACTGCTTAGAGTTTCTCCCCTCCCCGTGCCCCAAACAGCTTTTCATTTGATGTTCTGGCACAGAGCTAATCTGAGAAAGGATCAGAAACTCGACGCTATTGACAGTAGTGACAGGAGTGTCTCAGTGTGACAGCTGATTGAGCCCGTCTCGCATTTCACTGACAAACTCAATTGCTCCAGTAAATCGAGTGAAAGTCAATACAGGCAGCTCCTCCTTGGGCCCTGGGTGCGTCCCCCCCTCCTGGAGCCCTCCTGGGGGCCCCTCGCCACTGCCACCTCTTGTGCCACCCAGCTGAAAGCACCATCCCCGGGGGTGATGGAGAAATGGACCCGCCGCTCACACGGGCTTCGAGGGCAGAAACGCAGTTCACCCTGCTGATATAAAGCTTGGTTTATCTTACTTCTCCGCCTTCTCTGTTTTCCTTTTTGTTTTAACAGAGAGATCTCCTGAAAAATCAAGCTGCATCCTAAATCCTCAGCCCAGGCTTATGCTGTAACAACCCAGCAGCGTTGGAGGAGCAGGAGCACGGTGTCTGCGTGGCCGGCCGACCCCAAGCAATGCCCCCGTGACAGTGCACGTTGGGGATAAGAAAAGGAAATGCAGGTCTGTCTCTGCTGGTTTTCTCTGGTGTAAATCAGCAATAAAAGCCAGCTGCGAGGAGCAAGGTCTTACAAAGGTAGAAGAGGTGGGAGAAGAGGCTCAAGCAGGTTGCAGATGGCAACCTTGTGTTGGCGGTGGGTAACCAGGCAATTAAGCCGGTGACTTAACAGACTTTTTCCACACTTTAATTGTGAAGCAGGGGTGTCTATGGTGCAGAGAAAGCAAACCACAAAGCAGACTAAGCACCAGGCACAGGGAACCTGAATTTGCCCAGAAAACGGCGCATGGAGATGGGCTACATGGCGAGCAACATATGCAAGCTACTGTTTGCAAATGGAAATCAAATAGGTTGCCATTACCAATAATGAAGTGTGAGGTTGGCGTGGTTTCTGTCTCTCAGATTTCAGCATGGTTTATTTTTATAGAGGCAGCTTCCTCGTGCAAAGTGTTGGCAAACAGGCTGCTGGCAGGGAGGCGGGGAGGGGGGAGTGGGGAGGAGAGGGCTTCTTGGGGAGGGCACAGGAGCCTTTCCCACCTGCTGGGATGGAGCAGGCAGTGGCAGATATGGAGGTCCAGGAGAGAAAAGGGAAATTTCATCGAGACAAATGGCTGACCTATTAATCTTGTTGATGAGCGGAGTAAGGGAAGATGCGGGAATAGAGGGAGCAGAAAGTAAAAATGTGCTGAGCAGGTATCAGGTGCTGAGAGAGTAAGGGTTAAAGATGACAAGCTGAAAGAGCCACGCAAACAAAATAAGAGGCTCTCTGCTGCATAAAGTCATATGAATGAGTAACTACAGATACCCCTACTAAAAATATTCCCCCATCCCCAAATTCTTAGAGCACGTCAAAATTTGCCTCCACCTACCCTACCCAGCAAACAGCTGAGGATACAAAAGCTACACTGTCCCGCCTGCCTTAAAAGAAATCAACTTAAACATTACAACACCTCCACCCCCAGCGTTACGCTCTGATGCCAGGATCAACACGTAGACGGGCTGTCCGCCCTGCTCCCACCACTGCTCCCTGGCAGCTCAACACCTTGGAGCCGAAGAATCCTGCAGGCTTCCCTCCCTCCCGGCTCTGCGCGGACACGTGTGCTCTCAACCAAATGACCTCATCTGGACCAGACTGAGCCTTCCAAGTCAAAATAAATACAGCACATTGGAACTGGCAGTGATTTTCAAAGGTTTAAGTTGGGTTCCTCTCAATTTTCACTCAGCACTTTATACATTTTGTCTGCTACAAAATGGGAGCATTTTATATTCCCAGCTCCGATACATATTTTATGAACCTTCAGAAATGCTGCCTCCTATGCAGTTAATATTTTGGTTCCAAAGTTAACTGGTTAAAATGCATATTAATAGATTGGGCATAGAAGAAAAAAAAAAAAAAAAGAAAAAAAAAAAAAAAAGAAGAAAAAAAGAGTCAGGTGAGAAATGCTGGGGCAAGAAAAATAGCAGCAATGTTTGGAATGGCTCTGCAGCCAAGACAGCAAACCTGGTCTTTTTAATGGGACCACCCAAGTGAGCAAGACCTTAAGCTCTTACTCACGTGTGCTATATTCGTTGCAGAGTAATTCGAAGTCCGGAGGGGAGTTAGCAAAAGTAATAGTGGGCTTTAATAAGGGCTTAGCAGATGAGAGAAAGTACTGGGTTCCCACCAAAGTTCATTCCCAAACTTGCCAGCTGAATATCATGTGATCTCAAGTCCGGTTCAATAAACACAGGAGCAGGGAGACGGTGCTGCTGGAACAAGCTGTCACTGCCTGGACTTGCCAGAAGTCAACCCTTGTTCATCAGCTTATCCTGAATACACTGTTGTGGGATTTTTCTGGAGGTGAGTAACACCACCTCCTCTAAACACATTCCTGACTTCCAAACCAAAAAAGCCCCCAACAAACCCAAAAATCTCTTCTGAAGGCCACTTAACAGAATAGCACTTGAGCTTGTGGTATTTTCTCCAAAAAACAGCCTATACAGGAAGCCTTCCTTATTTTAAAGCATTAGTTAATTCACCACCACTACCAGTCCTTTAGGTATTATGAATAGTTCAGTTGGGTTGGCTGAGTCAGGTCTAAGGTTCATTTCCAGGTCATAATTAAAAATATTGCCAGTGAGGAAACTGTATTTATGATGCTGTAAGTGCCAAGTAGACAAACCAAGAAGTAATAAAGGAAAGACAAGTTTAGAAATCCACTTAAAATAGGAGAAGTGGCTGGAGATACAACAGATCACCCAAGGATGACAAAGCTGGGTTCTTAGATTACCGCCCCTATTGCTTTCTCCAGTCTAGGTGAAACACTCCCATCAGCAAAAGCCTATCATCAGATTTAGTGATGACATCTCCAAGGACAGAGCAATAGTCATGTGCAGGATTGGCTGTATCAGTATCCTTTCTCTCCGGGATTACACTGTTTGTATCCTAGCCTCTAGGAAAGAGGATGATTGATGCATAACAGTAGAGGAGGGAGGAGGGGGACAAATGGGAGGGGGAGAAGACAGCAAAATCTGGTGCCCAACATGAAACATTTAAGCCCTAAACTTCTGTGGGGATACGATCCTACCCTGCAGCGTTGTTATTTTTTTGCCACAGAATTAAAAAGAAGGACTTTTCCTAGTGTCACTGCAGGCCACAGAGGATAAATCCAAATGACAGGGCTTAAGTTATGAATATGGGGAATTAGAGATGAGAAGTAAAGCAGCTTATAATGACTCTCCCATTTGCTCTTTGGAATACAAGCTTCAGTATTGATTTTGAAATTCCCTGTCTTCATCCTAGCAGCTTCTCAAAAATGAAGTTTGAGAGTTTCTTCACCTTGCAGCCTCTTCAGCATGATTTGATAATGATAAAAAGAGAATATAAAAGCTTTTGCATGCTGTTATTTATCAGGAATCATTCCCTTCTTTTCTAAGTACAACCACTGACCTCTAGGGAGGATGTTGAGAGAGATATTTCAATTCACTTTCTTATGAAGATAGCCGTGGTTCAACTGAGGGCCTCCACTCCGGACACAGTCAGTGGAGGGAGATACGGATGCCTCAACAACGCGTCAGTCAGTCATCTAAAGTCAAACCATAGGAGTGCCCTGCAAAAAGACTACAACAGCTCCGACATTGCAGCACTGGGGAACACAGAGTTCACGGAAAGCGGCTAACATCTTGTCATCCTGTTTGCATGGATACTCAGGCAGCCTCAGGACACTTACCCAAGTCTTGGCCCCTAACACCTATAGACAATACAAGTATTCATAACCAAATGGAAACTTTTGCACCATCTCATCATCACATGTTTTCCCACGTCTACAGTGTGACAAGGTAAAAGACCAAGCAGCCCAGGGCGTATTGAGAAGGGCATATGGTTGGGAAAGTTAATTTTATCACCTTTTCTGACCCCAGCTTGGGGGTAAGGTAATCACATTTCCCAGTCAGTTGCAAAACATTTTAGGCTCTTTTTAAAGGGCTTGACATCAACTACCAAAATAGCCATGATGGGCATCTTTGGTGGGACAAAACACAGGGCCTCATAGCTTTTCCCTATTTGCTCAGTCTCAATGTCGTGCAGGTAGAGTCTAACCTGTTCTAGCAATGGAGTGAAATAACTACTCTGTCAAATAACTCACGTCCTTGAAGAGATAAGACTAAGAAGGAAAACTAAGATAAAATAACTTGGCTAAGCTTGTATAACAGATCAGCGTTGGAGAATGAGAGCCTATTTCCCAGCTGCCTACACCAATACTCAGCTGCTAGACTGATCCTGCTGCCCTCCAAAAATGAACTTAACTACCTGAGGAAGGACAGTGAGGTTTCCTGTGGCTTTTCATTTTTCTCTCCGTATTTTTTCTCAACAAAAGAAAAGCCATTAATATTCGATCATTCCTGCATGTAAGATGCAGTTGCTAAAATGGTTTTGCACTTAACAGCCTCCAGTTGTAGACTGAATTGATGACACTTAAAACGTGCCCATAAGCCATAGCAGAATGATCCCATTACAGCAGTGCCTTAGTAATGTTGTGTTAGTTAAGGTTATGTTGTCTGGTTTTGAGGGTTTATAACCCAGCTGTGAATATATTCTCCAGACTGGAACCAGTTGCAGAGGGGATTTAGACCTGCAGCGAATCATATGGCTTTTTCTTTTTCCTACTTTAGATCAGATTTTTGTCTGGTTCTTTCTACGATGTGACATTAAAAAAGAATAAAACATCCCTCTGTCAGGGTGCTAGTAGGAGCCATGCTATATTTCAAGCCAGTTAACCTACCTCAGGCAAGGCCTACACCACGCTAATGTCCAAGCACTCCCCAGTCTTTAACATGAAGGATATCCGTGCTGCTTTCACTGCTTTATAAAAAGAGTTGAAGTCTTGCGGGAATTAAATCACACGTCTGGTTGTGTAGTAAACCTGTGGCAGACTGAGGGACTGAACCAGCATGTGTGAAGGGTGAGCCGACTCTGTAGACACTGAACCATTTCTTCTTCCACCTACTATACTTTCAAACTATAGCTTGAATGATTTCTCCCCTGCACAAGGAATTTTTTTTCTTCTACAAAGACCACTTTGGTTCCAGTTTTATTTGACAGAGCTTTCTGAGTGGTTTCTAGGAGGTAATGTTTTAAAAACTGATTTTGACCTATATAAGGGAACTTTAAACCCAAGGTGAACACGTATCTTAGGCTGCTACTGCCTCTCACCAAACCAGACTTGTATGCATGAACAAGAAACTCATGACTTGGGATATAAGAAAGAGTAAAAAGATATAAGGAACAAAAGACTGTTTAGATGGAGCAACACAAAAATGCTCCTATCAGCAGGGTCAACCCAACAGCAGAACAGGCTCCCAGAAGAAAATCAGGCAAAGCGATTGCCTGACCCGCTGGAAAATTCAACTGAATACATCTTCTGTGACTAACCCATGTCATGACTGAATATTTGCTGAATGCAGAACCATATTGGGTACAACTCCAGACAGATGACCTGCTGAGATTTAGGACTTGAATTTCATCTTGTCTTGACATTGACTCTGGTACAATGTGAGTAAAAGGAGGGTGCAAACTGTCAGCATTCTGCTTGGGTAGCATTTTGCACCCATGCCGAGATAGGCGTGAAGTGCTCCACAAAGTTGCAAGCACAACACCGCAACCAACAAGCGGGTCCTTCTCTCCATCTGCCGCCCCACACAAAGCCTTTGCACTTTCCTTGCACCTCACAGCTCTCAGCAGCTCTGAGCAGGCCGTTCAGTTTGCATGAACCTCAGAGTAGATGGGATCTGGATTCACATGGCATCTGTCATCTAAAAGGTGGCTGACTGATACTGACCCTGCCATGGTGTCTTCACACGTTGGCATCTGCTAAGGGGAAATGAGAACAAGACAGAGTGGGAAAGTCAGCAAATGCAGCCAGCATGCCAGAGAGCGATGGGGAAAGACGGTCCTTACTATATCATAATCAAATGGACAAGTCCAAATCTTCACCTGTGCCTTTGCCTCATTCATCTGCATGTTGTCCCTGCCCTGGTTGAGTCTCCTTGCAGCAGGTAAGCGGCTAATGTAGATGGTGTGAGACCGCTTGGGGCAGCTCAGCAGTGCAGCTTCTGTCTCCCGATTCTTTCCCTCTCTGCCCATGTAGAGAGATCAGTGAAAACAACAAAATAGTTATTAATGCTCCCTGGGATTGCAGAGCCTGAAATGACATGAGGCAGCATTTTCTTTGGCTGCTTTAGTTCTCTTTTCGCATGCTGCTGCGTGTTTGCCTTTGAGGAGTATAAATGACCCTTTCAAATTCAGGATTTGAGGCTGATGATGACAATTGATAACACTAATTTTTTCATGTGTGAAGCACTTTTCATTCAGAGGGCTCTCAAATTGCTTTTCAAAACCGTACAGCCTCCCTTCATCCACCACCAAAATGAACCTACCTCCAAGGTGGAACAAAGGACCCATCAATGCAAGGTGGCAGTACACAGCAATTTAGGGCAAGAAGTGAAGAATAATGTGTCCCACTGAAGGCACAGGATCAAGTCAAGTTGGCAGAATACATATCCTGAATGAGAGCCTGGAGAAAACATCATCAGGACTCGCGTGCTCCAACTCAGGAGGGAAAGTGCCATGGGATCATCACCCACTAGAAAAGGTCTGAGCCCTAAGCTTTACATCTCCAACAGGGGCAGGGCACCATGTTAAAGCAAGCATTCAGAAAAGCCTTAAAAGAACAAAAAAAAAAAGCAGCAACTTGTTGACTGCTATTTCTGAAGCTGTTCCTGCAAAAAAGGGCAGTATGAGTTTTTGGTCCCCCCTTCCTGTAGAAAGGAAAGGCTCTATTGAACTTCCGTCGGCACTGTGCGACACTTTACAGGAAGCCCAACCCATTTTGAAA
The DNA here is from genome assembly GCF_929443795.1 of Astur gentilis. Taxonomy (NCBI): domain Eukaryota; kingdom Metazoa; phylum Chordata; class Aves; order Accipitriformes; family Accipitridae; genus Astur; species Astur gentilis. The sequence continues at coordinate 84,168,064 of NC_064919.1, read as the reverse complement.
TTAATATGAGCTGTAAGAGGAGACCACAAGGTGGGAAACTCTTGAAGTGAGTACAAGACTATTCATAAAATGAGTGAGAAAAGGAAATAGGTGGTTATAAAAGGTCATTCAAAATGTCAGCTTATCAATGGCATTGTATGAAGGGAGGTGTTAACCCACTGCGATACAAACCTATTACAGCTGAACTTGTAAAGGACACCCATAACCTCAATCTCTTTTGTTTGAAGGCTTACATTTAGGAAGTTTCTTTCATAACATCATCCCTCCAAAACTTACACAAATCCAAAGAATGGGGACTTATCCACCCAACTTCCATTTCACAACTGCTTCAATTCCACAAAACAGATGAATGAAACCAAAAAACTTTCCCAGCCACCAGGAACACAGATGCTTAGCACTAGATTCAGAAATTACCAAAGCACAACTGCTGTATGAAATTGGGAGGTCCAGAGAAAAGGCAGCTGGTGAGTCTCTCATTCAAATACCTCGTCCCCAATCAGATCCCATTGAGAGGAAGCGATTTCCAGCTTTTAAAAGCTGAGATTGAATTTTCTACAGCATTTTGGTTCGCCAAGTGGAACTGTTTTCCCCCTACAGCACCGCCAGCAGCAAGAAAATTGTAGTGTGTGAATGGAAAAGCAAAGGTGGTCCACCTTGCTGAGACAAACACTCATATCATGGCGGGGGGGGGGGGGGGGGGGGACACACCCTGATCTCTCAGCAGGAACAAGATGCAGAAGTATTATATGAGTGAGTATTTTTTTAAGTAAAAGATTAATTGGTGGGATGAGTGTAGTGACAGGGCTACAAGGTTTGCTTTTAACACGTACCAGTGCCCAAATGGATGCGTTTATCAGTGGTGCTATATGTCACAGTTTCGTGAGATCTCGAAGGACTGGATGATCCAGGACAGTTTCCTACAGTCCCATGTTCCTTGTATGATCACCTAGACTGATTTATTCAATGAACAAAATATTTTTAAGGGTACTTTACTACCCAGACACCTCAGACATTTAACATCCTGTCTCTTCGTATTTTACTTCTTGTTTTAGCTTTTTATAACCTTTGCAGAATCCAATGATTTTTCAAGCAGAGATTCAAACTCTTCCATAAACTTGGAGCAGGAGATGGTGGACAGCATATCTTCGCTCCCTTTGCACTCCCTCATTTTGTGCTACAGTGCATTTCTTGCTGGCAAGCGGAAGAATGCAAGGGAGAACCACCAAAGCTAAGGTAGATTCTCTAAAACCTCGTCTCAGCGCTCTGCTACACCCTCAACAGATATTACAGCGCTGGCTGCCAAAGGAACTTAGCTTTGACACAGTTCAGGCCAGGCCAGTTAGCTATTTAAAGAGGTGGCTTTATTTATATACTTTTTACCCTCCTTCCCCCCCCCTCCAAACTCCCCCCCTGTTTTTTAAGACGGGAAATTACCAGTAGCCCTGAGCATGTAAAATTTGACAGTGGTTTACCAGATAATTTGTACTGGTCCCTTTGTCTTTGCTGGTACTTTTATTCTTCAATAAATTCCTTCAACCATTAAACAGTGTTACTCCCACAACAACTTTGGCAGAGATCAAAAGAGTGTGGCAGGTTTGCTCCAAGTTTCTACTGCTACCCTCCAGGTACCAAAGAGCTAGATGGAGACAGAAGATGTTTTTTTTTTCCTTTGCTCTCTTCTAACAGGTTTTGTCCTGGATTGCCATACAGTCAATGAAAACATTTTAAAAAGTAATTTAGGTGGATTTTGGTGGTGGAGGGATTGGGGAGATTGGTTTGAATCCAGTACTTAAGTCACTGTGCTTTTGGTGAAATAATGATGACAACCATTGATAGCACTGCCTCACCTTCTTAAAAAGAACCTGTACTGCTAGGAAAACCAGAATAATTGTGAATTAACCTACTGTCTACTCTCAGCAGAGCACTGGTGACACAAGTGATATACCACTTTGAGATATATATGTATATATATATATATATATACACACATATACAGGCCTACAATCCCCAGTCCAGTGACCTGGAGAGAGAAGCTAGATCCCTCACAACTTTGTGCACAAGATGAACAGCGCTGCACGCCTCACCTCAACAGCGCAGTGTTTCTTCAAGGAATCCAGAAATCCTCAAAAAAGGTGGTTGGTTTGGGGTCTGCTTGGTACAACTGGAGTCCCAGAGACCTAAGCTCATCTGCAGTCTCATCAGCTGTTGAAACCTGCTACAACCACTAGAATAGACCTTAAAATCTTATTCTTGCAAGAACTGCACGTGCATTAGGTTATACTGGGATCTACCTAAGTGTAAAAAAGAAAATCAAGCGGACAAATAAAAAAGCATCAGAGAGATTATTTCATCCCCAACACTGAATTCAACCTTTGGAAAGAGGCAAACTCTCAGGAGGCTTCAGGGGAAAGGAGGACATTCAGATAAGGCCAAAGAAGCCCACAGGGGAAGCTGCCTATTTCATTTCTGGAACGTGGACCATGTGCATCTATTTTTAATTTTGAACCGAGTTCCTCTGCCTCCTGCCAGAAGTCCCGAGCCCTGTGGTGGTGCAACGAGAGCGGTGGCCCAGCCATCCCCTAATAGCTATTACTTCTTAATAAAGAGCAGCACTTAGGCAAGGGATGAGGTTACTGTCGGAGGGGTCATGATTAATAATGATTAATCTGATCCTTGCCAACATGAACTGGATCCACCATTCACTAAATAATTACTCTGCAGCATGGATACCGTTTCCAGAGGAGGCATACATTTGTCATATTAAAACCAAAAACAAACACAAGGAAGGACAGGGGGATCTGACTTCTCGGTAACACCTGAGCTCACACGAACTACCAGAAAAGTTAAGCAAAGAGAAAAAAGAAAATACTCAAAGGGTAAGAGCAGTTAAACATTGATGAGCCTCCTACCTTTTGGGAGAAGGAACAGAAAATAAATAAAACTAAACTCTGAGAAGGCAGAGCTGCATGTGCTAAGAATATGGAGTGCTCTGCTACTTCTGGTTCTCAACCTTATGCATACCTCTAATATGCACATTATTTGTCTACCCACACATTTTTCCCCTGTTTTTAAATGACATTTTACTTTCCTCAGAAAGTACACAAATGAAATCACTCCCTGGGAACCATCTTTCCTGCTTTATGTTAATATACTACTTAGCACAAGGAAATCCTACTCCGGAATTGCCATTCTTATGCAACAACGCACCTCAAATAATAAGCAACAGTATAATAATTTATGGGGAGGCATAAATTACTGGGAAACTAATAACCACTCTGAAGAGCATATATGAACCTTACAATTACAGTAGGATGTTTGTGGTGCAGAGACTTGGTTCTGGGCCTTGGAGCACAGATGAATTTCACTCCCACAAAGCACACAAACAACTGGCAGTGGTGTTAATGGCAGCCAAGGACATAGGGGTTTTGCTGCCAAGAGGTGGCCTGATTTTGGGACTCCTCTCAGTCATCCCGCTTCACCAACCCAAAGCTTCATTAAGACCATCCGTGGAGGACGGGACTCTAGCTCTTCAGTGCACTCAGCTGTATTCCCTTCGAGGTTTTCAAAGCTTTTGTGGGATTTATATTGCACTGCTTAGCCTTCTGCCTCATCTTGTAGGGTTTGATTTGGACTGGGAGGCCATACAACACAGACCACCAGTCCCTCTCCTGCTTTGGTGCAAATCCAACATGAAGGTTGGGTTCCTTGTGACTCTTGTGAAATCCCAGACCCATGTGAGCCTGTTTGGACTTCTGCCCTCAACAGTGGCGGGGCCAGGATTTACACGCTGGTGAATTGCACCATAGAAAATACCATGCAGGTAGGTGCCTGTGGATGCCAGACTCAAGGAAGCAAATCTCAGGTCAAGGAGGTTAAAGTGCCTTCTGTTCTAGAGGCATATTGGAGAAATGTCAGTAAATTAAATCCTCAGCAATAGGGTCATGACTTGGTTCAGCTGGGGATTTTCACTGGTGGGGCAGTTTGTCTAGAACTTCTTGTAAGTTTCCAAATTGACTTGAAAAAATGAATAAAATTAAAAACTTCACGAAGCATCATCACCTTTCACAAAAATTCAGCTGAAAAGTAGCTGGTTAGTCCCAAACCTTTAAATACCTAATGATATAAACCCCACATAACTATTTATGCATACGTTCATGAAAATGAAAACTAAGTTGCATTTTCACATAACTTTACAGAGGCATCACAGGAAAACACAAAGCAAGATAAAAAACAGGGGGAAGAAAAAGCCCCCACAACAATAATGAAGGTAAATCTTTAAAATCTGAGACAGGGTGCAGGAGGAGGGGGTAAAGCTCTGCAAACAAAACTAAATCCAGTGCAGGGTTTTTCCACTTCACAAAGTGAAACAAGCTGTTCCTAAAATAATGCTTCCTTGGTTTTCTGGCAATTAGTGTCCTGAAGGATTAGCCTACAATCGTCTGCAAGTGTTTGCCTTTCCCAGCCGATGTCACCATAGAAGTCTGTGTTTATCTACAAGGCCCAGGGGATAATTTATAAGCTGAGCTGAGGTCCTGCATTCACAGACAAATGTTCCACACTGCCACCCACCCTCCTGTACTAGTTTCCCCCCCATCCGCCTCCTGTCCCCTGAAATACTGACAGGAACCTGCCAGGGGCACAATGAATGAGTTTTACAGCCTCTGGAGCAAGCACTTGCTCAATACTTTATGCTGATACAGCAAAAAAGAATTACTGAGATGGTCAACACATCACTAGACATCAAAAATTAGATTTCAGAAAGTGACCAGACTCAAAGAATGGTTTATCACTGTCCCAGAAATCATAAAAGAGAATGGGATTTTTTTCCACTCCAAAAACTATTGCCTACTCTATAATTAAAGTATTGCCATCAAAGACTTTTAGGTCCAACGCTCAGGGTTTGTTAGTGATAGTGTTTTGTAAAACCTCTCTGCAATCAAGGTGTTCCCATTTCATTTTTAATCTCTACTACAAGCGGTCTGACGCTGCTCTAGTCCTGTTGTAAATCAAGAGTGATTCAACCAGAGTACATCAAAATACAAAAGACTAAAATTGGTTAAAGTGTTTCATTTCTAAATTAATTTTCTCCTGATGTGTTAGAACTTCAACATGAGAAAATTAAAGTTGTATTTGAGAAAATGGGAAGCTATTCTTTGAAGAAAAGTAATATGAATCCTTGTCTTGATGGTGAACTGATAATGTAGCTCATGACAATGAATTTGTTATTTTGAAAATACTAATTAAGGAACAAAAAAACCTAAACATCAGTGAAAGACTCAATCCTACAAAGCATTTGTAAGTGTGACCAATGTTCCTCACAACAGAGCCCACCGCAGGATAGATAGATCTGTTCTCAGATCTTCTCAGACATTAACAAACAATGCTCAGAGACTTTGTTATTAATTAGGGTTGATGAACATGCATGTTGAAAATGAAAAACATTTTTCTTCCTGAGAATTCATCTCTTTTCCCATCAGTAAATTATTGGGAGTTCCTGGAGCTTTGTTGACACTGTTTGAATCTGTTTCATGTCTATACCTGGTCACACGTTGTTCACAAGGGACATTAGAGAGCAAATTTATTTGATATTTGAGATCAACCACTTCACTCTACCACATTGGGATGACTCAATATTTAGAAAATGTTTCTGCTCAGATAAAATTTTGTTTCATCTTTGGAAAGAATGCTCTCTGGATTCAAACTTCTCTTTAGCTACAAAGCCGGAAGGTCATAATAATTGAAAATTTTGACAGGGACAAACTTGGCTGGTCTGAATAAGGGCAGAATGGTAGGAGGTAGGAAGAGACCACCAGCTGGCTGTCATTCAGAGCGCAGTCCACCTCGCTTGCAATTACTGAACCCTACAAGTGGTCCCACTGACGTCAATTTGACCAATTTTAGAATAAGGGGCCATTCATTCCAAGTAATGAATATTGAAACTTGGCCATCGGTTTGTGAACAAGTTTTTACATGTCTATCATGAGGAACCTCAATAAAGAATGTTCTTGTGATGGTGTCACTTCAGAACAAAAGCATGCAACGAATGGCACGTTTCTCTGTAACTATCGCCCATCCAGGCAGCTATAGTATGAGACCAAAGGCTGCATGCATTTACCCAGCAAGGAAGTGCAATATTCTTTAAGAAAGGCATTGCCTGGAGTGGATTTTTATAAAGAAACAGAATTCATGAATAAATAAACCAGATGGGAATAAGTCAGGCTAGGGCATTAACAGTTCCTAGTGCAATGAATCCCTGATCTTGCTTGAGGGTTTTTCTACAAATAACAAATACAAAAACATTAATGTTGTATCATTGTCAACCATGCCAAGGACTCTGTGTCCAGGAACCCTGATATGCAACAGCACAGTTCAATTCAACCAGATGTTAACACATTCTTTTATTTCCACCAGTTAAGGTACATATTGACTGACCTGATCTGAGTCTTTCACTTGAGCGTTTTTCCCTTTTCTGCAACCACAACTCATGAGAAGTTTTGCATCTCCAATGACTTTTCCCTATAAGAGATAAGGCAAGAAAAAACATCAACACAGTCTGAACCACTGAAGACCGAGAGGCTTGTATTTATGACCAGAAGCAAGGAAAGAAAGGGCATTAGGGAAGCCTGTGGACTCATCCTGCATTTCTGGGAGATACCCTTCCACAGAGAGGTAGCTCCCAAGCTGCCAAGGAGAATTCCCCAAAGGCCAATATCACAGCATCAGGGACAGACGCAGAAGGAAAGCAAGGTGTGTAGAAAAACACAGAGGGAATATGGGCAAGCCAAGCTGAAAAGGAACAGGTTATTTTAACTCAATATTTTCATACACATGCATGAACAGGAACAAATCTATCATGCTCAGAGAGTACAATTACCAAACCGGAGTGACTTGAGGTAAAGCTCATACACCAACATTCCTGTTCACCCTTACCAGGTTAGTGTTTACTTGCTTCTAGCGTAGCTAGATTTAGTGAAATAAAGTCTACAGGTGTGACTTGCCCTCATTAGGACAACTTGTCCAAATAACCACTGGCAAGTCCTTGCCAGGAATTCAACAGCCCACCCTCACCCAAAACTGCTGGCACAGACCCTGCAACGTCAATAACGTGCTGGGGCCAATGGAGATTTACAAAGAAACAGGGTCCCGTCACCCTCCTTTTGTCTACAACCAACAGTTTGGGAAATAAGCTGAGCTCAAACACCTTCTTTTTGTTGACAACCCATCGGACTGAGTGTGATCCGAGCAGCAAAATCCCTCACATTAACGTGGTTCTTTTCTGGGGATGATTTGAGTCGCTTTGGTGAAGCTTATTAGATCTGGACATCTTGATAAAACACCATGGCAGAAAGGGGCTGGGACTCCTGGTTTGCTCAAAATGTTCCTTGAGCTCAAACAGTAACACAGCCAATTGAGTCCCCACAAACCCATTGCATTTACTTGCTTTCCCATAGACATACACACAAAGACATTGTCTTTTTTTCAGACTTTTGCTGTCCGCAGCTGAAAAATAAACACTCTCAGCATCTGCTGATGTGCGGCCATGGAGAGTCACGAGATTTCAGCTGGATAAATTTATATGGAAAAGGAGACCTCAATATTAAAGTAGTTAATGAGTTTAGCCAAGTGGAAGCGCTCTGCCCTAAATGATGAGGAAGGGAAAGGGCATGATTAATATGAATTGCAGCCATTGCTCAATGTCAGGGCATGGAAGAGAGAAGACCCTTGGTGGCAGGAATTATAAACAGGCAGATAAACTTCTGGTCACCTCTTGAGAGACTGCAACCTGCCAGGTGTGGTGAGATCTCTTACTTGGTGACCCCAGCATCTCACAAGTCCCAGCAAGGTCAGAATATGTGCAAAAATTATCTTTTCTCCTCTTTCCAAAAGAGATGCTGGAAAAAAAAAAAAAAAAAAAGACACTGAAAAGACTGTACCTACACCTGATACCTAACTAAAACACCCAATGTTCGGGCTGCTGATTACAACCTGTCATACTTTGAGGTGTTGAGGGGACTACCTCCAACTCTTATCCTCTGCCTGTGACTCCCATCTATAAAGGTATTTTGCTCTGCCTCATTATTACAGTCCTTCGACAATTAGTCTGTAATCTCTCGAATTCAAAAACCATTCCCCAGAAAGAAGTGATTAAACTAAAATGTAAAGCAATTATATTAAATTATTATGTTAGAGATAGAAAACTGAGGCATAGGGAGAGACTTGTCTGTCTAACCAAAGACGACTTTCTGGACACCCCACAGTACACGAGACAAGTTACAGATACAAAAGGACCTAAGGGATATCCACACATTTCCTAACAGGGAGCTGATGGACAGCCAGGATACCTTAGGGTGCCTATAGCAGCAACACAGACCTGTGTTTAGGAAACTGGATCCATACATGACTTGCTGATGGTCAACTTGTACCAGTATCCACTGTAAAGTCATTATGTTGAAAAAGATACTCCAGCCCTTTTTACACCACAAACCAAGGAAAGAAAAAAAACAATTTTAGACACTTCTCTGGCTTCTAAGGTATACTGTCATGCAACCTGAGCTCATGGCAAACTATTGCTCTGTTCTCCTCTCCATCTGGAAATATCACCAGCTTTATTTAACAGAGAGAAATTGTAGGATGTTGCACACAGTCACTTAGAAAATCAAAAGCAGAGAAGAAATATGAACCCAACACTTGACAGTTTTTTCTTTTTTCCCTGACAGTACAAGAATGAAGGGGCTCTTCCATTCCCTAAAAAAGCAAATGAAAGCAATGCATTGGATGAATAATCCCATCTCCTTTTCCAGCTGCAGATGCACCTTCCCTAATGCTCATTGCCTGAATTAGCTACTACCTCCACCTTTTTTTTAGGACAGCTTATTATGAGCAGATGCTTAATTTGGGGATAGGTGTCTAACATTAGGCAGCTAAGTTGAAAGGCAAAAAAAAAAAAAAGCATATGGACAACATTTGCAGCCAGTCGCAACTCCGTTCAAGAGCAGATGGAGGCCTTGTCATTCAGGGGTTTCCTCGCATACACCAAGCAGTTCAGTGGGGATAGGGAAAGGGGCTTCTGTTTGGATGCTTCTGTCTGGAACCAGATTAGAAGAAAGCACGCTTTTCCGCAGCACACGCCTTGTGTTACATTAAACATGCATGTGCAACTTCAGCTTTTATTCAGCGATCTGAAACAGAGCCCTCCAGGGTGCTAAGGGTCAGTGAGTTTTTGTTTGTTTATCTGTATGTTATTTTACAGTTTCTAGTGCCCAAGGAGTTTGTTAAGAAATTAAAACACCTCGCTGGGACTATCCTGCTGTGGTTGTTGCCTCCTAATATATCCCTCCCTCCTTCGTCCAGCAGCGCCTGATGCTTACAGGGGAGGGAGAGGACAACACTGCAAAGAGAGGAGCCTCATCTCACTGGGTACTACAGATGTTTGGTCTTAATTTATGGACCCTCATTTCCATGTTTCGTGGCCTTTTAATAACAGGATCAGGGAGGAGTACAGTGATCTTGAAAGCTCAGAGATATATTGCTACTAAATGATCCTGTGCTGCCTGCTCTTGATGTGATGTTCTGGTTTAGAAGCAGGTAGGCACAAGGATTTCCAATGGAGGAGCTCGTTTTGCCTTTTGCTGGCTCCCACCCATCATCGGACATCCCCCTCTCCAAGGCAAAGAGCAAGAAGGGTCCTCGGTGAGCACTGAAATGCAAAGGCTTTCTGTCCCTTATCCCACCTCTTACAGGGAGCCTCACCCTCCTCCTTGCACCACAGGCTCTAGCAGTTGGCCAATGTTTGCAGAAAAAGAAGAAAAATAACAATAATAATAGTAACAGGCTTAATTATCTCAGCTGCACGGGTGACAGGAGCCGATCAGTTGCCAGTTTTAACAGCCTGTGGTCGAGATACACCAAACTGCGTCACCCAGAAATCAAATGAGGGCCGGTCACAACTCGTTTCACGCCAGTGGCTCCGGAGGGCGGCACAGGGGCACACACAAATCACTGCCGCCGGGGCAGCCCCGGAGGCTGCGGTGAGCCCACAGCAGTCCCACACGGAGCTGCCAGCCCCGTTTAAAGGAATCAGACACAGCGCACATGGCACTGGTGAGCCTCCATGGAGCTGTCAGGCTCTGGAGGAGTTGGCTGGGATTAACTGGGGGATCCCGTCTTCCTCCTGCTCTCCCAAGTCGGCAGCTGGAAAGATCAGCTCGAGAGATAGGCTTGGCTTAGCAGCACCATGCCACGTACCTTGCAGCCGCTGGCAGGTCCGGCTGGGCTCCGACCTGCTCGGTTTCCATCAGCCTTCCTTGGTTTTGAGCAACGGCCGTTGAAAATACTGGCAGTAGCCTCACCCCCAAGAAGCTGGCGCAACCCATCTCCACTTAGCCCCTGGAAGGTCTCACTGGCCAAAGCTGGCCCTGGCTTTCAGCTGTTCATACTGTCTCTATCTCGCCTGCCTTGCAATAGCCTCAAAATCTCCCCAACTAACAGCTGAAAATGTGAGGTGTAGAAAGGATAACTGAGCCTTGGCCCATGGCAACCTGGGGAATAGCACAGCTTCCAGCGTGGCCTTTCCAAGGCTTTTGTCAGCATTTCAGCTGCTGAGGCAGCCTGGCTCTTCACGGAGAAGTACTTTTCTGAAAGAGCTTTGTGAAGCTGAGCTGAGCAGCGCTTCACAGCCTCTTCCCTTTTCTTCCTCGCCTGTCTTACGCCACCAAAATAGCTCTCCAGCATGATACCCACATAAACACAGCGATCGTGCCTGCTCAGGAATGACAAGCGTGTAGGGAGGCGATGCTGTCCTCCTCTGACTCCTTCTTCATCCACCCAAATATCCCAACGTTTCCAGGACTGGAGAGCACATTTGCAGCCACCTCCCCTGCCATCCTGCACCAAGCAGGCTGTGCAATTCACTCTGCTGTCTGCCCACTGAGCTTAATAGCTATTTTTAAATAAAATCATTACTGTTTTTCACTATGGGCTACTTAGTAACAAGCCAAGATAACATGGTGGGTTTATTATTTATTTTTTTTCCCTAGGGCCATAGTTCATTTTTTCACCAAGAAGAAACATGTGTATAGCACTGCAACAGCGAACCCTAAAGAAAAAAATCCCCACGGGTGCATAAATGACGTTGGGAAAAACAACGTATTCAGTGTTTACGGTTTTTACGCTGTTCTGTCAGGGTGATCCACGCGTCTTAAAGAACCGGTGCCCAAGTGCCTACAGTGGTAGAGCGGGAGAGGAGAAGGGGAGAAACGAAGGGAAACGAGAACTGAATCCAAGGTGGAGGCAAGCGGCAGTACAACAGACAGCTGGTGTTTGGGTGGTGGTAAATCACCCTGAAATGAGCCTCTTCCCTCAGCTCAATGAGGCCTAAACAACAAAGGAAGGCACAGCTTGCAGCCGGACAGCCTGCTAGCCAACCACAGACACACATGACAGCTTCATTCAGGAGCCCAGAGTCAATACAAAAGCTTCGAAATCAATCCGACATCCTGCGACCTCAAACAATGCGCCAAATCTTCTCAGAATTGGAGCCCCAAATGAGGGGGAGCAGCATTCAAGGGAGATCAAACCGCAGGGCTGGCATTGAAAGGGACTAAAAAGGAGAAGAATGTTCCCAGTTTATTAATGGCGAGGTCTGGCCGGCTGCATCCCAGCCGCCATAGGTTACGTTCATTAAAGGGCAGCGCTTTGCACGTATTATGCAGAGCGCCCGGAGAGTATGTGTGTGTGCGTGTGTGCGCGAGCGTGCCCCTCACTTGCTAGAGATCAGGATGTGCCTTTCTGCTTAGCACTGTTGTCTCCATCAGAAATTCCTCCTGTGTGAACCGCAAATGGGGTTTTTTCCCACTTGAGCGACTGTATGGGCAGAGACGCGCGCACGCCCTCGCACATACACACGCTCTCTCTCATCCCTGAGCCTGAAAAGCATAAAGGAACTCAGACAGGCTCTTTCCAAGGTTAAAAAAAAACAAACCAACGTTTCACATCCCCTTCCCTCCTGGCCATACTTTCAGCTCACACACACACAAAATCTATTACAAAAGGCTGAAGCGTTATGTGATTGCTGTTGCTGCTGATGGTGTTGATTGCTCCATAAACCCTTGCCCACTCCTACATGTCATAAAGGACCCGGTCCCACAGCACAACAAATCCACAAAGAGGAGAAAAAGAAAAAGAAGTGCTTCGGTCCCAGGAGTTGCCCCCTCCGGGTAGGATTGCCTCCTCTGGGGTAGTTTCACCTGCAGCATCTGTCTTGTAGCACTGCACACAAATGGCACCCTTCCCCCTACAGCAACAAAAAGGCCAAGCAAATCCTTTTTATCAGCTTCTCTTTGAAGGCAGGTGGAGAAATAGAATATAGATACACATGCACACACACACAAAAAAAGATAAATACCATTTGTAAAAGTACTGTTTGGATTTGCCTGTCCTAATTATCTTCTTTTCAGCTGCCACACGTTTGAAAGAGTCAGACCTTGCAAGTTTGCTCCTCCTCAGCTGCGGCCCAAGACGGAGCGCTCGCTAGAGGAGGTCAGACTTGAAAAACGCTTCTTTTTTGTGCTGAAATGGGAGTAGATGAAGAGAAAGGGTTGAATTTTTCAAAGCCGTCTATGGATTTTGATGCACATTTCCCATGCGTTTTCACTGAAGATATGTCAAAGTCCAATCACCTTTGCTTTTAAAGTGTCACACTGATCTTATGTTCAGAATAGATAAGGCTCTGGGAGCTAGTAACCTCTCTCAAATCTGGAGAAACTTAGGTGCACAGAAACTGAAAACAATAAATGTTCCTTCGGATGCAGCAATTCAAACACATTTTATTCTTAAAAGTTGGGGAAATTAGCATTAAAGCTCTACAAAAAAACTTTATGCTTTACTCACCCTTTATGTCACTTTTTCTACACTATTATTGCCACAATTCTGGAGTCCTTAGAGACCGTGAGCATGATCCCTATCTGCTCCTCGGAGAAGACAGCTCTATTTTTACCTTGTGATAATGTTATACAGATACCAGAGGGCAACTGGGCAAAGACAAGTATAGCGGATGCAACAAGCTTTTTCTCCAGCACAAGGTAAGACAGAAGATTAACTCTACGTGCAGCACAAGATGAGGTGATGTTTGAACCCCAGGTGAGAAGACCGAAGAAGTCCCTGTCTGGTTTATCAACACTAAGACAAAAAGCCTCTCAATTAGCTTCAGTAAAAAGAGGAAAACTGCAGCCAGGATGGGCGAGTGCCCAAAGATGTGGTAGATGATTGGTAAGAAATGATGGAGGTCTGCAACAATTCCTAGTCCTACAGATGAAACAAAGTCTGCAGGGATCAGACAAAGATTCAAGGTTAAGTTTGTTGGGAGGATAATAAGGTTGAAATTTTTAATTTTAAAATACATTTTTCTTCACACTGAAATAGCACTTTTTTTTTTTTTTTTCCCCAGATATTTAGTGAGTCCAAACGTACATTTTTCAAATTCAGGAAAACTGAGATCTTATTTGGATGAGCTGCATTTTTTTTTTTTTTTTTTTTTTTTTTTTGCTTGCTTGCCTGCTTTAAACTCTGCTATTTGAATAATTTAACAATCTATCTTAAATATTTCACGAATAAATCACAGGCTTGTGTTTCTATTTCATGTTAAAACTAATCAGTGGAGGAATGCCTGAGCTGGAAGTTAAAATTCTGCTCCACCAAGCTGGCGATGCATAATCATTTCTCTGCAGACTCTCTGGTGTATAAAAACTTCTCTGCAGAATTAATGTCATATAAAAAGTTCTTTGTGCAGGCATAGAGCACAACCATGGTCCAGGATTATCTGTATCCTGCCAAAAGGGCTCGAGATTTCCAGACCTAATTGGTTTGTAGAGTTTTCCCAACTTGCCAAGCACAAGCATGGAGCTCAGAGCTGAATCCCATCCACAGGGGCATCGAGCCAGGGTCCCACTTTGACGGTCAGGATGCTGATTATATTCACAGAGCTCCAAATGGTCCACATGTGTGATAATTTTATTGGGATTCCATGCTCATTCCCACCAAAGAGGAGCAAATAGAAAAAAAGTCAAATCTTGTTGGCCAAAATGAGAGATTTTTTAAAATGCCTCTGGGTTGAAGGAGATAAAAGCCTGTACCAAGGCACTCCAAGTCTCATTGAGCATCAATGGAAATAAAACTTTTCAAGTTCCTAAATTGTGTAGACATTTTTAGCTACATTTCAGTGAAGTTCTGATGCAAAATCAACACATTTATAAAACCTAAGAAAAGTACACCTACCCCTCCTCACTGTCTCCCAAAGTCCCAGTTCATCTAAATGAAGCCAGGAAGCCTCACATATATGTAATTTAGTGCAATAAACTCAAATTTTGTTTCTAAATCATTGACATATTGAAGGCAAGACCCACTTTGGTCTCAGTCAGAAAAATCCAAAATACACGAATTATGTGAGTAGCTAGAAAAAGTTGATAGGTAACATATAGAATCCAAAAAGCAAAACAAAAGACAGAAAAGTGAATGCCAAAAAGGAAGGGAAGGGGAAAGGGGAACAGCTGTAAACTACATTATTACTAAGCTGCCTTTCATTTTGCTTTGTGTCAACTTTTTACTTAGTTTTTTAACAAAACTTAAAAAGTCATGCCTTTTGCTTCAAAGAAGCCTACAGTGGATGATCTCACATTGATACCTAGAGTAAAGTATGAGGAAAACATACACAATCCTATGCACAGATAAAAAATCATCTTGGACAACATGATTTCTCTTCTGCAGCTGAGCAAACGTCTCTACATCACAGCTCCTAAGACTGGCTGGAGCTTGCCTGGGGGAGGGTGGGTAAGGTGGAAATCGGAGACACATAGTCCTCCTCCTCCTCCTCCTCATTTGAGGACAGACATCTCCATCTTTCCTTCCCATGTGTAGCCGACAAGACTTCCTGCACAAACTAACACGGAAACAGCTAATTTACTGTTTTGTGTCAGGAATGTGGCCAGGGCTTCGGTCCCTTGCACCCCAGGCTCCCTTAGCTGGGCTGCTTCATCCCAAAAAGGGTCTCCCCGTCCTCCTGCCCCTCCCCTCCAAGACACACTCCTCCTCTGCTGCTTTTGTAACTTATCTCCCTGCAAGCTACTTCCCAACAGGAGTCGAAATTAAACAGGCTGCCCATATGCCATGGCTCACTTGTTGTCTGTTCCCCTCACTGCCATCTGGCCTATTTGCTCAGCCAAAGGGAAAAAAAAAAATTAGAAGAAAAAAAAAAAAAGAAAAAGGGGTTGGGGGAGAAGAAGAAGAAGAAGGAGGATAAAGCCAGACACAATGAGGACGAGGAGGGAGGTGATGATGCTGTCTCTCGCATCTGCTCCTTGGCCAGGCTCCCAGATAGATCAGTAATAGAGAGCAGCAGAACCGGTGACAATTAACCCAAACACAGTCCTGTTTATTTAACCTGTTCAGAGAGATCAGCTCATGTGCTGCTCCCCTGGCAAGGAGGCACCACACTCCAGCAAGGAGCTTCCCACCGAGAAACCTCCAGCCGCAGGAGGCAAAGGGAGATCCTGATCTCCTGAACCGAGCTGAAGAAAAACCCCCAGATTCCTCAGAGCACAGCAACTGTGCTGCTGGGCTGAGGTTTTCCTTAACTTTCCAAATCGCCTCATTTTTTTGAGGCGATTCTGCAGAACAGGCAGAAGAGCAAGGAGAGATGTGACTGGGTGTGGGGGGAAGTTGCAGGTCTGCCCTGGTTTTGATGCACACTAATTTCTAAAAGCTTCTCACCCTACAAAACAAGAGGAAAGGAAAGAAAAAAAAAAAAAAAGAAAATAAAGAAACCAGAAGAGAAAAAGCAAAATGATCCCAAAACACATTTTTATTTCCGCACTGCTTCTCTAAACACAGAAAAGTTTTCAGCCCTGCAAGGTGATGAGCATGGAGATTTTTTTTTTTTCTAAAAAGGAAAAAGAAAAGAGGGTAGCTCAAGAAACTGCATGGCTCACCATCACTAAACATTCATGCCAGCTGCGGGAGAAGGTCTAGGAGCAGAGCTGTGGGAATAACAGAAGTTATGTTTGTTTTTCATGCTGAAATGAAAACTTCAAGATTAAAAAAAAAATAATATAGATTAACTTGAAAAATAGTTTTCTAAAAAGGACAGATACTAAGCCATTTACACAGCAGAATGAAAAGGGAGTAAGAGAACTGCTTTTTCAACACCTTTTACTGCTTTTTCTTTCTTTTTTTTAATTTGTAATGAGACATTGCATACACGTGCAAAGGCTGGTGCATGTGCTGATAAGGAATTTAATTGCGTTCCAGTCCTCTTACCTAGTTTTGCACGTATTTACCTCCAAGAAATGGGAGCAGAATTCATCTCGGTTTTGTCTGCAGAGTGCAAACTGCGGGTAGCACAGAAGCATGTGCGTGAAAACACGTGCCTCGCACTGAGATAGGTATCAAAAGCCATACGGTTGGTTTGTCTCAAGGCAGACACTGCTGAGCCATGAGATGACGATAATTACCATTAGAGCTCCATAAGATCATGGTGGGGAAGCCCCTGTGGGGAAAGGCGGTCGGGGAGGAAAAGCAGACCTCCTCTTTCCAAGGCAGCAGGGGTTGTGTACGGGCACGGAGAAGCCCCAGGTGCTTCCCAGAAGGAAAGGTGTTGCTGCACAGACCATTAGGGAAAGAGCCTTTCCATTAGCTGTGTGCCTACACCTGAGTCCTTCACAAACACAGAGGAAAAAAAGAGATGATCCTGCCTGAAGACACTACCTTCTAATTCACGCTTATGTTTTCCCATTGCAGCCTGACTCTACGACATGGCAAAATTGAGCAGGTTGTTTTCACGCATGATCATTCCTCTGCTTGCAGCCACTGAGCAAAACGAGCATTGCCTTTCTTAGGCTCTCCATTTTTCTACAACTGCATCTGCACGTGTAGATCAGTAACATGCAGAGTGTGGTAACGGGTGCCCCAAAGCAAAGTTCGTGTTGATTTTTCCAGCAGTTGGGCTTGTGGTCCCTAGGAATAGAGAATGACTCTTTTCCCATCCAAGCAGCCCACTTGCAGCCTTCAGAAAGGAAGAAATGCTTTGTGAATGCAAAATACTTTGTGACAGCAGAAACAGAAACCAGAAGTTCGCCTAAAACTGAAACACGGTAGCGTTTCCAACTTCAGCGCTGCTGCAGTCACTCCACAGTGGGGGCCTCCAACTTTGGGAACCGTTAAAAGCAACAACAACAACAGCCAGGGAGAAGTCCTCTGCGATGAGATGAATTCCACCACAGGTTTCAGCTGACATCACCAGCCCATCCACGTTGTGCTCTTGTGGTTTATGATCTCACCACGAAGCACCTCCGTGGAGTCATTCCCTCCTATCTTACTGCAGCCCATCCATTATCGTCTACCTAATTGCTTCCACAGTGCCGCTGCAACACAGATATTTCCTACAGCTGAACATTTGTATTCCCAAGAGTTGGCACCTGCCAGGTCAAGTTCCTCAGTCTTTACATTTCACGTTACTACCAGAAGATGTTGCAGTGAACAGAAAAGCACACGGAGCCAGAAATCAATGTGATTCCTCCATTCAGATTGTCTTTTAAACAAAAAGGGACTTGCTAAAGATCATCTTACACTATTCTATGGAAATAGGATGGAAGGAAAGGGGAATAGTGTCAAGTGCAATCTGTCCAATGCACCATTAAATCGGAATTCCCCAGTTAGGAATAACAATAAACTGCATTAAAGTCAATGGCAAGGGGGTGCAGTATGGAAAACTGGGAAGAGGTGTGGGGGAGTGTTGGATTTTTTGCAGTTTTGTTTTGAGATATGGGAGCTGGAAGCAACCAACACAAAGCTAATGGCATCCAAGTTGACTCTTGAACACTGTGCACGCCCCTGGGGTCTCAGCTTCCCACAAAACCAACCAATTAATCCTGTGAAGAGAATAAGGATGGTCCTCATTTTTTAGCTGGCAGTGAAAGCCCCAGGAGATCCCCCGACATGCCCACTCTCAGGATGGCATCTGCAGCAGGTCAAGGAGCAGCAGGTACCGTCTTTCACATCTCTGACTGGAGCTTTTTAGCACCAAGTCACTCCAGAAACACATCATTTAACATTTTCCCTCTCTGTAGTGAGGTTCCAAAATACTTTGCATCTGCATGTTGGGCTAAGGGAAAATGCTGTCCTCTCATGACTACACTATTGGTGTGACGCTGAGAAATTTTTGAGTCCTTGACTTGCTTTCCCTCTGAGAGTTTTTTGTATTTGGAAATTCCCTTTAACTGTCTGTGATTTTCTCCCTCCTTCTCTGTTTAAGGGTAAGAAATCCTTCCATTATAGGACTGCTCCAATGGGCCTGAGAGAAGTTTTTCAAGCCAATATTAGGATCATCTCTAATCTAGCATACCGAAGGTGTTCAACCGTGACTCTTTGATTTATGCCAACAGAACCTAAGGCCTTCAAAAGCTCTCCCATCCAAATATTGGACTAATCCAGGCATAATGGATCCGTCAAGATCCGGATAATTCAACCTCCAACAGATACAAGACCACTAGTCATGAAACTCAGGGGACTGTGTTTGCCCATCTTGGCCTCACAAAGGCCAAAGGACTTTTGTTATCCTTAAAGAAGAGCTTCCTCAGGGCCATACCATGCCTAACCATGCCGGCAAGGGGGGGAATGCACTCAGGGACTATTGCTGCAGCACATTGCCCTTCGTTGGCCAAGGAAGCCCAACCACATCACTAGTATGAAGAATCAAAGATGCAAAAGCCGCCTGAAGACCTGAGCCCCTCCATCCTGGGAGTCCCACATCCCCCAGCCGTGAAACGGATGGGTGTTGGTGCAAGGCCACAATGCTTGTCTTAGCTGGTGGTTCTCACTAGGTTCTCAGCCTTAGGGATGCTTTAAGGCCATCTGCCTTCCCCAACTCCCTGTATCAGCTGTCTCAGCACCCGGGTTGGAAATTAAAAAAAAAACAACAAACAAGACGTTGAGTCACAATGGGCCACAAATCCACTGTTTAAGACTGGACCTAAACCTATGCCTTCATACTGCTGCAAGACCTGGACCAAAAATTACAGGAATCAGACTGGCAAGTCAGTGGTGAGCGTGAGGAGATAGCAGCAGCTGGCCAGGCAGCCTAATTTGTGGCAAAGAAGACAAAGCATGACCAAAAGCCCCTTAATTCCCAGCAGAGGCTGGGGGAGCCCAGGCAGAGCAGCAGGGCCAGGGCAGTGTGGTGGTGGCCACAGCTTCTGCCCGCCGGAGCCAGCCTCCTCCCTGGCCTGCCTGGAGTTTCAAAGGCCTAAATCAAACCAGTGGGAGGAACTTGAATGCTTACAAATCTTCAGTTTGGACTTGGTTTAATAATGGTGTCAGGGTTTTTTTTTTTTGGGAAAAAAAAAAAAAAAAAAAGCCCAATGATCTCTCCTATCTAGCCAAAACTGGCCAAAAAAAGTATGTTTATTTTCATTCAAATTCCCCAAAGGCAATGCAAAATTTTCTGTGGATGTCTGAAGCCTGAAAAACACTCCAATTTCTGAGCATCTTCAGTCTTTGAAAAAAGAATTACATTTTTGGGGAAGGCAAGGACAACTTTCTTTTCATTCAAAGTCTAAGGGAGATCTTTCCAAACAAACTTATCAAACTTTACCAAAGTCTTCCTTTTCCTCAACTCCCATTCATGTTACCTCAACATTTTTTTAACATTTGATGTTCACTTTCATCTAAACTTGCTCATTGTATTTGTCTGAGGTGTAACAAGTCAAGTCAATGGGGGAAGGATAAAGTATATCTATAATTCCTAAAGTATTCCAAAAAGGCAAAGTGTCCTGTAGGAAATGGGAATGACCTGAGCCACTATCCCCATCACAAAATGTTGCAGCAACGGGGCAAGCAACTGAATTAACCATATCACGAGGTTGATAGCTCTTACTGTAAAATACCATTCCTCTTTTCAGCCCCAGATGCTAGGAATTGCATTGCTTTGAACTGTTATCACCCATGCCTCCCACCCACTCATTGGAGAAGATAAAAATCAAGGTCTGGACTGCTGAGTCAGATTACAAACACCCAAACAAGTCATTTACCCAAACTTGTTTTTGGTCACTTCTTCTCTGAAACTCTGTGTCATGGGGCTGCCAGGAGGCTTTTTTAACCTCTTCCAGAGAAATGAGACACTGAGAACCAGAAACCACATGCAGGGAGGAAAAATAATAAATAAATTTGCTTTGTGAATGGGGCAAATTTTTAAACTTCTGGTCAGAAGCTGGTTCTTCTCAACATAAAATCCTGAGCAACTGAGTAGATGACCCTGGAGAAACATTATGGCCTGGAGGATAAAGCACTGGAAACTGCGAATTTTAAGCTTTTTGGAACAGTGTGTCATGTATGAATAACCTGTGGCAACTCAGGTTACAGCTGTGAGCCTCAGTTTCCCCTGAAAACCGATATCCAAACCTGTCTGGCTCTCCCCACAAAAAAAACTCTACTAAAAGATGTTGATATTATGAGTATTATTTTAGAAACTAAAACTTTTGAGGTGACCAAACTCATCAGTTCCTTCTCTTTTTGTTACATGAAAAAATACAATTTCCCACTCCAGATTGAGCTCAACCCTCAGATTGTTACAGCTGAAGACATTCTGGCAAAGCTCAGAGTTTCCATTTCTCTTGGGCTTCTTCAAGTCTCCTTTTTAGTTTCAGTTTATATTTCCTGTCTCACACCCCGCCTTCCCCCCCCCGCCCCCCTTTCATTTTTGGGGCTTCAAATTCAAACAAAAACCAAAAGCATTGCTGACTCAAGATGTTTTTGTATTTCTCTCATTTTGACTAGAAACCAGAGCAGGCCAAATAAAATGAAATGATGCTTAGGTATCACTTTAGGGTTCAAAATGCTTTGTAGACCTTAGGAAGTACCTCCTTTATCATAGAGGATGGCATGTGCTGTCAGATCCCTTCTTTGCAGAGAGGGAGATCAAAACAGAGGAAGTTTAATGGCTTGATATTTTCATTTTAAGCACAAAATACTTATTTCCAATTCCTTGGTTTGCATACTGGATGCCCCTGGCTTTTGGAGTCGAAACCCCTTTGGAGTTTAAGCCCCAAACCTTCACGCAAATGAGATGCAGCATATGTGCTGAAAATATTCACGATTAAATAAAACCATAGCTCCTTTGCTGAACACAGAAAAGAGAAACTTCCCTTTTGGAAGTGAACAAGGGTTCCTGGAGGAGAACCATGGTCTTTACTGCAAGACACAGTTTAGTGTTGGTCTCAGATCTGCTGGCCTCTCGACATCCCCAAGCCAAATAAACAATGAGGAGTTTTTAACTGAATTTGATTGACTTCTCATCCTCTTGCTCATTTTTTTTTCTGGCAGGGTTGCAAATGAAGGATCAGCTCTTTAGCGACTGCAGCTAGAGCCATTAAAGCTCCCTTGCTCGCTTCCCTGTGTGGAGTGCAGAGGATGAGTGCTCACATCTTTCTCCTAATTTCAGCACCTGGGAATTATTCCCCATATCCTGCAATGTTGACCTCTTTTCCTTTCAGTGCCACTTGCACTCAGAAAGCAAAAATCTGGTCCTGGGGGAATATACGGGATGTTTTACATCCCAGGACAACACTTTCAACACTTTGTTTTGGGACTGAAAAAGGAGGCAAGACAATCACCTGCTTGAGTGAGCTCTTTGGACGAGGCAAACAAGTGTCACTTTGTTCTCACTTGTGCAGCCTGGGCAGAGACTGAGGGGGGGACGGGAAGGTCAAGACAGACCCGTGATTTAAAGCCAGGAGGATGGTTTGGTGACTGAATGAGCTGGGGGCTTCACTTTCAGCTCACACTGATACAGAGCATTATGCAGAGGGAAGCATGTTAGTGCCTCAGTTTCCCCACTGTAAGGTGGTGACTGTGCTACCTACTCCCATCCCAGGGCTCCTAATAAAGCACTCCTGAATCAAGGCACAAATCTGCAGTGTCGAGCAACCAAGACACCAGCTGCTTCATGGCCATACAGCTGGAAAAGAGTTGTCCCTTGCCTTACTCCGGGAGCAGGAGTATTGCCCCAACCCTGTCACCCCCTTTCCAGGGCCAGCTGTACAGCAAGACCAGCAGAAAGGAACCCTGGCAGACCTCAGCAGATGATCCACAATGCAGGACAAGCTCTCTTTCCCTTTGCTTGACAACAAAATTTTGGACCTGCTGATGAACGTTGAAGCTTTAACCAAGCCCATATTGGCTATAAAAAAAGCTCCCGACTGCCTCTTGGGTATCTTTAAGGAGTGCATAAGACTTCAAGGGCCCAAACACAACACAACTTGCTGGCCATGAATAGGATATAGCCCTGCCAAAACCCTCCTCCACTACAGCTATGGCATTCTCCAGAAAACATTTTATAAGCCGGTCTCTGAGTTTTATGACATGAGCGTATAGAAGCAAATGTAAACTCCACTGACCCTCGTGCTGCTTTTTGGCTCAAGGAACTGCTTCTTTTTGCATCTTTCTGCCCCTTCTCCCCAGCTCCTTAACTAACCACAGATTCTAAGTAAGGAGGAAATTATGTTAATTGAAACCTTCTCAGTACATTATCAGATTTAGCCGGGCCATTTGGGGAAGGGGAAGGCAGAAGGCTTAGGGCCGAGGGAATGTGCAGGACTAAATCGCCCCTTGGAGGAAGATGTCAGGGTGTGAAAGGCCAGCTAAATGCTTTTGGTCACATCAGGCTGGAATTTCCTTCCCCAAAGTACCACTGGAGCCTCCCACCCATGTCCAGGAGCAAGCCAGGGATGCCGGAGGACCGGGTCGAGGCAGGACACAGCAAAGCCGAAATGTGATGCACCAGACAAACACAATTTTTCTCCCTTCGCTTTCACAATGACTGTTAACAGCCCTGCCTGGGCACGCAGGCATCACGCATCAGTCGAGCTTGAAACGCAGCTGACTATTATCCACGCTACAAGCGAACGTACTTGAGGGTTGAGTAGTTGTCATGTTTTATTGACACACCATCAGATCTCAACCGCATCGTGCACTGAAACAGCTCAGTCACCTCCTGACCAGCAGATGATAGCTGGATCCTCACAACACCCATATTTTTCATCATAGCACCTCCATGCAAGAAGCTAGACTTGCAGACCAAGACTTCTGTGGCCGCAAAAACATCAGGAATGGGTCAAATTCTGCTTGGGAGACATTTTGAGTTCAGAGGGGGAGTATTTTGACATCACAGTTGCATGGGAAAAATGACTGAGCAAAACATAAGCACCAGACTCCAGGGATTTCCACAAGCGTGAGCGCAAAGTTTTTGGAAACAGGTTTAGCGGGAATGCTGTTTCCACGGAAGTCCTCCCCTCTTTCCCCTCCCTGGCTGGCTGACTTTCACAGAGTCTCGATTTGCAGCCTGCCTGAATACCACTCAAAATATTTTCTCAATTAGAGGAGAAAACAGGAATTTGCCACTTGTCTGCCTCTATTCTGCTGCCTGTCAGCATTCAGCAAATATTTCAATCGTAGCCCTTTGCATGCTGCTAGCCCTGCTCATTTAACCTTTGGCCCTTCTCTAGGCTAATCCATCGGCCTTTACCTTCAAATCTTTACAGCCAAGGGCTGACTGAGGGCTGGGCTGGCAGGGAGGATGAAAGGGGTGGGGGGGATAACTTATGCCAGACTCCAATATTACAATTGGGGGGTGGGGGGGGGAGGCGGGGGGAAGCAGAGAGGGTGCAAATCTCTAACCGTACTCCTCAAAGAATTCAATATACCAGCAGCTGGGATTTGCGCTTCCACATCTGGGAGACAGTGAGGAAAATTAACACATTTAAAAAAAAAAAAAAAGCAAGGCCTCCATCATCTCAGCTCTCCTCCGAGCAGCCAGCAGCATCCCGAGACAGGTACCTAATTGCCCGCGGAGCCTTTGCTCTTTTTCTCCCACCTCGGCCACTCTCCTCCCTGTCTCGCGTGTCGCTGAGATTAGTAGCTAACAGTTCCACTGTCAAAAGCACATGTGATGAAAATAATGCCCAGAGCGCAGCCTGTCAGCCTCAGAAGCGCCTGCTCGACTTTGATGGCGGAGGATCCCGAAAACCCGCGCCCGCCTGGCCTCCCCCCCGGCCGGCCGCTCAGCCGAGCGTCCATCGCGGCTCTCCTGGGGCCGTGCCCAGCCGCCCGCTGTATGAGAAATCGCTGACCCTTCTGTCACGTGGACGCTTTAATTGTTCACATCGGTATTTTGTTTCTCTCTACTGTAGACAGTTTGCTGTCTGTTATCTGTCCTTCATATGTAATTAATTGTGCTGTCTCCCGGCTCATTAGAAACAAGCCCCTCTCCTCCCCTTCCCCCCTCTCCCCCAGCCAAGTCACAGTGTGCATTATTTAGGTTAAATCATGTTTAAGTAACTACATAAATAGTAGGTCGAGTTTGCCTTTTGTCTGGGATGAGACTGTTGCTTGGCTCCTTTCTCAACATGCCAGACCAGGAAAGCCCTTATCGCTGGAAGCTCTCGAAGGGAAACCCTCACTGGGCAGAGCAGCCGGGCTGCCCCAGGAGCAGGGGAAGGTCCTCCAAGCAGAAGGCTCGTCCAGTAGGTAACAAGAAGGAGCTGCCAAACTTTAATAAGGCAGGCGTAAAAGGCAGCGCTGCGGAGCAAAAATCCTGCCAAGAGGATGTTCATCATCTAGCGAGAGGTAACAGCAAGAGGAAGGTGAGGTTTGGGTTTTTTTTTTTTCACCTCCGTGGCTTATTCTGGCCAGCGAAATGCACTTCAGGTGACATCACTTCACACATCCCGGGTCACCCGCTACCATCTCAGCAGACCGCTCTTGGAGCTACAACATTGAAACTCAGGTGCTACAATGCAAGTGAAAGATTTCTGAGCTTTCATTCAATTAAGAATGAAATGATAGTTTCTGAAGTGGGTTCCCTCGGTGCACCAGTTTAAAAAAAAAAAAAAAAAAAAAATGAGGATGTGGGTATACAGGTTCAAGCAATCTAAAAACCAACATGAATCATCACCTCGAACTCAAACAAAACCTGCACTGAACTGTCTTAAAGGGTTAGAGCAGTTAAACTAAAGCCTGTTAAGTTCATTTGCTCTCTTTTCTGGGCCAAAGCTTAATGCCCTTGTAGACCATTTTCCTGTGCAAAAGCACCTCTAATATCAGCTGATGTAAAGATTTGAGGATTTAAATATCTGCTTCTAGCTGGGAATAACCACTGACAGAATGAGCATGAGAAAGCTTGTTTCCTCGAGATTTCCAGCTTAGCTTAAAAGATTTAATCATCTGGATGAGCTTGGGGTGAATCACCTGAACTTTTGGATACTGACTGCAGCCAAGACCTCCCATCTTCTTTGTGTATTCACATCCTTGCTGATAGACCTGGGCTAGCCAAGTGCTTTAACTGATTGGACGGGGCTCAGCTTTGCTGGATTGCCTGCACAAAGGTTGTGAAGGGCTTCAGCGAAGTCTTCCACATAAAAAGCACTGCAGACTTTTCCAGCGGTGTTATATGAAGCTAAATTACTGCTTGAGAAAACTGCTTATACCAGGAATGCGAGGCAATGAAGTTCTCTCTTCCCAGCACAGTCTGGGCGCAGATGATGGCAGAACAAAAGCCTTCCGGGCCGCCTAAGACCAATGAATCTCACCAGTGACATGGGAAGACCACCATGAAAAGCCAGGGCATAGTTCAGTTTTCCAGTCTATCTACAGCTGGCCCTCTCCACCACAAGGGCTTAAAAAGGATGGAGGTCACGAGCGCGTGTCATGCAAGTCACTGAAGTTGTTTTATCAGAGACCTTCAATCTAAACTTGCTGCCTTGGCTTAATACAGCTGCTGATCTACCAGGGAATGTGCTGCTACTGAGCTGAACCCACCAAAATGGCAGTCTGGCTTTCCATGCCTACCCAACTCGCCCTCCTAATACCCCTTGTACCACTTCAGGAGGAGAGAGTGCCCCTGCAACTTTTTCCAAACCTAGGCAGACAGAAGTAAAATATCTACAGCTTGGTTCGTCAGAAACACACCCGGCTTTTATGTGATGTTGTATTATTAATGATATATGCTTTAAAAAAAGGAAAAAGTTCTCAAGAAGGAAAGGGGAAAGGAAGGAAGAAAGAAAAACATACACAAGTGGGGGAAGGGGGGAAAAAGGACAACAATCTGAGACTTTCAATGGGAATGTCCAAAAATAACACAAACAGGATCTCCCTGCCATCTGCTCCGATCCTCTCTGAATGGCTTTCAAAGCAAAAAGCCTTGCCAAAACCTGACAAACAAAGCACCGAGCATCAGTTTTAATGGAATACCAATACTGCATTCCCCCTTCCCCCCTTTTTGCTACATATACACACACCTTCCACACCCCTCCAGTTGCCAAATAAATGACACTATGCAAAAAAATTTGCTTCGGTTACGAAGCTGAATAAACAAGGAATAATTTTGCAAGTGCTCCCATATGTCTCTGCTTCTCTGCTTACAATGGACACTAATAAGATTTGCCATAACTAATTCATTCTTTCACACCATTACCCTATTCTCTACCTTAAAAAAAAAAAAAAAAAAAAAAAAATTCTGCCTATCCTATGTGCATTTTTCCTCAGCTTTCACACAGTTGAAATACAAGGGTTTCCACAGCAAAGCCCACTCATCACAGAGCAGACCCTTTCAACTTAGTTAAGGCCCTTCAGTGAGGTTTAAAGGTGACTTTTACTGAACCTAAAGGAACAGAAGAATGTTTGTCACTTTTTTGCTTTGATTTTCCATTCTCGTTTGTAAAAAAAAAAAGAGATGTCTAAAGGGAATGATGGGGACAGAGGAGGCATAGGAGAGCTGCAATCTCAGCACCAAAGTCAATGTGTTAGTACACATAAAGTAGAAAGTCTTGACTCCAAAGGCAATGTGCTAGCACATATAAAGCAGAAGTGAAATTCATTAGTTGTAAAAACCAGCAACTCTCCTATCTTTCACTTCAGCCCAGCTAAGCGAAGCAAACACAAAGCAAACACCCAGCAGCAACACCCAGGAATCGATGCAGCCCGTGCTCCGCTTTTAGTCCTTCACAACTAAATACAGTGCTGGGATGCAGAGATCTCGGTGAAGGGCAGAAACTTTGGCAGGGGGTGGTTTTTTTAACGATTCACATCTCTCCTGACAAACCTAAGAAACAAAACAAAAATTTTAAATCCACACTTCTTTGTTGTGCTCTGGTCCCTCAGCTATTGAGGTATTTTTATGTGCCAGAAGCATACCTTTAGCAGTGTTGATCAAGCTTTTTCTTTTTCTTTTGTTTTTTTTAAAAAAAAACCATCTGAGGCCTAAATTACTTGAACAAACAAAAGAGTTTTCCCTCCCTCTCTCCCCTGCTGCCAACCCCCCCAGTGCTGGATCTGCCCCTCCTCCTCCGGCACACAAATGGCCTCACACCAGACGGAACAGAACGGAGGGAGGGCTCCCAATTATGCTTCTTTATTAACGAGGGGCCACAGCGGGGAAGGGACTAGGCCGGGGTGGGGGACAGACAGCGGCTGCTGGCTCCTTCCCGCTACCCAAACTGGGGAGCAGAGATCGTGGGTCATCTGCCGGGAAGGAGCCTGCGTGAGAGAGCTTTGGGCCACCTGCCAGCCCACCCAATGCCATGGGATGCCATGGTGGGTGGGCATTGCTGGTCTGCCCCCCACCACCCCATCCAGGAACGGGTGGCAGGGAAAACCTACAGGGCCCCCGGTTGTTTCTTGCAACAGCCTGTGGATCAGGAGAGCTGGGTGGTGGGAGTCTGATGAATGCACCAAGCCGTGGGGGTGGAGGCAGGGATCCTTGCTGCAGTTGGAGCAGCAGAAGGTGGGATGCCCTGGGTGAGACACCTCTGGGTGCCTCAATTTTCTGTTTGCAAACTGGGGAGGACCTTAAGAAAGTGTTGAAAACCTATGCTCTTTGGTAGTATTCAGACATGATAGTTACAGGGCACTGCCTTCAATTTTCTGTAAGTAGGATTCGTCGTCTAAGTCCTTTCTCTCTATCTCTGTGGCGATTCATTTTCTTGTTCCACTAGGAAAGATAGGAGGGTATTTTTTGAGAAAAAGCCATGGTCAAAATCAAAACTCTTCCTTTCCCTCCCCTTTCAACCTCAGGCCACCCTTTGCATTCACTCTTCAACTTTGTAGCATCACACCTGATGATAACCTTCCTGAATCCCTCAGGCCTCCGATTTACCCATCAGACCCTCTCCAGCGCTGCCTGCGTGGCTGTCTCCATCTGGCAGAGCCCAAATCCTCCTTTCTCCTTACCTCACTGTTTAAATTCCTCTCCCACTGGGCTGCTGGCTATTCCTCAGGAACAAAGCACAGCCCCCATGAGCAAACATTTCTACCCATCTGTGTCCAGCAACCACAACAAAAACGGCTCTCTTTACTCCCAATGCCCTCCATAATTTTTCCGCAGACCTCACAACACACTTGACATCTTTTCCGACTCCTTCCCTACTCTCAAAAACTAGACTTGGTCTCTTTGTCAAGTCTTTGGGTTTGTTTATTTATTTACAGACCTTTATCCTACCTGTGCTACTTGTCAAGTCTGTTTGGGGTCAACCTCTATCTGTGTTTTCACTGTTTTCACACGAGTGGCAAGACTGTGGGTAAGCAGTGAAGATGCAGGCAAGCAAAGAAGACTATAAGGAGAGCATAAAGCATTTCGACTTTTTCTAACTAGGGATTAACACATGGGTTTTAAACAAGGGGACTCCCTTCCCAGCTGACAGCAGCAGCTGCAGCTTCTGACTTGCTCGCAGAGTGGCAGGGAATCAAATCAAAGAGAAAAGAAGAAAGAGGACAACCCTTCCTTGGGGAGTAGGAAACACAATACGAGCTATTCTAAAACCCCTGCAAATACTGGCTTGGTTTTAGGTCAGGCTCTCCTTTCCCCTTCTGTCCCGTGTCCCCCCCCCCCTCCTCTCACAACAAAGGGAAATCGGTATTTTTCAAAATTCTTCTGAAAGCCAACCCAGCAGATGGTTCTTTCCATGCCGGGGAGGGAACAAAAAGAAAAACCTGCCAGCATACACATCACCGAGATGTGACAAAGATGGGCATGGTGGCTGGCCTCTGACCCAGAGATTTCACATAGACCTATTAAACCATGTGGCCAAGATGGACTGAGTCAACTTACATCTCCAGCACACAGCTGCTGTACCCCACGGGCTCGTGCTAAGTTTTATTAGCTTAAGTCAGGCCAAATAGACTGAAAAAAGACAGGGTTTCTCTACATTTCCATCCCACCTTTTCAGCACCTTAGGACAATCTCCCACACCAACGTCTTAGCAGGTGGAAGTGAAGTTCAGCAGCCAAATTCACAAAAATGTAATTGTAAAAGGCTTATGTAGACACTAATTAGCAACTGTCCTACTTCACCAGTCTTACATACGCATCAGTAATATGAACTCCCACAGATGCAGAAAGTCAAGGGTAAGTCCCTGTCAGACCTTTCATCGCACCCAACTGCTTCAGGTTGAGGATCTGGCTGTCCCTAACAAGCTGCCCTCCCTTTTCTTTAAAAAAATCCTCTTCTCTCTAGATGACATCGACAGCCAAATTCCCACTCTTTTCAAAGGTGCCCCAAGCAGACTCAAGGGCTCCACATCCCAAAAGCTCCCAAGCTGCCTCCAAGGATGAAGCATGACTTGGTTACGTGCCACGTCTGCCAACCAAAGCACAGGGAGCAGCAAAGGATGTGCCGCCCTCCCGCAGAGCTGCCCCGTGCTTCACAAATTCCCATGAAACACGTTGGCAGTTGCTGTCCCCGAGTGACTAATAGCAGCTCCTGTCCACGCCCAGAGTCAATGACCTAAGGACAGATCGATCCCTCCCCATCACGCTCTTCCCAGCTCCTCTTGCAATCGCTGTGCTGTAAGCCACAGAAGGAAACAGGCTTTCCCCCCCACCTCTCCTTCAAATCAGGAATATAATTACAAGTAATGCAATGGAATTAAGACAAGAGAGAGAAAAGGCTGGAGGGAATTCGTCCTAATGATTACATAAATTATTGAAGAAAAGTATCCCATGGAAAGCGAGAGGCTGTCTTTGGGAAGACTACTCAGCTGAGTGCTGGTGAATGCAATGTCAGAAAACAGGCAAGACTAATTAATTATCCTCATCTAACCTGCACATACATGGGGTGTAAGAAGTAAGCCATGTCGTCAATCCAGTACCATTGGTTCCCAGTGGAAGATGCAATAAAACAAGTGCCTTCAAGCTCCCCACTAATACAAATTAAGTAGGATACTGGTGTAGGGACTTGTCCCTGCAGCTGCAGTTACTTTGGTGGGAGGCAGAAATGAGGGCTCATCAAGCCCCTGTCAGTGCTGCTGCTCCCCAGTGGAAAAATATCTGCCTCGGGTCTATTTTTCTTAGTCTTTAAGGATGAGCTTTCATCAATTTAACCACCTGGGAATACAGCAGGTAAAATTCAGGTGAAGCTACCCAGGCCAGCACAATATTTTAGCATATGCTGGGGCATGGGGGAGACTACTGAAAAAAACCAGTCCCTTTATAAATTACAGTGTAAACTCTACCTCAAAGGTATGAGGAAACTATTTCCTAGGTATCCTCCTGGGAAACGCTTGCCAAGCACATTTACAGAAGTGCCTTTTCACAGAAGCACCAGGTGGGGAACCAGCGATATTGGCCCACGTGAAGCAAGGGTGTAATCAGTGGCGACACATCCAAGCGTCCACTGCTCAGCCCTCTCCTCACCAGACAGAGCCATCAGAGTGGGGCTGTGGCCTCTGGCTCATTTGCTTGTGCCACCGCATTCCTCCCAAGAGCGTTGGGCAAGGCAAAATTACCCGCAAATCCCCTCAGGGCTGATTCTCATCTTTCAGCCGTGCGGATGGAGAACGGCTCACACGAAGCTGGGAAGTGCTGAAATTCCTCAATGAACCACCCAGGTTTATAGTGGTAGAGTTGTTGTAACACCGATGTCAATAAAAGATACCATCTCTCTACAAACCTTGCCACCCAGGTGAGACAGAGAGCCATGAGAAACTGATGAGAAGATAATGAGTCCTCCTGTAAATATTCTTCATTTGACTCTTACCACATTTTCGGGTTTACAGACCAGAAGGGACTAGTAAGGGCATCTCAATCTACTGATTGCACACTGGCCCCAAAACTCCACCCCCCTCATTTCTGCATCAAGGCCTAACTCTTCTTTGAGATAAATTTTATTTTTAAGCTAGCAGTGAAGATGCAGAGAGTTAATAACTGTGAAACAAATTCACCAGTTTCAAGGACAAGTAGAAGAGGACTGGCTTCCAGAAGGGCTGTGCACCCAACGCTTGACGAACAGGCCACCACCTGGGAGACTCAGTTGTGTCATGGTTAAGCAACCATAGCTCAATTGAAAAGGTCCGAGTGTTACCCTGGCCTGTGACAGGTTCCTTGATTGAGTCACTTAATCTCATTACTCTATTTCACATACTGTACTAAGAGACAAGATGTTTTCATTTTTCCTCCTTTTATTTCTACAGAGCTTGTGAACTTCTTTCAGGAGGACAGGCTCTCCTGATGCCTTCATACAGGACCTGCCAACAGTAGACATCATCGCTGTACAATAGGAACATGAGGCATCATCTTAAAACAAGCCTGGTGGAGACACACTTAATTCTGCAAACACAGCTACAGTTGACTGTCAGTCTTGAATGACCATGTCCTCATCTTAAGCAATCCTATCTTCCACAGTGGCCACAGTTCAAGCCACATCTCAAATACGCAACCTCATTTCTGTAGTAAGACACCTCAGCCCTTCCACTGTCCCTTTCACTGCTAGCCCACAGCTCCATGAAGAAAAAGAAGATAATAACAAGATGTTTTGCTTGATACCACCCTGGAGAAGTAGTTTTTTCCAGGCTGACCATCCTACTTGGAACCAGTGTCCTGCTAGTGGTACACGCACCATAGCTTAAGAATCGCTCTCCTGATAGCAACCACCCGCAGCTCAGAGTCCAAATATAATCACGATGTAGAAATAGCACTTCATGTCCTGAAATGAAGAGGCCAACAGCCACTGGTCTAATTCACGTTAGAGGTCATGGCAAGAAATGGAAAATAATGCTCTTACAAAAACACAGCTAACTGGACTTGTCCTCAAGGGTCACGTATCAAATGGAATCATTTTAAGGTTCAAGAGTTGGAAAAGTCTCAGCGTTAAAAAACAAAACAATGCATGTTTACTTTGGATATTTTTAGGCTGGTTTCCTAAGGAAACAAGGCTAATGTGATCACACTGTGTTTGCATTTGTGCGTATGCGAATGCACACACAAACTCCTTGCCTGCCCACATGATCCTCTCCTCAATATTTTTTTGAATATTTTGACCAATTTTGATAAAATCTGATGTGAGAACAGAAGTCTTTGAGATACGGTATTCAAAAAAGTTTTGTTCAAATTGTTTGCTGGCCAGAAGAAAGGGACCCTTGAGGGGCTCCCAAAGAGGGCTTGGCCAGCAAGTTCACTCATCATTAGACACCAGAGAAGCCAAATAACAGGAAAGTGGTCAGAAACCAACTTTCACAAGTTTCAGTGCTCTTAGAAAAAGAAAAAAAAGAGGCAAGCTGAGAGCACCAGGTGAAGCTCCTCTTTCCATTCAAATGAACTCAAGATGAGTCCATCACACAGTCCCATTGACTATGCAGGTGAATGTGGGCAGCCAGAAACCCATCTGGGAATAAAGCATGTGAAGAATTAGACCTGACCTGAGGGGGCTAGCTGGGTGTACGTGCATGTGTGTGTGAAAAAGGTATTGAAGATGAAAAAGCTGGAGGTAAATCAGAAGGTATCTGTGGTCAGGCACGCCTGGAAGGAGAAGAGAGGGAGCGCAGCATGCAAAAGTTGATGCTAGAGGAATGTGAGCCTTTGCATGAAAGACTGACACCCCTGTGCATCCCAAAACCTCTGCAAACGAAGACAGCCAGTACAGAGGTTTGCAGCTCTGCGTGCACATGCCAGCACGTCATGTCTCCAGCACACCTCTGTTAGCCTGGAGGCCACGGTGCTTTTGAAACACAACCAGCATGCACTGACTTAGCCAACCCTTCATGATGCTGCTGGGAGCAGCACCCATCCCCTCCTGCTGTTCAGTGGTGGGGACTGCGGGACCTCCAGCTGGACCTCCAGCTTCCCTGCACTGCTCCCAGTTGCTTCCCCAGTTGCTTCCCTGCACTGTCTCTTCGACCCCATAACCGGTACTGGGGATATTTTGTCATGGTTGGAAAAGAAAACAGCACAAGCAAACAAGGAAATGTCACAGAAGGCCATCGAAACTTGGCCGTGGGAGTGACTGCTGCAAAACAAAACTTGTCCTCGACACGGATGGCCTCCACAAGTCCTGGTCATATGGCAGCTAATCAAATACAATGAGTCTTCCTCATTTGACACTGCATTAAGCAGTAAAAACCTGCTTAGATTTCCCTAGCCCATCCCTTCACTGCCAGATGTTTGCTTCTTTAAGAAATACTTGACTACATGCAAAAGATAAAAAAAAAATTAAAAAAATCATCATTCTTTGGGAGCAGACAGACAGTGAGGGATGGGCATCAGCTGGCTCAGGCAGAGCACCGAGCTGGAAAAGAAACTCTGCCTTATTCCTGTCACAAGGTATCCGTGACACAATGCAAGGTGGACACTGGTCCAGCAGGCTTTGGAGAAGGAGAAGGAAGGATAAGAGCCGAGATCCAGCCCTCCCTGCTCTTCAGAGGGAGGACTGAACCACCTTCAGGAGGGACCAGCCTCCTCTAGGTGACTACGTGGGAGCCCAAAAGGACTCAGCTCCCAGTCTGGGCACCTCAGGTGCCTTCAAGGACCAAGATGGACCTAGGCCCGAGTGGTTCTCAGCTCATAGCAAAACTGGTTTCTTAAACTCTGAAGTTTTTACAAAGAAATTCATTCCTGTTCTCTTTTTGGGGGGAGCCCGAGGTAATTTTGGTAGGAGCGCACCAAACTGCAGCTGTTTCATTTGTACCTTCAACAATGCGGTAGAAAGGAAAGCTAGCCAAAAAGAAACCTGGGATGAATATCAAAGAGCCGAGTTTGTGTAGCTTTGCACCCATATGTTTGTGTAGAAAGACTGTAAAAACGCCAGGAGCCTTGTGCTTGTTAGAGCAGCTCTGAATTGGTCTCTCAGCTGCTCAAAAGCCAGTTTCACCTTAAACGTAACTAGAAGACCTCCCCACTGTGCTGGCACTTCTGGGACTCTACCACTATTCCATTACCTGGGCAGAGGCCGAGGTCTACACTGCTGGCGTGAGCCTCAAGTACCTGCCACCAGCATCATTTAGAGCAGCCTCAAGACTTTGCTAAGCAAGACCTGGGACCAAACCAGCCAAGAAACAGGTCTAGGCTGAAGGGGCTGTGGAGGCTCCATCTTTTGGAAAAAAAAAAAGAAAAAGCAGCTGTAAATCAAAGCCTGCCACTTCAAGCAGGTACCACCACAAATTTGCAAGTGCCTTCGCCTCCTTGTTAAGCCACAAGCAGCATGGGGAGCAAGCACTTACATCAAATCCCCAAGCCACGTTTGGGATCGCAACAGGAAGAGCTGACTCAGAGGACATCTCACATGGGGATGCCCTTAGCAAAAAGGAATAAGCATGCACTATGAGCAATTGGATGATCATGCACACAAATCACCGGGGAGAGGAGTCCGGCACAGGGGTAATCCGACAAGAGCTGCGGATGCACATGAAAACCTGGAGGGAAAGTGCAATGTGCAGTCAGCGATGCAAAGAAGGGGGAAGGAGAGGGGGGGAAGCGTTCATGATCTTCTGGAAGAAGGAGGGGTGCAAAGGGGAAAGCATGTGAATGAGAGAGTCCTCAAGGAAAGGCGAACCACAGGAGAAAGTTGCGTGTGTGGGGCAGAGGAAAGGAAGACAATGAATTGAATTTCAAGGCAAAAAAAGTGCTAGAACTGCTTCCTGCAGAGAAATGGCAAATACCTATAGGAACTCAAAGGGAAAAAAAATGTTGCAAGAAAATCCAAGGATAGAGTTTCCTCTGACTGCACACAAGGAAGCTTTACTTCCAATTGACTTGCTGCCACTTATCTCTCAGCAATAAAATGCATTCACCCATCCCAAGCTCTCAAAAAATCCCAGTGCAATAATAATCACCAAAAAATGAGTTTACATTCCCCAAAGCATATGCATATGATGGAAGCTCCAAAGAAACTTTGTCAGGCTACACTTAGAGAAAGAAGGGGGTGGAAAATGAAGTGTCTGCAGACACAAGAAAACAGAGAGAGCAGCAAATGCGGGGGGGGGGGCGGGGAGAAGAGGAAATAAAACAAAACCAGGGAAATACAGCTCATCTGGGGCTTGTTAAATGCTACATGACAGGCAGGGAATGCTGATGGATTGCTTCATTGCATATGGTGCCACGCTTTCAGTGCCCTTCCAGACTGACAGCATGTTTCCTTATCTGAAGGAAAAGGCACCTTTAGTGATGCTGAGGACACTGGACTCGAGCAACCTTGCTGCAGGTGGGAGAGCAGCGGCTGCAGGGCTTGCCAACATGCCAGAAGGACATCCTTTAGGCTCCTGGCTTTTTTCTTCCCTCCCTCTCCAATCAGACTAAATGAAATGGAGCCATTTGCGGGTTTAGAAGTGGCAAGGGTTCAGCCCACTCCATCCCCAGGCACCGAAGGGTTGAAATAAGAGCAAACGCTTACAGAACGTTTGTGTGCTTTCCAATTGCCGCACAAGCAGCCGCACGGACATCCCAAGCTACCATTCACCTTCCGAGCAGCCCCGGGAAAGGGGTTAGGAAACTACCTTCACTCTTATTTTCAAGAAGGGGAAGCCGATGTGAAACTTGGCGTGGTCACAACTTAAAAGAAACCCCAAAAGTTGTTGGGTTGCAGCCAAGCATTCAAGGCAGCAGAGCACAGGTTCCCAAAGCTGATGCTCTCTCACCCCCTGCCTCCCTCCCCGCTCCAGGGCATCAGCAACCGCACCCAGCAAGATCCTCTCCTGGATTCCCTCCCCTCCCATTCATGATCGCATAACATCCCCGGGGCGATTGCTCACACGGAAAAGCAACATGAGGAAAGTATTTAATGTATGTTTACGTCTTTTAATATAGGGTAGCAGCTGGAATCAAAGGCAAAAAAACCCCAGGCCTCGGCACATGAGCAGCGTGGCTCTCCACAGAGCCCACTTCTAATCACCGCCGCTCCCTGGACCACAGCTTTAGAAATCAGGCACTAGCCCCTATTGCCTAATTAGCAGAGCAGTGGAAAGCTTAGGAACAGGCATATCTTCTTCCTCCCTAAGTGGCCACTGAATAAATGCTATATCCCCAGTTCACAGCCCCTTTTTACATTGCTGGCATTACCAGTCCTTTGTGTACCCACATGCTGTTACTTAAATTGCTTCCATGTTTTCATTACTTGCCCTCTGTGCTGTGTGTATTGAAACTCCTGCAAGAATGCTGAAGTGGTATTTCAAAGCACTGGGGACTACTGGAGATGTGTCTGAAATTATTATGCAACAAACTTAAGTGATTTTTCAAGTCCTGATAGAGTTTGCTCCTCCTCAGGGGGAAAGATAAACTCAGGTGCTACTCCATGAGGTGCAGGACAACCGCTCCCACCCACCAGACACACGAGCACGGCACTTGCAGCTCAGCTCTCCATCCTTATATACACGTCTCTGGGGCCTGTATATATGCCCTGCATCCATACACCAGGTGGTAAACCTAAATATGATGCTGCTCCCATGCACAAGGGAAATGTGTACCTTGGGCCAAACTCTCCTGGCAAAAATCCAAGGAGGACAATGGAGTGATGCCAGCTGAAGATCTGCCCCACTGGTTTAAACACATTGTTCCCTCCTGCTGCTGCCGGTAGCTGCTTTCCTGGAGCTTGCACTGATTAGAGCAACAGGCAACCAAACAGCCTAACTCTGAAATATCAAAACCGCCAGAATCATTTAAATGTGACAAACACTTTTTTTTTTTTTTAACCACTACCACAGCTCTCAGTGGTCTGCAAGTACATGCACAGAAGGTACCTGCATCCTCCTCTCTCCCAGGGAAACCCACAGGTGGACCAGACAGCTTCGGCTCCATTTCAGTTTCAACTTGCTGTTTCCTCCTAATTATATCCCTCCCCCCTCCCAAATCTCTGTAACTGCCCTGAGACGCGTGCATTGGCCACGAAAGAGGTCACGCTGCCAGCACTGGAACCCTTCTCCCACTGATTTCCAACCTCCTCCTCCTCTAGTGCCTTTCATCACCTCTTGATACGAGATATTCACAGCCAAAGCCTGATCCTGCAACCCATGAGCTAAAAGGCAGTTGTGTGTGAAATCCCTTCGGCTGCAGAGATACAGGTTATTTACCATCCTGGTGATGCAGGCTGCAGGTCTGCAGGCATCAAACCCCTTGAGATCACAGCACTGGGGTCTTCCAGATCCCTGCTGGGGACTTCTCCGCCACGGCCCCAGCTCAGCAGCTGCCGCGCGGCAGCCGTTGGGTGTTATGCTAATAGATGCGCCGGTGCGGCAGCCTTCTCCCCATCTGCTCAGAGCATCCACCTGCTGGGTTTTTTTTTTTGTTTTGTTTTAATGGCCAGATTAGGGCCAGTGCTGTCCCAAAGCGCTTCCAGCCTGCCCATGGGGTATGAACACAGCACCGGCCAGCTCGAACCTCACAGCACAAGCACAGGCTGGATGCAGCCACGTTTGGGCCATGATCCACCTCCTTCAAACTTTCTGCAATTAAAATCTCACCCTGAGCGTAACCACACTACAAGGTGCCTTTTTGTTGTTGTTGGGGTTGGGTTTTTTGCACATGGTTTCCTTATAGTTAGCTTTATTTATTCAACCTTTTTGGATGGCCACATGAAGGAAGGAACATGCCTTCCATACCCATCTGACTGGGTGATAAATAGAAATGAAAGCTCCAATTTCTAAGCAGTCATATTCTCCACGGTCCATGCATAGTAGGCAGCAGTTTGCAAGTCTTTTTTTCTCCCTGCACGGCCATGGAGGGATTGCTTGTGACACCTTTGCTGTCACTGAGCACGGTCGCACACAACCGCTAGTTCCCCTGAGACCTCTGCAAGTATTCAGGGAGGAAAGGGAAGTGGAAATAAGACATTGCTCAGTGCAAAGAAGGTAGCCCATCCTTCTCAATAGGTGGGACAATCTCTTCTCAGTGTATTATAGGGCCAAACCTCTGCTGTGCTAAAAAGAGCTATTTTTTTCATGCACATGGAGTATGCCATTTAGCAGGTTTCTAAGAAAAAAATCCCCTTGATTTTGGGGGGGGGGTTTCAAGTTCAGCTTGTAAGAGAAGTACTCTCAGAGTGAGCAATGTTAATCTCCCTGGGCTCTGCCTTGAGTCAATGGGAAATGTTGATGCTTCAAAAAGTGATTTAGAGTTATCAGAATTTTGGTCTAAGTCTGCCGAGCAGACTGTCTCCAGGGAGAGCAGTTGGCAATTAGCCTCCTCAAGACTTCAAGTAGCCTTTGAGCATCCATCAAGTGTATAAGGTACGGGTGAAGAAGGGACCTTCTGCACAGCAAGGGATCCAAGCCCCGAGCCCTAATCAGTGGATGCCTACATCCAAGAAGAATTTGTCCAGCTTTTGGAGATACTCATGCATGAGTCTTTCATCAAATTTGGGTTCCTGTCTGAACTCATGATACCCACGTGTTACTAAGGAGCCAGAGGTGAAGTATTTGTACTGTGATAAAGCCGCAACCCGACCAAAGCTCCTTTGTCTAACACATAGGACAAAAAACACCACTACACCCAAAATAACATGAGTAGTCACCAGGTGTCCCTCCCCCCACCAGCGCTGCTTAAAACACTTGAACTAAATTTGTTGAAAGACTAAGCGTAGGGGACAGTATTGAAAAATCAAGCCAAGAGCAAAACAAAAGGATGCTCCTGAAGACAGCTCATACAAAGAAAGGATTTTCTTTCTTTTCCCTCCCTCTTCCTCTCCTTGACTAAATGAAAAAATAAAAATAAAAAGATCAATTTTTACCAAAACTTAAAGTACCAAAAATTTCTCTCCAGAAGGATATTTCAAGAAAATGATATGCATCTGGAAGAAAATGAGACTTATAATGGAAGTATTTTCTGAAGCATAACTATAGTGTTGCTAGCACAATGCTGTAATCAAGAATAATGGAGCCCTTCACCCGATATACAGGAATGGATTCAATTGTTCACCATGCACATACCTGTATTTTAAAAATGTAGTTGAAAGCTTTAACTGCCAGAAGGCTCAAGCATTAGCGCTCAGACACAAAGCAGTTTAGAAGTGGGCTCCTTCATTTATCACTCATGTAATGATTAATCTTAAATCTCAATTACGCACAAAAATAGAAGAAACCCAGCTAAACTTTTGATCCCTTACGAGTTGATTCATCTGAAGGATAGTTCAAGATCATCCCCGCAGCATACGCGGCAGTGCTGGATGATATCCACTCCGTATTAACTCCTCCGCGGCCAAGTGAGGCTTTGCAAACCTTGCAAAGGTTATGCCTTGGACACAAACTGTTTGAGCAGGTTAAATCCTACCCTCTCCCTCTGCTTTCAGGAGAAAGGGGAAATATGGGAAAGAACAGGACTTACCTTCTTTTTGGAGTGTGATCTGTCTTCCTCTTTAGCTGCTTTGCTATTTTTCCCAGCTCTGGAAAGCTTCTGCTCCCCAGACTGCTTGATGGTGATTTTGATCTCGGGAGGGCAAATATAGTTCTCCAAGTTCTTTGGGGGCTTCTTAGCTCTCTTGGTGGTCTGGATCTTTAGTTTTAAACTCCCCTCCGTGAAGTTAGCCTCCTTGATGGAAAATTCCTGCTCTTCCAGGCCGTCTCCCGCCACCCATTTCTCACTGTCCGCATTGGAAGTGGAATCCACGTCTCTCCCAGAACCCAGCTCATCCTCTTCCTCAGGCTCCAGCCTCTCGCCGCTCACCGGGATCCCTTTCCCCGAGCCCGCCGCAGGCAGCATCGTCTCCCCCGCACAGCCGGAGGCAGGCGGAGGCTTCGCAGAGGTGACAGCGGCTGGCAGAAAGTCTGCCTCACCTCCCCTTTGCCGGGAGCTGCCCAAAGTCTCCCTGGGCTCCATAGCAATACCGCAACACCCTGGAGTTTTATCAGAGGGAAGGGGAGCGCAGGAGGGGATGAGGAGAGCAAGGGCAGGTACGATCCCAGGGAACGAATGGTAACTGTCTGCCGAATTCAACGTCCCGATCGCCCAGAGGCTGCAGGGAGCTCAGAAGAGACCAAATCTGCCACTGTCAAAAGAAAGGAGAAGAAAAAAAGGAAGTTAGCATGTGCACATGTACCAAACACAAGTGTGGAGATGACTGAAACAGGGCATGCTTGGGCTTCCCCTGCAGCATCTCAAGCACCTTCCTTGAAGCAAAACGGGAACCAAGGCTGACTGCCATTTCTGAGGCCTGGATCTCGTATCACAAACCAAGGAATGTTAGCCATGTGTACCGCTAAAAGGATGAAAATGGTATATTAAAAAAAAAAAAAACAACAAAAAAACAGAAATGGTGTATAATTGCAAATGCCTGCAACTCTGGACTTGGGAAATAAATGAGGGGGCAACCAGCTCTCCACACCCATGAACCTCCTTGTTACTTCAAAGTGCTCACTGTCACATTGTCTTTTAGAGGGGAAAAAAACAAAGGTAGACACTTGCTTGCCTCAGGTTAAAAAATAACCCAGTGATCAGAGCGCAGAAAACACATTGTTGCCCTATGAATCAAGCAGAAGAGTTTCAAACTCCCTATTTCCCCACTTCCCAGGCGAGAGAGATGTCCTTGGCTGCCAGGTATTCTAGGGGGGACCATACTTTGGATGAATTATTCATTACACACTGGGCCAGACACACTTTGTCTGCAGCCCAAGATGCTCCCTAGGATGGTGGGAGTGCAGGAGGATCCACCTGGGTCTCCTGCAGGGTGTATCAGGGACCCGAGTATTGAAGGCAATGGAGGAAAGCTAAACTCAATGTTCTCCAGAGCTCCTCAGGCCCTTGGGTTTTTGCTCTGTGGCAAAGGCTTAGGCTGACAGAAGCAAGGGCTGTGCTCTCATCCTTTCAAATGTGAGCTTTCTTTAAAACATTGCAGGTTGAACCCTGTTTTGGGTTTGTGTGGTGGAGTTTTGCTAGTGGGGAGGGGACCGCAGGGCCGGCTCCTGTGAGAAGCTGCCAGAAGCTTCCCCGGCTCCAAGTCGGACCCGCCACTGGCCCAGGCCGAGCCCGTCAGTGATGGTGGTCGTGCCTCTGGGGGAACGGATTTAAGAGGGGGAACCTGCAGTGAGTAGGGGATTGGGATGTGAGAGGGACCCCTCTGCGGATCCCGAGGTCAGTGAGGAAGGAGGGGAGGAGGAGCGGGGGAGCAGGGGGATGGATGACCCCCAAGATGGCCGCCGCTCCCTGGGAGAGCCCGCGCTGGAGCAGGCCGTGACTGGAGGACTGCGGCCTGCGGGAAGGCCCCACGCCAGGGAAGCTCATGGAGGACTGTCTCCCATGGGAGGGACCCCACGGTGGAGCAGGGGCCGAGTGAGGAGTCCTCCCCCCGAGGAGACGAGGAAGGAGCGGCAGAGACAAGGGGTGAGGAACCGACCCCAACCCCCATTCCTCGTCCCCCTGCGCCGCTGGGGGAGGAGGGAGAGAGAACCGGGAGTCGGGCTGAGCCGGGAAGGAGGGAGAGGTGGGGGGAAGATGATTTAAGATTTACTTTTACTCCTTATTAGCTTTGTTTCTATTTGATTGGTAGTAAATTGATTTGGGTTTTTTTTTGCCCAAGTTGAGCCTGTCCTTTGCCCGTGACCATAAGTGGTGAGTGATCCCTCCCTGTCCTTGTCTGACCCACGAGCTTTTTGTTGTATTTTCTCCTCATCCCACCAGGGCCAGGGCATTGGAGCGAGCAAGCAGCTTCATTTTGCTTTGTTATTGGCTGGGCTTAAACCATGACAAACCCTTTGAGGTGGAAGCATTTGTATTTAGGAACTTACAAAGTCTCGGCCAAAGTTAATGGGAAAAGCTGATAATGTTTGACTGAGGCAAAAGATGTATCACCCAATGAGATAGGAAGGCTAAGCCAAATACCAAACATTTGGTTAAAAAAAAAAAAAATACACATAGGGTGTTTTTAAAGCCATTGAGGTGCTTGCGTACACCCTCCCTAAAATCCCCCATATAGCCACCACCAATCATGGCAAGCCAGTTCAGGCTACAAAATTAGCAGAAGAGTATCTCAGAGAGAAACAAAGGTATTTTCTGCCACTTTAGCAGAAACAGCTCCCTGGAGGGTCAGAGGAGTATCACTTCTGGCATATAGAAAAGGAAACAAGAAGGCACTGCCAGGAGTAGGTGCTGGGGGTGCAGACCTACCCTTTCAGCAGTAGCTCCCTGCTAGATTAGCCTTGCTACACTGCCAAACCGCACCCCTCGACCAACTGCAAGCAAGATCTGAGCACAGTCAGGGATTTCCCAGGTCATTGTTAGTAGCAATAAACCGTAATGGAGAAATAAAAATGATCTTGTTACATATCACCAAATCATAACAGCATTATCAGCGTAGACTACTCTACTTAAGCACAGCTCATCGAGAAAAATCACGTGTCTTTGTACCCCTGGCTTCTTTCTGCTTTTTAATAATACCTTGCACGAGCTTAAAATTCAAAAAGAAGTAATAACAAGCACCTTTTATTAGTTATATATATCCACATTTCCACTGGAGTATGGCCATGGGTCACTTGTCTGACCCTGGCACATATGGCTACTAATGGAAAGTCCTAAGCATCCCAGAGTTCCATGAAATCATTGGGTGACCCAGGTCCCAGCAGACACAAATTCAAATAAAGTTCCCATAAATAGCACAAGCTGACAGCCCAAGCACAGAAAAAAAAAAAAGAAAAAAAAAGGAAGAACTATTATGGAGCCTGAACTGCCATCTGGCCTTAGAGGTGGTTTCTGTAGCTCGTAGTAGATAAAAGTACACCATAAAAACACTTATGCTTATGTTGCACATCTTCTGGCAATAGGGAGGAGACTCATTTCCCAGAGCTGCTGCCACTCGTCTCATTTAAGGTGATCCTGAAGAACTAACAGACCCAAGGACTCCTGTACACCTGCCTTGACTCACCCTGCGGTCAGCAAGTCGCTCCATTTCACCACCTGTTAAACAAGGATCATGCTTACCTCATTCAAAGCCATTTTTAGGGTGGGTTAGTTAATGCCCTTACATAGTTTTGAACCTAAGTGTTTACCATGTGGTAGTCGCTAATTACTAACGCAATTAGTACATTAAAGCCACCTAGTTGCAAGGAGCTGCTCCACCTAATTGACCAACCTTGTACCTCACCTCTCTTTTGTGCCTATGGAGGTGATGGGAGTCAGGGTTACCTTCTTCTTCCAACTGGTCCAATCAAAAAAAAAAAAAAAAAAAAAAAGCCATCCTATTTATCTGCCATTTCGCATTGTTAATCTCCTTGGAGAGGGACGCAATGTACACACACTCCTGGGCTGCAACACAAACACAAGGTGGTAAAAGCTCGGCGGTGCAGCATTCCAGGGAGTTACTGCTCTGGTATGCACGCATGTACAATGGGCACTCTGTGCTGGCCTCCGCCCACAGGCTTTTAACCTCTCTCACTGCTGGTAAAAAAAGAGAAAGCTTCTGGCAGACAGCATCTAGCTCAGCAGGCAGGGCAGCAGGATAAGTCTGCAGCCACTAAGGGTATGGGGAAGGGACCACAGACGAACCAACCCGCTTGGGACCCTACATGGAGTGGGAGCTGAAATAAAATTCATGGCTCCGAGCTGGGAAGGGTCTTTCAGGTTTTGAGTCATTGGGTAATGTTTTATGGAGGGTGAATAAAAAGCCAGGTTTCTGCTCCAAAGTCTGGTTGTGGGTCTTGGACCTAAGCTCTGGGTCACGATGTCCAAACACTCATCCCTGCTTGGCCGTGTGCCTCCACGTCAGTAGAAACAAGCAACAGATGAATAAAGTCATTGCATTACACCAGTGTCAGGTGAGTTCATGCCAAATCCACCTTAAAATCCCACTTAAAAATATATTGGCCTCCTGTTCTGCTGCGAGCCTGCAGATGATGATATCACCAGACCCGCAGGTAGCAACAAATAACCCTGTGCTCAAACACCATGCAGAATTAACTGGGTCATTGTTTTAGGTATCTCCTTACTCTCCTCCAGGGTTAATAGTTAAATGACTTGGGTGCAGGGACATTATACTCGTCTTTCTTGTTTGGGCAGGCTACCTGTGCTTTGACTAATGAGGAAACCTCACTTCAGGCTTCTGAATGTGTAACCTCTTTTGGAAACGTCCCCATCTCCCCTCTCCAGACTGCCTGCAAGCAGAAGCGCCGAAGGGACCGCAATGAATACTTTTCCTCCAGCAGCTCTTCTGCCTTAGCTGACAATATGCAAATCTGGAAATCTAGGGAGGAAGAGGAT
Source organism: Astur gentilis (assembly GCF_929443795.1). Classification (NCBI taxonomy): domain Eukaryota; kingdom Metazoa; phylum Chordata; class Aves; order Accipitriformes; family Accipitridae; genus Astur; species Astur gentilis. Next base: position 84,123,592 of record NC_064919.1, on the reverse strand, counting down.
TTTCCAGGAGACCCTAGCACTATTTTAAACACCCGAGAGATGGAGGCTGTCTAGACTTTTAAGTGCTCACCCAAACTGCCCTTCCAGGCCTCCAAGGCTCACCGCCATCAAGTCCCGTTCAATAAGCAACTTACAGAGGCATTTTACCATCCGAATTAAGCTCCCGGAGGAAAGTGTTACCGCTAGCAGGCTTCCTGCAGTCAAGTTAAATTTGAGAAGGATAATTCACAGGTGAATGACAACAAATTTCACAGAAGTTGGCATTAGCTCTTAATTAGGGAGAGATTCACGTTTCCTCTGATAAGTACTGAGAAATAATCAAATGTCTGTGCTCAGCTTTGCTATGGCTGCTCACATGTTTCTTATCAGCTCCTCTGGGCACCTCAGACTCACTTCTGGAGGCAAAGGCCTCCCTTTGGGTCATACTAGATGCCTCCTATTAAGGGTTCTGAATACGCTCCCTTCTCCTGCCTCAGGCAACTACTCATGCTTGCAAGTATTCAGATGCCAGGGCTATAAAGTCATTAAACTGAAAATTTGCTGAGGACAAAAACAGGTGAAAGCCCACAGCAGGGGCGGGGGGAAATCCACCTATTTGGGATTCTCTATGAAGTGAAAGTGGGTATAACGCTTGGCACGGCTATTGCCCTATGCACAGGAGCAACCACATTAGTAACAAGCAAATGCTGATTAGCCAAATGCAAGCAAGCCGGGTTCAGCTGCCCAGCGTTTGTGCTGTTGCTCTGATTTGGTCAAGCACTGGGAGCACCAGCAGAGAGTTTGGAGCAAGATGCTGCCCAAATCCCATAGTACACTAATCCCAGTCATGACTAGCTACTGAGACTGCATTTACTTTATCCATAGAGTCCATAATGCCTTAAAATGCAAAAGAAAAAAAGTTCTATTGAACAGGTTCAAGTGAGGGGAAACTGAGGCACAAATCTGAGAATGTCATAGTGAATGTGAAGGGGAGGCCACGGCTTCTTGAGCCCCACGTCTATCATGTTGCCTTTGGATCTCACATTCTCTCATGTGACATGCAGTTAAATCTCTAATCTCTGCAAAATATCAGAAATCCTGGAAGCCTCTTTACGCTCCATCTTTTTAAAACCATTCACCACAAAGCACTGGAGACTATACAGAAATATTTAATGATGAGATATCACCTTTCACTCCAAAGACTCCCCAGTTGCTTCCTTGATTATATATGCCACTGCTGAAAGGCAGCTGCCTCTGGGGCAGAGGCCAATGGACAACCCACATTACACCCGAGGGAAAGTTTTGGTCAGAAACCTGCTTTTATGAGAAGTGTCAGTGAAACTTCAGAATCCATCATGGGACATAAAAACCCAACAGCCTGGCATGCAGCAAGCTGCACTGAACTCAGTTAACCCACATTAGGAATACAAAAAAAAAAAAAAAAAAGCCCCAACCTACTTCTTCAACCTAGGAATTTCAAGCGTGGTTGTGGTCGCGGTCTGTGCACTACCAGATCACCAGCAGCACAAGTTTGGTGCAGATCAGGAACAGGCATCTGACCACACTTCTATCGAACAGACCAGAGCACACAAGATGAGGGTTAAGTCTTTCTTTATGCCAACTTAAAGGCCGTTCCAGAGGATGGGTAAAACTTATGAGCCATAAAGCCACCATGGTGCAGACAAGTGACATAGTATGATGCAATACAAAGTCTGCTGGGATAAAATTAAGTCACTGCAAATTTTTTCAAACAAATTTGAACCAGGAGAATGAGTTTATAATGGATCAGTATCATGCACCAGTAGCGTGTTTAATCTGCCACTTAGAGCCTGGAGCTAGATTTATCGCATCTTTGGACCACAGCCTTACTTACTTCCTGTGGCCATGATACGCTGAAAGAACAACCCAGCTTTGGCAGGGAGCTGGAAAAATGACTGTGACAGCTATTTTCCGTCCACACTATAGATCCCATAGGAAACACCCTCTCCCTTTCGCCAGCCTTGCGTCAATCAGGACAGAAAAAAGGCAGGACTTCCCCTTCAAGCAAAACAAATGAATGTCATCTCTTAATAAAGAATCAGAGATGGCCTGGTGATGTCCAGATCCCAACCAGGCACAACCCTGAGCATCTTGCCCTAGGTGATCCTGCGCTGAGCTGCGTGGTGGACTGGACGATCTCCAGAGCCCTTCCAACCCCAGCCATTCTGTGCTTCTGTGATGTATTATTTGGCCTCTATCTCCGGTGCTGGGCAAACTGGTCTCTCTACTGCACGACAGTTTTAAACACCCTGCTAAAATTCCCATCTATTAGATATACCTGGGTATAGACACATATAAAATAGATGTGGGTATACAACAGATAGAGTATGAGATCCTCAGCTGGTAAGAATAATTGGGAGGGGAATGACCATATGTGAATACCTGTAATCCTCAGATTATCTATAAAAATAACTAACTAACTAAGGCATGTGATTCGTTCATAGGGTGAATTAGAAGAAAGGTGGTTCCCCTCTGCATGGTCCCCCTGTCTCCAACACTGCTTTTGTTCCAGTCCTTCCACCTCTGCCTCTGATTTTGTGTGGGTTATGTGAGGACTTTCTCTGAAGGGAAGGGATGCAAGCTCTCCCAGGTGTGGTCGATCCACATGAAAACAAAGAGCAAGGATTAATGGCAGTTACCAGAACAACAGCAGAAATGTAATCTCCACTTATTTCCATCAGATTGCCCTGAGTCCAAGTGCTTCCAGCCCTCTGCACCTCCGCCAGCATGACTGAGTAACGCTGACTGATGGCTCTGTCTCAGTGTGCCCAAGCCTGGCAAAGGAAGCCAGGAAAAGCCACACTGGAAGGGAAAAGCCAAGATAACCTGAAGATCTCTCACAGCCAGATGAGGCTGTGAGCATCCCCCCAAGATAAGGAGACAGAAATAAATGAGAGCCCAAGTATATCCATAATTATGGAGGCATGTAAGTGTGCACATTACACACATGTGTATCTGTCTTCTCAACATAGAGACATTAAGAGTAGATTATGGAATCATATTTGACTCCATAATTAGGTTTGAGACTCCATAATTAGATCAAATAGTCACCTTTCTATGTAAGTAACTAACTATCGTACAGCGCTGAAGGGAGGGCCAACTGAATGATTAAACAACTGACACGGCCATAAATCACAAGGCCCATAAAAGCAATACTGCCCAAGGTACAGCTGTGGCAACAGCCAGCGTAGCAAAGCACCCATCTGCGGTAGGAGGAGAGATGCCCGTCATGTTCCCAAGGACTTTTACAAGCTCCTGCCTGAGAACTGTGCCAAGGTTTTATAAATCTACTCGCTCACAACCTTAAGCTGTATCTGGGTGTTGGGGAAGGGAGTAGGGTCATCAGACCTGTAAACACCTCCTCGTGCTGATTTCTGGTCTCTAAAGGAGCAACCTCCTCCCACTTGTGCCCTCTGAGACAAACACTGCTGCAGGACTGCTCTGAAGCTGGGCTCGGTTCACTGGATTTACACCTCTGAATCAAGGAACAGTGTTTGATCCTAATGACATCAAGAGCTGGCATGTCATTTTTACCCATCACCCTTGTGAAGATTAGGCCTCCGGGACACTAGAAAGCAGACTGAGATGCCAACTGTGCTCCATCTCATTACAACACAAAAAGCCGAGCCGGGAGATTTGCTTACGTCAGGTCAACACCAGGTTGCTGAGCTCTGAGACCAACCATCGTCACTCTCGACGTGATGTATAATCAAAGGTGACTCCTGAGATGATCCAAGAGAATACCCCGAGCTCTCTGCTGAGTGCAGCAGTGTGTCCCACTACAAGGATAAAACTTAGTCCATTAACAACAGCCATAAAACTCTTCGGGGAAAAGTGTCAACGTGCACGAGAAAGGGACTTCAAATGCTTACTCCATTCTAGCCAGCTCTTGCCAAGCACACCATCCTGGAGGTGGTGGCAGCCACTCCAGGCTACAAATGGAAAGTTTTATGGGTATTTAGGGAAAGGTTTTTGGCACAGCGACCAGTTCACAGAAAGCAAAACCCTGCACAATTCCATCATCTGTGTTACCAAACTTTCCTAGATCGACTCTGCTCTTGGAGAGCTGCCATCAGACACAGTAGCCTCCTTCTAACACCGTCGTGGTAGGGCAATAATCTCTCCTTCTCCTTCTGATCAAACATTTCCCTCTGCACCCTGAAACATGTGGAAAATGATTTCTCTGTATAAATCATTAACGAGAGGTTTGTTTTTATTTACTGCTGCTGCCATGGGACTCCTCCTTCCTCCTTTACTCTTTTTTTGCCCTCCTCCATTATTTCATTTTTGTTTGCACAAGTGCCAAATACACCAGATTTCCCTCCCTTCAGGAAAAACAGAAATAAATAAAATACAACAACATATCTGATAGGGAATGCACCAGGTCTTGGCTCAGCATCCGCTCCTCAAAGCCGTAAGTGATGGCACAAGGAGGACCAAAAAGGCTTTGGTCCAGGATCTATCCTGTGCCCAGTTTAGAGGCTGTACAAACAACACATCCTATATTACTCAATTCTGCATGCTTCAAATGAGGCTAGGAACAAGAAAGGTTGGATTTTGTCCATGCAGGCTTGCACTGTGCGTTTCCATGCTGAGTAAGCAGTGGTGTCTTGCTTGGTGCTGTATAATGTACCAAGCATCCCCAGCACCAAGGGGTGACTGTGGGAAAATTGGGCATACAAAGGGCGTGCAAGAAGAAGAGCAATAATTTGGGGTGTTTAGAGGAAGGCATTGAGACTGCTTTGCCTTGCAGAACGTATCAGTCTTTTGACTTTGAGGGAGGTGAGAGTATCTGGGTCAGCAAAACAAGAATTACCTTTAAAGCCTCACGGATTGCAGAAGAAAAAACAGGAGGCAAAAGCAGCGCAGGGCACGAGCGGACGTGGCTGGGTGCGTACAGGGCAAAGAGCAGCCCACGGTGCCGGGACGGCGATGTCGAGAGGCATGAATGTTAGTCAGGAGCGTGCCGGTGGGAAGACCCGAGGCCAGGAATAAAGGCAAGATAACCAACAGCTGCTGTGGGCAAAGGAAAGGAGTAGCTTCGCCTCTAATGAGGCTGAAGAGGAAGCGGTTACAGAAGTGCTGGAAGAAGTTGAGTCAGACAGGAGATAAGAGCCTGCTGAGTACCTGCACACCCGAAAGGCCTCTCCAGCTGAACTACTTCATTGTGCTCTTTGTGCAGCATTGCACACATCAGACTCCCTCCCAGGCGGCAAATAGGCTTGGGAGCAGCAGATTCATCACTCAAATCCCTATTCAAGCAGGACCAGGACTTTGGGTTGTTATTCCCTTGCAACACCACTGACTTCAGGAAGATGCTAAAGGTTGGGATGGGGTCAGAATTTGGGGGAATCTAAGGTCAAGTGAGTCATGGGTGCCCCCTCTCTCCACTGATGACATATGGGTGTCTGGCTCTTAATCTGAGTCTTTCACTTAGGTCCCAGTCAAGCAAAGTTTGGTCTGTGGGCTCCGATGGGTCAAGAGACCCCTGAACTGAGGCATCCATACTGCTGCTCCCCAGCTGGAGATGGATGCAGGTTTGAACAGGGTCCCAGTTCCTACTTAGGGCCACACTGCAGCTTATTGTTATTTTAATTGATGCTCACACTATTTTTTTCAGAGGTTTTCCTTAAAGGCCCTGGGAGATCCTTTCACTGAGCTAAGCCTGAAGAAAATGTTCTGGCCTGAAAGCCAGAGCAGATGTGTCTTCAATTCTGATAAAAAGATGGAGGAACAGGACCTGTTTCTGTGACTACCTCCTATGACGCAGAACTGGGATCTAATGTAACCAGCACCTATAGCAAATGCCATTTATGACACTTATCCAGCAGGATTTGTAGGCACAGTGCCTCTCTCTTTAAGCCAACAGACTGAAAGATCTCCATCGACTTTAGGATGCCTACAATGACACTTTTGATTTGTCATGGCATCAGAAACCATGACCTCCATTTTTTGGTCCCATTCACATACCAAAAGAAGACAGAGGCCTTCAACAAGCTCTATGTTTATATCCATTTATCAGCTCAAAGTCAAGCAGGTTAGACTGCTGCCCTGTTTAAAAGCATGTGGTTAGAATAATTTAAAGGGGAAAAGTGTTTCCTCTTCTTCCCCCCCCTCACTTTTTCTGAATAAATTGGAAAAAGAAAAAGGAACAGCTGACAGCAGGAGAGAATTTACTCAACCTTTCAGGAAGAAAATTGTCATCAAGCAAAGAGAAAGCATGACATTTTTCAGCCCATTAGGTGAAGGTTTATGCAAGTTACAAGGATGTGAATATATGGCTTAATATTTTAAACTGTTTTGCAACCTTAGGAACAATGGGCATATATAATAGCACTTTACTCAGATGCCTGCTATAATACTTTACATGTATACAATCCCGTTCGAACACTTACTAAACTCCCCCAGCTAAGCTTCACGTCTCTGATCCCTTCTGAAAAAGAACTGAAGAATTCAGCAGAGAATTATTCCCCTGTGCAGAATTCTATTGAATCCCCACTATAGAGCTCCATAGGAAGGCTTTAGAGAGAAAAAGAAAGAAAAAAAAAAAAGGGGGGGGGGGGGGGGAGAGAAAAAACTACAGGAAGGATTTCCTTGTCTAGCAAACTAATAGGATTTCAGAGGAGTTTCAGTGGAAACCCCATTGCATTCTCCAAAGCCAAAAATTTAGCAAGACTCAAGGAGCGGTAGGCATGGATCACAGCATCACTCCAGAATACACTGAGTCTGGAAACACACAGATAAGTTAGGCCAGTGTCCAAGTCTTAGAAATCACACCAGTAGGATATTCAGGATATGTGGACTCATACGGAAGAAAGACATGCCTGTAACGCCTTGCAGCTTGACCTCTGGTTTGAGTATCATCATTTTCTCCCTTCCATCTTAAAACCAACTTCCCCATCTGCTAAAATACTAGGACAGAAACAGAATGATTCATTGTATACATATATATCTCTCAGTTTTAAAGGTTAAGGCTAACAAAAATTTCAAAGTAACATAAAACCTCAGGCTTCCGATCTTTAACCCATCTCTAATTTTGAGGTATTTAAGTGAGTCCTGGGTTACCCCACGCTTGCCTACCACACATTCTTCTGAACAGCTTTCCCAAGCACTATTACAGGAGATACTGTACTACAGTAGAGGAAACTGCTCTCATCGCTGCCACATTCATAGAGCCCTTAACTGCCCAGAACTGCACAGCAACCCTTACCGAAAGAGGAATTCCCTCCTTCAGAGGCAGTGAGAAGCTAAGTTAGTCACCCCACAATGTCATTTAGCCACGACCCCAGCACCCCACTCTGCCGGGTACTTGCATCCCAGTATATCACGCACGGCAGAGCCAAGCCTTGGGCCACGCTGTGCTCTGGTATTCACCAGGGCAGGTCAGAGCCTTGCCACCACCTTCCGACCTCATGTTTGCATGGAAATCGGTCTCTTCCTGCATGGCTTTTCCACACACTGAGCTTGCTTTCAAAAAAGCTCATCAGACTCACCAGCCCTACATAGGGAAGACAACTCAGACTCATCCTTATCATCTGCACAGCTCTTTTTTTCCCTGCCAGACCCCTGTGCTGGATGGACATGTACACGAGTCCCACCGCTGTCCCCATTCATAAGTGAGAGCAAACCTGACCCTGGGATCTGTGAGCAATACCAGTGACTGTATTCCCAGAGTACTTCTCTGGCCACCTTCCTGTTTTGTCATCTGTGTTTCAGCCCCACCACTTTCCCCTTCATATCTGAAGTCAACAGGGTCATCGTCACACACGGGCAATGGCACACGGGTTCGGTGGACAGGCAGCCGGGCAAATAGCATAGAGATGCAGAGGCCTGAGACCTTGCAAAGATCCCCAGCTAGACTTGGAAGTAAACTAGAGCAGTAAAGATCATAATCAAGCCCGGATCAAATCCCCCCAAATCCTCACAGTGTTTGAAGTCCCAAATTTTGATTTGGCCTTTTGGAGACAGAGCTGACTAACCTGAGAACTCTTCAAAATTTTCAATTTCATAAAAGACAACAAAAGCCTAAATGAGATAATGTCAGAAGATTGCTTTTCATATCCAGCTGCACCACAGCTTACAGTAAAAGCTCATCATTGTGTTTGGAAAATCTGTGCTGCAAAGTAAATCCAACTCCAAAAGGGCAAAATAGCCCCTAACTCTGCTCCCTCTCAAGAGCTGATAAACAGAAATTACCACCCCCTACTTCCTTCACACATTTCCTCAGCTCTGAAAGACAAGCTGCATTATTCACTGACTGCTGTTATTCAATTTAAGAAATTACTTTGCCTTCTCCCCCCCCCCCCCCACCCCTTATCTCCCTCACTCTGCTCTCTCTACGACCAGTTAAACGTGAATGCAGAATCCAGGTGCCTGTTGGGGAGCTGCGCTGTTCCCAGCATCCAGCACATCTCTAAGCATGTCCGAAGACACAATGAACTTTTGAAGCCACATCAAGTGAAGGCTTCACATTGGGAGAAGGAGAAAGAAACTGTCTCTAAGGGTTTGAGTAAGCCTCAGAAGCAACCGTGCTAACAATGCAGGCTTGCAACCCGGTTTCATGCCCGTATCAGAAAGCAAAGCAGTCCCAACCTCAAAAGTTTGGAAATCATTTTCAGATCTGACAGTCCCCTCAGGCTAAAACCTGGAGTTGAGGGGTTTTAAAGCCCATCTTTAATCAAGGTGACAATTTCCTAAAAGGATGAGTCATTTTATTTCCTCAACAATAATAACAGGAAAGGAAACTTTTTTTTTTTTTTAATCAAGTGGGAAAGAGAGAAAGTAACGAGAACAGAACCTATAATAGCAGCAAAACCAGTCCCAGTAGAAACCACAAGCCCTGCAGCAAAACGCTGGGAACTTTCTCCGCTAAAGTTCTCCCACAGACTGTCGCCTTTCTTGCTAGGCTTTGGACTAGCTCTGAACCTTGGATTGCTGCTGTCCTAAGAGTGCCTGGACTTCCCAGCACCAAGGCTAGATTTCGCTGTGGGTTTCATCTGACCGTCTTTTATTTTGTACACGGATTTGATGCCTTTCTCTCACCCTCAAATGCATGCTTAATCGCGGCACTTACACGCTCAAAACCCTGTGTGCCTGTATGTTATGGTAGGCAAAAATGACACGCTGAGTTTTCTGAACATGCCTTAAATCTTATTCAATTGGCCCTACTGCAGACCATGCATCATGGAGCACGTTTTGGCAGTTATTAATGCTGCCTTTCAACATCATCGCAGACCCACAGATCACAGATACTCCATAGATGGGTAGTTAACGGGGAGCAAGAACGACCGCCTAGGCATATGGTTAAACAAATCAGTCATCAATTCACTGGGACAGCTTTCATTTCCATCACAGCAATCTGTTGGATCCCAGAACTGTTTTTACGTGCTTCATTAGACAATAGTCTTTCTTGCTACTAGTTGGGTCAAGAGTCAAAATTGCTGTGTAATTGCAAGTCTCGGAGCACAAGGCAAGAGTTTTTCAGTCCTGGAGGGTGTTGTCCAAAGGGGAAAGAAAACAGAAGGGAAAGATTATGTGTGAGCAATTGAGCCCTACTGAGAGGGCAAAAAAAGTCACTGAAACTGGGATTAGCCAAATCTTGTAATGGAAAACAAGAGTCCTGTTGGTAAGCTGGCACTTACACCTAAGAGATGTACGTGCTGGGGAAAAGGAGCTCAAAGGATGGGTCAAAACAGACCAGAAGAGGAGATTAAGCAGCATCTGAAGCCAAAAACTGATGGTTGGACCTTTTCAAGCATTTAACTCCTTGAGTTAATTAAGCACGTGGCAACAGCAGTTGTTAAAAAAGAACAGTTCCCGGCTTAATCAAAGTACATTATTGGAAGTGATACTGAGCAACCTCAGTAGAGAAACCCCGTAAATATCAAGTCAAGCTAAATAGCTCAGTTATGATCATTATTAATAATAAATCATGGCCACTGTTTCTTTTGTTTGCCAACAACTAGCATAGTTTATGGCTCTGCACAAACCTAACACACCATTTTATTACATTTCAGAGAGTGCATCCTCCTAAAATGATAATGTGTTAATAATCTATGCCGGGCTTTTTGGCAGGAACCAAAGAGCTCAAACAACTTGAAATAACATCAGCAAAAAATTATTTATTCCCCATCCCTAGTTGCAGAGAAAACAGAGGTTTTCTTGGCTCGGTTACTTCTCAATAGATTTCTGGTTTCAATTAAAACTTTGAGTCTGAGAAGTTAAAAAAAAAAAAAGCCAAAGCCAATAAGAGATGGAAGAGAAGTCTCCATTCACTGAGTGTTTCTGCTTCCCCCCCCTCTGCTTTTACATAACCCTTCTGAGCTAAGAGCGGAGATTGAAGTACAACTTCATTGTTTGGAGGGTTTTTTTTCTCCTTTCAGCTAAAACCCAAATGGAGATGAAAAAAGTTTCTCTTCGGAGTGGAAGGAGCTTCTGACCGAGGGCAATAATCTCAGCGAAGGCCGAGGAAGCGCAGAAAGGTGTGCGTGAGACAGCCACTTGCACATTTTCCCTGACGGGCATTTTTTTCTCCTGTGGACGATAAAAGGTCCTAGACACTTGTTTCCTCAGGTTCGCCCTATCCCTGCCTAA